>NC_058368.1:82937008-84181175 GCF_018350175.1 Felis catus
AAGGGCATGGTCTATTGACATCTTTTGCTAAAAATATTTCTTTTTCTAATAATATGCTAGTGCCTCATAAGTATTACTCCAGGTGCCAATGATGTTTAATTTTTAAGGATTTTAGAGATTTCAAGAACTTAAATATACTTTCCTCTTCCCTTTCAGAAAACTGTGGTTCATTAAAATAAGAGATAATCATTTACAAAGAAAAGTAAAGTATACATAAATGGTCTTGGAAAGGAATGTGATTTAAAAATATATTAAAGTGTAGATCTATCTGGTTTTGGAATTACTTGTTTAAATTTTGCATGGTAAAATTCAGCTTTTTTCTTTTTGTGAACTTAGCTTCAGTTTGTTTCTATATATATTATATTTTATAGTTTATATGTTTGTTTCTAAGTAATAAAATATATGATTACAAAAATACAAGCTACAGCAGATTGAATTTATTATGCCAATCACTTTGCAATTTGATTCTATACTGGCTGGCTTTTTATCAATTTGTAGTTTATTTTTTCAATTTCCAGGAAATCTTTAGCTCTTGGGTTCCTTTTTACCACTCTTGTGACACCTTGACTTTCCTGTGTAAATATAAGTATCACTTTCCACATTTTTGAGATTAATTCCCTTCACCCGTTTTCCCACCCCCGAACACTTTTCCTTCTGAAAACTACCAATCTGTTCTCTGTATCTGTATGATTTTGCTTTGTTTGTTTTTGATTCCACTTTATAAGAGAAATCACATGGTGTTGTCTTTCTATGACATTTTAATAAAAATAATGATCTGAGGTCTATTTATGTCATCTCAGATGGCAAGATTTTCATTTCTTATGTTTAAGTAGTATTCCATTGTGCTTGTGTATGTGTCCCATATCTTGCTTATTATGAATAATTTGACACTAAGCATAGGGGTGTACATATCTTTTTAGATTGGTGCTTTGTTTTCCTCAGATAAATACGCAGAAGTGGAAGAGCTGGATCATATGGTAGTTCTGAGACAGAACAGGGCAGGGAGAAGGGAATTAACTCCTGTAAAGCCACTGGTCTGAGGCAAGGGTTAAAAGTTTCCTTATACTTAGAGATAAATACCTTCTGGGAAAGATACCAAGTGAGAAATAACAGCAATCAAGCAGTAATTGTTGTCTGGGCAAAATTAGAAGTGACAATTTAAAGACCACTTTCACAAGCATTTCTATTTTCCAGGAGCCATAAACAATGTTGACCATGAAGAAAGGCATCCTGTGATTGTCTTATGTCCACTAACAAGTAACAACTATGAGATAATGACTGTAGGACTGAAGAACACTTCCTCACTCATTGTCTCTAGCCCTTTGAAAAAGGTCCTTTAAAAGACTTACAAACTAACCCTTCCAAGAAGTGACATTCCTCTTTCTTTTCCACTCCCTTGTATTCAAGCTATCTCTAATAAACTCCACCCCTTTTATTTCTCTTCAAAGTTCACTTTTTTAAATTTTTATTTATTTTTGAGAGAGAGAGAGAGAGAGAATGAGCAGGGGAGGTGCACAGAGAGAGGCACAGAAGATCTGAAGTGAGTTCTGTGCCAACAATCAGAGAGTCTTAATGCAGGGATTGAATTCACAAACCGCAAATCATGACCTGAGCTGAAGTCTCTCAACTGACTGAGTTACCCAGGTTTCCCCGGCATTCATTTTTATGGCAGTGAGACTCAAGAACCTGGTTCTTGTAGGTTGTTGTGCTGGGTGTGGTTTTTGGAGAGATTACATGTCTGATTCTCCTATTCACCTTGTTACAGTGCTTTTACCCTTTGATGTAAAGTGACCTAAGTTAGTTTTTACTGTTTTTTTCCAATGGAAAATTTTCCATATGATACCGTAGATATTGGTGTGTCCATGGAGGAGGTGAGTTCAGGGTCTTCCTATGCTGCCATCTTGGATGGCCTTCCTTATTGATATTGTTTGTATATATTTCTTGAATGTACTTACAATAAAAGAGCTTACTATAAAATAATTGATTCTTTTACTTTTTTATCCTTTTAAGTAGTTCGTTCATGAGTATTATTGTAATTTCCTCCAATTTATGATGAATTTATCACTCATCATGGAAAAATGGAATAATTGTGTGTATAATCATTAAGTATATATATAATTTATTATATAATACAAATTAAGATACATAATTAATTAATTAATACATGCACGCACTATTTTTGTGCCAGTACCTACTGGTTTGATTACTACAGCTTCGTAATATAACTTGAAGTCTGGAATTGTGATGCCTCCAGGATTGGTTTTCTTTTACAAGATTGCTTCAGCTATTTGAGATCTTTTATGGATCCTTACATATTTTAGAATTGATCTAGTCCTGTAAAACTCTTATTGGTATTTTGATAGGGATTGCATTAAATATGTAGATTGTTCTGGTCAGTATAGAAATTTTAACAATATTTGTTCTTCCAATCAATGAGTATGGAATGTCTCCCAGTTCTTTGCATTATCTTGAATTTCATTGTATTTTATATTTTTTAATGTTTATGTCTGAGAGACAGAAGAGCAGGGGAGGGGCAGAGAGAGAGAGAGAGAGGGAGAGAGAGAATCTCAAGCAGGCTCCAAGCTCTTCAGCTCAGAGCTTGACAGAGGGCTTGAACCCAGAAACTGTCAAATCATGACCTGAGCCGAAATCAAGAGTCAGATGCTTAGGGCGCCTGGATGACTCAGTTAAGTGTCTGACTACAGCTCAAGTCATGATCTCATGGTTCATGAGTTCAAGCCTCAAGTTGATCTCTGTCCTGACAGCTCAGAGCCTGGAGCCTGCTTCACATACCATGTCTCCCTTTCTCTTTGTTCCTCCCCCACTCATGCTGTCTTTCTCTCTTTCTCCTAAAAATAAATATTAAAAAAAAGAGTCAGGGGCACCTGGGTGGCTCAGTCGGTTAAGCGGCCGACTTCGGCTCAGGTAATGATCTCGCGGTCTGTGAGTTCCAGCCCCATGTCAGGCTCTGTGCTGACAGCTCAGAGCCTGGAGCCTGTTTTGGATTCTGTGTCTCCCTCTCTCTGACCCTCCCCCGTTCATGCTCTCTTTCTCTGTCTCAAAAATAAATAAACGTTAAAAAAAAAGAGTCAGATGCTTAACTGAGTGAGCCATCCAGCTGCCCCCATATTTTATAGTTTTCACTGTACAGGTCTTTCCCCACTTTGGTTAGTTTATTCCCAAGTATTTTATTGTTTTTGGTGCAATTGAATCCTTAATTTCACTTCATTACTAGTATATAAGAATGCAACAGATTTCTGTACAAAGAGAGGGAGAGAGAGAATACCAAGCTGCTGACTCCACACTGTCAGCATATAACCAGACACAGGGCTCAAACTCATGAACTCTGAATCATGACCTGAGACAAAATCAAGGGTCAGAAACTTTACTGAATGAGCTCCTGGCACCCCTATCAATTTTGTTAATTTTTCAATAAACCAGCCCATGGTATCATTGATATCCTTTATGTTTTTAGTTGTATATACCTTATTTCTGCTCCAATCTTTATTATTTACTTACTTTTTCTGTGTTTGGGTTTTGTTTGTTCTCTTTTTTCTAGCTTCTTTAGGTTTAATGTTAAGATGTTTATTTGATGACAGAAAAACTATGCAGCCAAGAATCCTTTATCCAGCAACTCTGTCATTCAGAATAGAAGGAGAGATTAAGCTTTTACCAAACAAAAAAAAAAAGAAGGAATTAATCCCCACTAATCCCGCCCTACAGGAGATCCTAAGGGGGATTCTGTAAGTGAAATGTTGCATGGACCACAGAGTGCCAGAGACATCACTACAAGCATGAAACCTACAGACATCACAATGAGTCTAAACCCAAATCTTTCAATAATAACACTGAATGTAAATGGTTGGACTCCAACCAAAAGACATAGGGTATCAGAGTGAATAATAAAACAAGACCCATCTATTTGCTGTCTATAAGAGACTCAGTTTAGACCTGAGGAAACCTGCAGAATGAAAGTGAGGGGATGGAAAACTATCAATCATGCTCCTGGAAGTCGAAACAAACCTGGAGTAGCCATACTTATATCGGACAAACTAGACTTTAAATTAAAGGCTGAGGGGCACCTGGGTGGCTCAGTTTTTTGAGCATCCGACTTCGGCTCAGGTCATGATCTGGTGATCTGTGAGTTCGAGCCCCGTGTCGGGCTCTGTGCTGACAGCTCAGAGCCTGAAACCTCTTTCAGATTCTGTGTCTTCCTCTCTCCCTGACCCTCCCCTGTTCATGCTCTGTCTCTCTCTGTCTCAAAAATAAATAAACGTTAAAAAAGGTTTTAAAAAAGGCTGTAACAGGCTGCCTGGGTGGCTCAGTTGGTTAAGGGTCCGACTTCAGCTCAGGTCATAAACTCACGGCTTGTGAGTTCATGCCCTGTGTCGGGCTCTGAGCTGACACCTCAGAGCCTGGAGCCTGTTTCATGCTCTATGTCTCCCTCTCTGTGCATTCCACACTTATAAGTCTCTCTCTGTCCTTCAAAAATAGACATTAAAAATATTTTAAAAATAAAATAAATACATTAAAGGCTGTAACAAGAGAGATGAAGAAGGGCATTATATAATAATTACAGGGTCTATCCATCAGGAAAATTTAACAAATATAAAAGTCTATGTGACAAATATAGGAGCCTCCAAATATATAAAATAATTAATCATAAACATAAGCAACCATATTGTTAAGAATGTGGCAATTGCAGGGGACTTTAATACTCCACATACAACAATGGATAGATCATCTAGACAGAGGATCAATAAAGAAACAAAGGCCCTGAATGATACATTGGATCAGATGGACTTGACAAATATATTTAGAACTCTGCATCCCAAGGAACCAGAACATAATTTCATCTCGAGCGCACATGGAACATTCTCCAAGTTAGATCACATTCTGGGTCACAAAACAGCCCTTCATAAGTATGAAAGAATTGCGATCATATCATGCACACTTTCAGACCACTATGCTATGAAACTTGAAAACAACCACAGGAAAAAGTCTGGAAAACCTCCAAAAGCATGGAAGTTAAAGAACACCCTACTAATGAATGAATGGGTCAAGCAGGCAATTAGAGAAGTAATTAAATATATTGAAACAAATGAAAATGGAAATACAACAGTCCAAACGCTTTGGGATGTAGGGAAGGCAGTCGTGAGAGGAAAATACATTGCAATGCAGGCCTATCTCAAGAAACAAGAAAAATCCCGAATACAAAATCTAACAGCACACCTAAAGGAAATAGAAGCAGAACAGCAAAGACACCCAAAACCCAGCAGAAGAAGACAAATAACAAAGATCAGAGCAGAAATACACAATATAGAATTAAAAAAAAAAGTAGAGCAGATCAATGAAACCAAGAGTTGTTTATTTGAAAAAAATAAACAAAATTTATAAACCTCTAGCCAGGCTTCTAAAAAACAAAAGGGAGATCACCCAAATAGCAAAAAATCATGAATGAAAATGGAATTATTGCAACCAATCCCTCAGAAATACAAGCAATTATCAGGGAATACTATGGAAAATGATATGCCAACAAACTGGACAACCTGGAAGAAATGGACAAATTCCTAAGAACACACACTTCCAATACTCACACAGGAAGAAATGGAAAAAAATTGAACAGACCCATAAACATCAAAGAAATTGAATCAGTTATCAAAAGTCTCCAAACAAGTAAGAGTCCAGGACCAGATGGTTTCCCAGGGGAATTCTAAGACATTTAAAGCCGATATCATACCTACCCATCTCAAGCTCTTCCAAAAAATAGAAAGGGAAGGAAAACTTCCAGATTCATTCTTTGAAGCCAACATTACTTTGATTCCCAAATGAGAGACCCAGCAAAAAAGAGAACTACAAGCCATTATCCCTGATGAATATGGATGCAAAATTTCTCAACAAGATACTAGTAAATTGAATTCAACAGCAAATAAAAACAACTATTCACCATGATCAAGTGGGATTCATTCATGTGCTGCAGAGCTGGTTCAATTTTGCAAATAAGTCAATGTGATACATCATATTGATAAAAGAAAAGATAAGCATATGATCCTGTCAATCTGCAGAAAAACAATTTACAAAATTCAGCATCCTTTCTTAATAAAACTCTCGAGAGAGTAAGGAAAGAAGGAGCATACTTAAACATTGTAAAAGCCATTAATGAAAGTCCACAGCTAATACCATCCTCAATGGGGAAAAACTGAGAGCTTTCTCCCTGAGATCAGGAACACGACAGGGATGTCCACTTTCACCACTGTTTAACATAGTGTTGGAAGTTCTAGCATCAGCAATCAGAAACAAAAGGAAATCAAAAGCATCAAAAATGGAAAAGATGAAGTCAAGCCTTTACTTTTTGCAGATGACATGATATTACACATGGAAAACCTGATAGATTCCACGAAAAGTCTGCTAGAACTGACACATGAATTCAGGAAAGTCACAGAATACAAAATTAATGTACAGAAATAAGTTGCATTCTTATACACTAACAATGAAGCAACAGAAAGACAAAGAAACTAATCCAATTCACAATTGCATCAAGAAGCATAAAATACCTAGGAATAAACTTAACCAAAGATGTAGAAATTTGTATGCTGAAAACTATAAAAAGTGCATGAAGGAAATTGAAGAAGATATAAAGAAATGGAAAAACATTCCATGCTAATGGATTGGAAGAATAAATATTGTCAAAATGTCAATACTACCCAAAGCTATCTACACATTCAATGCAATCCCAATCAAAATTGCACCAGCATTCTTCTCAAAGCTAGAACACACCATCCTAAAATTTGTGTGGAACCACAAAAGACCCCAAAGAGCCAAAGTAATATTGAAGAAGAAGACCAAAGCGGGAGTCATCACAATCCCAGGCTTTAGCCTCTACTACAAAGCTGTCATCAAGACAGCATGGTATTGGCACAAATCAGACACATAGACCAATGGAATAGAATTGAAACCCCAGAATTAGACCCACAAATGGGTCTTCCCCATTTAGAATGGGTATTCCAAAGAATAGTCATTCTTTGTTCCTTCCTTCTTCCATTTTATGATCTCAGTGTCATGAATTCAAGACCTGCATTGGGCTTTGCACTGAGGGTGAAGCCTGTTAAATACATACATACATACATACATACATACAGGAAAACAATGCCAAAAATAAAAAAAAACATTGCAGTCAATTAGAAGCTGTTCTTTGGAAAGAATCTGCCCATACATTGCCTTACTTAATGACCTCTACTCTGACATGACACTACTACCTATTTACATACTCAGAAATTTTCTTTTTTATCCACAATCAATAGTCTTTATGGCAGGATCCATGGTAAAGAAAAAGTCTATTCTCGCTACTATAAAACACTCATAATTATTTTATTTTCATTAGATACATTGACATCCTAGATGTGTACTTAGCTGTTTTTCATATTTAATCCACTCTGAAAAGTTAACAAAATTAAGAATGGCAGAAGTGTAGATGATATTTCAAAGACTAGTATGGTTAAGGACAGGGACACAGTATAGTCACAAGAAAGATTAAATAGAATTGTGGCAAAAAATATGTAGATAAGCTTGTACATATAAGAAAAAAGCCAGGTGTGTGCATTTATTCAATAGTCTATACATCTATAATGTGTAATTTAGGGTGTACAATTGGTTTTCCATGAGGTACTGTGAAATATTAAAGGAATAATTCCAATAATATATCTCCAGGTGTTTTGGGGGAAGCCAGTAGTAGATTTATATCATATATTTTTGGATTATATATTTTAAATATAAAGTTGCTAAAGATATTACTCAAGACTATCTCATTCTCTTTATTAAAAAATAAAATTTCTATGCTTCTATTACCTGCACCAGTTCTGCAAATGAGTGAGAAAAGAATTGGATGTTATAAATAATGGACAATTTCCTGCAGGACAATTGCCAGAGGTGAATTCATTACAAGATATCCATATAGGAAACTGCTAACTTCCTGGGACTAGGGAAAAGAGACTTCCCCTGCTGGCAAGACAAGATCAGTGGGATTTCGGTGTTCAAGGTATTTAGATTTTTTAATGTACTTGGATGTCTCCATTTCAATTTGTCTTTTTTTTTTTTAACGTTTTATTTATTTTAGAGACAGAGAGAGACAGAGCATAAACGGGGGAGGGCCAGAGAGGGAGACACAGATTCTGAAACAGGCTCCAGGCTCTGAGCTGTCAGCACAGAGCCTGACGCGGGGCTCGAACTCACAGACCGTGAGATCATGACCTGAGTCGAAGTCAGATGCTTAAACGACTGAGCCACCGAGGTGCCCCTCAATTTGTCTTTTCAGTGTCCAATATTGCATAAGTCTTGCTGAGGAAGTAAATTCAGCTTGTTTTATATTTTAGGTCATCTCTGTTACAGGATATTTATTCTCTTTTGTTCACAAATCCTTGCCTCAAGAAAAAAGTATTTTTGTTCCAGGATAGTCATTAAAGTTCTTTGGTTTTCTGAACCTTTGATTAAAGGACTGAGTTTGTCATTTCCTTCTTACAATTGAATTTCTAAAATCAAAACAATATACTCCAGTTCACAAAGAGTGGGTTCTTTATTTCTACCATAATTTTTCTTATAGGAGTAAGAATTTCATCCTAAATCTTACTTTTGTCACAATTGATTTTCACCAATTACTAGTGATGATTCAATTTTTTTTTGTCACAGTATACTCTGGAATAGTAGTGTCCAGTTTTTTACTGATAACTATTATATCATCTTATTTCATCTAATCAGATTAGATGATCAATTTCAGATTCCTGTCTTTGAGGTTCTTCTTCCTAGAGACACCTTCTGGTAACAAATATTGTGAAACTGCAATATTCTGTAAACAAAATCCATTAATGGTTTACCCAGCGTAATTGATTTTACCATAATGATTTAGATGCTTATTTGTACTTTATAAGGGCTGGTAGAGTGAAGGCTATATTTGGGTGGTGTTGATAAGTCACCTGGAGGCTGCTGCAAATCTCAGGATGTATGTGATCTCCCACTGATGGTTTTGATTTCTAGCACCAATATTTCCTAGAAGCTCACCTGGAAGCTGATTTAAAACTTACATCTGCCTACACATCTGCTTTTCTCAAAGAGTAACTCCATTTCTTTTCTTTTTTTAAATTTTTTTTAATTTTTTAATTTTTATTTTTTATATATGAAATTTATTGACAAATACACAACAACCATACAACAACATCCATACAACACCCAGTGCTCATCCCAAAAGGTGCCCTCCTCAATACCCATCACCCACCCTCTCCTCCCTCCCACCCCCCATCAACCCTCAGTTTGTTCTCAGTTTTTAACAGTCTCATGTTTTGGCTCTCTCCCACTCTAACCTGTTGTTTTTCTTTTCCTTCCCCTCCCCCATGGGTTCCTGTTAAGTTTCTCAGGATCCATATAAGAGTGAAACCATATGGTATCTGTCTTTCTCTGTATGGCTTATTTCACTTAGCATCACACTCTCCAGTTCCATCCACGTTGCTACAAAAGGCCATATTTCATTCTTTCTCATCGCCACGTAGTATTCCATTGTGTATATAAACCACAATTTCTTTATCCATTCATCAGTTGATGGACATTTAGCCTCTTCCCATAATTTGGTTATTGTTGAGAGTGCTGCTATGAACATTGGGGTACAAGTGGCCCTATGCATCAGTACTCCTGTATCCCTTGGATAAATTCTTAGCAGTGCTATTGCTGGGTCATAGGGTAGGTCTATTTTTAATTTTCTGAGGAACCTCCACACTGCTTTCCAGAGCGGCTGCACCAATTTGCATTCCCACCAACAGTGCAAGAGGGGTCCCGTTTCTCCACATCCTCTCCAGCATCTATAGTCTCCTGATTTGTTCATTTTGGCCACTCTGGCGTGAGGTGATACCTGAGTGTGGTTTTGATTTGTATTTCCCTGATAAGGAGCGACGCTGAACATCTTTTCATGTGCCTGTTGGCCATCCGGATGTCTTCTTTAGAGAAGTGTCTATTCATGTTTTCTGCCCATTTCTTCACTGGGTTATTTGTTTTTCGGGTGTGGAGTTTGGTGAGCTCTTTATAGATTTTGGATACTAGCCTTTTGTCCGATATGTCATTTGCAAATATCTTTTCCCATTCCGTTGGTTGCCTTTTAGTTTTGTTGGTTGTTTCCTTTGCTGTGCAGAAGCTTTTTATCTTCATAAGGTCCCAGTAATTCACTTTTGCTTTTAATTCCCTTGCCTTTGGGGATGTGTCGAGTAAGAGATTGCTACGGCTGAGGTCAGAGAGGTCTTTTCCTGCTTTCTCCTCTAAGGTTTTGATGGTTTCCTGTCTCACATTTAGGTCCTTTATCCATTTTGAGTTTATTTTTGTGAATTGTGTGAGAAAGTGGTCTAGTTTCAACTTCTACAAGTTGAAGTCCAGTTCTCCCAGCACCATTTGTTAAAAAGACTGTCTTTTTTCCATTGGATGTTCTTTCCTGCTTTGTCAAAGATGAGTTGGCCATACGTTTGTGGGTCTAGTTCTGGGGTTTCTATTCTATTCCATTGGTCTATGTGTCTGTTTTTGTGCCAATACCATGCTGTCTTGATGATGACAGCTTGTAGTAGAGGCTAAAGTCTGGGATTGTGATGCCTCCTGCTTTGGTCTTCTTCTTCAAAATTACTTTGGCTATTCGGGGCCTTTTGTGGTTCCATATGAGTTTTAGGATTGCTTGTTCTAGTTTCGAGAAGAATACTGGTGCAATTTTGATTGGGATTGCATTGAATGTGTAGATAGCTTTGGGTAGTATGGACATTTTGACAATATTTATTCTTCCAATCCATGAGCAGGGAATGTCTTTCCATTTCTTTAAATCTTCTTCAATGTCCTTCATAAGCTTTCTATATTTTTCAGCATACAGATCCTTTACATCTTTGGTTAGATTTATTCCTAGGTATTTTATGCTTCTTGGTGCAATTGTGAATGGGATCAGTTTCTTTATTTGTCTTTCTGTTGCTTCATTGTTAGTGTATAAGAATGCAACTGATTTCTGTACAATTGATTTTGTATCCTGCAACTTTGCTGAATTCCTGTATCAGTTCTAGCAGAATTTTGGTGGAGTCTATCGGATTTTCCATGTATAATATCATGTCATCTGCAAAAAGCGAAAGCTTGACTTCATCTTTGCCAATTTTGATGCCTTTGATTTCTTTTTGTTGTCTGATTGCTGATGCTAGAACTTCCAGCACTATGTTAAACAGCAGCGGTGAGAGTGGGCATCCTTGTCGTGTTCCTGATCTCAGGGAAAAAGCTCTCAGTTTTTCCCCATGGAGGATGATGTTAGCTGTGGGCTTTTCATAAATGGCTTTTATGATCTTTAAGTATGTTCCTTCTATCCCGACTTTCTCAAGGGTTTTTAAGAAAGGGTGCTGGATTTTGTCAAAGGCCTTCTCTGCATCGATTGACAGGATCATATGGTTCTCTTTTTTTTTTGTTAATGTGATGTATCACGTTGATTGATTTGCGAATGTTGCACCAGCCCTGCATCCCAGGAATGAATCCCACTTGATCATGGTGAATAATTCTTTTTATATGCCGTTGAAATCGATTTGCTAGTATCTTATTGAGAATTTTTGCATCCATATTCATCAGGGATATTGGCCTGTAGTTCTCTTTTTTTACTGGGTCTCTGTCTGGTTTAGGAATCAAAGTAATACTGGCTTCATAGAATGAGTCTGGAAGTTTTCCTTTCCTTTCTATTTCTTGGAATAGCTTGAGAAGCATAGGTGTTATCTCTGCTTTAAACGTCTGGTAGGACTCCCCTGGGAAGCCATCTGATCCTGGAATCTTATTTGTTGGGAGATATTTGATAACCGATTCAATTTCTTCGCTGGTTATGGGTCTGTTCAAGCTTTCTTTTTCCTCCTGATTGAGTTTTGGAAGAGTGTGGGTGTTCCGGAATTTTTCCATTTCTTCCAGGTTGTCCAATTTGTTGGCATATAATTTTTCATACTATTCCCTAATTGTTTGTATTTCTGAGGGATTGGTTGTAATAATTCCATTTTCATTCATGATTGTATCTATTTGGGTCATCTCCCTTTTCTTTTTGAGAAGCCTGTCTAGAGGTTTGTCAATTTTGTTTATTTTTTCAAAAAACCAACTCTTGGTTTCGTTGATCTGCTCTACAGTTTTTTTAAATTCTATATTGTTTATTTCTGCTCTGATCTTTATTATTTCTCTTCTTCTGCTGGGTTTAGGTTGTCTTTGCTGTTCTGCTTCTAGTTCCTTTAGGTGTGCTGTTAGATTTTGTATTTGGAATTTTTCTTGTTTCTTGAGATAGGCTTGGATTGCAATGTATTTTCCTCTCAGGACTGCTTTCGCTGCGTCCCAAAGCGTTTGGATTGTTGTATTTTCATTTTCCTTTGTTTCCATATATTTTAAAATTTATTCTCTAATTGCTTGGTTGACCCACTCATTTGTTAGTAGGGTGTTCTTTAATCTCCATGCTTTTGTAGGTTTTCCAGACTTTTTCCTGTGGTTGATTTCAAGCTTCATAGCATTGTGGTCTGAAAGTATGCATGGTATATTTTCAATTCTTGTAAACTTATGAAGGGCTGTTTTGTGACCCAGTATATGATCTATCTTGGAGAATGTTCCATGTGCACTCGAGAAGAAAGTATATTCTGTTGCTTTGGGATGCAGCGTTCTAAATATATCTGTCAAGTCCATCTGATCCAATGTCTCATTCAGGGCCCTTGTTTGTTTATTGACCGTGTGTCTAGATGATCTATCCATTTCTGTAAGTGGGGTGTTAAAGTCCCCTGCAATTACCACATTCTTATCAGTAAGGTTGCTTTGTACCCCAAGGTTTATAGCAGCACTATCAACATAGCTAAATTATGTAAAGAGACCAAATGTTTATTTTCATCTTATAATATGCTATTTATTTAGGTACAGTTTGACTGAGTCCCACTTGTTTTTATATATTGTTTGAACTCTTTAGTCCTTATATATGTAACTATTACATTAAAAGTTACTATACTTTTACCCAAAGGATACAAAAATACTGGTTCAAAGGGATACATGCACCCTGGTGTTTATGGCAGCTTTGTCAACAATAGCCAAATTTAGGAAATATTCCAAATACCCATCAACTGATAAATGGATAAAGAAGTTGTAGTTATTCAGTGATTAAAAAAAATGAAATCTGGCCATTTTCAATGACACACGTGAAGCTAGAGACTATTATGCTATGCAAAGTAAATCAGAGAAAGACAAATACCATGATTTCACTCATATGTGGAATTTAAGAAACAAACAGATGAACATAAGGGAAAGGAAAAAACAGAAGAAAGAGAGACAAATCATAAAAGAAACTCTTAACTATATATAAGCAAATTATCTTCATCTATTCATCGTTGATGTACATAAGCAACTAATACCTAGGCAAGGCAAAAACAACACAGAAAAAAAAGAACAAATGAATGAATGAATTAATTAATTAAAATAAAACAGAAAAAAAGAAAAAACCCACAAAACTCTATGCCAATTTCCCTGATTAATATTGAGGTAAAATACCTCAAAAATTATTAACAAACACACATTAAAAAATTCATTAAAAGTATTATTCACTAAAATCAAGTGGGACTTATTCCAGGGATGCCAGAATGGCTAAGTAATCACAAATAAATGTGATATACCACATCGATAAAACAAAGGATAAATATCATATGATCAACAGATTCAGAAAAAGAATTTAACTAAACTCAACATATGTTCATGATTGAAACTCAACAGAGTTGGCTTAGTGGGAATAAACCTTAACATAGTAAAGGCCATATATCTGAGACCACAACTAACATTTTACTCAATAGACATAAACTGTGAGTTTTCCCAGTAAGGTTAGGAGTTAAGACAAGGATGTCCATTCTTGCCACTTTCAGTCAACAGTACTGGAAGCCCACCACAGAAATCAGATATGAAAAATAATTTAGACCATACACATTGGTAAAGAAAATGTTAAACTTTTACTATTTGCAGATAACATAAAAACTTCAACAAATAACTGCTAGAAGTAATGAAATAGTTTAGTAAAGTTGCAATACCACACACAGTACACACTAATAATAAAGTAGTAGAAAAAGAAATTAGAAAACAATTTAATTTAAATCCGCACCATCCCAAATAAGACTAAGAGGAATAAACTTACCAAAAGAGATAAAATATCTGTACTTGGAAAAGTATAAAACATTGATGAAAGAAACTGAAGATGACACAGACAAATGGAAAGATATTTAATGCTCAAGTTGTGACAGAATTAAAGTCTGTATAACATGAAACAATCTACAGCAACAATGCAATACCTCTGAAAATACCAACAGCATTTTTCACAAAAATCAAAAAAATAACACTAAAATTTTCATGGAACCACAAAAACTCTGAATAACCAAAGGAATCTTGAGAAAGAAAAACAAAACTCAAGGTAACACAATTCCACATCTTAATATATGCTACAAAGCTATAGTGGATAAAACAGTGTGGCGGTGGCACAAAAATAGACACAATGAGTGAAGGGGAGTAGGAGATACAGGCTTCCAGTTATGTAATAAATAAGTAATTTAAATAAAAGGCACACTAAAATAATATAGCCAATGACATTGTAATAATGTTGTACAATGAAAGAATTTACATACTCTTCTGGTGAACAGAGCGTAACATTTAAACATTGAATCAGCATGTTATATACTTAAAATGAATGTAACACTGAATAGAAACTACTCTCAAGTAAAAAAAAAAGACAGAGATCATCAAAAGTTTAAAAATAATAAGTAAAACTCTACATTGTATATAATAAACTGACTTTATAAAGTTGCAGCTAATTTCAATTCAAAGGGATAATGGTATTTCAAGCTAGTGGTGATGAAAAGAGAGTTATACTAATTTTTGGAAAATACTTCAAACCAAAGAATATTACAAAGGGTCAAGGAAGGCATTACAAATGTAAAAACAGATCAATTTTCCAAGAAATAACAGTCTTAAACACTTATCCACCTAACTGCAGAATTGCATATCCCAACCTGGTAAAACTGAAAGAAAAAGAAAAAAAATGGAGACAATTTCTGGTAAGACTGCAAGGAAAACTAAACAAATGCACTACTATGGTTGAAGTATTCAACACTACTCTTTCAATAAACAGATAAAGCAGGTAGAAAATCAATTAGAATGTAGGTGACTTAAATGCCACCAATAAAATTGATCTCATTGTTATTTATAGGATATTGAATAGATTAAGTACCTATTCCTCTCAAACTCCTCCTATTTTTGAAAAGGAAGAAACGCTCCCAGAAACATTTTAATTAACCCACTATTACCCAAACCATACCAGAAGGCCACAGAAAAAGAGAATTACAAGCCAATATAACTAATCAAAATGGATACAAAAAATGTTCAACAAAGTATTAACAAACTCAATTCAGCAAAACATTAAAGGGTCCACACCATGACCAAATGGGATTAATTCTGGAAATATAAGGATGTTTCAGCATTTTCAGATCAATCAACAGGATACACCACATTAACAAAATGATGGCTAGACAGTACATGACAGCAGTGAGTTGCCAGAGGAGAAGGGAGACATTAAGCTTGTCTTGTCCCTTGAACACAGCTATATAGTTGTCAAAGCTTGTTGAACACACAAACAAAACAAAAACAAAAACAAAAACAAAAAACAGCTGGAGGTCTGAATGAACAAACATTGCAAGACTTTATGTAGACAAAAGACCACCATTTGAAAGGTAGGAGATACAGAGTTTACCTGGAGACCGATTGTTCTGGGTCTGGCCATGGGGAGCAAGCCATCTTAAGAAGCCTACCACAAATTAGTATAAGCAGCAGAGGTAAAATCTGAAGTTTTAGCAGTCCGCTACCCTGGGGGAAGCACCTAACTTAAAGGTGTTCAAGTAGCAAAGCAGGGTAAAATCCCAGGAGTGACAGGGTAATCTGAGGATTCCTTGGGTCACAAGAAAGACGGGTCCTACCAAGTGCTGTCCTTTTTCCAGGAATAAGACAGAAACTCACTCCAGCTGAGGGTGCAAGCAAGGGTGCTCACTTTCCTTTTGACATAAACTCTGAACAGAAGTGCAGTCACACCACTGTTTTTTCATACAGTCCTGCAAAAGTATAGTAAGACCCTACCCCAGAGGAAGAGTGTGGGTCCACATGGTGGGTATTCCTAAAATTTGGAGTTTTGAGACTCAGTCATATGCCTAAAATAAACACACACACACACAAACAAAACAAATGTGGACACAGTCTGGGTGAATGTGTGGTTCTGACGGAAACTGAGGACACAAGAAAGGTAATTGTTTTTCTGTAAGGTTTCATGGCACAGATATTCAGCTCCTGAGCTATAGAGCTGGACCAGACCACATTCATTCTGCTTTTCAGAGCTGAAAGGGCTTCAGGGAGCAAAACAGCACCACTTATTGGAAACGGGAACATTTATGCCATACCCCATTCCCCTGCACCCAGGAGGTGCATTTCCACTGAAATAGGTCAACCTAAGAATGAACACAGCAGGCCCCTCTCCCTAGAAGACCAGCACAAACAAATCCTTTGCACCAAGTCCAAGATCATATTTCTGCTCTAGGGGAAATAGGATCTAACTTCCATTTTACTTATATATAAATTAAAAAATAGTAATAATAAAAGGGATGAAAGGAATTAAAAATAATTCATGAAAAAATATTAAAAAGTGTATTTTTAATTTATTTTTTGTTTTATTTTATTTCATTATATTTTACTTTATTTTTAGATCCAGATTCCATTATTTAGACCCAAACACCCAGGATCTAGTTTTTTTTTGTTTCTTTATGTTTTTTGCTTGCTTGTTTTTAGTTTTTTTTTTTTCCCTTGGTCTGTGGGTTCTTTAGTTTTTTTTTATTTCTTTGCTAATTCTTTTCTGGACAAAATAACATATGGAGAAATTCACCCCAAAAGAAAGAAGAGGCAATAGAACTCATGGACAGGGATTTAATCAAGACTGACATAAGTAAGATGTCTAAACCAGAATTTAAAACCATGATTATAAGAATACTGCCTGGGGGCACCTGCATGGCTGAGTCGGTTGAGCATCTGACTTCAGCTTAGGTCATGATTTCATGGTTTGTGAGTTCGAGCCTGCATCAGTCTAACTGCTGTCATCACAGAGCCTGCCTAGGAGTTTCTGTCTGTCCTCTCTGTGCTCCTCACCCACTTGCACACTCTCTCTCAAAAATAAATACAAAATTAAAAAAGATATATAATACTGGCTCGAGTTAAAAACAAACAAACAAACAAACACACAGAAGACATCAGAGAATCTCTTTCTACAGAGATAAAAGACCTAAAATTTAGTCAGGCTGAAATAAAAAATTCTATAATCAAGATATAACCCCAAATGGGTGTCATGACAGCTGGAATGGATGAATCAAAGCAGTGAATTGGTGATATAGAAGATTATAGAAAATTATAAAAAATTATGAAATTAATGAAGCTGAAAAGAAGAGGTATACAAAAGCCAAAGATCACAATACAAGACTCAGAGAACTCAGCAATGTATTAAAGAATAACATTTGTATCATAGGAGTCCCAGAAAATAGAGAGGAAGGGACAGATGGTTTATGTGAGTAAATTACACCTGGGGAAGGACACAAACATCAAATCAATGAAGCACAGAGAACTCTCATTAAATTCAGCAGAAGTTGAACATCACCAAGACATATAATCAAATTCACAAAATACTAAGACAAGGAAATAATCTTGAAAACAAAGAAAAAAAAGTCTTTAAACAGCAAGGGAAGATACATCAGGCTCACAATGGATCTGTCCACAGAAACCTGGCAGGCCAGAAAGGAGTGGCAGATGTTTTCAACATGCTGAATGGGAAAAATATGCTGACAAGAACTCTTTATCCAACAAAACTTTCATTCAGAATAGGAGAGATAAAGAGATTTCCAAACACAAAGACTAAAAAAGTTTGTAACCACTAAATTAACCCTGCAAGATATTTTAAGAGGGACTCTTTGAGTAGAGGAAAAAAAAAAAAGAAAAAAAAAAGACAGAGCAAAAGACCAAAAGCAACAAAGACTAAAAAGGACAAGAGAATATTACAAGAAACACCAACACTACAGGCAACACAATGACACTAAATTCATATCTTTCGATAATCATTTTGAATGTAAATGGACTAAATTCTCCAATCATAAGACATAGGGTATCAGAAGGGGGAAAAAAAAAGATCCATCTGTATGTTGCCCACAAGACACTCATTTTAAACCTAAAGATACATGCACACTGAAAATGAAGGGGTGGAAAACCATCTATAATGCTAATTCACATCAAAAGAAAGCCAGAGTAGCCACATTATTTCATACCAAGACTTTAAAACAAAGACTGTGACGAGATAAAGAAGGTCATTATTTCATAATTAAGGGGCCTATCCATCAAGAGCTAAAAATTGTAAATGTTTAGGCCCCATCTTGAAGACCCCAAATGTATAAATCAATTAATAACAAGCATAAATAAACTTGTAAATAACAAACATTAATAATAACAGGCGACTTTAACACCTTACACTAATGGAAAGATTATCAAAGCAGAAAATCAACAGGAAGACAATGGCTTTGAATGACACACTGGAACGGATGGACTTAAAAGAAACATTCAGAACATTTCATCCTAAAGCAGCAGAATATACATTCTTCTCAAGTGCACATGGAATACTGAAGAATTCTACATTTAAAAAGAGTTAATACCTATTCTTCTCAAACTGTTCCAAAAAAATAGAAATGTATGGAAAACTTCCAAACTCATTCTATTAAGCCATTACCTTGATTCCAAAACCAGACAAAAGCCACAGTAAAAAGGAGAATTACAGGCCAATATCCCTGATGAACTTGGATGTAAAACGTCTTAACACAATACTAGCAACAGTATATTAAAAGATATATTTACCATGATGTAGTTGGATTTATTCCTGGGCTGCAAGGCTGTTTCTGTATTTGAAAATCAATCAATGAGATACACTTAATAAAGAAAGGATAAGAACCATATGATCCTGTCAATAAAGGCAGAAAAAGCATTTGACAAAATATAGCATCCACCCTTGATAAAAACCCCAACAAAGTGAGGATAGATGGACCATTCCTCAACCATAGAGGCAATATAAGAAAGACCACAGCTAATACCATTGTCAATGGAGAAAAACAGAGCATTATCTATATGGTAAGGAACAGAAGGATGTCCACTTTCAGCATTTCTATTTAACATAGTACTGCAAGTTACAGCCTCAGGAAGAAGACAAAAAAAAAGTTTCCTCAAGAAAGTAAAAATAGAACTACCCTACAAAAAAACAGTTACAGCGTTAAGTGTTTACCCAAATGATACAAAATACAGATTTGAGGGGGCTACATACACCCTAATGTTTTTAGAAGCAATATCAACAATAGCCAAACCATGAGGAGATCCCAAATGTCCAGTGACTGATGAATGGATAAAGAAAATATGGTGTATATATATGTAGTATACATAGATGCATATACATCTATGTACATATACATATACATACATACATACATATATAATGGAATAATAGTCATCAAAAAGAATGAAATCTTTTCATTGACAAAGACATAGATGGAACTAGAATATTTTATGTTAAGTGAAATAAGTCAATCAGTGAAAGACAAATACCATATGATTTCACTCATATGTGGAAGTTAAGAAATAAACCTGATGAACATATGGGAAGGGAGGAAGAAAAAGAAGATAGGGAAAGAGACCACAGGAGACTTTTAACTATAGAGAACAAACTGTTGATGGAAGGAAGTAGGTTGGAGATGGGTTAGATGGGTGATTGGTGTTAAAAAGGGCACCTGTTTTTTTTTTTAATTTTTTTTTCAACGTTTATTTATTTTTGGGACAGAGAGAGACAGAGCATGAATGGGGGAGGGGCAGAGAGAGGGAGACACAGAATCGGAAACAGGCTCCAGGCTCCGAGCCATCAGCCCAGAGCCTGACGCGGGGCTCGAACTCACGGACCGCGAGATCATGACCTGGCTGAAGTCGGACGCTTAACCGACTGTGCCACCCAGGCGCCCCAAAGGGCACCTGTTTTGATGAACGCTGGGATGTTTTATGTAATGATGAATCACTGAATTCTTCTCCTGAAACCAATATTGCATTTGATGTTAACTAAGATTCAAATTTAAAAATAAAGAAAGTACATGATTATCTCAATAGATGCCAAAAATCAGTTGAAAAAAAATCAGCATACATTTGTAATAAAAAAAAAAGTATTAACAATGGGTGTAGATATAGCACACCTCATTACAAAGGTCATCTATTTCAAGTCCTTATCTAACATCATACTCAACTACAAAAAGGTGCAATGTTTTCCATTAAGGTTAGGAACAAAATAAGAATGGTAACACTTGCCATTTTTATTCAATATAATATTGAAAGTCATAGCTAGAGTAACTGGGTTAGGTCAATAAATAAAAGGCATACAAATTGCAAAGAAGTAAATGAAACTGTCACTATTTGCAGATGACATAATTTTATATATAGAAAACTCTAAAGGCTCCATAAAAAAAACTTTTAGAAGTAATAAATTTTGGTAAAGTAACAGGATGCAAAATCAATATGCAAAAATCTGTTGAAATTTTATTCATTAACAATGAACTGTAAGAAAAGTAAATATAAAATCACATTTAAAATTTTATCAAAAAGAAAAAAAAACTTTAGGAATAAATTCAACCAAGGAAATGAAAGACCTGTACAGTGGAATCTATAACACATTGGTATTATAAATTAAAGAAATTACTAGTAAATAGATATTCCATGCTCATGGATTAGAGGAATTGAAATTATTAAAATATCCATATTGCCCAAAGCAATCTATACAGTCAAATCAATCTCTATCAAAATTCCAATGTCATTCTTCACATAATTAGAACAAATAATTCTAAAATTTTATGGAAAAACAGATGATCCTTAATAGCCAAAATAATCTTGAGAAAAAAGGATTAAAGGCACCACACCCCTGATTTCAAATGATGTAATTGAAACAGGTATGGTATTGGCATAAATAGGTATGGAAAAGAGTAGAAAAGAATGGAGTTCAGAAATAAACACACACATATATTATTGTGACATAGGAACCAACAATATACAATGGAGAACATTTCTCAACAAGAAATGATGCTTGGAAAATGGATAGACCTATGCAAAAGAATAAAATTGGACCAATATCTTAAACCATACACAAAATTTAATTGAAAATGGATTAAGTATTGAACGGCTTATTGGGCCAACATGCGGAGAAGTAGGGGGATCTGTGCTTCCCACGTCTCTCAAACAAAGAAGTTTTGAAGCCAAATGACTTTGAACTCCAAGAGTCTGGGGGGGAAAAGAGAATGAATCTACTTGGAAGAAAATGAAACAACTTGAGAAACCATAGGTGGGTGATAGCAAACTGGAGGAGATAAAACCAGCCACATAGGCATGGAGGGGAGGGATCCCCTTCTGCAGAGAGACAAAGGGAAGAAAAAGACTGGCTGGGGAAGTGTAGGACTGTATCTTGAGAAGAGAAAAGCCTTGATCTGGGAGTGAGAAGGAACCTATCTCTAACTGCAGGGCTTTCTTCAGACAGGGGCAGGCTCCCTGTTTGCACACCTGGGGAGGAGGGGAGTCAACTCTGGGTTCATTGGTAGAATAGGGTCACAGTCCACAGAAGGAGAAAGCAGTCCCCTCCCTGGAGGGCAGTGCAATAGAACAAAGCCTGCCTGCATCTGCCACCCCTGGGCTCAGTGGCTGGGTTGAGGGCACAGTCCACCGTAGTAGAAAGTGGCCCTTCCCTGGAGTGCTGTAGGGCAGAACAAAGCCTGCCTGTGTCTGCCACCCTCAGGCTCCATGGCTAGGTAAAGGGCGCAGTCCACAGGAGGAGAAAGTGGCCCTTCCTTGGAGCCTTGTGGGAAAAGACAAAGCCTGCCTGAATCCACCACCCCCTGGCTCAGTGGTGAGGTCATTGGTGCGGTTCTCAGCAGGAAAAGGTGGTCCTCCCTGAATTGTGGTGGCACAAAGCCAGCTGAGTCCACTTATCGAGCTTCACAGAGAGGTGCTTCTCCAGTACCAGAGTGCACAGAGCAGGACTTTAAATTCCAGACAACCCTGGGCCAGGGAAGTCACTGGAGGGAGAAGGACTGCCCCACCTGGACCCGCGACACAGTGAGGACAACTCAAAAGGACTCCACCTGGTTGTGAAGAGACTGGGGGATGGCCATTTCCCATCCCCCACCACGACCATCAAGGAGGTGCCTCAGGGATCAGTCCTGGGGCCCATAGTGGAGGTGGGACCAACCTATGCCAAACCACACCACTCAGTGCTGGGTAACTTCATATCTGCAGGAACCAGATAGATTCTGTGCAACCAGATGGCTGCATCATCCAGCCCAGTGATGCTGCATAGCATGGATTAATTCCAGGACAATTCTTGTTATTTAAATATATTCTCCCTTCCTATCCCTTCCCTCCTCTAGGCTAGTTACTCTGGTTGTTGGTTTGTTTAAGCAGACATGTTTAATCAATTCCCTAGATACATGTTCTACATCTCCTTCCGTGCTTTCCTTACTCTCTGGAATAATCAAGCCACATAATTTCTCTGGGTAACTTTATCTTAATTTTTCCCCTGGCCGCCTTCTTTATTTTCCTCTCTCTGTCTCTCTAGATGGAACCATTTAGTTTCTATGCCCCATCAATGTTTATTTTCTCTTTGTCCCTGCCCCTGTCATTTCTTTGTATGTATGTGCTCTTCCATCAGCACTGCCTCCTCCCTTTTCTTTACTTGTAGTTGGTGTTTCTGTTTTTTTTTTTTTTTGTATTTTGGACTGTTTTGTGTCTGTGTGTGTGTGTGTGTGCGTGTGTTTTGTCCATTTGTTTTATGTGTATATATGTTTTTGTGTCATTGTTTCCTGTTTGTGTGTTTATTTTCTTTTCCAGGACTACTTCAAGAAAAAAAATCAAAACACACCTCATGGAAGGTCTGAAACATCACTACGAATAGAGAAATAAAATAACCAAAGGCACAACAGATAGCAAGTAAACTCTCTTAAAAACACCTGCTAAATTGCCAGGCCATGGACAGTGTGTGACCCTCTCTTTAATATAGCAGTGCTTACAGAGGCAGAGCACATAAGAAACTTAAAACTCATAAGGGACAAAAAACTAGGCAAAATGACCAAATGGAAGAATTTCCCTCAAAAGAAATTCCAGGAAGAAGTGAGAGCTAAATAATTCATCAAAACAGATTTAAGAAATATACCTGAACAAGAATTTAAAATATTGGTCATAGATTAATCATTCAGCTTGAAAAAGACAGAGAATTGATTATTGTAGAGATCAAGGTTCTAAAGAATAGTCATGATGAATTAAGAAATGCTATAAATGAGGTGCAAAATAAAATGGAGGCTGCCACAGTGTGGATTCAAGAGGCAGAGGGGAGAAAGGTGAATTAGAAGATAAAATTATGGATGGGGCACCTGGGTGGCTCAGTCGGTTAAGTATCCGACTTCGGCTCAGGTCATGATCTCACGGTTTGTGAGTTCAAACCCACGTTAGGCTCCGTGTGGACAGCTCAGAGCCTGGAGATTTCTTCAGATTCTGTCTCTCTGCCCCTCCCTTACTTGCTCTCTGTCTCTCTGTCTCTCTCCAAATATAAAAAATAAAAGAAATTTAAAAAATTTAAAAAAAAGAAGATACAATTATGGAAAAAGAAGCTGAGAAAAAGAGAGATAAAAAAAATCCAGGATCAAGAGGGGAAAATTAGAGAACTAAGTGATGCAATCAAAAAGAACAATGTCCGTATCATAGGAATTCCAGAAAAAGTACAGAAATAGAAAGGGGCTGAAGGAGTACTTGAACAAATCATAGCTGAGAACTTCCCCAATCTGAGGAAGGAAATAGGCATTGATATCCAAGAGGCACAGAGAACTCCCTTCAGATGTAACATGAATTGATCTGCACTTCATATCATAGTGAAACTGGCAAAATACAAGGATTAAACGAGAATTCTGAAAGCATGTAGGGATAAACAGGCCTTAACATGCAAAGGTATATACATAAGGGTAGTAGCAGACCTATCTACTGAAAATTAGCAAGCCAGAAATGAATGGAAGGAAATCTTCAATGTGATGAATAGGAAAATTATGCAGCCAAGAATCCTTTGCCATCAAGTCTGCCATTCAGAATAGAAGGAGAGATAAAAGTTTTCCCAAACAAACAAAAACTGAAGGAATTCATCACCACTAAACCCACCCTACAAGAGATCCTAAGGAAGATTCTATGAATGAAAGGTTGCAAAGACCACAAAGGACCAGAGACATCACTACAAGCATGAAACCTACAGATAACACAATGACGCTAAACCCATATCTTTCAGTAATAACACTGAATGTAAATGGACTAAATGCTCCAGTCAAAAGACATAGGGTACCAGAATGGAAAACAAAAACAAAAACAAAAAAAAACAAGACCCATCTATTTGCTGTCTACCAGAGGCTCATTTCAGACCTAAGGACACTTTCAGTTTGAAAGTGAGGGGCTGGAGAACTATCAATCATGCAGCTGGAAGTCAAAAGAAAGCTGGAGTAGCCATATTTATATCTGATAAATTAGGCTTTAAAGATTGTAACAAAAGATGAAGAAGAGCATTATATAATAATTACAGGGTCCATCCATCAGGAGGAACTAACAATTATAAATGTCTATGCACTGAATTTGGGAACACCCAAATATTTAAAAAAATAATCACAAACATAAGCAATCTTATTGATAAGAATGTGGTAATTTCAGGGAATTTAATACTCCACTTACAGCAAAGGGCAGATAATCTAGACACAGAATCAGTGAAGAAACAATGGGCCTGAATGATACATTGGATCAGATGGACTTGACAGATATATTTAGAACTCTACATCCCAAAGCAGCAGAATATACTTTCTTCTCAAGTGCAAATGAAACATTCTCCAAGATAGACCACATTGCAGCCCTCAATAAATATAAAAGAATTGAGACCATCCCATGCACACTTTCAGATCACAATTCTAGGAATCTTGAAATCAACCACAGGAAAAGTCTGGAAAACCTCCGAAAGCATGGAGGTTAAACATCTTACCAAAGAATGAATGGGTCAACCAGGCAATTAGATAAGTAATTAAAAGGTATATGGAAACAATTGAAAATTAAAGTACAACAATGCAAACACTTTGGGTTGCAGCAAAGGCAGTCCTAAGAGGAAAATACATTGCAATCGAGGCCTATCTCAAGAAACAAGAAAAGTCCAATACAAAATCAAACAGCACACTAAAGGAACTAGAAGCAGAACAGCAAAGCTACCCCAACCCAGCAGAAGAGAAATAATAAATATCAGAGCAGAAATAAATACTATAGAATAAAAAAAAAACAGTAGAACAGATCAATGAAACTAAGAGTTGGTTTTTTGAAAAAATAAAGAAAATTAATAAACCTGTAGCCAGGCTTCTCAAAAAGAAATGAGAGAGGACTCAAATAGATAAAATCACAAATGAAAATGGATTTATTACAACTAAACCCTCATAAATATAAGCAATTATCAAGGAATACTATGGAAAATTATATGCCAACAAAATGGACAGCCTGGAAGAAATGGACAAATTCCTAAACACCAACTCATGACCAAAACTCAAACAGGGAGAAGTAGAAAATTTGAACAGACCCATAACTAGTGAAGAAATTGAATCAGTTATCAAAAAATCTTCCAAGAAATAAGAGTCCTGGGCCATATGGCTTCTCTGTGGAATTCTAGCAGGCATTTAAAGCAGAGTTAATACCTATCTTTCTCAACGTTTATTTATTTTTGGGACAGAGAGAGACAGAGCATGAACGGGGGAGGGGCAGAGAGAGAGGGAGACACAGAATCGGAAACAGGCTCCAGGCTCTGAGCCATCAGCCCAGAGCCTGACGCGGGGCTCGAACTCACGGACCGCGAGATCGTGACCTGGCTGAAGTCGGACGCTTAACCGACTGCGCCACCCAGGCGCCCCAATACCTATCTTTCTCAAGCTGATTAAAAAAAATAGAAAGGGAAGGAGAACTTCCAAGCTCATTCTATGAAGCCAGAATTAATTTTTTTTCCAAACCGGGCATAGATCCAGCAAAAAAAGAGAACTACATGCCAATATCCCTGATGAATATGGATGCAAAAGTTCTCCGCATGATACTAGCGAATTTTCAATTCAACAGTAAATAAAAAGTATTATTCACCATGATCAGATGGAATTCATTCTTGGGCTGCAGGCCTGGTCCAAAATTAATAAATCAATCAATACAATATATCACATTGATAAAATAAAAGATCAGAACCATATGGTCTTATCAATAGATGCAGAAAAAAACATTTGACAAAATACAACATCCTTTCTAATGAAAACCCTTAAGAAAGTTGTGATAGAAGGAATATACTTAAACATCATAGAAGCCATTTATGAAAAGCTCACAGCTAGTATCCTCAATGGGGAGAATCTGAGAGCTTTCCCCCTGAATGAGGAACTCAACAAGGATGTCCCCTCTCACCAGTGGTGTTTCACATAGTATTGGAAGACTTGGGATCATCAATCAGACAACAAAATGAAGCTAAAGGCATCAAAACTGGGAACAATGAAGTCAAATTTTCACTTTTTGCAGACGACATGATACTCTACATAGAAAACCTGACAGATTACACCAGAAGTCGGCTAGAACTGATACACGAATTCAGCAAAGTTGCAGGTACAAAATTAGTGTACAGAAATTGGTTGCATTTTTATACACCAATAATAAAGCAATAGAAATAGAAATAAAGACACTGATACATTCAAAATTGCACCAAGAAACATAAAATACCTAGGAATAAACCTAACCAAAATTGTGAAAGATCTGTATGCTGAAAATAATAAAAAGGTTATGAAGGAAATTTCAGAAGACACAAAGATTTTGAAAAACCTTCCATGCTCATGGATTGGAAGAATAAACTTTGTTAAAATGTCAATACTACCCAAAGGAATCTACACATTCAATGCAATCTCAATCAAATTTGCACCAGCATTCTTCTCAAAGCTAGAATAAGCAATCCTAAAATTTTTATGGAACTACAAAAGACCCTGAAGAGCCAAAGTAATATTAATAAAAACAAAAACAGGAGGCATCACAATCCCAGGCTTTAGCTTCTACTACAAAGTTGTAAGAATCAAGACAGTATGGTATTGGCACAAAAACAGACACAGAGACCAATGGAACTCAACACTTCTCCAAAGGCAAGGGAATTAAAAAGAAAAATGAACTATTCAGACCTCATCAAGATAAAAAGCTTCTGCACTGCAAAGGAAACAATCAACAAAACTAAAAGGCAACCGATGGAATGGGAAATGGTATTGGCAAATGACATATCGGATGAAGGGCTAGTATCTAAAATCTATAATGAACTCACCAAACTCCCCACCCAAAAAACAAATAATCCAGTGAAGAAATGGGCAGAAGACATGAATAGACACTTCTCTAAAGAAGACATCCAGATAACCAACAGACACATAAAAAGATGCTCAATGTCAGTCATCATCAAGGAAATACCAATCAAAACTACAGTGAGATATCACCTCATGTCAGTCAGAGTGGCTAAAATGAACAGATCAGGAGTCTGTAGTTGCTGGCAAAGATGTGGAGAAATGGAAACATTCTTTCACTGCTGCTGGGAATGTAAACTGGTGCAGCCACTCTGGAAAACTGCAGAGGTTTTCCTCTGAACCTCCAGTGGATGTTCTTCAAAAATTAAAAATAGAACTATCCTATGACCCAGGAATAACACTGTTAGGAATCTACCCAATGCATAGAAGAGTGCTGATGCATAGGGGCACATGTACCCCAATGTTTATAGCAGCAATTTTGACAATAACCAAATTATGAAAATAGCCTAATGTCCATCAACGTACAAATAGATAAAGAAAATATGGTTTATATGTACAAAGAATACTACTTGGAAATAAGAAAGAAAGAAATCTGGCTATTTGCAACAATGTGGATGGAACTGGAGGGCATTATGCTAAGTGAAATAAGCCAGGCAGAGAAAGACAGATACCATATTTTTTCATGTATATGTGGATCTGGAGAAACTTAACAGAAGACCATGGGGGAGGGGAAGGGGAAAAAAGTTACAGAGAGGGAGAGAGGCAAACCATGAAAGACTCTTAAGCATTGAGAACAAAGGGTAGATGAGGGTGGGGGAGAGGAGAAAGTGGGTTATGGGCAGGGAGGAGGGCACTTGTTGGGATGAGCCCTGGGTGTTGTATGGAAACCAGTTTGACAATAAATTATATTAAAGAAAAAATAAGACTTGAATGTAGATTAGAACCCATAAAACTCCTGGAAGAAAACATAGACCATAAGCTTCTTCATACTGTGCCTGTCTATATACAGGCAAGAACAAAGTGAATGTAGAATCTGACTCAAAAGGCAATGGCAACAAAAGCCAAAATAAAGAAATGGGATGACATTAACCTAAAAAAAGATCTGCACAGTGAAAATGTACATGAAAAATTAAAAAGCATCTTTCTGAAGGGGAGAAGATATTTTCAAATCAAAGATGCAATAGAGTTAATATCCAAAATTCAATTTGAAATATACAACTTAATAAAATACAGACAATCTAATTAAAAATGTACACATTATCTGAATAGACTTTTTTTTAAATTAGGAAGTCAAACAAATGGTTAACAAGCACATGAAAAGAAGCCCAGTGTCACTAATCATCAGGGAAAATAAAATTAAATCCACAAAAAGTTATCAACTTTTGCATATCAGAATGGTTATGGCCAATGGGATAAGAAATAACAAATGTTGCAGAGGTTGTGGAGAAGAGGAAACTCTCATTCATTTTTAGTGGGAACAGAAACAGATGCAGCCAATATGCAAAACAACATCAAGGTTTGTCTCAAATTTCTCAAAAACTTAAAAAAATGCCATATGAACCCATTATTTCAATTCTGAATATTTATCTGAATAAAATGAAAATACTATTTCAAAATATTATATACAATCCTACATATTTTATAGCATTATTTAAA
The DNA here is from genome assembly GCF_018350175.1 of Felis catus. Lineage (NCBI taxonomy): Eukaryota > Metazoa > Chordata > Mammalia > Carnivora > Felidae > Felis > Felis catus. Next base: position 82,966,141 of record NC_058368.1, read on the forward strand.
ATAACCACGATATTGAAACAACCTACCTACTCATGAATGGATGAATGAATAAAGAATCAGTGGTATGCACACACACACACACACACACACACACACAGTGTGACATCTGCCACAACATGGATGGACCTAGAGTCTATTATGCTAAGTGAAATAAGCTAGATGGACTTCTTTTCACTCCTATGTGGATCCTGAGAAACTTAACAGAAGACCGTGGGGGAGGGGAAGAAAAAACAAAGGTTAGAGAGGGAGGGAGCCAAAACATAAGAGACTCTTAAAAACAGAACAAACTGAGTGTTGATGGGGGGGTGGGAGGGAGGCGAGGGTGTGTGAGGGGTATTGAGGAGGGCACCTGTTGGGATGAGCACTGGGTGTTGCATGGAAACCAATTTGACAATAAATTTCATTTTGAAAAAAAAATAAGCTAGATGGAGAATGTAAAATATGTGATTTTACTTTTATGTGGAACCTATAAAACAAATCCAATGAAAAATTTAAAAAAATACAAAACTAATAGATTGGAAAAGAGATTGGTAGTTTCCATAAAGGAGAGGGATTGGCTGAAATAGATGGAGGATCAAGGGATACAAATTTTCAGTTAAAAATCAATTAAGTCATGGGGATATAAGATGACTAGAGTCAAAATCATTGCATTACAATCTGAAACATATTCAGAAAGTAAACCTTAAAATTTCCCATAGCAAGAAAAAAATATAAATTTTTATTGTGACAGATGGTAACTAGAATTATTGTGGTTATCATTTCAAAATTTATGCAAATGTGAAATCATTATGTTGTATACCTGAAACTAATATAAAGTTGTATGTCAATTATATGTCACCAAAAATAATAAAATACTTCTAAATAAATTTAACAAATGGTACAAAAGATTTGTACACTGAAAACCATAAGATATATATGAAGGAAATAGAAAAAGATACTTACAATGGAAAGATATCCCATATTCATGGGTCATAAAAGTTAAAATTTTCTACATTAATATTATCCAAAGCCACCTATATATTTAGTGCCATCTATGAATATGTCATGCATATATTTAATCTCTATTGAAGTACCAGTGGCATATTTCACAGAATTAGAAGAAAGAATTATAACATTTCTATGGAATTACAAAAGACCCTGAATGTTAAAATAAATCTAAAGAAAGTTGTACAAAGATGGAGGCATCACACTACTTGATTTCAAACTAGTTTACAAAGTTATAGTAATCAAAACTAGATGGTACTGACATTAAGACGAACCCAAAATCAATGGAAACATAATTGAAAGCCAAGAAATAAACCCATGTATATATGATTAACTAGTATTTGACAAGAGAGCCAAGAATACTTAATGAGGAAAGGGTAGTCTCAAATGATATTCTGAATCCTGGATATGCACACACAATTCAATTAAATTGGACCTCCATCTTATGCCACTCACAAAAATTAACTGGAAATAAATTAAAGATTTTAAGCTAACCTGAAACCTGAAACCATGAAATTACTAAAAGTAAATAAAGCACCTTGACATTGATCTTGCCAAGAATTTGCTGGATATGACACCAAAAGCATAAGAAACAATAGAAAAAAACAAAGAGTAGGCCTGCATTGAACTAAAAAGTTTCTGAACCACAAAATAAAATTCCACAAAATTAAAAAGAAGCCTAGTGAAAAGAAACAGTATTTATAAACCATATATTTGCAGAGGAATTAATATGTAAAATCTATATAGTACTCCTGTAATGCAAGAGCAATGATACAAAATAGCCCAATTTAAAAATGACAAAAGAAGTGAATAGTCTTTTTTTTCCTTGAGACGACATGCAAATAGCCAAAAAAGTACATCAACATGTAAATTTGAATTAAAACAAGAGTGGGATATCACCTTACACCTGTTAAAATAACTACCATCAAGCACATATAGCAAGTTCTGGCATTGGTATGGAGAAAAGGAAAACTTGTGCACCACTGATGGTAATTTAAATTGTTACAGCTACTATGAAAACAAGTATCGAGTGTTCTTAAATATTAAAAATAAAACTATATGGGAAGATGGCTGCATAGGAGGACGCTAGGCTCACCACGCGTACTGCTGATCACTTAGATTCCCCCTACACCTGCCTAAATAAACCAGAAAACCGCCAGAAGACTAGCAGAAGGGAGTCTCCAGAGCCAAGTGCAGACTGGAGGCCCACAGAAGGTAGGAAGGGCAGAGAGGCGTGCGCGCTACACGGACTGGCAGGAAGGAGCCGGGCTGAGGGGCGGCCTGCCGGCCAAGCAGAGGCCCCAAGACTGGCTTGCAAAAGCGGAGGGGCCAGAGGGAGTGTGTTCCGACAGCAAGCGGGACTTGACACCTGGAAGGTTATGAGCTAACAGCTCTGCTTGGAGAGCTGGTGGGCTGGAGGACAATGGGAGGGAGAGTTGTTGAGCCCTGGACAACAGAGCTCAGCTTGGCAGGGAACAAAGGCGCTTGCCAGTGCCATCTCCCTCGCCCATCCCCCAGCCAAAATCCCAAAGGGAACCAGTTCCTGCCAGGGAACTTGCTTGCACTGCACAAACACCCAACTCTGTGCTTCTGCGGATCTGTCCCTCCGGCAGGTCTGACTCCCTCCCGGTGCCACTGGGCCCCTCCCGAAGTGGATCTCCGAGGGAAAAGCTAGCCGGGCCTGCCCAACCTCCCCCCCCTTCCCCGCTCCTGTGCACCTGGCCATGCACCCCAGCTAATACACCAGATCCCCAGCACCACAAACCTGGCAGTGTGCAAGTAGCCCAGACGGGCCACGCCACCCCACAGTGAATCCCACCCCTAGGAGAGAGGAAGAGAAGGCACATACCAGACTGACTGTGGCCCCAGCGGGTGGGCTGGGGGCAGACATCAGGTCTGACTGTGGCCTCACCCACCAATGCAAGTTATTCAAGACAGCACAAGGGAAGTGCCCCTCAGTCCCGCACCACTCCAGGGACTATCCAAAATGACGAAACGGAAGAATTCCCTTCAGAAAAACGTCCAGGAAATAACAACAGCCAATGAACTGATCAAAAAATGATTTAAACAATATAACACAAAGTGAATTTAGAATAGTAGTCATAAAATTAATCGCTGGGCTTGAAAACAGTATAAAGGACAGCAGAGAATCTCTTGCTACAGAGATCAAGGGACTAAGGAACAGCCAGGAAGAGCTAAAAAATGCTATCAATGAACTGCAAAATAAAATGGAGACAACTACGACTCGGATTGAAGAGGCAGAGGAGAGAATAGGTGAACTAGAAGATAAAATTATGGAAAAAGCAGAAGCTGAGAAAAAGAGAGATAAAAAAATCCAGGAGTATGAGGGGAAAATTACAGAACTAAGTGATGCACTAAAGAGAAATAATATACGCATAATTGGTATTCCAGAGGAGGAAGAGAGAGGGAAAGGTGCTGAAGGAGTGCTTGAAGAAATAATAGCTGAGAACTTCCCGGATCTGGGGAAGGAAAAGGCATTGAAATCCAAGAGACACAGAGAACTCCCTTCAGACGTAACTTGAATCGATCTGCACGACATATCATAGTGAAACTGGCAAAATACAAGGATAAAGAGAAAATTCTGAAAGCAGCTAGAGATAAACGTGCTCTAACATATAAAGGGAGACCTATAAGACTCGTGACCGATCTCTCTACTGAAACTTGGCAGGCCAGAAAGGAATGGCATATCTTCAATGTGATGAACAGAAAAAAGATGAGGCCGAGAATCCTTTATCCAGCAAGTCTGTCATTTAGAATAGAAGGAGAGATAAAGGTCTTCCCAAACAAAAACTGAAGGAATTTGTCACCACTAAACCAGCCCTACAAGAGATCCTAAGGGGGATCCCGTGAGACAAAGTACCAGAGACATCGCCACAAGCATGAAACCTATGGACATCACAGTGACTCTAAACCCATCTTTCTAAAATAAAACTGAATGTAAATGGACTAAATGCGCCAACCAAAAGACAGGGTATCAGAATGGATAAAAAAAACAAGACCCATTGGTTGCTGTCTACAAGAGACTCATTTTATACCCGAGGACACATTCAGATTGAGAGTGAGGGGATAGAGAACTATTTATCATGCTACTGGAAGTCAAAAGAAATCTGTAGTAGCCATACTTATATCAGACAAACTAGACTTTAAAGGCTGTAGCAAGAGATGTAGAAGGGCATTATGTAATAATCACAGGGTCTATCCATCAGGAAGAGCTAACAATTATAAATGTCTATGTGCTGAAATAAGGACCCCCGAATATATAAAACAATTACTCACAAACATAAGCAACCTTATTGATAAGAATGTGGTAGTTGCAGGGGACTTTAACACTCCACTTACAGAAATGGATAGATCATCTAGACACATGGTCAATAAAGAAACAAGGGCCCTGAATGATACATTGGATCTTGACAGATGGACTTGACAGATATATTTAGAACTCTGCATCCCAAGCAACAGAATATACTTTCCTCTCTAGTGCACATGGAACATTCTCCAAGATAGATAACATACTGGGTCACAAAACAGATATATTTAGATGGACTTGACAGATATATTTAGAACTCTGCATCCCAAGCAACAGAATATACTTTCCTCTCGAGTGCACATGGAACATTCTCCAAGATAGATAACATACTGGGTCACAAAACAGCCCTTCACAAGTATACACGAATTGAAATCATACCATGAACACTTTCAGACCACAATGCAATGAAGCTTGAAATCAACCACAGGAAAAAGTCTGGAAAAACTCCAAAAGCATGGAGGTTAAAGAACGCCCTACTAAAGAATGAGTGGGTCAACCAGGCAATTAGAGAAGAAATTTTAAAAAATATATTTAAAAAAATGAAAATGAAAATACAATCAAAACACTTTGGAATGCAGCGAAGGCAGTCCTGAGAGGAAAATACATTGCAATCTAGGCCTAGCCCCAGAAACAAGAAAAATTCCAAATACAAAATCTAACAGCACACCTAAAGGAAATAGAAGCAGAACAGCAAAGACAGCCTAAAGCCATCAGAAGAAGAGAAATAATAAACATCATAGCAGAAATAAACAATATAGAATCTAAAAAAGCTGTAGAGCAGATCAATGAAACCAAGAGTTGTTTCTTGAAAAAAGAAATAAAATTGATAAACCTCTAGCCAGGCTTCTCAAAAAGAAAAGGGAGATGACCCAAATAGATAAAATCATGAATGAAAATGGAATGATTACAACCAATCCCTCAGAAATACAAACAATTATCAGGGAATACTATGAAAAATTATATGCCAACAAACCGGACAACCTGTAATAAATGGACAAATTCCTAAACACCCACATGCTTCCAAAAGTCAATCAGGAGGAAATAGAAAGCTTGAACAGACCCATAACCAGCGAAGAAATTGAATGAGTCATCAAAAATCTCCCAACAAATCAGAGTCCAGGACCACATGGCTTCCCAGGGGAGTTCTACCAGACATTTAAAGCAGAGATAATACCTATCCTTCTCAACCTATTCCAAAAAATAGAAAGGGAAAGAAAACTTCCAGACTCATTCTATGAAGCCATTATTACTTTGATTCCTAAACCACACAGAGACCCAGTAAAAAAAGAGAACTACAGGCCAATATCCCTGATGAATATGGATGCAAAAATTCTTAATAAGATACTAGCAAATCGAATTCAACAGCATATAAAAAGAATTAATCACCATGATCAAGTGGGATTCATTCCTGGGATGCAAGACCAGTTCAACATTCGCAAATCAGTGTGTTTCATCACATTAAGAAAAGATATGAACGATATGATCTTGTCCATCGATGCAGAAAAGGCCTTTGACAAATTAAGCAACATTTCTTAATAAAAACCCTCGAGAAAGTCGGGATAGAAGGAACATACTTAAACATCATAAAAGCCATTTATGAAAAGCCCACAGCTAACATCATCCTCCATGGGGAAAAACTGAGAGCTTTTTCCCTGAGATCAGGAACACGACAGGGATGTTCACTCTCGCCGCTGTTATTTAACACAGTGTTGGAAGTTCTAGCATCAGCAATCAGACAACAAAAGGAAATCAAAGGCATTCAAATTGACAAAGATGAAGTTAAGCTTTCACTTTTTGCAGATGACATGATATTATACATGGAAAATCCGATAGACTCCACCAGTAGTCTGCTAGAACTGATACATGAATTCAGCAAAGTGGCAGGATACAAAATCAATGTACAGAAATCAGTTGCATTCTTATACACTAACAATGAAGCAACAGAAAGACAAATAAAGAAACTGATCCCATTCACAACTGCACCAAGAAGCATAAAATACCTAGGAATAAATCTAACCAAAGATGTAAAAGATCTGTATGCTGAAAACTATAGAAAGCTTATGAAGGTAATTTAAGAAGATATAAAGAAATGGAAATACATTCCCCGATCATGGATTGGAAGAAAAAATATTGTCAAATGTCAATACTACCCAAAGCTATCTACACATTCAATGCGATCCCAATCAAAATTGCACCAGCATTCTTCTCGAAACTAGAACAAGCAATCCTAAAATTCATATGGAACCACAAAAGGCCTCGAATAGCCAAAGGACTTTTGAAGAAGAAGACCAAAGCAGGAGGCATCACAATCCCAGACTTTAGCCTCTACTACAAAGCTGTCATCATCACGACAGCATGGTATTGGCAGAGAAACAGACACATAGACCAACAGAATAGAAAAGAAACTCCAGAACTAGACCCACAAACGTATGGCCAACTCATCTTTGACAAAGCAGGAAAGAACATCCAATGGAAAAAAGACAGTCTCTTTAACAAATGGTGCTGGGAGAACTGGATAGCAACATGCAGAAGGTTGAAACTAGACCCCTTTCTCACACCATTCACAAAAGAAACTCAAAATGGATAAAGGACCTAAATGTGAGACAGGAAAGCATCAAAACCTTAGAGGAGAAAGCAGGAAAAGACCTCTCTGACCTCAGCCGTAGCAATCTCTTACTCGACACATCCCCAAAGGCAACGGAATTAAAAGCAAAAATGAACTACTGGGACCTTATGAAGATAAAAAGTTTCTGCACAGCAAAGGAAACAACCAACAAAACTAAAAGGCAACCAACGGAATTGGAGAAGATATTTGCAAATGACATATCGGACAAAGGACTAGTTTCCAAAATGTATAAAGAGCTCACCAAACTCCACACCCGAAAAACAAATAATCCAGTGAAGAAATGGGGCGAAACACGAATAGACACTTCTCTAAAGACATCCAAATGGCCAACAGGGACATGAAAAGATGCTCAACGTTGCTCCTCATCAGGGAATTACAAATCAAAACCACACTCAGATATCACCTCACGCCAGAGTGGTCAAAATGCTGGAGAGGATGTGGAGAAACGGGAACCTTCTTGCACTGTTGGTGGGAATGCAAATTGGTGCAGCCACTCTGGACAACAGTGTGGAAGTTCCTCAGAAAATTAAAAATAGACCTACCCTATGACCCAGCAATAGCACTGCTAGGAATTTATCCAAGGGATACAGGATCACTGATGCCCTTGTACCCCAATGTTTATAACAGCACTCTCAACAATAGCCAAATTATGAAAGGAGCCTAAATGTCCATCAACTGATGAATGGATAAAAAATTGTGGTTTATATATACAATGAAGTACTATGTGGCAATGAGAAAGAATGAAATATGGCCCTTTGTAGCAACGTGGATGGAACTGGAGAGTGTGATGCTAAGTGAAATAAGCCATACAGAGAAATACAGATACCATATGGTTTCACTCTTATGTGGATCCTGAGAAACTTAGCAGAAACCCATGGGGAAGGGGAAGGAAAAAATAAAAGAAGTTAGAGTGGAAGAGAGCCAAAGCATAAGTGAGTCTTCAAAGCAGAAAAAACTGAGGGTTGATTGGGGGTGGGAGGGAGGAGAGGGTGGGTGATGGGTATTGAGGAGGGCACCTGTTGGGATGAGCACTGGGTGTGGTATGGAAACCAATTTGACAATAAACTTCATATACTGAAAAAAAAAATAAACCCTTATTTTGGGACAGAGGAAAAAAAACTATATGTGATCCAGTAATCTAACTCATGAGTATATATCCAAGGAATTTAAATCATGATCCCAAAGAGATATCTGCATGTTTTTCACAGTATTAATCACAACAGCAAACACTTGAAAAAACCTAACTTTCTCTCCATGGATCAATGAATTTAAGAATGTGATTATCTATCTATCTGTCTATCTATGTATCTAATATAAGAAGAAATCCATATCTTTTGTGACACTGACTTTTGGGAATTGTACTAAATGAAAAGTCACACCAAATAAGAAAACTTATATAAGGAATGTCAAAAAGAAAAACTCATTGAATGAGAAAGTAGATTGGTAGTTATCAGTGGCTGAGGAGAGGAGAAATGTGGAGATGTTGGTCAAAGGGTACAAACTTCCAGTTGTTATATGAATAAGTTTTGGGGATCCAATGATATTATGGTAGCTGTACTTAACAGCATAGTATTGTATACTTGAAGGTTTTTAGAGTAAATGTTAAAAGTTCTCACCACAAACACACACACACACACACACACACTCATACACAAGCATGAACACAAAAGGTAACTATGTAAGGTGATGAATGTTTTAGCTAACCTTATTATGTTATCATTTCACAATATACAAATAAGCTTATCAAATAATCTTGTTTTACACCTTAAATTTACACAATGTTATATGTCAAGCATATCTCAATTAATACAGAGAAACTAAATGAAATTTATACAGTAATGCAAAATACCAAATATAGTCAGGAAAAAAAATGAAGACAAAAAGAGAAAAAACACAGATTATTATCAAAACCTGTTTTAAGGTTACAAAAATCAGCACGTGTTATTTTGGCAAAAATAGAAAAATAGACAAAGAGAAGAATATCACCAGTCCATTAATTGTCCCACACAGATACCTGATTTATAAAATGCCACCACTGGAAGTTTTATCAATAAATAGTTCTAGATCAATTGCAATGATTTTACACATGTGCAAAAATAATTTTAAAGGAAATATAAAGCTTACATGGCATAATATCTTCATGCATTTGTATAGGCAAATACTTCTTAAGGAAGACCAAAAGTAAAGCTATGAAATAAAAGATTGAGAAATTTGTCTTTATAAGAGAGAAAAATTTTGGCTTACCAGCAAAAAGGAAAATACTATCTGCACACAGGTAGATGTTTGCATTACATGTTTTGGGAAAATGGTATCCAAAATATGCAAATAATTCCTAACAAATCAATAAGGAAAGAATGATCTCTGCCTTCTCACCCTAAAAATCATTGTCAAACACTTGATTATACAATATCCAATGTCTGATAAACATTAAAAACATTGTACAGATCACACTTTCTAATAAAGATACATTAAAACTACAATGGAAACACATTGCAGTGGCTAAAATTAAAATTTCTGCTAATATCAATGTTGGCAAGAATGTTGAACAACTGGCATTCTCAACTCTCAACTAAACACAATAGAGTATAAGCAGGCATAAAAATTCTGGGTAGGTTTGGCATAATTTAGTACCACCCATCAAATTACAACTCATGAACCAATAATTCCACTGTGTTTTATTTACCAAAAAGAAATGGAAGATGAATCCCTAAGGTAACAAGTAGAGAAATGTTAACAAGCAGTTTAATTCACAATAGCTCCAAACAGGAGGTAAATCAAATGGCCATCAAGAAAAGAAGTGATAAATGTAGTATAATAATATAATGAAATACAACATAATATTGAACAGGAAGTTTCAATAAAGGACAAGCACAACAATGTGAGTGAATCTCCAAAACTGGTGTTCAGCAAAAGAAACATGGCAGATTTAACAATGATATATTAGAATAGTGGTTGCCTTTTTGGAGGTATTAATTCAAAGGAAGCAAAAAGGAGAATCTAAGTGTATTATAAATATTCTAAATCTTGATCTTCGTTGTAGTTACACAGGCATACACATATATAAAATTCATCAAGCTATGAACTTGAATTTTGTGTTAACTTCATTAAGTAAAATTTGTATTAACTCTAACAAATTATTCTTTGAAAATAATATATTTCAGCTAATCTTCCATTTCAAATTTTCTTACTATTCATGACCTTTTACCTACTTTATTTACATTTCACTCCTTTATATTTAGATGCTGGTGTATTAGTTGCAGGTATGCAAAATTATGATTCAACAATTCTGTATATTTCCTGTTGCTCTTCAAGAGAAGTGTACTCTTTTTAAAGTTTTAATTTAAATAGGCGTTAGTGAATAGTGAGTTTTGTTTCAGGTTTACAATATAATGATTCAACATTTATGAACAACACCCAGTGTTCATCACAGTAAGTGAACTCCTTAATTCTATGGCCTATTTATCCCAACCCCCTACCCACCACCATTCTGGTAACACTGAGTTTGTTCTCCGTAATTAAGAGTCTGTTTCTCTTGTGCTTTTTTACTCCTTTGCTTCTTTGTTTTGTTTCTTCAATTCCACACATGGGTGAAATCATATGTTATTTGTCTTTTACTGACTATTTTGCTTAGCACGGTACTCTCTAGCTGTCTCCATGTTGTGGCAAATTTAGCTGAGTAATATTTCATTGTATATATGTACCACACCTTCTTTATATATTCATCAGCTGATGAACACTTGGTCTGCTCCATAATTTGGCCATCATATATAAATTACTATAAATATCAGTGTGCACGTACTCTTTTGAATTCGTATTTTTTTATTCATTGGGTAAATACTAGTGCAAATGCTGGATCTAGGTTAGTTCTATTTTTATCTTTTTGAAAGAATCTCCACATGGTTTTCCAGAGTTGCTGCACCAGGTTGCATTCCCACCAACAGAGAGACAGTGTTCCTCTTTCTTCACATCTTTGCCAATACTTATTGTGTTCTTTTAAGGACTAGCCTTTTTTTAATGTTTATTTATTTTGGGGAGAGAGAGAGAGCAATGGGGGAGGGGCAGAGAGCTAGGGAGACATAGAATCTGGAGCAGGCTCCAGGTTCTGAGCTGTAGGCACAGAGCCCAACGTGGCGCTTGAACTCACCAGCTATGAGATCATGACCTGAACTGGAAGTTGGACACTTAACTGACTGAGCCACCCTATTATGTCCTTGATTGTAGCCATTCTGATGGCTGTGAGGTAATATTTCATAGCAGTTTTGATTTGTATATTCCTAATGATCAGTTAGGTTGAGCATCTTTTCATTTGTCTCCTGGCCATATGTATGTCTTCTTTGAGAAAAAAAAATTTTTATTCATGTATTCTGTACATTTTTAAATTGGATTATTCATTTTGGATGTTGAATGTCATTAGATATTGATGTATTTTATATTAATCATGTATCAGATATATCATTTGCAAACATCTTCTCCCCTTCCATAGGTTACTTTCAATTTTGTTGTTTCCTTCCCTATGCAGAAAGTTTTAATTTTTATGAAGTCTGAATATTTTATTTTTGCTTTAGTTTCTCTTGCCTCAGGAGACATATCTATAAGGAATATTGAGATGACCAATATTAAAGAGGTCACTGCTTGTGTTATCTAGGATTTCTAGGATTTCATGTCCCATATTTAGCTCTTTAATCCATTTTGAGTTGATTTTGTGTATGGTGTAAGAAAGCTTTCCAGATTCATTTATTTGCATGCTGCTATCCAGGTTTCCAAGCATATTTGTTGAAGAGACTGTCTTTATCCCCTTGAATATTCTTTCCAGTTTTGTCAAACATTAATTAACCATATAATTGTTGGTTCACTTCTGGGTTATCTATTCTACTCCAACAATCTCTGTGTTTATTTTTTGCCAGTATCATACTGTATTTTTTAAGTTTAATTTATTTATGAAAGACAAAATATGCCAATTCAAATTACTTAAAAAATTTTTTTAAAGTTTATTTTTGAGACAGAGAGACAGAGCATGAACTGGGGAGGGTCAGAAAGAGAGGGAGACACAGAATCTGAAACAGGCTCCAGGCTCTGAGCGGTCAGCACAGAGTCTGACGCTGGGGTCCAACTCACGGACCGCGAGATCATGACCTGAGCCGAAGTCGGACGCTCAACTGACTGAGCCACCAAGGCGCCCCTCAAATTACTTAAAAAAAAAACTATTTGTATTTCCTTCTTCTTTTCAGCTTAATTATTTTCCATAACTTTATGTTCTCTGTCAACTACTATCTTCTCTGCTTCTTTAATTCTTGTGACTATACACAGTTTTGCATCTCAGTTACAGCACTTTTTATTTCACATTGACCAGTATTTCTGTCTTTTATCTCTGTAGCAAAGGTTTCTATGTTATTTTCTATGTTTTTCCCAAGTACAGTTAGTAGCCTTATAATTATTGTTGTAAATTCTTGTTCAGATATATAACATATCAGGTTTGAGTAAGTCCCTGGCTGTGATTTCTTCTTGACCTTTCTTTTTGGGAGAATTCCTCCATCTTGTGATTTTTACTAAGCATCTGTCTTCTGCAAGCATTGAAAGCTTGTTATGTTTCCTGAATCTGAGAGTAATGCTATATTAAAAAGGTATCATATACTGTCCAGGACCTGAAACTTCAGGAAGTGTTACTGGTGTAGGTTGTGTGCACTTTTCTGTTGTGTTTTGGCTACTCTTTGCCACTGGCCAGTCCCCTACAAATTTCTCCTTGCTTGCAGTGGGGAGTGTTAGGAACTTTAACTATGTGTGCTTATTCATGTTTCTTAAAATAAGTCTTGAAACTTCCATTCTGTTTCAACTCCAATCATGCAGATCCTGTTACCAGTCCCCATATCAATTTCTTGGGTGTTCCAAATGTTCTCACCTCACTACAGTTGTGCTTGAGTTTTCAATAATTATCCAGAGGTATAAATAAGTGGTATAGAAGATAAAATTGTGGAAAATAATGAAGTAGAAAGCAGAGGGAAATAAAGGTGATGGTTCATGAAGGGAGACTGAGGGAACTCAGTGACTCCAAAACCCAAAACAATATCTCTGTCATTGGAGTCCCAAGAGAAGAGTAATGGTAAAAAAGACAGAAGATTTATTTGAAAAAATTATAGCTGAGAACTCCCCTAATCTAGGAAAGAAAACAGGCATTTAAGTCCCAGAGACACAGAGAACACCCCTCAAAATCTACAAAAAAAAAAAAGTCAACACCAAGGCATATCACAGTAAAACTTGCAAAATACAAAGATAGAGAGATTTCTGAAAGAAACTAGTGACAAAATGTCCTTAACCCACAAGGTTAGACACATAAGTTTAGTAGCCCATCTGTCTACTGAAACTTTGCAGGCCAGAAGGGAGTGGCAGAAAATATTCAATGTGATGGATAGGAAAATATGAAGCCAAGAATCCTTTATACAGCAAAGCTGTCATTAAAAATAGAAAGTGAAATAAAAGCTTTCTCATAAAAAAACAGTCTGTGAACACTAAGCCAGTTTTGCAAGAATTTTTATTGGGACCCTCTGAGTAGAGGAGAAAAAAAAAAGACCAAAACAACAAAGATTACAAGTGGACAGAAAACATCACCAAAACCACCAACTCTACAGTTAACACAATAAATCTAAATTCATATCTTTTGATAATTACTCAATGTAAATGGATCAAATGCTCCAATCAAAAGACATAGGGTATCAGAATGGAAAATATATATATATATATACTCTGCCTACAAGAGACCAATTTTAGACCCAACGATACATACAGATTGAAAATTAAAGGATGAAGAACCATCTATCATGCTAGGGACATCAAAAGAAAGATGAAGTAACCATACTTATATCAGAAAAACTATATTTTAAAACCGAGACTGTAACAAGATATGAAGAATGGCATTTCATCATAATTAAGGGGGTTATCCATCAAGAACAGCTAACAATTATAAATATTTATGGACCTAACTTTGAGGAACCCAAATATATAAATCAACTAGTAACAAGCATAAGTAAACTTATTGATAATAATACCATAATATTGGGGGACTTTAATACTTTACTTACAATAATGGAGAGATCTAAGCAGAAAAGCAATGAGGAAACAATGGCTTTGAATGACACATTGGACTGGATGGACTTAAGAGATAGGTTCAGAGCATTCCTGCTTAAAGCAGTGGGATACAGTTTCTATTCTACTGCATAAGGCACATTCTACAGAATAAATCACATACTGGATCACAAATCAGCCCTCAACAGGTGTAAAACTAGCAAGGTCATACCATGCACATTTTGGGATCACAACACTGTGAAACTTGGAAGTCAACCAGAAAAAAAAAATTGGAAATCCCTGCAATACATGGAATTTAAATAACATCCTACTAAAGAAGTAATTGTTTAACGAGTAAGTTAAGGAATAAAATAAAACTACATTGAAGCAAATGAAAATGAAAACATTACAGCCAAAATCTTTAGGATGCAACAAAGGCAGGCATAAGAGAAAAGTATACTGCAATCAGGCCTATCTCAAGGTACAGGAAAGGTCCATAACACAAAATCTAACCTTACATCTAAAGGAACTATAAAAGGAAAAGCAAGTAAAGACTAAAGTCAGAAAAATAAGACATTAGATTAAAGATTAGAGTAGAAATAAATGATATAGAAGCAAACAAATGAACAAGAACAAAAAAAAACAGTAGGACATATCAACAAAATGAAGAGCTGGTTCTTTGAAAGAATTTTTAAAAAATTGTAGATGACATAACACCCTATGTAGGACCACCCCCCCCCGCCAAAAAAACACACAGAAAATTTCTAGAAATGATACATGAATTTAACAAAGCCACAAGATATAAAATCAACACGCACAAATCTGGAACAGATCCATGTGCAAATGCACCCAAGAAAAAAAAGTACATAGGAATAAACTAACTAAAGAGGTAAAAGATCTATACTCTGAAAACTATAGAATAATTACAAAAGAAAATGAAGAGGACACAAAGAAATGGAAAAGCATTCCCTGTTTTTCGATTGGAAGAACAAATATTGTTAAAATATCTATACTACCCAAAGCAATATACATATTGAACGCAATACCTATCAAAATACCACCAACATTTTTCACAGAGCTAAAACAAACAATACCAAAATTGTATGGAACTCAAAAAACATCCTGAATATCCAAAGCAATCCTGAAAATGAAAAAAAAACTGGAGGCATAATGATTCCATATTTTAAGCTATATTACCAAGCTGTGGACATTAAGACAGTATGATACTAGCACAGAAACAGACACATAGGTCAATGAAATAGAATAGAAAATCCAGAGATGAGCCCACAGCTATATGGTCAACTCATCTTACACAAATCAAGAAAGAATATCAAATGTAAAAAGACAGTCTCTTCAACAAATTGTGTTGGGAAAATTTGACAGCAACATGTAGAATAAATTTGGACCACTTTCTTACACCATACACAGAAATAAATTCAAAATTCATGATAAACCTAAATGTGGGACAGGAAACCATCAAAATCCTAGAGGACAACAAAGGCAGTCATCATTTTGATCTTGGGTGTAGCAGCAACTTCCTAGACATGTTGTGAAAGGCAAAGGAAGCAAAAGTGAACATGATCTATTGGGACTTCATCAAAATAAAAAACCTCTGCACAATGATGGAAACAATCAACAAAACTAATAGGCAGCCTATAGAATGGGAGAAGATATTTGCAAATGACATATCTGATAAAGGGTTAGTATTAAAAATCTAGAAACAATATATCACACTCAACACCCCCCAAAAATAATAATCCAATGAAAAAATGGGGAGAAGACATGAATATGCCTTTTTCCAAAGAAGACATCCAGATGTCTAACAGACACATGAAAGATGTTCAACGTCACTCATCATCAAGAAAATACAAATCAAACCCACGGTGAGATGTCACCTCACACCTGTCAAAATCATTAAAGTTAACAACACAAGAAACTAAGCATTTTGCATGGATCTGTAGAAAGAGGAACTCTCTTGCACTATTCGTGATAATGCAAACTAGTGCACCCAATTTGGAGAACTGTATGGAGGTTTCTCGAGAAACTAAATATAGAACTACCATATGATCCAGTAATTGCTGTATTAGGTATTTAAGCAAATAAAACAAAAATGCAGATTCAGATGGATACATGCACCCTAAATTTACAGCAACATTATCAACAATAGCAAAGATATGAAGACGGCCCAAGTGTCCATCAACCTTTGAATAGATAAATATGTGTTGTATATATACTATGGGATATTACTCAGCCATCAAAAGAATGAAATCCTGCCATTTGTAATGACATTGATGGGACTAGAATGTATTATGATAAGTGAAATAAGTCAGAGAAAGACAAATACCATATTATTATACTCATAGGTAGAATTTAAGAAACAATACAGATGAACATATGGGAAGGGGGAGAAAAGAGGGAAACAAGCCACAAGAGACTCTTAATGATAGAGAAGAAACTATGGGTTGATGGAGGGAGGTTGGTGGGAAATGGGCTAGATGGCTGATGTAGGCTAAGTAGGGCACTTGTGATGAGCACTGGGTTCTGTATGCAAGAGAAGAATCATTGAATTCTACTCCTGAATCAATATTGCACTGTAAGTTAAGTAACTAAAATTTAAATTTTAAAAACCTAAAAAAATAAACAAAATTGATAAAACCCTAGCCAGATTTATCAAAAAGAGAAAAGAAAGGATCCAAATAGATAAAATTATGAATGAAAGAGGAGAGATCACAGCCAACACCACAGAAATGCAAACAATTATAAAATAATACTATGAAAAGCTATATGCCAACACACTGGGCAATCTGAAAGAAATGGACAAATTCCTAGAAACCCACAAACTACCAAAACTGACACAGGGAGAAATAGAAAATTTGACCAGACCTATAACCAGCAAAGGAATTGAATCGGTAATCAAAAATCTACCCACAAACAAGACTCCTGGGCCAGATGACTTTCCAGGAGAATTATGCCAGACATTTAAAGAAGAGTAATACCTATTTTTCTCAATCTGTTCCAAAAAATAAAAATGGAAATAAAACTTCCAAACACATTCTCTGAAGCCAGAATTACCTTGATTCCAAAACCAAAGACCACAGTTAAAAGGAGAATAAGGCCAATATCCCTTTTGAACCTGGATGCACAAATTCTCAACAAGTTACTGGCAAAACAAACAGTACAGGAAAATAGTTATTCACAACAATCAAGTGGGATTTATTCCTGGACTGCAGTGCTGGTTCAATATTTGTAAATCAATCAACATGTGACAACGCATTAATAAAAGAAAAGATAAGAACCATAAGATACTGTCAAACAGATGCAGAAAATGTATTTGAAAAAATACAGTATTCATTCTTGATAAAAACTCTCAACGAATTAGTCATTATGGAACATACTTCAACATCATAAGGCCATATACAAAAGACCCACAGCTAATATCTGATTAACTGATAGCCTTTTCCCTTTGGTCAGGATAAGGGTGTCAACTTTTACCATTACGGTTTGACAAAGTACTGGAATCTTAGCCTCAGCAATCAGAAAACAAAAAGAAATAAAGGACATCCAAATCAGGAAGAAATCAAACTTGCACTATTTGTAGAAGACATGATACTTTATGTAGAAAGCCCAAAAGACTGTACCGAAAATTTTCTAGAACTAATGCATGATGAATTCAGCAAAGTCACAGGATGTAAAATCAAGTGCAGAAATCTGTTGTATTTATATACATCAATAACTAAACAGTAGAGATAGAAATCAAGGAATCTATCTCATTTACAACTGAACCAAAAACAATGATATACCTAGAAATAAATTTAACCAGAGAGGTAAAAGATTTGTATCCTGAAAAGTATAGAACACTTATGAAAGAAATTGAAAAGGACACAAAGAAATGGAAAAACATTCCATGTTCATAGATTGGAAGAACATTGTTAAAATGTATGTACTACCCAAATCAGTCTGCATTTTTAATTCAATCTTTATCTAAATACCAACAACATTTTTCACAAGGCTAGAATAACAACCATAAAACTTGTGTGGAACTACAAAGATGTTAAATAGCCAAAACAATCTTAAAAAAGAAAAGTAAAGCTGGAGGGATCATAATTCCAGACTTCAAGTTACATTACAAAGCTGTAGTCTCAAGATAGTATGGTGCTCACATGAAAATAGACATATAGATCAATGGAAGAGTTCAGAAACTCCAGCAATGAACCCATACTATATCAACTAATCTTTAACAGAGTAGTAAAGAATATCAAATGGAAAAAATACAGTCTTCTCAACAAATAATGGTGTGAAACCTGTACTATAACATGTAAAAGAATGAAACTGGACGTCTTTCTTACACCATACACAAAAATTTATACAAATGGATGAAAGACCTAACTCTGAGACCTGAAACCATAAAAATCGTAGAAGAGTACACAGGTAATAACTTCTTTGACATTGCCTGTAGCCATATTTTTCTGGATATGTCCACTGAGGCAAAGAAAACAAAACCAAAATAAACTATTGGGACTACATCAAAATAAAAAGCATCTGAACATCAACAGAAAAGTTCAATGAAATTCAAAGCAAACTAGGATAGATGTTTGCAAATGATATATTTCATAAAGTGTTAGTATCCAAAATATATAAAGAAGTTCAACTCACCCCCCCGATAATCCATTGTAAAAATGGGCAAAAGACTTGAACATTTCCCCAAAGAGTACATGCAGATGGCCAATAGACATATAAATAAATGTTCACTATCAATTTGTCATTTGTGAAATGTAAATCAAAACTACAATGAGATATCACTTCAAATATTTTAGAATGACTAAAATCAAAGACACAAAATTCAACAAGTGTTTTTGAAGATGTTGAAAACAGGAATCATTTTAGACTGTTGGTGGGAATGCAAACTGGTGCAGCAACTGTGCATAAAATTATGGAGGTTCATCAAAAAGCTAAAAATAAAATTACCCTGTGATCCAGTGATCACACCTCAATGTATTTTCCTCCAAAATACACAAACACTAATTCAATGGGATCCATGCACCTCTATATTTATGGCAGCTTTATCTACAACTGATAAATGGATAAATAAGAAGTGTGGGATATCTATATATATCTACGTATCCATATAATGGAATGTTATTCAGCCATAAAAGGGAATGAAATCTTGCCATTTGCAATGACATGGATGGAACTATAAAGTATAATGCTTAATGAAATAAGTCAGAGAACAACAAATCTATCATTTCACTCGTGTGGAATTTAAGAAACAAAATGTGTAAGCAAGGGGGGTGGTCAAAAGAGAGAGAGGGAGATAAATCAAGTAAAGGACTAATTTATAGAGAACAAATAGATGGTTACCAGAGGGGAAGGAGTGGGAGTTTGGGTACATAGGTGATGGGGATTAAGGAGTGCATTTGTCTTGATGAGCACTGTGTAATAAATGGAATTGTTGAATCACTGTACTGTACACCTGAAATTAATATAACAATGCATGTTAATTAACTTTAATTAAAATAAAACTAGAAAAAAAGATATAATTCTAAATTTCTTTTGAGAATTAGTAATAATGTAATTAGGGTCATATTTTCAGTAACAACCAGTAAAATAGCATCAAGATTTACAATAATGCTGGGTTTTTTTCACATAAAACCAAAAAATTCCAAAAGATGAAACAATGCCATCAGTTCATGTCCCCAAACCAAAAGTAGGATGTAACTGTGTTGAGAGAATGAAAAGAGAATAAAAGGATGAAGGTGACAATGTAGAAAGGGTCAGCATTCCATGCACATTAGCCTGATTTACAAATCATACACTGGTATTTGGGATTGAGGAATCAAGCATTAGGAGATAAGTATACTGTTTACAATATAAAGAAAGTATTCAGACAAACTCAAAAATTTGAGTATTTGTCTTGAGTGTCAGGAAGAATGAATTATGCAACCATCATTTTCCCCTGTTGTTTTTTGATGCCATGCCTATGCATTATATAAATGAAATATTAAAGTAATATACACATTATTGTAGAGTTAATAATTTACATATACTCAAATTTCCCCCTTTGTGAATCTCCAAATCCGTTTTAAAAAAAAAATACAGCAGGGTTCTGGGTCTATATGGAGCAATTGATTTACAAATTTTGGGTGGCTATTGACAAATTGCAAGTGAAAAACTCTTTTCTTAAATTGGTGTTTGGATAAGTATGAGACCAGCATACCAGGCAGATATAGGAAATAATTTAATTTCAGAATTTCAATTACTGACAAAATTGATAATGTATTATTTGCAATTAACCATTGAATTAACATTGCTGGTACTCTAATCATTTGTATTTTATATAGGGCTTACATAATAAATATTCCATTAGGTAGTTAATATTATAACAGTTTAAACATGAGAAAAAAACGCAGCATGAAATAAAATGTAAGTCATATTTGTGCTTTGATGCCATGCCACATGACTTTCAATGCAGCATCTTTTTGATTTTCTATATTTTCCTGTTTTTGTGCTAATAACCTATATCTGATATCATTTAAATAAGCATTGCATCTGAAATGGAAGCAATAGCAGAAATTGAATGTCTGTTTCAAGGTCTAAAATAATATCTTTTTTATTTGTAAAAATAAATTAGAGAGGTGCCCAGTGGGTGGTTTGGTCGAGTGTCCAACTCTTGATGCTGGCTCAGGTCATGATCCCAAGGTTCTGGGATCGAGCCCTGCATCAAGCTCCATGATGAACATGGAGTCTGGGATTCTCTCTCCCTCCCTCTCTCTGTCTCTCTCTCTCTCTCTCTGTCAAAATAAACTAACTAGATGTTTTCCCTTTCATTTTCCTTTTGTTCAGTGAAATCACAATGAGTAATCTATTCAGAGACAATTTACAAAAAGATTTTCACTTATCTTGATTTTTTAATTACATTAAACATACACTGACGAATAAACTAATTAATTAATTAATCAGGTGATTTCTTACTAAGTTGGAGAAAAAAGTCTTGAACCTGAACAATGTCCATACATGGCAAAGGAATGAGGCACTATCAACTTTTACTGGCTATCTCCACTGGATGAAACCTGACTTGTGACAAGATCTGTGCCAGTATTAAATTAAAGTGTATTTTATCCTGACCAATGATTCTTGATGTTAAAATAACCTCAACATTTTATGATGTTAATCTTGATGATAAATCAAGATTCAGATTTGAAATGACTTTCCCTGGTTCCCCTGCTAGTAACTTAGGTTCTAAATGAATAGATATTGATATTTATATGTTAAAAGTGCATTTAAATAGAGAAACTGTCTTATCCTTCAAAATGTAATTCTAAAGTTACTGGATATCCCTTTTAACTGCTCAAAACTTAAATAAATAAATAAATAAATAAATACACAGATAAGATGAGCGCTATTCAAATGGAAATTCACTATAGATAAAAGAGGGTCAAGAATGTATATGAGAAGTCCTTTATGCACAAAAAAATTGCTTTAGTATTTAAATTTTGGTTATTTTAACATCTGTTTCCTTTTATTCTGTGGATACCTCATTGCCACTTGTTCCCTGCCAATATCTAACTCTAATAAATGGTTTAGAAAAATACAGACAAAATAGTAAAAGGAAAAAAAAAGAAAAATACAGACATCATTTCCAGATCCTCTGAGTGAAATGAAATTCATGCTTGCTCCTTTACCAGTGTCCCTAGGTGATTTTAATTATTCAAAAAAAGACCAATATATTATTTCCTCTGTAAACTGAGCTGTAAAATATATATTTGAGATATATAGTTGTCCCTACATCATAAGGAAATTTTTCCAATTATTGTCCAGTATCAAGGTAATGTGCAAATTACCATCACAGAAATTCAATATCCATTATTTTATCTGCATAAATATCTTTTCTTTATGATTTTATTCAGTTGAAAACAAAAACTGAAAAAAGCCTCACATTATCACTTTATATATTTATAGAAGAAATAGAATTTTAAAATTATCATTATTATAGTGATGAAAAGCTGATTCCTACAGATTTTAAGTGAATTATTTAAGACTGTGTGATAATACAGTGGTAGATCTTGTGGGGTGACCTTTAGAAGCTTGAAAATGCAGTTTTACCCTGAAGCACATGTATTTTTTTTTCTAGACCACTTTTCCTTTGGTCAAAATCAATCCCAAATAAATATCTTTCTGATTTGTAAATAAGTTTGGTCACTTTTGATCTGATCATTTGCAAAGCAATAGAAAGAATGTAAAGTTACCAAAGAAGCCTTGAGTTGGATTTCTTCGAAATTTTGTAAGGAATCTCATATTAAAGATTTTAATACCATCTAGTTGTGAAAACTCTCCACTGGATTTCCAATCAATTTGGGTCACTCCCTCTATTCTCAAGATCCTACATAAAATTGCACATCCCTGCAAGTGTTTTTAGTCTAGATTCTACTAAAAACAGACAGGCTAATTCTCAGTTTCTTTCATCAGTGTTTTATAGTTTTCAGAATACAGGTATTTTACCTCTTTGGTTAGGTTTATTCCTAGGTATCTTATAGTGTTGATGCAATTGTAAATAGGATCCCTTTCTGCTGCTTCATTATTTAAGTGAAATGCTACAGATTTCTGTACTTCGATTTTGTATCCTGTGACTTTACTGAATCTGTGTATCAGTTCTAGCAATTGTTTTGAGTGGAGTCTTCTGGGTTTTTTAATATAGAATTATGTCATCTGCAAATAATGAAAAACTTGATTTCTTCCTTGCTGATTTGGTTGTTTTTTATTTTTTTATGTTGTCTGATTTATAGGCTAGGAACTCTGGTACTGTGTTAAATGAGAGTTCTGGGCGTGGACACCTCTGTTTTGTTCCTCTCTGTAGAAGAAAATCTCTCAGTTTTTTAACATTGAGAATGATGTCATCTGTGGATTTCTCATATAGGGCATTTATTATATTGAGGTATGTTTCTGCTACACCTATTTTGTTGAGAGTTTATGTCAAGAATGGATGCCGTACTT
Organism: Felis catus; assembly: GCF_018350175.1. Classification (NCBI taxonomy): domain Eukaryota; kingdom Metazoa; phylum Chordata; class Mammalia; order Carnivora; family Felidae; genus Felis; species Felis catus. The sequence continues at coordinate 82,989,123 of NC_058368.1, forward strand.
TGTCACATGTTTTTGTCCTGTACCTATTGAAAGGATCATATGGTTCTTACCATCTCTTTTATTAATGTGGTGTATCACATTTTTTGATTTATGAATATTAAACCACGCTTAAAGACCATGAATAAATCCCACTTGATTGTGGTGAATGATTCTTATAATGTACTGCTGAATTTAATTTTCTAGTATTTTATTGAGAATTTTTGCATCCCTGTTCATCAGTTTAATTGACCGGTAATTCTCTTTTTTTAGCAGTATTTCTGTCTGGTTTTGTAATCAAAGTAATGCTGGCCCCATAGAATGAGTTTGGAAGTTTTCCTTCTATTTCTAGTTTTTTGGAATTAATTCAAAAGAATGAGTATTAACACTTCTTTAAATGTTTGGTAGACTTCTCCTGTAAAGCCCTGGATTTTTGTTTGTTGGGAGATTTTTGGTTAGTGATTCAATTTCTTTACTGGTTATTGGTATGTTCAAGTTTTCTATTTATTCCTGTTTCAGTTTTGTTAGTTTATGTTTCTTGGAATGTATCCATTTATTCCAAGTTGTCCAATTTTTTGGCATCTGGTTTATTATAATATTCTCTCATAATCATATTTATTTCTGTGATTTTGGTTGTTATTTCTCCTCTCCAATTTGTAATTTTAGTTATTCTGGTATTTTTTACTTTTTGATATATATTCTTATATATCACTTTTGCTGCATCCCAAAGGTTTTTGGCAGTGTGTTTTCATTTTTATTTTTTTCCATGCATTTTTTAAAAATTTCTTCTTTATTTCCTAGTTGATCCACTCGTTTAATAGCATACTGTTTAACCTCCATGTGTTAGTTGTCTTTCCAAATTTTTTTCTCATGATTGACTTCAAGTTTCATGGTGTTGTGGTAAGAAATTATGCATGATATGATCCTAATCTTTTGGTAATTGTTGAATTATGTTTTGTGACCTAGTATGTGATCTATTATGGAGAATGTCTCATGTGCACTTGAAAAGAATGCATATTCTGCTGCTTCAAGATGGAATGTTCTTAATATGTATGTAAAGTCCATCTTGTACTGCATGTCATTCAAAGTCATTATTTCCTTGTTGATTTGCTGTTTATATGATCTGTCCATTGATGTAAGTGGGGTATAAAAGTCCCCTATTATTATTATCAATAGGTTTCTTTATGTTTGTTATTAATAGTTTTATATATTTGGGTGTTCATGTTGAGGGTATAAATATTTACAGTTGTTAGATCTTGTTGAATATTCCCCTTTATTATGATATAACCCCTTCTTCATCTTTTGTTACTTTCTTTGGTTAAAAATCTAGTTTGTCTGATATAGGTATGGCTACTCCAGCTTTCTTTGGATATCCATTTGCATGATACACATTTCTTCATCCCCTCACTTTCAATCTGCAGATGTCATTAGGTCTAAAATGAGACTTTTTTGGCAGTGTAAGATGGATCTTATTTTAAGTCCATTCTGAAACTCTGTCTTTTGATTGGAATACTTAGCTCATGTACATTCAGAGTGATTATATATATGTTAAGTGCCATTTTATTACTTTTTTTCTGTAGATTTTCTCTGTTTGTTTTGTTTTGTTTTATTTTTTTCTACTCTCTCACAGTCTCTCCTGTGCACTACAAGTTCCTTTTAATATTTCCTGCAGGAGTGGTTTAGTGATCATGGACCACTTTAGGTTGGTTTGTCTGGAAAACTATAACTCCTTCTATTCTGAATGATAGACTTGCTAGATAGTGTATTCTTGGCTGCAGATATTTCCTATTCAACATGTTGAATATATTGTGCCAATTCCATCTGTTTTGCCAAGTTCCTGTGGAGACATCTGCAACTAACCATATACGTCTTCCCTTGTAAGTTAGGGAATTGTTTTGTCTTGCTGCTTTTACGATTGTTTCTTTATCACTATATTTTGCAAATTCAATTACAACATGTCTCAACATTGGCCTCCTTTTTTTGCTCTTGATGGGAGTTCTCTGTGTCTCTTGGATCTGGATGTTTATTTCCTTTCTCATTTTAGGAACGTTTTCAGCAACTATTTTCTCAAATAAGTATTCTGCCCACTCCTCAGTCCTCAGGTTCTTTGGGAATCGTATAATAAGGATATTAGTAGGTTTGAGTCATTGAAGTCCCTAAGTTTATTCTCATGTTCCATAATTCCTGTTTCTCTCTTTTGTTCTGCTTCATTATTTTCCATTATTTTGTTTTATATCACTTATTTGTTTTTCTGCTTCTTCTATCCTTTTTAATTTTTTTATGTTTATTTACTATTGAGAAACAGAGAGAGACAGAGCATGAACAGGGAGGGGTAGAGAGAAGGGGAGACACAGAATCTGAAGCAGGCTCCAGACTTTGAGCCATCAGCACAGAGCTCAAAACAGGGCTCGAACTCACAAACTGCGAGATCATGATCTGAGCCAAAGCCGGATGCTTAACTGACTGAGTCACCCAGGCGCCCCTCTACTTCTTCGATCCTTATGTGCACTGCATCCAGTCTGTTTTGAATCTCACTTATTGGATTTCTCATTTCTGACTATTTGTTTTTAACATTTTTGTTTGTTTCTGCTGTAAGAACCTCCCTGAAGCCTTCCATTTTTTATCTCAGGTCCAGTGACTATCTTTATTATTGTTTTAAATTGTCCATCAGATATATTACTTGTATCTGTTTCATTTAGTCTCTGGTTGTGACCTTATCTTATTTTATTTAGGATGAAATCCTCTCTCTTGGCACTTTGCATAAGTCTCTGTCTTTATTTCTGTGTTGGAAGACTGTTCTGTTTCCTGCCCCTGAGAGAGATGACCTAATGAAGAAGAGGTTGTATAGTGTCTAGGTCCTCATGCTTCAGGGACTCTCTGGTGTATGCTTCATGCATTCTGCTGCTGTTTTTGCTGCTCTCTCAGGTCAGTCATCTGTGGAAGTTCTCCCTGCCTGCAATGGGTAGTATTTCATCCTTGGCCAGAGTTGGGAGGTTTACTACATGGGCTCTGAGCTGCTTTTTAAATGAGACCTAATGCTATTTCTATTAGAATTGAAGCCTTATAGATCTCTCTGGTCAGTATACTTGGTGTGGGCAGGATCTTACACTCCGGTCTTGTGAAGGAAGGGCCACCATACTGTGACTGAGGCAAATTTGACAAGAAAGGGCAGTAGCATCAGAGCATAGGAGTGTGGGACCCAGCATGAGAAGCTTAAGCAGCCAGTGTAGGCCTTGTACTGTTTATCTCAGGTTGTTTACACTAGGGGTGGAGAGGGAAATTGCTTCAGCCAGCACCTTTGTCTCTGGAGGAGGATCTCCCTGCTTGCTGCTATCAGGGAAGTACTCCAAGAAGTGTGAATAACCTCCCCCTTTTATGTCCAAGGCATTTTGTCAGTCACTGTTTTCATTCTGTCTTACACCAGGTTGGTTGCCTGTCTTCTCTCCATGAGAAGTGTAGTGCACTCAGGCTCTATCTCAGCCAAGCCTGCTGACTTTTAAAACTCCAGGATCTGGGGACATGTAGACATAGTGCACCAGATCTCTTAGAGGGGAAGATATCCCTGCACTGGGATTGAATCAGGTTTGACCCAAAAAGTGCAGTTGTGCCAGAGTGCAGCGGCATAGGATTTAGAGCATCAGGCTAGGCAGCCAGTGTTGGGGTGAAGTTGCCCTGATCAGGTGGCTCTCCATTTTTGCTGAGAGGCACTGGAGGGAAATGGCACCTGCTGGCTCCTTGGTCCCCAGAGAGATGTCTCCATGAACACTACCTGTCATGGACATGCTCCAATAAGAGTGAATAATCTACACACACACACACACACACCACTGGGTGTCTCTAATCAGTCTTCAGATACTGCTGTCTGTCAATGGATTGCTTACCTGCCTTTTCTCCAGCAAAGCAGTGCTATCAGCAGTGCTATCTCAGCCAAGCCTGCACACCTTAAAAACGTCAGTGTTCAAGCACCACTAGTTGCAAAAACTTGTGAAAATCGGTCCCTCTCATTTTCCTAGCTAGTGATTTTTGGAAAATGTTCTCTTTGTGCATTGCCCTGTGTGCTCCTTTCTCTCTCTTTCCTTTCTCTGTGACCAGGGCTCCCTCACCTCTGAAACACCTGTTTCTCCCCCAAACCAAGTCTCTGCATTTCCTATTTTCTCTTCTCTTCTCTCTCTTTGGCCTCTTCTCTCCTATGTGTGAAATTTGTTATATCAGTCCTCATCTTGATTTATTGGGTATTCAGAAAGGTTTGATAGATATCTAATTGTGTTCAAGGAATGAGGCCAGCCTAGGGTTCTCCTACTATGTTGCCATCTTAGCTCCTCCCTCAGTCTTTTTAATGTAGTATTTTCTGCTTAACTTAGACTGAATTTATTTTTGTTAAGAAATAAATTCCCTTCAGTTTAGAACCTTAGGTAATCACATTTTAAATCCAACTTATTTCAATTGTAAACTTTTCTAGTAAAGACTAAATGCTTAATGATAATTTGGCCACTGAAGCAGTGAATGTCTTCCTTCTATTCCAAATTTGAAAATTCAGTTACGTGATATGTGGTAAATCTTTCATCTTAAGCAAATGCTTCCTTTTAAAAAGTATTACTATATTATTGTAGTTTCTTGTGATGAGAATATTTTCCACTGTATATTTGAAGAAAAGTCATACTTTTGTCATTCCCAAATCAAGTTCTTAATAGTCTATAAATCTCTAAAAGCTCACTTAGATTAAGTATAAAAATATACAAACTTATATGATTCCTTCTGAAGTGCAGATCTTTTATTTTGGAAAAAAATAACTATTTCCATTCAAATGCATCAGTCATCTATTACTATCATGCTTGGGGTAATACTTCTTATATGTTTATTCTAGCCTCCTTATTTACATCTGATTTCAGAAAATAAAGATTATAACTGAATTATCCCATAAACAAACACTGATGACCATTCATTGATAGCGTTCAGGAGTAGAGTTAAGCTGGATATAATGGTAGGACTTTTGTAGCCTAGTGACTAAACAGATATATCTATTTAAAAATGTGGTAGAGAAAGGCTAACTAAAATCAATCCCTCAATCCTGGTTCGGTAGAACTATGACAATGCTAAATGTATAATGAAATGTCCATAACAGAAATTATCGTATAAAACAGTAATAATGGCTTGGCTTTGGTGAATGTAAAATTTGAGTGTTTTGAGGAATGATTTGCAATTGGCTCAGATTGATTACTCATCACTTAATAGTGTGTAATTCCCATCAATATTTTTATAAAATGGCTCTGATTCTTTAATTTGCCTCTCTCCAGTCATAATTATTTTTCCTGGGATAGACCTGTAATAAAATTGTTTTCTTGTGATTCATCTAGATACTTTCAGGCTCCCTCTCATAAAAGATATAAAATTTCCTCTCTAACAGTGTGAAGGCTTCTAATTCCATGCAGATTTTTATGCCTAGTCTCTACATCTATCACCTTCCCTGAAAATTGGGAAACAGAAAAACCAGTATTCACTAGAGTATATATATATATAATCAGTAAAATCTTGGTTTGTGAGTATAATGTGTTCTGGAAACATGCTTATAATCCAAAGCACTTGTATATCACAGCGAATTTCAGGAACCATTGCCTCAATTGTGATCATGCAACATTCAGAGTCATGTACTACTCGTATTGCAAGACATTGCTCATTTATCAAGTTAAAGTTTATTTGAAATCTTTGCTTCTCTTTGTTTATTCAAATATACATTTATTTAAAAGCATTTATTTAAATAAACACAGAAAAGGTATTGAATTTATTGTACTTTTGTCCTTTGTCTTGTTTTCCCATTTTGAGGATATATCTAAGCATTAAAACTATTATACTGAATAATTCCATTAAATTTGACTGTTTCCAGTATCATTTCTACATATCAGTAAAGCCTCATTGGGGGTTCTTGGATGGTGCAGTAGGTTAAGCATCTGACTTCAGCCCAGTCATGATCTCAAGGTTTATGGGTTTAAGCCCCACATTGGGCTCTGTGCTGACAGCTCAGAGACTGGAGCTTGCTTCAGATTCTGTGTCTCCTTCTCCATGCCCCTCCCCCACTCACACTCTGAGGGTCTCTTAAAAATAAAAAAAAAAAACATTTAAAAAATTAGAAAAAAAACCTTATTGCCCACAAATTAGGATAAAATATATGGCCTTTATCTTTATTGAAAAAATTACCACAAAGAAAACAAAAAGAGTGATCAGTAATATACAATTGTTTGGTCAAATCTCAATTATTTTAATCTTCTAGGTTATTTTAGTCCTTGTCTTCAACCCTGAAATAATATTGCCCTTAAGGTGTAAAAAAGGTGAAATTGGTCTTCTTATGAGACTGCAGGACTGAGAGTTTCCTCTACATTTTTACAGAACAGATCCTCTCAATTACTCTTCCCATGGTCCCTATCACCTCTTTTTTTTTTTTCAAGGCTGTAGATTGAGCATTTGGGTTGAATATTTGGGTAAGCATGGTGTAGAAGACAACAAGAACCTTGTTGTCTCTTGGAGATTGGAGAGATCTTGGGTATAGATAAGTGTAAACAAAGGGTGAATATTAGAAAGTCACCACAACGAAGTGGGTGCGGTGTGTCAAATAGGCCTTCTTCCTCCCTTCCGCTGAGTGCATGCTGTAGATGTCAAGGAGAATGTGGCCATAGGAACATGCAATGCCAATTAAAAGAAACACAATCAATAGTGTGGTGCTTCCAAACACTGTATTCTCAGGCTGAGATGCCCATGCAGGCCAGTACCATTGGCCGGGTTCATGCAGGCCAATATGTCCAGTACATCAAAGAAGAAATGGTTGCCAGTTCTGGATTGACAGTAAGGTAAATGGAGGGCATATACAGTGTGGGAACAACAGTTGATTGAGCCCATTATCCAGGATCCCATTATCATCAACACACAGACTCTTTTACTCATATGAACGGGATAGTGGAGAAGAAAGCAAATAGCCACCTAGCTATCATATGCCATAGTGGTCAATAGTAATCCTTTTGCACCTACCAAAGTCAAAATAAAGAAGCTCTGAATCCCTCACCCAATGAAAGAAATAGACTTGTTTTGAAAGAGATAATTGGACACCATCCTGGGGACAATGGTGGAGATGTAGTTCAGGTCCACGAGGGAGAACTAAGTACAAAATGCATGCATGCATGGAGATAGGTGTCCAGGAGGATGAGGATGATCATAGACAGGTTGTCAAAAAGAGAAAATAAGAGAATGAGAAAAATTAGAATGAATAACTATTCGATTCTTCCTATATTACTATAATTTATCTCAAGAAGATTTTAAGATCTCTTGTTTAGGTGATAGTGAGAATTATCAAATAAACTAACACCATGTTTTATAGTACCATTACATATTATATATGTAACCAATAAATTCTAATGATGGAACAATGCCATCAATGCATGTCCCCAAACATAAAACATAACTATGTTGAACGGGGAGATAGGGAAAGAGGAAAAAGTCGGTGATGTAGTGAGGGGCAACATTCCATCCACAGTGGCCTAAGGTACAAATTATGGTCTCATATTTGGATTTATGAGTCAACCATTAGAAGATAAGCATATTGTTTACAATATCAAGAAAGTACTGGGAAAAATTATGAAATAATTTGAAGTATTTTCCTTAGGGGTCTGGAGGTGTGGGTTATGGGAATACCAGTTTACCCTGTAGTTGGTTGATGCCCTGTCAATGCATTATTTGAATAAAATATGGAAGTTATATAAAAGGTCTTTCCATTAATAAATTGCATGTACTCAAATTATTGGATATGTCAATGCCCAAATCCACTGTGAAAAAACCTACAGCATTTCCCTGAGTCTATTAGGAGCAATTAATTTTCAATTGTTGTGCAATAATTGTCAACATTCAGAGGAAAAATTGAGTGTTAGTTTTGTTTATAAGTTGTCATTTGGATGAGCATAAAACCAGCATATTAGACTAGTATCATAAAGTAATTTATATTAGTTTCAATTATTGACAAGATTAAAAATGTAATATTTGTAATTACCAAGGAAATTAAAATTGCTAGTACTTATATCATTTTGATTATTTTTTAATTTGTTTATTTAAATTCATGTTAATTGATATACAGTGTAGTATTGGTTTCAGGAGTTGAATGTAGTGATTCATAATTTCCATATAACACCCAGTGCTCATCCCAAAAAGTGCCCTCCCTAATGCCCATCACCCATTTAGCATATATACCACCGACCTCCCTCCAGCAACTCTCAGTTTGTTCTCTGTATTTAAGCGTTTTTTATGGTTTGTCTCCTTATTTGTTTTTATCTTATTTCTCCTTCCCTTCCCTTATGTTCATCTGTTTTGTTTCTTAAATCCCACCTATGTGTGAAATCATAGGATATTATGTCTTTCTCTGACTGACTTACTTTGCTTAACATATTACACTCTAGTTCCATCCACATTGTTACAAATGGCAAGATTTCATTCTTTTTGATCACCAAGTAGTACTCCATTGTATGTATATACCACTATACTTTATCCATTCATCAGTTACTGGATGGCTTTTTCCAGTGGGCTCTTTCCATTTGGGCTCTTTCGACAATATGCCTATTGTTGATAGTGATGCTATAAACAATGGGGTGAGTGTGCCCCTTTGAATCAGCATTTCTGTATCCCTTGGATAAATACCTAGTAGTGAAATTCCTGAATCATAGGGTAGTTCTATTTTTAATTTTTTGAGGAACCTCCATACTGTTTATCAGAGTGGATGCACCAGTTGAAATTCCCAATAACAGTGCAAAGGGTTCCTCTTTCTCCACCTCCTTGCCAACATCTGTTGTTTCCTGAGTTGTTAATTTTAGCCGTTATGACAGGTATGATGTGGCATATCATTGTAGTTTTGATTTCTATTTTCTTGAATTTGAGCTGATGTTGAATATCTTCTCATGTGTTTGTTAGTCATCTGGATGTCTTCTTTGGAAAATGTCTATTCGTGACTTCTGCCCATTTATTAACTAGAATATTTGGTTTTTCTGGATGTTGAATTGTATAAGTTATTTATATATTTTATTGGATATATCATTCAGAAACATCTCCTCCCACTCTGTTGCCTCTTAGTTTTGCTGACTGTTTCTTTTGCTGTGCAGAAGCTTTATATTTTGATATCCCAATAGTTTATTGTTTGCTTTGTTTCCCTTTCCTCAAGAGACATGTCTAGAAAAAACTTGCTCCAGCTGATGTCATAAAAGCTATTGCCTATGTTCTCTTCAAGTATTTTAATGGTTTCAGGTCTCATATTTAGATCTGTAACCAATTTTGAATTTATTTTGTGTTTGGTGTAAGAATGTGGTCCAGTTTCATTCTTTTACATGAAACTGTCCAGTTTTCCCAACACCATTCGTTGAAGAGACTTTTTCACACTTGCAATTCTTTCCTGCTTTATCAAAGTTTAATTCGCCATGTAGTTGTGTATTAATTTCTGGGTTTTCCATTCTGCTTCATTGATCCGTGTGTCTATATTTGTGACAGTACCATAGTGCTTTGACCACTACAGCTTTGAAAGAAAGGGTAATATTCATATGATCATTTCAATAGACACAGAAAAAGTATTTATTATGAACATCCATTCATAATAAAAAATCTAAACACAGTAGATTTAGAGGGAACACAACATGATAAAAATCATATATAAAAAACAAAAGTAAAGTTAATATCATCATCTATAGGGACAAACTGAGAGTTTTCCTATATGACCAGGAAAGAGACAGGGATATTCACTTTCACTACTGTTATTAAACATATTACTGGAAATCTTAGCCACATCAATCAAACGACACAAAGAAATAAAAGACATCCAAGTTGGCATGGAAGCAGTCGACTTTAACTCTTTGCAAATTACATATTCTATATAGGAAACCAGAAAGATTCCACCAAAAAAACTGCTAGAACTGGTAAATAAATTTAGCAATGTCACAGGATACACAAAGCACAGGGGCCCCTGGGTGGCTCAGTCGGCTGAATGACTGACTTCATCTCATGGCATGATCTTGTGGTTCATGAGTTCGAGCCCCACATCAGGCTCACTGCTGTCAGTTTCTCCACTCAGAGCTCCCTTTTATCCTCTGTCCCTCTTTCTTCCCCTTCTCCAAATAAATACATATAAAAAAAAATTAAACACAGAATGTTATTTCATTTTTAAACACCAATAATGACACAACATAAAGAGAAATGAAAAAATCAATCCCATTTACAACTACAAAAAAACAAGATACCTATAAATTTACCTAAATATGTGAAAAAACTATCCTTTGAAAATTGTAAAACACTGATGAAACAAATTAAAAATGACACACACAAATTTCAAGATATGCCATCCTCATGGATTGCATGCACAAATATTGTTAAAATGTCTATACTACCCAAAGAAATCTACACATTTAATGCAGTCTATATAAAAATAACAATTTTCACAGAGTTAAAACAAACAATACTAAAATTTGTATGGAACCACAAAAGACCCTGAAAAGCCAAACAACCTTGAAAAAGCAAAGCAAAGCTGGGGTCATAAGAATTATGGACTTAAAGTTTTATTATATAGCTGTAGTGATCAAAACAGTATGATAATTGCATTTATATTCATCAATATTTGTACTTACTTTTATTGTTTTTCAATGTCCTTATACGACTTTAGTGCCAGAGGAATACTGGCCTCATAAAAATAGGTTTTGTGATTTCCCCTTTTCTGCAATTTTTGAGAAAAGTTTGAGAAAGAGCAATGTTAATTCTATTATTATTTACTTGTGGGTTTTTTGTTTTCTGGTTTTTTTTTAGAATTCAAAAATGATATCATCTGCTCCAGGTCTCTGTTGTGTTGTTTCTTTAGATGTTAGGTAAAATATTCTATCTTTTTGTTCATTATTAGTCTGCTCAGAAATTTGATTATTGTATGATTCAGTTTTGGTATGTGTATATACCTAGGAATTTATCTATTTACTCTACGATATCTGTTTTTTGTCATGTAAATAAATTGTTAATAGTAGTCTTTTATAATCTCTTGTATTTCTCTGGTATCAAATATAATATTCCTTCTTTTGTTTATAATTTATCTGTTTACTGAATCTCTTTTTTTCTTGATCAATCAAGCTAGATCTCTTCAGTTAAGATGGTAGAGGAGTAAGACAACCCTAAGCTTGCCTAGCATTTTGAACACAAATGGATAAATATCAAATGATTCTGAATACACAAGAAGTCTCTCTGAGTACTGAGAGAAAAAATTACACATCTAGAGGCAGACAAAAGGCCACATCATGGAAGGTAGGAACTGTGGAGTTGTTTTGGGGGAGAAAAGAACTACAGGTGCTGCCAAGAGGAGTAATACTTGATCATGAAGATAGAAGAATATGAGAGAGAGAGAGAATTATGCAGGGGCTCACACAAGAAAACACTTTCCCCAAAATGCCTGAATGGCTCAGGCTATTGAGTGTCACACTCTTGATTTTGGTTCAGGACATGATCCCAGGTTCACGGGATTAAGCCCTGTGTTGGGCTCTGTGCTGAGCATAGAGGCTGCTTAAGTTTCTCTCTCCCTCTGCCCCTCTCGCCCACTCACTCATGCTCTATCTCTCTCTCAAATTAAAAAAGAAAGAAGAAAGAAAGGAAAAGAGAAGGAAAGAAAGGAAGAAAGAAAATTTCCCTAAAACCATTAACTGAGAAAAGGAGGGGGACTGAATACTGTAAATTTTTTTATGCAGTAGATCTCAAAGTCTGAAATTTTAGAAGTCTGTGCCATCACCAGGGCCATGCCTGGCAGCTTAGTGGTGCTTCTTTGGGGAAGGAGGTCAGAGGCCCAGGATAAGACAGCACTGGCTCAGGATCTTCTAGATTACATATTGATAAATGTTTCCCATTCCTGGAGTGCATTTAGAGTCATGGCATGGCATCTCTGGGGACAAAAGTGTTGGTGGTCTCCAACATGTTGCCTGGTTCACCAACATAGTACAGAGATAACTATTGAGGGCTGTAAACCTTGGTGCCAGCTTTTTGCTATGCTTTACCACAAACTCTTAACTTGTGCATGGTTGGATGACCATCTTCTGGTACAAACTGACACCTGACACAGTATGGTGAGACCCTCCCCCAGAGGATCAGAGTGGGTCTGAGCTGTGCCAGGTTCCTAAAATTTATGGTTTTTAAAAACACAGCTATATCCCTGAGATTAAAAAAAGGAGTACTGTGCTGCCTGGCATCCAGAAACCTCAGACATAGAGTGAAGGCAGGAATCTGACAGAAGTTGGGAACACAAGAGGGGGGAGTGTTTGTTCTTGTGTGAAGTCTTACTAAAGAAGGAGGGTGTAAAATATCTGCTCTGGGGATGAGAGACTGACACAATGTCATTACCTTCCATACACCAGGACTGACCAACTTCCATGAGCAACAGAGTGCACACTAGTGGAGGCTAGAGCTGTTTACAACAATCACCAAACCCTGACATCTTGCAGGTGTATCTTTATTATGCCAAGTTTACGTGAGAATCAGTGCAACAGGCACCTCACCCAGAAGACCAACACAAGCCCTTCAACTCACTAAGTTCACTGATCATAGAGTGCTGCAGTTTCACCTCTAGGCAGAACTGGATCTAGCTTCATGTGGGTTTTTTGTTTGTTTCTATGTTTGTTTGCTTTTTATTTTGTTTTGTTTTGTTAGCTTCTGGTTTTCTTGTTGTTGTGGTTGTTTTCCTTTTCTTGGATACAGAAAGAGCAAATTTATTTCATTATTTATTTTATTTTATTTTATTTTATTTTTGTTTTATTTATCTCTTCTCTTCTTTTTTTCCAACAAGCTTCTTTTAACACCAGACCGAATCAAAACTAGGATCTATCTTCCTTTATTTGATTTTTTTAATTGTTTAAAAATTTGTAAATATTATGTTATTTTCTTCCTCCTAAAAGAAGAGAAAGAGGGATTAACTCCACAAAAAAAAGGAATCAGGAATAAATGAAGTCTATGAATTTAATCAATAAGTCAGACGTCTAAATTAGAATTAAAAAAAACTATTATAAGAATTCTATCTGGGCTTGAAGAAAGCATAGAAGGCACTAGAGAATCCCTTACTGCAGAGATAAAAGAGACAAAATCTAGTCAGGCCAAGATTAAAAATGCTATAACAAAGATACAAACTTGAATGGATGATAGTGAGGATGGACAAAGTAGAGGAACATAGTAGTGATGTAGAACATAATATTATGGAAAATAGTCAAGCTGAAAATAAGAGGAAAAAAAAAGTAATGGATAAGGAAGATAGACTTAGGGAACTAAGCAACTTATTAAACTGGAAAGCATTTGTATCATAAGAGTCCCAGAAGATGAAGGCAGTGGAAAAGAGGCAGGTTTATGTGAGAAAATATTAGTTGAACATTTCCCTAATCTGGTAAAGGGAACAGACAAAAAAAACCAAGAAGCACAGAGAACTCCCATTATATTCAACAAAAGCTGACCATAACCAGGACATATCATAGTCAAATTCACAAAAAAACACAGACAAAGAAAGAATCCTGAAAGTAGCAAAACACAAAAAGTCCTTAACCTACATAGGGAGACAGATCAGATTCACAACATATCTATGCATAAAAACTTTCCAGTCCAGAAGGGAATGGCAGGCTATCTTAAATGTTCTAATGGGGAAAATAGGCAACCAATAATACTCTACCCTACAAAACTGTCATTCAGAATAGGAAAGATAAGGAGTTTTCCAGACAAACAAAAACTAAAGGAATTAGTGACCACTAAAAGAGCCCTGCAAGCAATATTAAGGGGGACTCTATGAGTGGGAAGGAAAGACCAACAGTGACAAAGACTAGAGGGGAATATTATCAGGAACACCAACTTTGCAGGTAACTTAATGCACTAAACTCATGTCATTCAAAAATCACCCTGAAAACAAAAGGAATAAATTCTCTAATTACAAGACACAGGTTATCAGAAGGAATTAAAAAAAAAAACAAGACTTAGCTATATACTGCCTACAGGAGACTCATTTTAGACTTAAAGACATTGGCAGATTGAAAGTGAGAGGATGGAGAAAAATCTATAATGCTAATGAATTCCAAAAGAAAGCCAGTGTAGCCATACTTATATTGGACAAGTAGATTTTAAACAAAAGCCTGCCACAGAAGATGATGGCAGACATTATATCATAATTAAGGGGCCTATCCATCAAGAAGAGCTAAGAGTTGTAAATATGCCACCTCCTTGGGGCCCTCACTACATGAAACAATAAGAAACTCATTGAAAATAATACAATAATTGTAGGGAATTTGACACGTCACTTACAGCCATGGACAGATCATCTAAGCAGAAAATAAACAAGGAAACAATAGCTTTGAATGAAACATTTGCCCAGATGGACTATATATATAACATTTCATCCTAAAGCAGCAGAATACATATTCTTTTCAAATACACATGGAGCATTCTCCAAAATAGATCATACGTGAGGTCGCAAATCAGCCCTCAACAAGTACAAATAGATTAAGATCACAGCATGCGTATTTCCACACCAAAATGTTATGAACTTAAAGTCAATCACAAGAAATTCAGAAAGACCACAAAGGAGGTTATAGTTAAAGAACATCATTCTAGAGAATGAGTATGTTAAACAAGAAATTAAAGAGGAAATAAAAATGATCATGGAAGTAAATAAAAATGAAAATACAACAATCCAAAAGATTTTGGATATAGCAAAGCAGTCTTAAGAGGGAAGTGTATTGCAATAAAGGTTTACATCAAAAAGCAAGAAATGTTTCAAAAGACATAACATAATCTTAAACCTAAAGGAGCTAGAAAAGGAACAGCAAAAAAAAGCCTGAAGTCAGCAGAGGAGAGAAAATAATAAAGAATAGGGCCGGTATAAATGATATAGAAACATAGAAACAAAAATTAGTAGGACAGATGAATGAAACTAAGAATGGTTCTTCAGGAGAATCAATAAAATGATAAACCCTTAGCCAGACTTATGAAAGTGAAAAGGGAAAAGATCCAAATAAATAAATCCACAAATGAAATGGGAGAGAGCACAACCAACACAAGAATACAAAAAAAAAAACTATAAGAGAATATTACAAAAACTATATTCCAACAGACTAGGCAACCTAGAAGAAAGTGATTAATTACTAGAAATAGTCAAACAACCAAAACTGAAACAGGAAGAAATAGAAAATTTAAACAGACCGATAACCAGAAAAAAAACTTGAAACAGACATAAAAAAATCTCCCAAAAGGAGCCAAGATGGTAGAACAGCATGGAATTTTGGTGTGTGTGTGTCTCACAACCATGAAATACAGCCAGAGCAACACTAAAACATCCTGCACACCTAGAAAACTGATTAGAGGATTAACACAATGATATGCACAACTTGAACCACAGAACTCAGCAGGTTTGTGGTGTGGAAAGGGGAACTGGGGGAGAGAGAAGCCATGGAGGGCAGGGAGCTGTTTTGCTTTCAGAGAAAGGATGGAGATGGGGGGAATAATATGGGAAAAACATCCCCCCAAAAGCAGCAGGAGAGACAGTGGAAAAGTGGAAACAGCCATAGGGACTGAGCTAAAAAGAAAGGGTTTAAATTCCATTAAGACTCTATAAACGGGGAGTGCAGAGTCTGAAACTCCACAGCTCAATACCTGGTGGTGCTCTGGTGGGAAGGGCAAAGCCCCAAGAGCAGAGTGAAGTCCAGGGGTCTCTGGACCACACAGGGAGAGGTGGTTCCCCTGCTGGGAGAATATCTTGTAGAGGCTGTGTGGCTCCCCCAAAGGCAAAGTCCCCAGTGGTCTCAGGAGAACAACCACATTCACTGGTGTTGGAACAAGGTCATTGGGGGTGAAGTCTGGTGCCAGGGGCGTGTTGTGATTTGCCTTAATACATAAAACACTGCTGCTACATGATCACGTAAACTTTTTCTGGGGTGGTCTGGCACCCAGCTGCAGTCTCTGGGAATTGGCAGCAGCACCTTCCCGCGAACATTCCTGGGTGCAGCCAGCACCTGGCCATTGCTCAGTGAGACCTTCCGGCATATGGGCAGAGCAGGTCAAAGCAGTCCCTCAGAAGTACAGGGTCAGGAAACACAGCCACATCTGAGATAAAACTCAGGAAGGAGGTGCTGTCTGGGAACCTGACGGCTTGGTCATGGACAGTGTAAATGTGAGGAGTGTATGGAAGCTGAAGACAAAGGATGGGTGGGAGATTGCTATAGGGGAGAACAGAGTTCTAAAACTAGAGACTGGGTAGCTGGGTGACACCATTTACACCGCTCCCGTGCATGCACATACACACCTACAAGGGCCATAACAATCCACCCCACTAAGCTAAGCAGCACCATCTAGTGGAGAACAGACTCATTACACCAAGCCCCACCCAATTGGGCTAACCTCACTCTTCAGGAACACAAGTCTCATCACCTGGTTAGTTTACCGACTATAAAGCACTTTACATTTTGACTTCTAGGGGAAAACGAAGTCATTTCAATCGAATTTCAGTCTGTTCACTGGTCGATATATTCAATTTTTGTTTTTAATTTCCCTTTTTTCTCTTTTTCGCTTATTTTCTTTTTCTTGAATACAAAAAGAAAAAATATTTTTACTTTCAATTCTTATTAAAATATTTTTCTTTATTTTTTTCTAATATGTTTTTTACTTTTGTGTATTTTTTCAAATTCTATTTTACTTCCATCATTTCCTTTTATTTCATTTCAGTGCACTCATTTTTTCAAATTTTCAAATGATATTCTTTCTTTTTTTTTCTTTCCCCTTTTTTCTCTCTTCTATCAAGCCCCTTTCAACACCCAGACCAAAAACAACCTAGGACCTACATCATTTATTTGATTTTTTTATGCTTGTTTTAAATTTTATTTTCTTTTTCAATTTTACTTTCTTTAATTTTTTTAACCTCATTAAGTCATTTTCTCACTTGAAAATAACAAAATGAAGGAATTCACCCCAAAAGAAAGAGCAGAAAGAAACAACAGTCAAGGACTTAACTACCACAGATACAAGCAAGGCTTCTGAACCTGAACTTAGAATCACAATAGTAAGAATACTAGTTGGAATTGAAAATAGATTAGAATCCTTTTTGTGGAGATAAAAGAAGTAAAGGCTAGTTAGAATGAAATAAAAAAATGCTATAACTGAGATGCAATCTTGAATGAATTCTGCAGTGGCAAGGAAGGATGAGGCAGAACAGAGAATCAGTGATATAGATTATAAACTTATGGAGAATAATGAAGCTAAAAAAATAGGGAGACTAAGGCAAAAGAACGTGATTTAAGAATTAGAGAACAGTGACTCATTAAAAACTAACAACATCACAATAACAGGGGTCCCAGAAGACGAAGAAAGAAAAAAAAAAGGAGGGTAGAAGGGTTATGTGAGAAAATCATAGTGGAAAAATTTCCTAACCTAGGGAAAGACACATATACCAAACTCCAGGAAGCACAGAGGACTCCCATTAGATTCAACAAAAACAGTAATCAACAGGGCATTTCATAGTCAAAATCACAAAATAATCAAGCAAGGAAAGAATCATGAAAGCAGCAAGGGAGAAAAAAAGTACTTAACCTAGAAGATAAGACAGATCAGGTTTGCAGCAGACCAAACCACAGAAACTGGCTTTGCAGGCCAGAAAGGAGTGACAGAATATATTCAATGTGCTGAATCAGAAAAATATGCAGCCAAGAATCTTTTATCCAGAAAGTCTGTCATTCAACATAGGAGAGACTAAAAGTTTCTGAGAAAAAACAAAATTAGAGTTCGTGTCCACTAAACCAGCACTGCAAGAAATTTTAAGGTATACTCTCTGAGGGGAGAAAAGATTAAATAAACAAACAAATAAATAAATACCAAAAGTAACAAAGACAAGAAAGGGTCAGAGAAAACCACCAGAAACTCCAACTCTACAATAAACATAATCGCAATAAATTAATATCATTCACTACTCAGTCTAAATGTCAATGGAATAAATTCTCCAATCAAAAGACACAATATAATGGAGAAGCAAACAAGACCCATCTATATGCTGTTTACAAGAGACCCACTTTAGATCTAAAGACACCTTTGGATTGAAAATAAGGGGATGGAGAATTATCTATCATGCTAATGGTCAACAAAAGAATGCCAGGGTAACCATACTTATAACAGACAATCTAGACTTTAAAATAAAGTCTGTAACAAGAGATGAAGAAGGGCATTATACCATAATTAAGGGGCCTATCCACCAAGAAGACCTAACAATTGTAAACATTTATGCTACAAATGTGATAATACCCAAATATATAAATCAATTATTCACAAACATAAAGAAAGCCATTGATAATAATAGCATAATAGCAGGGGACTTAAACACCACACTTAAAGCAATGGACATATCATCTGAACAGAAACAAAACAAAACAAAACAGACAAGGAAACAATAGCTTTGAATGACACACTGGACCAGATCAAATTAACAGATATATCCAGAACATTTCATCCGAAAGCAGCAGAATATGCTTTCTTCTCCAGTGCACATGGAACATTGTCCAGAATAGACCACATACTAGGACACACATCATCCCTCAACAAGTACAAAAAGATTGAGATCATACTGTGCATATTTTCTGACCGCAACACTATGAAACTTGAAATCAATCACAAGAAAGAAAAATTGGGTAGGTAACAAATACTTAGAGACTAAAAAAATCCTACTAAAGAATGAATGGGCTAACTAAGAAGTTAAAGAGGAAATTAAGAAGTAAATTAAGAAATAAAAACAAGAGAATATTATGAGCAATTATAAACCAATAAAATGAGCAATCTGGAAGAAATGGAAAATTTTCTAGAAACATATTCACTACGAAAACTGAAGCAAGAAGAAATAGAAAGTTTTAACAGACACATTACCAGTAAAGAAATTGAATTAGTAATAATTAAAAAAAAACTCCCAAAACAAGAGTCCAGGGCCAGATGGTTTTCCAGGGGAACTCTACCAAACATTTAATGGGGAGTTAACACCTATTCTCTTGAACCTGTTTCAAAAAATAGAAATGGAAGAAAACTTCCAAACTCTTTCTATGAGGCCAGCCAGCATTACCTTCATTCCAACACCAGACACCATACTAAAAAGGAGAAATACAGACCAATTCTCCTGATAAACATGCATACAAAAATCCTCAACAAGATATTAGCCAATGGGATCCAACAATATGTTAAAAAAAATTATTCACCACGACCAAGTGGGATTTATACCTGGAATGCAGGGGTGGTTCAATATCTGCAAAACAATCAATGTGATTCATCACATCAATAAAAGAAATGACAAGAACCACTTGAGCCTTTCAATAGATACAGAGAAAGAATTTGACAAAATACAACACCCTTTCTTGATAAAATCTCTCAATAAAGTAGGTATAGACAGAACATACCTCAAGATCATAAAAGCCATATATGAAAGACACAATGCTATTATCATCCTCAATGGGGAAAAACTGAGAGCTTTCCCCCTGAAGTCAGGAACAAGAGAAAGATGTCCACTATTCCCACTGCCATTCAACATAGTACTGGAAGTCTTAACTTCAACAATCAGAAAACACAAAGAAATAAAACGCATCCAAATCAGCCAGGAAGAGGTCAAACTTTCACTCTTCGCAGATGACTTGATACTCTATATGGAAAACCTTAAAGATTCCACCAGAAAACTGCTCGAACTGATTCATGAATTCAGCAAAGTTATAGGATTAAAATTAATGCACAGACATCTGTTGCATTCATATACACTAACAATGAAGGAACAGAAAAAGAAATCAAGGAATCGATCCCATTTACAATTGCACCTAAAAGCATAAAATACCTAGGAATAAATCTAACCAAAGAGGTGAAAAATCTATACACTGAAAACTATAGAAAGCTTCTGAAAGAAATTGGAGAAGACACAAAAAAAGGAAAAAAAAACATTTCTTGCTCCTAGGTGGGAAGAACAAATATTGTCAAAATGTCAATACTACCCAAAGCAATCTATATATTCAATGCAATACCTATCAAAATTACACCAGCATTCTTCACAGACCTAGAAAAAACCCTCCTAAATTTTGTGTGGAAGCAGAAAATAACCAGAATAGCCAAAGCAATCTTGAAAAAGAAAACCAAACAGGAGGCATCACAATCCCGGATTCAAGCTGTATTACAAAGTTGTAATAATCTAGATAGTATAGTATTGGCACAAGAAAAGATACTCAGATCAATAGAACAGAATAGAGAATCCAGAATGGACCCAGAAACATATGGCCAACTGATCTTTGACAAAACAGGAAAGACTATTCAGTGGAATAAAGACAGTGTCTTCAGCAATTGGTGCTGGAAAAACTGGACAGCAACATGCAGAAAAATGAACCTGGCCACTTTCTCACACCATACACAAAAATAAACTCAAAATGGATGAAAGAGCTCAATGTAAGACAGGAAGCCATCAAAATCCTCAAGGAGAAAGCAGGCAAAAACCTCTTTGATTTTTGCCATGCCAACTTCTTACTCAACATATCTCCAGAGGCAAGGGAAACGAAAGCAAAAATGAACTATTGGGACCTCATCAAAATAAAAAGCTTCTGCACAGTGAAAGAAATAATTAGCAAAACTAAAAGGCATGTGGCAGAATGGGAGAAGATATTTGCAAATGACATAGCCAAAGGGTTAGTATCCAAAATCTATAAAGAACTTACCAAACTAAACACCCAGAAAACAAATAATCCAGTGAAGAAATTGGTAAATGATATGAGTAGACACTTCTCCAAAGAAGACATCCAGATGGCCAACTGACACATGAAAAAATACTCAACATCACTTGTCAGGGAAATTCAAATCAAAACCACAAAGAGATACCACCTCACGCCTGTCAAAGTGGGTAGCAGTAACAACTCAGGCAACAACAGATGCTGGCAAGGATATGGATTAGAGGATCTCTTTTGCACTGCTGGTAAGAATGCAAACTGGTGCAGCCACTCTGGAAAATAGTATGGAGGTTCTTCAAAAACCTAAAAATAGAACTACCCTATGATCCAGCAATTGCACTACTAGGTATTTATCCAACAGATACAGGTATGGTGTTTCAAAGGGGCACGTGCACCACAATGTTCATAGCAGCACTATCAAGAATAGCCAAAGTATGGAAAGAGCCCAAATGTCCATCGATGGATGAATAGATAAAGAAGATGTTTCATACACACACACACACAATGGAGTATTACTTGGAAATCGCAAAAATGAAATCTTGCCATTTGCAACTACATGGATGGAACTGTAGGGTATTATACTAAGCGAAATTAGTCAGTCAGAGAAAGACAAATATCATATGACTTCACTCATATGAAGACTTTAAGACATAGAACATATGAACACAAAGGATGAGAAGCAAAAATCATATAAAAAGAGGGAGGGGGACAAAACATAAGAGACTCTTAAATATGGATGGAGAACAGAGGGTTACTGGAAGGGCTGTAGGAAGTCGGATGGGCTAAATGGGTAGGGGGAATCAAGGAATCTACCCCTGAAATCATATGCTAACTTGAATGTAAATGAAAAATTAATTAATTAATTAAAAAAATCTCCAACAAACAAAAGTCCAGGGACAAATGGCTTCCCAAGACTTTCCCAAGGAAATTCTATCAGATATTTAAGAAGCATAATACTTATTTTCCTCAAACTATTCAAAAAAAAAAACAAAACAGAAACGGAAAGAAAACTTCCAAACTCACTATGCAAGGTCAGCATTACATTTATTCCAAAACCACACAATGATCCGACTACAAAGGATGACTACAAGCCAATATCCCTGATGAACACAAATGCAAAAATTCTCAGGAATACACTAACAAATTTAATTCAACATTACATTAAAATGATTATTCACCACAATTAAGTGGTATTTATCCCTGGGATGCAGGGCTGGTTCAATATTCACACATCAATCAACGTGATACACCACTAATAAAAGAAAGGATAAGAACCATATGATCTTGTCAATAAATGCAGAAAAAGCATTTAACGAAGTACAGCATCCATTCTTGATAAAAGTAGGGATAGATGAAACATACCTCAACATTTAAATGTCATATATGAAAGACAAATAGCTAATATCGTTCTCAATGGGAAAAAATAAAACCTGAAAGCCCTTTTCCCATAGCTAAGAACAAGACAAGGATGCCTATACTTACTATTGCTACTTAGCATAGTACTGGAAATCTTAGCCTCTGCAATCAGACACAAAGAAATAAATGTCATACAAATTGGCAAGGAAGACGTCAAACTCAAATTTGCAGATTACATGATACTTTGTGTAGAAAACCTGAAAGATTCCACCAAAATATTGCTAGAACCAATGCGTGAATTCAGTAGAGTCACAAAAAGGAAAATAAATGTGCAGAAATCTGTTGCATTTCTATATGCAAAGAACAAAGCGAAAAAAGAAATCAAGGAATCATCCTATTTACAATTGTAACAAAACCAACATACTTAGGAATAAACCTAACCAAAAAGATAAAAATATTGTACTCTGAAAACTATAGAAGACATAAAATAAAGGGGACACAAAGAAATGGAAAGCATCCCATACTCATGGATTAGAACAAACTTTGTTAAAATGTCTATAGTACTTAAAGCAATCTACACATTTAATACAATTACAACCAAAATACCACCAGCATTTATTTTTTCAGAGATAGAACAAACTATCAAAAAATGTGTAAGGAACCACAAAATACCCCAAATATCTGAAACAATCCTGAAAAATAAAAACAAAACTGGAGGCATAACTGTTCTGGATTTCAAGCTATATTATAAAGCTCACAAACTGTGAGATGAAGTCCTGCATTGGGCATTATGCTGAGCATAGAGTCTGCTTGGTATTCTCTCTCTTTCTCTCTCTTTGCTCCTCCCTTGCTTGAACTCTCTCTTTCTCTCTCAAAATAAATAAATAAACAAACATTAAAAAAAACAAAAGGAATTAACATTGGGGAATTAAAAGAGGCAAATCAAGAAACACTCAAATGTACTGAGCAAACTGATGATTACTGGAAGGAAGGTGGGCAGGGGGACGGGTTAAATATGTGATGGGTATTGAGGGCACGTGTGATGAACACTGGCTTTTGTATATAAGTGATGAATCAGTAAATTCTACACTTGAAACTAATATTACACTGTAGTTAACTAATTTAAATTAAAATTTGTAAGAAAAATGTTAATCAAAATGTAAGATTTGTTACTAATACAGGCCTCAGTCTTATATGAGCCTGAAGTAAATAGTGAATGTGTAGACTAACCATCCTTAAATACCAATGGTAAGTTACCAAATGACTAGATTTATTAATAAAATCCCGTCACATGACAGAACCTGTGAACATTATAATAAAAACTCGCTAATTCAAACTGTGGGAGAACATTAATCTAACGGAGGAAAAGGTTCCAATTCTGGTGTATTTAAGAAGAAATATCATTTTATCTTTTTCAAGCACAATGAATTGCCATTTAGTTAAAATAATTAAGGAGTTTCTGGATTTGCTTAATTAAGAGTTATGCAACATGTATCAATTTGTCAGCTTTCGTGGAATTAAATAAAATGATATGTATTTAAAACTAATTTAATTAATTAAAATTTGGGGAAAATTTTAAAAAATTTAAAAATAAATAAATCAGGAAAATAAAGAGTAAAAAGGAAAAAAAAAGATTCCCCCAATGATTATGTTATATAACCAAAGTACATTATCCAACTCAGAAAACTGACTTTGGTAGTACACTATTATACCTCATTTGAGTATCACCACTTCTCTTATGCAATTGTGTGTGTGTGTGTATAATATAGAGTTCTATAAAATTTTGCCACATTGTTAATGCATATAAAGATTACTACAATAATGATAAAGACTTTTTCACAACAATACTCTTTTGTATTACTTCCTAATAGTCACACCTCTGATCTATTTTTCATTATTATAATTTCATCTCTCTCTTTCTCTCTTTCTCTTTCTCATACATATGTATATACATATACACACACACATATATGTGCATCTATATACATGTATAAATATATACATATGGATACACTACATATATGCATATACTTTATAGTCTGAGATAGTCTTGTTAACTTAGCACAATGCCCTTAAGAGATCTACCAAGTCAATAGCATGTATCAAAAATTTACTTTACTTCTGAGAACCATTATATTGTATGGTTGAGTGAAGGTTTTAAAATATATATATTAACATTCAATGATTTTTAATATTATGCTAACAATCTTCATCATCATTATCATCACCATCATTGTTATCATCATCATTTGTATAACATGTTTATATTGGCTTTTAACGTTTAGGGAGAAATTTGCTGCACTGTTCTTTAATATTTTCATTTTACCTTTTTTCCTTACCTTTTGATTATGTTTAATCATTTTTTTCTACCCCCCCCATCTCCTGCTTCAGGCAACAGCCAATCTGTTCTATTTGTAAGCTTGTTTTACCTGGTTTTTAAATTCCACCTACAAGAAAGATCATATGGAATTTGTCTTCCTCCAAATGGCCTGTTTCTCATGCATAATAACTTCAAGTTCCATCCATATTGTCTCAAATAGCAAAATCTCATTTTTATGGCTGAATAGTATTCCATTGTATACATATGCCCATTAATGGACACTTAGGTTATTTCCATATCTTGACTATTGTAAATAATGCTGCAATGAATATAAAAGTGCATATGTCATTTCCAGTCAGTGTTTTTTATTTTCTTTGGATAAATACCCAGAAATGGAACAATAGGGTAGTTTTACTTTTTGCTTTTTTTGAATAACTTCCATACTCTTCCATAGTGACTGCACCAATTTACATTTCCACCAATAGTGCACATCGTAATCAACTCCTGTTATTTCTTGTCTTTTTGGTAATAGCCATTCTGAGAGATGTGAGTTCATATCTCATTGTGGTTTCTATTTAAATTTCCCTGATGAAAATACTTTAAGCATCACTTCATGACTATGGGCCATATGTGTGTCTTCTTTGGAAATTGTCTATTCGGATCTTCCTTTTTTTTAATCAAACGGTTAATTTGCTTTTGAGTTTAATGAGTTCTTTATATATTTTGTGTATTAAACTCTTATCATGTACATGGTTTTCAACTATTTTGTCCCATCCAATAGGTTTCTTTTTCATTTTGTTAATGGCATTCTTTGTATGAAAGCTTTGTAGTTTGATTTTATCCCACTTGTTTATTTTTGCCTTTATTCCTTTTACTTTTGTACCAAATTTAAATGATCACCAGGATCTATGTCAAAGGGTTTATTGCCTATATTAAAGTCTTTAATTAAGACTTAAATTTTGTTTGTGGTGTAAGATAGTGACCCAGTATCATTCATTTGCATGTACCTATTTTTCCCAACTGCATTTAGTGAGGAAACTTTCCTTTCCCCATTGTGTATTCTTGGTCACTGTGTCCTAAACTAATTTACCATGTATGCTTTGGTTTATTTCTGAGTCTCTATTCTGCTTCATTGATCTATGCATATGTTTTATGCCAATGAATACTGTTTTAATTACTATGGCTTTATAATAGAGTTTGGAATCAGGAACATGATGCCTTCAGCTTTGTTTTTCTCAAAATTACATTGGGTATTCGGGGTCTTTTGCTGTTCTATATATTTTTTTGATGATTTGTTCTATTTTTGTGAATAATAACATTAGAATATTGATAAAGATTTCATTGAATTCATATATCACTTTGAAGAGTATGGACATTTTAGCAATATTGACTCTTGTAATCCATGAGCACAGAATATTTTTCCACTTGTGTCTTTTTTAATTTCTTTCACTATTGTCTTTACAGAATACAGGTCTTTCACCTTTTTTGTAAAATTGCTTTCTAGGTGTTTTATTATTTTTGATGTGTTATAAATGAGAATTCTTTTTAATTTTTTTTGATATTTTGTAGTATATGCTATGTAGTGTTGGCGATGGTTATAGCCAACATGAAACAGCAAGTGTTTTGATTTAAATTTTGTATCTTGCAGCTTTACTGGATGTGTTTATTAGTTATATTGGCCTTGTTGGTGGAGTTTAGGGGTTTCTATATATAAAATCATGTAATCTGAAATAAGTGACAGTTGTACTCTTACTTTTCAGTTTGGAGGTATTTTATTTTTCTTTTGTAATGAGTCTGGGTAAGACTTCCAATACAATGTTGAATAAAAATGGCTTGAGAGGGCAACCTTGTCTTATTTCTGATCTTAGAGGAAAAAAGT
The DNA here is from genome assembly GCF_018350175.1 of Felis catus. Lineage (NCBI taxonomy): Eukaryota > Metazoa > Chordata > Mammalia > Carnivora > Felidae > Felis > Felis catus. The sequence goes on from NC_058368.1 coordinate 83,015,380, forward strand.
TAAACTTTTCCTTGCTGAGGATGGTGTCACCTGTGGATTTATCATTTATGGCCCTGATTACATGGATGTATACTCTTTCTATACTTATTTTGTTTAAAGTTTTTATAATAAATGTATGCCAAATTTTAAAATGATTTTTCAGTATGTATTGAGTTGATTATACACTTTCTATCCTTTATTTTGTTAATGTTGTGTATCACATTGACTGATTTTCCAATGTTGAACAATGCATGCATCCTTGGAGTGAATCCCACTCAATCATTATGTATGAGATTTTGAATGTAGTGTATAATTCTATTTGTTACTATTTTGTTGAGGATTATTGCATCTATATTCACCAGGGATGTTGATCTGTAATTTTATTTTCTTTAAACATTTTTGTGTGGTGTTGTCGTGAAGGTAACTGTGGTTTCATAAAATATGTTTAGATTTTAATTCTCTTCTATTTTTTGGAAGAGCTTGAATGTTGTTACAATTCACCAGTGAAGCCATCTGGTTCCAAACTTTTCTTTGAAAAAATTTTTGATTATTGACTTAATGTCCTTATTAGTAATAAACCATTGAGTATTTCTTTATAGTTCAGGCTTGGTAAGTTGTATGTCGCTAGGACTTACCCACATTTACAGTTTGTAAAATTTGTTGCTTCATAATTGTTCATAGACGTTACATAAACCCCCCACCATTTTTTTGTATTTTTATGGTAACAGTTGTAAAGTTGTAACATCTGTTTTAATTGCCATTAAAAGTCTCATCTTTTTTTTTTTCTTTTTTAGAGTCTAGGTAAATATTTGTCAATTTTGCTTATGTAAAAAAAACGTAGTTTTTTTTTTTTCAAGTAAGCTTCATGCTTAGCGTGCAGTCCAACATGGGGCTTGAACTCAGGACCCTGAGATCAAGACCTGAGCTGAGACCAAGAAGAGCCCACTTAGCCGACTGAGGCACCCAGGTGCACCGATTTTATTGATGTTTTTATATTGTCTTTTTAATATCTATTTCATATAGTTTTCTTCTAATATTTGTTTTTTCTCCTTCCACAAACTTTGGACTTCATTTTTTCAGTTTTTTTTCTAGTTTCTTAAGATGCAATGCTGTTTATTTTAGACTTTTCTTGTTTCTTCAGGTAGGCATTTGCCAAAATAAACTTTCCTTTTAGAATTGCTTTACCTGAATGTCATAAGTTTTAATACACTTTATTTTTATTTTCATTAGTACCAACATATTTTAATTAATTTTTTAATTTCTTATTTGATCCATCAGTTGTTCGGTAATATGTTATTTAATTTCCACATATTTCTATTTCTGAAATTTTCAATTATCTTTATGTAATTTCTAGTTTCATACCATTGTGGACCAAAAATAGATACCTCATATGATTCCCATCCTTTAAAATTCACTAAGGCTTGTTTTTTGGCTGAACATATAATCTATCCTGGAGAGTGTTCCATATGCAGTTGGGAAGAAAGTGTATTCTCTTGCTTTTGAATGCAGTGTTCTGTATATATCTAAGTTGTTAATACTCTCATTTTAAACCTCAACAAAAAAACTTTGAGGAAACCAGCTGCCTAAAATTTTCAATAATAAAATTAATGGAAAGTTCAGTGACTCTCTTTCTGGTAGGTAAATAATGTACAAATTTATTCAACTCCATTCATTTGCTATTTATCATCTATTTCATTTTCTTATGTTTTTAAGCACATTTGGAGAAAGCCTACGATTTGTCAATGCCATATTCATTCTCCACATCTTATCTTTTAACAACGTCTCTAGTCTTGTAGAACAAAAAATATACTCAGGATGAAAAAAATAAGGTTTATCTTATTTCCTTCTGCCAGGGGAAGATGATCAGTTGAGGCTCTTTCAAACTTTTGAAAAGGCATGATATAACTAGTATTACCTTTTGTCTTATTCTTCTTTAAAATAAAGGGATGATGTGTGACTGCAGCAGCCATATAAAAACAAAGGAGAAAGAATAGAATTGCATATAACACTTAGTTCTGCCATCTGTGAGCCACTGAATCTGTGCTAGCAAAAGAGAAATTCTAGAATTCTGTTTTATGCTATCTGACATAGTCATTAACTGATACACATTTTTTTCTCTCTAGTATTGTTCAAATACATGGTTACCATATTTTAAGTAAAATATTACAAAATTTATTTATTGATATGTGTTGCTTTTGTTTTTTGCACTGATGATATGTCTATACAAAAAACAAGAGCCATATCATTAAATAATCAGGTCTACTTTTGTTTTCTTTTTTTTAATTTTATTTATTTATTTTGAGAGAGAGAGAGAAACAGAGCACAAGTGGGGGGAGGGGCAGAAAGAGAGGGAGACATAGAATCTGAAACAGGCTCCAGGTTCTGAGTTGTCAGCACAGAGCCCGATGTGGGGCTCAAACCCATGAACCATGAGATCATAACCTGAGCCAAAGTCAGATGCTTAACCAACTAAGCCACCCAGGCACCCCTCTGTGTGTGTGTGCGTGTGTGTGTGCCTGTGTGTGTGTGTTTGTGTGTGTGTTTAATCAGGTCTACTTTTAATAAGACAATTCATAAATCATTTAAAAACTACTCTATTTTTAAGTTTGAACCTAAAACATGAAGATTGTTTTCACTTTTTCTGTCATTTAATAAAAATGTTTATATTTTATTTTCCCATTCTGCAAATCCTCTAGCATACGGACACACTTAATAATGTTAATAATTAACCATGGCTAATAATTACAAACAAGGGATTTTCCATAACTGTCTTATATAATGACAATCAACTGTTTGATTTTTTATTTTTTCGAGTAAACATATATATTCAGAGGATAGAGACTACAGCTAAATATTAATTGACAAACTAATGGGATACACTAGATATTTTATTTCAAATCTGATTATAAAATGACCGGTGTAAATAATAAATTTTACATAATAAGCTAACAAAGAAGAAGAGAGAACAGACAGGGCAGAAAAAAATATTTAAAGAAATACTAGTTTAAATTTTTGTCTAATTTGGGGAAGAAAACACACATCCAGGTGCAGGAAGTAAGATAACACTTAACTAGATAAACCAAATGAAGGCCATGATGAGACACATACTAATTAAAATGGCAAAAGTTAATTAGAATTTTAAAGGCACCAAGACAAGAATTTAAAAGCAGTTACACATGAGCAAACTTCATAAGGCTATCAATTGATTTTTCAGCAGAAATTTTAAAGACCATAAATGAATACCATTATATATTCAAAGTATAGGAAAAAAAAGAAAAGAAAGACAAAAGAAAGAAAGAAAGAAAGAGAAAGAAAGAAAAAAGAAAGAAAACAAATTGGAACCAAGAATACTCTACCTGACATGTTACCATTCAAAATTGAAGAGAAATAGAGTTTCTCAGGTAAAGAAAAGTAAAAGGAGTCAATCATCACCAAACCAACCTTCATAAAATGTAAGAGAATTCTTTAAGTGAAAAGAAAAGGTTGTAGCTAGGGCTAAGAAAATTATTAAAGCAAAAAATTTCACACACAAAAAGGAAACATATGTTAAAAGTAATAGATTCATCATTTATAAAGCCAGTATGGAAGTTAAAAGAGAAAAGAAATAAAATCAATCATATCTACAAAAGTTAGTCAAAGGACCAATAAAAAAAAATGTAAATTACGTATATGTAAAATGTATAAGGAGTCAGTAAAAATTTAATGCTTTTAGAATGTATTTTAACTTAAGAAACCATCAATGTCATATAGACTATTATACACACAGAGTGTTATATATAAACAAAATAGTAACCACAAGTCAAAAACCTGTAATAGATACATTACAAATAAAGATAAAGAGATCAAAACACAAAAATAAATAAAACCATCAAACCACAAGGAAAGAGAGTGAGAAAAGAAGCAATGAATAGAGAACTACAAAAGCATACACAAAGTAGTAAACAAAATGTCAATAAGTACAGACCTATCAATAATCAATTTAGATGGAAATGCAGTAAATCCTCCAATCAAAAGACATAAGATGACAATGGATTAAAAAAACACCCATAGGAGCATCTGGGTGGCTCAGTCGGTTAAGCAGCCAATTTAGGCTCAGGTCATGATCTCACAGTTTGTGGGTTCCAGCCCTCATTGGGCTCCAGGCTGACAGCTCAGAGCCTGAAGCCTCCTTTGGATTCTTTGTCTCCCTCTCTCTCCGTTCCACTCCCCTTCTTGCCCTCTGTCTCTAAAATAAAAAACATTTAGAAAAGTAAAAAATACTCATCAATAAGCTCCTTACACGTGACTCACTTCAGATCTAAAGACACAGAAAGACTGAAAGTGAAGGAATGGAAAAAGACACAATGCAAATGGAAGCATAAATGTGTCAAGATAGCACTACTTAGAAAAAATATGCTTTAAAACAAAGACTCTAGCAGAAGATAAAGTAGGATATTACATAAAAATATTAAACCAATAGCAGAATATGACAATTGTAAATATATATGCATCCAAAATTGGAACACCTAAATAAAGTAAATATTAACAGATATTACAAAATCTTCAGTAATACAATAATAGTAAAGTTTTAACACCACCCTCTATCATCAGATTATCTAAACACAAATCAGCACCAACAAAATAACAACAAAACAAAAAAACAACAACAGCAAGAACAAACAGTAGCTATGAATGACACGTTAAATCAAATAGGCTTTACAAATATGTATAGAACATTTCATCCAAAAACGGCAGAATACATGTACTTTTCAGGTGCTCATGGTATATTCATGATAGATCACATACTGGGCCACAAAAATCTCAACAAATTTAAGAAGATTGAAATCATACCAAGCATATTTTCTGAATTGAACAGTATCAACTAGAAATCAGTTACAAAAAAGGAGGAAAAAACACGAGCATTTGACGGTCAGCAATGTTACTAAGCGAACGATGGGGGTGCTTGATTGGCACAGTCAATAGAATATGCAACTGTTGATCTCAGGGTTGTGAGTTTGAGCCCTATGTTGGGTGTAGAGACTAGTTTAAAATAAAATTTTGGGACACCTGGGTGATTCAGTTAAGTGTCTGATTCTTGAATTCAGCTAAGGTTATGATCTCACAGTTCATGGGTTGAAGCCCTGTGTTGGGCTCTATGCTGACAGTGTTGAGCCTACTTGGGATTTTTCTCTCCCTCTTTCTCTTCCCCTCACCTGCTCACACTTGTGCTCTTTCTTGCCCTCAAAACTAAATAAGTAAACAGTTAAGAAATAAAATGTAAAAAAAAACTAGTGTGTCAAAAAGAATGTGAAATAGAATGTACAAAAATATGTAGAGACAAATTAAAATGAATAATTCTGTGGATACAGCAAAAGCTGTTCTATGACAGAAGTTTCTAACAAGACTAACTCAGAAAAGAGTAAATATCTCAAATAAACAATCTAACCTTACATATAAAAGAACTAGAAAAAATAAGAAGAAAGTCAAAAACTAATAGAAACAAATACTAAAGAGCATAGCAGAAATAAATTAAAGACAAAAAAATGAAAAATATAAAGGAAAATTAAAACTTTTTTGAATAATAAACTCAGACTCATCAAGAAAAAAAAAGAGACTGTAGTCAAAAAAAGCAGACATAAAGTAGAAATAACAACTGACACCACAGAAATACAAATATTAACACTATACTATAAAATACTTATATGCCACTTATATGCCACTATTTATGCCCAGGCTGTTCAGTGGGTTAAGCATCTGACTTGATTTTGGTTCATGTCATGAACTTGCAGTTCATGATTTCGAGCACAGTATTAGGCTCTGTGCTGATAGTGCAGAGCCTGCTAGGGATTCCCTTTCTTTTCTCTCTGCCCCTCCCCTACTCTCTCTCTCTCTCTCTCTCAAAATAAATAAATAAACGTTAAAAAAATTTAAAAATATACATGCAAACAAATTGGACACAGTAGAACAAATGGATGAATTCCTAGAAATGTATGATGTTCCCAATTTGAATCAGAAATAGAAAATGTGAACTTCCAAATTCATTCTACATGTCCAGCATTGCCCATAAAACAAAACCAAATATACCAGAAGAAGAAGATCATGATGAAGCAGAAGAAGCAGAAGTATTAGGATGAGGGGAGGGAGGAGGACAAGGAGGAAATTATAAACAAGTATCTCTGATCTACATAGATGAACGTGAATATAGAATAGAAAAGAAGAAATAGCATTTCCCATTTTTAAAGATAGTGTGATATTCTTTATTAAAAAATAATTTCAGGGGCACCTGGGTGGCTTGGTCGGTTAAGCGTCCGACTTCGGCTCAGGTCATGATCTCACGGTCTGTGGGTTCGAGCCCCGCGTCGGGCTCTGTGCTGACAGCTCAGAGCCTGGAGCCTGTTTTGGATTCTTTGTCTCCTTCTCTCTGTGACCCTCCTCCGTTCATGCTCTGTCTCTCTGTTGCAAAAATAAGTAAACGTTAAAAAAAAATAATTTCAAGGATCTGCAAAACACATCCAGCAAAATTAAAGAATTCAGCAAAGTGAGCTAGTTCTAATCTAAAGACATAGGGTGTCAGAATGGATAAAAATAACAAGGCCCACATATATATATGCTGCATACAAGAGGTTCTTTTCAGAGTAAAAGACACCTGTAGATTGAATAAAGAGAGGAGAAACATTTATCAGACAAATTAGTATCAAAGGAAAGCTGGAGTGGAAATGTTTATATCAGAAAATAACTAGATTTTTAAACCAAAGATTATAAAAGTGTTGAATAAAGGACCTATCTTCTCGTAAAAGGGACAATCCACAAAGATCTGACAATTGTAAACATTTATGTCTCTAGCATGATTTGGGAGTACCCAAGTATATAAAACAATTTGTAACAAACATACAGGAACATATTGATAACAATACAATAATAGGGCACTAGAACACACCACTTACAGCAATGGACAGATAATCCAAGCAGAAAATCAAAAAGGAAACAATGGCTTTAAATGACACACTGGACCAGAGAGAATTAAGATACATTGAGATTATTCCATCCTAAACGAGCAGTATATACATTGTTTCAAGTTCTCAAGGGACATTTTTCAGGTTAGATCACATTGGGCACAAATTAAGCTTCAACAAATACATCCTTTCTGAATACAACACTATTAAACTTAATGTCAACCACAACAGCAATGTGGGAAGACCATAAACACGTGAAGGATAAACAGCATGCTATTGAACAAAAACAATGGGTCAACAAGAAATCGAAGAAGAAATAAAAAATTATTTGGATCAATTGTAAATGGGTTCTATTGTTTGATTTCCCTTTGGTTGCTTCATTGTTGGTGTATAGAAATGCAACCGATTTCTGTGCATTGATTTTATTTTACCTTATTTTTTCAATATATGAAATTTATTGTCAAATTGGTTTCCATACAACACCCAGTGCTCATCCCAAAAGGTGCCCCCCTGATACCCATCATCCACCCTCCCCTCCCTCCCACCCCCAATAAACCCTCAGTTTGTTCTCAGTTTTTAAGAGTCTCTTATGCTTTGGCTCTGTCCCTCTCTAACCTCTTTTTTTTCCTTCCCTCCCCCATGGGTTTCTGTTAGCTTTCTCAGGATACACATAAGAGTGAAAACATATGGTATCTGTCTTTCTCTGTATGGCTTATTTCACTTAGCATCACACTCTCCAGTTCCATCCACGTGGCTACAAAGGGCCATATTTCATTCTTTCTCATTGCCACGTAGTACTCCATTGTGTATATAAACCACAATTTCTTTATCCATTCATCAGTTGATGGACATTTAGGCTCTTTCCATAATTTGGCTATTGTTGAGAGTGCTGCTATAAACACTGGGGTACAAGTGCCCCTATGCATCAGTACTCCTGTATCCCTTGGGTAAATTCCTAGCAGTGTAATTGCTGGGTCATAGGGTAGGTCTATTTTTAATTTTTGGAGGAACCTCCACACTGTTTTCCAGAGTGGCTGCACCAATTTGCATTCCCACCAACAGTGCAAGAGGGTTCCCATTTCTCCACATCCTCGCCAGCATCTATAGTCTCCTGATTTGTTCATTTTGGCCACTCTGACTGGCGTGAGGTGGTATATGAGTGTGGTTTTGATTTGTATTTCCCTGATGAGGAGTGACGTTGAGCATAGTTTCATGTGCCTGTTGGCCATCCGGATGTCTTCTTTAGAGAATGTTTAGAAAATATTCATGTTTTCGCCCCATTTCTTCACTGGATTATTTGTTTTTTGGGTGTGCAGTTTAGTGAGCTCTTTATAGAGTTTGGATACTAGCCCTTTGTCCAATATGTCATTTGCAAATATCTTTTCCCAATCCGTTGGTTGCCTTTTAGTTTTGCTGGTTGTTTCCTTTGCTGTGCAGAAGCTTTTTATCTTCATAAGGTCCCAGTAGTTCATTTTTGCTTTTAATTCCCTTGCCTCTGGGGATGTGTCAAGTAAGAAATTGCTACGAGGTCAGAGAGGTTTTTTCCTGCTTTCTCCTCTAGGGTTTTGATGGTTTCCTGTCTCACATTTAGGTCCTTTATCCATTTTGAGTTTATTTTTGTGAATGGTGTGAGAAAGTGGTCTAGTTTCAACCTTCTGCAAGTTGCTGTCCAGTTCTCCCAGCACCATTTGTTAAAAGGACCTTTTTCCTTTGGATATTCTTTCCTGCTTTGTCAAAGATGAGTTGGCCATACGTTTGTGGGTCTAGTTCTGGGGTTTCTATTCTATTCCCTTGGTCTATGTGTCTGTTTTTGTGCCAATACCATGCTCTCTTGATGATTACAGCTTTGTAGTAGAGGCTGAAGTCTGGGATTGTGATGCCTCGTGCTTTGGTCTTCTTCTTCAAAATTCCTTTGGCTATTCGGGGCCTTTTGTGGTTCCATATGAATTTTAGGATTGCTTGTTCTAGTTTCGAGAAGAATGCTGGTGCAATTTTGATTGGGATTGCATTGAATGTGTCGATAGCTTTGGGTAGTATTGACATTTTGACAATATTTATTCTTCCAATCCATGAGCATGGAATGTTTTTCCATTTCTTTATATCTTCTTCAATTTCCTTCATACACTTTCTATAGTTTTCAGCATATATATATTTTACATCTTTTGTTAATTTTATTCCTAGGTATTTTATACTTTTTGGTGCAATTGTGAATGGGATCAGTTCCTTTATTTGTCTTTCTGTTGCTTCATTATTAGTGTATAAGAATGCAACTGATTTCTGTACATTGATTTTGTATGTATGATCATTGTAATGGATGCAGAAAAGACAATTGACAAAGTACAACATCCATTTATGATAAAGATCCTCAACAAAGAAGATTTAGAGAAAACATATCTCAATATAATAAAGTCCATATATGAAAAACTCACAGCTAATATTATCCTCAATGAGGGAAAAATGAAAGTTTTTTCTTTAAATTTAAGAATGATACAGGGATGTCCACTCTCACCACTGTTATTTCACATCATACTGTGAGTCCTAGCCTCAGCTATACACACATATATACACACATATATTAGCCACATGACAGGTGACAGGTAGTTTCTTATTGTAGTTTTATTTTGTATTTCCCTGATGATGAGTGATGTTGAGCATCTTTGCATTTGTCTGTTATCTATCAGCATGTCTTTTGAAACATTTCTATTCATGTCTATTCATGTGTCAAGTAAGAAATTGCTGCCTCTGAGGTCAGAGAATTTTTTTTTCCTGCTTTCTCCACTAGGGTTTTGATGGTTTCCTGTCTCACGTTCATGTCCTTCATCCGTTTTGAGTTTATTTTTGTAAACGATGTAAGAAAGTGGTCCAGTTTCATTCTTCTGCATGTTGCTGTCCAGTTCTTCCAGCACCATTTGTTAAAGAGACTGTCTTTTTTCCATTGGATATTCTTTCCTGCTTTTTCAAAGATTAGTTGAACATACTTTTGTGCATCTAATTCTGGGGTTTCTATCCTATTCCATTGGTCTATGTGTCTGTTTTTTGTGCCAATACCATGCTGTCTTGATTATTACAGCTTTGAAGTAGAGGCTAAAGTTTGGGATTGTGCTGCCTCACACTTTGGTCTTCTTACTCAATATTACTTTGGCTCTTTGGGGGTCTTTTGTGGTTCCACACAAATTTTAGGATGATTTGTTCTAGCTTCGAGAAGAGTGCTGGTGCAATTTTGATTGGGATTGCATTGAATGTTTAGATAGCTTTGGACAGTATTGACATTTTCACAATATTTATTCTTCCAACCCATGAACACAGAATGTTTTTCCATTTCTTTGTATCTTCTTCAGTTTCCTTCATACACTTTCTATGGTTTTCAGCATACAGATCTTTCACATCTTTGGTTAGGTTTATTCCTAGGTATTTTATGATTGTTGCTGCAACTGTAAATGGGATTAGTTTATTTGTCTTTCTGTTGTTTCATCATTGGTGTATAAAAAGGCAAGTTATTTCTGTACATTAACTTTTTATCCTGCGATTTTGCTGAATTCATGTAATCAGTTCTAGTAGACTTTTGGAGGAGTCTATTGGATTTTCCATGTATAAATATCATTGGCAAAAAGTGAAAGCTTAACTTCATCTTTGCCAGTTTGGATGCCTTTGATTTCCTTTTGTTGTCTGATTGATGATGCTAAAACTTCCAACACTATGTTAAACAACAGCGGTGGGAGTGGACATCCCTGTCGTGTTCTTGATCTCAGGGGGAAAGCTCTCAGTTTTTCCACCTTGAGGATGATATTAGCTGCGGGATTTTCATAAATGGCTTTTATGATGTTTAAGTATGTTCCTTGTATCCCGACTTTCTCGAGGGTTTTTATTAAGAAACTATGCTGAATTTTGTCAAATGATTTTTCTGCATTGATTGATAGGATCATATGGTTCTTATCTTTTATTTTATTAATGTGATGTATCACATTGATTAATTTGTGAATGTTGAACCAGCCCATCATCCCTGGAATAAATCCCACTTGATCATGGTGAATAATTTGTATCATATTCTGTTGAATTCGAATTGCTAGTATCTTGTTGAGAATTTTTGCATCCATATTCATCTCTCTTTTATTGCTGGGTCTCTGGTTTGGGAATCAAAGTCATGCTGGCTTCATAGAATGAGTCTGGAAGTTTTCCTTCCTTTTCTATTTTTTTGGAACAGCTTGAGAAGGATAAGTATTATCTATGCTTTAAGTGTCTGGTAGAATTCCCCTAGGAAGTCATCTGGTCCAGGACTCTTATTTGTTGGAGATTTTTGATAACTGCTTCAATTTCTTTGCTGGTTATAGGTCTGTTTAAGCTTTCTATTTCTTCCTATTTCAATTTTGGAAGTGTTTGGTTGCTTATGAATTTGTCCATTTCTTCCAGGTTGCCCAGTTTGTTGGTATATAATTTTCCATAGTATTCCCTGATAATTGCTTGTATTTCTGAGGGATTGGTTGTAATAATGCCATTTTCATTCATGATTTTATCTATTTGGGTTCTGTCCCTTTTCCTTTTGAGGAGACTGTCTAGACGTTTATCAATTTTGTTTATTTTTTTAAAAAAACCAACTCTTGGTTTCATTGATCTGGTCTACATGTTTTTTTCGTTTCTGTATTGTTTATTTATGCTCTGATCATTCTTATCTTTCTTCTTCTGTTGGGTTTGGGGTGTCTTTGCTGTTGTGCTCTATTTCCTTTAGGTGTGCTATTAGATTTTGTATTTGGGATTTTTCTTGTTTCTTGAGATAAGCCTGTACTGCAATGTATTTTCCTCTCAGGACTGCCTCCGCTGCATCCCGAAGCACTTGGATTCTTATATTTTCATTTTCATTTGTTTCCATATTTTTTTTTCATTTCTTCTCTAATTGCCTGGTTGACCCATTCATTCTTTAGTAGAGTGTTCTTTAGCCTTCACGCTTGGGAGATTTTCCAGACTTTTTCCTGTGGTTGATTTCAAGCTTCAAAGCATTGTGGTCTGAAAGTGTGCATTGTATGGTCTCAATTCTTTTACACTTATTAAGGGCTGTTTTGTGACCCAGTATGTGATCTATCTTGGAGAATGTTCCATGTGCACTTGAGAAGAAAGTATATTCTGTTGCTTTAGGATGCTGAGTTCTAAATATATCTGTCAAGTCCATCTGACCCAATGTATCATTCAGAGCTCTTGTTTTTGTTTTTATTATTGATCCTGTGTCTAGATGATCTATCCATTGTTGTAAGAGGTGTATTAATGTCCCCTGCAATTATCACATTCTTGTCAATAAGGTTGCTTATGTTTGTGATTGTTTTATATATTTGGGGGCTTCCATATTCAGCACATAGACATTTATAATTGTTAGCTCTTCCTGGTGGATAGAGCCTGTAATTATTCTATAATGCCCTTCTTCATCTCTTGTTACAACCTTTAATTTAAAGTCTAGTTTGTCTGATATAAGTATGGCTACTCGAGCTCTCTTTTGACTTCCAGTAGCATTATAGATAGTTCTCCACACCCTCACTTTTAATCTCAAGGTATCCTCAGGTCTAAAATGAGTCTCTTGTAGACAGCAAATAGATGGGTCTTGTTTTTTTGTCCATTCGGATACCCTATGTCTTTTGGTTGGAGCATTTAGTCCATTTACATTGTGTTATTATTGAAAGATATGGTTTTAAAATTATTGTGATGTCTGTAGGTTTCATGCTTGTAGTGATGTCTCTGGTACTTTGTGGTCCTTGCAACATTTCACTCACAGAGTTCCCCTTAGGATCCTTATAAGGCTGGTTTAGTGGTGATGAATTCCTTCAGTTTTTGTTTGGGAAACCCTTTATCACTCCTTCTATTCTGAATGACAGACTTGCTGGATAAAGGATACTTGGCTGCATATTTTTTCTGTTCATCCTATTGAATATTTCCTGCCATTCCTTTCTGGCCTGCCAAATTTCAGTAGAGAGGTCTGCCACTACTCTTATGGGTCTATCTTTGTAACTTGGAGCCTTTTTTTCCCAACTGCTTTCAGAGTTTTCTCTTTATCCTTGTATTTTGCCATTTCCAGTAGGATATGTCATGCAGAAGATCCTTTGAAGTTACGTATGAAGGGAGTTATTTGTGGCTTTTGGATTTCAATGCCTCTTTCCTTCCCCAGATCCTGGAAGGTCTCAGCTGTGATTTGTTCAGGCTCACCTCCAGCCCCTTACACTCTCTCTTCTTCTTCTGGAATTCTTATGATAAGGATATTGTTCCATTTGATTGCTTCACTTAGTTCTCTAATTCTCCCCTCATACTCCTGGAATTTTTTTTTATCTCTCTTTTTCTCAGCTTCCTCTTTTTCTGTAATTTTATCTTCTAGTTTACCTATTTTCTCCTCTGCCTCTTCAATCCATGATATGGCTGCCTCAATTTTATTCTGCACCTTATTTATCGCAATTTTTAGTTCCTCATGACTGTTTTTTAGTCCCTTGATCTCTGTAGCAATAGATTCTGTGCTGCCCTCTATGCTGTTTTGAAGCCCAACGATTAATTTTATGATTATTATTCTAAATTATTGTTCTGTTATATTGCTTAAGTCATTTTTGATCAACATGTTGGCTGTCACTACTTCTGAGAATTTCTTTTGAGAAAATTTCTTGTTTTGTCATTTTAGGTAGTCCATGTGGTAGCTCCAAACTGCATTGCACTTCCCCTGTGCTATTCAGAGTAACTTGTCTTGGTGGGTCAGGCCCAGTCAGACCTGATGTCTGCCCCCAGCCCACCACTGGGGCCACAGTCAGACTGGTGTGTACCTTATATTACCTTCTCCCAGAGGCAGGACTCACTGTGGAGTGATGTGGCCCCTGTCTGGACTGCTTGCACACTGTCAGGCTTGTGATGCTGCTTCGATGGTATCTGGCCAATGGGGTATTAGACTGGGTGGATCTGCAAGGTGCACATGGGCGGGAGGGCCAGGATTAGCTAGCTTTCCCTTGGTGGTCCCCTGTGGGAGGGGTCCTGCAGCACTGGGAGGGAGGCAGGCCCATCAGAGGGATGGATCCACAGAAGCACAGTGTTGGTCATTTGCGCAGTGCAAGCAAGTTTGGTGAGGGAAACTTGTTCCCTTTGGAATTTCGGCTGGGGGATGGGAGAGAGAAATGGCACTGGCCAGCACCTTTGTTTCCATGCCAATCTGAGCTCTGTCCTTCTGGTGCTCAACTCTCCCTTCCTGCGTCTTCTCATCCTCCCTGCTCTCTGAGAGCAGAGCCGTTGATTTTTAACATTCCAGATGTTAAGTCTCACTGGCTGTGAGAACTCACAGAGTCTAGCCCCTCCACTATTGCAAGCCAGACTTCAGGGAACTCTGCCTTGCCAGGCGTGCTGCCCCTCCACTGCCCTGCTCCCTCCCACCAGTCCATGTAGCACGCACTGCTTCTCCATCCTTCCTAGCCTCTTCTGTGGACCTCTTGTCTACAGTTGGCTCTGGAGAGTCCATTCTGCTAGTCTTATGGCTGCTTTCTGGGTTATTTAGGCCGATGTGGGTGGAATCTAAGTGATCAGCAAGACGAGGTGAGCCCAGCATCCCCTACACTGCCATCTTCCCAGAATAGTGTCTCATTCTTAAAATTTTAAATTAATATTGGGGTGCCTGGCTGGTTCAGTGAAGTGTCTGTTGATATATAGGTCATGTTCTCATGGTTATGGGATCAAGATCTACAATGGGCTCCATGCTGATCATGAAGCCTTCTTAAGATTCTCTCTCCCTCTCTGCCCCTTCCTCCCACCTTCATGTGGTCTCCTCTCTCTCTTTCTCGCTCTCTCAAAATAAATAAACCTTTGAAAAAGAAATTTAAAATTAATACTATCACTATACACTAGAAATCATTCATCAATTTATGAACAGTTCACAGTTTAAACTTATAAAAGAAATATGCATTTAAAATAGTTGAATAATAACAAGAGACTTTAATAGTATTATAACATTTAGAGACTTTGAAACATGCATAAGGAAATTCACATATTCCTCTACTGCTTGTGGAATCAACTGAAATTCATATTAACATAAGAATTGGTAAACAAGTCATGGTAGAAATTAAAAAAAAACAAAATATAATTCCACAATTTATGTGAATGGTGTGCAACTGCATCACTGCATGTATCTACAATATTAACCATTGTTTCTCTAAGTTAGAATTTCTTAATAAGGTGCATGACATAGGGGCACCTGGGTGGCTCAGTTGGTTAAGTGCTGGACTTCAGCTCAGGTCATCATCTCATAGTTCATGGGTTCAAGCCCCACATCAAGCTCTGTGCTGAAAGCTCAGGCCTGGAGCTTGTTTCAAATTCTGTGTCTCCCTCTCTCTGACCCTCCCTGCCACTTTCTCTCTGCTCTCTCTCTCTCTGTCTCTCTGTCAAAAATAAATAGACATTAAAAACATTAAGATGCATGATATATGTTTAAAGTATTGTTTCAAGTGATAGTAACCTTTTTGGATTTATTCATTTTTAGCCAAAACTAGAACCATTCATTTTTTTTCCCTTCTATAATGATTAGTGCAGGAATCTAGGCAGAATGGTTTTTAGTAAAGGAATTTGGTGCCAAACATCTAAAGATTATCTCCATCCCACAGTCTCTGCCCCAACATGATTCAGAAGTGATGAGAACACTGTTCCCACTATGGGAACATTTTTTTTACAGGAAGGAAAGGAATGGATGCTGGCAGAGTGCTGTGGAGGATATGGCTGCTCCCATATGCAAAAAGTTGATTCACGGTGACAATGGGAAAATGGAGGCAGAAGAGATCTCTGGTCCAATTCCACATTTCAATTACTGGAGTGGACACCAAACTGGCCAAATAGTTTACACGTGTAGAAGATCAAGGAAACAAGAAGTCTGGGAATCATCTTTGTCATATTCCAATAAGAAGAATGGTGAAATGGAGCTTGAATAAGAAAATCCATAGTACTTACCACACACAAGGATAAACTAATACTGATTTCATGCTATTGGTTACTGCAACAATAGAAAGTGGGAATAACAAGGAAGGGATTAGGAAAAGCACCACCAAACCTCATTTCTATCTGTATTTCTTTTTTTGAAAAAGATCATGGGGCACCTGGGTTGTTCAGTAGGTTGGGAGTCCGACTTCAGCTCAGGTCATGATCTCACAGGTCGTGAGGTCGAGCCCCACATCAGGCTCTGTGCTGACAGCTCAGAGCCTGGAGCCTACTTTGGATTCTGTCTGTCTGTCTGTATCTGTCTTAAAAATAAACATTAAAAATTTTAAAAAGAATCATAAACAAATACCAAATTTAAGCAAGATTAACCCAGGTTATAGGTCTCTAAATGTGAATTATTTCTATTCTTATCTGTATATTTCAAATATTTCAAGCCATATTAAGCATTTTTCTTTTATTAAAGCAGTCTAAATTTGAAGTGTATACCTTCTGTCTATTTATCAGTTTGATAAGATGCTATAAACTTGGAGATAATTATCTAGCTGGATCTTTTGAATTCTTATAGACTATCCAGAAGAAATCCCTCTTCACAGAGGGAGAATAATCCACTATCATATCATGGACATAAAACATGACATGAAATGTGTTATCTCAACATATTTTTACTTTCTTAATATTATAAAACACACTTTTATGATATTTCTGAAACATATGCCAGGTTCATTACAATGAATGCTATAGTGATCATATTCTGAAGTGAATATTTGTGCTTTTCTTTAATACTGATAAATCAGTCTAATTTTCATTTGTGAGCTTGAATGAACCCATTGTGGCTTCATGTCTTTATATTCAGACAGAAGGAGACAGTGTCATACTGTTAAAATCTTATATATAACTGGTAACTATTATTTATCAAGCATATGCTGGCTATAGTTAACTGGTTTGGTGTACAATTCATACAGAGGACACTTTATTGCTTATGAGACTTATTCCTCTACCAAGTATTACCGTGGAAACCACACTGCTTTGTTTGAATTGTTAATAAAGGTTTCTTACTAATCTCAGAGAATTTTCCTCAATTCCCCCAATAAATCAAGGATCTAACTAACCATAACTTCTAAGGGGAAATATAAAGTTTTAACACTTGGTAATTGGAGGCTATTTAACAAGGCTCTCTGGGCTCTTGATTTAGCCACTCATTAAAAATTTTTCACTTCGATGCCAAAAGCCTGATATAATAAGCCCCTGAACGCTGCTCTTTCAATTAAGGCCTTTCTCTTCCATGCTTAGAGTGCATAAGTTTCTATAAATAGTGCTTTGATGTCATTGTTAGTGAATATCATCCCCACTAATGTAAGAGGGGGGAAAAAAGTGAGTTAAAGATCATAATTTGTCTAGATTTCCAGGCAGTTGGAAGTGCCCTTAAACCTCTGTTTACCAATTTTATTGATATATTGAGTAGCAGAATACTGCACAATCTTTCTTAACACATTTTTAAACCGTGTCTAAATAAAATCACAGATATTTAACAGATTATATTATAGGCCCAACAAACCTGATATTGATTTGGAGGGCTTCTATGGCAATCTCCCAAATCTAGGAGGCCAGGGAAATTCCATTATTTCTAGTCTGTTTTTGCTTCTTAATAATTTAATACGTGAAAACTTGAAGGAATGAAACAAGAATCTCTTAGACAATCTTAGTCAATCGTTTATTTCAATTGCACCATGTTTGTAAAAAGAAAGGGAGAAAGAAAGGGAAGAAAGAAAGAAAGAAAGAAAAGAAAGAAAAAGAAGAGACAGAAAGAAGAGAAAGAAAGAAAAGAAAGAAAGGCTATCAAACCAGTGTTATTCTGAGATCATTTTCAACTCTTAGGTGATTTACTATATTACTGATATATTCAGTAACAGTGATAGGTAGGCATTGGTAGAGTGGTAAAACATTGCAGATTAATTTAAATCGTGTAATAGGAATCCAAGGACACAGAACCTTGACTTTACTTTCTGGTTCTCCACAGCTAATCACATAAATGACTTCTCTGATAGAAATAGACACAATACTGAATGCTAGGCAAAAAAGACCTGCTCCCTTATGTTTATAGCAGTATTATTTACAATGGTCAAGACATAAAAGCAGCTTAAGTCCATTGATTAATTCATAAAGAGTAAGTGATATACACAATGGAACACAATTCTGCCATAAAAAAGGATGGAAACTTGCCATTTGCAATGACATGGATGGAATTAATTTCATGCCTATCAGTACACCAATCAGAAAAAGAAAGTTAATATATAACTTCACTTATATTTGGTATTTCAGAAACAATTCAAAGGAGCAAAGGGAATGATAGAGGCAAATAAAGAAACAGACCTTTATTTATAGACAAAAAACTGATGGTTACTAGTGGGGAGAGGTGTGGGTGTATGGGTTAAATAAGTGTTGGGGTTTAAGGCATGCACTTGTCCTGATGTGGTGTATGGAAGTTTTGAATAACTATATTGTACACCTGAAATTAATACAACACTGTATGGTAACTAGTAGGGATTAAAATAAAAACCTCAAAAAAAAGGTCATGTCAAAAAATAGTGTTTTTTAATGTTTATTTATCTTTGAGAGACAGAAAGAGAGACAGAGTGTGAGTGAGGGAGGGGTAGAGATAGAGGAAGATACAGAAATTGAAGCAGGCTTCAGGCTCTGAGCTTTCAACACAGAGCCCAGTGTGAGGGTTGAAGTCACAAACCGTGAGATTATGACCTGAGACAATGTTAACAGATTGAGCAACCCAGGCGCCCCCCTCCAAAGTAATAAAATTTAAAAATGATTATGTCACATGATGTTTTTCTTGCATTGTATATTTTTTATGTATCACATTCACTTATTTGCATAAATTAAATCACTTTTGAATCCCAGGGATGGATAACACTTTATCATGGTGTAAAATCTTTTTAATGTGCTATTGAATTCCACTTTGCTAGTATTTTATTGGGAAAAAAAAGTACATATATGTATTAGGCACTTTGCCTGTAGTTTCTTTTCCTGTACTGTCCTTATCTGTCTTTGGTATCAGGATAATGCTGTCTTGGCAAAGTGAGTTTAGAGGTGCTCCTTCCTCTTCATTTTTCTTGAAATATTTTGAGAAGGATTGACATTAATTCTTATTTAAACATTTGGTAGAATTAAGGCATGAATAAATCTTGTCCTGGGCATTTTGTTGGGAGTTTTGTGATTACTGATTCAATCACCATATGCATTATTAATCTCTTCAGATTTTCTTTTTTTCATGACTTGGTAGTTTTTCTAGGAATTTATCCATCTTCTTCAAGGTGGTATCTTTCAGTGGACACATTATATTAGTTTTTATATTGTTCAAATGTGTTAATAATATTCTTATGAATTACTCTTTATAACTTATTTGATAGATTTCTTTCAACTATGACATAAAAATAGTTGCGTATAACTTATAATAAATGTTTATTTTTTATTTTGAATATGTCCTTTTAATCTAAGTTGATTTTATATATTGTTCACTAGGAATAAAGTTTATTTTTTCTTCTTATGGGTATTTTCTTCAACATCCAAAAATGTTAAGTGCAGATATAATTGTATTAAAAAAGTTATATCATTTGAATTAGGTTAATTATAATAAAAATTAGACACAATAATTTATAATATCTTACAACTAAATGACATTTGTTTATTTTTCATGTAGTAGTGCTGGAAGAGTGAGTAGGTACTTCTTCTTAATGACATTTCAGGGACCTAAGAAGATAGAGCCTCTCCCCAGGTTTTCATGCATCAATCTCAAATGCAACAGTTGCAAGGAGTACTATGTGGAGAGGAACACCACACAGAACGTGTCCCCTTTCTCTCTCCCTTCTTCCTTCCTTCCTTCTTTCCTTCTTTCCTTCCTTCCTTTTTCCTCTATTCCTTCTTTTTTCTCTTTCTTTTCTTTGTTCTTTCTTTCTATTTATATTCTTTCTTTTTTTCTGAAGTTTAGCTATATTTTAATTTTCAGCAGAAGTTTTCAAGTATAAGACAATTATGTATAAAAAAGGAGAAACTAGCATAACCCACAAAATCTTGTTTCATATATGTCCACCCAACATTGTACACTTAAATGATATGGGGTATTTAAAGCAAATCTTAGACATCTTATATATAAAATTTATAACTCTTCCTTTTTTTACAAAAACATGGTACTTTATTATGATAAGAAAATTAATATTTCTATAATGTCATCTAATATCACATTCTTAATCATATTTCTCAATTGTCTTAAAAATCATGTGTTTTTCATTTTTTTTGTTTTTGTTTTTGTTTTTTTTTTGGCAGTTGGCTTATTTAGATCAGGATATAAAATTCACATGTTGCAATGGTTTGTTATGCCATTTGATTCTTCCTTAGCTTTTTTTTTGATATAATAATTTCCAAATTATACCATCAGTCTCAAATACATCCCTTTGACTTCCAGGAAAGGTCACTGCATTCATGTGTACGTAACTTTGAAAATCAAGGAATAAACATTCCTCCTGCCCCACCCCAGTAAAGAAGTTCTCAACCAACCTTTGGTGAGAGTCAGGATGTATGTCCATTCCCACTGGCAAGGGTGATTCTAAGGAGGGTGTGCTTTATACACTTTTCCAGAAATGACTCATTGAATTAAGCTGCATTCCCACACTTTTGTACATTGCTTCATGATTAGTTAACTCTCCTTATTTGTATCCATTCCTTATGCCTCAACTCTCAGTTAAACTTATATCAGATCTTCAACTTAGATCTGCTTCTGTGGAATCCCAACTAAGACAAAGTTGACACTCTCCAGTCTGGGATAATTTTATTTATTTCTTAGAGACATATAATCCTATAGAATGCTTCATATTTGTATTTGGCTGACTACACCATTAGTGTGTTTTTCAACTTGATTTGATCTTTATACTTTCTGAATTTTTGTTATAAATATTTTTATTTCTGTTAAATAATTGGCTTGAGTAGCTTCTGATTCAAATTTGCCATCAAATGTACTCTGAAATACATCAAATGTACTTCAGAGTCAATGCTGGGTACTTCCTATGGGATCTCATGAGGATCTGGTTTCCAATTCACTCACTCTTACTGATACCACTTTTGATCAATAGATTAATCTATTATAACTTTGGTCAATAATTAGTAAATACCCCTCTTATAAATTCACTAATGATATGAAGAGACATAGATGGTTGTTGCCTAGATCCATGATTTAATCAACACAGCAAGATTATTTTTGCAAATTCTGTAACTTTTTCTGCATTTTATAATGAAAACTTTCTCTAACAATTATTTGGTCACACTAATAAAACACATGTGGTATAGACAAGATATGTGTCCCCCAGTAGTGAATAATACTCCTAGTTGGGGGAGGGAGGATCATTAGGAACTGTGACATTCATTAAAATTAAACCGCTATGATTATTATATTTGCATCATCATCAAATTATCCTATACTTGGCCAGTTGAATCCCTTCAAGTTGACTCCAATTTCCTGTGACCTAACTTTGTTACTCTTTGGAATTGTTTTGCTTTCTGAAAAAGAAGGTGTTTTATGGTGTTTGTGAGAAATTTCTTAAAAAACAGTAGTTGACATTCCTAACAATTGCATCTACACATCACATTTTTGAAACTGTGCTCATTGTTACTGTTACTCATTGCAATGGTTTCTAAACTTCTGCAACAGAGAGTTTAAAATATGTATCATCTAGAAAAAAAGATACATCACGGTTTTACATTGTATTTCTAATTGAAATTAAGATTCTATAATTTCAAATAAAGTATTTGATTCTCCATGTGTGGTATATTTTATCTTACCATGAAAAGTTTGCTTCTTAAAACTATTAGTGAGGCACCTGAATGCGCAGTCTTTTAAGTGTCTAACTTTGGCTCAGGTCATGATCTCGTGGTTTGTGGGTTCAAGCCCCACAATGGGCTCTGTGCTGACAGTTCAGAGCCTGGAGCTCACTTCTGATTCTGTGTCTCCCTCTCCCTCTGCCCCTCCCCCACTCATGGTCTGTCTCTCTCTCTCTCACACACACACAAATAAACATTAAAATTAAAAAAAAATATTAGCATTAATTGCTTTTCTTTACAGTATGAGTGGTACTACTAAAAATAAGACTACTTAATGTAATGTATATTTGTTATTATTTTGTCTTTAGAATATATTTCACTAGCCTGTGTTTAGGATACTGAATTTGCAATTCTTATTTGTATTGATTTTGCCATCAACTTTTCTATTTCAGGTAAAATATCAAATGTAAAGCCCAAAATTACAACACTTATATCAAGATATTTTCTCATAAATGGCTGCTCATTTTATGGTTATGCATTATTTTGTTATTATATTTTTAACTTATCTTTTCTCTTTATTTTGATCAATCTAAATTTTCCAGCCTTTGATTTTTTGGGAACCTTCTATTGTGTGTTTTCCTTAATTGCATGTTTCTACTCTTATGCTTGCTATTCCATTCCATCTTATTCTTTTGTAGATATTTTGCTGAATTTCCCATTATGCAGATTAATATTTATCTCAGGTTTATATTACTTTCCATTTATAATATGTGTATGTAATTCTGTATAATTTCTGTTTAAAATTCCTTATTTAAATCACACACATTTTTAAAAATTATATTATTTGTTGAAGTATACCAAATACAGGAAAAATGCACACTTTAGTGATGATTTTTCATAAAATGCACACATCTATATTAAAAAATATCTCACAATTTGTAAAAAGCAACAAGCATGTTTTCTAAAAATCAATAAACACCCATCCTCCCAAAAGAAACATTTTAATAAATTCCAAACAATGACAGACTCATATTGCTTCTATTCAAATTTGCATTAGTAGAAAGATATACCATACATCCCTTTTTTCATGGACTCCTCAGGCAAATATTTTATTTGTGACAATCATTCATGCTTTGAAATTATAAGTTTCATTATTTACATTATTTTAGAGTAGCACCTACCACTGCTGTAAATATGAGACCCACAAATGCTAGTCACAAATATAAGGTTTATTATCTGTGCAACCACTTTAAATAAGAATAAAGCAATGGTAAGCGAACGTCATTTACTCCAATATATCCCAAACATTGACATTTCAGTGCATAATTATTGCAAAGTTTTACTGAGATTTTTTTATATTATTTTTAAATATGTAGTTTTAGCAATGTAGTGTGAATTTTACACTGGTACTATATCTCAATTATGACTGATCATATTTCAATTTCTCAATAGTTTTATAATGCTGGAGTGTGAAAACTCTACAGTGTAAAAGTTAAGGGTGCTCATTGCTCAAACTCTAACACGATTTATGTATATATTTAATTTGTTTTCATCTTTCATGAGGTATAATTAATATACACAATCCTGCTAATAATTAATGTATAAAATTTAGTGAATTTAGGCATATGCAATGGGTATGTTTATTACTTGGATTCTGGGGATGGTAACACAAGTGTACATTTGATTATTGACATACATTTAGGCTTTTTAGAGTTTGAAACTATCATAATAAATGATCGACATTCATATCTGTGTCTTGGTACATATCATGAACCATAAGGTTTTTATGTGTTCAAATTCAATAGATGTCAAATATATTATATTACTTTTTTATTTCTATCAGTAGATTACTAGTGTTATCTAAACTACAGTATCTATTAAAATATCTTAAAATACATACAGTATAATAATTGAAAACAATTCTCAGAATACAAAGAATTCCTAAAGAGGGAAGTTAACAAACTCTTTACTTATCCTGAGAATAAGGTATGAGGAGAAATAATTTTTGCATATATGAATATTTATAGTCATAGATTGTATTTAGACAAAAATAACCAAGGAATTAGGTGATTTTAAGAGAGTATAAATGAATAATTTCAAAAAAGACAATTTTAGTATTTTAGAATATAGAACCCTGAAGTAACACACCCATTAGAGGACACTTATGGTCTTTAGTAGAATGAATATTTGCCTGTAGAAAACATTAAGCACCTCACTACACACATATAATAATGTTAGTATAAGTAAATGTGTTAATCTGAGAAATATTACATCTTTAATTATACATATGTATGTCATGAAATATATGATATTTCATATATACCTATTGTGTATACATATATGTATACACATGTATATGTGTATATACGTATATGTATATACATGTACATAGTTGGTAAGTATTTATATTTAATAAAATGTACAGTTAAAAAGTTAGATTCATATAACCAAAAAGTTCCATACTCTAAAACATTTTCAGTCACTGAATCAAATAATAAAAACATTATAATCACTGAATCAAATAATAAAAACATTATAATAATAATATTTCTTTATTGTTAGAATATTTGATGTTATTTTGAAGTGAAAGCATATCCACTTAAAAACTTTCCCTGTTGAAGTTAAGTAAATTAATCAATTCAGTATCATTAACCCAAATTCAAAGTTAAAAGTAACTTTATTACTAAAGTTTTTACTTAAATAACTCTAAATTTGGGGTACCTGGTGGCTCAGTTGGTTAAGTGTGAAACTCTTGATTTCTGTTCAGGTCATGATTTTACATTTCATGAGTTTGAGCCCAACATTGGGCTCCACACTGAGAGTGGAGACCCTGGTTGGGATGCTTTCTCTCTCCCTCTTTCTCCTCCTCTCCCTTTGAATGCTCTCTCTCTTAAAAATAAATAAACTTCAAAAAGAAAAATTTTAAGTTTATTGGTGTAAAGAGTGCTCTTCAAATTTTTTTGTAGAGTTTGCAATTTATATAACCCTGATGAAGAAAGTTAAATTATTCTACATAGAAGATGTAAAATTATAAAATTTATATGATTATATTTATAAACTTTCAGGTTTTTCTAGCCAGATCAAAAATAAATATTTCTTTTTTGGAGCTTCAAATTTAGCTGATGCATACATAGTATACTTCTGATAAAATATAAGCACTGTCATTTGTTGTCTTAATTATTTATTTAAAAAATAATGTTTATTTTTGAGAGACAGAGACAGATCATGAGCAGGGGAGGGTAGAGAGAGAGGGATACACAGAATCTGAAGCAGGATCTAGGTTCCGAGCTGTCAGCACAGAGCCCGAGTTGGGGATCGAACCCATGAACTGTGAGATCATGACCTGAGATGAAGTCAGACACTCAACCGACTTAGCCACCCAGACACCCCTGTTGTCTTAATTAATTAAATGTATGCTATATATTATAATATATACTTGATTTCAAGATCTTGGATTGGAGTAAAAGTACAGTAAATCTTTGTAAAACTCTTCAATGACAGTCATCAAACACCAACTAAAGACTCAAGATTTAATTTTTAATTTTTTTGATCTCATGTTTTTATTTAAATTCTAGTTAGTTAACATTTATGGTAAAACTGAGTTCAAGTGAGAAATTTAGTGATTCATCAATTGCATGTAACATCCAGTGCTCATCACAAGTGCCCTCCTTAATAACTATCACCCATGTAACCCATCCCATTCCCACCTGCCTCCCTCAACCTTCAGTTTGTTCTCTATAGTTAAGAGTCTATTATGGTTCACTCTCTCTCTCTGTGTCTCTGTGTCTCTCTGTCTCTGTCTCTGTCTCTCTCATTTTTTCCCTTCCTCTATGTTCATTTGTTTTGTATCTTAAATACCATATATGATTGTAATCATGGTATTTGTATTTCTCTGCCTGACTTATTTCACTTAGCATAATACACTCTATTATTTTCATGTCATTGAAAATGGCAAGTTTTCATTATTTTTTATGGATGAGTAAGTAATATCCCATTATATATACCAAATATTCATTTCCCCAGTATTATTTAATTATCAATTCCTATTCTGATATTAAATTAATTGAATATTAATTTTAATTCATTGGTGATGAATCATAACATTTACAAGCATAGACAATGAATTTAACACTTATATGCATAACACATAGATTATAGTTCAGAAATTTGAGCATAAATATCTTAAATATGTATCACATAGAAGAATAATGGAAATAAGGAAATATTACCATATTTTAAATTCCAACAAATCTAGAGTTTTTACTCTGACATGGCTCAAACAACTTTTGCTATGGTAAAAGCTTGTGTTTTTGTTTTGTTTTATTTTGTTTTGTTTTGCTTTATATTTCTTTTTGGCAAAAATTGTTTGTGAAAGAGAAAATCATCCTTGTTATAGTAATCTAAATTTGTCCACAATTTTTTAAATTAGAAAATATTTTCTTCTGCAGATTTCTTCACTGGCTTGTTTTTTGGGGTATTAAGTTTGATAATTTCTTTATAGATTTTGGATACTAACATTTTATCTGATATGTAATTCGCAAATACTTTTTTCCCATTTCATCAATTGCCTTCTAGTTTGACTGATTGCTTCCTTCCTTGTGCAGGAGATTTTCTCTTAATGAAGATCCACTAGTTAATTTTTGCTTTTATTTCCCTGCCTCCAGAGACATATCTAGTAAGAAGTTGCTGCAGCCGAAGTCCAAGAGGTTGCTGCCTTTGTTCTCCTCAATTTTGATGGTTTTCTGTCTCACATTTATGACTTTCATCCATTTTCTTTTAATTTATTGTATGGTGTAAGAAAGTGACCCAATTCCATTCTTCTGCATGTCAACGTCCAGTTTTACTAGCACAATTTGCTTAAGACACTGTCTTTCCCATGATGGATCACTAACTTCTACCTCTGAAATGAGTAGTACACTGTGTTACCTAAGTTAAATATAAATAAATACTTTTTTAAAAAGGAAAATATTTTTGGTATTTCTGGGAGAAGTTAAAAGGGCAGAGAAACATGGATACCCCGAGCTTGTCTCATCCCTGAAATGAAGCTAGATCAGCAACAAACCATTTTGAATGCCTAGGAAATTTATCTGAGGGTTAGTACAACAATCTGCATAATTTGAGCCATGGAACTCTGCAAGTACATTGTGGGGAGGGATGAACTGGGGGAGAGAAAAGCCAAGGAGGGTAGGGAGCTGTTTTTGTGAAAAGAGGATAGAGAAAAAGAAAGAGGGAGAGTGTGGCACAATGGGATCCTGCAATAAAAGCACTCCCCTGAAAGAATCTATAAAGAGAGATAAAGACTGAAAACACTTGCAGGGGATTAGACAAGAAATCTGTTCCCCAAAACCATAATGAGAAAAAAGGAGAGGGTTTCTATACCACCAGAATTTTACAAACAGTGGATCCAAGAGTCTGAGGTTTCAGAGCTCAGTGCTTGGCAGTGCTCTGGTGAGGAAGTAGGGCAAATCCCCAGGAGCAGACAGTGGGGTCTGTGGGGTCCATATGCCACATGAGGAGAAGCAACCCCCCTGCATGGAGTGCATTTGGTAGAGGCTATACAACCTCCCCACAGGAAAAGTTCCCAGCAGAACCCAGAAAACAGCTACATTTGCTGGTATTGGGACAAAAATGCCAGAGTGCGGTGAAACCTGGTGCCAGAAGTGTGTTGTGAGTTGCCATAATCTTTGAAACTCTGCCAGTGTGTGATCACCTGGTTTTCTGGGGCAAGCCAGCACCTGGCCATTGCTCAGTGAGACCTTCCCTCAAAGAATCAGTGCCGGTCCAACCCGAAGGGGCCTCTGAAATGTGGAATTTTAAAACACAACAACATCTGATATAAAACTCTGGAGGGAGGTGCCACCTGTCAGGAGAACAGCTTGCACATGGGCAGGGTAGAGGCGGGGAGTGGAGGCCTGTGACAAAAGAGGGGCACTTGATCTCAGGCCACTGAAAGATTGAAGTTTTTGTGCCAGAAACTAGGGAGATCGGTGAAGACATTTTCACCTTTCCTGTGCACCCACATGTAGGCACGTGCATCCCACTGATCCACCCCAATAAGCTAAGCAGCACCACTTAGTGGAGAATGGAGCTGTTACACCAAGGCACGCCCAACTGAGCCCTCCAAGCACGTCCCCTAGAAGACCAGCACTAGCCACTCCACTTGCATAATTTAAGGACCATCAAGAACTTCATATTTTCAGTTTTGGGGAAACTTGATGTAACTTCTTTCAGATTTCATTCTGTTGGCTGGTTTATTTATTTGTTTTCCTTGCTTCTGTTTTTGCTTAAATTGTTTTCTTCTTTTCTTTTTTTTTCTTTTCTTCCTCTTTCTGGGATACAGAAAGAAAAATTTATTTTTTTACTTAATTTTTTATTCCATTTCATTTTATTTATTTCATTTATTCTATTTTATTATGTGTATATATGTTTAATTTGTAAATAATTTCTTACCTTTTTTTCCATTTACTTTCCATTTACTTTTTCACTATTCTATCAAGCTTCTTTCAACAAGAAGACCAAACACACCTAGGGTCTAGCTTTCTTTAGTTGATTTTATGTTTCTTTTTAAATTTTTTTTTAACTTTTAATTTTTAATTTTTAATTTTATCTTTTCCTCCTCCAAAATGACAAAATGAAGAAATTCCCCCCTCAAAAAAAATAAAACAGTAAGAAATGACACCAGGGACCTAGTCAACACAGATATAACCAAGATGTCTGAACCAGAAATTAGAACCGTGAAAATGAGAATACTATCTGGGGTTGAAAAAATAATAGAATCCTTTTTTGGGGGAAGATAATAGAAATAAAATCTAATCAGAAAGAAATAAAAAAATACTATTACTGAGATGCAATCTTGAATAAATTCCATGACTGCAAGGGTAGATGAAGCAAATCAGCAATATACAACACAAACTTATGGAGAAAAATGGAGCAGAAAAAAGAGGGGAAAAAGGCAAAAGAGCATGATATGGGACTTAGAGAACTAAGTGACTTATTGAAAAAGAATGAAAAAACATATTGAAAAGCCATAAAATACCTAGGAATAAAAGTAGCTAAAGAGATGAAAAATCTATATACTGAGAACTATAGAAATCTTATGAAAGAAATTTAAGAAGACATAGATGGAAAAACATTCCATGCTCATGATTTGGAAGAATAAATATTGTTAAAATGTCAATATTACACAAAGCAATCTACATATTCAATGCAATCCCTGTCAAATCAACACCAGAATTCTTCACAGAGGTAAAATAAATAATCCTAAAATTTGTATGCTAGCAGGAAAGACCTTGAATAGCCAAAACAGTCCTGAAAAAGAAAAACAAAGCTGGAGACGTCACAATTCTGGACTTCAAGCTGTATTACAAAGCTGTAATCAATAAGACAGTATGGTACTGGCATAAAAACAGACACAAAGATCAATGGATCAGAATAGAGGACCCAGAAATGGACCCACAAATGTATGGCCAATTAATCTTTTACAAAGTAGGAAAGCATATCCAAAGGAGAAATGGCAGTCTCTTCAGAAAATAGTGTTGCAAAAACTGGACAGCGAAACACAGAAGAATGAACCTAGACCACTTTGCTACACCATACACAAAAATAAACTCAAAATGCATGAAACACCTAAATGTAAGACAGGAAACAATCAAAATCCCAGAATACAAAATGAACAACTTATTTGACCTTGGCTGCAGCAACTTCTTGCTTGATTTGTCTCTGGAGGCAAGAGAAGCAAAAACAAAAATGAACTATTGGGACCTCATCAAGATAAAGGGTTTCTTCACAGTGAATTAAATAATCACGAAACTTTAAAAGGCAACTGATGGAATGTGAGAAGGTATTTGAAAATGATAATCTTATAAAGGGTTAGTATCTAAAATCTATAAAGAACTTATAGAACTCAACACCCAAAGAAACAATCAACTGAAGAAATAGGCAAAGGCATGAACAAACACTTTTCAAAAGAAGACATCCATAGGGCCAACAGACACATAAAAAAATTCTCAGCATCACCAATCATCAGGGAAATACATCAAAACCACAATGAGATATCACGTTTTACCTGTCAGCATGGCTAAAATTATCATGCAATAACAGATGTTGACAAGGATGGGGGGGAAAAGGAACCCTTTTGCACTATTGGTGGAAATGAAAATTGGTGCAGCCACTCTGGAAAACATGGAGGTTCATAAAAAAAGTAAAAAATAGAACTATAATACAAATCAACAATTTCACTAAGTATCCAAAGGATATAGGGATGCTGATCCCTAGGGGCACATGCACCACAATGTTTGTAGCAGCACTGTCTACAATAGCCAAAGTATGGAAAGAGCCCAAATGTCCATTGACTAATGAATGGATAAAGAAGATTTGATATAACACACACACACACACACACACACACACACTGGAATATTACTCAGCAATCAAAAAGAATGAAATCCTGTTATTTGCACCAACGTGGATGGGATTAGACTTTATTATGCAAACCAAAATAAGACAGGTAGAGAAATACAAATATACGATTTCACCCATATGGGGAATTTAAAATGCAAAACAGATGAAAATAAGGGAAGAGAAAATAATATAAAAACAGAGAGGGAGACAAGCCATAAGAGACTCTCAAATACAGAGAACAAACTGAGGGTTGCTGGTGGGGTGTTTGGTAGGGGGCGGAGGGAAGGGCTAAATGTCTGATGGGCATTAAGAAGGGCACTTGGGACAACCACTGGGTGTTAAATGTAAGTGATGAATCACTAAAATTTATTCCTGAAATCAGTATTACATTTTATGTTAACTTTGATTTAATTAAAAAGTAAAGGAAAGAAAATTTTAAGAAGGTAAAAATAATGATAAATTATAAAATAAGTATGTGAATTTAATTACTAATTATGAATCTAAGGACCACTGTAACTCATCTTGTCTACATTACATATTCAAAGAAACACATTACATAATGTTACATTGGCAAATACAAAAACAACACATTTGAAGTGATAAACATCCATTTGTGTTGATTAGATCAAAAGTGTATTTTAGGGGCGCCTGGGTGGCGCAGTCGGTTAAGCGTCCGACTTCAGCCAGGTCACGATCTCGCGGTCCGGGAGTTCGAGCCCCGCGTCAGGCTCTGGGCTGATGGCTCAGAGCCTGGAGCCTGTTTCCGATTCTGTGTCTCCCTCTCTCTCTGCCCCTCCCCCGTTCATGCTCTGTCTCTCTCTGTCCCAAAAATAAACATTGAAAAAAAATTTTAAAAAAAGTGTATTTTAGTGTAATACTAAAAATGACTCTGCTGACACGCAGACTACAGTATACTAATGCATGTGTTGATGTAATTCTTAGAGTAAAATATGTCCCTACCAAAACAAACATTAAACTATGTTTTTTATGTTTTTTTAATATGAAATTTATTGTCAAATTGGTTTCCATACAACACCCAATGCTCATCCCAACAGGTGCCCTCCTCAATGCGCATCACCCATCTCACTCTCCCTCCCACCAACCATCAACCCTCAGTTTATTCTCAGTTTTTAAGAGTCTATTATGGTTTGGCTCTCTCCCTCTTTAACTTTTCTTTTTTCCTTCCGCTCTCCCATGGTCTTTTGTTAAGATTTTCAGGATCTACATAAGAGTGAAAACATATGGTATCTTTCTCTGTATGACTTATTTTACTTAGCGTAACACTCTCCAGTTCCATCCGTGTTGCCACAAAAGACCATGTTTCATTTTTTCTCATTGCCAAGTAGTATTCCATTGTATATACAAACCACAACTTTTTATCCATTCATCAGTTGATGGACATTTAGGTTATTTCCATAATTTGGCTATTGTTAAAATCCTGCTATAAACTTTGGGGTACAAGTGCCCCTACGCATCAGCACTCCTGTATCCCTTGGGTGAATTCCCAGCAGTGCTATTGCTGGGTCATAGAGTAGATCTATTTTTAATTTTCTTGAGGAACCTCCACACTGTTTTCCAGAGTGGCTGCACCAGTTTGCATTCCCACTAACAGTGCAAAAGGTTTCCAGTTCTCCATATCATCTCCACCATCTATAGTCTCCTAATTTGTTCATTTTAGCCACTCTGACTGGCATGAGGTGATATCTCAGTGTGGTTTTGATTTGTATTTCCCTGATGAGGTGTGACATTGAGCATCTTTTCATGTGCCTGTTGGCAATCTGGATGTCTTTTTTAGAGAAATGTCTATTCATGTCTTCTGCTCATTTCTTCACTGGATTATTAGTTTTTCAGGTGTTGAGTTTGGTGAGTTCTTTATAGATTTTGATACTAGCCCTTTGTCAGATATGTCATTTGCAAATATCGTTTCACATTCCATTGGTTGCCTTTTAGTTTTGTTGATTGTTTCCTTTGCAGTGCAGGAGCTTTTATCTTGATGAGGTCCCAATAGTTCATTTTTGCTTTTCACTCCCTTGCCTTTGGAGATGTGTCAAGTAAGAAATTGCTGCGGCTGAAGTCAGAGAGGTTTTTCCTGTTTTCTCCTCTAGGGTTTTGATGGTTTCCTGTCTCACATTCAGGTTCTTTATCCATTTTGAGTTTATTTTTGTGAATGTTATAAGAAAGTGGTGTAGTTTCATTCTTCAGCATGTTGCTGTCCAGTTTTCCCAGTACCATTTGTTAAAGAGACTGTATTTTTTTTCCATAGGATATTCTTTCCTGCTTTGTCAAAGATTAGTTGGCCATATTTTTGTGGGTCCAATTCTGGAGTCTGTATTCTATTCCAGCGGTCAATGTGTCTGTTTTTGTGCCAATACCATGCTGTCTTCATGATTACAGTTTTGTCATAGAGGCTAAAGTCTGGGATTGTGATGCCTCCCACTTTGGTCTTCTTCAATATTACTTTGGCTATTCAGGGTCTTTTGTGGTTCCACACAAATTTTAGGATGATTTGTTCTAGCTTCGAGAAGAATGCTGGTGCAATTTTGATTGGGATTGCATTGAATGTGTAGATTGCTTTGGGTGGTATTGACATTTTACAATATTTATTCTTCCAATCCATGAGCACAGAATGTTTTTCCATTTCCTTATATCTTCTTCAATTTCCTTCATACACTTTCTATAGTTTTCAGCATACATATCTTTTGCATCTTTGGTTAGGTTTATTCCTAGGCATTTAATGATTCTTGGTGTAATTGTGAATGGGATCAGTTTCTTTCTTTGTCTTTCTATTGCTTCATTATTAGTGTATAAGAATGCAACTGATTTCTGTACAATAATTTTGTATCCTGTGACTTTTCTGGATTCATGTATCAGTTCTAGCAGATATTGGTGGAATCTATCGGCTTTTCCATGTATAATATCATGTCATCTGCAAAAAGTGAAAGTTTGACTTCATCGTTGCCAGTTTTGATGACTTTGATTTCCTTTTGTTGTCTGATTGCTGATGCTAGACCTTCCAACACTATCTTAAACAACGGCATGAGAGTGGATACCCCTGTTGTGTTCCTGATCTCAGGGAGAAAACTCTCAGTTTTTCCCCATCGAGGATGATATTAGCTTGTGGGCTTTTCATAAATGGCTTTTATGATGTTTAAGTATGTTCCTTCTATCCCAACTTTCTTGAGGGTTTTTATTAAGAAACGATACTGAATTTTGTCAAATGATTTTTCTGCATCAATTGACAGGATCATAATATACTTTTCTTTTCTTTTATCAATGTGATGTATCACATTGATTGATTTGCAAATGTTGAATCAGCCTTGCATCCCAGGAATGAATCCCACTTGATTGTGGTGAATGTTTGTTTCCTATTCTGTTGAATTCGAATTGCTAGTATCTTTTTGAGAATTTTTGCATCCATATTAATCAAGGATATTGGCCTGTAGTTCTCTTTTTTTGCTGGGTCTCTGTCTGGTTTGGGAATCAAAGTAATGCTGGCTTCATAGAATGAGTCTGGAAGTTGCCCTTCCCTTTTTATTTTTGGAATAGCTTGAGAAGGATAGGTATTATCTCTGCTTTAAATGTCTGGTAGAATTCCCCTGGGAAGCCATCTGGTCCTGGACTCTTATTTGCTGGGAAATTTTTGATAACTGCTTCAATTTATTCTCTGGTTATGGGTCTGTTCAAGCTTTCTATTTCCTCCTGTTTCAGTGTTGTAAGTGTGTGGGTGCTTAGGAATTTGTCCATTTCTTCCAGGTTGTCCAGTTTGTTGGCATATAATTTTCCATAGTATGCCCTGATTATTGCTTGTATTTCTGAGGGATTGGTTCTAATCATTCCATTTTCATTCATGATTTTATCTATTTGGGTTCTGTCCCTTTTCCTTTTGAGAAGCCTGTCTAGAGGTTTGTCAATTTTGTTTATTTTTTCAAAAAAATCAACTTTTGGTTTCATTGACCTCCTCTACTGTTTTTTTTTTTTTTTACATTCTATATTGTTTATTTCTGTTCTGATCTTTATTATTTCTCTTCTCCTGCTGGGTTTGGGGTGTCTTTGCTATTGTGCTTCTATTTCCTTTGGGTGTGCTGTTAGATTTTGTATTTGGGACTTTTCTTGTTTCTTGAGATAGGCCTGGATTGTAATGTATTTTCCTCTCAGGACTGCCTTCAGTGCATCCCAAAGCATTTGGATTGTTGTATTTTCATTTTCATTTGTTTCCATATATTTTTTAGTTTCTTCTTTAATTGCCTGGTTGACCCATTCATTCTTTAGTAGGGTGTTCTTTAATCTCCGTGCTTTTGGAGTTTTTCAGACTTTTTCCTGTGGTTGATTTCAAGTTTCATAGCATTGTGGTCTGAAAGTGTGCATGGTATGATCTCAATTCTTTCACATTTATGAAAGGCTGTTTTGTGGCCCAGTATGTGATGTATCTTGGAGAATGTTCCATGTGCACTTGAGAAGAAAGTATATTCTGTTGCTTTGGGATGCAGTGTTTTTGCCCTTTATCTACCTCATCCATTTCCCTACCCATCTTCTCCCTGGCACCCACCAGTTTGTTTTCTGTACTTAAGAGTCTGGTTTTTTGTTTGTTTATTTGTTTTTGTTTGTTTTTTATTGTTTTATTTGTCTATGTGTGTGTGTGTGTGTGTGTACACACACATATAATTTATTGTCAAATTGTCTTACATACAACACCCAGTGCTCATCCAAACAAGTGCCCTCCTCAATGCCCATTACCCATTTTCCTTCTCTCTCACCCCCCATCCACCCTCAGTTTGTTGTCTGTATTTTAGAGTCTCTTGTGGTTTGCTCCCTCCCTCTCTGTTTGTAATTATTTCCCCCCCCCTCCCTTCCCCCATGGTCATCTGTTTGTTTCTTAAATTCCACATATGAATGAAATCATATGGTATATATCATATCTCTATATATTTCTATATATCTCTATAATGTCATGTCATATCATATATTATATCTATCTACCTATCTATATATCACATCATATCTTCTTTATTTATTCATCTATGGATTGATACTTGGTATGTTTCCATTTCTTGGTTATTGTAAATAATGCTACAATAAACATACGAGTGCATATATCTTTTTATGTCTTTAATTTTAATTTGGGAGAGTGAGAGAGAGAGGCTGTAAGAAAGATGGGCAAAAGGAGAGAGAGAGAGTGACAGAAACAGAGACATACAGAAGAGAGAAACTTAAGCAAGCTTCATGCTGAGCACAGAGCCTGACACAGGGCTCTATCCAATGACCCTGGGGTCATAACCTGAAATGAGTCTGGAAGCTTTCCTTCTGTTTCTATTTTTTGCTACAGCTTGAGAAGAAGAGGTATTAACCCTGATTTAAATGTCTGGTAGAATTCCCCTGGGAAGCTATCTGACCCAGGACTCTAATTGTTGGGAGATTTTTGAAAATTGATTCAACTGGTCTGTTTGAATTTTCGATTTCTTCCCTTTCAAGTTTTGGTATTGTGTGGATAGTCTAGGAATTTGTCCATTTCTTCCAGATTGTCCAGTTTATTGGCATATAATTTTTCATAGTATTGTCTAATAGTTGTTTGTATTTCTAATAATTGTTTGGTGTTGATTGTGATTTCTCCTCTTTCATTCTTGTTTTTATCTATTTGGGTCCTCTCTCTTTTCTTCTTGAGAAGTTGGCTAGGGGTTTATAAATTTTGTTTATTCTTTCAAAAATCCAGATCTTATATTCAGTAACCTGTTCTAATTATTTTTGATTCTATATTGTTTATTTCTTATCTAATCTTTATTATTTCTCTTCTTCTGCTGGTGTTGGACTTTCTCTGCTGCTGTCCTTTATTCTTTTATGTGTGAGGTTAGGTTCTGTATTTAGAACCTTTCTTGTTTCTTGAGATAGACCTGGATTACAATGTATGTTTCTCTTAGGATTGCCTTTGCTAATTCCAAAAGGGTTTGTACTGTTGTATTTTTATTTTCATTTGCATCCATATATTTTTGAAGTTCTTTAATTTCTGGTTAACCCATTCATTTTTAATAGGATATTTTTAAACCTACATATATTTGGGGAATTTAAAGTTTTTTTTTTTTCTGCTTAATTTCAAGTTTCATACTGTGACTTGAAAATATGCATGTATGATCTCAATCCTTTTATATTGGTTAAGACTATTTTGTGACCCAATATGTGATCTGTTTTGGAGATTATTCCATTTGCACTCAAGAAGAATGTGTATTTTAGGGGCCCCTGGATGGCTCAGTCAGTTATGCATCCGACTTTAGCTCAGGTTATGATCTCACTGTTTGCGGGTTCAACCCCAATGTCAGGCTCTGTGCTGACAGTTTAGAGCCTGAAGCTTGCTTCAGATTCTGTGTCTCCGTCTCCCTCTCTGCCTCTCCCCCACTCATGCTCTGTTTCTATTTCTCAAGAATGAATAAACATTATTTTTTTAAAAAACATTAAAAAAAAGAATGTGTGTTCTGCTGCGTTTGGATGAAAAGTTCTAAATATATCCGTTAAGTCCATCTGGTCCAAAGTGTCATTAAGAGTTGTTTCCTTATTGATTTTCTGCCTTGATGATCTGTCCTTTGTTGTAAGTGGAGTATTAAAATTTTTTTTAACGTTTACTTATTTTTGAGACAGAGAGAGAGCATGAGTGGGGGAGGGTCAGAGAGAGAGAGGGAGACACAGAATCTGAAACAGGCTCCAGGCTCTGCACTGTCAGCACAGAGCCCCACGTGGGGCTTGAACTCACAGACTGTGAGATCATGACCTGAGCCAAAGTCGGATGCTTAACCGACTGAGCCACCCAGGCGCCCCAGTAAGTGGAGTATTAAAGTCCCCTACAATCCTGGTATTTTTATCTATATATTTATTTATGTGTGTGATTAATTGATTTATATATTTGGAAATTCCACATTGGGGGAATAAACATTTCCTGTTAGCTCTTTTTGAATGTTAGACCCCTTAATTATGATAGGATGTCCTTCTTCATGTCTCATTACAGTCTTTGTTTTAAAATCTGGTTTCTCTGACATAAGTATGGCTACTCTGGCTTTCTTTTGGCATCCAGTAATGTGATATTTCCATCACTTCACTTTCAAACTGCAGGTGTGCTTGGGTCTAAAATGAGTCTCTTGTATGCAGCATATAGACAGATTAAAAAAAATCCACTCTGCTATCCTGTGTATTTTGATTGGGGCATTTAGTCCATTCACATTCATAGTGATTATTGAAAGATGTGGATTTAGTGTTATTGTGTTATCTCTAGGTTCTGTGCTTATGGTGATCTCCGGTCTTTTGTAGTCTTTGGTGCTCTCATATAGTCCCTATTAGAATCTCCTGCAGGGATAGTTTAGTGGTCATAAACCCATTTAGTTTATGTTTGTCTAGGAAAGCCTTTATCTCTCCTTTTATTTAGAATGATAGCCTTGCTGGATAAAGGCTTCATGGTTGCTTTTTTTTTCTATTCTGCGTATTGAATATTTCCTGCCACTGCTTTGTGACCTGCAAGTTTCAGTGGATACGTCTGTTAACCTCATGTGTCCACCACCCTTTTGTTCCTAGCTGCTTTGAGAATTCTCTCTTTATCTTTGTAATTTGATACTTACACTATATGTCATGGTGTTAACCTGTTTTTGTAAATTTTGAGGGGGATTCTCTGTGCCTCTGGAACTTGGATGTCTGTTTCCTTCCCCAGATTAGGGAAGTTCTCAGCTATAATTTGTTCAAATATATTTTCTGCCCCCTTTTCTCTCTCTTCTTCTTCTGGAACTCCTATGATACAGATATTATTAGGTTTCATTGAGTCACTTAAGTCTCTAATTGTCCCCTTGTGATCTAGTAATTTCATTTCCCTCTTTTATTCAATTTCATTATTTTCAATAATTTTATCTTCTATTTCACCCATTCTCTCCTCTGTTTCCCCATCCTTTTCACTGTGTATAATTTACTTTGCATCTCATTTACCGCATTTCTTAATTCATCATGACTACTACTTGGGTATCTGATATCTGCAGCAATCGATTCTCTGCTGTCATCTATGCTTTTTTCAAGCCCAGCCATTAGTCTTATAACTATTATTCTAAATTCTTATTCAGATATATTGTTTATATCTGTCTTGAGCAATTCTCTGTCTGTCATTTCTTCCTGGAATTTCTTTTGAGGAGATTACTTCCATTTGTCATTTTGGCTAGTTTTATGTCTTTTATGAGTTTTAATAGATTGTTATATATCTTGCACCTGTGAGTACTACTATATTTAAAAGGGGTCATACACTGTCCAGGGTCTGACACTTTAGGAAGTGTTTTTGGAGTGGGTTGTGTACACTCTGTTGTTGCATCTTTGGCTGCTCTATCTCACTGCTCATAGTGGTGGATTGGACCTTCCACTAGATGTGCTTTGATACGTTTGTTGAAGTAACCCTGAAAAAGAAGAAAAAAGGGGAAGAGAAACCTTATCCCATACAAAAAACGAAATGAAAGTGGCAAGAAAAAAGACCAGGCAGGGAATCATGAAACTATAAGGCTTAATCCAGAGATAAAGAGAGGGAGGAAAATAAAGAAGAAGGAGAGGTGGAAAAGGTGTAAAAAATAGAGTAAAAATGCCTGATTAAACAAAAAACCAGAAGAGAGAAAGAAAGAAAGTTAAAGAAAGAAAGAAAGAAAGAAGAACGATAGATATAGATTAGATATAGATATAGATATAGATGATATAGATATAGATGATATAGATATACTAAAATTCCAAAGGGAAGAAAAGGAAAAAAAAAGGAGGAAAGTAAAAAGAAAAAAAAAGAAGGGAAAAGAGAAGAGAAGGAAAGAAGAGAGAAAATAATAATAGTAATAATAATAACAAAACAGACTAACATACAAAATCACAGAACCATTGTCCATTGGTGCCTGGGACTGGTGGCTGTGTGGATCTGGAGGAGAGGCCATTTGGTTTGCTCAGCATCAGTCCCATTCTGGTAGATAGGCAGTTAGCAGGCATGGAAGAACTGGGTTTGGTGTAAGTAGGTCCCGCCTCCACTGGGGGCTGCTGTCCTGTTTTCTGAAACCCCACTGTGTTGGTGATGGGGAGAAAAATGTGACATCCCAACCTCTCTTCCCCACACCAGGTCTCTCAGACCATACTGTTCAGGCAGCAGAGTAGCGTGGACACTCAGCCTGTCTTGCTCCACAGTCTCCCAGACCTCCTAGGTGCTTCAGCTGGGATTCAAAACCCATTGTCTTAAGGGATCCAAAACCATGTGGACCTGGTTCTGGGGTAGTGCTACTCCATGAAGCTGACAAAGGGCCTGTGACTGGTGCTGGAAACCATTGTCCTTGGTGGAGCGAGGGCGGGGGGGGGGGGAGGTGGGCAATAAACTCTTCCCACAGTACTTGAGGGAAGGGACTGTTGTCTCCCAGTGTGCCCCTGAGATCACTACCTTGACCCAGGCCTGGCTTCCATCCCCCATGCACACGCAGGCAGGAGAAAGATGTGGTCAGGAGAAAGATGTGCATCCCTGAAAACTCCTGTTTTCAGCTGCTAAGGCTGTTTGCAAGTAGAAACTGGCTCTCTACGTATTTCTCATTCCCCAGTCCATGGTCTGGAGAGGTTTTTCTTTTGTCCAAATACAATACTACATTTCCACAGACTCTCTTTATCTTCTTGTCTCTCCACAAACAGGTACCTACTCCTAAATATGTATTTATTAATTTTTCTTTATTCACGTTTACATAGCTTTGATAAATATACATTTTTATTTTTTTTTAGCTTTTATACCTCAAGTATTTAGATCATTTAGGTTTTAGTTTGCTAACTGACTTTTCTTTTTGATACAGTTCTATTCTTCCATAGGTGAAATTATCCCTATTGCATATTTTACCTCAGTTACATATTATTATAATAAAAATCAGCATGTGCTAAAATACTGTATTTATAGTTTCCCACTGGGTTTTCGCATGTGATGCTTTATAACTGAAATCAGTCATAATTTACTGGGATCCTCATCCTTTGGAGTCATCTCCTTTCTTATTACTTAGTCATTAATTCAAATATTCATTAAATGCAAACTAAATGATAAACAATGCACTTTTTTAAAGGGGCTACAAGTGAGCACTGTGGATCTTCTATGTAAGTTATGAATCACTAAATTATATTTCTGAAACCATTATTACACTGTATGTTAACTAACTTGGATTAAAACAATAAAATAAAAAGAGGATCCAGTATAGAAACTCAAAAAATAACATAACATAACATAACATAACACAACATAACATAACATAAATGTATAATTTTGACCCTTAAATTAAAAAAAAAGTGAGCACTATATTTTTTTCTGATTTCAATAATTTTTAATTAAGCAGGAGAGAAATAAATATGGCAGAAAAATTATAATGAATTTATTTTATAATTTTATAATAATAATTTTATTATTTTTTTTTTAAATTTTTTTTTCAACGTTTTTTATTTTATTTTTGGGACAGAGCGAGACAGAGCATGAACAGGGGAGGGGCAGAGAGAGAGGGAGACACAGAATCGGAAACAGGCTCCAGGCTCTGGGCCATCAGCTCAGAGCCCGACGCGGGGCTCGAACCCACGGACCGTGAGATCGTGACCTGGTTGAAGTCAGACGCTTAACCGACTGTGCCACCCAGGCGCCCCTATAATAATAATTTTAGAATAACTAAATAATTTTATAGTATGTAAATAATTTACAATTTTTCAATTTATAGCTTGAATATTCTTGCTTGATAAAATATAGTGTAGCCTATTAATTTTGAATATCAGACAACTAATAATCATTATTAATGTAAAATGCATGACACAATATTTGTGGCAAAGTTACACTAAAAAGTATTTGTTGTTTATCTAGCATTTAAATTTATCAGCTGTTCTGTGTTTTGATTTGCTTAATTTGGTAATTGGCAACATGTGCTTCTATGTAACCTACATAAGATGTAATTTGCTATGTGTTTGTTGTCTCTGCTATACCTTACATACAGAGATACATTTAAGGGGCTTGGAACTTTATTTATACTTTAGTAAGTGATGTTTTGTGACTTTGTGGCAAAGAGTTATACTTTTGTAACTTAATTTGGTGAAATAAATAAAACTGAATTGATTATATGGTTTATATCTAAAAACATTACCAAATTCAATTGATAAATCTATTATATACAACATTATATTCTTTTTACATCCTACCAAAATTTTAAGTCACTTCAATAGATAATCTTAATTTCTTAATGTCTAGAAAAGAAAATTACAGACCACATAAGGCAACATAAATTATTCTTGACTTTGCTCTGCTTCACGAGAGAACAACTAACAACTATACATAGACAAAACACCACTGAGACAATCCTAAAACACAAGAGGAAGGCCAAGGAACACCCCTGTGCCACAGAAACTAAAACAGACTGCACAAGAATAGTAACAGAGAAGGGTGCCTGGGTGGCTCAGTTGGTTGAGTGTCCAACTTCGGCTCAGGTCATGATCTCAAGGTTCGTGGGTTTGAGCCCCACGTTAGACTCTGTGCTGACAGCTTGTTCTGAGCCTGGAACCTGCTTCAGGTTCTCTCTCTGACCTTCCCCCATTCACACTGTCTCTGTCTCTCAAAAATAAATAAATGTAAAAAAAAGTAAAAAAGAATAATAATAGGGATGTCTACATCATGACCTCATTAATCCTTTCCCTGTCCAGCACACCCCCATGCAGATGAATTCTTCCTAAACCTACAGTTGTTCAGTGGGAAAAGAGAAACCAGGGATAATACCCATCCCCACCCTCACCATTGAAGATCTCTTCATGGAAGCCTCCACTTTAGTTTCGTCCCTCAGTATAATGGAAATGTGCAAGGCTCAACCACTGGGAATCTGATTGTGATGGAGAAGGAGGGAGGGGATTCCAAAAACCACCACTCAATTCTTGGCAGACTAGGTTCTTACCTGCAGGGTCTAAGCAGAAGTTCCTACCAGTGGTTTCGCTATCTGCAGAAGTACAGAGATGCAGTATGACCAGAGAATTTAGTAGGGTGCAGGTCTGTCTGGGTCAAGTGTTGAAATGAGAAGTATGGCTCCACACACACTATAGAGCATAGCTCTTGGCTCGTGCTGACTGAAAAGCTTATTGGGAAAGTTTGGGGATTCCCATAAGTGGGTCGTCCCAGTCCTGCCAAGGTAGGAGAGCTGACTCATAGTCCAGTGGCCAAAGAGTGTGGCCCCTGCCTTAGGTGACAGGAAGGTCCAGTGAGAACACCTGGAAAATGATTAATGCAGCAATGCTAGCATTGAAGGCTGAACATGCAGAGCATAGGGGACAGACTACAGGACTCTAAAAGAAACAAACAATACTCACAAGAATTACAGAAGGAGAAGAGAAAACAAGGACAGAAAATATATTTAAAGCTACAGAGAGTGAAGGAAATAGATCTCCATATCCAAAACGACCAAAGGATACCAAATAGATTGAGTCTGACTACAGCTACATCAGTACCCATTATAATTAAAATCACAGGTCAAAGACAATTAAGAATTTTGTTTATATTATTATTATTATTTTGCCTTGAATGATCTGTTTTTATTCATCACCAATTCATTTAGGTTCCTCTCCGACCATTGTATTGTCTGGTTGGATTTTATTTTATTTTATTTTATTTTATCATTCATTTATGTTATTTTTAATTTTTAATTTTTTTTAAATTTACATCCAAATTAGTTAGCATATAGTGCAACAGTGATTTCAGGAGTAGATTCCTTAGTGCCCCTTATCCATTTAGCCCATCACCCCACCCACAACCCCTCCAGTAACCCTCAGTTTGTTCTCCATATTTATGAGTCTCTTATGTTTTGTCCCTCTCCCTGTTTTTATATTATTTTTGTTTCCTTTCCCTTATGTTCAACTGTTTTGTCTCTTAAAGTCCTCATATGAGTGAAGTCATATGATTTTTGTCTTTCTCTGACTGACTAATTTCACTTAGCATAATACCCTCCAGTTCCATCCACTAGTTGGAAATGGCAAGATTTCATTCTTTTTGATTGCCAAGTAATACTCCATTGCATATACACACACACACACACACACACACACACACAAACACACACACATATATATACCACATCTTCTTTATCCATTCATCGAATGATGGACATTTGGGCTCTTTCCATACTTTGACTATTGTTGATAGTGCTGTTATAAACATGGGGGTGCATGTGTCTCTTCAAAACAGCACACTTGTATCCCTTGGTTAAATTCCTAGTAGTGCAATTGCTGGGTTATAGGGTAGTCCTATTTTTAGCTTTTTGAGGAATTTTAAAAGCAATAATAGAAAACAAACAAAAAATACATATAACAGAACCCCATAAAACGATTGATGGATTATTCAACATGCAACTTTCATGACAGAAACTACTGGTTTACAAGTTCCAAATACTGAAAGAACAACTTTCTTGTTTTTATGTTTAGGTTATACTCAGTTTTATTTATTTATTTATTTATTTATTTTTTACTATATGAAATTTATTGTGAAATTGGTTTCCATACAACACCCAGTGCTCATCTCAAAAGGTGCTCTCTTCAATCCTCATCACCTACCATCCCCTCCCTCCCACCCCCCCATTAACCTACAGTTTGTTTTCAGTTTTTAAGAGTCTTTTATGCTTTGGCTCTCTCCCACTCGGTTTCTGTTAAGTTTCACAGGATCCACATAAAAGTGAAAACATATGGTATCTGTCTTTCCCTGTATGGCTTCTTTCACTTAGCATCACACTTTCCAGTTCCATCCACGTGGCTACAAAGGGCCATATTTCATTCCTTCTCATTGCCACGTAGTACT
The DNA here is from genome assembly GCF_018350175.1 of Felis catus. Classification (NCBI taxonomy): domain Eukaryota; kingdom Metazoa; phylum Chordata; class Mammalia; order Carnivora; family Felidae; genus Felis; species Felis catus. Next base: position 83,059,246 of record NC_058368.1, read on the forward strand.
CCATTGTGTATATACACCACAATTTCTTTATCCATTCATCAGTTGATGGACATTTAGGCTTGTTCCACAATTTGGCTATTGTTGAGAGTGCTGCTATAAACATTGGGGTACAAGTGCCCCTATGCATCAGTGATCCTGTATCCCTTGGGTAAATTCCTAGCAGTGCTAATTCTGGGTCATAGGGTAGGTCTATTTTTAATTTTTTGAGGAACCTCCACACTGTTTTCCAGACCGGCTTCACCAGTTTGCATTCCCACCAACAGTGCAAAAGGGTTGCCGTTTTGCCACATCCTCTCCAGCATCTATAGTCTCCTGATTTGTTCATTTTGGCCATTCTGACTGGGAGGAGGTGATATCTGAGTGTGGTTTTGATTTGCATTTCCCTGATGAGGAGCGACATTGAACATCTTTTCATGTGTCCGTTGGCCATTTGGATGTCTTCTTTAGAGAAGCGTCTATTTTTGTTTTCTGCCCATTTCTTCACTGGATTATTTGTTTTTCGGGTGTGGAGTTTGGTGAGCTCTTTATAGATTTTGGATACTAGCCCTTTGATATGTCATTTGCAAATATCTTTTCCCATTCCGTTGGTTGCCTTTTAGTTTTGTGATTGTTTCCTTTGCTGTGCAGAAGCTTTTTATCTTCATGAGGTCCCAATAGTTCATTTTTGTTTTTAATTCCCTTGCCTTTGGGGACGTGTCAAGTAAGAAATTGCTGCGGCTGAGGTCAGAGAGGTCTTTTCCTGCTTCATCCTCTAGGGTTTTGATGGTTTCCTGTCTCACATTCAGGTCCTTTTAAGTGGTCTAGATTAATTCTTCTGCATGTTGCTGTCCAGTTCTCCCAGCACCATTTGTTAAAGAGACCGTCTTTTTTCCATTGGATTTTCTTTCCTGCTTTGTCAAAGATGAGTTGGCCATACTTTTGTGGGTCCACTTTTGGAGGCTCTATTATATTCCATTGTCTATGTGTCTGTTTTTTGTGCCAATACCATGCTGTCTTGATGATGACAGCTTTGTAGTAGAGGCTAAAGTCTGGGATTGTGATGCCTCCAGCTTTGGTCTTCTTCTTCAAAATTACTTTGGCTATTCGGGGCCTTTTGTGGTTCCATATTTAAGGATTGCTTGTTCTGGCTTTGATAAGAATGTTGGTGCAACTTTGACTGGGATTGCATTGAATGTGTAGACAGCTTTGGGTAGTATTGGCATTTTGACAATATTTATTCTTCCAATCCATGAGCATGAAATGTTTTTCCATTTCTTTATATCTTATTCAATTTCCTTCATAAGCTTTCTATAGTTTTCAGCATACAGATCTTTTACATCTTTGGTTAGATTTATTCCTAGGTATTTTATGCTTCTTGGTGCAATTGTGAATGGGATCAGTTTCTTTATTTGTCTTTCTGTTGCTTCATTATTAGTGTATAAGAATGCAACTGATTTCTGTGCATTGATTTTGTATCCTGCAAATTTGCTATATTCATATATTACTTCTAGCAGACTTTTGGTGGAGTCTATCGGATTTTCCATGTAAAATATCATGTCAGCTGCAAAAAGTGAAAGCTTGACTTCATCTTTGCCAATTTTGATTTCTTTGATTTCCTTTGTTGTCTGATTGCTGATGCTAGAACTTCCAACGCTATGCTAAACAACAATGGTGAGAGTGTACATCCCTGTTGTGTTCATGACCTCAGGGAGAAAGCTCTCAGTTTTTCCCCTTTGAGGATGATGTTAGCTGTGGGCTTTTCATAAATGGTTTTTATGATCTTTAAGTATGTTCCTTGTATCCCGACTTTCTCGAGGGATTTTATTAATAAAGGATGCTGAATTTTGCCAAAGGCCTTTTCTGCATCGATTGACAGGATCATATTGCTCTTATCTTTTCTTTTATTAATGTGATGTATCACGTTGCTTGATTTGCGAATGTTGAACCAGCCCTGCATCCCAGGAATGAATCCCACTTGAGCATGGTTAATAATTCTTTTTATAAGCTGTTGAATTTGATTTGCTAGTATCTTATTGAGAATTTTTGCATCCATATTCATCAGGGATATTGGCCTGTATTTCTCTTTTTTTGCTGGGTCTCTGGTTTAGGAATCAAAGTAATACTGGCTTCATAGAATGAGTCTGGAAGTTTTCCTTCCCTTTCTATTTTTGGAATAGCTTGAGAAGGACAGGTGTCATCTCTGCTTTAAATGTCTAGTAGAATTCCCCTGGGAAGCCATCTGGTCCTGGACTCTTATTTGTTGGGAGATTTTTGATAACCAATTCAATTTCTTCGCTGGTTATGGGTCTGTTCAAGCCTTCTCTTTCCTCCTGATGGAGTTTTGGAAGTGTGTGGGTCCTTATGAATTTGTCCATTTCTTCCAGGTTGTCCAGTTTCTTGGCATATAATTTTTCATAGTATTCCCTGATAATTGCTTGTATTTCTGAGGGATTGGTTGTAATAATTCCATTTTCATTCATGATTTTATCTATTTGGGTCATCTCCCTTTTCTTTTTGAGAAGCCTGGCTAGAGGTTTGTCAATTTTGTTTTTTTTTTTTTTCAAAAAACCAACTCTTGGTTTCCTTGATCTGCTCTGCAGTTTTTTTAGATTCTATATTGTTTATTTCTGCTCTGATCTTTATTATTTCTCTTCTTCTGCTGGGTTTGAGGTGTCTTTGCTGTTCTGCTTCTATTCCCTTTAGGTCTGCTGTTAGATTTTGTATTTGGGATTTTTCTTGTTTCTTGAGACAGGCCTGGATTGCAATGTATTTTCCTCTCAGGACTGCCTTTGCTGCATCCCAAAGCATTTGGATTGTTGTATTTTCATTTTCATTTGTTTCCATATATATATATTTAATTTCTTGTCTGATTGCCTGGTTGACCCATTCATTCTTTAGTAGGGTTGTCTTTAACCTCCAAGCTTTTGGAGTTTTTCCAAACTTCATCCTGTGGTTGATTTCAAGCTTCATAGCATTGTGGTCTGAAAGTATATATGGTATGATCTCAATTCTTGTATCCTTATGAAGGGCTGTTTTGTGACCCAGTATGTGATCTATCTTGCAGAAGGTTCCATGTGAACTCGATAAGAAAGTATATTCTGTTGCTTTGGGATGCAGAGTTCTAAATATATCTGTCAAGTCCATCTGAACCAGTGTGTCATTCAGGGCCCTTGTTCCTTTATTGACCATGTGTCCAGGTGATCTATCCATTGTTGTAAGTGGGGTATTAAAGTCCCCTGCAGTTACCACATTCTTGTCAATAAGGTTGCCTATGTTTGTAATTGTTTTATATATTTGGGGGCTCCTGTGTTCGGCACATAGACATTTATAACTGTTAGCTCTTCTTGATGGATAGACACTGTAATTATTATATAATGCCCCTCTTCATCCCATGTTACAGCCTTTAATTTAAAGTCTAGTTTGTCTGATATAAGTATGGCTACTCCAGCTTTCTTTTGACTTCCAGTAGCATGATAAATAGTTCTCCATCCCCTCAATTTCAATCTGAAATTGTCCTCAAGTCTAAAATGAGTCTCTTGTAGACAATAAATAGATAGATCTTGTTTTTTTATCCATTCTGATACCGTATGTCTTTTGGTTGGCGCATTTAGTCCATTTACATTCAGTGTTATTATAGAAAGATATGGGTTTAGAGTCATTGTGATGTCCGTAGGTTTCATGCTTGTAGCGATGTCTCTGGTACTTTGGCTCACAAGATCCCCCTTAGGATCTCTTGCAAGGCTGGTTTAGTGGTGAAAAATTCCTTCAGTTTTTGTTTGTTTGGGAAGATCTTTATCTCTCCTTCTATTCTAAATGACAGAGTTGCTGGATAGAGGATTCTTGGCTGCATATTTTTTCTGTTCATCACATTGAAGATCTGCCATTCCTTTCTGGTCTGCCAAGTTTCAGTAGAGAGATCAGTCACGAGTCTAATAGGTCTCCCTTTTATGTTAGGGCACGTTTATCCCTTTCTGCTTTCAGAATTTTCTCTTTATCCTTGTATTTGCCAGTTTCACTATGATATGTCGTGCAGATCGATTCAAGTTATGTCTGAAGGGAGTTCTTTGTGCCTCTTGGATTTCAATGCATTTTTCCTTCCCCAGATCTGGGAAGTTATCAGCTATGATTTCTTCAAGTTCACCTTCAGCACCTTTCCCTCTCTCTTCCTCCTCTGGAATACGAATTATGCGTAGATTATTTCTCTTTAGTGCATCACTTAGTTCTCTAATTTTCCCCTCATACTCCTGGATTTTTTTATCTCTCTTTTTCTCAGCTTCTTCTTTTTCCATAAATTTATCTTCTAGTTCACCTATTCTCTCCTCTGCCTCTTCAATATGAGCCGTGGTCATCTCCATTTTAGTTTGCAGCTCATTAATAGCATTTTTTAGCTCCTCCTGGCTGTTCCTTAGTCCCTTGATCTCTGTAGCAAGAGATTCTCTGCTGTCCTTTATACTGTTTTCAAGCCCAGTGATTAATTTTATGACTACCATTCTAAATTCACTTTCTGTTATATTGTTTAAATCGTTTTTGATCAGTTCATTAGCTGTCGTTATTTCCTGGACTTTTTTTTTAGGGGAATTCTTCCATTTTGTCCTTTTGGATAGTCCCTGGAATGGTGTGGAACTGCAGGGCACTTCCCCTGTGCTGTCTTGAATAATGCGTTGGTGGGCAGGGCTGCAGTCAAACCTGATGTCTGCCCCATCCCACCGCTGGGGCCACAGTCAGACTGGTGTGTACCTTCTCTTCCCCTTTCTTAGGGCGGGATCCACTGTGGGGTGGCGTGGCCTGTCTGGGCTACTTGCACATTGCCAGGCTTGTGGTTCTGGGGATCTGGCGTATTAGCTGGGGTGGATTGGAAAGCTGCACAGGGGCAGGCGGGGCAGGCTCAGCTCACTTTTCTTTAGGAGATCTGATTCAGGATAGGCCTTGTGGCCCCCAGAGGGAGTGAGACCTGCCACCGGAGGGATGGATCCACAGAAGCACAGCCTTGGGTGTTTGTGAGGTGCAAGCAAGTTCACTGGCAGGAACTGGTTCCCGTTTGAGATTTCGGCTGGGTGATGGGCGAGGGAGATGGTGCTGGCGAGTGCTTTTGTTCCCCACCAAACTGTGCTCTGTCATCTGGGGCTCATCAACTCTCCCTCCCCTTGTCCTCCAGCCCTCCTGCTCTCCTAGCAGAGCTGATAACTTATAACCTTCCAGATGTTAAGTCCCACTTGCTGTCAGAACAAACTTTGCCCGGCCTCTCAGCTTTGCAAGCCAGAGTCAGGGGCTCTGCTTTGCTAGCGAGCTGCCCCTCTGCCCTTGCTCCCACCCGCCAGTCCATGTAGTGCGCAGCACCTCTCCATCCTTCCTACCCTCTTCCGTGGGCCTCTCGTGTATGCTTGGTTCCGGAGAATCTTTTCTGCTAGTCTTCTGGTGGCTTTCTGGGTTATTTAGGCAGATGTGGGTGGAGTCTAAGTGATCAGCAGGACACGGTGAGTCCAGTGTCCTCCTACACTGCCATCTTCCCGCCTTCTGAAAGAACAACTTCAACAAAGAATGCTATACCAAAGTTTCCCTTAAGAAATGAAAAAAGATAGACAAACGCTGAGTGAAATCTTCACCACCAGACCACCAATACTTCATTTAATACTCATGGTAAGCTCAAAGGAAAAAATCTGTGGTAGTAGTATAAAAGAGCATGATGAAGTCAAAGCATACTGCCCCACATGACACCCAAATACAGAAATAGAAGGATAAATTACAAGAAAAAAAAGGAATACAAAAGAAGAATACAATTAACAAAATGCCAACAATAATTGCTCATTTAACAATATTTTCATTTGTAAATGAATTCAATCATCTAATCAAAAATACAACATGGTTTAAAGATTTGAAAAAAAGCAAGGGCTAATAATATGCTGCTTACAAGAGACTGACTATATTCTTACAGATACACATAGACCAAGAGAGGAGGGAGATATTTAAAGCATGTGGGAAGAAAAATGAAGGATGGCTATACTTTTATCAGAAATAATAAACTTAAAACTAAAAATATTGGAGACAAATAAATTCTTTAAATAAATATAAATGGGACAATTAATCAAGAAAATAATTGTAATAGTTATACATGCAAGAATGCAACAATAGAGCACTTAAATAAACAAAGCTAAAAAAGTAACACAGGTAAAAGGAGAAATAAAACCCAACAAAATGATAGGAAGTTTAATACCACGTCCCCAACACTCAAAAGATCATCCAGACAAAAAAGAGATAAAAATAAGAATACCATGGATTTAAAAAACAGTGTACACAAAAGAACCTAAAATATATATACAAAATACTGAAAATAAGTGGATAAACATCTTTCTCAAGTACACATGATGTATTTTCTAGGATATACATATGTTGGATCATAAAAGAAATCTCAGCAAAGTCAAGAAGACTGACATACCAGGTGTCTTCTGTGAATTCAGTGTTATGAAACTAGAATTGAATAACAAGAAGAAAACTGAAAAATTCACACTGATTATTTTTTAAAAGGAGGGGAGGGTGGGTGATGGGTAATGAGGAGGGCACCTTTTGGGATGAGCACTGGGTGTTGTATGGAAACCAATTTGACAATAAATTTCATATATTGAAAAAAATGAATAAATATTAACAAAAAATTTAAAAAAAATAAATAAAAGTCTTCTAAACAAATGATGATGTAATGAAATAAGACAAATTTTGAGAAAAGTATTTTGAAATAAATTAAATGGAAGCACAAAATACCAACCTTATGGGATGAAGAAAAATCATTTTTAAGTGTAAGTTTGGAGCAATACATGCCTACATTAAAATACAAGAAAGATTTCAAATAAACACACTAACACTATGCCTTAAGGAACTAGAAAGGAAGAACATAATGAAAATAAAGTTAGCAGAAAAAAGGTAAATAAGATTAGAACAAAAACAAATAAAACAGAAAATGGAAAAACAGGGTTCACTTGACTAGCAATTATTTCTTTGAAAACATAAACAAAATTGACATTAACCTCAACTAATCAAGGAAAAAAGTGGATCCAAATCAATAGCATTATAAATAAAAAAGGAGATATTACAAATGATACCTTTTCAATATACAAAGGATTATAAGATGAAAAGGTCAGAAGAGATACTATGAACAATGAAATGCCAACAAACTAGACAACCAACAAATGGACAAATGCTAAGAAACATACAAACTAACATGACTACATAGTAATGTAATAAAATGTCTACATAGATATGTTATAAGGAGTTTCAGTTAGTATTCCAACATCTCTAAAGCTGAGTGAAGACCAGATAGTTTCACTGTTGAATTTTACCCAACATTTTAAGAAAAAATAAATCTGAAATTTGTTCACAAATCCAGAAGCTCTCGAAGCCCTATATGATTGGCAATTTTATGGAGGCTACATCACACAGGCGTGATTGATTATTAACTTCATTTCCAGTTCCTTTATCCTTCCTATAGAATGCAGGGCAGAAATTTCTAATCGTCTAACTGAGGGGCCAACATGGCAGAGAAGTAAGGGGTTCCATATTCCTGCGTCTCTCAAACAAAAAAGCATTGAAGCCAAGAGACTTTCAACCCCAAGAGACTGGGAGGAAAAGAGACTGAGTCTACCAGGGAGACACTGGGAAAACCTGACAGGCCGTAGCTGGGTGATTTCAAACTGGGGGAGATAAAACAGGTCATTTATCATGGAGGGGAGGGATCCCCTTCTGCAGAGAGACAAAGGGAAGAGAGAAGGTGGCTGGGAAAGTGTAGGACTGTGTCTGGACAAAAGCAAAACCTCGGACTGGGATGGAGAAGGAGCCCATCTCTTACTGCCAGGCTTTTTTGGACTAGGGCCCTGTTTGCGCATCTGGGGAAGAAGGGCACCACACCGAGGTTTGGTGGTAGGTAGGGGTGCAGTCTGCAGTAGGAGAAAGCTATCCCCTCCCTAGACTACTGTGGGGAAAAGCCTGCCACATATCTGGTGGTGCCTAGTGGCCCTTCCCCAGTACCTGGCTACACAGAGTGGGAGTTTGAATCCCAGCCAAGCACCTGGGCATGGGAGTTGGTGGAGCAAGACAGCCTCATCTACACCCCCCACACAGTGAGGACAGCTCAAACTGAGCGATTTGGGACACAGGTCCCTGGGGAAGAGACTAAGGGTTCGCCATTTTTTTTTGCCACCACCACCAAGGCGGGGCCTCAGGGATTGGTCCTCAGGGCCCACAGTGGAGGCAGGACCTGCATATACCAACCATGCCCCTCTGCACCTGGTGACTGTAAATCTACTGGAGTGGGATAGATACTGAGGAACCAGACTGCCCCATCTTCCAGACCAGCTTTGCTGCATTGTCTGGATGAATTCTAGGGCAATTCTTGTTACTTAGGTATTTCTTCCTTCCTTTTCTCCTTATCCTTCCCTCCTGTAGCCTGGTTACTCTAGTTGTTGGTTTTTTTAAGCAGACACGTTTAATCCATTCTCTTGATACATGTTCTATACTCCTTTCCTTTTCTTTCTCTCTCTCTGGAATAATCAAGTTATATAGTTTCTCTGTCTGGGTAACTAACTTCTTTTCTTTTTCCCCACCTCCTTTATTATTTTCCTTTTTCTACTTCCAGATTAAGCTCTTTAGTCTCTCAGCATGGTCATTGTTTATTTTTTCTTTTTCCCTGCCCCTGTAATTTCTCTCTTTATATGTGCTAGTCCATCAGCACTATCTCCACCATGTTCTTGTAACTGGTGTTTCTGGTTTTATGCTTTTGGACTTGTTTGTTTGTTTGTTTGCTTGATTCATTTGTTTGAGTGTGTGTTTTTGTTTCCTATTTGCCTGGTTTTTTTTCCTTTCCAGGGCTACTTCAAGGAACAAATCAAAGCCCACCCGGTGGAGGGTCCAAAACATCACTACAAGTAAAGAAATAGAATAACCAAAATCACAACAACAGAAATGAAGTAACACTCTCCAAAAAACACTTCGTGAAGGGCCTGGCCATGGACAGTGTACAGTAATATAGCAGTGCTTGCAGGTGCAGAGTACATAACAAACTTTTAAAACTCACTAGGGACAGAAAACTAGCCAAAATGAAGACATGGAAGAATTCTCATGAAAAGAAATTCCAGGAAGAAGTGACAGATAAAGAATTGATCAAAAACATATTTAAGCAACATAACTGAACAAGAATTTAGAATAGCAGTCATAAGATTAATTTCTGTCTTGAAAAAAGCATAGAAGACAGTAGAGAATCTATTGCTGCAGAGATCAAGGAACTAAAAAAATAGTCATGATGAATTAAAAACTGTTGTAAATGAAGTGCAACATAAAATGGAGGTGGCCACCGCATGGATTGAAGAGGAAGAGGGGAGAATAGATGAATTAGAAGATAAAATTATTGAAAAAGAGGAAGCTGAGAAAAAGAGAGTTAGAAAAATTCAGGATCACGAGGAGAGAAGTAGAGAACTAAGTGATTCAATCAAACAGAACAATATCTGTATCATCGGTTTTCCAGAGGAAGAATAAGAGAGAGAAAGGGTCTGAAGGTGTTCTTGAACAAATCATTGCTGAGAACTTCCCTGATCTGGGAAAGGAAAAAAGCATTTAAATCCAAGAGGCACAGAGAACTCTCTTCAGATGTAACTTCAATCAATGACATATCATACTGAAACTGGCAAAATACAAGGAAAAAGAGAAAACTTGAAAGCAGCTAGGGATAAACAGGCTATAACTTACAAAGGTAGACCCATAAGAGTAGTGGCAGACCTGTCTACTGAAATTCAGCAGGCCGGAAAGGAATGGCAGGAAATCTTCAGTGTGATGAAAAGGAAAAATATGCAGCCCAGAATCCTTTATCCAGCAAGACTGTCATTCAGAATATAAAAAGAGATAAAGGTCTTCCCAAAGGAACAAAAACTGAAGGAATTCATGACCACTAAACCAGTCCTACAAGAGATCCTAAGAGGGACTCTGTGAGTGAAATATTGTAAGGACCACAAAGGACCAGAGACATCACTACAAGCAAGAAACCTACAGATGACACAATGACTCTAAACCTATATCTTTCAACAATAACACTGAATGTAAATGAACCAATACTCCAATCAAAAGACATAGGATATGAGAATGGATTAAACAAAAAAGCAAGATACATACATTTATTGTCTACAACAGACCCATTTTAGATCTCAGGACATCTTCAGATTGAAAGTGAGGGAAAGGAGAAATATTTATCATGTTACTGGAAGTCAAAGGAGAGCTGTAGTAGCCATACTCATATCAGACAAATTAGGCTTTAAATTAGATTGTACAAGAGATGAAGAAGGGCATTATATAATAATCACTTGGTCTATCTTTCAGGAAGAACTAACAATTATAAATGTCTGTGCACTGAATTCCAGAGCACACAAATATAAAAAAAATAATCACAAACATACCAACCTTATTAGTAAGAATGTGGTAATTGCAGGGACTTTAATACTCCACTTACAACAATGGACATATCTAGACAGAGAATCAGTGAAGAAACAATGGGCATGAATGATACATTGGATCAGATGGACTTTACTGATATATTTAGAACTCTACATCCTAAAACAGCAGAATATATTTTCTTCTCAAGTGCACAAGGAACATTCTCCAAGATAGATCACATACTGGGTCACAAAAAAGCCCTCGATAAATGTAAAAGAATTGAGATGATACCATGCACACTCTGAGATCACAATACTGTGAAACTTGAAATCAACAACAGGAAAAAATCTGGAAAACCTCCAAAAGCATGGAGGTTAAAGAACATCCTAATAAAGAATGAATGGGTCAACCAGGCAATTAGAGAATAAATTTAAAAATATATATTTGGAAACAAAAGAAAATGAAAACACAACAATGCAACCCCTTGAGATGTAGCAAAAGAGGAAAATACATTGCAATCCAGGCTATCTCAAGAAACAAGAAAAATCCCCAATATGAATATAACAGCACATCTAAAGGAACTAGAAGCAGAAAAGCAAATATACACCAAACCCAGCAGAAGAGAAATAAAGATTAGAGCAAAAATCAACAATATAGAATCCAAAAAAAAATCCACAGACACAACAACAACAAAACCCCCACAAAAAAACCAGTAAAACAGATCAATGAAACTAAGAGATTGTTTTTAAAATAAACATAATTGATAAACCTCTATCTAGGCTTCTCAACAAGAAAAGAGAGATGACCCAAATAGATAAAATCATGAAAGAAAGTGAAATTATTAGAAACAATCCCTCAGAAATACAAGCTATTATCAAAGAAAACTATGGATAATTACATGCCAACAAACTGGACTACCTGGCAGAAGTGGACAAACTCTAAATACGCACATATGTACACACACACACACACACACACACGCACACACACACACTACCAAAACTAAAAGAGGAAGAAATAGAGAATTTGAACAGACCCATAACTAGTGAAATATTGAATCAGTTTTCAAAAATCTCCCAACAAATAAGAGTCCAGGACCAGATAGCTTCCCTGGGGAATTCGACTGGATATTTCAAGCAGAGATAATACCTATCCTTCTCATGTGGTTCCAAAAAAATAGAAATGGAAGGAAAACTTTTGGATTCATTCTATGAAGCCAGCATTACTTTGATTCCCAAACCAGATAGAGACCCATCAAAAAATTGAATTATAGGCCAATATCCATAATGAATATGGATGCAAAAATTCTCAACAAGATATTAGCAAATCTAATTCAACAGCATATAAAAAGAATTATTCACCATGATCAAGTGGGATTCATTCCTGATCTTCAGGACTGGTTCGATATTAGCAAATCAATCAATATGATACATCACATTAATAAAAGAAAGGATAAGAACCATATGATCCTGTCAGAGATGCATAAAAAGCATTTGACAAAATACAACATCTTTCCTTAATAAAAAACCCTGAGAAAGTCGGGATAGAAGGATCATACCTAAACATCATAAAATCCATTCATGAAAAGCCTACAGCTAATATAATCCTCAATGGGGAAAAACTGAGAGCTTTCCCCCTGATATCAGGGACACTACAGGAATGTCCATTCTCACCGCTGTTGTTTAACATAGTGTTGGAAGTTCTAGCATCAGCAATAATACAACAAAAGGAAATCAAAGGCATCAAAATTGGCAAAGATGAAGTCAACCTCTAGCTTTTTGCAGATGACAGCATACCATACATGGAAAACCCAACAGACTCCACCAAAAGTCTACTAGAACTGATACATGAATTCAGCATAGTCTCAAGGTACAAAACTAATGTACATAAATCAGTTGCATATTTGTACACAATGAAGCAACTGAAAGAGAAATAAAAAAACTTATCCCACTTACAATTGCACCAAGAACCATAAAACACCTAGGAATAAACCTAACCAAAGATGTAAAAGATCTGTATGCTGAAAACTATAGAAAGTTTATGAGGGAAATTGAAGTAGACATAAAGAAAGGGGAAAACATTCCATGCTCATGGTTTGAAAGAGTAAATATTGTTAAAATGTCAATACATCCAAAGCAATGTATGCATTCAATGCAATTCCAATCAAAATTGCACCACCATTCTTCTCAAAGCTAGAACAAACAATCCTATAATTTGTATGAAATCACAAAAGACCCAGAATAGCCAAAATAATATTGAGGATGAAAACAAAGTGGCAGACATCACCATCCCAGACATTAGCCTCTACTACAAAGCTGTACTAATGAAGACAGTATGGTACTGGCACAAAAACAGACACATAGAACAATGGAATTGAATAGACAGCCCAGAATTGGACCCACAAATGTATGGCCCACTAATCTTTGACAAAGCAGGAAAGAGTATCAAATGGAAATAAGACAATCTCTTTAATAAATGGTGATTGGAGAACTGGACAGCAACATGAAGAATGAAACTAGACCACTTTCTTACACCATTCACAAAAAGAAACTCAAAGTGGATGAGAGACCTGAATGTGAGACAGGAAACCATCAAAACCCTAGAGGAGAAAGCAGGAAACACCCTCTTTGATCTCAGCTGCAGCATTTATTTTAATATGAAATTTATTGTCAAATTGTTTTCCATACAACACCCAGTGCTCTTCCCTACAGGTGCCCTCCTCAATTCCCATCACCCACTTTCCCCTCCCTCCCATTACCCATCAACCCTCAGTTTATTCTCAGTTTTAAGGGCCTCTTATGGTTTGCCTCCCTCCCTCTTTAACTTTTTTTCCCCTCCCCTCCCCCATGGTCTTCTGTTAAGTTTCTCAGGATCCACATAAGAGTGAAAACATATGGTATGTTTCTCTCTATGATTTATTTCACTTAGCATATCACTCTCCAGTTCCATCCACTTTGCTAAATAAAGCCATATTTCATTCTTTCTCATTGCCAAGTAGTATTCCTTTGTATATATAAACCACAATTTTTTTTCCATTCATCTTACATGACACATATCCAAAGGCAAGGGAATTGAAAGTAAAAATGAACTATTGGGACCTAATAAAGATAAAAAGCTTCTGAACTGCAAAAGAAACAATCAACAACACTAAAAGTCAACCAATGGAATGGGATTACATATTTGAAAATGATATATCGCATAAAGGGCTAATATTCAAAATCTATAAAGAACTCACCAAACTCCACACTGAAAAACAAATAATCCAGTGAAGAAATGGGCATAAGACATGAATAGACACTTTTCCAAAGAAGACATCCATATGGTCAACAGACACATGAAATGATGCTCAGTGTCACTCATCATTAGAGAAATACCAATCAAAGCCACACTGTGATACCACCTCATGCCTGTCAGAGTGGCTACAATGAACAAATCAGGAGACTATAGATGGTGGTGAGAATGTGGAGAAACACTGCACTGTTGCACTGTTGGTGGAATGCAAACTAGTGCAGCCACTCTGGAAAACAGTGTGGAGGTTTCTCTAAAAAAAATAAAAATAAAAATAGAACTACCCTATGACCCAGCAGTAGCATTGCTAGGAATTTACCCAAGGGATACAGGAGTGCTGATGCATAGGGCTGCATGAACTCCAATGTTTATAGCAGCACTTTCAACAATAGCTAAATCATGGAAAGAGCCTAATGTTCATCAACTGACGAATGGATAATGAAGATATTGTTTATATATAGAATGGAATACTAATTGGCAATGAGGAAGAATGAAATCTGTCCATTTGAAGCAATATGGATGGAACTGGAGGGTATTATGCTAAGTGAAATAAGTCATTGAGAGAAAGAGATACCATATGTTTTCACTCATATATGGATCTTGAGAAACTTAACAGAAGAATATGGGGAGGGGAAGGGGGGAAAGTTACATACAGATAAGGAGGGAGGCAAACCACAAGAGACTCTTAAATACAGAAAACAAACTTAGGGTTGTTAGGGGGTAAGGGAGAGGGGAAAATGGGCAATGGGCATTGAGGAGGGCACCTGTTGGGATGAGCCCTGGGTGTTGTATGGAAGCCAATTTGACATTATATTTTTAAAAAAGAGAATAAATCCTAATATTTCTCCATCTCTTCAAGAAAATAAAAAAGGAGATAAGACTCCTAAAATCATTTTATGAGACCCACCTAACTTTGAAACTAAAGACAGAAAAGGACATTACCGGGAAAGAAAACTACAGACAATATCCTTAATGAATGTCAGTGCAAAAATTCTACAACAGCAACAATAACAACAACAAAATTTGCTTTTTAATTCACAGCACATTAAAATAATTATTCACTATGATCAAGTGCCATTCATATGGGATATCAATATTATTGCAAATGGCAAGATTTAATTTTTTTTTTTTTTTATGGCTGAGCAAAATTCCATCAGAAATACAAACTTCTCGTTTATTCAGTCATCAGTCAATGGACGTTTTTGGTATTTCCACAATTTGGCCATTTTAGATAATGCTGCTGTATAAAGATAAGGGTGCATTTTCCCTTAGAATTACCGTTTTTATATTCCTTTGGTAATTAATTAGTAGTGTAATTGCTTAATCAAATGGTAGATCTATTTTTAACTTTTTTGAAACCTTCATACTGTTTTGCAGTTTACATTTCTAACAATAGTGCAGGGATTTTCCTCTTTCTACACCTCCTCACCAACACCTGTTATTTCTTGTGTTGTTGGTTTTAGCCCTTCTGACTAGTGAGAAATGATATCTCATTGTATTTTTTATTTGAATTTACTACATGATCATCATATTGAGTATCTTTCCATGGGTCTTCTGGCCATCTGTATGTCTTCTTTGTAAAAATATTTATTTATCTATGCTGCCCATTTTTAATTGGATTATTTGAGTTTGGGGTGCTGAGTTTAATAGTTCTTTATACATTTTAGATAATAACCATTTACCAGATTTGTAATTTGAAAATATCTTCTCCCAGTGCATAGGTTGCTTTCAGTTTTGTTGTTTCCTTCACTGTGCACAAGTTTTTAAATTTGATGTAGTCCCAATAGTTAATTTTTTATTTTGTTTTATTGCCTCAGCAGATGCATCTAGAAATAATTTGCTACTGCCAAAAGGGACAAATTTATTGCCTATGTTCTCCTCCAGAATTTTTACCATTTCAAATCTCACATTTAGATTTTTAATCTATTTGGGCTTCACTTTTTTGTATGGTGTAAGTTTTCCAGTTTCATTCTTTTGAATGTTTCTGTCCAATTTTTCCAAACCATTGGGTGAAGAGATGGTCTTTTTCCATTGAATATTATTTCCTGTTTTGTCAAAGTTTAATTGATTATATTGGTGGGGATTCATTTCTGGATTTTCTTTTCTGTTCCATTGATCTATGTGTCTGTTTTGTGCCACTTCCATACTGTCTTGATCCCTATAGCTTTATAGTATAGCTTGAAGTCTGCAGTTGTGATGTCCCCAACTTTGCTTTTCTTTTTCAAGTTTCCTTTGACTATCTCCATCTTTTGTGATTCTGTACAAATTTTAGGATTTTTTTTGTTCTAGCTCTGTGAACAGTGCTGTTGGAATTTTGATAAGGAATGCATTGAATGTGCAGGTTGCTTTGGAAAGTGTAGACGTTTTTACAATATCTGTTTTGATCCATGAGTATTGAATGTCTTTCCATTTCTTAGAGTTATCTGCAATTTTTTCATCAATGTTGCATAGTTTTCAGGGCACAGTTATTTTATCTCTTTGGTTAGGATTATTCCTAGATTTCTTATGTTTTTTTTTTGGTGCAATGTGGTGCAACATGGGATTTATTCCTTAATTTCTCTTCTGCTGATTCATTATTGGTCTATAGAAATGAAACACATTTATGTACATTGATTTTTTTTATCCTGTGACTTTACTGAGTTTGTTTATCAGATACAGGAGTTTTTTGGGGGAGCCTTTCAGGTTTTCTATACAGAGTATCATGTCATCTGCAAGCAGTGAAAGGTTGGCTTCTATCTTCCCAATCTGGATGTTATGTATGTATGTATGTATGTAGGTATGTATGTATTTATTATCTGGTTGCTGCATTTAGGACTTACAGTACTATATTAAATAACAGCGGTGATACTGCATCTCTCTCTCTTGGTTCCTGACTTCAGAGAAAAAGCTCTCACATTATCTCCTTTGAGGAGGATATTAGTTGTGGGTTTTTCATATATGGACTTTATTATGTAATGGTATGTTCCCTCTAAAAGTACATTCTTGAGGGTTTTTACCATGAATGAATGTTGGGTTTTGCCAAATTCTTTTTCTGCATCTATTGAAATTATCATATGGTTCTTATCTTTTTTAAAAAAAATGTGTTGTATCATGTTGATTGTTTTTTAAATACTGATCCACACTTGCAACCCAGAAATATACGCCACTTGATTGTAGTGAAGGATTTTTTAAATGCATTTTTGGATACAGTTTACTAGTACTTTATTGATTATTTTTAAAATCTAAGTTTATCAAGGATATTAGCCTTTGTTGTTGTTGCCGTTGTTGTTTTAGTAGTATAATTATCGTCATTTTCTGATATTGGTATCAGGTTAATCCTGGCCTCATAAAATGAATTTTGTGGATTTTCTTTGCATTTCTTTTCTTTTTCTTTTTCTTTTTCTTTCTTCTTTTTTATTTTTTAAACAGTTTGGCAATGGGTATCAACTCTTCTTTATATCTTTGGTAATATTTCCACTAGAAGCTGTTTTTTTAATGTTTTTAATGTTTATTTGTATTTTTAATTTTTAATGTTTATTAATTTTTGAGAGAGAGAGAGAGAGACAGAAAGATTGTGAGCAAGGCAGGGTCAGAGAGAGAGGGAGACATACAATCTGAAGCAGGCTCCAGGCTCTGAGCTGTCAGCACAGAGCATGACATGGAGCTCAAACTCAAGAATTGTGAAATCACACCTGAGCTGAAGTCAGAGGCTTAACTGACTGAGCCACCCAGGCACCCCCTTGGAGACATTTTTCATGAAATTTGTTCACTGGGAGTTTTTGATCACTTAATGTCTTTGTTGGTTATCATTCTTTGTTGTTCAAGTTTTCTACTTCTTGTTTTCATTTTGGTAGTATATATATTTCTAGAAATTTATCCATTTTTTCCAGGTTGTGTAATTTACAGGAATACAGTTTTTCATAAAACTCTCTTATAATTGGTTGTAGTACTTTTTGTATGTTCTTAATTGCTCTTCTTTCACTTGTTATTCTATTGAGTTCTTTTGCTTTTGTTTTTGATAAGTACAGGTATAGCTTTTGCAATTTTATTGATTTTTTTAAGAACAAGTTTCTTATTTCATTCATCTGTTCTTTATTTTTCTTGTTTTCATTTTTATATCATTTAATTCTACTCTAATACTTATTATTTTATTTCTTCTGCTGGCCTTAGGCTTTGTTTATTGTTCTTTGCCTAACTCCTTTATTTGTAAGGTTAGGTCATTTATTTGAGATTTTTCTTATGTCTTGGAGTAAGCCTGTGTTGCTTTATGCTTCCCTTTCAAGATGGCTTTGGCTGCATATGACACAGAGCCCAATGTGGGGATCAAACTCATGAACTGTGAGATCATGACATGAGATGAAATTGGGCACTTAACCGACTGGGCCACCCAGGTGGCTCTTTCTTATTTGATGCCTCCAACATAAAATTTATTACATTTGATAAACTCACTGAATTCCTTAATTCAATTCTCATGTTCCATATTTCATTGCTTTCCAGGCTTCTGTGTCATTAATTTGTTCCTTTGTTTCTTGTAGCTTGCTGCTCATTGCATCAAGCCCGTTTTTCATCTCTACTTTTGCATTCTTCCACTTTGATTGATTCTTTTTAATGTCTTTTATCTCTCTCTGGGAAATTTGCACTGATGTCTTTTATGATGTTTTCAAACACAACTAGTGTCCTTTGAACATTGTTTTAAATTATCCATCAGACATATTACTTACATCTGATTTATTTAGTTCTGTTCATGTTGCCTTATACTGTTCTTTCATTTGTGATAAATCACTCCATAATTACATTTTGTCTAATTCTCTGTCTTTTCCCCTGTTTTAGAAAGGGAGTTATGTTTCCTGCTCATGAAAGTAATGGCAATATGAAAAAGAGGTCATGTACTGTCCCAGATCTAGTGGTTAAGTAGTGCCTCTGGTGTGAGTTATATTCACTCTACTATTGTGTTTTGGCTACACTATCCTTCAAGCCAGTCATCTGCAAAAGCTCTCCTGGGATGATTTGTGGAGTTTTTGATCTCTGGCTTAAAAGTGGTTTTAACTAGGTGTTCTCTGTTATGCTTGTGAAATGAGACTTGACACCACCTGCACTGGGACTCAGGCTCTGCAGAACTCTCTGGTCAGGAGACCTGGTGTGGGGAGACGTTTTTGCTGGTCTTCTGAATGAGGGGCTCACCATGTTGGGATTAGCCAAGCTTGACTGAGAAGGGTAATTCTATCAGATATCTTGAGGGCAGGGCTTGATGTAAAAAGTTAGACAACCCTGTTTGGTCCTGATTCTTCCTGCAGGTGGCACTGTGTTAACACTAGTGGCAGGGAAGAGAAAATTGCCAACCAACTCTTTTGTTCCCAGAGAGTCATCTCAATGAAAGCTGCCACTCAGGGAAACACCTTGCAAAGAGCAAATAATCTTTACCCTGTGTTCCCCAGATATTCTTCAGATTGCTATTTTCATGCAATTTGCCCCCAGGTTGTTTGTCTGAGTCTCTCCAGGGGCAGGGCAGTGAGTGCACTCTGGGCTCTATCTGGTCATCACTTGCTGACCTCTATAACTGTATGCTTAGAAACTGAGAACAATCTGAGGGTTGATGGAGGGTTGGAAGGAGGGGAGGGTGGGTGATGGGTATTGTGGAGGGTACCTGTTGGGATGAGCACTGGGTGATGTATGGAAACCAATTTGACAAAAAAATCATATTAAGAAAAATTAAAAAGAAAACACATATGTTGCAAAAACTCATGAAATTCACCTCCTCTAGTTTCCCAAGATAATGGCTTCGGAAAAAAATGATCTCCTTGTGCACGTCTCTGTGTACTGCTCTCTTTCTCTCACCCACCTCTGTGGCCATGACTCCCTGTCCTCCCTAGTTCCTGTGATCTGTTTCTCCCCTAAACTTGGTCTCCACACTTCCTACCCTCTTTGGTGTGATCTCTTCTCTCCCTGTAGTTGTGAAGTTTGTTTTTTCAGTCTTCAGGGCTACTTTTGATATATGTGGGATGATTTAATAGGTACCTACTTGTGTTTATGGTATGACACCAGCTATGTGTCCTCCTAGTCCATCACCATCTTCTGTATCCCTTATGATCATTTTAATAGATGGAGACAAATAGTTTGAAAAAACAACTTAACATTTGTTTGTGATTAAAAACTCTTAATAATTAAGTATAGAAATAATTAATATCTCAAAATAATGAAGACCATATATGACAAGCCCAAAACTAACATCATACTCAATGATCAACAACTGGAAACTTTTCTTTATGATCAAGGGTAAGACAAGAGTGCATACTCTCATTGATCCTATTCAGTATTTTTACTGAAGTCCTTGTCTGAGTAATCAGACAAGAGACATAAATAAATGCATCCTAATTTGAAAAGGAGTAAAATTGTCTCTATATGAAAATGACATGTTTTTATTTACATAGAAAATCCTTAATACTCCACGAAAAAAAAACCTCTTAAGTGTAATCAATGATTTCGGTAATGGTGCTGCATACAAATCAATATACAACATTTAGTAGTACATCTCCACACTTATAACAAATTATCTGAAAAAAAGCAATAAATAAAAGCATACAATTTACAAAAAAATAAAAATAAAATACTTAAAAGTAAACTTAACCAAAGGAGCAAAAGATCTTTACCTTGAAAACTACATTATACAAGTTGCAAAATTTAAGATAGATAAGTGGATATATAACTCATTTTCAAGAATTGGAAAAATTAATATTGTTAAAATGTCAATACTATCAAAAGCCATCTATAGATTCAATGAAATCCCTGTCAAGATTTTAATGGCACACTTTGCAGAATAGAAAAAATAATCTAAAAATTTATGTAGAGCACAAAATACCTGAAGTAGCCAAAGCTATCCTGAGAACAAAGATGAGGCACCATACTTCCTCATTTCAAGATATATTATAAATCATGCTAAAGAGTATTGTCTTATTGTAAAAACAGACAAATAGATCAATGCAATAGAATTAAGAGCTCAGAAATAAACCCAAGTATATACCTTCACCTAATGATTGACAAAAAAGTCAAGAATACTCAATGGAAAAAGACAATACCTTCAACAAATGTTGGTGGGAATATTGGATATTCACATATATAAGAATAAAATTAAACTATCTTATACCACTTACCAAAATTAACATGTAAAGAATTAAAAATTAAATCTAAAACCTCATATCATGAAGCCCCTGAAGGAAAATACAGAAAAATAAACCTCTTTAACTTGACTTTTAGATATGATATTTTTGGATGTAACACGTAAAGCTTAATGACCAAAAATTTTAAATATGAGATCATATCAAAGTAAAAGGCTTCCACAAAACAACATGAGTAAACACAAAGTTAAAAGCCAACCTACACAATATGAAATCTATTTTTTTCATGCCGTATTTCTGATAAGGGTTGAGTATCCACCATATATGCAAAAAAATAACTTCATACAACTTAATCACTAAATATATTTCAATAAAAAATAAGCAAATTACCTGATTATAAATTTTTCCAAAGAATATATATTAATTACCAATGGATATATGAAAAGATAGCATCAGCAGTATTTAAGAATAGGGAAATTATAACCACCATGACATTTCACCTCAAACCTATTAGGTCATCATCAAAAGACAAGAAATGATAAAAAGTGGCATGAGTGTGAAAAGAGGGGAATTTTGGTGGGGTTGTAAGCTGGTAAAGACACTGTGTAAAATAATGTAGAGGAACTTCAACAAATTAAAAAATAATAGAAGTACCATGTGTTACAGTATTTCTGCTTCTGAGAATATACCCAGAGAAAATGAAAATGGTAATTTAAAAATGTATCTGCAACCCTATAATTATAGCAGCATTATGCACAATATATAAGACATGGAAACAATGTAAATGTCCACGGATAGATGAATTGATAAAACTGTTGTGTTGTGTATATATCTATTGAAATATTTTTCACCCATAATATGATGATGAAATTCTTTCATTTGTTACAGCACAAATGGAATTTGAGGACATCATTTATGTAAAACAATTAAGAAAAACAAAGTAATATTGTATGACTTCCCTTGTATGTGAACCAATACACACACTCTTAGAAAAGAGATCAGACTCATATGAGGACTTTAAGAGACAAAACAGATGAACATAAGAGAAGGGAAACAAAAAAATATAAAAACAGGGAGGGAGACAAAACATAAGAGGCTCACAAATATGGGAACAAACAGAAGGTTACTGGAGAGGGTGTGAGAGGGGCGATGGGCTAAATGGGTAAGGGGCATTAAGGAATCTACTCCTGAAATCATTGTTGCACTATATGCTAATTTGGGTATAAATTAAAAAAATAAAATAAAATAAAGAGATTAGATATTTTTTTTCCAAATAAATATTAGGAATGCAATGTAATACATAATGACTGTAGTAAAAACTGTTGTACTGCTATGGCTATATATGAAAGTTAAGATGATAAAAAAGACAAAGAAAATTAAATGGGTGGATCCTAAGAATTCTCATCACAAGAAAAAAATAAGTCTTTTCTTTTGGTTTTTCTTTATTTCAATTTATACAAAAAGATAAATGTTAACTCAAATTTGTGGTAATTATTACACAATATGTATGACTGAAATAACTATGCTGTACTTTTTAAACTTGTACAGTGCTGAGTTTGAATTGCGTCTCAGTAAACCTGAGGGGGGAAAAATGATGATGAATGAAATAAAAATAAAATGTTCTCAACATGGAAAAAAAGAAAGAAAAAGACTTGCTAGTTCTTGCTAAATAGGTTCAATGGGCATAATGTCATCAATAAGTGGAGCATTGTGAGGATTTGTGCAGTATCAAAACAACAAAGATTTCAATGGGCAATGTTCTGGCAAAGAACTGATGCAGCCCTGAAGCAAAACTGTAAAGGTACATTGTTGACCAAAACAGGCAAAAACAAACTGTTTCAGGCGGTATTTACAAAGTAGTATAGGAAGAAAAAAAGCATGCTAATAGATGTATACTAAATACCAGGAGTTGTGCTAATTGTCTCCAGCAGAGATGATATATCAGGACAGAAGCTATAATTAGATTTATCCTTTGATTAATTTTCTGATAATACATAGTTATACTCTGAGATTCATCTGAGTCTGTACAGGCCAAACTAATGAATTACATGGGAATCTAGTAGTTATCACTAATTTGCATTTTTCATGTTTTGATGATGGTATTAATTTCTGCACTTCCCTCGGGGATGTAGTATTGTTTCTGTTTTACCATATGGGCTAAATTGGATAAAATGAAGCCTTTCACATTGCTCTTTTAACCATAATATCCTCATCCTATAGATTAAATATTGATCTAGTGATTCTCCTGGTTGTCAAGTATATTTATTCCAATTATACATTCAGTACTGAAGGAACAACAGGAAGTATAGGTCATGGCCCCAAGAACACCATAAGCCTTACTTTGACTTGCCAACCATATTGGTATTTGAGGTCGTTAGAAATCAGAATTATTTGGAACCAATGTTTAGTAATCTTGAAAGGGTTGAGACTTCATTTTTTTATGTATAGTCACTTCAGACCAAACGGGGAATGGTTGAATTAAGATAGCATTGAGCCCATATAAATTAATTTAGTTATATCTAGTGTCATATTTTCCCCTCTTTTGTGTAGTATCTAGAGAATATAGGGCAAGCATGTCCTCCTGGAGTCTATCAATATATAATAGCTAGATCTTGCAATTTTTTTTGTTATATAAATGTTTTTTTTCTTGGATCAGAATGTGAACCCAACTTCTTAGAATGTGATTGGTCTGACCCTCTGGTCCATAGGCAACTCCTTCCACCCTATATCAGGGCTTACAGAGAAAATATGGATAGGCACCAGCATCCAGGATACACAGGGATCTGCTTTCCATTGTAAGAGGGTAGGGAATATTAGTGCCAAGCCAAAGTTCTAAGATAATCAATGAACAAGATTGGAGACTTTTAAGATATAAGAAAACATAGAAGGAAGAAGGAAGAAAACAGGAAGAATTGTCAGTTTCCACATATAGTACAGTGCATTTGTTTGTTTTGGTTGTTTGAAAAAAAGGGACAAGAAAAAAATGAAAAAAATCTATACACAATGTTAAGTATTCCTTGGCAATCATAGCATAGGTTGAACGTGATTAAAGGATGTTAACCCACAAAAGACATAAAAAATTGGGAATGCTTATATATATAAGGTCCATTGTAGACTTTTCTATAAATATACTGCAGACTCACCAAAGACAATTTGGTTAAGCAGACAGAATAAACAGATAATTCAGGATCTCTTCTTCCATGACAAAACATTAGAAACAAGAGCAAAGATATGTGAAAAGTCCTCAATTTTGTTCAAAATCTATGTGGTTACCATAATTGACTAGGAGTTATGAAGATTCACTGAAAGGAAGAAGCTGACATGAAATATATGAGAAAATATGTCCATCTATGATGATCCAGAATAAAAAAAAATACACATTAGTATATGAGTGTAATTGGATTTCTCATGGAAACAGAATCCCTCAAAATCCTGAAAATAATCCAACTAGGCATTACAGAAGCCCAATTAACTCTTAACATTATTTTAAAAAGACAGTGTAGGGGTGCCTGGGTGGCTCAGTTGGTTGAGTGTCCAGCTTTGGATCAGGTCATGGTTTCACGGTTCATGAGTTTGAGTCCCACAAATGGGCTCTGTGTTGACACCTCAGAGCCTGGATTTGCATTCTGTGTCTCTCTCTCCTGCCTTTCCCCTGCTTGCACTCTATATTGAACATTGTATAAATTTAAAAATCCCAGTGTATGAAATCTTCACCTAAAATGACTCTAAAGTGACTGCATTAAGTTTTGGGTTTACCACATGGTGAAAGAAGCTTTGTTTGTTACCCAGATATAAGTCACAACATTCCTGATAATTTTAAATCAACCTATAGTGTCCTTATTCAAGAAAAGGTCATAACTGTAAGGTCATAAACTGTATTTAATCATAATGTAATTAAATATAGAATAATAACAACAATTTGAAACAGTTTTATTTAAAATCAAGGATTTGTGTGTTGCCCATGAATGTGTTATTCCAAAAATGTGCTGCACATAAGTGTCATATTTTACAACTGATGAAAATAAAAGGAGCACTAAAGAGATATTGGCAAAGCATGAAAGTAATTAAGCAAATTATTCTCTATACTTGGAAGAATTCTCTTTCCCCAACACCTTCATGAATAGTCTGGCCAATTATTCGTTGCAGAGGCTATAGATGACAGGATTTAGCATGGGAGTAAGGATGGTGTAGAAAACAGAAACAATTTTATGCTGAGTGGGAGAACAGTCTGAAGTGGACAGCATGTATATGAACAAATTTGCTCCATAGTACATTATGACCATCATGAGGTGAGAGGAACAGCTGGCAAAAGTTTGTGGGTATCCTCTCCAGAACCCATGCAAATGACAGACAGAATAACAAGCATAGGAAGCAATGATGATTGCTACAGGGAAAACAATCATTATGATACAATAGTAGAAAATAACTTCTTCAAATGTTGAAGTATCATTGCATGAGATGATTAGCATGGAAGGAAAATCACAGAAGTTGGCTATTTCCTTGAACCCACAATAGGAGAAGGAAAGTGTAACTACAACATCAATGAGACCATCAGTAGAACCCAGGATCCAGAAAGACACAGTCATAAGTCCACAAATTTTAGAACTTATAAGATCAGTTTATCTTAAAGGGTGGCAAACGGCAATATAACGGTCATAAGCCATGACTGCCAACAGGAAATATTCACAACCTATTAATGATGCATAGAAGAAAATTTCTGTAACACCCTGCCACAGAAATGGACTTGCTGACAGATAGGTAGTTGAAAACCATCTTAGGTACAGTGGTGCAGATGAACATGAAGTCCATGAGGGACAGTTGGCTGACAAGGAAGTACATGGGTGTGTGGAGTTGGGTTTCCAGGTAGATGAGGAGAACCATGACACTGTTTTCCGTGAAGGCCACTGTGAAGATGCCCAACACCAAAGAGAAGAGGAAGATGTGGTTGGGGCTGTGACTAGAGATTCCTAGAATGATGATATCAGTATTAAATATCTGATAGTCCTGTGCCATGATGAATGTTTTTTTGATCTAATACAACAAAAAGTGACATTACTTCATTAATTTGATAAATATGTACCCAGGGCCTTACAAACCTTGTGATTGTGGTAAATTCTACAAGTCAATGATTAAGATGACTTCACTAGGATTAGGAAATTCAAAGTTCAAGAACTATAATATTGAAAAGAAATATGTCTGTTGGTATTGTCAGTCTGTAAAAGTGTTGAATATTTGCTAAGTTCAGCTTCTAAGGACCCTTTGTCGCCCTTTGAGAATTAAGCAAATAATATACATTTTTACATAATTTATAATGCATCTTCAAAAAGGAAACTTCCCCAAAGCTATTAGACAGTATGTGGAAATATCAAACGTCCTTTAAAGATAAGTTGATTTAAAAATTCAGCTTAAGTCAGCCTGTGGCAGAAAAAGTAACAGAGATAAAGAATACAATATGAACATTTGCTCTCATGATACTAGGCACTTTTTTTATCAGTGTTAACAAAACATTTACATTTATCTCTTACTTTACAGTTTAGAGTGTTTCATTTGTATTTATAGAAAATATTCTGTCCAGTAGTTGATGAATTGAGAAAGATTTTAATTATACAAATATGGAAGCTTTGTACTTAGTAGAAACTTTGTACTAAAATAGCCCAGTGTGATAGGGTGACTTGTGTTTCACCAAAACATATGTCAAGTCTTCAACCCCAGCACCTCTGAATGTAAACTAATTTGAAAATAATTAGTTAAGATGAAATCATACTGGATGAAGTTGGGCAAACCCCAATTCAATATGACTGATGTCCTTATAAGAAGAAGGTCAAGTAAAGGCAGACACAGGTAAAATTCATGATAATAGAGGCAGATATTGGAAGAATTGATAGGCACCTGGGTGGCTTAGTCAGTTAAGGGTCTGACCTTGGTTCAGGTCATGATTTCACAGTTTGTGAGTTTGAGCTCCACAATGGGCTCTGTGCTGACAGCTTAGAGCCTGCAGCCTGGATTAGATTGTGTTTCCATCTCTCTCTGCTCCTCTCCCACTTTCTCTCTCTCTTTCTCTCTCTCTGTCAAAAATAAATAAACTTATTTTTTTAATAATACAAGCATTATATGAAAAAAATCATGGACTTTTAACAAACTGCTCCCATCTGTGAGCTGAAGCAAATAACTCCTGCCACAATTCTTATATCCTTACAAACAGGGTACTACTATTTTCCTCAAAATAATATTGTACAGATGAAATGAAAGAATGATATAAAATGTTTAGGACAAAAATCATATAAGAAATGAAACCAATTATCTCTGTAGCTTCATGTTCAGCAGAAAATTTGACATTAATTTCCAAATATTCTTACCTGATTGTTTATACTGTCTCTTAGTATGAGTCTAAGTAGTATATAATTCCAATGAAATAGTACATTACTGCAAAGGAAAACTACATATATTACATGTTTTTTTTGTGTTTCCACAATAAAAAATAAAAGCAGCACCTAATACACAATTGGAAATTTTGTCATTATTCATAAATGAATGGAAAGATATACTAATGAAGTATAAACAAGATGCACATTTAAGGATAGTTACTCATAGTAATCATGAGAGGGATCAAAGTCTTCATATCACCATGTATTTAAATATAATTTTTCAGTTTATTATATTATTTAGCCTCCCAGAAAAAACATCAGTATTCTAATTATAGGGCTATGGTGTATCCATTAACATTAATATGTATATAGTTCTGAGAATATAACTATCTTCTTAAAGATTTTAAACTGAAAATTATGAGTGTATTTTCAATTAAATTCTAGAAACACTCATAAGACCTTGTGTCATACCTGCTGTTAATTGTTTTATTGAAATCTCACCCTCTGTAATTTCGCAGGAAGACAAAAAGCAGCAGTATAAATGAAAACACTTTTTTTAAAAAAATACTTACCCTGGGTAGATAATTACATCTCCTTCCTTAAGTACTAGAGGAGTACTGAAACTTCTGCTCCCCATCACTTACATAACAGTAAGAGAAAAATACTAAATTGGAACTGTAGCAAGCACATGTCTAAACTCACTGACACTTACAAACATTGCACGTGTCAGGTATTCTTATCGATAATTTTTTTTGTTTAATTTCTTCAATAATAAAACTACTTAAGTAAATTGTCCAAAGTAATGGTTTTGAAAAGTAGGAGACAAGATATTCCAATGTTAACATCAGCTCCATTTTTCTGCTTTATTAAGGTATAATTATCCAGTAAAAATTGCATATATTTAAGATATTCACCTTGATATTTTGATATATGTATACATTGTGAAATGTCATTCAAAATAAGTTAATATAACTAGCACCTCTAATAACATTATTCCTGTGTAGGGAGAACACTTGATATCTACACTTTTAGTAAATTTTAAGTATATAATACAGTTGTATTAACCAACTTTGGTCACCATGCTATACATTAGAGATCCAGAAATTATAAAATGTTGCAACTTTACTCTCCCTTGCTTCCTGTCTTCCAATATAATACAAGATGTGAGTCTCTTAACTTGGGAAGAATTGACATTTTTTAATATCTTGAAGTTCCCTACATACTTCTCAATCTATCAATATTTTCCTCCATGTGTTTTACCACCCACAAAATTGCTGTTTTTAAAGTTATTCACTTTGTTGGATAGAAAAGCTCCTGAATGTTTTACATTTGATTGTTCTTTTGTATTTATTTATTTATTTATTTTTAAATTTTTTTCTTTTTGTATTTTTCTATTACTTTTTCTTTGTTTTTGCTGAAACATAGAAATATATTGAGTGTTTTATGTTTGTTGATCTTTTTTTTTCTTAAAATTCAAGTTAGTTAGCATAGAGTGTAGTTTTGGCTTAAGGAGTAGAACCAACCCAGTGATTAATCTCTTACATATGACAGCCAGTGCCCATCCCAAAAAGTGTCCTTAGTTTGCTAACCCAAAAGGTCTTAGAGTACACTTGTGATGAGCACAGGGTGCTGTATGTAAGTGTTGAATCACTAAATTGTACACCTGAAAATAATATTACACTTTATGTTAAATAATGGAATTTAAATATTTTTTAAAAGAAAATAAGGTCCTGGAAATACCACCACCAGAGGATTTGGTGATTGTGCTCAAATTTGGGATGGATTAACGTGGGGTGCTCTGGGTTATGGGCATTTGACTACCTGGGGATCCCTATGTTGGGAACAGAACAATCACTCTAAACAGAATCAACCCACTGTACTGGAAATATGGGATGAATACCATGGGGTTGTGTAGTCATTCTGATATATTAAGGGAATATGACTTGTTTGGCACTGATTGATTGTAACACCTGTGTATTTATTGGATACCATCAAATGAAACCTCTTGGATGTATGACACAAATCTTTGGCTGAGACTCCCATCTGGATAGTTGGGCCATTGGATATTTTGCTCTCCCTGGGGAGAGGTGAGAATCTGACTCACAGAAACAATGCTGCAAATATCTCTCTTCTCATGGTCAAACGGACCCATTCTTTAACTGGTATGATCATTCACCAGTTTAAGTACATTTCATACACTTGTGTTTTAGTGGTCCAAGAAAGCCTATGCAATTAGAATTACATTATTTCCATTGAAAGAAATATGACTGCAACAGAGTTATAAATATTTTATACTTACTATTACATGATAATATGCTTTCTTAGAAAACAATAAGTTTATATCCTGAATTTCAACGTAAGACCTATAATCATTAATAAAATTTACACGTATCCATGCCTAATTGATGACCACTGGTAATTTTTCAATTCCTTTGGATCTGAATAGTAAAGTTGTTTCTTTTTTGAATTGATACATGGAGATTAGGTGAGTCTTTACCACTTGAAGGGGTGCCTTGGTGAATATCTCAGCTAAGCATCCAAATCTTGCTTTCAGCACAGTTCATGATCTCAGTATTACTGAGTTTCCAGTCCTGAACTGAGTTCTGTGTTGACTGGTGGAGTCTGCTTTAAATTTCCTCTTTAGCTTTTTCTCTTTGCCCTTCCCCTCTCACACAGGCATGAGAGCTCTCTCTCTCTCAAAAATAAATCAATAAATATTAAAAAAAAATTAAGAAAAGGAGTTTGGATCTGGAATGTTAAATAAAAATTTCATATTTGTGATGAAGAAAATAGAAAGTGTGATTTAAAAACATCATCTTCTTTCTTTTTTTTAAAAAAAATAACGTTTATTCATTTTTGAGAGACAGAGAGAGAGAAGGGAAACAAAGTATGAGCAGGGAAAGGACAGAGAGAGGGAGACACAGAATATGAAGCAAGACCCAGTCTCTGAGCTGTCAGCACAGAGCCTGACATGGGCCTTGAACTCACGAACTGTGAGATTATGACCTGAGTCAAAGTTGGGTGCTCAAACAACTGAGCCACCCAGACACCCCAAAAATCATCATCTTATTTCAAGTACTACCTTGCTTTATTCTTCAAGCCTGGAAAAATGAAAATTAAGAATAAAAATAAAATATAAAACACTAAGTAAATGTAAAAAGCCCAGTGCACCAAATCTTAAAGTGACTCCAAGTGACTGAATACATATTTCGTTTTCCAACACAGAAAAAAGAATATTTGTTACCTGGACATAGGCCACAAAATTCCTGATACCTTTTAAACAAACTATAATGTCTTTATTCAAGAAAATGCAATAAATGTACTAATAAGTTAAATACAAAATAATAATAAATATTTATAATTTTCTTTAAATTAAAGAATTGAGAAAACAACTAGAAGACTACCAGAACAGAGTCTCCAGAGCCAAGCGCAGATGAGGGGCCCACAGAAGAGGGTAGGAAGGGCTGAGAGGAGGTGCATGCTGCAAGAACTGGCAAGAGGGAGCCGGGCGGAGGGGCAGCCCGCCAGCCAAGCAGAACCCCCGCGTCTGGCTTGCAGAAGCGGAGGGGCTGGACAGAGTGTGTTCAGACAGCAAGTGCGACTTAGCATCTGGGAGGTCATAAGTTAACAGCTCTGCTGGGAAAGCAGGAAGGCTGGAGGACAAAGGGAGGGAGAGTTGCTGAGCCCCGGGGGCAGAGCTCAGTTTGGCAGGGAACAAAGGGGCTCCCCAGCACCATCTCCCTCGCCCATCCCCCAGCCAAATCCCAAAGGGAACCAGTTCCTGCCAGGGAACTTGCTCGCTCTGCGCAAACACCCAACTCTGTGCTTCTGCAGAGCCACCCCTCTGGCAGCGGGTCTGACTCCCTCCAGCTGCCACAGGGCCCC
This sequence comes from Felis catus, assembly GCF_018350175.1. Lineage (NCBI taxonomy): Eukaryota > Metazoa > Chordata > Mammalia > Carnivora > Felidae > Felis > Felis catus. The sequence continues at coordinate 83,090,258 of NC_058368.1, forward strand.
TCCTGAAGTGGATCACCTAAGGAGAAGCAAGCTAAGCCTGCCCCTCCTGCCCCCATGCACCTTGCCTACCCACCCCAGCTAATATGCCAGATCCCCAGCACCACAAGCCTGGCAGTGTGCAAGTAGCCCAGAGGGGCCACACCACCCCACAGTGAATCCTGCCCCTAGGAGAGGGGAAGAGAAGGCACACACCAGTCTGACTGTGGCCCCAGCGGTGGGCTGGGGGCAGACATCAGGTCTGACTCCGGCTCCGCCCACCAACTCCAGTTATACACCACAGCACAGGGGAAGTGCACTGCAGGTCCACACCACTCCAGGGACTATCCAAAATGATGAAATGGAAGAATTCTCCTCAAAAGAATCTCCAGGAAATAACAACAGCTAATGAATTGATCAAAAAAGATTTAAATAATATAACAGAAAGTGAATTTAGAATAATAGTCATAAAATTAATCACTGGGCTTGAAAACAGTATAGAGGACAGCAGAGAATCTCTTGCTACAGAGATCAAGGGACTAAAGAACAGTCAGGAGGAGCTGAAAAACATTTAAAACGAAGTGCAAAACAAAATGGAAATGACGCCTCGGATTGAAGAGAGCGAGGAGGGAATAGGTGAACTAGAAGATAAAATTATGGAAAAAGAGGAAGCTGAGAAAAAGAGAGATAAAAAATCCAGGAGTATGAGGGGAAAATTAGAGAACTAAGTGATACACTAAAAAGAAATAATATACGCATAATTGGTATCCCAGAGGAGGAAGAGAGAGGGAAAGGTGATGAAGGGGTACTTGAAGAAATAATAGCTGGATCAGAAGAGAAGATGGCGGCATAGGAGGACGCTGGGCTCACCGCGCATCCTGCTGATCACTTAGATTCCACCTACACCTGCCTAAATAACCCAGAAAACCGCCAGAGGATTAGCAGAACGGAGTCGCCGGAGCCAAGCGCAGACGAGAGGCCCACGGAAGAGGGTAGGAAGGGCGGCGAGGCGGTGCGCGCTCCACGGACTGGCCGGAGGGAGCCGGGGTGGAGGGGCTGCTCGCCGGCCAAGCAGAGCCCACGAGTCTGGCTTGCAAAAGCGGAGGGCCTGAGGGACTGTGTTCCTACAGCAAGTGCGACTTAGCATCTGGGAGGTCATAAGTTAACAGCTCTGCTGGGAAAGCGGGAAGGCTGGAGGACAAAGGGAGGGAGAGCTGCTGAGCCCCCTGACGACAGAGCTCAGTTTGGTGGGGAACAAAGTCGCTCACCAGCGCCATCTCCCCCGCCCATCCCCCAGCCAAAATCCCAAAGAGAACCAGTTCCTGCCAGGGAACTTGCTCGCTCTGCGCAAACACCCAACTCTGTGCTTCTGTGGAGCCAAACCTCCGGCAGCGGATCTGACTCCCTCCCGCTGCCACAGGACCCCTCCTGAAGTGGATCACCTAAGGAGAAGCAAGCTAAGCCTCCCCTCCTGCCCCTGTGCACCTTGCCTACCCACCCCAGCTAATACGCCAGATCCCCAGCATCACAAGCCTGGCAGTGTGCAAGTAGCCCAGATGGGCCACGCCACCCCACAGTGAATCCCGCCCCTAGGAGAGGGGAAGAGAAGGCACACACCAGTCTGACTGTGGCCCCAGCGGTGGGCTGGGGGCAGACATCAGGTCTGACTGTGGCCCCGCCCACCAACTCCAGTTATACACCACAGCACAGGGGAAGTGCCCTGCAGGTCCTCACCACGCCAGGGACTATCCAAAATGACCAAGCGGAAGAATTCCCCTCAGAAGAATCTCCAGGAAATAACAACAGCTAATGAGCTGATCAAAAAGGATTTAAATAATAAACAGAAAATGAATTTAGAATAATAGTCATAAAATTAATCACTGCGCTTGAAAACAGTATAGAAGACAGCAGAGAATCTCTTGCTACAGAGATCAAGGGACTAAGGTACAGTCACGAGGAGCTGAAAAGCACTTTAAACAAAATGCAAAACAAAATGGAAACAATGACAGCTCGGATTGAAGAGGCAGAGGAGGGAATAGGTGAACTAGAAGATAAAGTTATGGAAAAAGAGGAAGCTGAGAAAAAGAGAGATAAAAAAATCCAGGAGTATGAAGGGAAAATTAGACAACTAAGTGATACACTAAAAAGAAATAATATACGCATAATTGGTATCCCAGAGGAGGAAGAGAGAGGGAAAGGTGCTGAAGGGGTACTTGAAGAAATAATAGCTGAGAACTTCCCTGAACTGGGGAAGGAAAAAGGCATTGAAATCCAAGAGGCACAGCGAACTCCCTTCAGATGTAACTTAAATTGATGTTCTGCACGGCATATCATAGTGAAACTGGCAAAATACAAGTATAAAGAGAAAATTCTGAAAGCAGCAAAGGATAAACGTGCCCTTACATATAAAGGGAGATCTATAAGACTCGTGACTGATCTCTATTTTGAAACTTGGCAGGCCATAAAGGATTGGCACGAGATCTTCCATGTGCTGAACAGAAAAATATGCAGCTGAGAATCCTTTATCCAGCAAGTCTGTCATTTAGAATAGAAGGAAAGATAAAGGTCTTCCCAAACAAACAAAAACTGAAGGAATTCGTCACCACTAAACCAGCCCTACAAGAGATCCTAAGGGGGATACTGTGAGACCAAGTACCAGAGACATCACTACAAGCATAAATCATACAGACATTACAATGACTCAAAACCCGTATCTTTCTATAATAACACTGAATGTAAATGGATTAAATGCGCCAACCAAAAGACATAGGGTATCAGAATGGATAAAAAAAAAAAAAAAACAAGACCCATCTATTTGCTGTCTACAAGAGACTCATTTTAGACCTGAGGATACCTTTAGATTGAGAGTGAGGGGATGGAGAACTATTTATCATGCTACTGGAAGCTAAAAGAAAGCTGGAGTAGCCATACTTATATCAGACAAACTAGACTTTCAATTAAAGGCTGTAACAAGAGATGAAGAAGGGCATTATATAATAATTACAGGGTCTATCCACCAGGAAGAGCTAACAATTATAAATGTCTATGCGCCGAATACGGGAGCCCCCAAATATATAAAACAATTACTCATAAACATAAGCGACTTTATTGATAAGAATCTGGTAATTGCAGGGGACTTTAACAATCCACTTACAACATTGGATAGATCATCTAGACACACGGTCAATAAAGAAACAAGGGCCCTGAGTGGTACATAGGATCAAATGGACTTGACAGATATATTTAGAACCCTGCATCCCAAAGCAACAGAATATACTTTCTTCTTGAGTGCACATGGAACATTCTCCAAGATAGATCATATACTGGGTCACAAAACAGCCTTTCATAAGTATACAAGAATTGAAATTATACCATGCATTCTTTCAGACCACAATGCTATGAAGCTTGTAATCAACCACAGGAAAAAGTCTGGAAAAACTCCAAAAGCATGGAGGTTAAAAAACACCCTACTAAAGAATGAGTGGGTCAACCAGGCAATTAGAGAAGAAATTAAAAAATATATGGAAACAAACAAAAATGAAAATACAACAATCCAAACGCTTTGGGATGCAGCGAAGGCAGTCCTGAGAGTAAAATACATCACAATCCAGGCCTATCTCAAGAAACAAGGAAAATCCCAAATACAAAATCTAACAGCACACCTAAAGGAAATAGAAGCAGAACAGCAAAGGCAGCCTAAACCCAGCAGAAGAGAAATAATAAAAATCAGAGCAGAAATAAACAATATAGAATCTAAAAAAACGGTAGAGCAGATCAACGAAACCAAGAGTTGGTTTTTTGAAAAATAAACAAAATTGACAAACCTCTGGCCAGGCTTCTCAAAAAGAAAAGGGAGATGACCCAAATAGATAAAATCATGAATGAAAATGGAATGATTACAACCAATCCCTCAGAGATACAAACAATTATCAGGGAATATTATGAAAAATTATTTGCCAACAAATTGGACATCCTGGAAGAAATGGACAAATTCCTGAACACCCACACTCTTCCAAAACTCAATCAGGAGGAAATAGAAAGCTTGAACAGACCCATAACAAGCGAAGACATTGAATCGGTTATCAAAAATCTCCCAACAAATAAGAGTCCAGGACCAGATGGCTTCCCAGGGGAATTCTACTAGACATTTAAAGCAGAGATAATACTTATCCTTCTCAAGCTATTCCAAAAAATTGAATGGGAAGGAAAACTTTCAGACTCATTCTATGAAGCCAGTATTACTTTGATTCCTAAACAAGACAGAGACCCAGTAATAAAAGAGAACTACAGGCCAATATCCCTGATGAATATGGATGCAAAAATTCTCAGTAAGATACTAGCAAATCGAATTCAACAGCATATAAAAAGAGTTATTCACCATGATCAAGTGGGATTCATTCCTGGGATGCAGGGCTGGTTCAACATTCGCAAATCAATCAATGTGATGCATCACATTAATAAAAGAAAAGAACCATATGATCCTGTCAATCGATGCAGAAAAGGCCTTTGACAAAATCCAGCACCCTTTCTTAATAAAAACCCTTGAGAAAGTCGGGATAGAAGGAACATACTTAAAGATCATAAAAGCCATTTATGAAAAGCCCACAGCTAACATCATCCTCAATGGGGAAAAACGGAGAGGTTTTTCCCTGAGATCAGGAACACGACAGGGATGTTCACCCTCACCACTGTTGTTTAACATAGTGTTGGAAGTTCTAGCATCAGCAATCAGACAACAAAAGGAAATCAAAGTCATCAAAATTGGCAAAGATGTAGTCAAGCTTTTGTGTTTTGCCGATTACATATTATACATGGAAAATCCGATAGACTCCATCAAAAGTCTGCTAGAACGGATGCATGAATTCAGCAAAGTTGCAGGATACAAAATCAATGTACAGAAATCATTTGCATTCTTATACACTAACAATGAAGCAACAGAAAGACAAATAAAGAAACTGATTCCATTCACATTTCCACCAAGAAGCATAAAATACCTAGGAATAAATCTAACCAAAGATGTAAAAGATCTGTATGCTGAAAACTATAGAAAGCTTATGAAAGTAATTGAAGAATATATAAAGAAATGGAAAGACATTCCCTGCTCATGGATTGGAAGAATAAATATTGTCAAAATGTCAATACTACCCAAAGCTATCTACACATTCAATGCAATCCCAATCAAAACTGCACCAGCATTCTTCTCGAAACTAGAACAAACATACCTAAAATTCATATGGAACCACAAAAGGCCCCGAATAGCCAAAGTAATTTTGAAGAAGAAGACCAAAGCAGGAGGCATCACAATCCCAGGCTTTAGCCTCTACTACAAAGCTGTCATCATCAAGACAGCATGGTATTGGCACAAAAGCAGACACACAGACCAATGGAATAGAATGGAAACCCCAGAACTAGACCCACAAACGTATGGCCAACTCATCTTTGACAAAGCAGGAAAGAACATCCAATGGAAAAAAGACAGTCTTTTTAACAAATGGTGCTGGGAGAACTGGACAGCAACTTGCAGGAGGTTGAAACTAGACCACTTTCTCACACCATTCGCAATAATAAACTCAAAATGGATAAGGGACCTGAACGTGAGACAGGAAACCATCAAAACCCTAGAGGAGAAAGCAGGAAAAGACCTCTCTGACCTCAGCCATAGCAATCTCTTACTCGACACATCCCCAAAGGCAAGGGAATTAAAAGCAAAAATGAATTACTGGGACCTTATGAAGATAAAAAGCTTCTGCACAGCAAAGGAAACAACCAACAAAACTAAAAGGCAATCAACAGAATGGGAAAAGATATTTGCAAATGACATATCAGACAAAAGGCTAGTATCCAAAATCTATAAAGAGCTCACCAAACTCCACACCCAAAAAACAAATAACCCAGTGAAGAAATGGGCAGAAAACATGAATAGACACTTCTCTAAAGAAGACATCCCGATGGCCAACAGGCACATAAAAAGATGCTCAACGTCGCTCCTTATCAGGGAAATACAAATCAAAACCACACTTAGATATCACCTCACGCCAGTCAGAGTGGCCAAAATGAACAAATTAGGAGACTATAGATGCTGGCGAGGATGTGGCAAAACGGCAACCCTCTTGCACTTTTGGTGGGAATGCAAATTGGTTCAGCCGCTCTGGAAAGCAGTGTGGAGGTTCCTCAGAAAATTAAAAATAGACCTACCCGATGACCCAGCAGTAGCACTGCTAGGAATTTACCCAAGGGATACAGGAGTACTGATGCATAGGGGCACTTGTACCCCAATGTTTATAGCAGCACTCTCAAACAATAGCCAAATTATGGAAAGAGCCTAAATGTCCATCAACTGATGAATGGATAAAGAAATTGTGGTGTATATACACAATGGAGTACTACGTGGCAATGAGAAAGAATGAAATATGGTCCTTTGTAGCAACGTGGATGGAACTGGAGAGTGTGATGCTAAGTGAAATAAGCCATACAGAGAAAGACAGATACCATATGGTTTCACTCTTATGTGGATCCTGAGAAACTTAACAGAAACCCATGGAGGAGGGGAAGGAAAAAAAAAAGAGGTTGGAGTGGGAGAGAGCCAAAGCATAAGAGACTCTTAAAGACCGAGAACAAACTGAGGGTTGATGGGGGGTGGGAGGGAGAGGAGGGTGGGTGATGGGTATTGAGGAGGGCACCTTTTGGGATGAGCACTGGGTGTTGTATGGAAACCAATTTGACAATAAATTTCATATATTGAAAAAAAATAAAAAATAAATTAAAGAATTGAAATAATAAACAAACGAACAAACAAACAAATTGTGTGGTTGACCAGGAAAATGACAATCCAAAAACGTGTATGTGTCAATTTTTAGAGCTGAATGCAAAGAAGAGGGACACTAAGGAGATTCTGTCAAAGCATTAAAACAATTCAGCAGTTTATTCTCCAGACTTGCCCTTCCCCATATCTTCATGAATACTCTGGCCATTTGTTGTGGAGTCTATAGATAAGGGGATTTGGCATGGGCATAAGGATGGTGTAGAAAACAGATCATTTTTTCTTGGATGGGAGAACGATCTGAAGTGGGCAGCATGTATATGAACAATACTGTTCCATAGTACATTCCCACCACCCTGAGGTGAGAGGAACAGGTGGCAAAAGCTTTTCAGCGACCATCTCCAGAACCCATGCAAATGACAGCCAGCATGACACAAGCATAGGAAGCAATGATGGTTGTTACAGGGATAACAATCCTTACAATACAGCGGTAGAAAAGAACTTCTTCAAATGTTGAGATATCATTGCATGAGACGATTAGCATGGAAGGAAAATCACAGAAGAAGTTGGCTATTTCCCTGAACCCACAATAGGAGAAAGAAAATGATACCATCAGTAGAGCCCAGGATCAAAGAAGATGCGGCCATAAGTCCACAAATTTTAGGGCTCATAGATTGAAATATCTTAGAAGATGGCAAATGGCAACATAATGGTCCTAAGACATGATTGCCAACAGGAAACATTCACAACCTATTAGTGATGCATAGAAGAAAATTTGTGTGGCACACACTGCCACAGTAATGGACTTGCTTCCAGACAAGTAATTGAGGGCCATCTTGGGTACAGTAGTGCAGATGAGTATGAGATCCATGAGGGACAGTTGGCTGAGGAGGAAGTACATGGGGGTGTGGAACTGGGTGTCCAGGTAGATAAGGAGAACCATGACAGTGTTTCCCGTGAAGGCCACCATGAAGATACAGAAGACCAAAGAAAAGAGGAAGATGTGCATAGGGCTTTGATCAACGATTCCCAAAAGGATGAAATCAGAGGTAAATCTAATTGTCCCATGCCATGATGAATGTGTTCTTTATCTATTACAACAAAAATTGATGCTAATTAATTAATTTGGCAAACATGTACCCAGTGCCTTACAAAAGCTTGTGATTGTGGTAATTCTACAGGTGAATGATTAAGATGACATCACCAGGATAAGGAATTTCAAAGATCAAAATGTATAATATCAGAAAAAATATTTTCTGTTAGTACCGTCTAGTTTATAAAAGTGTGAAACATTTAAGTTCATCTTCTAACTATCCTTTGTCTTCCTTGGAAAATTAAGATAATAATATACATTTTATATAATTGATAATGTTTCTTAGAAAAAGAAACTTCTCCTAAAAAAATCTGACAGTGTGTGGTAATATTAGAAGTCCTTTACAGATATGTTGATAGAGAAATTAAGCTTAAGTCAGCATGTGGAAGAAAAATATATTAGAGATAAAGAATACAATATGTACCTTTGCCCTCAAGATGCTAGAAATTTTTTTTTGTATCAGTGTTAACAAAACCTTTACATTTGTCAATTTCTTTACAGTTTAATGTTTATTTATTTATTTATTTAGAGAGAGAGAGAGAGAGAGAGATAGCACAATCATAGAAGGAGCAGAGAGAGAGGGAGACACAGAATCTGAAGCAGGCTCCAGGCTCCAAGCTTTCAGCCAGAGCCCCATACGGGACTCGAACTCATGAGCTGTGAGATCATGACCTTAGCTGAAGTCAGACACTCCACTGACTGAGCCACCCAGGCGCCCCAATTTCTTTACAGTTTAGAGTGTTTCATTTGTACTTACAGAAAATATTCTATACACCAAGTGGATGAGATGAGAAAATATTTTAATTATACAAACATAAAACTGTTGTACAATTTTTCTTTAGCTCAATGTGATATCCCTCCAAAGGGATATGTTGAGTCCTCAACCCCAGCATCTCCAAAAGTAAACTACTTTCAAAATAATAAAGATGAGATGAGATGAGATCATACTGAATGTTTTGTGCAAATACCACTCCAATAGGACTAGTATCTTTATAAGAAGATAGCCATGTGAAGACAGAGACACAAGTGGAATGCATGATAATAGAGGTAGAGATTGAAGTGATACATCTACATACCAAGGAATTTCAATTATTGTTGGTCCTCACCAGAAGCTAGGAGAGAGTTTTGACTTCTTTCTTACAAGCCCCAGAAGTAACCACCCCTGCCAATATCTTCAATTTTTACTTGTAGTAATCTCCATTACTGTAAGATAATATATTCGTGTCATTTTAAGACAACCATCATGTGGTACCTTGTTATGCTTTTCTAGGAAACCAATATATCCAAAATGTCCTCTAAATAATTACTACATACAAAAACAGAAATTCACAGAAACTCAATGTCCAAACATTCAAACAATGTTTCTGAAGTTCTGTCTATGTTTTGGGCACAGGGAGTAAAGCAGCAATCACAACAGGCACAAAAACAAAACAAAACCAAACAAAAAACAACAACAAAGAAACTTACCCTTACCAATAGAGACAAAAACAAACAACAACAAAAACAAAAAAGACACCACTATGAAGGTGTGGAAACATAATTGAAATGGAGTGTTCCATTTTAAAGAGAGTACTCAGGGGGACCTCACTTATCTGGTGGTATTTGACTAAATGCTAGGGGGAAGTTAAAAAAAAGACAGCACATAATAATAAAGAACAATCCATGCATAAATTCCACAAAGTGGAACATAAGTGAAAAATTTACATATATACAAGATTTTAGAAAAACAGATATTGCTAAGTTAATGTTTCATGTTCACCGTAGCATTTAAAATTTATTTTTGATGTGATTATGTATGATAAAAGTTTGTATATGAAGCAGATCATTCCAGGTAATAAAAACAATGTCATAAACAAAAAGACTAGCCTGATGAATATAACAATTAACATGAATATACTTTTATAATCCATGCATCACATTTTTTGAAGAGGTAAAAAACCCAAACCAAACCAAACCAAAACAACAACAGCAAAAAGTTAAGTAACAAGGAAAAAATGTAGCTGAGAAGAAGCTAGAACCTTGAATCCAGCCTCATGAGTTTGAATTTATTTTTCATTTTTTAAAAGAGGGTATGTAGTTCTTTAAGTTGTAATCATGTATACAAATTGTGAATGATGCTGTGAGTAAGAAAGAGAAAAACCTAAAAATATTTTAAAATTTCAATTCATGAATGATCACGACCTACAAATACTAATCTACCAGAATGACTTCTCTGTATTTTGATCTCATTAAGTCTCAAAGAAGAGTGACTTGATTCCGTGACAGTGAATTTCTGTGTATGTGTCCATAACAAGTTCAACCCATAAATCATGGAAACCATTCCCAGATACTGAGAAAAGAATCACTGAACGAATTAATTGATATATACACTGACTGGCCAGGATTTGACCAGAAAAATTAAGCAAAACAGTATGCGAAATGATGCCAGGCTACATATTGATGTAATCAATTCTGGATGCTAAACTAATTATACTCGTTTGTAGAGGAATGGTCAGAAAAAAAATAGATGAGAACAGGAAAAAACTTTCATGAGCAAAAATTTCCATAGTAACCCTTTTTCCAATAGCAAAATACAGCCTTAAAGTACATTAATTCCTGTTTTAAGAGCATAGCTACACTCTCTGATAGCTATACTATAATTAATGAGCCTCAATAATGAAATGTTGAATTAACAGATCACAGTTAACTCACAAATTCTATGATATGAAATTTAAATACAGATGATACATTATTTAAGAAATAGAGCATTATCGAAATAATGGTTATTATTATAACCAAACCAGGAGGTTATATAATTAGAGAGTGTCAGACTGATTTCCAAAAAAACATTGGTAATGTTATTGTAAAACCTTTACAAAAGTGCTTTATGCATAATAAATTTGTTGTTAAATTTGAAGTTATATGAATCTATTTAAAAATACATATAAAGTCTTAGAAGAAAACATAACAAGTGTACAGGTTCTGTGAGTGTGAGCTGTGCTTACTAAAAGAAAAAACAATGAGGTCTCAAATTGCATTTCAAATGATGCACTCATATTCTTATTCTCATTCTATTCTCATATTCTTATTCTCAGCATTATATGAAAATAAAACATGGAATTTTACCCAATTTTTTCCATGTGTGAGCTGAGGCAAGTACTTAACACCTGCCACAATTCTCATATTCTTACAAGCAGAGTACTATCACATTCCTCAAAAAAAAAAATGCACAGATTAAATGAAAGAATCACATAAAGTGCTTAGGACTAAAATCACTTAAGAAATGAAACCAATTATCTCCAGATCTCCATTTTCAGCAGAACGTTTGGCATTAACTTGCAAACACTCTTACCTGATTATTTATACTGTCTCTTAGTAGGAGTCTAAATAGCATATAATTTCAATGAGATATTACACTACAGAAAAAGAAAATTACATATTTTGCATGTTTTTATCTACATAATAAAAAAGAAACACTTCACACACAACTGGAAACTTTATCATTATTAATAAATGGAAAACATACTAAAGAACTAGAGAAAATAAACACATCTAGGGATACTCATAGTAACCCCTAGTAATCATGAGAGTTACTCATAGAAATCATGAAAGGGTCCAAAGTCTTCATAACAGCACTCATTTAAATATCATTCTCAGTTTATTATATTATTTAACATCCCAGAGAATCAGCATGACTCTAATTGCATGTGTATGGTACATCCTTGATCATGAATACACATATACCTGTCAAAATATAACTTTTCTTTTAAAATGTTTTAAACAGAAAATTATGAATATATTTTCACTTTATTCTAGAAGCACTCATAGAATGTAGCATCATACCTGCTCTGAATTATTTTATTGAAATCTCACTCTCTTTAACTTCCCTGGAAGACACAAGTCATCAGTCTAAAGTAAAAGAATTTTTATTCCTAGATAAACCCTACCCAGCCTGACCATGGGAAGAAGATGGAAAATTAATGTGTTACCCCTCTGGAGATTCCATTCCCTTTTCTTTAATTATAATAGATTTCATTGTTTTTCATCTCCTCTCCTAGGACAATGAAAAAAATTAGCTTTTATGCTTTTTGAAAATAGTTACCCTGGGTAGATAATTATGTCTCCTTCTTAAAGTATTAGTGTGAACTCACTGAAATTTTCTGCTCCACCTCACATCCATAATAATAACAGGAAAACCATATTGAGTGCTTCCTATATGGTTGGCACTGAGCAGGATGTATGTGAACTCACAGAGATTTACAAACATTGCATGTATCAGGTACTGTTATTATTATTTTTTTCTTTTCTTCCATAATAAAACTGCTTAAGGAAATTGTCCAAGGTAATGGCAAACTGTTCAAGCTAATGAACAAAAGACAGGATATTCCAATGCTAGCATCAGTTCGATTTTTATGTTTTATTAAAGTATAATTAACCATTATAAATTACACATATTTAAGATATTCAGCTTGATATTTTGATGTATGTATACACTGTGAAATGACTTCCACAATAAGTTAATTGACATAATTATCACTTCCAATACCATTATTATTGTGTAGTGAGAACATTTGAGATCTGCACACATAGTAAATTTTAAGTATATAATACAGTTGTGAAAACTAACTACAGTCAACATGCTATACATAGGACATCCAGAACTTATACAATGGAATGTTGTTCATTCAGCTTTTTAATTTTTAAAAAATTTTTTTTTAATTTACATCCAAATCAGTTACCATATAGTGCAACAATGATTTCAGGAGTAGATTCCTTAATGCAACTTACCCATTTGGGCCATCCCCCATTCCCACAACCCTCCAGTAACCTTCTGTTTATTCTCTCTTATGTTTTCTCCCACTCCCTGTTTTTATATTATTTTGTTTCCCTTCCCTTATGTTCATCTGTTTTGTATCTTAAAGTCCTTATATGAGTGAAGTCATATATTTGTCTTTCTCTGACTGACTAATTTCACTTAGCATAACCTTCCACTTCCATCCATGTAGTTGCAAATGGCAAGATTTCATTCTTTTTGATTGCCGAGTAATACTCCATTGTGTGTGTGTGTGTGTGTGTGTGTGTGTGTGCGTATATATATACGTATATATATATATATATATACGTATATATATATATATAATGGATAAGGAATTGGTGGTATACCACCAATTCCTTATCCATTCATCCATCGATGGACATTTGGGCTGTTTCCATACTTTGGCTATTGCTGATAGTGCTGCTATAAACATTGCATATGTCCCTTCAAATCAGCACACCTGTATATTTTGGATAAATACCTAGTAGTCCAATTGCTGGGTAGTAGGGTAGTTATATTTTTAATTTTTTGAGGAAACTCCATACTGTTTTCCAGGGTGGCTGCACCAGCTTGCATTCCCACCAACAATGCAAAAGAGATACCCTTTCTCTGCATCGTCACAAACATCTGTTGTTGCCTGAGTTGTTAATGTTAGCCATTCTGACAGGTGTAAGGTGGTATCTCATTGTGGTTTTGATTTGCATTTCCCTGATTATGAGTGATTTTGAGCCTTTTTCATGTGTTGGTTGGCCATCTGGATGTCTTTGGAGAAGTGTCTTTTGATGTCTTCTGCCCATTTCTTCACTGGATTATTTGTTTTTATGGGTGTTGAGTTTGACAAATTCTTCATAGATTTTGGATACTAACCCTTTATCTGATATGTTGTTTGCAAATATCTTCTCCCATTCAGTCGGTTGCCTTTTAGCTTTCCTGATTGTTTCCTTTGCTGTGCAAAAGCTTTTTATTTTGATGAGGTCCTAGTAGTTCATTTTTGCTTTTGTTTCCCTTGCCTCCAGAGACGTGTTGAGTAAAAAGTTGCTGCAGCCAAGACCAAAGAGGATTTTTCCTGCTTTCTTCTCAAGGATTTAGATGGTTTCCTGTCTTACATTTAGGTCTTTCATCCATTTTGAGTTTATTTTTGTGTATGGTGTAAGAAAGTGGTCGAAGTTCATTTTTCTGCATGTCTCTGTCCAGTTTTCCCAGCACCACTTGCTGAAGAGACTGTTTATTCCAATGGATATTCTTTCCTGATTTGTCAAAGATCAGTTGGCCATACATTTGAGGGTCTGTTTCTGGGTCCTCTATTCTGTTCCATTGATCTTACTGTCTGTTCTTGGGTTAGTACCATACTGTCTTGGTGATTATAGCTTTGTAGTATAACTTGAAGTCCAGGATTGTCATGCCTCCTCCTTTGGTTTTCTCTTTCAAGATTGCTTTGGCTATTCGGGTCTTTTCTGGTTCCATACAAATTTTAGGATTATTTGTTCTAGCTCTGTGAAGAATGCTTGTGTTATTTTGATAGGGATTGCATTGAATATGTAGATTGCTTTGGGTATAATCGACATTTTAACAATATTTGTTCTTCCTACCAAGAAGCATGGAATATTTTTCCATTTTTTTGTGTGTCTTCCTCAATTTCTTTCACGAGCTTTCTATACTTTTCAGTGTATAGATTTTTCACCTCTTTGGTTAGATTTATTCCTCGGTATTTTACAGTTTTTGGTGTAATTGTAAATGGGATCAATTCCTTGATTTCTCTTTCTGTTGCCTCATTGTTGTTGAATAAGAATGCAACCAATTTCTGGCATTGATTTAATATCCTGCAACTTTGCTGAATTCATGAATCAGTTCTAGCAGGTTTTTGGTGGCATCTTTTGGGTTTTCCATATATAGAATCATGTCATCTGCAAAGAGTGAAACTTACACGCCCTCCTGGGCAATTTGGATGCCTTTATTTCTTTGTGTTGTCTGACTGCAGAGGCTAAGACTTCCAATACTATGTTGAATAACACTGGCGAGAGTGTGTATCTTTGTCTTGTTCCTGACCTTAGGGGGGAAGCTCTCAGTTCTTCCCCATTGAGGATTATATTAGCGTTGGGTCATTCATATATGGCTTTTATGATCTCGAGGTATGATCCTTCTTTCTCTACTTTCTTGAAAGTTTTTATCAAGAAAGGATGCTGTATTTTGTCAAATGCTTTCTCTGCACCTATTGAGAGGATCATATGGTTCTTGTCCTTTCTTTTATTGATGTGACAGATCATGTTAATTTTTTTGTGGATATTGAACCATTCCTGCATCCCAGGCATAAATCCTACTTGGTCATGGTGAATAATTAATGTATTGTTGGATCCAGTTGGCTAATATCTTGTTGAGGATTTTTGCATCCATGTTCATCAGGGAAATGGGTCTATACTTATTTTTAGTGTGGTCTCTGGTGTTGGAATCAAGGTAATGCTGGCCTCATAGAAAGTGTTTGGAAGTTTTCCTTCCATTTCTATTTTTTGGAACAGCTTCAAGAGAATAGGTGTTAACTCTTCCATAAATGTTTGGTAGAATTGCCCTAGAAAGCCTTCTGGCCCTGGACTTGTTCTTTGGGAGGTATTTGATTAGTAATTTGATATATTTACTGGTATGTGTCTGTTTAAATTTTCTATTTCTTCCTTTTCCAGTTTTGGTAGTATATATGTCTCTACGAATTTGTCCATTTCTTCCAGATTGCCCATTTTATTGGCATATAATTGCTCATAATATTCTCTTATTATGGTTTTTATTTCTGCTGTATTGGTTGTGGTCTCCCCTCTTTCCTTTTTGATTTCATTTATTTGAGTTCTTTCCTTTTTGTTTTTGATCAAAGTGGCTAGTGGTTTATCAATTTTGTTAATTCTTTCAAAGATCCAGCTTCTCATTTTGTTGATCTGTTCTACTGTTTTGTTTTGTTTGTTTCAATAGCATTAATTTCTGCTCTAATCATTATCATTTCCTGTCTTCTGTTGGTTTTGAGTTTTATTTGATTTTCTTTTTCCAGCTCTTTAAAGCACAAGATTAGGTTGTGTATCTGAGGTCTTTCTTCTTTCTTTAAGAAGGCATGGATTGCTGTGTACTTTCCTCTTATGAAAACCTTTGCTGTGTCCCAGAGGCTTTGGGTTGTGGTGTTATCATTTTAATTGGCTTCCATATACTTTTTAATTTACTCTTTAACTTCTTGGTTGGCCCATTCACTCTTTAGTAGGATGTTCTTCAGTCTCCAATATTTGTTACCTTTCCAGATTTTTTTTTTCTTGTGGTTGATTTTGAGTTTCATAGCATTGTGGTCTGAAAATATGCACTATATGATCTCAGTCTTTTTGTACTGGCTGAGGGCTGATTTGTGTCCCAGTCTGTGGTCTATTCTGGAGAATGTTCTATGTGCACTGGAGAAGAATGTATATTCCACTTCTTTAGGATAAAATGTTCTGAATATATCTGTTAAGTCCATCTGGTCTAGTGTGTCATTCAAATCCATTGTTTCTTTCTTGATTTTTTGATTAGATGATCTGTCAGTTGCTGTGAGTGGGATGTTGATGTCTCCTACTATTATGGTATTACTATCAATGAGTTTCTTTATGTTTGTGATTAATTGATTTATATATTTGGGTGCTTTCACATTTGGTGCATAAATGTTTACAACCGTTAGGTCTTCTTGGTGGATAGACCCCTTAATTATAGTACAAGACCCTTCTTCATCTCTTGATACAGTCTTTATTTTGACGTCTGGGTTGTCTAATATAAGTATGGCTACTCCAGCTTTCTTTTGTTGACCATTAGCATTATAGATGGTTCTCAATCCCCTTATTTTCAACCTGAAGGTATCTTTAGGTCTAAAGTGGGTCTCTTGTAAACAGCATATAAATGGATCTTGTTTTCTTATCCATTCTGTTACCATATGTCTTTTTATTGGAGCATTTAGTCCATTGAAATTTAGAGTGAGTACTGAAAGATGTGAATTTATTGCCATTATGTTGCTTGTAGAGGTGGAGTTTCTGGTGGTGTTTTCTGGTCCTTTCTAAGCTTTGTTGCTTTTGGTCTTTATTTATTATTATTTATTTTTATTTTTTTCATCTTTTGTCCCCTCAGAGAGTCACCCTTAAAATTTCTTGCAGGGCTGGATTAGTGGTCACAAACTCCTTTAATTTTTGTTTGTCTAGGAAACTTTTTATCTCTCCTTCTATTTTGAATGACAGCCTTGCTGGATAAAGAACTCTTGGCTGCATATTTTTCTGATTCAGCACATTGAATATACTCTGCCATTCCTTTCTGGCCTTCCAAGTTTCTGTGGATAGTACTGCTGCATACCTGATCTATCTTCCCTTATAGGTTAAGGACTGTTTTTTTTTTCCCCTTGCTGCTTTCATGATTCTCTCCTTGCCTGAGTATTTGTGAATTTGACTATGATATGCTTTCTTGATGGTTGGATTTTGTTGAATCTAGTGGAATTCCTTTGTGCTTCCTGGATTTTGATGTCTGCGTCTTTCCCCAGGTTAGGAAAGTTTTATGCTATGATTTCTTCACATAGCCCTTCTACCCTATTTCTATCTCTTCCTCTTCTGTGACCCCTATGATTCTGATGTTGTTCTTTTTTAATGAGTCACTGATATATCTGTTTCTTAAATTGTGTTCTTTTGCCTTATATCCCCTCTATTTTCTGCTTCATTGTTCTCCATAAGTTTGTCCTCTATATAGCTGATTCTCTGTTCTGCCTCATCCACCATTTGAGATTGCAGCTCAGTTATAGCATTTTTTATTTCATCCCGACTAGGTTTTATCTCTGCAGAAAATGATTCTAATCTGTTTTCAATCCCAGCTAATATTCTTAATATCATGATTCTAAATTCTGATTCAGACATCTTGCTTGTATCTGTGTTGTAAATTCCCTGGATGTCACTTCTTCCTGTTCTTTCCTTCAGGGTGAATTCCTTCATTTTGTCATTTTGAGGGAGAAAAGCAATTAATAAGGTAAACAATTTAAAATTAAAAAAATTAAAAACTCTACAAAAATCAAATAAAGTAATCTAGATCCTAGGTGTGTCCTGGTGTGTTTGTTGAAAGGAGCTTGAGAGATTAGAGAAAAAAGGGAAAGATATAAAAGAAAAGAAAGGAAAGGAAAAGCAAAGAAAAGAAAGGAAAATTTCTGAAAATTTGAAAAAAATGAATACAGTGAAATAGTATAAAATGAAATGATGGAAGTAAAAAATAGAATATTAAAAAGTTACAAACAATAAAAATATAGTAGAAAACAAATAAGTAATATTATTTTTAATAGAAATGGAAAGTAAAGATAATTTTTCCTCTTTCTGTATTCAAGGATAAGAAAAGAAAACAAATTGGATAGATGGACAAGCAAACAGACCGAAGTATGATTGAAATTACATCGGTTTCTGCTACAAGTCAAACTATGAAGCACTTTATAGTCTGTAAACTAAGTAAGCGGAAAGACTTGTGTTGTTCCTGAAGAGGGAGGTTGGCCCAGTTGAGCATGGCTTAGTGTAATGGCACCATTGTACATTAGATGGTGGTGATTAGATTACTGGGGTGGATTGTTGTGGCAGCTATAGGTGTGTATGCACATGCACAGGAGGGGTGAAAATGGCATCACCCAGCTACCCAGTCTCTAGTATCAGAACTCTGTGCTCTTCCTGATTAGCAATCTTGCACCTTTCCTTTCTGTCCAGCTTCTGTCCACTCCCACTTTTACACTGTCTGTGACCAACCAATCAAGTTTTCAGGTGGCACCTCCCTCCTGAGTTTTATCTCACACGTGGCTGTGTTTCCCAACCCCTCACTTCTGAGGGACTGTGGCTTTGTCCCGCTCAAACATTCTTGGGGAATGTCTCACTGACCAATGGCTGGCTGCCAGCCCACTCCCAAGAATGGGAGACCGTGCTGCTGCTGATGCCCAAAGCATCAGCCCACCGCAGAAAAAGTTCACACAATTGTGTAACAGCAGTGTTTCAGGGATTATGGAAAATCACAACTCACATCTGGCACCAGGCTTCCCCCTTAATGTCTTTGTTCCAGCACCAGTGAATATGGTTGTTCTCTGGGCTCCATTAGGACCTTTGCCTATGGGGAGACCACACAGCCTCTACCAAATGTCCTCCCAGCAGGGGAACTGTCTCTCCCCCTTTGGCTCAAGGACCCCAAGGACCTCCCTCTCTGCTTGTGAGGATTTGCACTTCCCACCAGAGCACCACCAGGTATGGATCTACAGAGTTTCAGACTCTGCACTCCTCCTGTTTGTAAAGTCTTAATGGAATTTAAACACTCTCTTTACTCCGTTTTTTGATCAATCCCTTGCATACTCTTTCTTTTCTCTCCAGATGCTTTCAGGTGGGGGTAATGTTTTCCACACTCTCCACCCCTGGCTCTGTTCTCTTTCTGCAAGCAAAACCAGCTCCCTGCCCTCTGCAGCTTTCTCCCCCAGTTCACTTCTCTGTGCTGCATACCTGCTAAGTTCTCTGGTTCATGTTGTGAAGATTTTTGTGTTAATCCTCAAATCAGTTTTCTAGGTGTGCAGGATGGTTTAGTGTTGATCTGGCTGTATTTCATTGATGAGAGACACAAAAAACTTATATGCTATTCCGCCATCTTGGCACCTCCTTCTGAATGACTAAATTCTACCCCCGAAACCAATATTACACTACATGTTAGCTAACTAGAATTTAAATAAAAAATTGTAACAAACAAAAAATATCCTTTTTGTAACAATGGAAATTTATCATTAAATATGCATTGACATACTCTATTTTAATAAAATATTAATTAGCACCAAATATGCATTTGGATTTTCTGTAATACAGGATATTGTTGATACTATAAATGGTTACTTCCACTACTACTTCTGGAATTATTTGATGAGAACATTCTAAAAATAAGTACAAGTTTTATTGTTATTAATGAAAACTTCTTATCTGTTATTTTAAATTGGTGCATTAATATGGACAAAGCAGTATTTTTATGGTTTGTTTTCTTTGATAAATCAGATTGAAGCTCCATGCTTCTTTATTTGACATAAATCTGATCATCCATTGCTAGTTCTATGAAATGACCTAATGAACTGATGCTTTTAACTCTCAATCCTCTTTTTCAAAATTAAGCACACATGAAATAATAGCAAATATCAGGAAAATAAAAATAAAGTTATGACATTTGATTTATTCATCAAAATCCAAAAGCTACTTTTCTAAATTGACAATCTTAAACATTCTCCAAGCATACTTATAATTTTATTTAATCTCATGAGGACTTCTCATTCATTACTTGCCCTCATCAACCCTTCCTGACTTAACTCTTTTCTATTAACAAATTAGTACTCATGATACATATTCAATCTTTTTCATTTCCAGTGCTGTAAATTCCATTGTCCTGCACCTTCTGGAGAATGACCTAACCAGTTCAATCTATTTTTATATTCTGAGTGCTGATGGAACAAAATTCCACAGCTTTTTTGTTTGTGTTATTACCATAAATAATTTTTGTTTTGTGTGTCCTCAAAACCATCCATTTTTTCAGAATTTCTCAAGAATTACTCAGAGGTTTCATCATAGAACTTACTCACAGGTAAGATTTGTTATAATGAAATAGGATACACAGTAGGATACTGAGGAGAAAAGACAGAGTCCAGATGAATCCATATGCAGTCTTCCTCACACTTCCTCCATCTGTGAGATGTCACTTGGAGCAGATTTTTCTCTCAGTAATGAAAATGGAACACTGATGATGTGAACCTGGTAGCTTTCTGTTTCCTAAATAATTAATGGTTCAGCTGTTAGAAGTACTGTTAGCAGACAGCTTTCATCTATATACCCCCTCAGGGATTCCTTCACCTTTATATAGCTCCTCTCTCGAGAGGAAAAGAGAGAGAGAGGGAGAGCGAGAGGGAGAGCAAGTTGGGGGAGAGAGAGAGAGAGAGAGAGAGAAAGATCTTGCTCTCTCTCTCTCCTAAAGTGTAAAATCATAATCCCCCCCCCCGCCTATAAACTCATAATCCCCTCCCAGCTCAAACTCCTGAATTGTAAGATCATGACCTGTGCTGAAGTGGGACAGTAAACTGACTGGGGGGGGGGGGGAGGAGAGAGAGAGATCTCGCTCTCCCTCTCGCTCTCCTCTCGAGAGAGAGAGAGAGGAAGAGAGAGAGAGAGAGGAGAGCGAGAGGGAGAGTGAGCGAGCGAGAGAGAGGGAGAGCGAGAGGGAGAGCAAGCGGGGGGAAGGAGAGAGAGAAGAGAGAGAGGCGAGAGAGGAGAGAGAGAGGGACTCCTCCCACCCTGAGGCTCAAACTCTTTTTTTTTTTTTTCAAATTTTTTTTCAACGTTTTTTATTTATTTTGGGGACAGAGAGAGACAGAGCATGAACGGGGGAGGGGCAGAGAGAGAAGGAGACACAGAATCGGAAACAGGCTCCAGGCTCTGAGCCATCAGCCCAGAGCCTGACGCGGGGCTCGAACTCACGGACCGCGAGATCGTGACCTGGCTGAAGTCAGACGCTTAACGGACTGCGCCACCCAGGCGCCCCAGGCTCAAACTCTTAAAGCGTAAAATTATAACCCCACCCACCCATCTCTCTCTCTCTCTCTCTCTCTCTCTCTCTGTCTCTATTTGCCTAAGGAAGGGAATAATTCATGATCAGTGTGGGAATGTGAAAATCCATTCATGTCCACCAACTCAGGCCAAATCCAAAGGGCTATTCCAACTGTGTACTTCCTTACTGGGTAAGCCAAAACTGTTTTATAAAACTAGAAATTGGGTCACTTGCCATGCAGAAGTCAGTGTGCATGTATGTAGAGCACAGGGTCCTTGCTTCAAAGTAGGGGTCCAAGTTTTAGAACAGGGAATGGAGAAGTGAGATAATACATAGAAGGGCATTCAATAACTTGTGAAATGTGTCAGGTTTTTGAGAAACATGGGGTAAATAGTAACTGTAACTGAATAGGATATCTATCACTAAGTCAATTGATGATCTGGAAGAATAACCAAAAGAAGAAATTAATTAATTATCATTTGAAAGCTAAATGTGAAAGCCAGAGGGGCTCCTTTGGAATGGCTCATCTTCTGCAGTGGGAAACCAGAGAAAATGGAAGCCAAGGCCAAGCATCTAATAGAGCAAGTAGTGGAGCTCCAATGAAGTTGTGTTATCAATCAAGGAAGGTCTGCTATGCCAAGGCCATGGGTAGGAAAAAATGAGTCCTACATTACAGGACAACACTCCTAAATTTATTGTGTCCCTATATTTGTTTAAACCATCTTAAGGTACTAAACAGGTCCGCTCTCCTTCAATACCTATCAGTCTTCCCTTAATCAGAGGTTTTGCACAGGATTCTACTGCCCAAAATGCCATATGCTTCTTTATGATATACCTCAATTTCCCCTCTTGGAAATTAGGTCAATCAATGGGTTTAAGTTATAGTGTAACTTGACGGGGGAGATGAATCTGGTAAAAGTGAAAAGGAAATATACCCCATAGAGTTGCAATCTCTGATCTGTATCACCAGGAGCTGGTAGATTACAAGTGGAAGTGGATCCTTAGCATGCTTTTCAAGTAAGGCAAAATATATACCAATAAGAATGTTTAACAACTCAAAACACTCTACTGGGACACAGAACATAACACTCTAGTAATCACTCAAGAAATGTCCCACACTTTCTACTTTAATACCTCCTAGAAGCATTAGAATTTGGGTCCATATAAAAAAAAAACAAAATCTCCTGAAATGGACAAAAATAAATGTAAGTATATTATGACAACTCTGTAATTTTTAGTCACTCTATGTAATTGATTCCCTAAAGCAAAAATAATGCATTTCAAAGTTTATAATGTAAGTAAGGGTACTACTTAAAAACAGGTTCAATAGAATATATCAACATAAATATAGATACATACTTAGATGGAAATAAATTTATTATGTGTGATTGGCTCATGTGACTATGGTAGTACCAAGTTCTGCTGTCTGCAAGCTGAACACCCAATATAGCAGATGCTGTACTTCCAGTTCAAACATGAAGACTTGAGAGTCAGGGGGAGGCAACAGTGTAAGTGTCTGAAGCTTGAGAACCAGGAACAATAATGTCCAAGGGTAAGAGAAATTGAATATACCAGTGTATGCACATACAAATGTGTCCTTCTGCATTTTCATTGTATTCAGTCCCTGAATTGAAGTACATCTGCATTGGTAAGGGAAATTTCTTTACTCAGTTCACATACTCTAATGGTACTCTCTTCTGGAAACACACAGACACTCTGAGAAATGTCTTAACAGCTATCTGGGCATCCCTAACTCCATTAAGTTTACACATAAAATTAACCAACACAATTAGTATAAATAATTTCATAAAAATAATTATATTGTTATAAAGTTATTCTACTACATGCAAAATGATACAATGTTAGTCAAAGATAAATTCTAATGAATATAATATGTATACTGTAAATTCTATAACAAAAAAAATAAAGAGTTAAATAAATTATGCTCCATGCCTTACAAGGGTGGTAGGTTTTCCATAACTGGATATTAGGGAAATATAAATCAATGCCACAAATGATCAATAAGGTAAGATGCTCAACATTAGTAGTCATTGGGAAAATGAAAATTGAACTCCAGATTATATACTATCAGTTATTTTCCAGAACAGATAAAAATTAGAAAAATAACAGACACTACTAAAAGAAATATACTTGGCAACATCTATTGAATTTGAACACACACCTTGTGAATCCATACCTGCAGCAAGAGACATAGACATGAATATTTCATTTCATTTCATTTCATTTCATTTCATTTCATTTCATTTCATCTAGAAGCAACATAAATGTATATCAGTAATCAAATGCATAGACTCATGTTACCATCACCATGATCTAAATAATAAACATATTACATATATGTGTATGTGTGTGTGTGTTTATATATATCCCCAACTCATTAAGTTTCTTGTATATGTGTTATACCTCTATGTACCTGGAAAAGTAATCAAATGTATACATAAATTGCAGTATAATTGAGCAATGGGCACTTAACAGTTACATTGTACAATATTTTATACCAGCCATATGAAATTATTAAGCACCAAAGATAATCAGAATTGGTTTATACTCTAAATATAAAATGCATAGTATGTGTTTAACATCACACATAAAAATAACATAAAATATTTCAGCAAAATTTTTGTAGCAATTGCATATGTTAATAGCATTTTAGATATGTGGCAATAAATAAAATATGTTCCTAAAATCATTTTCTTTTTACTTGTTTAGTGTATTTATAACTACATGTGTTTTCACTGGAGAAAATGGTTGTTTATTAATTTTCAATATATGAAATTTATTGTCAAATTGGTTTCCATACAACACCCAGTGCTCATCCCAAAAGATGCCCTCCTCGATACCCATCACCCACCCTCCCCTCCCTCCCACCCCCCATCAACCCTCAGTTTGTTCTCAGTTTTTAACAGTCTCCTATGCTTTGGCTCTCTCCCACTCTAACCTCCTTTTTTTTTTTCCTTCCCCTCCCCCATGGGTTTCTGTTAAGTTTCTCAGGATCCACAGAAGAGTGAAACCATATGGTATCTGTCTTTCTCTGTATGGCTTATTTCACTTGTTTATTAATTTAAAGATGACATACATGGTACAGAGCTAGTGATGTACTATTCATTAAGCATAAATGTGTTTGTTTTATGAAAAATTATTATTATTGAAGTTCTATTTTGTGTAATGCCTAACTCAATAAAAAATATTATTTAAAAAAAATGAATGTAATGTTGGTAAGGAATATTTAGAACAAAATATAAAGCATTTTATATACTTATTTTATCTGAAGAAAAAACTGTAAGTAATGAAGTAAATATTAATCTGAATAACGTAAAAAGGCCAGCAAAATATATCTAAGGGAATAGGAAGGTATGGAATAGTAGGGATAAGAGTAGAAATATGTGCAATAAAAGGAAAACATATGGTATATGGGGTCTAAAAAGCAAATATTTGACAAATTTTGAGATTGGTAAAAATACAGAGAAAAAAATTTTAAATATCAGAATAATAAAATGAAGCAAAAGCACATAATATGCAGAAATATGTGATATATTTGTATATTATAGTCATATTTTTTGCCATATGTTTGTTACTTTACCTGAAAAATGAAAGTTGATACCATAGTTATCGAAGGTAAATATTGTAAATTCAGTATCTTTAAATATAAACAAAATAATATATTCTCATGAGAAAACATTCACAAGAAATATTAACCTTATTAAGTAGCATTGCTTTTATTAGTACTATTTCTATTATTTTGAGGCACCTACTATAAGAGAAAGCAATCAATATTTATGCTAATATTGTTAAGAACCAAGACTTTTTTTAGTGTTAAGTGAAAATACACTAAACATATAGAAACAAATAATTGAAGTAAAATTGTGTAATTTTAATTTTAATAAGAAATATAAAATCATGACTAATTTCTCTAAGTAATTCATATTTTCTATCTATTGCAGAATCATAAGAGCCATACCAACTAGTAACAAGAGTCACTCCAGTTTCCTAAACATGGTACTTAGATAAAATTCTCAGGTACAACATCAACAATTTGTAGGGGAATGCTCATGATGAACTTAAAACATCTTTTTCCAGCAAGCAAGAAAGATATCAAATAATAATGAGGTCAGATCAAAGAGGCAGGACCTCAACTTGAAAGGATTACACTGGCCAAAGAGGGAATAATTTGAACATCAAAGCAATAATAATAATAATAAACTTTAAAACATCAATTTTAAGAAATCTCCCAGTTCCTACTGATGCCTCTTCATCCAAATAAAATCATTATTTACTACTGGGAGAGGGAAACTACACATCTTGCCTTCACAATATGAATTATATTAGTGTAACTGAATAATTTTTAAAGTTTTAACTATAAAATTCAGAAAAGAGGAACTGGGAAGATGGTGGCATAGGAGGATGGTTGTGCTCACAGCGTCCTGCTGAGCACGTAGATTCCACCCACATCTGCCTAAATAACCCAGAAAACTGCCAGAAGACTAGCAGAATGGACTCTCTGGAGCCACGCATAGACGAGAGGCCCACAAAAGAGGGTAAGAAGGGCAGAGGTGGTGCACGTTACATGGACTGGCAGGAGGGAGCCAGGGTGGTGGACTGGCAGCCAGCCCACCCAGCAAGGCAGAGCCCCCAAGTCTGGCTTGCAAAAGTGGAGGGGCTGGACGGAGTATATTCTGACAGCCAACAGGACTTAACATCTGGAATAAGTCAACAGCTCTGCTCTGAGAGTGGGAGGGCTAAAGGACAACGGGAGGAAGAGTTGTTGAGCCCCAAACGACAGAGCTCAGCTAGGTGGGGAACAAAGGCACTGGGAAACACCATCTCCGTTGCCCATCCCCCAGCCAAAATCCCAAAGGGAACCAGTTGCCAGCAGGAACTTGCTTGCACTGTGCAAACACACAATGCTGTGCTTCTGTGGATCCATCCTTCCAATGCGTCTGCCTCCCTCCGGTGCCACTGGGCCCCTCTGGAAGCGGACCACCAAAGGCAAAGTGAGATGAGCCTGCCTCTCCCACCCCTGTGCACCTTGCAGATCCACCCCGGTTAATACACCAGATCCCATCCAAGCACCACAAGCTTGGCAGTGTGCAAGTAGCCAAGACAGAGGAAACACCACTACACAGACAGTCCTGCCCCTGGGAGAGGGGAAGATAAGGTACACACCAGTCTGACTGTGGCCCCAGCAGTGGGCTGGGGCAGACATCATCTAACTGCGGCCCCACCAACCAATGCAAGTTACTCCAGACAGCACAGGGGAAGAGCCCTGCAGTTCCCCGCCACTCCAGGGACTATCCAAAATGATGAAATGGAAGAATTCTCCTCAAAAAAAACTCCAGGAAGTAGCAACAGCTAAAGAACTGATCAAAAACTATTTAAGCAATATAGCAGAAAATGAATTTAAAATAGTAGTCATAAAAGTAATTGCTGGGCTTGAAAAAAAGTATAGAGGACAGCAGAGAATCTATTACTACAGAGTTCAAGGGACTAAGAAACAGTCAGGAAGACCTAAATAAATGCTATAAATGAGTTACAAAATAAAATGGAGGCAACCACAGCTCAGATTGAAGAGGCAGAGGAGAAAATAGGTGAATTAGAAGATAAAATTATGGAAAAAGAAGAAGCTGAGAAAAAGAGAGATAAAAAAATCCAGGAGTATGAGGGGAAAATTAGAGAACTAAGTGACATAATTAAATGAAATAATATATGCATCAATGGGATTACAGAGGAAGAAGAGAGAGGGAAAGTTGTTGAAGGTGTACTTGAAGAAATCATAGATGAGAACTTCAATGAACTGAGGAAGGAAAAATGTGTTGAAATCCAGAGGCACAGAGAACTCCCTTCAGACATAACTTCAATAGAACTTCTGCATGACATATCATGGTAAAACTGGCAAAATACAAGGATAAAGACAGAATTTTGGGATAAACATGTTCTAACATATAAAGGGAGACCAAAAACACTCGTGACGGATCTGTCTACTGAAACTTGGCAGGCAAGAAGGGAATGGCAGGAAATCTTCAATGTGATGAACAGAAAAAAATGCAGCCGAGAATCCTTTATCCAGCAAGTCTGTCATTTAAAATAGGAGAGATAAAGGTCTTCCCAAATAAAAACTGAAGGAATTCACCACTAAACCAGCCCTAAGGGGGCTGCTAAGGGGGATCCTGTAAGACAAAGTACCAGACACATCACTACAAGCATGAAACCTACAGACATCACAATGACTCTAAACCCATATCATTCTATAATAACACTGAATCTAAATGGACTAAATACTCCAACCAAAAGACATACAGTATCAGAATGGATAAAAAAAACAAGACCCATCTATTTGCTGTCTACAAGAGAGTCATTTTAGACCTGAGGACACCTTCAGATTGAAAGTGAGGGGATGGAGAGCTATCTATCATGCTACTGGAAGTCAAAAGAAAGCTCGAGTAGCCATGCTTATATCAGACAAACCAGACTGTAAATTAAAGGCTGTAACAAGAGATGAAGAAGCGCATTATAGAATAATTACAGGGTCTATCCATAAAGAAGAGATAACAATTATAAATGTCTATGCACCAAATACGGGAGCCCCCAAATATATAAACAATTAATCACAAACATAAGTAGCCTTATTGATAAGAATGTGGTAACTGCAGGGGACTTTAGTACTCCACTTACAACATTGGATAGTTCATCTAGACACAGGATCAATAAAGAAACAAGGGCCCTGAGTGGTACGCTGTATCAAATGTACTTGACAGATATATTTAGAACTCTGCATCTCAAAGCAACAGAATATACTTTCTTCTCGAGTGCACATGGAACCTTCTCTAAGATAGATCACATACTGGGTCACAAAAGAACCCTTCATAAGTATATAAGAATTGAGATAACACCATGCATACTTTCAGACCACAATATGATGAATATTGAAATCAACCACAGGAAAAAGTATGGAAAAACTCCAAAGGTATGGAGGTTAAGGAATACCCTACTAAAGAATGAATGGGTCAAACAGGGAATGAGACAAGAAATTAAAAAAATATATGGAAACAAGTGAAAATGAAAATACAACAATCCAAATGCTTTGGGATGCAACAAAGGCAGTCCTGAGAGGAAAATACATTGCAATCCAGGCCTATCTCAAGAAACAAGAAAAATCCCAAATACAAAATCTAACAGCACACCTAAGGAACTAGAAGCAGAACAGCAAAGACACCCCAGACACAGTAGCAGAAGAGAAATAATGAAGATCAGAGAAGAAATAAACAATATAGAATCTAAAAAAACTATAGAGCAGATCAATAAAACCAAGAGTTGGTTTTTTTGAAAAAATAAACAAAATTGATAAACCTCTAGACAGGCCTCTCAAAAGGAAAAGGGAGATGACCCAAATAGATAAAATCATGAATGAAAATGGAATGATTACAACCAATCCCTCAGAAATACAAGCAATTATCAGGGAATACTATGAAAAATTATATGCCAACAAACTGGACAACCTGGAAGAAATGGACAAATTCCTAAGCACCCACACACTTCCAAAACTGAAATAGGAAGAAATAGAAAGCTTGAACAGACCCATAACCAGTGAAGAAATTGAAGCAGTTATCAAAAATCTCCCAACAAATAAGAGTCCAGGACCAGATAGCTTCCCAGGGGAATTCTACTAGACATTTAAAGCAAAGAAAATACCTATCCTTTTCAAGCTCTTCCAAAAAATAGAAGGGGAAGGAAAACTTCCAGACTCATTCTATGAAGCCAGCTTTACTTTCATTCCCCAACCAGACAGAGACCCAGCAAAAAAAAAGAGAACTACAGGCCAATATCCCTGATGAATATCCATGCAAAAATTCTCAATAAGATGCTAGCAATTCGAATTCAACAGAATAGGAAACAAATATTCACCACGATCAAGTGGGATTCATTCCTGGGCTGCAGGTCTGATTCAACATTTGCAAATCAATCAACATGATACATCACATTAATAAAAGACAAGATAAGAACCATATGATCTTGTCAATTGTTGCAGGAAAAACCTTTGACAAAATTCAGCATCCTTCCTTAATAAAAACCCTCGAGAAAGTCGGGATAAAAGGAACATATTTAAGCATTATAAAAGCCATTTATGGAAAGCCCACAGCTAATATTATCCTCAATGGGGAAAAACTGAGAGCTTTGCCCCTGAGATCAGGAACACGACATGGATGTCCACTCTCACTGCTGTTGTTTAACATAGTGTTGGAAGTTCTAGCATCAACAATCAGACAACAAAAGGAAATCAAAGGCATCCCAATTGGTAAAGATGAATTTAAGATTTCACTTTTTGCAGATGACATAGAAAACCCTACAGACTCCACCAAAAGTCTGCTAGAGCTGATGCATGAATTCAGCAAGTCGCAGGATACAAAATCAAATACAGAAATCAGTTCCATTCATATACACTAATACTGAAGCAACAGAAAGACAAATAAAGAAACCAATTCCATCACAATTGAACCAAGAAGCATAAAATACCTAGGAATAAACCTAACTAAAATGTAAAAGATCTGTATGCTGAAAACTATAGAAAGCTTAGGAAGGAAATGGAAGAAGACATAAAGAAATGGAAAAACATTCCGTGCTTATGGATTGGAAGAATAAATGTTAAAATGTCAATACTTCCCCAAACTATCTATACATTCAATGCAATCCCAATCAAAATTGTACCAACATTCTTCTCCAAGGTAGAACAAGCAATCCTAATATTTGTATGGAACCACAAAAGGCCCTGAATAGCCAAAGTAATTTTGAAGAAGAAGACTAAAGCAGGAGGCATCACAATCCCAGACTTTAGCCTCTACTACAAAGCTGTAATCATCAAGACAGCATCGTATTGGCACAAAAACAGACACACAGACCAATGGAATAGAATAGAAACCCCAGAACTAGACCCACAAAAGTATGGCCAACTCATCTTTTACAAAGCTGGAAA
Source organism: Felis catus (assembly GCF_018350175.1). NCBI lineage: Eukaryota > Metazoa > Chordata > Mammalia > Carnivora > Felidae > Felis > Felis catus. The sequence continues at coordinate 83,120,424 of NC_058368.1, forward strand.
AAATATCCAATGGAAATAAAGACAGCCCTTTAACAAATGGTGCTGGTAGAACTGGACAGCAACATGAAGAAGGATGAAACTAGACCACTTTCTTACACCATTCACAAAAATAAACTCAAAATGGATAAAGGACCTGAATGTGTGACAGGAAACCATCAAAACCCTAGAGGAGAAAGCAGGGAAAAACCTCTCTGACCTCAGCCGCAGCAATTTCTTACTTGACACATTCCCCAAAGGCAAAGGAATTAAAAGCATAAATGAACTATTGGGACTTCATGAAGATAAAAAGCGTCTGCACAACAAAGGAAACAATCAGCAAAACTGAAAGGCAACCAACGGAATGGGAAAAGATATTTGCAAATGACATATTGGACAAAGGGTTAGTATCCGAAATCTATAAAGAGCTCACCAAACTCCACACCCGAAAAACAAATAATCCAGTGAAGAAATGGATAGAAAACATGAATAGACACTTCTCTAAAGAAGACATCCAAATGGCCAACAAGCACATGAAAAGATGCTCAACGTCGCTCCTCATCAGGGAATTACAAATCAAAACCACACTCAGATATTACCTCACGCTGGTCAGAGTGCCTAAAATGAAGAAAACAGGAGACTATAGATGCTGGAGAGGATTTGGTGAAATGGGAACCCTCTTGCACTGTTGGTGGGAATGCAAACTGGTGAAGCCAGTCTGGTAAACAGTGTGGAGGTTCCTCAAAAAATTAAAAATAGACCTACCCTATGACCCAGCAGTAGCACTGCTAGGAATTTACCCAAGGGATACAGGAGTACTGATGCCTAGGGGCACTTGTACCCCAATGTTTATAGCAGCACTCTCAACAATAGCCAAATTGTGGAAAGAGCCTAAATGTCCATCAACTGACAAATGGATAGAGAAATTGTGGTTTATATATTCAATGGAATACTATGTGACAATGAGAAAGAATGAAATATGGCCTTTTGTAGCAACGTGGATGGAACTGGAGAGTGTTATGCTAAGTGAAATAAGTCATAAAGAGAAGGACAGATTCCATATGTTTTCACTCCTATGTGGATCCTGAGACACTTAATAGAAGACCATGCGGGAAGGGAAGGAAAAAAATGGTTAGAGAGGGAGGGAGCCAAAACATAAGAGACTCCTAAAAACTGAGAACAAACTAAGGGTTTATGGGCAGTGCGAGGGAGGGGTTGCTGGGTGAAGGGTATTGAGGAGGGCACCTGTTTGGATGAGCACTGGGTGTTGTATGGAAACCAATTTGACAATAAGTTTCATATTAAAAAAAATAAAATTCAGAAAAGAATGACGGATATCAAAATTATAATATTGCCTCCCCTGGTGAAATCATGGAACTAGGCCAGTCATCCGTGACTATAAATTATTAGTTTAAATCTGAAAGGGGGATTTATAAAGAATTGATTAGAGTGACACTAGGTGAGTCCACATATCAAATGTGACATTAATAGAAATGAGAAAATTGGAAATTTAGGATGGGCTTTCTTAGGAATTTTTCAGCATCACATTTGAAGTACTTTTGACACTACACTTGAACCAGAAGTACTCAAGAATGGATGTAATTATCAGCAGAAAGAAGAAAAGAGAAGAGAAAAGAAAAACCAGAAAAGAAAAGAAAAGAAAAGAGAAAAGAAAAGAAAAGAAAAGAAGGAGAAAAGAATCATAAAGGAAGGAAGTATGAAGGTTAAGCCGAATTTAACAACATCCTGAGGAAGCCATCAGCCAAATACACAATATGAGACATATATAGGATGAAATGTCTCTAAGAAATAAAGAGCATTACCAAACAGTGGGGAGAGTAACCTTTTCCATAGAAGCAGATCCTAAGATGGAGATTTGATGTAAGTTGTTTAACTTACAATAGGGACATAAGGAATTGATATGGAGAAGAGAATGAAGCTAATAAACTGTGCCTTATTAAGTAATCTACCAAAGTGGGCAACTTAATCCTATGGTTTATTTCTGGGGAAGTGTGTAATCATGCACTCTTTCGAGTCACCTTTGGTGGTGAGACAGGACATAGATCCTCATGCACCAATAACTGGTTGAGAACTTCTTGATGTGTGTGCTTATTCCTTTGCTCTTCCAGTCTGGGTACACATGGATAGAGTGGTCTTTTATAAAGGTTTAAAGGATGGGGTTGGAGCTGAATGTGCTGACTGGAAATTCTTACATAAGAATAAAACACACACACACACACACACACACACACCATTTAATTGGCATAAGGAATCAGTGCAAAATGTGGGTATTTTTGTGTCCTGATCAAAATAAACCAATTGGCATTGTTAAAGAGACATACAATTAATAATGTGATCAAGAAATATGGTTATACATGTGATATAGGATTACACTATGAAAATTATTTTAATTTTGTAAGCATAATAGATATCACAGAAATGTAAAAAGGGAGAAATTTTAAATTAGAGATATGTAATGAAAAAAAATGGGAGGAAAATCCTGTTATATAGTATAATAGGGATGAATTTTGAAGACCTCATGTTAATCAGATAAGCTAGTCACAAAAACACAAATAGTGTATGCTTCTACTTATGTGAGGTATCTAAAGTAGTCAAATTTACAGAAACAGAAAAAGTATAAATATGGTTATCAGGAACTGAGAGGGGGGAAATGTAAGGTTTAATCGATGTAGAGTTTTAGTTTTGCAGTAAGAAAAAATTCTGGAGCTCTATTTCACAAAAATGTGAATATACTTAACACTATTGACTTTATTTTATTTTATTTTTATTTTTTTTAACGTTTATTTATTTTTGAGACAGAGAGAGACAGAGCATGAACGGGGTAGGGTCAGAGAGAGAGGGAGACACATAATCTGAAACAGGCTCCAGGCTCTGAGCGGTCAGCACAGAGCCCAATGTGGGGCTCGAACTCACGGACCGCGAGATCATGACCTGAGCTGAAGTCAGACGCTTAGCCAACTGAACCACCCAGGTGCCCCAACACTATTGACTTTAAAAACACTTTGCATGTCCACTCTGTCCTCTTCTTTGTAAAATTACAATTGTTACCTTCCAATGTAAAGTTTGATTTATTTACTTATTCAATTTAAAGCCTAATTTCCTCCCATTCGACAACAGAACTTAAAGTTTCATTATACCATACGGGTTTTTTTCTATTTTATTTCTGGTTTATTTACAGTTTCTTAAATAGTGCATAGCAAATATTAGGTGCTCAATAAAAGTTTTTTGAATGGGGGTATGGCCATCAAGTGTGTACAATGTAAAATATGTGCAGTCATTCTGCACTGGAAAGACTTGTCATTCCTCTAATCTAAACCCCATCCACATTGTGCCATCCTACACAGGCTAACTTTATGGAGTCCATGGTCAGATGCATGCTTCCTAGTTTGAATACCCATATTACTGTCTCATTTCTGTATAGCAATGCTTCTAGATAAATATGTTGAGACATTAGTTATTTGTCCATTTTGTAGCTGAGGAAGTTTTTCTGATTTTTGCCACAGAGCTCTTTCTAGATCCCCAAATTCCAGTAACATCTATGTTTTTCTCTTACAAACCTTTTGAATGATGAGATAACCAAGGATTCATATATTTTTTACTACAGTTAATAGTGAAAAACTGTATTAGTGTGTATTAGTGTTTTCAGGTGTGCAATGTCAGTGTCCATACATGTAATTTAACTGGACCAAACTCATTTAATTTAAAGACACAATGTTCTGCCGAGTTCCTCCTGGGATTCTGGTGATCTGCAGAAATTTAGGATCTCAATCCCAAAAGACTTGCTCAGAATGACATAGTAATTGTTACATATTTATATGAACATGAATCTGATAACCCTCATTTGACAACAAAATTCCTCCTGAAGTTTTTAAATGAAAGAACACTCATGTTTTTGTGAGCACTTTGAAAAATAGGTTCAGCTACATTTGATTAACCTGTTGTGAGAAATTATCATAAAAGGAATTGCTCTTCTCTAAGGTAGAAACATAGTGAGTTGCTTTATTATTATTATTATTATTCACCTTCATGCTTCACACTCATTCTTTTGCACTTCCCCCTTATCTTATTTGAATGAATTAGAGCTGAAAACAAAATTGTCTGTAGGTGGTAACAAAACCTATCTATCTAGTTTAGCATTTCAGTGAAAAGTCATTCAAACTAATTATAGAACTGAATACATATAAAAGTAAACACAAACTAAATATAAATACTTTAAATTAATAATTTAAATTTAAAAACCTAAATATAAACCTGAATAGTTCATGTAATGTAAAGAAAAAGCTCAGCTTGTTGTCTCAATTCAGAAAAAATCAGTAAATCAATGAGCTACATTTATCACTATTCCTATCACTTCAAAGACCATGGAAATTTAAATGGGTTAAAGTGTCAAAAAAAGCAGTGTGCTTTGTAATAGCTATCTATCGAAAATGAAAATATAACAACAATTTTTGTTGAGTCTTTTGAAATCATTGAGGAACTTAATGAAAGAGGGAGTGAATAAGACTATGACTGCCTTGAAATGTAATTACTTAAGAGAAAGAAAAGAATGCATATAATATAAAGTATATAAATTAGAATAATATATCAAGGGAAAATTTAAAATATGCTACATTGCATGAATATCACCATTATTAAAATACCATGCTTAAAAACGGACTATAATCTTGTAGTCACTATTGAGTTCCTTTTGCCCAATCATGAACTGAAGAATTTTATGGTTTCAGTCATTAAGGTCTGCAATGACTGAGTAAATAAGCAAATATATAACTAAATAGATAATTTCAAAGTAATTTAATTAAAACAATAATCAATGGATTAAGTTCTACAGGATAGAAAAATGCATCCTTCACATTGCTACACAAAAGATTATATATTATTTATTTCCTCTTTTATAAATAAGAAATTTTTATTTATATATTTATATAAATATATAAATGTATTATATATTATTTATTTAAGGTGGAAGAAGTAGTTAAACCAATTATTTTGATTTTTTCTTATTAAATTGTTACATAAGGGGATATTTGACAACCTAGACAGTTTAAGTTACAGTTGGTAAATTCAGGGAATGGATTGTTTAAATATAAATTTGATGGCTGTGTTAATCTGAGTTAAGAATTGTAACTTGTTAAAAACTGAGAACAGGGGCGCCTGGGTGGCGCAGTCGGTTAAGCGTCCGACTTCAGCCAGGTCACGATCTCGCGGTCCGTGAGTTCGAGCCCCGCGTCGGGCTCTGGGCTGATGGCTCAGAGCCTGGAGCCTGTTTCCGATTCTGTGTCTCCCTCTCTCTCTGCCCCTCCCCCGTTCATGCTCTGTCTCTCTCTGTCCCAAAAATAAATAAATGTTGAAAAAAAAAAAATAAAAAAAAAAACAAAAAAAAAACTGAGAACAAACTGAGGGTTGATGGGGGGTGGGAGGGAGGAGAGGGTGGGTGATGGGTATTGAGGAGGGCACCTTTTGGGATGAGCACTGGGTGTTGTATGGAAACCAATTTGTCAATAAATTCCATAAAAAAAAAAAGAATTATAACTTGTAAGGGAACACCTACCCATATCACATGACAAATGAGTTGAAGAATTTTTTAAAACATCTATCATTTTATAATTGTATACTAGTTTGGGAAATGTTTCTATACAGTAGAATTCTAAAAAATGAATGTAACTGTAGCCTTTGCAATGACATGGAAGGGGCTAAAGGATATTACGCTAAGTTATAAGTCAGTCAGAGAAAGACAAATACCATATGATTTTACTCATATGTGGAAATTAAGAAATAAAACAATTAAGAATAAAACAAATGAGCAGAGGTATGTTGGATGTAACTGTTGAATCACTATATTGTAGTCCAGAAACTAATATTACACTGTATGTTAACTAACTAGAATCTGGGTAAAAAATATATATAATTTTAAAACACATATTATGATTTATGGCTTAAATAATTAAGGATAATTTATAGAAATAATAAGTGATTTAGATAGGAGACAAACCAGATTATTTTAATCCAAAACTGTCTGCTCTTAGAAGTATGTTACTTTGCCACATAGAAATTCACTTTTTTGTGGCATTTTTAGAAAGTCATATTTAAACAAGATTTTGTTTCATAAGTAAGAAATTGATTTTTTAAGTATTTAATTACTTCAACTTGAGGCAGCCTGATGTTTTTGTTAATTTTAATTTATCTATGAAGATATCAGGTACTGTTATTTTTGAAAGCAGATGTCCATTTTTAGAACCCTCAAATATCTAAATATAAAAGAAGACAAATATGTACAATATTCATCTTTATAGGTTGAGTGATTTCATTTGAAAATAAGTGATCATGTAGGTATTTTAAAGAAGTTATGAAAAAACAGTTGGCTTACTGGTGGTGAATGACTCAGAAAAACTGTGATGTGTCTTACTTGTGATACAAATGCTTTTAATATCCAGATTTTGACTAAAAAGCAATGGTGTTCAAGAAAAAATATATACATTGTTTTGATTTGTTATTAAGGAATGATTGGTAAAATATAAAATTATAATTTAATAAAAATAGAAACAAATGTTTATATATTTTCAAATTACATTTTAATAAAATATAAATTTAATTCTGTATAAACTCTTAGATTTTCGTCACTAATCATGAGTTGCATACACTCAAGTGTGGCTTCACTCTTAATCTTTCCATTAGGACAATTCTTAATAGTAAATTTTTAGCTTCTAACACAATGAAACGAAGGTTAAATTCCCAAAGTGCTGTAGTCTATTAACAGAGCAATGAAAATGATTATATTATTACAGTGATAAAAATGGTGGCTTTATTAAGGGAATATTCCATTTAAAACTTACAAAGCTCTCAGAATTCTAACACTCTCAAGTATGCTAATTTTATGACAAAAGGGATTTCTTTTGTCATTTTCTAAAACAATTATATACAAACATTTTCAGATAAACCAATTCAGACTTTTAAAAACCTTGAGAAAATCTGTAAAAGAATGAAATTTTAGCCAAAAATCAATACTTAAAAAAACTATTTTTAATTTTTTGAGGAACCTCCACACTGTTTTCCAGAGTGGCTGCACCAGGTTGCATTCCCACCAACAGTGCAAGAGGGTTCCCGTTTCTCCACATCCTCGCCAGCATCTATACTCTCTTGATTTGTTCATTTTAGCCACTCTGACTGGTTGTATCTGAGTGTAGTTTTGATTTGTATTTCCCTGATGAGGGGTGACATTGAGCATCTTTTCATGGAACTGTTGGCCATCTGGATGTCTTCTTTAGAGAAGTGTCTATTCATGTCTTCTGCCCATTTCTTCACTGGAGTTCGGTGAGTTCTTTATAGATTTTGAATACTAGTCCTTTGTCCGATGTTATTTGCAAATATATTTTCCCATTCCATTGGTTGCCTTTTAGTTTTGTTGATTGTTTCCCTTGCAGTGCAGAAGCTTTTTATCTTCATGAGGTCCCAATAGTTCATTTTTGCTTTTAATTCCCTTGTCTTTGGAGATGTGTCAGGTAAGAAATTGCTGCGGCTGAGGTCAGAGAGATTTTTTCCTGTTTCTCCTCTAGGGTTTTGATGGTTTCCTGTCTAACATTCAGGTCCTTCATCCATTTTGAGTTTATTTTTGTGAATGGGTAAGAAAGTGGTCTAGTTTCATTCTTGTGCATGTTGCTGTCCAGTTCTCCCAGCACCATTTGTTAAAGAGGCTGTCTTTTTTCCATTGGATATTCTTTCCTGCTTTGTCAAAGATTAGTTGGCCATACTTTTGTGGGTCCAATTCTGGAGTCTCTATTCAATTCCATTGGTCTGTGTGTCTGTTTTTGTGCCAATACGATGCTGTCTTGATGATTACAGCTTTGTAGTAGAGGCTAAAGTCTGGAAATGTGATGGTTCTGCTTTGGTTGCCTTTTTCAATATTACTTTGAATATTTGGTGTCTTTTGTGGTTCCATAGAAATTTTAGGATTGCTTGTTCTAGCTTCAAGAAGAATGATGGTGCAATTTTGATTGGGGTTGCATTGAATGTGTAGATAGCTTTGGGTAGTATTGACATTTTGGCAATATTTATTCTTCCAACCCATGAGCATGGAATGTTTTTCCATTTCTTTATGTCTTCTTCAATTTCCTTCCTAAGCTTTCTATAGTTTTCAGCATACAGATCTTTTATGTCTTTAGTTAGGTTTATTCCTAGGTATTTTATGCTTCTTGGTGCAATTGTAAATGGGATCAGTTTCTTTATTTGTCTTTCTGTTGCTTCATTATTAGTGTATAAGAATGGAACTGATTTCTGTATTTGATTTTGTATCCTGCAACTTTCCTGTATTCAGCTATCAGTTCTAGCAGACTTTTGGTGGAGTCTATCAAGTTTTCCATGTATAATGTCATGTCATCTGCAAAAAGTGAAAGCTTAACTTCATCTTTATCAATTTGGATGCCTTTGATTTCCTTTTGTTGTCTGATTGCTGATGCTAGGACTTCCAACACTATGTTTACAACAGCGGTGAGAGTGGGCATCCCTGTCGTGTTCTTGATCTCAGGGGAAAAGCTCTCAGTTTTTCCCCTTTGAGGATGATATTAGCTGTGGTCTTTTCATAAATGGCTTTTATAATGCTTAAATATGTTCCTTCTATTCTGACTTTCTCGAGGGTTTTTAATAAGAAAGGATGTTGAATTTTGCCAAATGCTTTTCTGCATTGAATGACAGGATCATATGGTTCTTATATTTCCTTTTATCAATATGATTTATCACACTGATTGATTTGGGAGTCTTGAACCAGCTCTGCAGCCTAAGAATAAATCCCATTTGATCATGGTGAATAATTCCTTTTATATGCTGTTGAATTTGAATTGCTAGTATCTTGTTGAGAATTTTTGCATGGATATTCATCAGGGATATTGGCCTGTAGTTCTCTTTTTTTTTGCTGGGTCTCTGTCTGGTTGGGGAATGAAAGTAAAGCTGGCTTCACAGAATGAGTCTGGAAGTTTTCCTTCCCTTTCTATTTTTTGGAAGAGCTTGAAAAGGATAGGTATTTTCTCTGCTTTAAATGTCTGGTAGAATTCCCCTGGGAAGCTATCTGGTCCTGGACTCTTATTTGTTGGGAGATTTTTGATAACTGCTTCAATTTCTTCACTGGTTATGGGTCTGTTCAAGCTTTCTATTTCTTCCTATTTCAGTTTTGGAAGTGTGTGGGTGCTTAGGAATTTGTCCATTTCTTCTAGGTTGTCCAGTTTGTTGGCATATAATTTTTCATAGTATTCGCTGATAATTGCTTGTATTTCTGAGGGATTGGTTATAATCATTCCATTTTCATTCATGATTTTATCTATTTGGGTCATCTCCCTTTTCCTTTTGAGAAGCCTGGCTAGAGGTTTATCAATTTTTTTTATTTTTTCAAAAAAACAGCTCTTGGTTTCATTGATCTGCTCTATAGTTTTTTTAGATTCTATATTGTTTGTTTCTTCTCTGATCTTTACTCTTTCTCTTCTGCTGCTGGGTTTGGGGTATCTTTGCTGTTTGGCTTCTAGTTCCTGTAGGTATGCTTTTAGATTTTGTATTTGGGATTTTTCTTGTTTCTTGAGATAGGCCTGGATTGCAATGTATTTTCCTCTCAGGACTGCCTCCGCTGCATCCCAAATCATTTGGATTGTTGTACTTTCATTTTCATTTGTTTCCATATATTTTTTTAATTTCTTTTCTCATTGCCTTGTTGACCCATTAATTCTTTAATAGCGTGTTCTTTAACCTCCATGCTTTTAGTGGTTTTCCAGACTTTTTCCTGTGGTTGATTTCAAGTTTCATAGCATTGTGGTCTGAAAGTGTGCATGGTATGATCTATATTATTTTATACTTATGAAGGGCTGTTTTGTGACCCAGTATGTTATCTATCATGGAGAATGTTCCATGTCCACTCAAGAAGAAAGTATATTCTGTTGCTTTGGGGTGCGGAGTTCTAAATATATCTGTCAAGTCCATCTGATCCAATGTATCATTCAGGGCCCTTGTTTCTTTATTGATCCTGTGTCTAGATGATCTATCCAATGTTGTAAGTGGAGTATTAAAGTCCCCTGCAATTACCACATTCTTATCAATAAGGTTGTTTATATTTGTGATTGTTTTATGTATTTGTGGGCTCCCATATTTGGCACATAGACATTTCTAATTGTTAGCTCTTCCTGATGGATAGACCCTGTAATTATTTTATAATGCCATTCTTCATCTCTTGTTACAGCCTTTAATTTAAAGTCTAGTTTGTCTGATATAGGTATGGCTATTCCAGTTTTGTTTTTACTTTCAGTAGCATTATAGATAGTTCTCCATCCCCTTACTTTCAGCTTAAGATGTCCTCATGTCTAAAACATGTCTCTTGTGGACAGCAAATGGATGGGTCTTGTTTTTTTTTGTTTTTTTTTTTTTTGTTTTTTGTTTTTTTTACCATTCTGATACCCTATGTCTTTTCATTGGAGCATTTAGTCCATTTACATTCAGTGTTATTATTGAAAGGTATGGGATAGAGACATTGTGATCTCTGTAGGTTTCTTGCTTGTGTTGATGTCTCTGTTACTTTGTGGTCCTTGCAACATTTCACTCACAGAATCCTCCTTAGGATCTCTTGTAGGGCTGGTTTAATGGTAATGAACTTCTTCAGTGTTTGGGAAGACCTTTATCTCTCCTTCTATTCTGAATGACAGACTTGCTGGATAAAGGATTCTAGGCTGCATAAGTTTTCTGTTCATCACATTGAAGATTTCCTGCCATTCCTTTCTTGTCTGCCATGTTTCAGTATATAGGTCTGCTACTATTATTATGTGTCTACCTTTGTAATTTAGGGCCTGTTTATCCCTACCTGCTTTCAGAATTTTCTCTTTTTCCTTGTATTTTGCCAGTTTTACTATGCTATGTCTTGCAGAAGATCTATTCGAGTTACGTCTGAAGGGAGTTCTCTGTGCGTCTTCGATATCAATGCATCTTTCCTTCCCAGATCAGGGAAGTTCTGAGCTATGATTTGTTCAAGTACACCTTCATCCCCTTTCTCTCTCTTCTTTTCTGGAGTTCCTATGGTACTGATATTGTTTCATTAGTTTGTATCACTTACTTCTCTAATTCTCCCTTCATACTCCTGGATTTTTTTTATCTCTCTTTTTCTCAGCTTTCTCTTTTTCCATAATTTTATCTTCTAATTAACCTCTTCTCTCCTCTGCCTCTTCAATCCGTGCTATGGCCACCTCCATTTTATTTTGCACCTCATTTATAGCATTTTTTTAGTTCATCATGACTATTTCTTAGTCCCTTGGGGTCTGTAGCAATAGATTCCCTGCTGTCTTCCATTCTTTTTTCAAGCCCAGCAATTAATTTTATGAGTATTATTCTACATTCTTGTTCTGTTATATTAAATTGTTTTTGATCAATTCGTTAGGTGTTGCTAATTCCTGGAGGTTTTTTTGGAGGAGAATTATTCTGTTTCATCATTTTGGGTAGGTCCTGTGGTAAAAGGGCATTTCCCCTGTTCTGTCCTGATTATCTTGTGTTGGTGGGCGGGGCCACAGTCAGACTGGTGTGTACCGTGTCATCCCCTCTCCCACGGGCAGGACTCTCTGTGGCGTGGTGTGGCCCCTGTCTGGACTACTTGCACACTGCAAGGCTTGTGGTGTTGTTGATGAGATCTGGCCAAGGGAGTATTAGGTGGGGTTGATCCCCGAGGTGCACATGGGTGGGAGGGGCAGGCTTAGCTCCCTTTGCCATTGGTGGTCCCTTGGGAGAGGGGCCCTCCCACACTGGGAGGGAGGCAGGCCCTTCAGAGGGATGGATCCATGGAAGCAGTGTTGGGTGTTTGCTCAGTGGAAGAAAATTTGTTTATGGGAACTGGTTCCTTTTGGAATTTTGACTGGGAGACGGATAGAGAAATGGCTCTGGCCAGCACCTTTGTTCCCCTGCTGAGGTCTGTCTTTCTGGGTTTCGATAACTCTTCCTCCCCACATCCTCTTGCCTTCCCCACTCTCCGGGAGCAGAGCTGTTGACTTCTAACATTCCAGATGTTAAAAGTCCCGCTGGCTGTCAGAACTTATGGAGTCCGGCCCCTCTGCTTTTGCAAGCCAGACTTCAGGGGCTCTGCCTTGCCCAAGTGGCTGTCCTTCCACTGCCCTGGCTCTCTCCTGCCAGTCCGTGTAGCACGCACCACTTCTCAGCCCTTCACACAGTCTTCTGTGGGCCTCTTGTCTATGCTTGGCTCTGGAGAGTCTGTTCTGCTAGTCTTCGGGTGGTTTTCTGGGTTATTTTGGCAGATGTGTGTGGAAAAAAGTGATCAGCAGGATAAGGTGAGCCCAGCATCCTACTTTGCCTCCATCTTCCCCTTTGGAGCCAAAATTGTATATGATTCAATCCTTGAGTAATCTATAAACAACAAAACAGGAAGGACATCAGCTCAATTTCTGTTCAATGTAAAGCAGTTGATGAAAGATATCTTAAGATTGATGTGATAAAAAAAAGAAGTCATGGGTTTGTGCAGGTTGTCTATGAAAACTTCATATGCAAGATGTTTAATAAGTTTGTGAAAGAGCATACTAACAAAATGGTGTCTGTGGGAACTGATCATTGTGAGTGAGGCTGGATTGTAAGATTTTGAACAGAATTAATTTCAAATAAAGCATGAAAAATTTAACTTCAAATAAAGTGTGAATCACAGTAAACTTAACTGTGGACAGCGTTGTTGTTCATGGTCCAATATTATTATTGTTGCTGTTGTTTGTTATTATTTTGAGGGAATTCAAAGAAAGTGCTATAAAAATAATAGAGGAGATCTAGGAAAATACAAGTAACACATTAAGTCAAGAAGAAAGTTGGTTCATATATCCACTGATGAATAAACCAAACAGAGGACTGATAAAAATGCGCTATAGAGATGTGATAGCAATGACCAAGAACTTGTTGAGTGATACAGAATCAAAGAAATCAAAAAGGAAGAAATTCTAGAAATGTTGTTGAACATATGGAAGATTAAAGTGAGAAAAACACCCTCCATAATTTAACAGAAAGCAAAAACTAAATTAGTGTTGTAAGATTTTGTGTTTAATTTTGTTGTTTTGTTTTTTCAGCTAGTAAAACCAAAGAAGGTTTGAAAACTTGGAAAATTGAAGATGACAATGAGGGAATATTAGGGGTAGGTTCGAGAGGCAGTAAGGAAATAATAATACTGGGCTCATTCATTCTCTCTTTAAAAGCAGAGCAGAATAACTAGAAAAATAACTTGAAGTATAAAAATGTAACAAAAATTGGGCATAGATTCAGTTCAAGTAAGTATATCAGCTACTGAGGCTGTATTCCATTTGAGATATTAGAGTAAGTAAAGTTTCAAATTACATTGATATTTTGTCATGGTAACAGAAGAGAATTTTGAAACCATTATGCATAGAAGATTAGCTCAAGAAAAATAAGATCATTTCCCCATATATCTGTAGCCTCAAATAAAAACATAAGACTGAAAACAATCAAAATATTTTATTCTAATTATCCAGTGTTCAACAATATGATTTACATAATATTTTTCAAATGCAACTGTATTTATGTAATCTGTATCTATATTTGTATGTATTTGACCATGAAATTTGTATTTTCCAATGGAAATGTGTAGAAATATGCATTTAATTTTTATGCTTATGGTTATGAGCAATATGACTGTAATTTTCACTCCAGTATACAGTAGGATTAAAAATAAAATCATGTAGACTAAAGGAGGTTCACTTAATTTTCTCTCAAAAATATTAGGGACATCAATATATATTAGAATTAGGTAGGAATCAAAACCAAAGTAGTTAAGAAATATATTTCCATAATTTGATTCTTCATGGGCTCAAGACTTCACTTCTTACTTTCGGGTACATATTGTGTTACCACAGATGGCAAATTCCAATGTGATGATGGGATTTCTCCTCACAGGGTTTTCTGATGTATGGGAACTGCAGGTTTTGCATGCCATAACCTTCTCTGTGATGTTGGGAAACACTGTCATTGTTACTGTCACCACCCTTGACAGGAGTCTTCACACACCCATGTATTTCTTCCTTAGGAATCTGTCCATCTTGGTTGCATGCTACATTTCTGTAACAGTTCCTAACTCATGCATCAATTCTCTACTTGACAGCAGCACCATTTCAAAGGCTGGGTGTAAAGCTGAGGTCTTCCTAGTGGTTTTCTTTGTATATACGGAGCTTCTGTTTCTGACTCTCATGGCCCAAGACCATTATGTGGCTATCTGCCAACCCCTTTACTACCCTATAATCATGAACTCTCAAAATCTGCATACAAATGACTCTGGATTTCATACTCAGTAGTCTCATCCATGCTGCTGTACACACTGGCAATACATTCAGGCTGCCATTCTGTCAATCCAGTGTTATCCATCAGTTTTTTTTTTTTTTTTTGTGATATCCCTTCTCTGCTAAAGCTCTCCTGATCTGACACCTTTAGCAATGAGATGGTGCTCATTGTCTGTGGTCTAGGGATTGTTGGTGGCTGTTTAATTTTCATCATCAGCTCTTAGAGTCACATGTTTTCTACAGTTTTCAAGTTTTCGAGAGGAGCAGACAGAAAAAAGGCTTTTTCTACCTGTGTCCCTAATATATTTGTGGTATCTGTCTTCCTCAGCTCAGGTGTTTATGTATACCTGAGGCAATCAGAAAACTATTCCACCATCCAAGACATATTCCCCACTTTTCAACCTTATTATCTCAGTTTTAGAAATGAACAAATAAATGTGCCATTAATAAAATAAAGAGAATGTTTACTCAGGAAATGTGCAGAAAATTTCTGAGGCTCACTAAAAATTAGTGAGTAAAATTCATGTTTACAACAATAAATTGAGATAATTGATTGGATTTATATCAATATAACTTATATAAATTAATAAATAATGTCATTAAAATATATCATTTATCAAAATAATTTCCTTTCTGAAGGCATTGGATTATCTGAATGTGCCAGTGTGTAAAGGATCTGGTGTTCCAAATAAGAAATCCCTATTCATGCTTTGATATTGTAAGAAACCTTTAGACTAAACCTTTAGACTAAAATTTTTAGTCTAAAAATCCAAAAAAGTTATCCTTAGAAACATTTCATGTTAAACTTCAGTTTTGTATTTATACACTATTTAAATATTTATAAACCTAGTATTGAAAAGAATTATAAAGAAATAAAGTTACAATCATTCAAAAATAAATGTGAAAATTATAGGTTCTTTATTTTAATTTCAGTTTTAGTTAGTTAACATACAGTGCAATATTTGTTTCAGGAGTAGAATTCAGTGATTCCTCACATACATTCAACACCCAGTGCTCATCCCAACAAGTAACCTCCTTAATACTCATCACCCATCTAACCCATCCTCCACCCACCTCCCTCCAACAACCCTAATTTTGCTATTACTGAGTCTTTTGTGGTTTGTTTCACTCCTCTCTTCTCTCCCCCACTTCCCATATGTTCATCTGTTTCATTTCTTGAATTGCACTTTGGTGAGGGTAGGGAATCATGTATGAGAGGATCAGAATTATTTTACACAACTTGTATGTGTAAGGAGAGGATTCCTTTGTATGGCAAGGAAAATATATGGATACATTATATCTGTCATCAGACCAAAATTTTGCTAAAAATATGTTCAAGTTTGGGGATACATTTACCTGTTTATATTTAAACATTATTTGTTAGGTTGATTAAAGAAATGTACAAATTTTCTCCCCCCACTTATAATCACATGCTTCTCCATACATCCATTAAGACCCTGAGGAATAAAAAAAAATGTTGCTTTGCTTTCTTATAGTGTCATCTAAAATACTTATTTTAGGGGTGTCTGGGTGGCTCAGTCGGTTAAGTGTCCAACTTCAGCTCAGGTCATGATCTCACAGTTTGTGAGTTCAAGCCCCTTGTCAGGATCTGTGCTGACAGCTCAGAGCCTGGAGCCTGATTTGGATTCTGTGTCTCCCTCTCTCTCTGACCCTCCCCTGCTCATCCTCTGTCTCTCCCTGTCTCAAAAATAAATAAAACATTAAAAAAACTTAAAAAAATATTTATTTTAATCATCAATGATATCCTTTATATGCTAGACTATAATGCAAGAATTAGTAACATAACATCAAAAGCCTTAGTAGCTTAATATAACAAAGGTTTACTTCTTCATTGTATCTGCCAAACATAGGCCATCAGGGGGCTTTCTGAATTGGATGCATTTGACAGAGCCATTGGAAATAAGAGCTCAGTCACATTGAAATATGATTTTTAAGCATTTATTTTAAAAAATTGAGGTAGAACAAGGGGAGCATTCACCAATAAGAAGCTAAATAACTACAGTTGACATGGAAATATCAGTTCTGTGAGTTCTTTCATAAACACAGGCATAATTTAAGGTAGCCCCTGCACACCTTCCAAGAAGATTTTGGCATTGATAGTGGAGAGAGACCCTTAAACTCTCAATTATTAAAAGTCAATCCACCTATGCATTTTGAAAACAAGTTTTAATAGTTAGCAATGTAAAATAATATTTTTGAAAAGATTCAAACATATACTTTGGCACCAAGAAGAATCACAATTACAAAGATATGACATTCATGTGAAAAGAAGTTTTGATATACATACAAAAACAAAGGGACTCATGCCAGAATTTTTCCTGTTTTCAAATGACACGAAATTATTTTATGGGAAAAGAGAATTCCATAGTCAAGTCTCAGTCACAGAGAGAAAGAAAACTTTAAAAAGTGCACACGGGTTTTTTACGTCTTTACTCATCATTTCTGTTCACATTTTATTGGACAAATAAGTCACATGGCCACATTAGCTGTTAAAGGGAGAGAGTCGGCAACCTCCTCATACTTGTAAGAAAAGGAGATGAACAAGAATGTCATTAGGTACTAGAAATGATGAACTGTAATGATGAGTGTAATGATGAAAACTCAGATTCTGAAGGCTTGTTTTCCATGAAATTATTATTAGCATGAATAATCACTGCACATTTTCTAAGCCAGCACATGATAACAAAAAGTTTTAAAGTTTAATAAATGTAACATATTGTGGTGTGAAATGTGCAAAGTTCTTTTAATGCATTACCTTATTGAACTCTTTAATAACCTCATGTAACTGATAATCATGTTCCCACATTTTATAGATGTGTGCCCTACTTTAGAAATATGAGTGTGTC
Source organism: Felis catus (assembly GCF_018350175.1). Lineage (NCBI taxonomy): Eukaryota > Metazoa > Chordata > Mammalia > Carnivora > Felidae > Felis > Felis catus. Next base: position 83,137,579 of record NC_058368.1, read on the forward strand.
TATTTTTTATTATGTTTATTTATGCTTTAATCTCTATTGTTTTCCTTCTACCATGGGCTGAGTTTGTACTTACAAAATATTTTTGTACTTGAAGGCTAAAATTAGGTCATTTTATCAAACACTTATGTCTATAAACACTTATGTCTATAAAGTTCCCTGTAAGTACTACTTTTGGTAAATCACATAAATTTTGCCATTTTGTGTTTATTTTCATCTTTCTCAAGATGTTACTGACTGCACATTTGATATTACTTTTGTTCTATTGGTGGTAAAAGAACCTGTTGTTACATTGCCAGATATTTGAGCGTTTTCCAATTATCCTTTTGTTATTAATTTCTAGTTTTATTTCACTATGGATGAAAAGTATAATTTGTGTGATTTCAATGTTCTAAAATTTGTTAAAACTTCTTCTTTGACCTAACGTATGCTCATTCTTGGAGAATGTTCCATATATATTTGAGAAAAGTGTATATTCTTCTGCCATTGGGTGCAATGTTCTATATATGATCATTAAGTCCATTTAGTCTATAGTGATGTTCAAATTCATGTTATAAATTTAATTACTGATTTTCTGTATGGATGTTCTATTAGGACTTGATATTATGGCTTGGGGATACTTCTCAAAAGCTCATGGCTTCAATCTCTGAGTTCTTGGGTTTTCTCCCTTCCTTTGGAATAAATAAAAAGACTTTGCAACACAGCACTTTTCAGCCTGATTTCCACAAAATCCAAGTAATATGGAAGCCTTTTTTTATTGAATAATATGTCTGTGTCTGCAGTGTAATACTTCTCAAGACCATCTTCACTTTTGACGTCAACTGCAAGTTTGTGGGTATTCCAAACCATGGTCAGTTTCAATAATTCGCTAGAAATATTCACAGAATTCAGAAAAGGCTTTAAGCAATGGTTATGTTTTATCACAGCAAAAAAGATACAGATACATATTAGTCAAGCCATACAATACCTCAAATGTCCCAATGGCCCAGAAAAACAAAGACACTTATCTGGTAGGACATTTGAAGGGCTTATAAGTTAATAGTCTGAGGCTGAGGACAAAGAACAAACTTGCCTTTGGGAAAGGTTACTCCATTGTTGAATAGATTCCTTTAGTTATACTGGCCAGAAAAAAATCTACAAAAGAATTTATCAAACTCAGCACCCCCCCCAAAAAAATAAATGAAATAATAATAATAATACACTGGAGAAACAGGCAGAAGACATGTAAGGACACTTTTCCAAAAAGACATCAAGATAGGTAACTGACACATGAAAAGATGCTCAATATCACTCATCATCAGAGAAATACAAATCAAAACCACAATTAGATACCACCTCACACCTGTCAGGATGGCTAAAATTAACAACTCAAGAAACAATAGATGTTGGTGAGGATGCTGAGAAAGGGGAGCCCTTTTGCACTGTTGGTAGGGTTGCAAACTTGTGCAGCTACTCTGGAAAATAGTAGCGAGATTCCTCAAAAAGTTAAAAATAGAATTACCCTAGGAGAGCCTAGGTGGCTCAATAGATTGAGCTTCAGTCTCTTGATTATGGCTTAGGTCATGATCTCACAGTTTGTGGGTTCAAGCTCTGCATCGGGCTCTGCCCTGGCAGTACACAGCCTGCTTGGGATTCTCTCTTCTTTTCTCTGCCCCTCCCCAACTCACACAGTCTCTTTCTCAAAATAAATAAATAAATACTTTAAAAACAAAACAAAAAAAAATAGAAATACCCTACAGCCCAGCAATTGCATTACTATGTATTTATCCAACGGATACAAAAATGCTGGTTCAAAGGGGCACACTCAACCCAACATTCAATGCTATCAATTATAGCCTATATATATATATTCACACACACACACAGTGGAATACTACTTGGTGTTTGATAAGTTCTTTATAGATTTTGCATACTAACCCTTTATCTGATGTGTCATTTGCATTAATTTGGTTGATTGTTTCCTTCACTATGCAGAAGCATTCTATATTGATGATGCCCCAAAAGTTCATTTTTCATTTTTTTTTAATTTTTAAAATTTATTTTATTTATTTTTGAGAGAAAGAGAGACAGAACATGAGCAGGGGAAGGGCAGAGAGAGATGGAGATACAGAATCTGAAGGAGGCTCCAGGCTCCAAGCTGTCAGCACAGAGCCTGGCTTATGGCTCAGACTCATGAACTGTGAGATCATGACCTTAGCCCTGAGCTGAAGTCCAATGCTTAACCCACTGAGCCACCCAGGTGCAACAGTTCATTTTTGTTTTATTTCCCTTGCCTCCATAGACATGTCCAGTAAAAAGTTGCTGAGCTTGAAATCAAATAGGTTGCTTTCTTTGTTCTTCTGTAGTATTTTAATGGTTTCCTATGTCACATTTAGGTCTTTCATCCATTTTGAATTTATTTTTGTGTATCATGTAAGATAGTGGTCCAGTTTAATTCTTCTGCATGTTGTTGTACAATTTTCCCAGTACCATTTGTTAAAGAAACTGTCTTTTTTCCATTGGATACTCCTTCCTGCTTTGTCTAAAATTAATTGACCATATATTTGTGGGTCCATTTCTGGGTTCTCTATTGTATTCCATTGATCTATTTCTTTCTTTCTTTTTTTTTTTTTTGCCAGTGCCATACTCTCTTAATGATTACAGCTTTGTAATACAGCTTGAACTACAGAATCATGATGCTTCCAGCTTTGGTTTTCTTTTTCCACATTACATTGGCTATTCAGGGTATTTTCTGGTTCTATACAAATTTTAGGATTATTTGTTCTAGCTCTGTGTAGAATGAATGTGTTATTTTGATAGGGATTTCATTGAATGTGTAGATTGCTTTGGGCAGCTTAGACATTTTAAAAATATTTGTTCTTCCAATCTATGTCCACGGAACGTTTTTCCATTTCTTTGTGTCTTTTTCAATTTCTTTCATAAGGTTTCTATAGTTTTCAGTGTACATATCTTTTACCTCTTTGGTTAGGTTTACACCTAGGTATTTTATGGGACTTGGTGCAATTATAAATGGAATTGATTCTTTGATTTCCCTTTCTGTTGTTTAATTATATGTGTACAGAAATAAAACCGATTTCTGTACATTGATTTTATATCCTGTGATGTTGCTGAATTCACGTATCAATTCTAACAATGTTTTGGTGGGGTTGTTTGGGTTTTCCATGTAGAATATCATGTCATATGCAAAGAGTGAAAGTTTGACTTCTTCTTTGCCAATTTGTATGCATTTCATTTCTCTTTGTTGTCTTATTGCTGAGATTAGGACTTCTAGTACTATTGTGAACAATTGTGGTGAGAGTGGGCATCCCTGTTGTGTTCCTGAACTTAGGGGAAAAGCTCCCAGTTTTTCCCCATTGAGGATTATATTAACTGTGGGTCTTCCATACATGACCTTTATGATGTTAAGGAGGGCACTTGTTAGGATGAGCACTGGGTGTTATATGTAAGTGATGAATCAATGGGTTCTATACCTGAAACCAATACTACACTGTATGCTACCTTACTTGAATTTAAATTAATTAATTAAATACATAAATAAATATCAAAAATAAAAAAGAAATAAAAGATAACAAGTGTTTGTAATGTTGTTGTGAAATTGGAACGCTTCTTACTGTTGGGAATATAAAATAATGCAGCCACTATAGAAAACAGTATGGTGGTTTCTCATATAATTAAAAATAAAACTACTATATGACCCAGCAATCCCACTGTTTGGTAAATATCCAAAGGAATTGAAATTAATATCTCAAAGAGATAACTGTACTTCCATGTTCATTGCAACAATATTCACAATAGCCAAGATATGGAAACAACCTATGTGGATAATGGATGAATCAATAAAGAAAATGTGGCTTGTGTGTGTTTGTGTGTATACATACATATATGTATATGTATATTTCACACTGTGGAATATTATTCAGCTTTGAATAAGAAGAAATCTTGTCTTTTGTGGATGAACCTGGAGGACATTATGTTAAGTAAAATAAACTAGGTACGTAAAGACAAATACTGCATGTTCTCTCTTATATGTGGTAGTTAAAAAAGTCAAAGTCTTAAAGCATAAAGGAGAATGGTGATTATCAGAGGCTCGGAAAAATGGGGAAAATGTTGGTCAAATGGTACAAAGCTTCAGATATGAAGGATAAGCAAGTTCTGGAGACGTAATGTACCATCATATGGTGACTGTAATTAATGCTATTGTATTGTATATTTAAAATCTGTTAAGACTGTAGATCTTAAGTGTTTCACACCAAAAAAAAGAAAAGTAATTATGGAAGGTGCAGATATGTTAATTAGCTTAATTATGGTAACCATTTCATAATATATTCATATATCAAAAAGTTATGCTGTACATCTTAAATACATACAATTTTACTTGTCAATCATATGTCAATAATGCTGGAAGAAAAAATAAAATACCTAAGAAACTTATACATATCATATGTAAGTGATAAATCACTGAATTCTACTCCTTAAACCAACATTGCATTGTTATGTTAATTAACTAGAATTTAAATAAAAATTTGAAAAGGAAAACAAAAGGTAAAGTTACTTAAATAGCCCAAGTGAAAAAGAAAAGACATTTCTATATGTTATCAAAGAGATCAATTTAATTAAAATCAATTAATTAAATTAATTGAAATCAATTTAATTAAAAATCAGAAAATAAAAATCAGGAAATAAAAATCTGTTCAATATAATAACAAAATTTTGAAGGCTGAATAATGTTAAGTGATGTAAAGAAGGTGGGCAGATATTTTTTTTTTTTTTTTTTTTGGTAAATTGTCTTTTGGAACAAGGTCTGATATTGGCATCTTTCGGTTCAAACTCCTGGTATCAGTTAATTTATATTTGCATATAAATTAAGACTCAAAAATTGTGGCCATGGCCATTTATATAAAAATAAAGTTTCAAAAATATCTAAATAATGAGAAAAAATGCAAATAACTAAAACTTTGGTTTTAGTTATGAATGACAAGCTTCTTAAAGTATGTGACTTAACCAAAAAACTATTAAAAAACAAAACAAAACAAAAAACCCTCTGGATTGAAGTAGTTTGTGATGGAAGGTAACTTGAAGCAATTCTAAATAAATCTTAGCCATATGTAAATATGAAACAAACAAGTGATGATATCTTCAATGTCATCAAGAATTATTTTTAAGCCAGAGGGGGGGAAAAACAAGTAATACTGAAATAAATAAAATTAAGTAATGACTTCACATATAAACTTTCATGCAAAGAAATTTGGTAAATATTAATGTCATTATAAATTACTGTAGAAAGAGGGTCCAATGCAAAACATAATTTTGTGAAAATTGGAAAACCAATAGGAAAAATATATGAAATTATATTCCTATTATTTTGCTTTCACAAGAGATAAATTAATGAGTTTATTGCAATTAATTTAAAAGTATATCTGGATGGGCAGTAAATACATGAGACAAATACACACAGTAAAAAAATGCATATTAATATAAGAATGAGAAATCATTTCTCACAAATAAGTTCAAAAAAGTTTAAAAAATAACAATCAAGCAGTAACAAATGATTTTGACAATGTAATGAAAGAATATGCTCTTTCTGTTCACAAAGCTAGTAAAAATATAAAATATTCCAAGCATTCTTGTATACAGTTGGTCAATATTTTTGAAAAGCTAGACATTTTTCTTCTGGATATTGTTTCTATCCTACATAACTCTAGGAGGGGACGACCATTAACAAAATGGAGTGTTACTTTGAAGATGAAGTGAATATTAAATGAGTAGTAGATTCATACAGAGGTAATGGTTCAGAATTGAACATGAGATAAGGAATAAGTATCAGAACAATATAATATCAGGCATTTGGTAACATATGGATTTTAGAAAAAATATTAATTGAAGATATATAGATACAGCGATCATACATGTGAACCAAAGAGAAAGAGAGGAACAAATCTGAAAATTTGGGGAAATCTAATTATCCATGGAGGAAAGGTTAACCAAGTGCGTAGTATTTGGGAATAATGAAAAGACAACCAGTACTAGAATCAGGAAAGAGTAACCACAATGGCAAGTGTTCAAAAACATTAAAAAGAAGGGGGTGGGTAGTTGAGAGCAAAATAAAAAGACAAAGAAGAAATTAAAATTGTGTTGAGATCTTCAGTGTAGACATCTTAAGTCAAATGGCTCCCAACATTAAACTACTTGAATTATCAATTTGGAAACAGCTAGTGAATTTTAACAGAGTTCTATTTAGAGGTAATAAACCCCAAATGTCAATGAGTATCTCTATTTTAAAATCAGGAAACCAACCGCCTCTTGGTCAGTTAATATTATGGAAATAGCTTGAAATTATTAGAAAAAAACACTTTAAGAGGAGAGGGCAAATGGAGTCATTAATATATGAATAAGCCAGGAGATACAAGGGGAAAATGCAGGGGGTTATAGTATTAATCTAGAAAGTAACTGAATTTTATTTTTTTTCTTAAATATCAGTAAGATCACATTTTCAAAATAGAAACTCATTTTATATGAGGGCTTAAAAGAAAAAAGTAGGTGATAGCATACAATACTATAATTAAAGACCAGGGACTGGAAAACCTGGAGGGATTACAGGTTGAAATCACAGATGACTTAGCAAAAAAAATGTGTTACACAAGTTTTCTCTTGATATTTAAACGTTTTCAGTTACTTAGTAAGTAGTTCCACGTCTTCCTAAAAATATCTAGATGGTAAGTCCAAGGAAGATGGTATATATTTCAAAATGCCCTTCTGAAGTTCTGTAAGATGGAACTACATTTCCTTCAAAAGGTATACATTAAAAGTTTTGTTATTTTGAAGTCCTCTGACTAGAGAGGCAACTTATATTTTTACATTCTTTGTAATATTAGCTTAATATGCTTCTTATATTTAATACCGGGACTTGTGAATGTTAAATTAAATAATAATAGTGATGATGCAAAGTAAATGTGAGACATTACTCAGAGCAATAAAATATATGCTAGCTATGGACTATTGCAAGACTCTGGTGAATCTAGTTTATTCAAGTTTTCAATCACTTATGGGGATCTTATGAACTCTACCTGTGTGTAAACATCTACTGTTAACTCATTACATAAGAAAAATTTAAATATATACCTTAGCAATCAAAAAACAACAATCTAATAAGGAAAACAGAATATTGATTTATTTAAAATAATTGTAAGTAAGCAACAGTGGAAATTACTGCAAGAATCTAATAAAAGTGTGATAAAATGTGTGCAAAAGGTTATGTTCCTCTAAAGAACGTGCACTGAAAGACACTTTGATGAGGAATTCATAAGAATTAACACATTCTATCTTACAGTAACTTTCAAATGGGGGCAGTGGGATAAAATAATCTCAGAGAAGTTAAGTAATTTGCCTGATGATATAGGAGTTAGAGGTAGCGCAAGATTGCAAACTCATGTTTGTCTGATCTTAGGGTCCATAATATTAGCTTTTTATATAGAACAGATGTAGATGCCACCCACTTGTAAGTACAATATATACACAACTTTTATCTACAGAATGAACAGAAATATAATGAAAAATGCATGTGCATTCAAACTTGAAACAAATATGATATAATTTACAAAGGTAAAAGGAAAAGGAAAAGACATTCAGAGTAAAAATAAACTACTGAAGAGGGACTAAGCTCAGATTTATGTTGTATCTTTGGGATTTGCACAGAGTTGGTATTGGAAAATGGAGAACAGGGGCTCCTAGGTGGTTCAGTCAGTTAAGCGTCCGACTTCAGTTCAGGTCATGATCTCGGGGTCCATGAGTTCCAGCCCCACGTAGGTCTCTGTGCTGGCAGCTCAGAGCCTGGAGTGTGGTTTGGATTCTGTCTCCCTCTCTCTCTGCCCTCCCCTGCTCACACTCTGTCTCTTTCAGAAATAAATAAACATTAAAAATTTTTAAAAAAAGGAAATGGAGAACAGATGACTTGAAATAGAGACTTTTGTGGCTTTCCGCAATTCCTCACAAGCGATCGATAAGGACATGAAAGTCTGTTTTGAAGAAAATTTGATCCATTTAATGCTTTTGAGAAGGAGAGTGATATAATCAGAAGGTGCTTTGAGGAATATTCAAAAATATTGTTTCAGATGAGTAAAAAATAGAAAATCAGAATGATACATAATGTCAGTGGATGCAGACGCAAACAAGATGCATGTTTTTATTTTTATTTTCCTAAAGTAACGATGAACTTTTCCAAAAGGCATCAATAATCCTTTTTGTGTGTAGTGGTTTAATCTTCTACCAGGAGGTAAGGGAAGCTTTTGCTATGTAATTTTATGTATAACATATTGCCTTTTTTTGTGTGTCTGTTTGGTGGTGGGATCATAATAATAATTGGTTGAATGCATTTCATCTAACGAAGATACTTGGGCTCAGTGACCCCATTCTCTTGTTTTGTTTTTCTCTCCGTTGTTCCTCTCAGTTTTTCTTCAGCCCAGGAATTCTTCCTTCATTATTCACTGTCTTTCATTATTCTGTTGTTTGCTCTGTCTTTACTTAACCAATATGGCTGCCCTCCTCTTCTCTGTCCACCCCATTTCCTTTCATTTTTCTTCTAAGCTGTAAGCATAAGTATACAAAAAAATAATTAACTGCTTAGCTACAGTTGTGGTGTATGTTTTTAAAGATATGTGTGACAAACAATGGCTTTTTATTCCAAAGTATGAATACTTGATGATAATTCATGATATTAACAAACTTGTGAGGAAAGTATAATATGTAGACAGATACATATAGATAAAAACAGATATAGATGTACAGTGAAGTAATTTGCATTACATCATTAAGTGCATACCTCTAACATCTATATCAAACCATTATATATTATGTAACTGAAAGAAAAGATATTCTGAATATCATATAAGTGACTAAAGCTTTGTTTATATAACTTTCACCTGAAGAAGTCTGAGTTTATTATTTAGAAATAAATGCCTTAGCCATAAAACATTGTTCATTCTCACTCTCTGTGAGAGAGGAGTAAAGGAAATGAGGCTTTGTGGTGTGGTTTTGACAAAAAGTGAGTTAATACAATATAACATAATAAAACATAATATTCCTGTATCCTTTTATTCACGTTCAGCTGAAAGCAATAAAAAAAGACACATGAAAAAATTATACAGGATCCACCTCTCCACTTAATAAACTTAAATATTGCATTTCTCTGTTGATAAATAACAATTCAAACTTGTGTCTCAAATTGGTCAAAATCCTACTGACAGTAATAGAAATCAACTAGTCTTGTACCCAAACTGCTATTCCTCGATGGGTTCTGATATGAACTGAATGCAAAGATTATTTTACTTATGTGAAGAGACTTGAAGAGGCATAGTACTAAAATATTCCAGAGTTTTTTTAGTTAACAGGGATTATCAAATGGAGTTATAAGCAGAAACAGGGATGGCAAATGAGACCTAATTATAGAGCCAGTTCCTGTCATTTAATAATATGGACAAGGGCAACACACTGCTAAATGATTACATTTCTTTAAGTAATTTCTCTTTTATAAGCTACTACAAAGAAATTTGATTTATAGGTTTGAACATAGGGTAAACTGCAGGATGGTAGCAACCTTTCAGTTCCTCTGATGATCCTGGCTGTGTGAGTTGGATTTGGGGCTTAATAGCAGGTTATGGCTCTAATTAAGCAGCAAAGTCAATACAAAGGCCAAACAAGCCACCTGGTCCATGGCGTTCCTCAGGCTGGGTAGATTTTTTGGCACTCCTAATCTCCTAATTTAAAGACTAGTTATAAATTTTTGTCCAACTTGACAGAGACAATGAATCTGGCATTCTGTGTGTAATTCAAGACTACAGCACAATTGCTTAAAATCTTACCTTGTAGAAAAGAAAAAAAAATGACCAAAGATCTCTTAGAATTAAATTAATCAGACTACTTGTGGGTTGGGGTGCTAAGGTTTCTAAAGTTAATACAAACAGCCCAGGAAGGCTTTTTCTCATTTAGATGCTCATCTTCCCAGATCAACAATCCATTTCCACAGCTACAACATAAAGTTTAATAAATCATTTAGGCAAGCACACAGTACAGAACTCTTAAGACCCCACCATCCCCTTGCAAGAGAGGATAAGAACAGGAAGGAAGACATCTGAAACACAAAATTAAAAAAAAATACAATCATTTCCTACAATAAATATGTCTTTATTCACTAAGTATTGTACATGACTCATCAAATCTCTGCATTCATTTAATTTACATCCTAATGAAGAAAGAGACAGCAATCAGATAAATTACTATGATGTCAGATGAGGGAGACACTAGGCAGAATAAAAACAAAACAGGTCAGGTAGGCAGGATATTTAGAGAGAAGCCATAAAGGTTTTATGAAGCAGAAAGCATTTGACAAGAGCCTGAAAATAGTGAGGGATTGGTCTAAAAAATAGAGAATGGTTAAAGGGAACAACCAGTATAAACTCACTGGATTATTGCATTACAAGTATGCTCCAGAAACAAGGAGGCCATCGTGGTTGGTGTTCAGTGAGCCAAAGAGTTCGGAGGTGTAGTGGATGAACTTAGGAGTGTGAGAGGTTCTACTTTTGTGCACACAAAAGTAAAGATGCTCTAATATTTATGTGAAAGCAAGAACAGGCAAAACATAAGCCTCAGAGATAGTTATTAAACTATAGATTGCATCTCAGGGGTGATAGGCTAGGAAAGGTTACAAGGAAATCTTTTGGAAAATATCCATATTTTGATCTGAGTGGTAGTCACATAAGTCTGAACACGTATAAAATTTCTTCCGTGGTATATTTAAGATGAATTCACTCAATTCGTCTTTCTATATGTATGTTTCATTTCCATGAGAAGTTGGTACAAATATAAGGAGATGACAGCATAATATTGTCATATCATATCTAAGCTACCCCATTGCTATAGCAATGAATAAAATATATCTATTCATTGATGATGTTAAAAGATGAAAAATCAGTATGCAACAATATTTTTATGCCATAAACATTTTTTCATTACTATTCCTTTAAAACATTATATATATTTTCTTCACACATAAAAGTTATGGTAGGACAACTTTTCATCAATAATTTAGCACCAAAGGGCACCTGGGTATCTCAGTCAGTTAAGTGACTGACTTCAGCTCAGGTCATGATCTCATGGCTTGTGAGTTTCAGCCCTGTGTTGGGCTCTGTGCTGACAACTCAGAGCCTGGAGACTGTTTCAGATTCTCTCTCCTTCTCTATCTCTGTCTCCCCCTTTCTAGTGCTCTGTCTTTCTCAAAAATAAACTTAAAAAATAATAATTTAGCAGCAAAAAATACAAAACAAAACAAAACAACATAATTTAGCAGCATGCAATATGTTGTAAATGTTTGCATGGAATATATGGTAATCTAGCTTTTGCTAGACATTAATACAAAATAGGTAACTGATTGCTTCACTTATGTCCCTGTGGCCTACCTAGATCATTCAAACTTTAAGTCCGAAAACACATCCTGAGCTGTTAAAGTTTGATGTAGAGTTAAAAAAAAATACAAAACATGGGCTTCTGGGTGGCTCAGTCGGTTAAATGACTGACAGTTTTCACTCGGGTCATGATCTCACAGTTTCATGAGTCAGGCTCTGTGCTGGCAGTGCAAAGCCTGCTTGGGATTGTCTCTCTTCCTCTCTTTTTCTGTCCCTCCCCTGCTCATGCAAACAAAACATTAAAACAATGTATAATAATATCATGCTTTAAATTAAAAATGTTCTCAAATAAAATATGCATTTTTAGTAAATTTGGCAGAACCACATGGCAATTTTCATTTTCCAAACCCTGGAACTAAAACGCCTAGCAAACTTCTCAAAATGACTCCCAGAAGAAGGAAAGCCCATACATTAGAAAGAAAGAAGTCAATGCCTTGATTACTGAATACAGCAGCAAGAGAAAAAGAAATGAGTGTGAAAATAGAAAATAAAATATACGCTATTGTCTAGGCAAAGAAATTCCCTGGAAGAGTCTTGCTAAGGAAATGGAAATGATTATTCTTTTTTGTTGTGTGTTTGTTTATTTAGGGAGAGAGAGAGAGTGAGAGAGAGGGGAAGGGGCAGAAAGAGAGAGACAGGGAGAGAGAGACACCTCATGACATGGGGCTCAATCTCAGGACTATGAGCTTATGACCTGAACTGAAATCAAAAGTCAGATGTTTAACCAACTGAGCCACCCAGCCATCCAAGAAGTGAATAATTTTGTACAAACAAAAATGGTCTAAAAATAAAGTAAGGGCCATATCCTTTTTCTTCAATAGTATTTATTTAAAAAGTACTTATATGTCACAAACTGTATTCAAAGTGATGTTTGTACATCATAAATGTGATCTCATTTGCCTTAATAGCACCCTACAATGCCAATATTAACAAATATAAAAATTTACTAAGTGGAAAATGAGGCTTGGATAAATTAACTATCTAAGGTTACACAGAAAAATAATCTGAGTCTTTTTTATTATTAATTTTTAATATGAAATTTATTATCAAATTGGTTTCCATACAACACCCAGTGCTCTTCCCAACAGGTGCCCTACTCAGTGCCCATCGCTCACTTTCCCCTCCCTTCCACTACCCATCTACCCTCAGTTTATTCTCAGTCTTTAAGAGTCTCTTATGGTTTGGCTCCCTCCCTCTCTTTTTTTTCCCCCTTCCCTTCCCCCATGGTCTTCTGTCAAGTTTCTCAGTATCCACATAGGAGTGAAAACATATGGAAACTGTCCTTCTCTGTATGACTTATTTCACTTAGCATAACAATCTCCAGTTCCATCCACATTGCTACAAAAGGCTATATTTCATTCTTTGTCATTGCCAAGTAGTATTCCATTGTATATATAAACCACAACTTCTTTATCCATTCATCAGTGTGAGTCTTTTGAATTATGCTCTTTAACTATGTGCTAACCTGCTTCTCCAGTAAAGTGACCTATACCAGAATATTTCATGGGTACACCTCATTTTAAGAGGTGGAGTAAGAGATGGGCATATTGGTGAGGAACTACTTCCACTACAACTTACCATTATTAGCAATAAGTATTATTTAAGGTACTTCTAACCCTTGATTTCTCAATGTCTTCTGTTTACTTGGTATTTGACTAATCCCATATGATTTCCACTAGTACATGATTCCCTGTACACTTTGGTAGACAGAATTTTTATTAGTATTATAGTGTGATATGTTAAATTATATGAAAAAATGTGATGGAAAATCTCATTGACTTCTCAGCAATTCATGAGTTTTCTTATGACTCAGTGTATTTCTGAATAATCCATATTACAGTTTAGTTAACTAGTTGCTAAAATTAGATTATATGCCTCTTTGGAAACCTCCTATGTTCCTTTTTTAAAATGTTTATTTATTATTGAGAGACAGAGAGAAAGACAGAACATGAACATGGGAGGGGCAGAGACAGGAGGAGACACAGAATCTGAAGCAGGCTCCAGGCTCTGAAGCTGTCAGCATAGAGCCTGGCGTGGGGCTCAAACTCACAAACTGCAAGATCATGACCTGAGCCAAAGTCGGATGCTCAACCGACTGAGCCACCCAGGCACCCGGGAAACCTCCTAAGTTCTAATGAAAAAACTTACTGTGTGTTGTGTATGTGCCTTATATTTAAAAATCGCATCAGGCTAACAATAAACGTTAATATTCCTAGCATATAAATTTATAAAAAGTTATACTCAGCAAAATTATTTTTTAATATAGAGAGACAATATCATGGATGTGCTGATGTAAGCTAGAAGTCGTTATTTCTGTGATACAGTACTGAGCACTGTTCACATGTTATATTGTCTACAGTGAATATATTTATCATGGCATGGGAGAATCAGACTTTCAACTTTGACTTTATCCTCCTGGGAATCTTCAATCACAGTTCCACCCACATCTTCCTCTTCTCTCTGGTCTTGGGAATCTTCACATTTGCCATCATGGGAAACACTGTCATGATTCTCCTCATCTACCTGGACAACCAGCTCCACACCCCCATGTACTTCCTCCTCAGCCAACTCTCCCTCATGGACCTCATGCTCATCTGCACCACTGTACCCAAGATGGCCTTCAACTACTTGTCTGGCAGGAAGTGCATCTCTCTAGCTGGGTGTGGAGCCCAGATATTTTTATATGTGTCTCTGCTTGGAGCAGAATGTTTCCTGTTGGCTGTAATGGCCTATGACCGTTATGTTGCCATTTGCCGCCCATTAAGATACTCAATTCTCATGAACCAGAAAATCTGTCATCTTATGGTCCTTTCTTCCTGGATTGTTGGCTCTCTTGATGGTATAATTGTTGTTGCAGTCGCACTATCCTTCCCATATTGTGGTGCCCGGGAAATACCTCACTTTTTCTGTGATGTCCCTGCCCTTCTCACTCTCTCATGCACTAATACATTGCTATTTGAAAGGTTAATGTTTATTTGCTGTGTAATTATGCTTCTTTTCCCTGTAACAGTAATTATTGCTTCCTACCTTCAGGTCATTGTAGCTGTCATTCAAATGGGGTCTGGGGAAAGCCGCCAAAGAGCTTTTGCTACCTGTTCCTCTCACCTCATGGTGGTAGGAATGTATTATGGAGCAGCCATGTTCATATACATGAGGCCTGTTTCTGACCGTTCCCCCACCCAGGACAAGATGGTGTCAGCCTTTTATACCATCCTTACTCCTATGCTGAATCCCCTCATCTATAGCCTCCGCAACAAGGAAGTGGCCAGAGGATTAATGAAGGTGTTAGGGAGGGGAAGTCTACAGAGCAAATTGCCTAATTAACCATATTCTATATTCTTTAGTTTATGGTGAATTGATATATTCAACTGATACAATTCTATACCCAATATTTACACACCTTTGTATCAAAAGTTTCATAGACAAGCCCACAAGATTTAGAAAGTGAAAAACTGACTACATACTTTTTGTTCAAATATTATATTTCTTTTGTTATGGAACTATCAAATTATGGTCATAAGTAAATATTTACTGTAAGATAACATCCACAATTGTACATTCTGTTTTATAAGTTAATAAATGAGAAGTATTTGCTGTCCATCACAGTACTACATAATGCCATGATAAAACAGGGCACTATTAGCATTCTTTTTTTTAACATATAGTAATTTTACATTTGGCTAATCAAAATATTATCCTGAGTCAAATATCATTCTTTAGATTGATTAGTTTGTTAAAATGAATAATCAGGTTAATTATATACCAAGTTATAGCTTTATTAGATTATTATAAGAACTAACATGCTTTACCTAGATAGAGAAAAGAGGCATTAGATTTATGATTAGGTCTATGGAATCTACATTGTAATGGACAGTGTTCTCTCTCAGGATATCAGAGGATTAGGGAGCTCCTATTTATTTCCTTTTTCTACATAAGTCAGCCTTTTACATGGGAGACTGACATGTGAATCCTCAAAGTCTGGTCTTTTCATCCTTAAATGTCTTGATCACTATAAGGGTTGTATGCTATAATTATATGGAAAAGTGATCAATTTTGTAAATAGAAAATTTTAGGTTTACTGAAGGTCTGAAGTTTTTTTGTTTGTTTGTTTAAATTTTTTTTTAATGCTTTTATTTATTTTTGAAGGAGAGAGAGACCGAGCATGAGCAGGGGAGGAGCAGAGAGAGAGGGAGACATAGAATTTGAAGCAGGCTCCGAGCTGTCAGCCTGGAGCCCGATGCGGGGCTCAAACTCACGAACTGGGAGATCATGACCCGAGCTGAAGTCAGACGCTTAGCGGACTGAGCCACCCAGGCACCCCTGAAGTTTTTTTAATAAATCACATGTCATATGTGTGACATCACTATAGATAGTGGTGTAATTATATATATGAAATTCACTGTAGTTCTGGGTATTCTTCTGTTTTGTTAGAAACAACCACTACGGCTAATCTGAATTTTTCTGTTTTCTTAAAACTCTGTTGTAACTGAATTAGTTTTCTTTTTCTGTATGACAAATGAACACAAACACAGTACCTCTAAATAATAATTATTAATTCCTAGTATATATGGGTAGGAATTCTTGCATTGCTAACCTGGGTATTCTTAAGGTGTCACAAGGTAGTAATCCATGAGTCAACTGAGACTGCAGTTATATCTAAGGCTCAGCCTCATCTTTCAAGTCCATATAGTTGTTGAAATAATTAATTTCTTTGTACCCGAATAACTCATTATCTTACTTCTTCAATCCAGCAGGAGAGGCTGTGACTTAAGGGAAAGCCTAAGTCCTTTTGTAAAGGTCTACCAACTGGTTAAGACAAGCCAACACAAGACACTCTACCTTACATAACTTGAAGTCAATTGATTTGGGATCTTAATTACATTTGCACATTAACCTCACTCTCTCCAAATAGAATAACGTAAACATAGGAGCAACATCAGGAGAAATAAATCATGGGGAAAGTTTAGGTTTCTGTCTACCACACACACCCACATAACTTATAGACTCCTATTTACAAAAAGTAATGAAAGGGCAATTACAATAAATTTTCCTGTCAGTGATATGAGAAAATATTGGTTATATCTTAATGACTGACTGAATTATTTAACTTTAGAAATTATTTTATGGAGTCTGGTGTTGAGGGTTCTTTTAAAGGTAAAAGCCTAGGAGTGTAAAAGTACTTGTTATTGAGATTGAGTAGGGAAAGTGTCTTAAAATTTTTCACTTATACCTGCTGGAAGGAGGTCTTAAAAGAGCCTCTGATAAAGAGAATTAGAAAGTAACATGCCACCAGAACTGGGAAGGCAAATATGTCAGAGCATGACCAGACAATAAGTCTCAAATCCTTGGCTCCAACTTGCTGTGCACAAGTCTACAGTGAGGAGGCCAGTCTTTTCTTTGTATTGTGTTTAGTATATCATATTTCCCTCAAACACAGATTTACCATTATTAAAGAAATATTTGACATCAAATATTGTTGACTGATTTGGGAGTTGAAGATAGGGCAGGAAAGGAGTGCATTCCCTACTGTGAAATGGGAAAATATTCCCAGAGTAACATGTATCACCTCATTCTTCCTATTAATGACTTAAAAACAAAGCTTCTAGGAAGAACATAATATGATCTATAGCCATACATTTTCTAAGACGAAAAGAGTGTTAAAATTTTATGTATTCAGGCCAACCTTACAAACTTTGGTAGGGATATGATGTAAAGGTTTCCACTGTAGCAAAGTTCTCATGAACATCAGGTAGATTTCTAATTTACCTATTTTACTTTATATAGAATTTAAAGGTAACATTTTTATGTCTTTTTTTTTTTCGTAAAAAGTATATGCAGTATTGTGGAGAAATAGTCATTTTTTTCTTGGTAGAACTGTGAGTTACTAAAATCTTTCAGGAAGGCAATTTAGCTTTATTCATCCAGGTATGTAATTGTATTGCATTCATCCAGATATGCAAAGTAATAATAATAATTAGTCGTCAAATATTTATACACAAGTAAGGCAAGGAGAAAAGGTAAAAACAATATGTATGGCCTGTTGTATAAAGGTTAAATACTACACAAACTAATGGATCAATTTCTATTTACATTGTGTACTTCATACTTTCTAAATAATAGAATATGTGTGTCTGAGAGTAATTGGTTTTAATTCTGTTTTCAATTTAAAAATACAAAATTTTTGGAACACCTGTCTGGCTGAGTCAGCTGACCATCTGACTCTTGACTTTGGCTCATATCATCTCATAGTCATGAGATCTAGCCCTGCCTTGGGCTCCATGCTAGGCATTGAATCTGCTCAAGATTCTCTCTCTCTCTCTCTCTCTCTCTCTCTCTCTCTCCCTCCCCTCCCCCACCTCAAAAAATACAGAACTCTTGAGATTTCTCATGGCCATTGCATTTATTTATGGATATTAGGTACTATTTTCCCCAAAGTCTTATCAACAAATAAGCAGAGCTATCCACCTTTTTTCACTTGCAGATATATGGGCAATAAAAAGTATGGTTAAGCCAAACCATTTTTCTTCTAATGATTTCCATACTTTGATTTTCTTGGAAAATCAGTTTTTTCATATTGGGAAAAATCTGTTTTCTCATCATTAAACACATACATTAACTAGATAAATTTAAGTATCAATGGCCTCCTTTAGTTCTATGTCAATTGAGATGATTTTTTATAATATGCTTGGTTTTCCTACCTCATTTGCTCCTTTTTGCCTTCTATCATCCCTTTTGTTACATCAGTTCCATTTGATCTTTCCTTGTCCTCAGTTCCAACTTTATTTTTCCCTCCCAACTACCCATTGTCTTTTAGCTGACTACTCCACATTCACAATATGTTGTTCCTCTTTCTGCCTTTATATCTTTGCTCATGCTGCCAAAGAAATTCTCATTAAGAAGCATAGACAGATTTTTTACAAGGTTGACTTATGGTGAAGTGGTAAAAATACCTTGAAATCAATCTAATAATTTTTAAGTGTTTGTTCGAGGTTTTCAGTCAGGCAATGATGCACAGATTAAGAGTTTACCAGTGATTTTCAAGAGTTATATTGTCTAGAGTTGGCATAGGCAGCTGTATTTAATTGGTGAAGAAAATTAAAATAAAAGAGAAAATATGAGCAGCATAGTGGATATAGAATAAAGGAAGAATTAGGAGGAATAAAGAAAGAAGGAAAAAGAGGAGGAAGGGATAGAAGCTAATTCCATGGCTGAATATATAGAAGAAGTGAAGAAGGTAATGAGCTTATTTTTAGATGTTATGTTTAAATTTTGTGGGGCACAAAAGAAAAGGTTGCTTAAAATATAATAGGTTTCAGGTTATAATCTGAGATCATTTGTTTAAAAAGATCATGAAAATTAATGAGAATACTAAAAAAGGTCACATATGAAGGAAAATAATTGTTTCATGGTTAAAGTTCAACATTACATAGAAGAAATATATATATATATATATATATATATATATATATATATATATATATATACATATATATATATCACCACCTGGGTGGCTGAGTTGTTTAAGCTTAAGCTTCAGACTTTGGCTCAGCTGTGGCTTATGAGTTTGAGCCCTGCACTGGCTTTGTGCTGACAGCTCAGAGCCTGGAGCTTCTTCCAATTCTGTGTCTCTTTCTCTTTCTCTGCCCCTCCCCCACTCGCGCTGTCTCTCTGTCAAAAATAAATAAACATAAAAAGATATATATATATACACATATATGTATAAACACAAACATATGTATATATAATCCATATGCATATTATATACAATATATATTATGTATATATATATTATATAATATCTTAGAATAATACAGGCTTTAAGAGTAATAAACAAAAACAGAAATCCACAAGGTGTAGGTATAGAAAAAACAGAAATTGACTTATTTAGAATGTAAGTACCTTTTGCTGTGCTATGCAACTAATTGAGGAAAGATCTATATGACCTTGTATATGTCATTAATATTATTTAACCCTCATTACCTCATCTGTACAATTAGGATATTTTTATCTCCTTTACAGGTTTATTTTGATAAACTATAGCACTCCACACATAATAAAGCACCATAATATATTTCATGTTTTACTTTCACAATTTAGAAAATGGCTCCAATTATGGTATGCTTACTTACTGACCTATCTTATGTTTAGTGATTGAATGTATAATTTTATCTTATCAAAATTGTTAATCATTCAATATCAGTGAGTGTGAGCTCATCTTTATATCAGCCAGAAGAAATGTTCTAAAATGTTTATTGAAGAGTTCATGTTTGAAAAATAATAGTGGCTTAAAACACTGACTTATTACAACATAAATATAAAAATTTGGGTGAAGCAACCATCACTTTCAAATATGATTTTAAACATTGTTTTATGCTCAATTCTACAAATATCAAAAATTTGCTTCCTAGTATTTGCTATAGTTGACCAAAAAGCATGCTGCTGTTTTGCTATTTTGGCATTATTATAAGTGGATGGAATTGGGGCACCTCTTTGGCTCAGTCGGTTAAGCATCCAACTTTGGCTCAAGTCATGATCTCACAGTTTTTGAGTTCAAGCCCTGGGTCGGGGTCTGTGCTGATAGCTCAGAGCCTGGATCCTGCTTCAAATTCTGTGTTTCCCTTTCCCTCTGCCCTTCCCCTGACTGTGCTCTCTCTCTGTCTCTCTGTATCTTAAAAATAAATAAACATTAAAAATGTTTAAATTAAAAAAATAAGTGGATGGAATTAAATTTATTGGCTTTTTTCTATTCATTGATGTAATTATCATTTTTGATGTTCAAATTTTTCCATTTTTGTCTACCATGAGTCTCTTCAATTTGTCTCCTGAGTCTTCACACATGATCCAGGTAATATTAGGTGTATTTCTTGCTATTCATCTGACACAGTGCAATGAGCCAGTCTTATCTAGCATATTCCCTGCTATACGCCTGACATTAGCTATTTGTCCAATGGTAAATTTAGTCTGAAATTATATCAATCAACTGAAGTCGTCAGGTTACAGGTGCTTTTTTCTGTTGGCCTTGACTCTAGACTTTCTGAATGAAAAAAGTGGAAAAATACACAAATAAACATTTTATATTTATGTTCCAAACATTATGTTTCAAAATGTTTGTATTATGGCTACATACACAAACACATTTTAAATATATAATGTAATTTGTGTGGATTCCTAGTTTAATATGTAATTCTATCCTAAAAATAAGTAAAATGAGTAACAAAGAAAAAATCAACATCTCTTAGCTTTGTTGTATAATGCAGGTCACTAGGCAAATTAGTGTATCAAAAATTGAAGAGTAAGCAGCGCCTGGGTACCTCAGTCGGTTGAGCATCTGGCTTCCTCTCAGGTCATGATCTCATGGTTTGTGAGTTCAAGCCCCATCCCAGGTTCTGTTCTGAAAGCTCAGAGCTTGGAGCCTGCTTCAGATTCTGTGTCTTCCTCTCTCTACCTCTCTCTGCCTCTCTCTCTCTCTCTCTCTCTCTCTCAAATAAGTAAACATTATAAAACAATTGAAGAGTAAAATAAATGGATACAGAAAATGATAAGTTGCCTGTGCAGAAAACTCCATGGAAACAAGGGTTGAAACCTCTGAGGAAAAGAGTACAGAACTCCTTTTATCCAGTGTTATATCTAGTTTTGAACAAAAATTATAAGGCATATGAAGAGTCACAAAACAGCTTGAGGAGACAAAACAAGCCCTAAAATCTGACTTACATATGGCAAGGATGTTGTAATTTTCAGACTAGGAATTTGAAATACCTATGGTTAAAATGCTCAATGCACTGATGGGAAAGAAAACATATATAAAACGTAAGAATAGATTCTAACTTAAGCAGTAGATTAGCATTCTAACAAAGAATAAATGCTAGAGATAAAAAACACTGTAACATAAATAAAAATGCCTTCGATGGGCTCATTAGTGTAATGAGCATGGATGTAGAACTGTAAGATTGAGGATGTGCCAACAGAAACTAAAAATGATTGAAACAGACACAAGAAACAGGCAAAATCAAAATGTGTAACATGCACATAATTGTAACAGCAGAAGGGGAAGAATGAACAGAAGAAATATCCAAAACAATAATGACTGAGAATTGCCTCTAAATTAGTGGCAGCCACCAAATCACAATCCAGGAAGCTCAGAGAATACCAAACAGGATAAATGTAAAACAACAACAGCAACAACATGAACAACAAAAGCAAGCCTATATCTAGGCTTACAATTTTCAAACTTCAAAAATCAAAGATAAGGAATAAATCTTTAAAGAAGCCAAGGTGGGTGAGGAATACAGATTTACTCTATAGATGTAAAATATAATGACATTTGACTTCTCAGGAAAAAATGCAAGAAAGAAAATCATGGAGTGAAATATTTAAATTTTTGAAAGAAAAAATGTAATTCCAGAATTGCGACATTTGGAAGATTGTCTTTCAAAAATGAAAAGAAATACTTTCTCAGACAAAAGCTGTGGGCATTTGTTACTAGTGCACGCCTTTCAAGAAATATTGAAAGTCATTATTCAGAAAGAAGAAAAAATATACAGATAATAAACTTAGATCAACATAAAGAAAAGAGGGTCGCCTGTGTGGCTTAGTTGGTTGTGTCTAACACTTGATTTAGGTTCACATCATTATCTCCCATGTGGTGAGATTGAGACTTACATTAGGCTTTGCACTGCACATGGAGCATTAAACCTGCTTAGGATTCTCTTTCTTCCTCTCTCTATCTCTATCCCTCCCCTGCTCTCTCTCTCTCAAAATAAATAAATAAACATAAAAAAGAAAAGAACTAAGAGAAGACATAAATTAAGGTAAAAGAAAGATTTGTATTTGATCCAACATGTTTGAATTATTAGCAAACATAGTTTTGATAATTATAGATTATCCATAAGAGAAATTCATGATAACAGTGGTACAAGGATGAGGAGGAAAAATACTTGGCTATTATAAGATAAATGAAGTATTGGTGAGGATATATATTGTAATCTTAAAGTGGATTTAAGAGTAGTTGTAATTGTATACTGCAGACTCTAGGGAAATAAAAAATTTTTAAAAAATGTATAATTTGCTTCAAAGGAGAAAAATGGAGTCACACATAATTCTCAATTGAAAAAAAGGTAGAATAAATATACAAGACAAAAATAAGAAAAAGAGTAAGGAAAACAAAAAGTAACATGTAAGTAGATATTAATCCAAATATATCAATACTTTCTTTAAATCTCAGTTGTCTACACCAACTGAAAAATATTGATTGCCAGAGTGGATCAAAAAATGCACTCTATATTATATGTTGTCTACAAGAGACACACATTAAAAGTAAAGATGAATTGTATGTATATAAATATACATATAAATTAAAATGAAAAGGGATGGAGAAAATGCACCATGTCAACAATAATCAATGCTGGAGTACTTATATCAATTTCAGGCAAAGGAAATTTCAAAGAAAGGGAAGTTATCAGAGACAAAGAGTCACATTACCTATGACAAAATCATCAATTTACAAGAAGACATAATAACCCTTAACGTGTATGCACCTCACAAAGTATCATTATATGTGAGGCAAAAACTGATAAAACTGCAAGGAAGCATAAATGAATATACTATTATAGTTAGAGACTTCAAATCCTTCTATCAGAAATGGACAGATCTAGCAAGCAGAACAATTAGTAAAAGCATAGTTAAACATGAAAGCACTATCAATTAACTGAATATAATAGATATATATGAAATGCTTTACTCAAAAAAAGCAGAGAATGAAGTTTTTTCAAGCTCACATGAACATTCACCAACATAGACCACATTCTGAGCCATTCAACTATTTAGAAAAACACAAATTGTTCAATTTCTGCTCTCAGAGCACAATGAAATTAAATTAGGAATCAATAAAAGAAATAAAGCTGAAAACCCCCAATGTGTGAAGATTAAAAAACACACTTTGTAATAACACATGAATCAAAGGAAAAAAATTTGAAATAAATTAAAAATAGTTTTAACCAAATGAAAATGAAAACACTTATCAAAATTTGTGGGCTACAGTAAAAGCATTTCTTAAAGGAAATCTTTAACTTTTAACTCATATATTGAAAAGGAAGAAAATTCTAATAATCTAACCTTCTACTTTAGGAAACTGGAAAAAGTAGACAAATTAGATCTAAATTAATCAGAAAAAAATAGAGAAGAAATTAATGAAATTTAAAACAGGAAATAAATAGAGAAAATCAGCAAAAGCAGGAATTGATTATTTGGAAAAAAAAAGAGTAAAACCAACAAGCTTCTAACCAAGCTAACTAATAAAAAAAGAGAGAGATAAAAGCCAAATTACAATATGAGACATGCAAGAAACTTTACTACAGATTCAATGCACATTAAAAAGATAATATAGTAATACTATTAAAAATTTTATGCCAAGAGCTTTGATAACCTAGGTGAAATAAATTTCTTTAATGAACATTGTGTCATAACTCACACAAGGACAGACAATTTGAATAGGTCTATATATATTAAATAATTTGAATCACTAATTAATAACTTCCCAACTTAGAAAGCAACAACCTAGATTTGGTTTAATGATACATTCTACTAAACATTTAAGGAAGAAGTTAAGCTGCTAATTCTATTCAGTCACCTCCAGCCTATACAAGCAGAGAAAGTACTTCATAATTCATTCTATGTGGTCAGAATTTCCCTAATGCTAGAATCATATAAAAAATTTCAAGAAAAGAAAGATATAGACCAATATCTCTCATGAATATTTTTTCTCAATAAAATACAATCAAATGCAATTCAACAATGTTTAAACTTAACTATGCATCATGACCTAGTGGGATTTAGTTCATGTATGTAAGTCTGGTTCAACATTCAAATATAAATATAATTCATCACATTAACAAACTAAAGAACAATAACATAATCATATAAATATATGCAGAAAAAGTTTGATAAAATCAAGAACCTACATGATAAAATCTCTTAGCTAAATGGGGACACAGAAGAATTCTCTCAACTTGTAAAGAAGATCTACAAAACACCTACAACTAACATAATACTTGGTGGTGAGAAATTAGTATCATTTCTATTAAGATCAGAAAAAGAATATCCCTTTTCACTACTCTCACTCAACATTGAATTAGTAGTCATACCTAGTGAACTAAGACAAGAAAGGGAAATAAAAGAATACAAATTTGGAAATAGAAATAAAACTACATTTGTTCATGAGGACATTATTTCTGTAGAAAATAGCAAAGAATCAACCGAAAATATCCTCCTGGAACTAATAAGGAATTATAGCAAAGTTACATGTAAATATACAAAAATTCATTGTTTTCTTATTATATACTAGCATTGAACAATTGTTACTTAAAATTAAAAACACATTACCATTTGTATTAGCACCATCCAAAATAAAATACTTAGGCATAAATCTAACAAAGGCTTATATGAAGAAACTAGAAAATTCTGATGGGATATACAAAAGAAAGAAAAAAAAACACTAAGTAAATGGAGAGATATCCTGTGTTCATGGATAGGAAGATTTAAAATTGTCAAGATGCTAGTTTTTTGTTTTGTTTTTGTTTTGCTTTTTTCAAGTTGAACGTATTCAATGTCATTTCATTCAAAATCCCTGGAGTTATTTTGCGTATATCAACATTTATTAAAGTTTATATGGAAGGCAAAGAATCTAGAAAAGCCAAAAGTGTTAAATGAGAAAAACAAAGTTAGAAGGCTGACACTATCCAATCTCAAGTTGTACTATAAAACTAAAGTAATCAAGACAGTGTTATATTTGCAAAATAGAGACAGATATGCAGCAATGGACAGAAATAAACACTCACAAGCAAGCGACTGTTTTTTACAAAGGAGAAAAGCAATACAAGGGAAAAAATATGATCTTCTTAATAAATACTGTTGCAACAAATAAACATTCACATGTTGAAAAATGCATCTAGACAGAGACTTAACATTCTTCATGAAAATTACCACAAAATGGATCATTGATTTCAATGCAAGACACAAATCCTTAACTCTCCAATGAGAAAAACAAATTTTGATTTTTTTAACTGTATATACAACATAGACTCCAGATTTGTTAAAGATTTAAATATGGTATGCAAAGCTATAGACTTATTTGACATAATATAAAATCACCTTTCATATAAAGATAAATAAAACAATTTATATGAAAATTCATATAAATGTAATTTATTCACTTAAAGATTTAGACTATTCATCTAGAAAAACTCATGCAAAGCTAACACACTGAGACATAGTGAAAGATAATATTTTCCAAGAATAAAATGAACAAACTAATAAAAAATAAAATATTCAAAAACACTACACATTAAAAATTTATGAAACAAAACAAAATGACACTTATCTACAAAGATACATAGTTTCATTAATATTCAGACAAATGGAAATTTAACAATGATAAAATATTACTTTTTACTCAATAGGAAAATTTCAACATGGATGGAACTAGAGTACATTATGCTAAGCAAAATAAGTCAGACAGAGAAAGACACATATAATTTCACTCATGTGGAATTTAAGAAACACAACAGATGAACATAGGGAAAGGGAAAGAAAAATAAGGTAAAAACAGAGGGAGGCAAACCATAAGAGTCTCTTAAATACAGAGAACAAACTAACAGTTGCTGAAGGGGAGGTGGGTGGGGCAATGGGTTATATGGGTGATGGACATTAAGGAGGGTACTTTTAGAGATGATCAATGGGCGTCATTCTAAGAGATAAATCACATGGTACTACTTCTGAAACCAAGACTACAGTGCATATTAAATAATTTGAAGTTAATTTTTTTTAAAAATAGGAAAATGTCAAAAGCTAGATAATACTAAATAATAACAAGGATGTGAATAAATTAAAAGGTTCAGAACTGCATTTGAAAACGTTCTGATTTGGCAATATAGAGAGTAATATTCTGCTTCCTAGTTAATTTATATTTGCATGTAAAGTAGAAATTAACAATTTTGTTTGTGGCTATTAATAATGAATACACTCTAGTTATGACAGAGATTAGGAAATCATTCAAATAGTTTACAAACTAATTATGAACAACTGTCTTCTGAATATGTGACTTCATATGTGATGGAAACACAAAAATATTCATTTTATTATGTTAAAATTTGGATTCCAGCAGTTTGGAGATAACATTGTTGTTCAGTCTTCAGGAAACCATATCTACTTCAATTATAACATAAATCACAACAGTTTGGGGAAAAATAAATAATTCTAAAATTAATATGGAAAATGAAGTAAAAAAGCATATGTAATAAACATAAAAAAAGAATGACAAAAGATGATGTCATCAGCGACATAAATGTTTTTAGAGATAGAAATCTAAACCAAGCAATACTCTAATTAAAAAAACAAAAAAGGAATTTACATAAGAGATCCAGAATCAGAAAATAGAATATGGGAATTTGAAAATGGTATTAGATGGCATTATCAGTCAGTATAGAAGAGAATTAAACCCAAGATATTATTGTATGAAAACTGGATATATATATTAAATAATATTTATTTTTTGTTTTATAAAAATAAAGTAACAGTAATTCATTTTTTAAATAAAATTCTTTGAAAAGAGATAAAAATACCAATAAACATGAGACAACTACACAAATTGGTAAAGAAAATGTATATCAACATTAGAATGAGGAGCCATTTCTTACAAAATAAGCTTACAATTTTTTTTAAACGAAGCAATATAAAATGATTTTGAGAAATGATGAAACAAATTTCTCCATTTACATAGGTATTGAGTTCATAAAGTAGTCCATTAATTCTTACATGCAATTAAGACGACTAACAGACACAGAAGAAATGCTCAACATCATTTGTCAACACGGAAATACAAATCAAAACTACAATGATATATCACCTCATTGGCGATAATAGCTAAAATTAACAACACAGGAAACAACAGATATTGTTGAAGATGCAGAGAAAGGAGAAACCTCCTGTACTGTTGGTGGGAATGCAAACTGGCACAGTTACTGTGTAACACATATGGTGTTTTCTTAAAAAGTTAAATTAGAACTACCCTAAGATCCAGCAATTTCACTACTAGGTATTTACCCAAAGGATACAAAAATACTGATTCAAGGGATACATGTACCCTGATGTTTATAGCAGCATTATTGACAATAACTAAATTATGCAAAGTGTCCAAATATCCATCAACAGACATTTACCCTTCACAATATTGTTCCTACATAACAACTAAAGAAACAGTGTGTTTAACAAAATGTTACATGCTTAAATGGTTTAAATAAACAGTAGATTAACTGAAGGATGAAGGTTCAGAATATGACAGAGTGAATATAAGGCAAGGAAAGGATATCAAAGTAAATATAAATGGTTGGCATTTGGAAATCTGTAATTTCAGAGAAGAAAATATATTGCTGGAAAATACACAGAGTCATTATAGGTATGAATATATGAGAAAGACATGTCCAAAAGTCTTAGGATATCAAAATATTTTATGAAGAGAAAATTAACTCAGTATATTTGAGGATGATAAGAAACTGTAGTAGAATCAGAAAAAGAGTAACCACAAATTGCAAGCTTTCAAAGAATCATTTGTAACAGTGCTGAAATCTTAAGCATAGGAATCTCAAGTTGAATGAGTTATTGGTGAACTTTAACAGAACTCTGTTTAGAATTCTAAGGCCAGAACACACAATGTGGAATGTATATATTTTATTTGAAAATAGAAAGTCAACTGCCTATTTATTCCTTAACATTATTCAGTTAATTGAAAGTTTGAAAATATGAGAGATTAGAAAAATGATTGAAAATGTCATAATTAACATGGAGAAATCAGGAGACAGAAAAAATATCAATCAAGGTGACAGGCCCTTGAATTTGATCTTAAATATCAATAAAACTCATATTTTCAAATTGAAAACTAATTACATATGAAGTTCTAAGAGAAACAGTGGATGCTAACATAAAATACTATAATTGAAGAACAGGGACTGAATTCCCTAGAGGGATTATAAAGTTAAATCACAGATGACTTATTAAAATTGTGTTGCATAGATTTCCCCTGGAACTTAAAAAAGTTTTCAGTTATTCTGTGTGTAGTATCTTCTTGAGAACACCTAGAAGGTAAGCCTGAGAGAGAGTGTACGTTCCAAAACATATAAGGTACTCTGGAGTTCAATCAAAGGGAATCAAAGTTTATTCAAAAGCATTATCTATCATAAATTTTGATATTTTGAAGCTTTTAAGTAGGGAAGCACTTCATGTTGATCTGCAACTTACCCCCTTTATATTCTCTGTAAAATAAATGTGTTTTTTTTTATATTTATCCCAGGTATTTTTGAAGATTAAATTAAATATACCTGTGAAGATGTTAAAAATGTAAGGTATTATTCAAAACAGTGTTTAAAATGCTAAACTGAGAATCATTGCAAAACTCTACCTTTTTAAAATTTTTTTAATGTTTTTATTTATTTTTGAGACAGAGACAGAGCTTGAGCAGGGGAGGGACAGAGAGAGAGGGAGACACAGAATCCGAAGCAGGCTCCAGGCTCTGAGCTGTCAGCACAGAGCCCATCATGGGGCTCGAACTCACAGACTGTGAGATCATGAGCTGAGCCAAGTTGGATGCTCAACGGACTGAGCTACCCAGGGGCCCCACAAGAGTCTACCTTTTATCTAGTCTATTTATTCTTGCTTTCAATCACTGTGAGGATAATATGGCCTTCGTTCAGTTGGATTAAACACATATAAAATAAGCATATAGGTTATCAATGTGGAACCAACAATTTAGTAAGAAAAACATAATATTTTCAAAAATATCAAAGGGAGCAGTAGTGGAGATTATTGCAAATTAGGGGGAAAGAGGAGTGACAAGAAAGTAAGTAATGATGGTAATTTGTTCATCTGATGATTTCATGCAGTGATACATGTATTTTGATGTGGATCTTTAAAGAATTAATTAATTGTACTTTATACAAAACCCTGAGAATTAAAACAAAATCTTAGAGACATTAGTTAACCTGTAAATTGACATAGGAGTTGGTGGTAGAGCAAGACTGTTAACTCACACTTGTCTGATCTAAAGGTCCATAAAATTGCCTTTACATAAAACAGAGGTAGATGCCATACATCTTCTGAAAGTTTTGTATATGCAGATCTTGCTAGCTATTGAATGAAGAGGCATGGAGCAAGATAGCCTTATGTTCGAATTTGAGGGGATTTGTGAATTACAAAGGTAAAAGATTGCAGAAAAGCAGACATTCAAGTTGTAGACACTTCCTAAGAGACCTAAGCTTATATTTATCTCAGTTGTATCTTTGGAATCTGTAAGTAGAAAAATGTATACAGTTAGGGGAAGTAGAAAAAAGATATCTTGAAATAGAGGTTTGAATGACTTTCTGCAATACCTCAAAACAAGTTCAGCATGGATATGAAAATCTGCTATGCAGATAATTTGAGCCATTTGAGAATTGAAACTTTAAGAGGGGTGAAGAGGAGAATCCAGTATTCTTTGTAAAATCCAAAATTATTGTGCTGGGTGCAGAAAAGAATAGAAAGTTGTTTGATCTGTAATATTGGGGTATTAGAAGGGCTTATAAATACTGATAAGCACTTCCAAAAGGCATCACCAATCATTTTTGAGAAATGTAACTTGAATTTTTTATATATAAGCAGGGGATGGATTTAGGTGAATAACTTCTAAATTCCCATAAGAACATTTTTTTGCATACCATTTTATCTGTAACATACTGTTTAATTTATGTGTTTCTATAATGAAGGAGAGTATGGCTTCTCCATTGACATTATGCAGCGTATCTAGAACAGCCATGTAGGTGAAGTCATCCTAATATGCATTCAACCAAACCCTCCTTGTTTCACTTTTTTCTCCCTCATTCACTATCCCTCTAAGTTTCTCTACAACTCATTTTGTTTCTTGAATTCACACGTCTTTCAACATTCCACTGAATGTCAACTGTCTTTATTTAGTCAACATGACTACTTTGCTCTGCCCTTCCTAACCCAATCCTTTAAATCTCCTTTCCTCAGAAGACTTCTTGAAGTTGGTGAATAGAATTAATAAAAACATAAATTATCTTTAACTAAAGTTGTGCTGTAGGCTATTTTTAAGTACTTATAGAGAAAACCTATTAACTCCAAACCATTAATTATTTTTTGAGAAATTATATGGATAAGCTTTGATGAATTTATTAGACAATGTATAAAACAATGGAGTAATGTGCATTATGATGTTAACTTTATAGCACTATGCCTATGTAAATTTCTCATGTTATTATATCTATACCTAAATACATTCTTATAAATATAACATAACATAATTCAAGATATTACTTCCAGGAGGTGATGTGGAGGAGCCCAGGATGACAGTATTCAGAAACAAGTGTCTTGACCACCACAAAATATTGTTCACTGTAGTTTCCTGTCATAGGGAATGAGGCAATGACACTTTATGGGATTGGTTTGCCAAAATAAGATACAATGTAATGTAATGTAATGTAATGTAATGTAATAATATATAATATAATATAATATAATATGATATGATATGATATGATATGTAATATATCTTACAATGTCCACATTGAAGAAATACAAAACATAAAATTTTTACAGAAAATTAAAGGGTGAACCTCTTTACCTACTGCACAGTATTACATTTCTTTACTGGTAATGGACAACTGAAAACTGTTTCTCAACTCAAAATGACAATTTACTATCTTACATTAATAGAAACCAGTCAATTTTGATCAGTTCTACTATCCTACACTGAAAT
Source organism: Felis catus (assembly GCF_018350175.1). Lineage (NCBI taxonomy): Eukaryota > Metazoa > Chordata > Mammalia > Carnivora > Felidae > Felis > Felis catus. Next base: position 83,168,827 of record NC_058368.1, read on the forward strand.
TCTTCCATTGCTTCTCTGGCTAAGAGCCTAAAATGAGAGGATAATTATTGCATATGTGGACATAATGCAAAGAGGTATAGATTTAAAATATGATGGAATTTGTTGTTAACACAAGGATTATAAAAAGCAGCCATGAGGAAAAAAAGATCTAATTATAGAGTCAGTTTCTGTCATTTTTCTTTTCTTTTTTATTTTTTACCTAAGGTCAAAATTTAATAGACACCAGCTTGACTAACAAAAATAATTGCATTATGAATTTGAATCTTAATAGAACTTCATTAAAAAAGAAAAAATAAAATATTCTGAGGAATAAAAAGGGAAGTTGAAAGCTTCCCTTCACAATTTACTTGAACTCAACCCTATCAGGCTTTTCTTATTTCACCTTACATCAAATTAAATTTTTTAACAATTTAATTTAATTTATTTTTTTTTAATTTACATCCAAGTTAGTTAGTATATAGTGCAACAATGATTTCAGGAGTAGATTCCTTAATGCCCCTTACCCATTTAGCCGATCCCCCCACCAGAAATCTTCCAGTAACCCTCTGCTTGTTCTCCATATTTAAGAGGCTCCTATGTTTTGTGCCCCTCTTTGTTTTTATATTATTTTTGTTTCCCTTCCCTTATGTTCATCTGTTTTGTATCTTAAAGTCCTCATATGAGTGAAGTCATACATTTGTCTTTGACTAATTTCACATAGCATAATACCACGTAGTTGTGAATGGCAAGATTTCATTCTTTCTGATTGCCGAGTCATACTCCAGTGTGTGTGTGTGTGTGTGTGTGTGTGTGTGTGTGTGTGCATATACCACATCTTCTTTATACATTCATCCATGGATGGAAATTTGGTTTCTTTCTGTACTTTGGCTATTATTGATAGTGCTTCTATAAACATTGGAATGCATGTGCCCCTTCGAAACAGCATCCCTGTGTCCCTTGGATAAATACCTAGTAATGCAATAGCAGGGGCATAGGGTAGTTGTATTTTTAATTTTTTGAGGAACCCCCATAATGTTTTAAAAAGTGGCTGCACCAGTTTGCATTCCCAACAGCAGTGCAAAAGAGATCCTCTTTCTGTGCCTCTTTGACAACATCTGTTGTTGCCTGAGTTGTTAATGTTAGCCATTCTGACAGGTGTGAGGTGGTATCTCATTGTGGTTTTGATTTGTATTTCCCTGATGATGAGTGAGGTTGAGCATTTTTCATATGTCAGTTGGCCATCTGGATGTCTTCTTTGGAGAAATGTCTATTCATGTCTTTTGCCCATTTCTTCACTGGATTATTTGTTTTTTGGGTGTTGAGTTTAGTATGTTCTTTATAGATTTTGGAGACTAACCCTTTATCTGATGTGTCATTTGCAAATATCTTCTCCCATTCAGCTGGTTGCCTTTTAGTTTCACTGATTGTTTCCTTCACTGTGCAGGAACTTTTTATCTTGATGAGGTCCCAATAGTTCATTTTTGCTTTTGTTTCCCTTGCCTTTGGAGACATGTTGAACAAGAAGTTGCTGCAGCCAAGATCAAAGAGGTTTTTGATGGCTTCCTGTCTTACATTTATGTCTTTCATCCATTTAGAGTTTATTTTTGTGTACAGTGTAACAAAGTTCTCCAGGTTCGTTTCTCTGCATGTCGCTGTAACAAAGTTCTCCAGGTTCGTTTCTCTGCATGTCGCTGTCCAGTTTTCCCAGGACCACCTGCTGAAGAAACTGTGTTTATTCCAATGGATATTCTTTCCTGCTTTGTCAAAGATTAGTTGCCTATATGTTTGTGGGTCCATTTCTGGGTTCTCTATTCGGTTCCATTGATCTGAGTGTCTGTTCTTGGGCCAGTACCATACTGTCTTGATGATTACAGCTTTTTAATACAGCTTGAAGTCCTGGATTGTGATGCCTCCTGGTTTGGTTTTCTTTTTCAAAATTGTTTGGCTATTTGGGGTCTCTTCTGGTTCCATACAAATTTTAGGATTGTTCTACCTCTGGAGAATGCTGGTGTTATTTTGATAGGAATTGCATTGAATATGTATATTGCTTTGGGTAATATTGACATTTTAACAATTTTTTTTTCTTCCTATCCAGGAGCATGTAATATTTTTCTTTTTTTAAATTAAGATTTATTTATTTTTGAGAGAGACAGAGACAGAATGCGAGTGGGTTAGGGACAGAGAGAGAGGGAGACATAGAATCCAAAGCAGGCTCCAGGCTCCGGGCTGTCAGCACAGAGCCCAATGCAGGGCTCTAATTCATGAGCCGTGAGATCATGACCTGAACCGCCTGAGCCACCTAGGCACCCAGCATGTAGTATTTTTCCATTTTTTTGCGTCTTCTTTTATTTCTTTCATAAGTGTTCTATAGTTTTCAGTGTATAGATTTTTCACCCCTTTGGTTATATTTATTCCTAGGTAATTTATAGTTTTTGGTGCAATTTTAAATGGGATGGATCCCTTGCTTTCTTTCTACTGCTTTATTGTTGGTATATAGGAATGCAACCAATTTATATCCTGCCACTTTGCTGAATCCAGGATCATTTGTTGCAGTATTTGGTGGAATCTTTTGGGTTTTCCATATAGAGTATCATGTCAGCTACGAAGAGTGAAAGTTAAACCTCCTCTTGGACAATTTGGGTGCCTTTTTGTTTCTTTGTGTTGTCTAATTGCAGAGGCTAAGATTTCCAATACTATGTTGAATAACGGTGGCGGGAGTGTACATCTTGTCTTGTCCCTGACCTTAGGGGGAAAGTGCTAAGTTTTTCCCCATTGAGGATGATATTAGTGTTGGGGTCTTTTGTATATGGCTTTTATTATCTTGAGGTATGCTTCTTCTATCCCTACATTCTTAAGAGTTTTTATCAAGAAAGGATACAACATTTTGTCAAAAGCTTTCTCTTCTTGTATTGATAGGATCATGTGGTTCTTGTCCTTTCTTTTATTGATGTGATGAGTCACATTGATTGTTTTTCAGATACTGAACCAGCCCTGTATCCCAGGTATAAATCCCATTTGGTCATGGTGAATAATTATTTTAATGTATTGTTGGATCTGGTTGGCTAATACCTGGTTGAGGATTTTTGCATTCATGTTCATCAGGGAAATTGGTATATAATTCTCCTTTTTTAGTGGGGTCTTTGTCTGGTTTTGGAATAAGTTAATGCTGGTTTCATAGAACGAGTTTGGAAGTTTTCCTTCCATTTCTATTTTTTGGAACAGCTTCAAGAGAGTAGGTGTCAACTCTCCCTTAAATGTTTGGTAGAATTCCCCCTGGAAAACCATCTGGCCTGGACTCGTTGTTTGGGAGATTTTTGATTACTAATTCAATTGTTTTACTGGTTATGGCTCTGTTATAATTTTCTATCTCTTCCTATTTCAGTTTTAGTAGTTTATATGTTTCTAGAAATGTTTCCATTTCTTCCAGATTGCCCATTTTATTGGCGTATAATTGCTCATATTTTCTTATTATTACTTTAATTCTGCTGTGTTGGTCGTGATCTCTCCTCTTTCATTCTTGATTTTATATATTTGGTCCTTTCCTTTTTCTTTTTGATCAAACTGGCTAGTGGTTTATTAATTCTTTTAAAGAACCAGCTTCTGATTTCATTGGTCTGTTCTACTGTGTTTTTTGTTTGTTTGTTTGGTTTGTTGGTTTTGATAGCATTGCTTTTTGCTCTAATCTTTACTATTTCCTGTCTTATGCTGGTTTTGGGTTTTATTCACTGTTCTTTTTCCAACTCTTTAAGGTGTAAAGTTAGGTTGTGTATCTGAGACCTTTCTTCCTTCTTTAGGAAGGCCTGGATTGGTATATACTTTCCTCTTATACTGCCTTTCCTGTGTCCCAGAAGTTTTGGGCTCTTTAACTTCTTTGTTAGTCCATTCATTCTTTGATATGATGCTCTTTAGTCTCCAAGTATTTGTTACCTTTCCAAATTTTTTCTTGTGGTTGATTTCGAATTTCATAGCGTTGTGGTCAGAAAATGTGCACAGTATGATCTCAATCATTTTGTACTTGTTGAGGGCTGATTTGTGTTCCAGTATGTGGTATATTTTGGGGAACGTTCCATGTGCACTGGAGATGAATGTACATTCTGCTGCTTAGGATGAAATGTTCTGAATGTGTCTGTTAAGTCCATCTGGTCCAGTGTATCATTCAAAGCCTTTGTTTTCTTGTTGATTTTCTGATTAGATGATCTGTTCATTGTTGTAAGTGGGTGTTGAGGTCGCCTACTATTATGGGATTATTATCAATGCGTTTATTTATTTTGTGATTAATTGATTTATGTATTTGTGTGTTGCCACATTTAGAGTATAATTGTTCACAATTGTTAGGTATTTTTGGTGGATAGTCTCCTTAATTGCGATAAAATGCCCTTCTTCATCTCTTGTTACTGTCTTCATTTTGAAGTCTAGTTCCTGATGCACCCAGGAACGTTTGCGGGATTGTGCTGCTGTCTATGCCCAGAGACTGCAGCTGGCTGCCAGCCCGCCCCAGAAAAAGTTCACGTGGTCATGTAGCAGCAGCGTTTCAGGGATTATGGAAAATTACAACACACATCTGGCACCAGTCTTCACCCTTAATGACCTTGTTTCAACACCAGCGAATATGGTTGTTCTCTGGGGTCTGCTGGGACCGGATAGCCACACAGCCTCTACCTCTACCTTTCCAGCAGTGGAACCGCTTCTTCCTGTGTGACTCGATAACTTCCTGGACTCTGCTCCTTGGGATTTGCCTTCCCACCAGAGCACTGCCAGGTATGGAGCTGTGGAGTTTCAGACTCTGCACTTCTACTGTTTATAGAGCCTTAATGAAATGTAAACCCTCTCCTTGCTCCTTTCTCCCTTTTTATTTCAGTCCCTGTGGCTGTTTCTACATTTCCACTCTCTCTCTAGCTGCTTTTGGGGGGGGTGGGGGTGCTTTTTCTGAACTCTCCCCCCATCTCCCTCCTCTCTTCACAAGCAAAAACAACTCCCTGCTTTCCGCAGCTTCTCTCTCTCCCAGTTCACTTCTCCGTGCCATGTACCTGCTGAGTTTTGTAATTCAGATTGTGAAGAATGTTGTGTTAATCCTCAAATCATTTTTCTAGGTGTGCAGGATGGTTTAGTGTTGATCTGGCTGTATTTCATGGATGCAAGATGCAAAAACAATTTTTTCCATGCTGTTCTGCCACATTGGCTCCTCCCCTCCAGCTCTTGTCATTTTTATAATGTTCATTTATTTTTGAGAGAGAGAGACACACACACAGAGCACAAGCAGGAGAAGCAGAGAGAGACGGAGACACAGAATCCGAAACAGCCTCCAGGCTCTTGAGCTGTCAGCACAGAGCCTGATGTGGGGTTCAAACTCACAAACCATGAGATCATGACCTGAGCCAAAGCCAGACACTCAACCAGCTGAGCCACCCAGGTGCCCCAGCTCCTGTCAATTTTAAGTAATGGGGACAATGAAAGCAAAGTGAAAAAAGATTGCAGCACCCACTTAAGCAATTTCTTTTTCATAAGCTACGAGAACAACATTTGATTTGGAAGTTTGCACATAGAATGAACTGCAAAATGGCAGGTACATTTTACTTCCCCAGATAATCCCACTGATATGAGTTGGACTGAGTCTCAATAGCATTATATGACTCTGGTTAAGGAAAAAAGGTAAACAAGAAGACAATTTAATAAAGGTCAAAGAAGTATCTGATCCATGGAGTTTCTCAGGCTGTACAGCTTTCAAGGCACTCCCACTTTCCCAATTTATATAGTTAATTACATAAGTTAGTTCCAAATTGAAAGAAGTGATGAATCTGTTGATGTTCTTGGTATTATTCCAGGATGCACATTTGATTGAAAGATTGCTTTATACAAGGGAGTGAGAAGTGTCAAATTATCAGAAGATGACTTGATGTGTGTTGAATTTATCATAAGATTTATTATTTATATGCCAAAATATGAGGCAAGAGACTTTCAAACAAGTGAAAGAGTGTATTTATGAGCAAACTATTTCCACTACAATTCACAATTATTAGAAAAAAATACTTAATGGACATCTGATTGTTAATTTCTCAATACCTTCTGTTTACTTGACATGATTAACGTTGTCTCATTAAAATCAGTATATGATTTTCTCTATACTTTGATAGAATTTTTATGCCAAGTTTCATGGAAAAACTAAAGAAACATAAAGAAAATCTCATTGACTTTTCAGACATTTATGCCTTTCATGACCATGTTTTTATGAATGGATAATCTATATTACACATATTAGTTGACTAGTTGATCTAACCTGATTATATCACTTGATAAAACTCTCATATTTTTATGATGTAACTATGTCTGTGAACAATTCATTGTGCATTAAAAATCATATCAAGCTAAAAGTATACTTCAATATACCTAGTCTAAAAATGAAAAAAAAAAAACCACATGACTACAGAAACAATTGTCCCTTGCTTAGGCAATTTGGTAGAAGTGGTGACTTAGGGAAGGAAGTGCTTGATGTTCTATAACACAATCACAGCCATTTTTCACTTCTTGTATTCCTTGCAGTAAACATTTATGGCATGGGAGAATCAGAACTTTAACTCAGACTTTATCCATGTGGGAATCTTCAATTACAGCCCCACTTGCATCTTCCTTTTCTCACTGGTCTTGGGCATCTTCACAGTGGCCTTCATGGGAAACACTACTATGGTTCTCCTCATCTGCCTGGACAACCAGCTCCACACCAACATGTACTTCCTCCTCAGCCAACTCTCCCTCATAGACCTCATGCTCATCTGCACCACTGTACCCAAGATGGCTTTCAACTACTTGTCTGGCAGAAAGTCCATCTCTCTGGCTAGTTGTGGAGCCCAGATATTCTTATATGTGTCTCTGCTTGGAGCAGAATGTTTCCTGTTGGCTTCAATGGCCTAAGACCATTATGTTGCCATTTGCCACCTATTAAGATCTCATGGCAGCTTCTTCATACATTCTTGGCTCGCTTGATGGTCTAATTGAAGCTGTAGTTGCATTGTCTTTCTCATATTGTGGTGCCAGGAAATGCCCCACTTTTTCTGTGATGTCCCTGCCCTTCTCACTCTCTCATGCACCAGCATATTGTTATTTAATGGTTGATATTTATATTCTATGTTATTATTCTTATTTTCTCTGTAGCAATAATCATTGCTTCCTATGTTAATGTTATTGTGGCTGTCATTCAAATGGGGTCTAGAGAGGTCTAACGGAAATCTTTTACCACCAGTTCCTCTCACTTCATGGTGATGGGAAAGTAGTATGGAGCAGGTTTGTTCATATACATGAGGACCGCTTAAGATTATTCTCCCACCTAGGGCAAAATGGTGTCTGTCTTCTACACCATTCTTACTCCCATGCTGAATCCCCTCATCTAGATCCTCTGCAGCAATGAAGTGGCCAAAGCTTTCATAGGGGAGGCAGAGTCTAGAGAGTAAATAGACTGATAATATTTATACTTAGGTTTTATTTCTCTTTATTCTTTGCCTTATGCTTAACTTTATGTATTTAACCAATACAATTAAATAACTAATGTTTACTGATCTTTGTACATTTATAGGGAAAACATAAGATTTAGAAAATTAAAAACTCTGCTGTTTTTCTTCTTCAAATATTTGATTTTTTATTATTTTTTTAAATTTTTTGTTTCAAGTTTATATTTGAATTCCAGTAAGTAAAAATATAGTGTAATATTGGTTTGAGAATGTAGTGATTCATTACTTATATATAACACCTAGGACTCAAAAGAACAAGTACCTTCCTTCATACTCCTCACTAATTTAAACCATCCCAGTGGCCAATGCCCCTCTAAGAATACTCAGTTTTTTCTCTATACTTAAGAGTCTGTTTTATGGTCACTTCAATCATTTCCCCCTATGTTCATTTATTTCATATTTTAAATTACACATATTAGTTAAATTGTATGGTATTTGTTTTTCTCTGACTTATTTCACTTATCATATACACTCTATCTTCATCCACATTATTGCAAATGGCAAGATTTCATCATTTTTGATGCATGAATAATATTCCATTGTATATGTATGTGCATACTCCTGAACAAACAATGAGTCAAAAATTTATTAAAATGGAAATAAATATTTTGCAAAAAATAAAAATGGAAATATGACATAGAAAAATTTATAAAATGTGACAAAAATAATTCTAAGTAAAAAGTTTATAGTGATGCATATCAACATTTAAAAAAGATCTTAAATTAACTGATTAAAATAACTTAAAAATAATAATTAATAAAGCCCAAATTTAACAGAAGTAGATAATAATAAACAAGATAGTAGATAAAAATTAAACAGAGACTTTTAAAACCAAATCAATAATCAATGTAATAAAGAACCATTTTTTGAGAAGATAAACGAAATTGGCAAATCTTCAGTTAAACTAAAAAAAGAAAGGACTAAAATTAATGAAATTATCAGTGAAAGAGATATTGCAACTGATGCCACAGAATGACAAATGATCATAAGAAGCATCTATGAAAAACTATTTGTCTAGGAATTAACTAACTTAGGAGAAAATGATACATTTCTGTAAATATACCACCTAAAATACAGAATTATGAAGACATGGAAAATTGAGGCAGGTCATTAACAAGTAAAAAATTGAATCAATAACCAAAACCACACCACACGGAAATTCCAGGAGCAGATGCCATCACTAGTGAATTCTACCAAACATTTAATGAAGAATTAATAAGTATCCTTCTCAAACTCTTCTTAAAAAATGATGAACAGGGAATGCTTCCAAACTTTTTAATGAGAAAAGTGTTAATATGATACCAAAGAGAGAGAACTCTAAAAGAAAATAAAAATTACAGGCCAACATTTCATGATGACCACAGATGTAAAATTCCTCAGGAACTATTAGCGAGCTGAATTCAACAGCACATTACAATTATTATTTTCAATTATTATTACACACGACCAAGTAGGATTTATTTCTGAGATGCAAGTGTGGTTCAAGATACATGAATTAATTAATCTGATGCATCATATAAACAGAATAAAAAATTAAAAAAAAATAACGCAGTCCTCTCAATAGATGCAGAGAAAAAAACTATGACAAAATTCAGCATCCTTTTATGAGTAAAAACTCTCAGCAAAGTGGGTTTAGAGGGAAGGCAGCTAACTCAACGTAAGAAAGGCCATATATGACAGCCCCATGGCTAACATCATACTCACTGATGTTAGGCTGAAAGTTTTCCCTCTAAAACAAAGAACAAGACCAGAATGTCCTCTGCTTCTCCTCTATTTAACTGAGTACTGAAAGCCCTAGCTAGAATATTAAGAAATAGAAAAAAAAAAATTAAAGGTCACCTAATTTTAAAAGAATGTAAAATATCCCTATTGGCAGACTGGATGACCGTATTTAGAAAAAACTAAAGACTCCATTAAAATTACTGATACAATGAGGGGGTACCTGGCTGGCTCGGTCAGAAGAGAGTGTGAGTCTTGATCTCAGGCTTGTGAGTTGAAGCCCCACATTGGGCGTAGAGATTACTAAAAATATATAAGTAAACTTTAAAATAATTTTGGTAGAAGGAATAAATGAATTATTTTAAGTATGTAAATCAACATATATTAACATTGAAGGAACAATCCCATTTACAATATCAATCAAAAAAGAATTAAACACTTAGAAATAAATTTTACCATGGTGGTAAAAGACCTTTGCACTTACACTGTAACACTAATGAAATGAATTGGAAATGGAAACACACTGAAATGGAAAGATAACCTGTGTATATGAATTGGAAGAATACCTTTGTTAAAATGGCTACACTACCCAAAGTGATCTTCAGATTCAATGTAATCACTTCCTACAGAATGCAATAGAGACCAGAAATAAGCCCAAGTATATGTGCTCAATTAATCTTCAACAAAGACACCAAGAATACACAATGAGAAAAAAAGTTTCTTCAATAATTGATGCTGGGAAAACTGGTCAGCCATGCGCAAAAATAAATAAGTAAATAAATAAATAAGATCCTTATCTTACATCATACCAAAAATAAAAGAAATGCACATTTAACATAAAAACATAAAATATGAAAATTTACAACTTGTAGATGTAAATATAAGGAAAAACTTTATTGACATTCTTTGCAAATATTGATTTCACACCAAAGTCAGAGGCAATATAAGCAAAAACAGACGTGTTGAACTACATCAAATTCAAAAGCTTCTGGACAACAAGCAACAAGATAAAGAGGCAACCTATGAAATTGTACAAAATATTTACAAATTTTGTACCTTATAAGGGCTCACTATAAAATCTGTATAAAAAATGCTATACAACTTCATAGCTAAAACAACAAATAAGTCAATTAAAATATAGAAAATGTACCTAAATCGATACTTTTCAAATGAATACATACAAATGGCCAATATACACATGAAAAGCTGCTCAACATCACTCATCATCAGGGAAATGCAAATGAATATATTTTGCATTCTCTTATCCTTCGGAGACTTCTGTAAGTGTTAATGATATTCTTTTTAATGTTTATTTATTTTTGAGAGAGAGAGAGAATGAGCAAGAGAGGGGCAGAGAGAGGGATACACAGAATGGGAAGCAGGATCCAGGCTCTGAGCTCAGCACAGAGCCTGACGTGGGGCTCAAACCCACGAACAGTGAGATCATGACCTGAGCTGAAGTTGGACGCCCAACCAACTGAGCCACCCAGATGCTCCAAAATGATGTTCTTGATGAAAGTCCAAGAAGTCCTTTAAGTTCTGAACTTTTTCTTAATTTACTTATCTTTTTTTCTGTTTAGTATGAACAATTTTAAGTAACCTATCTTGAAGTTCACAATATATTTTTTTGAGATTGACTCCATTCTTATATCCCCCTAGTAAGTGTTTTTTTTTTTAAATTTTAATTCCAGTAGATTTAACATACAGTGTTATATTACTTTCAAGTGTATAATATAGTGATTCACAATTCTGCATATTACTCAGTGTTCATCATGATAAGTGTACTCTTAATCACTTTCACCTATTTCACCCATTACCTGACCCACCTCCAGTCTGGTAAACATCTTTTTGTTCTGTATAATTAAGAGCTTGGGTTTTTGTTTTCTTCTGTTTTGTTTTGCTGAGTTTCAGTTTTGGTTTTGGATTCAGTTTGTCTCTTTTTTTCTCCTTTGTTGGTTTGTTTTGTTTCTTAAATTCCACACATGATTGAAATCATATGTTATTTGTCTTTCTCTGACTGATGTATTTCACTTAGCATTATACTCTCTAGTTACATCCATGTTGTTGCCAATGGTAACATTTCATTATTTTTTATGGATGAGTAAAAAAGAAAAGATTATATATATCTTATTTGTTCTTCTAATGATGGACACTTGGGTTCCTTCTACATATGGACTATTGTAAACAATACTGCAATAAACATAGGAATGCATATATCTTTTTGAATAAGTGTTATTTTCTTTGGATAAATACCAGTTGGAAACACTGAATCATATGGTAGTCCTATTTCTAATTTTTGAGGAAATTCTATACTGTTTTCCACAATGGTTATAGCAGTATGCATTAACAATAACATCTCTTGAGGGTTTATATTTCTCCACATCATTCTTCTTTTCTTTTAAGAACAGATTTCTTATGATGTACTTCACATACCATAAATTCACCTGTTTAAAGTGTACAATTCAACATATATATATTTTAATTTTTAGCAAATTTGCAGTGTATTCAACCATCACCACAATTTAACTTTAAAATATTTCCATCCCCACTAAAATAAACCCCATACACATTACCAGTCAATTCTAATTCTCTACCTGCACCTAAAACATCTTGAGCAACGACAAGTCTACTTTAAAGCTCTATAAATTTGCCTATTTGGCACATTTTATATGAATGGAATCATACAGTATGTGGCTTTTTGTGACTGGTTTCCTTCACTTAGCATAACGTTTTAAAATTTCATCCCAATTTGTAGCATGTATTAGTACTTAATTTCTTTTTATTGGTGAATAATATTGGATGTTAGAGAATATCACATTTTATTTATTTCATCAGTTGATGTGCATTTAGGTTATTTTAACTTTTTGACTATTATGAATAACGCTGCTTGGAATATTTTTACACATTTTTTTGTGGGAGCATACATTTAAATTTTTCTCAGGTTAAATACCTAAGAGTGCAATCACTACATCATATAGTAATTCTGTGTTTAACCTTTTTTTTAGTTTATTTATTTATTTTGAGAGAGAGACAGAGAGAGAGACAATGCATGCGAGTGGCAAAGGGGCAGAGAGAGAGGGAGGGTAAGAATCCCATGACATGGGGCTTAACCACATGAAACATGAGATTATGACCTGAGCTGAAATCAAGAGTTGGGTGCTCAAATGACTGGGACATTCAGGCACACCACTGTGTTTAAATTTTCAAAGAACTGCCAAATGTTTTCCAACGGTTTTGCACCATTTTACATTCTCTGCTATCAATGCATGAGGGCTCCAATTTCTTCACATTCAATCTATTTTTTGTAATTTATTTATTTACATTCAAGTTAGTTAACATACTGTGTAGTATTGGTTTCAGGAGTAGAACCCAGTGATTCATCACTTATAAGATATAAGAAAATATTATGAAAAATCATACGCCAACAAATAGGACAACCTAGAAGTAGATGAATTCCTGGAAACATACAAACTACCAAAGTGATCCAGGAATAAATAAAAAATTTGAACAGTCTGATAACCATCAAAGACATTGAATTAGTAATCAAAAAATTCCCAACAAACAGAAGTCCAGAGCCAGATGACTTTAAAGGCAAATACTACCAAACATTTCAAAAATAATTAGTACCTATTGTTCTCAAACTATTCCAAAACACAGACAAGGAAGGCAAACTTTCAAATTCATTCTTTGAAGCAAGCATTACCCTGATACCATAAACATATAAAGACATGACTAGAAAAGAATACTACAGGCCAACATCTTGGACAAATATAGATCCAAAAGCCCTCAAAACTACTTGCAAACCAAGTATAACAGTACATTTAAAAACCATTCACCATGATCAAGTGGGATTTTTTACTGAGTTGCAAGGGTAGTTCAAAATTCCCAATCAATCAACATGATACATCATATCAATAACAGAAAGGATAAGAACCATGTGATCATTTAAATAGAGTAAAAAAATCCATTTGGCAAAGTAAAACTTCATTCATGATAGAAACATTCAACAAATTAGGTTTAGAAGAAACATACTTGAACATAATAAAGGCCATGTATTATAAACCCTGAGATAACATCATACTCAATATGAAATACTGAGAGCTTTTCCTCTATGGTCAGGATGAAGACAAGGATGTGCATTATCACTGATTTTATTCAACATAACTACTGAATGTTGTAGCTACATAGGCAGACAAGAAAAACACAAAGAGAAATGTGGTTTTTTATTAATTTTTTTTTGTCGTTTATTCATTATTGAAAGATAGAGACAGAGCATGAGCAGGGGAGGCGCAGAGAGAGACACACACAGAATCCAAAGTAGGTTCCAGGCTCCGAGCTGTCAGCACAGAGCCCAACGCGGGGTTTGAACTCACAAACCGTGAAATCATGACCTGAGCCCAAGTCTGACGCCCAACTGACTGAGCCAGCCAGGCACCCCCACAAAGAGAAATTTGTAAAGAGGAAGTATAACTTTCAGTATTTTCAGATTACATGATACTATATATAACAAACCCAAAGACTCCACCCAGAAACTACTATAGCTGATAAATGAATTTATTAGATTTTCAGTATACAAAATCAATATACAGATTTATCATTTATATACACTATCATGAAGTAGTAGAAAAGGAATTTAAGAAACTGCCCATTTAGAATTTCACCAAAATAATAAAATATCTAGAAATAGACTTAACAAATGAGGTGAAAGGGCTGTACTCTGAAATCTACAAACCATTGATGAAGGAAGTTGAAGATGACAGGAATAAAGGACAGAATATGCGATGTTTCTGGACTGAAAGAACAAATATCATTATCATGTTTATATTATCTAATGCAATATAAAGATTTATTGTAATTCCTGTTGAAATACCAATAGCATATATACACACACACACACACACACACACACACACATTTTGCAGAACTAGAACAGGTAATGATAACATATTTAGGTCTAAAATGAGTCCCTTGTCAGCAGCATGACATGGAACTTTTTTTCTTATCAATCCATTCTGTCACCTGATATCTTTTGATTGGAGCATCTAGCTTATTTATGTTCAAAGTAATTATTAATGATATATGTTTACTGGCTTCTTATTTGTTTTGTTGTTGTTGCTGACGATTTTTTATGATCCTTTCTTGTCATTCCCCTTTTCATGTTTTGCTGATTTTATTTAGTGATCTACTTTATTCTTTGCATATTTATTAGTGAGTATTTGTATATAGTCACTATTACCATATTACCTCTTTTGCATATAGCAGTCTTTATTTAATTCTTGGTCATTTAAGTTTTAACCCATTCTTTAGTCTTCCTTACATTTTAGGTACATATTGTCACATTTTACATCTTTTTATATTGTGAATTCCTTGATATTTTTTACATAAATATTCATCTGCTGATAGCTAGTTTATTTATATTTGCATATAAAGTAGAAGTTAATGGCTATTAATACTAAGCAAATTTTAATTTGACCTGGATTTAGGAAATTATTCAAACAGTTCAGAAATTGTTTTGTTTTTCTGTCACATATGAAGTCACATGTTCAAAAACAGTTATTCATAATTAAACAATGTCTAAACTATTTTTCTTATTTTCAGGTGGAAAACTAATTATGTATGAAGTCCTAAGAGAAAAAATGGGTGCTAAAATAAATTATTATAATTGAAGAACAGGGACTGAATTCCCTGGATGGATTATGAAATTAAATCACAGATGACTTACTAAAATTGTGTTACATATATTTTCACTGAAAAGTTAAAGGATTTCAGTTACTCTGTAAATAGTATCATTCTTGATAACACCTGGAAGGTAAGTTTGAATGAGACTGTACATTCCAAAATATCTAAAGCATTCGGATGTTCAATCAAAGGGAATAGAATTTTATTCAAAAGCTATATGTATTAGAAATTTTGATATTTTGAAGTTCTTTAAGTACGGACCACTTTTTCATGTTGATCTCTAACTTACCCCTTTATAGTCTCTGTAAAATAAATGTATTTCTTATATTTGTCACAGATCTTTTTGAAGGTTAATTAAATAATACCTGTGAAGATATTAAATACAAGGCATTATTTAGAACAATGTTATAAATGCTAAATTCAGAATCATTGCAAGACTCTCCAGTGGATCTAGTCTATTTGTTCTTGTTTCCAATCACTGTGAGGATCATTAGGCTTCATTTTTGTGCAATTTTCTTTAGTTGAACTAAACACATATAAAATAAGCATATAGATTACCAATCAGGAACAAATAATCTAATAAGAAAAATAGATTATTTTCAAAAATAATCAAGAGGAATAAATTAAGGTTATTGCAAATTAGGGTGGGGAGATGTGATTTGGATGTAAGTAATGATAGTAATGCTCATCTGATGAATTCATGTTGTGATACATGTATTTAAAGAATTAACCTATTCTACTTTTTAACAATCCTTAGAGGAATGGAAGGAATTAAAATAAAATCTCAGAGACATTACCTAACCTGTCTGTTGACATAGGAGTTGGTGGTAGATCAAGACTATAAACTCAGTAAACTGTCTGATCTGAAGGTCCATAATATTGCCTTTACATAGAACAGAGGTAGACACCACACATCTTCTGAAAGTTTTTTATATGCAGATCTTGCTAGCTAAGGAATGAAGAAGGAGGCATGAAGAAAGATAGTCCTGTTTTGGAATTTGAAAGGAGGTGTGATTTACAAATGTGAAAGATTGTGGAACAGCAGACATCAAGTAAGAGACACCTCCTAAAAGCTCCTACTTATCTCAGTTTATCTTTGGGATCTGGAAGTAGCAATACATAGAGTTTGTTTTGGAAAATGGAGAAGAAATATTTTAAAATAGAGGCTTCAATGACTTTCTTCAGTGTCTCAAATCAAGGTCAGCAAGATGGTGAAATATGCTCTGCAGCTAATTTGAGCCATTTGAGAATTGAACTTATAAGAGGAGTGATACAATCCACTTATTCTTTGGGAAAATCCAAAATTAGACTGTTGGGTAAAGTGAAAAATAGAAACTTAGTTTTATCTGTAATATTTAGATATGATGCAAATAGATGGGCTTTTTAGAAATACTGATAAGCCTTTCCAAAAGGTATCACAACTCACTTTTGAGAAATGTAACTTGAAAATTTTATAGGTAAACAGAGGATGGATTTAGGTGAATAATTCCTAAGTTTCCATAAGGACATTTTTTGCATACCATTTTATCTATAACATACTATTTATTTTTTGTGTTTTTATTAGGAGGGAGAGCATGACTTCTCCATTGACATTATGCAGCATATATAGAGCAGAGATGAATGCTCAGTTATCCTAATATGTATTCAACTAAACTCTCCTTTTCTCAATTTTCTCTCCCTCATTCACTATCCCCCTCAAATTTCTTTCCAACTCATTTGGTCATTCAAAACACACAAGGTCTTTCAACATTCCACTGAATGTCAACTGTCTTTGTTTAGCCAACTTGACTCTTTTCCTCTCCTCTTCCTATAACAATTTTTAAAATTATATTTCTTCAAAATACATTTCTTGAAGCTGGTGAGCATAATTAATAAAAACATAAATTATATTTAGCTAAAGTTGTGTCATAGTCTATTTTTTAAGTATGTATAGACAAAGTCTATTAATTCCACACTATGAGGGATTTGTTGAGAAATTATGTGGATAAAATTTGATGAAGCAATGGATTAATGTACATTATGTTGTTAACTTTATAGCTGTAATGCTTATATAAATTCCTCATGTTATTATAGCTATAACTAAATGCACTTATTAATATAAAATAACACATTTTAACTAAGACATTACTTCAGAGAGATGATGTGGAGGAGCTTGAGCTGACAGTATTCAGAAATAAGTGTCTTGACCACCAATGTGAAACGTTGTTTACTATAGCTTCCTCTCCTAGGAAAGTAAAGGAAATGAGACTTTGTGAGATTGGTTTGCCAAAATAAAAGATTGTGCAATAACATAACATAACATAACATAACATAACATAACATAACATAACATATAATTAATATAATATAATAATATATCATTCTATGTATGCCCACATTGAAGAAATAAGAAACATTAAAAAAATACAGTAATATATAGGCAGAACCTCCTTACCTACTACAAAGTAAATTTTACATTTATCTACTGAAAATGGACAACTTAAAACTGTTTCTCATCTCAAATTATTAAAGATTCTTCTAACTGACTTTTATAGAAGCCAGTTAGTTTTGAACAGTTCTAACTATCTCCATTGCAATTCTTCCATTCGTTCCTTTTATGGGCTAAAATTCATGGATTGTTTTCACATAATGACATAATGTGAAGGGGAATAGATTTAAAATGTGATGGAGTTTGTTGTTAACACAGAGATTGTAAAAAGCAGCCATGAGCAAAATAAGATCTAAATATAGAGTCAGGTTCTGTCACTTTTAAATAATGGAGACAAGGAAAGCATAGTGAAAAATTATTACAACACCCCTTTAGCAATTTATTTTTATAAATTACTCCATAGAAATTTGATTTGGAAGTTTGTACATAGAGTGAACTGCAGAATGTCAAGGACATTTACTTCCCTAGATAATGCCACCTATGTAAGCTGTATTCAGTCTAGATAGCATTATATGGCCTTGATTAAGCAGAAAGATAGACAAGAAGACAAATGCAGGCCAAAGAAAAATCTGGCCCATGGAGTTCTTCAGCCTGTGCAGCTTTCAAGGCACTTCCACTTTCCAAATTTATAGAATTGTTATTTATGCAATTAATGTCCAAATTGGGAATACTGATGAATCTGTTGTTTTGGGTATTATTCCAGGATGCACAATTGATTGAAACATTACCTATTAAAGGGGAAAAAAGTGGCAAATTGTCAGGAAATGACTAGATATATGCTGAATGTTCCATAGGTACTAATATTTATGTTTCAAAACATGAAGAGAGAGACTTTCACCAGGTATAACAACATGAGCAAACTTGAAGTAGAAAGGATATATTGCTTTTTAGAAGCACAGAAATGATAGTAAACCAAGTGATGTTTTAATTTTCTGTTGGTCAATAAATTTTAATCAAAGGCTTGAAAACTCATGTTATTTTTCAGTAGTAATGTTTGAAGTTTTTTCTGTATCATGCATAATCACTTTTGAATCACAGTTTGAATAAGGTTAAAAGATTGTGTTAGAAATATTTAATAAACAATTGTGTGTAAGAGGAGTGAAAAAGTAAAAATACTTGAAAATTTAAATAGCATGAGCTATGCTTATTTACACAGTGTGGGTTGAGTTTCTTGACAAGTATTATAAATATAAGGAATAATGCTAAGAGAATTTATAACTGGTCAGAAATTTAGGATGTATTAAATACCTGAGTTATGATTGAAATATTATATACACTGAATTGTTGAATGCTACAGAGATAAAGAGTTTAGAAGGACCCAAAGTGGTGAAGAAAATGAATATTCATAATCTGTCCAGGGAGTGTTAGGGAAGAAAGAAAGTAAAGAATTTCTTGTCTCTTGGAAAGGGTATAAAGAAGGGAAAAATGAATACGAAAATAAAGAATTATATGTATGCTATTGCATAGCCAAAGAAATCTTAAAAAGTTTTGCTAAGGACATGGAAGAGATTAATTTTATGTAAGCTAGAATAGTGTGGAGGTAAGTAAGTGTGGTCTCTCTTACTTTTAGTAGTATATATTTATTTTAAAAAATATATATCATACAAACTTCACTCCAGATAATATTCACACTTTAAAAATATGATCTAATTTGATTTTAATAACACACTGTAATATAGATATTATAAATATTCAGGTTAATACACTGTAAAATAAAGATTGTAGGAATTAATTGCCTAAAATTACACAGCTGAAGTAATCTGTACCAGACATGCCTTTGCCTTTGTACTCTCCTTTATCCTGTATCTTGAGATCAATACTTGACTGCCTTGTGGACACATGTCACTTTTAGAGATGAGTGAGGAAACGGTATATTTATGAGGAACTATTTACACTATACCCACCATTATTAGAATAAATATTACATAATGGACATCAGATTGCTGATTTCTCAATCTCTTCTGTTTACCTGACATGTGATTAATCTTGTCTCATTTCCATCAATACATGATTTTCTCTACACTTTGATAGAAATTTTATGCAAAATTTCATGGAAAACAAAAAAGAACCATAAATAAAATCTCATTGACTTCTCAGAAATTTATGTCTTCCATGATCATAAAGTTTTTATGAATGGATAATCTACACTACGCATATGAGCTAACTAGTTTCTCTAACCTCATTATATGACTTGAGAAAGTTCTCATATTTTTATTTTTTTAATGTTTATTTATTTTTGAGACAGAGACAGAGACTGAGCAGGGGAGGGGCAGAGAAAGAGGGAGACACAGAATCCGAAACAGGCTCCAGGCTCTGAGCTGTCAGCACAGAGCCTGACGCCGGGCTGGAACCCACAAACTGTGAGATCCTGACCTGAGCTGAAGTCGGATGCTTAACTGACTGAGCCACCCAGGTGCCCTGAGAAAACTCTCATATTTTTAACATGTAACTTACTATGTCTGTGAACCACACATTCTTCATTAACAACAAACTTGAATTTAAATAAATAAATTTTTAAATGAAAATAATTCATCTAACATAAAATAATCATATCAAGATAAAACAATGCTTTAATATATCCAGTCTAAAAATGAAA
Organism: Felis catus; assembly: GCF_018350175.1. Lineage (NCBI taxonomy): Eukaryota > Metazoa > Chordata > Mammalia > Carnivora > Felidae > Felis > Felis catus. The sequence continues at coordinate 83,188,727 of NC_058368.1, forward strand.
TTATGACCAGAGAAACAATTGCCTCTTGCTTAGGCAATTTGGTAGAAGTGGTGACTTAGGGAAGGAAGTGCTTGATGTTTCTATAACACAATCACAGCCATTTGTCACTTCTTGTATTCCTTGCAGTAAACATTTATCATGGCATGGGAGAATCAGACCTTCAACTCAGACTTTATCCTGGTAGGAATCTTCAATGACAGCCCCACTCACATCTTCCTTTTCTCACTGGTCTTGGGCATCTTCACAGTGGCCTTCATGGGAAACACTGTTATGGTTCTCCTCATCTGCCTGGACAACCAACTCCACACCCCCATGTACTTCCTTCTCAGCCAACTCTCCCTCATGGACCTCATGCTCATCTGCACCACTGTACCCAAGATGGCCTTCAACTACTTGTCTGGCAGGAAGTCTATCTCTCTGGCTGGTTGTGGAGCCCAGATATTCTTATATGTGTCTCTGCTTGGAGCAGAATGTTTCCTGTTGGCTTCAATGGCTTATGACCGTTATGTTGCCATTTGCCACCCATTAAGATACTCAATTCTCATGAACCAGAAAATATGTGGTCTCATGGCAGCTTTTTCATGGATTCTTGGCTCACTTGATGGTATAATTGAAGCTGCAGTTGCATTGTCTTTTTCATATTGTGGTGCCCGAGAAATACCCCACTTTTTCTGTGATGTCCCTGCCCTTCTCACTCTCTCATGCACTAACACATTGTTATTTGAAAGGATGATATTTATATGCTGTATTATTATGCTTCTTTTCCCTGTAGCAGTAATCATTGCTTCTTATGTTCATGTTATTGTGGCTGTCATTCACATGGGATCTGGAGAGGGCCCACGTAAAGCTTTTGGCACCTGTTCTTCTCACCTCATGGTAGTAGGAATGTATTATGGAGCAGCCATGTTCATATACATGAGGCCCAGTTCAGATCGTACCCCCACCCAGGACAAATTCGTGTCTGTCTTCTACACTATCCTTACTCCCATGCTGAATCCTCTCATCTATAGCCTCCGCAACAAGGATGTGGCCAGAGCATTCATGAAAGTGTTAGGAAGGGGTAAGTCTGGAGAGCAAATTGCCTGATAATCTTTACGCTTTGTTTTTTTCCCAGTACCTTCTTTGCTTTATGCTTAAATTTATGTATTCAATCAATCCAATTAAGTAACTAATATTTCCTGATCTTTGTAGATTTATAGGCAACAACAAAGATTTTAGAAATTGAAAAATTGTTTTCATTTTTTCTTCAAATAGTTTACATTTTTATGGTAGTTTGAAGCTATGGCTATAAGGAAATTATTAGTACAAAAAATCTGCAATTTATTCCATTGTATTATACCAATTTAAAAATTTTTTGCCATGACTACATCCCATTGTTTGGTTGCATTGATTAAAAATATTTTTTTATAACATGTCATAAGCTTAACCTTGGAGAAAAAATGCTTTTTATGAAATCCAAAAATCTTAATTTGGAGTGATCAATTTTTTTAAAAAAGTGAATGACGAAGCAATTTATGGGAATGAATATAAGATTATTATGTAAATAAATTTGTCATAACTGGATGGGAAATAAGGGGTATTGTATTGTGATATAGCCACATTGAGCTTTAATTGTTCTAGAAATTGTCCTTCTTAGGGGCGCATGGGTGGCTTGGTCGGTTGAGCGTCCGACTTTGGCTCAGGTCATGATCTCACGGTCCGTGAGTTCCAGCCCCGCGTCGGGCTCTGTGCTGACAGCTCAGAGCCTGGAGCCTGTTTCAGATTCTGTGTCTCCCTCTCTCTCTGCCCCTCCCCCGTTCATGCTCTGTCTCTCTCTGTCTCAAAAATAAATAAACATTAAAAAAAATTAAAAAAAAAGAAATTGTCCTTCTTCGGGATAGTAGATAACTGGGGTGTTACCATTTATTTTATTTTCCTATAGAAATCAAACAGTCTTATACATGGGAAACTAAAATGTAAATATGAATCCTAAAACATGGTTTTTCTCATTCTTAGATATTTTCCTCTTTATATGGATTGTGTACTGTTATTGTATGAAAACATAATAATTTTTGTTTAATGAAGAAGTATTGGTTTTCTTTAGGCTGCATATTTTCCTTAAATCTCATGTGTGACATCTCCAAATATAAGTTCATAATGATATTTATATCTATCTAGATATATGTATAAAATACGTATATGTAGATCATCATTTAGATATAGATGATATAGATATATAATTCTGGAGATTCTTGTGGCTTAAACAGAAAAATCTTTATACCGTAATATGAATATGAACTGTTTCATTAAAACTGTGTGGTAACATCCCCACTGTATACAACAAATTAACACAAATTTAGCAGCTGTGAATAGCAACCGTTTATGTCAGAGTTTATATTTGTCAGAGTTTCCAGCGTGGCTAACATAGATATTCTGCTTCTGATATCAGAAAGTAAGATCCATGTGTTGGTTGGAGCTGCGGTTTTATCTGAAACTTAAGGTCACCTTCAAACCTCATGCGTTTGTTGAAATGAGTAATTTTTTAAATAATATATTGCTTTTATTTTTTTAACTTTATTTTTTTAATTTACATGCAAATTAGCTACCATATAGTGCAACAATGATTTCAGGAGTAGATTCCTTAGTGCCCCTTACCCATTTAGCCCATCCCTCTCCCACAATCCCTCCCATAACCCTCAGTTTGTTCTCTATATTTATGAGTCTCTTATATTTTGTCCCCCTCCCTGTTTTTATATTATTTTTGTTTCACTTCCATTATTTTCATATGTTTTGTCTCTTAAAGTCTTCATATGAGTGAAGTCATGAGTTTTGTTTTTCTCTGACTAATTTCACTTAGCATAATACCCTCCAGTTCCATCCATGTATTTGCAAATAGCAAGATTTCACTCTTTTTGATTCACTCCATTATGTGTGTATGTGTGTGTATGTATATACATATATATATGTGTGTGTGCATATATATATATATATATCACTTCTTCTTTACCCATTCATCCATCGATGGACATTTGGGCTCTTTCCATACTTTGGCTATTGTTGATAGTGCTGCTATAAACATGGGGGTGCATGTGTCCCTTCGAAACAGCACACCTGTATCCCATGGATAAATGCCTAGTAGTGCAATGGCTGGGTCGTAGGGTAGTTCTATTTTTAGTTTTTTGGGGAACCTCCATACTTTTTTCAAGAGTGGCTGCATCAGCTTGCATTCCCACCAACAATGCAAAGAGATCCTCTTTCTCCACATCCTCACCAACATCTGTTATTGCCTGAGTTGTTAATGTTAGCCATTCTGACAGGGGTAAGGTGGTATCTCATTGTGGTTTTGATTTGCATTTCTCTGATGATGAGTGATGTTGAGCATTTTTTCATGTGTCGATTGGCCATTTGGGTGTCTTCTTGTTGAAGTGTCTATTCATGTTTTGCCCATTTCTTCACTGAATTATTTGTTTTTTGGGTGTTGAGTTTTATAAGTTCTTTATAGATTTTGGATACTAACCCTTCTGATGTGTCATTTGCAAATATCTTCTCCCATTCTGTTGGTTGCCTTTTAGTTTTGCTGATTGTTCCCTTCACTGTGCAGAAGCTTTTTGTTTTGATGAGGTCCCGGTAGTTCATTTTTTACTTTTGTTTCCCTTGCCTCCGGAGACATGTTGAGTAAGAAGTTGCTGTGGCCAAGATCAAAGAGGTTTTTGTGTGCTTTCTCCTCGAGGATTTTGATGACTTCCTGTCTTACATTTAGGTCTTTCATCCATTTTGAGTTTATTTTGTGTATGGTGTAAGAAAGTGGTCCAGGTTCATGGTTCTGCATGTCGCTGTCCAGTTTTCCCAGCACCATTTGCTGAACAGACTGTATTTTTTCCGTTGGATATTCTTTCCTGCTTTGTCAAAGATTAGTTGGCCATACGTTTGTGGGTCAATTTCTGAGTTCTCTATTCTATTCCATTGATCAGAGTGTCTTTTCTTGTGCCAGAACCATACTGTCTTGATGATTATAGCTTTGTAGTATAGCTGGAAGTCTGGGATTGTGATGCCTCTTCCTTTCGTTTTCTTTTTCAAGATTGTTTTGACTATTCAGGGTCTCTTCTGATTCCATACAAATTTTAGGATTATTTGTTCCAGCTCTGTGAAGAATGCTAGTGTTACTTTGATAGGTATTGGATTGAATATGTAGATTTCTTTGGGTAGTAGCGACATTTTAATAATATTTGTTTTTCCTATCCAGGAGCATGGAATATTTTCCATTTGTTTGTGTCTTCTTCAATTTCTTTCATAAGCTTTCTATAGTTTTCAGTGTATAGATTTTTCACCGCTTTGGTTGGATTTATTCCTAGGTATTTTATGGTTTTTTGTGTAACTGTAAATGGGATCAATTCCTTGATTTGTCTTTCTGTCACTTCATTGTTGGTGTGTACGAATGCAACCTATTTCTATGCATTGATTTTATATCCCTTTACTTTGCTGAATTCATTAATCATTTCTAGCTGTTTTTGGTGGAATATTTTGGGTTTTCTATACAGAGTATCATGTCACCTGTGAAGAATGAAAGTTGGACCTGCTCCTCGCTGATTTGGATGCCTTTTATTTCCTTGTGTTGTCTGATTGCAAAGGCTACGACTTCCAATACTATGTTGAATAACAGTGGTGAGAGTGGATATCCCTGTCTTGTTCCTGACCTTAGGGGGAAAGTTCTAAGTTGTTCCCCATTGAGGATGATATTAGCGTTGGGTCATTCATATGTGGCTTTTATGATCTCGAGTTATGCTCCCTCTATCCCTAATTTCTTGAGGGTTTTTATAAAGAAAGGATGGTGTATTTTGTCAAATGCTTTCTCTGCACCTATTGAGTGAATCATATGGTTCTTTTATGTTTCCTTTCTTTTAATGATATGATGAATCACATTATTGTTTTGCAGATATTGAACCAGCCCGGCATCCCAGGTATAAATCCTGCTTGGTCGTGGTGAATAATTTTCTTAATGTATTCTTGGATCCCGTTGGCTAATATCTTGTTGAGAATTTTTGCATCCATGGTCATCAAGGAAATGGGTCTATAGTTCTGCTTTTTAGTGTGGTCTCTGTCTGGTTTTGGAATCAGGATAATGCTGGCTTCATAGAAAGAGTTTGGAAGTTTTCCTTCCACTTCTGGAACAGTTTTTGGAACAGTTTCAAGAGAATAGGTGTTACATCTTCTTAGTGTTTTGTAGAATTACCCTGGAAAGATATCTGGCCCTGGACTCTTGTTTTTTGGCAGATTTTTGATTACTAATTCAATGTCGTTACTGGTTATGGGTCTGTTCAAAATTTCTATTTCTTTCTGTTTCAGTTTTGGTAGTGTATATGTTTCTAGGAATTTTTTCCATTTCTTCCAGATTGCCCATTTTATTGGCATATAATTGCTCATAATATTCTCTTATTATTCAGTACTCACTCAGAACATCAATGGACTCAATGTTCCAATCAAAAGGGTAACAGAATGTACAAGAAAACAAGATCCATCTATATGCTGTTTACAAGAGACCCAATTTAGACCTAAAGACACCTTCATATTGAAAATAAGGGGATGGAGAACCATCTATCATGTTAATGGTCAACAAAAGAAACCCAGAGTAGCCATACTTATATCAGACAATCTAGACTTTAAAATAAAGACTGTATCAAGAGATGCAGAAGGGCATTATATCATAATCGAGGGGCCTACCCACCAAGAAGAGCTAACAATTGTAAACATTTATGTGCCAAATGTGAGAGCACCCAAATATATAAGTCAAGTAATTACAAACATAAAGAAACTCATTGATAGTAATACATAATAGTAGGAGATGTCAACACCCCACTCACAACAATGGACAGATCATCTACTCAAAAAATCAACAAGGAAACAATGGCTTTGAATGACACACTGGACCAGATGGACTTAAGAGATGTATTCAGAACATTTCATCTTAAAGAAGCAGAATATATTCTTCTCCAGTGCACATGGAACATTCTCCAGAATAGACCATATACTGGGACACAAATCAGCCCTAACTCCAAAAAGATCAAGATCATACAGTGTGTATTTTCATACCACAACACTATGAAACTCGAAATCAAGCACAAGAAAAAATTTGGAAAGGTAACAAATATTTGGAGACTAAACAACATCTAACTAAAGAATGAATGGACTAACCAAGAAGTTAAAGAGGAAATTAAAAAGTATATGGAAGTCAATGAAAATGATAGCACCACAACCCAAAACCTCTGGGATGCAGCAAAGGTGGTCATAAGAGGAAAGTATATAGCAATCCATGCCTTCCTAAAGAAGGAAGAAAGATCTCAGATACACAACCTAACCTTATGCCTTACGGTGCTGGAAAAAGAACAGCAAATAAAACACAAAACCAGCCGAAGAAAGAAATAATAAAGATTAGAGCAGAAATTAATGCTATCAAAACCAAAACAGCAGAACAGATCAATGAAACCAGAAGCTGGTTCTTTGAAAGAATTAACAAAATTGATAAGCCACTAGCCAATGGATCAAAAAGAAAAAAGAAAATGACCCAAATAAATGAAATAAAGAATGAAGGAGTAGAGATCACATCAAACACAGCAGAAATGAGTAATTTTTATAAAGCTGACTAACATATGTTTGCTTTTTTTAACGTTTATTTATTTTTGAGAGAAAGAGAGAGAGAGAGAGAGAGCATGAGAAGATGAGCAGGGCAGAGACAGACTGAAAGGGAATCTCAAGCAGGCTCTGTGACTGTGACAGAAATAGGACTCCATTCTACGAACCCTGAGATCAAGACCTGAGCCGAAATCAAGAGTCAAACACAAGTGACTGAGCCATGATTGTGACCCTCTCTGTATGTTTTTTTTTCATGAGAACTTCTGTGATGTAATGCAAACATTAAGTTCTCTTCTGAAAAATGACAACTAGTTAATATAAGCCAATCAAAGTTCATCTTGTTTCAAATTGTTAAATTCTACTGATTTGTGATATTAATTATAGCTGCACAATTTACTCTTATTTTATAATATAACATAATAATGAGAATAACACCAGGGAATAGAGAAGATGGAGATGGTTTAGGATTTTTCTGCCAGACACATCCAGATTAATTGCATACTTATATTCACAAAAGACATAAAAATAATATTTCATTTATTAATTCTACCAGTAATCTGAGAGAAACTTGGTAATGCCCAAATGGTTGAGTGAATTAAGACAACTTTTGGAAATTATTTAAATTCATAATATTTCTGCTTATTAGATTAAGAGAATTTATAGAATTGTATTATAGACTTATAATTTGTCCAGAGCACATGTAATGGGTATTCTATTTATTATAAAATTTTACACAATGAATAAAGACATAACATTGTCAATCTCGTAAACAATTATGGATGCTGTATTCAATAATTTTCTTTTTCAATTTTCAGTTTTAAATAGGATTAAAACAAATACTACACCTCTTGGATTCTCTGCAAAGCAAATAGATATGAAAATATTGGTGAGAGCAATAAAATAATATCCATAATGAATTTTTATTTTAATAAAAGAAAGTCTACATTTTAACCAAAATTTCTTGTTCACAATATTGTTTGACATTTTTTTTTTTTTACTGAAATTCAATTCAAACATTAGTTAAACAAGTTGTTTTACATTTGGATGAAAGTACATACATATGTGTGTGTGTATGTGCATATAGGTGCAAAATAGCTGTTAGTTGAAGCAGTAGAGAAAAATTTTAAAATAGTTATTTTATAAAAAAATAATGAATTTAATATTGGTAATATAAAATTTTTGTATAGAGAAATTACTCAAGACTGAAATTATATCCTAAGCTCTTGATAGGGTGCTTCAAGGATAAAACTATTGCAAAACTAGAGGTCATTCATAGATTATTAGGATTAAAAATACATTAAGTCTGTATATAAAGAAAGCCTAAACCTTCAATATTCTTTAAAAAACAATTAGCAAGGAAAATAATATGATTATAAATTTGCTTAAACTTCCTTAAGTTATGTGTGAAAAAAATTCATAAGCTTCTATTTGAATATATAATATAAAGGAGATGATTTGGAGCAAGATGACTGAATAAGAAATTCCAGCTCTCATAATTTATGGATATAATAATTTTCACAATTATCCATGGATGGCAGTATCTTTGTGGGAACACAAGAGCCAGAGGAGGAATTTCAGAACACTGATCAAGCAAAGAATCCAAGAACAGACACATGGAAGAGGATGAGAAGAATGATAGCACTTTATTCATGACCTTCCCTAAGATATAGCTCAGCATAAAGAGACACACTTGCCTTGCAAATTATCCCAAGGGAGAAAATAAGAACAGAGTGAGGACCTGGCTTCCCCAGCCTCACAAGATATCTCCTAAGAAGTTCATATATATGTCTTGCCTTACCAGATTATTGCAATTTTAGGCCTAGATGAATAATCTGGAGGTGCTTGGAGTAGAGAAAAGGAGTGGGGGCTTACAGCAACCACCACACAGACCTCAAAAACCCGTTACAGATGCTGCTAACTGGCTTTGGGTCTTCACCCATGAACTTTGAAGGTTGACTCATTTGCAGCCTATCAATGAGCTGATGCATGCTCCAACCCTACACACACGCCCCCAATATGGTGCATGTTAACTTCCACAGATACAATGCAATTCCACAAATGGCATGCAGAGTTTATGCAATTCAACAGTGGCATACAAACCTCCTCAGACAGCACAAAGATTTCAGTGACCATCCTGACTCTGTGCAATTGAGAGAAGGTATGCAATCTTGAACTCTATAGGGCACTGCCCTGGGAAAAATAAGTGAAAAGATTTCAGCACCCAGTCTGATATGAGATTCAGAAAGTGAAGATTGAGAGAATGAGATTGAGAGAAGGCACACAATTCTTGACTTATCCCAAGAATAAAAAGAAGAATCATGTAGGTGTATTTGTAGAAAATAACTGAGAGACGTTTTCCCTATCAGGGTTGACTGGTAAAGATCTTTAAATCTTCAAGCCACTCATCAAGGACTGGAGAAGGAGGCTACTTCTTTAAGTGTTAAGCAGTAATTCAAGAGTTTAAGGGCAATTAAGTACCATAAAACATAAGCCCACATAAGGAACAAAGTATTCCTTCCGTGGCTGTTTCCACAAAAATAAGGAACTGTGAATTGTCTGACGCACAATTCCAAATAATTATCTTACAAGGACATAGACAACTAAACATATAATCAAGACAAATTGCATGACCAAAATATAAAGTTCGATATAGGTAATTAAACCACTGAAAACAAAAACAAAAACAAAATTTTGGAGCCGAAGAATACAATGACTGAACCAAAAACTAAATAGAGAACTTCTGAAGCTGAAACAACAAGCAGAAGATAAAATATGCAGCCAATAATTCTTTACTGAGCAAGAATTTTATCCAGGATAAGAGATATAAAGATAGATAAAGAGAAATAAATAATTTCACAGACAAAACCAAAGGAGTTTATGACAACTAAACCAGCACAGCAAGATATATTAAAAAGGACTCTTTGAGTGGGGACAAAATACCTCAGCTCTTCTTTTTCCTAAATCAGCTCTCTATAGCTCCTACCTTCCAAGATGGGGCAGTTTTTTGACCCCTAGGTGTGTATTTTTATTCTCTCAGTCCTCAGATCAATTTACTGGGTGTTCAAGATGTTTTAATATTTATTTCAAATATCAGTTGGTTAAAATGGCAGAGGAGTAGGGAGTACGGAGACCCTAGGTTTGTCTCCTCACTCAAAAAAGCAGGCAGGGTACGCTGAGCAGAAAATCAACAAGGAAACAATGGCTTTGAATAAAACACTGATCCAGATGGATTTAACAGATACATTCAGAACATTTCATCTTAAAGCAACAGAATACACATTATTTCCAAGTATATATGAAACATTCTCCAAAACAGGTCACATCCTGTGTCACAAATCAGCCCTCAATGGGTACAAAAAGATTGAGATCATAACATGCATATTTTTGGACCACAATGCTATGAAATTTGAAGTCAACCACAAGAAAAATATTGGAAAGACCACAAATACATGGAAGTTAAAGAACACCATACTAAAGAATGAATGTATTAATCAGAAAACGAAAGAAAAAAAGTATATAGAAGCAAATGAAAATTTAAAAAAACAAAAAACAAAAAAAACCCCACGATGGTTCAAAACTTTTGGGATTCAGCAAAAGCTGTCCTAAGAGGGAAACATATTGAAAAAAAGGGTACATCTCAAGAAGCAAGAAAAATCTCAAACACACAACCTAATCTACTCCAAAAGAGACAGAAAAGGAGGAGCACATGAAGCCTAAAGCTAGCTAAAGAAGGGAAATAATAAAGATTAGAGCAGAAATAAACAATATAGAAACCAAAAAAAAAAAAACAACACAACAAAACAGTAGAACAGTAGAACAGATCAAGGACCTCGCTATTTTAAAGAATTAATAAAGTTGATAAACACCTAGCTAGATTTATCAAAAAAAAAAGTGAGAAAGAACCCAAATAAATAAAATCACAAATGAAAGAGATTACAACTAAAACATACATAGAAATACAAACAATTATGAAAATATTATGAAAAATTATGACAACCAATAGGAGAATCGGAAACAAATGGATATTCCTAGATGATATAATTTATCAAAACTGAAACAGGAAGAACTAGAAAATTTGAACAGACTCATACCCAGCAAAGAACTTGCATCTGTAATCAAAAGTCTCCCAACAAACAAGAGTCCTGGAGATGACATTCCATGGGAATTCTACCAAGGGTTTAAGGAAGAGTTAATACCGGTGTGCCTAGGTGGCTTAGTTGGTTAAGCATCCGACTTCAGCCTAGGTCAAGATTTCACCATTCCTGAGTTTGAACCCTGCACTGGGTGAGCCCATTGAGCCCTCCTTCAGGCTCTGCACTTGGGATTCTCTCTGTCTCTCTCTCTTTCTCTCCCTCTCTCTCTACCCCTTGTGGGACTCTCTCCCTCTTTCTGCCCCTCGCTCACTTGTGCCCTCTGTCTCTCAAAAATAAATTTAAAAATAAAAAATAAGAAATAATATCTATTTTTCTCAAACTGTTCCTAAAAAATAAAAATTAAAGGAAAACTTCCAAAATCAGTCCACGAGACAAGCATTACCTTGTTTCCAAAACCATATAAAGAACCTGCTAAAAAGGAGAATTACAGGCTAATATCCTGATGAATGTGGACGCTAAAATTCTCAACAATATACCAGCAAATTGAACCCAATAGTACATTAAAAGAATTATTCACCATGATCAAGTGGAGTACATTCCTGGGTTTCAGGATTTGGCCAATATTCACAAATCAGACAATGTGATACATGAAATTAATAAAAGAAAGGATAAGAGTCATATGACTCTTTCAATTGATGAATAAAAAGCATTTGACAAAATACAGCACCATTTTTTTATTTAAAAAATAATGTTTATTTATTTTTGAGAGACAGTGTGAGTGGAGGAGGGGCAGAGAAAGAGGTAAACACAGAATCTGAAGCAGGCTCCAGGGTCTGAGCTGTCTGAAAAGAACCTCTTGCAGGGCTCAAACTCATGAACTGTGAGATTATGACCTGAGCCAAACTGAGACGCTGAACTGACTGAGCTACCCAGGGACCCCAGAAGCATCGATTCTTAATAAAAACCCTCAAAAACTAGGTATAGATTGAATATGCCTTAACATCATAAAGGTCATATACAAAAGACCTGCAGCTAATATCATCCTAAATGCGGAAAGTCTGAGAGCTTTTCATGTATGGTCAAGAAAAAGGCAGTGATGTCCACTCTCACCATTTCTCTTTAACATACTATTGGAAGCTTTAGCCTCAGCAATCAGACAATAGAAAGAAATAAAAGGCATCCACATTGGCAAGGAAGAAGTCAAACTTTCACTATTAACAGATGACATGATACTCTATATAGAATACCCAAAATCTAACAAAAATCTGCTAGAACTAATACATGAATTCCACAGTCACAGGATACAAAATCAATGTAAAGAAATCTGTTTCATTTATGTACACAAGTACTGAAGAAGCAGAAAAAGAAATCAAGAAATTGATCTCATTTGAAATGCACAATAAGATAAAAGGAAGAATAAGATACATAGGAATAAAACTAACCAAAGAGGAAAAAGTTCTCTACTTTGAAAACTATAAAACAATTATGAAAAAAATTGAAAAGGACACGAAGAAATGGTAAAACATTTCATGCTCAGGGAACAGACAAATATTGTTAAAATGTTTATACTACCCAAAGAATCTACATATTTAATGCAATCTATATCATAATATGTTTTTTTATGTTTTAACCTAATTTTTTACAGGGTTAGAACAGACAAACCTAAAATCTGTATGGAACCACAAGAGACCCCAAATAACCAAAGCAATCTTGAAAAAAGCAAAGTAAAAATGGAGGCATCCTGATTCCAGATTTCAAACTATAATACAAAGCTTTAGGCATCAAGATAGCATGGTACTGCCACAGAAACTGGCACATGGATCAATGGAACAAATAGAAAACCCAGAAATTGACTAAAACTATATGGCCAACTACTCTTCAACAAAATAGGAAATAATATCCAATGGAAGAAAATCTCTTCAACAAATGGTGTTGGGAAAACCGAACATCAACATACAGAAGAAACTGAACAACTTTCTTACACCATACACAAAAATAAATTCAAATGTATGAAAGACCCAAATGTGAGACAAGGAAACCATCAAAATCCTAGAGGATAACACAAGCAGCAACCTGTTTGTTCTCGGACATAGCAACATTTTTCTAGATACATCACCGGAGTCAAGGAAAACAAAGCAAACATGAACTATTGGGACATCATCAAGATAAAAACTTCTGTACAGTGAAGGAAACAATCAACAAAACTAAAAGACAGCTTAAAAAATAGGAGAAGATATTTGTCAATGACATACCTGATAAAGGGCTAGTATCCAAAATCTATAAAGAACTTATCAAACTCAAAACCCCCACAATACAAATAATCCATGGGCAGAATACATGAATAGACATTTTTCCAGAGAATACATCCAGATAGCTAACAGACACATGAAAATATGTTCAACATCACTCATCCTCAGAGAAATACAAATCAAAACCATAATGAGATACTACTCAATAACCTGTCAGACTGGCTAAAATTAACACTAGATACAACAAGTATTGGTGAGGATGCAGAGAATGGGGAACACTCTTGCACTGTTGGAGTGAATACAAACTGGTGTAGCCACTGTGGAAAACAGTATGGCAGGTCCTCAACAATTTAAAAATAGAACTACCCTTCAATCTAACAATTGCACTACAATGTATTTACCCAAAAGATACAAAAATACAGATTCAAAGGGGTACGTGTATCCCAACGTTTATAGAAGCTAAACTATGGAAAGAGTCCTAATGTCCATCAACCGATGATTGGATATAGATGATATAGTATATATCATCTACATCCATCAAAAGGAATAGAATATTGCCATTTGCAATGAGATCAATGGAGGTAGAGTATACTATGCTAAGAAAAAAGTCAGATAAAGAAAGACACATGCCATATAATTTCACTCATTTGAAATTCAAGAAAAAAACAAATGAACATATGAGAAGGTGAAAAGAGAGGGAAACAAACCATAAGAGACTCTGTGTTAGTGTGGGGTGGGCTAAATGGTGATTTGTTTTAATGATTTTTATTAACAAGGGCACTTGTCATCTTGAGCACTGGGTGTTATACATAAGTGATGAATTACTAAAACCTACTCTTCAAAACAATATTACACAATATGATAAGTAACTAGAATTTAAATTAAAATTTGAAGAAAACCCCACCTGTTATTTCTTGTCTTTTTGATGTTATTCTGAATTTGTGACATAATACCACATTATGGAGTTCAAAAGGATATATGCACTCCTATGTTTATCCCAGATTATTTACAATAGCCAAGATATGGAATAAAACTAAATGTACAATGATAGATGAAGATATACATGTCAGATAAAATCGTGTCACTAGTGACAACATGAATGAACCTAGAGTTGATTATGCTAAGTGAAATAAGACAGAGAAAGTCAAATCCGAAATGATCTCACTTATATGTGAAATCTAAAACAAAAACAGAGAGAGAGAGAGAGAGAGAGAGAGAGAGATGAACAAATAACAGAAAAAGATTCATAGAGAACAAACGAATGGTTGCAGAAGAGATAGGGTGAGGGAGTAAGCAAAATTGGTGAATGGGGATTCAGATATATAAACTCCTCTTTATAAATAAGTTATAAGGATGAAAAGCACAGTGTAGAAAATATAATAAATTATTTTGCAATAATTTTTGGATAGTGACAAAAGGTATGTACATTTACCATGCTCAGCTTTGTGTAAGGTATAGAATTGTCAAATTGTGCTTTATACCTGTAACTAATATAACATTGTATGTCGACTGTAATTAAAAAAAAGATAACAAAGGAACAGACATGAATGGCATATAATTCAGGGATCCAACAGACATATATGGAACATTCCATCCAAGAGCAGCAGAACACATTTTCTTCACAAGTGCACATGGACTACTCTCCAGGATAGATAATATGGCAGGCCATGCGGTGAGTCTAAAAAAAAAAAATAAGAAAATTGCAATAGTATGTTTCTTTTCCACCCACAATGGTATAAAACTAGAAAGGATTATTAACAGGAATAATAGGATAAATTTACAAATTTAGCAGACATAAACATAGACATTATAGTAGTTTTCTTATAGTAGATAAAATGCAATACAGATTATAAAAGCCAATGGAGATTATTAAAAAATAGAGATTATAAATAACATAATATAGAAATGTTTTTGAAAAGGTAAAAAAATTGGCAAATCTTTAGCTAGACTAATTTAAATAGAAAGGACTGAAATTAGTGACATTATCAGTGAAAGAGATATTGCAACTGGTACCACGGAATAACAAATGATCATAAGAAGAATGAAAAATTATATGCGTGGAAATTCGCTAACCAAGAGGAAAAGGATACACTTCTGTAAATTTACAACCTACCAAGACTGAATTATGATGAAATGGAAAATCCAGGGAGACAATTAACAAGTAAGAGACGAAATCACTAACCAAAACCTCACAATACAAGAATTCCAGGAGCAGATGGCATCATTAGTGAATTCTAGTAAACATTTAATCATGAGTTAATAAGTATCCCTCTCACACTCCTTAAAAAATGAATAGCAGGGAATGCTTCCAAACTCATTTTATGAGAAAAGTGTTAATATAATACTAAAGGCAGTGAACTCTAACCAAAACAAAACAAAACGAAACTATAGGCCTGAATTCATGATGACCACAGATGTAAAATTCTTCAAAAACATATTAGCAACTTGAATTCAACAGCACATTACAATTATTACACACATACATAAGGACTTCTTTATAAGGCACAAATATATTTCAACATTCATAAATCAATTATGATACATTAGATAAACAAAATAAAGAATAAAAAATAATGCAATCCAGAGAAAAAAGTATGACAAAATTCTGAGAAATTTTGTCCAGAGAAAAAAGTATGACAAAATTCTCAATTCTTTTATGAGTGAAAACTCTCAACAAAGTGGATTTAGAGGGAAGGTAGCTCAACATAATAAAGGTTATATGTGACAAGCCCATGGCTGACATTACACTCAATGGCAGAAGACTGAAAGCTTTCTTTCTAAAACCAAGAACAAGCAAGGATGTCCACTCTCCCTCCTCTATTTAGCTGAGTACAGAAAGGCCTAGCCAGAATATTAACAAATATAAATAAAAGTCACCTAATTTGAAAAGAAAGATTTTCTCTACTTGCAGACTGCATGATTATTATAGAGAAAACTAAAGTCTCCATTATCCTGAGAAACTTAGAAGACCATGAGGGAGAGGAAGGAAAAAAAAAGTTGGAGAGAGAGGGAGCCAAACCATAAGAGACTCTTAAAAAACTGAGAATAAACTGAGGTTTGATGGGGTATAGGGGGGAGGGGAGGATGGGTGATGGGTATTGAGGAGGGCACCTATTGTGACGAGCACTGGGTATTGTATGGAAACCAATTTGACAATAAATTTCATATTAATAAAAAAAGAAAAAATAATAATGGTAGGGGTGCCTGGGTGGCTCAGTCAGATAAGTGTCCAACTTTGGCTCAGGTCTTGAACTCACATGAACTCGCGGTTTGTGAGTTCAAGCCCCGCATCAGTCTCTGTGCTGACAGCTCAGAGCTCAGAGCCTGGAGCCTGCTTCAGATTCTGTGTCTCCCTCTCTCTCTGCCCCTCCCCTGCTCATGCTCTGTCTCTGTCTCTCAAAAATAAATAAATGTTAAAAACATTAAAAAAATACTGATATAACAAGGGATGACTGGCTGGCTCAGTCAGAAGAGCATGTGAGTCTTGATCTCAGGATTGTGAGTTTGAGCCCCACGTTAGGTGTATAGATTATTAAAAATAAATTAACAAACAAATAAACAAACTAAAAAAATTCTGGTAGAATGAATAAATTTACCCTGTTAAATTTAACTAGAGAAATCAACATACAAAATCAGTTGTTTTTATATATTAACAAGTATATGAAATTGAAATAAAGAAAACAATCCCATTTTCATTAAGCAATCCCATTTACAGCACCAAAATGAATTAAATACTTAAGAGTAAATTTTACCATAGAGGTAAAAAACCTTTGTACTGAAACTATAAAACATTAATGAAATCAGTTGGAAAAGACACACACACACACACACACACACACACACACACACACACAAATGGAAAGATATGTGCTCATGAATTGGAAGAATAGCATTGTTAAAATGGCCACACTATCCAAAGTTATCTACAGACTCAATTCAATCACTTCCTACATTCCAATGCTTTGTATATCCAAAGAAATTCTAAGAAAAAAAGAACAAAGCTGAAAGTGTGACATGTACTGATTTCAAATTATATTGTAAAGGTATAAATATCCAAACAATACAATATACATAAAGACACAGAGATCAACAGAACACAACAGAGGCCATAAATAAGCCCAAACATATATGTTCGATTAATATTCAAAAAAGGCACTGAAAGTGGGAGGAAGGGGGACTCTCTTAGAGAAATGATGTTGGGAAAACTGATCTAATTCAATTAGATCCTTATCTTACAACATACCAAAAATTAAAAACAAAATAATTAAAGATTTAACATAAAATCTGAAAGACTTTCAGCACTATTTTAAATAGTAATGATTAGAACAGGTATCCTTGTTTCTGACCATAGGAGAAAGGCTGTTTTTCCCCATTGAGGATGATAATAGCCATGTGTCTTCATATATGGCCTTTATGATATTGAGGTATGTTGCATCTATTCCTAATTTGTTGAGGGTTTTTATCAAGAAAGGATGCTCTATTTTGCCAAGTGCCTTTTCTGCATCCATTGACGTGATCATATGGTTGTTATCCTCTCTTTTATTAATGTGATGTACCACATTGACTGATTCATGAATATTGAACAACATCCCTCCATCCCAGGAATAAATCCCACTTGATCATGTTGAATAATTATTTTAATGTACTGTTGAATTCTATTTGCTAGTATGTTATTGAGAATTTTTGCACCAGTGTTCATCAAAGATATTAACTTTTAGTTCTCCTTTTTAATGGGGTCTTTGGTTTGAAATCAAGGTAATGGTGGCCTTGTGAAATGAGTTTGGAAGTTTTCCTTCCATTTCTATTTTTTTTTTTTTGGAATAGGCAGAGAAGTATAAATATGTATCTTCTTTGAACATCTGATATAATTCCCCTAGAAAGCCATCTGGCCCAGGAATTTTATTTGTTGGGAGATTTTTGATTACTGATACATTTTCTTTGCAGTATGGGTTTGTTAAAATTTTCTATTGCTTCCTGTTTCAGTTTTGGTAGTTTTTAGGTCGAGGAATTTGTCTATTTCTTTCAGATTGTCCAGGGTTTTGGCATATAATTTTAATAGTATTCTCTTATACTGTTTGTGTTTCTGGGGAATTGGTTGTGCTCTCTCCTCTTTCATTCATGATTTTATCTATTTGGGTTCTTTATCCTTTCTTTGTGATAAGCCTGTCTAGAGGTTTGTCAATTTTATTAATTCTATTGAATAAATATCTCTTAGTTTCATTGATCTGTTCTACTTTTGTTGTTGTTCTTGTTTGTATATTGTTTATTTCTGCTCTAATATTTATTATTTCCCTTCCGCTGGCTGTAAGCTAATTCTTTTCAGTGTAAGGTTAGGTTGTGTATTTGAGATATTTCTTCATTTTTGATATGGGCATAAATTGCAATATACTTCCCACTTAGATGTGCCTTTGCTGCATCCCAAAAGTTTAGGACTGTCATGTTTTAATTTTAGTTTTCTTCCATTTATTTGTTTAAAAAACATTTTTTAATGTTCATTTATTTTTGAGAGACAGAGCGTGAGTAGGGGAGGGGCAGAGAGAGACAGACAGACAGAATCTGAAGCAGGCTCCAGGCTCTGAGCTGTCAGCACAAAGCCTGACACAGGGCTTAAACCCACAAGCTGTGAGATCATGACCTGAGAGAAAATCAGAGACTTAACCAACTGAGCCACCCAGGCGCCCCTTCCATTTTTTTAAATCCTCTTTAATATCCTTGTTAACCCATTCATTCTTTAGTAGGATTTTCTTCAACCTCCATGTATTTGAGGGTTTCCCATTTTTTTTCTTGATGTTCACTTCAAGTTTCATAGCATTGTCTAAAAATATGCATGGCATATTGGGATGATTTGCAACTCAGGATGTGATCTATTCTGGAGAGTGTTCCATGTGCATCCCAACAGAATGTGTACTCTTCTGCTTTAGGATGAAATATTAAGAATATATCTGTTAAGTCCATCTGGTCCAGTGTATCATCCAAAGCCATTGTTTCCTTAGTGGTTTTCTGCTTCAATGATCTGTCCATTGTTGTAAGTGAGGTGTTAAAGTCCCCTACTATTATCGTATTATCAATGTGCTTTTTTACATTTATCATTAATTCATTTATGTATTTGGGTTCTCTGAAGGTGGGGGCATAAATATTTATAATTGTTAGACTTCTTGATAGATAGGTCCTTTAATTATGATACGTTGTCCTTCGTTGTCTCTTGCTATAGTCTGGTTTAAAAATAGTTGATGTAAGTATAGCAACTCCAGCTTTCTTTTGACATAAATTAGCATGATAAGCGGTTCTCTATCCCCTCACTTTTTTTAATTTTCAAAATTTAGTTATTTATTGAGAGACAGAGAAAAAGAGAGAGAGAGAGAGTCAGCGGGGGAGGGACAGACACAGAAGGAAATAAAGAGAATCCCAGGCATGGTATGCACTGTCAGCACAGAGCCGGATGCAGCACTCAAACCCGCAAACTGTGAGATCATGACCCTAGCTGAAATCAAGAGTCAGACATTTAACTGACTGAGCCACACAGGTGCCTCTCCCCTCACTTTCAGTATGCGGATGACTTAAGGTCTAAAATGGGTATCCTGTAGGCAGCATAGAGATGGATATTTTTTATCCATTATCACACCCTATATCTTTTGATTGGATCATTTAGGCCATTTATATTCACAGTGATTATTGAATGCATGAATTTAGTTCCATTATGTTGTCTATAGAGCTGGAGTTTCTGGTGATGTTCTTTGGTCCTTTTTAGTCTTTGTTGCTTTGGTCTATTTTCCTCCACTTAAAGAGTTCCCCTTAAAAATTTTTGCAGGGCTGTTTTAGTGGTCATTAACTACTTTAGATTTTCTTTGGGAAAATCTTTACCTCTTCTTCTTTTCTGAAAGACAGCCTTTCTGGATAAAGAATTCTTGGCTGTATATTTTTCCCATTCAGCAAGCTGAATATATCCTGCCACTTCTTTCTGACGTGCCAAGTTTCTTTAGACAGATCTGCTGTGAATCTGATTTGTCTTCTCTTGTATTTTATGGCTTTTATTCTCTTGCTGCTTTCAGAATTCTTTCTTTGTGTACTTTGTGAATTTGACTATATGTATTGGCAAGTTTAGCTTTTTTTTTAAAATTTAATGGAAGTTCTCTGTGCTTCTTATATTTTGATTCAGTTTCCTTCCTCAGTTGAGAGATGTTTTATGCTATAATTTACTCAGCTAAATATTCTTCCCCCTTTTCTCTCTCTTCATCTTCTGGTACTCCTATTATATGAATTTTATTTCATTTTAATAAGCTGCTGAGTTCCCTCAGTCTACCTTCATCTCCCCATATGTTTATTTCTCTCTTCTTTTAAGCTTCATTATTTTCCATAATTTTATCTTCTATATCAGTGATTTATTCCTCTGTTTCATCCATCCTAATTTTTATGGACTCCATATGGGCTTGAATCTCAGTTATATAATTTTTAACTTCAGTCAGACTCGATTTTAGAGTTTTTATCTCTGCAGAAAGGGATTCTCTAGAGTCTTCTCTACATTTTTCAAGTCCAGCTGGTATCCTTATAGTTCTTGCTTTAAATTCTAGTTTAGACATCTTTCTTATATCTGTATTGACTAAATCCCTGGCCATGATATCTCCTTCCTGATCTTTCTTTTCACATGAATTTTTCCCTCTGTCCAGAAATTAAAAGAAGAAAGGGGGGAAAAAACAATGACAAAACACTAAAACTAGATTCTGGGTGTGTTTTGATATGGTTGTTAAAAGAATCTAGATCCAAAAAGAAAAGGAAAAAAAAAAGGAAAAAAAGAAGAAAAGAAAAAAGTTAAAGATAAATGATATACATGAATTAAAATTAAAATAATAAAAATTTTAAAAGGAATTAAAAAGATAAAATACATGACAAATAAGGAAATAAAAAAGAATAAATATAACAAGGAGGCTAGTTCCTATTTCCTTTAGAGTTGAAGCTTTGCAGTACTTTATGATCAATGAGTTGTTTATGCTGGTCTTCCAGGGGAGCATCCTGTTGCACTGATTCTCAGTTGGTTTTTCTTGTGGTTGTGAAAATATCCAGGGTGCTGAGTGGTGTGGCTTGATGTAGGTGGCTCTTTCCTCCACTCGGTAGTGTTCTTTTGCTCCTTGAAGGCTTTCAGTGCTGATGAGTAGGATGTATATGGTGGTGCTCCTCTCTCCTGTCCAGGAACTGACTGTTTCCCCACTATTCAGGGAACATTACAGAAGACCAATAGATCACCCCTATTGTGTCCCCGTTTTCCATAAGAAACCTGTATCCACCCTTCCTATACCCAGCCTTTATTACCTCAGGCACAAAACAGAATTTGAAAACTCCAGATTTTAGGGAATCCAGTGACATGGACTCATGCTGTTCCTCTTGAGGAGGAGCTTTTCAAGCTTTTGCTGTCTGATGATATTGCCTTTGGTGCAATTTTAAATGGACTGATTTCTTAATTTCTTTTTCTGGTATTTCACATTGGTGTATAGATATGCAACGGATTTATGTATATTGATTTTATATACTATGACTTACTGAACTCATTTATCAATTTTAGCAATTTTTTGGTGGAGTCTCTCAGGTTCTCAACATAATGTATTATGTTATATGTCAATAGTTAAAGTTTGACTTCTTCCTTGCTGATTTGGATGTCTTTTATTTCTTTTTGTTTTGTTATTGCTGTGCCTATGGCATCCAGTACTATGCTAAATAACAGTGGTGATAGGGGACCTCATTGTCTTGTTCCTGACCATAAAGTAAACCTCTCAGTTTTCCACCATTGAGGATGATATAAGCCTTGGGTTTTTTATGTATGCCTTCTATTATTTTGAGGTATGTTCCATCTAATGCTACTTTGTTGAGGGATTTTGTCAATAATAGATGTTATACTTTGTCAAATGCTTTTTCTACATTTACTAAAATGATCATGTTTCTTATCCTTTCTTTTAATAATGTGGTGTACTGATAATATTGAGTCAGGTTTGGCTGAAAAGAATGTATACTTTTCTGTTTTATAATGGAATGTTCTGAATATATCTGTTAAGTCCATCTCATCTAGTGTGCCATTCAAAGGCATTGTTTCCTTGTTGATTTTCTGTTCAATCAGTCCATTGATATAAGTGTGGTGTGAAACTCTCTTACTATTATTGTACTATAATCAGTTTCTTTATGTTTGTTACTAGCTGATATATTGAGGAATTCCCATGTTGGTTGCATAAATATCCAGTTGTTAGATATGATTGTTGGATTGCTTCCTTTAAAATGATGTAGTGCCTTTTTTTACATCTTGTGACAATCTTTGCATTAAGGTCTAGTTTTCCTGACATAGGTATTGCTGCTCCAGCTTTCATTTGAAACCATTTCCATGATAAATGTTTCTCCATTCCCTCACTTTCAATATACAGTTGTGCTTGGCTCTGAATGGATTCTTCTGTAGGTAACATATAGATGGGTCTTTCTTTTTTTGTTTGTTTGCTTTTCATCCATTCTAACACATTAAGTATTTTCATTGGAGCATTTAAGCAATTTACATTCAAAGTAACTATTGATAGATATGTATTTCTTGTCATTATATGGATTTTTTTCCATTTTTTCTGGAGGTTTTCTCTGAACATTTCTTGTCTTTTTAACTTGACTCTGCTTTGTACTCAGAGTCCCCTTTAATATTCTTGTGGTGCTGGTCACACAAGAGTAGTGGTCACAAACTCTTTGTTTTTGTTTTTCTGGTAACTTTTTACCTTTATTTTTATTCTGAATGACAGTCTTTCTGGATAGATCATTCTTGACTGCAGATTTTCCCCCTCCAGCACTTTGAATGTATCATGCCAATCCCTTCTGGCTTGCCAATTTTCTGTTGAGAAATCTGCAACTACTTTTATGGGTCATCCATTGCAAGTTAAGGACTACTTTTGTCTTTATTTACTTATTTATTTATTTTTAGGATTTTATCCTTATCAGTATATTTTGTAAATGTAATTACAATATGTATTGGTGTTGACCTGCTTTTGTTGATTTTGTTGGGAGTTCTCTATGCCTCCTGACTTTGGATGTCTGTTTCCTTTCCCAGATTATGGAAATTTTCAGCTATTATTTCTTCATATAAATTTTCTGCTCCCTTTTCTCTCTCTTCTTCTTCTGGGATTCCTATAATACAAATGTTATTACATTTGATGGAATCACTGAGTTCCCTAAAACTATTCTTCTGTTCCATAATTCTTTCTGCTCTCTTTTGTTCAGCCACATTATTTTTCATTATTTTGTCTTCTATGTCATTAATTCATTCCCTTGCTTCTTCCATCCTGATGCTCATTGCAACAAGTCTGTTTCCAATATCATTTGTTGCATTCTTCATCTCTCATTAAAACTTTTTAACTCATATCTCTATAGTAAGGGTTTCTCTAATGTCTTCTATTGTTTTTTCAAGCCCACTTAGTATATTTTATTGCTTTAAATTCTCCATCAGGCATGTTACTTATATCATTTTTGCCTAGATCTCTGTTTATGGTTTTATCGTGTTGATTCACTTGGGATTAATTCCTCTTTTGGCATTTTTTTCTAAGTCTCCTTTTCTTTTCTGTTAGAAAATCCAGTTATATCTCCTGTTCCTGAAACGAATGGTCTTAGGAAGAAGTCATGCAGTGACCAGGGACTGGAACTTTAGAAACTGTCTCTGGTGTGTGCTCCATGGAATTTGACGTTGTGTTTTGACTGATCTATTCCACATTATCAGCCATCTGCAAAAGATCTCCTTGCTTATTATGGACAGTGTTTGGTCCCTTGCATGAATGTGGCAAGTTTTAACTATGTATGTTCTGGTCCTTTTGTGATATAAGACCTGAAACACACTCACCAGAACTGAGGCCCTGACTAACTCTTGTAAGGAGACATGGTGTGGCCAGGGCTTTGTTTTGGTTTACTGGGAGTGGGCTGCCATACTCATACTGAGGTACACTTGACTGAGAAGGACAGCCCAGCCAGAGGGCAGGTGAGTGAGGTTTAGTGTAAACAAGTTAGGCAGCCAGTGTGGGTGCTAAGCACTTTCCCAAAGGTGTGCTGTGTTTATGGTGAGAGGCTGGGGGAGCAAGAATAGCACCAGCCACCTCCTTTGTTTCTAAAGAGGCATCTGTGTGAATGCTGACTCACAGGGAAGCACTCTGAAAAGCACGAATAATCTCCTTGTGTGCTCCAGGCATTCTTCAGATTACTGGTTCCATGCCCTGTGCCCAGGCAGATTTGCCTGCCTTCTCTCCAGGATCAGGGCAGTACCCTCAGGAGTCTACCCAAGCTAAACCTAAGACCTTTAATATTTCAGGCTTTAAGTCCTGCTGGTTGCAAGAACTCACAAATATTAGACCTTATCATTTTCCAAGCCAATGGCTTTGGAGAAAGATTCATTTTGTGCATTCCTATGTGTGGTCCTTTCACTCTTGCCCTCATCCAAGATGATAACTTCCTCCCCTCTGTAACAACCATGATCTATTTCTCCACTATACCACATCTCCACACTTCCTACCTTTTAAACTGTGGCCTCATCTCTCCCTTTAGTAGTGGGATTTGTTCTGTCAGCGTTTAGGTTGATTTGTTAGAAATTTAGGATGATTTTATAGTTATTCAGTTCTGTTTGTGGGAGGAGACAAGTCTAGGTTCCTCCTAATTTGAATTCATTTTCCAGACTCCTCTGCATTCATCTTTAATCAAAAGTGTGTTTGTTTTAAATAACATATTGTTGGGTATTTATTTTCCTCTTTTTATTCATTCCCCCTTTGATCTTTGATTGAAACATTCAGACCACGTACATTTAAATTAATTATTGAAAACATTTAATTAGTTATTGATAGGTGTGTACCTATTGCCATTTTGTGTATTGATTTATGATCCTTTTCATAGTCTTTCTTTTTTTCCATTCTTTTTTTCCTCTATTTCATTGTAATTTGGGGAATTTTTAATCTTACAATTGGCTTTCTTTCTCTTTGTTTTGTCTATGTATTATAGTTTTTTGGTTTGTTTTACCATGAGGATGATATACAATTTTATAAGTATATAACAGTCTATATTAAGTTCATGGTCACTTAAGTTTGGACACATTCTAGAAGAACTTTGTAAATTCGTTCTTCAATGTTTTAATATATGCTGTTATTTTACATTAAAAAATTTTTTTTAATGTTCATTTATTTTTGAGACAGAGAGAGACAGAGCATGAGCAGGGGAGGGGCAGAGAGAGAGGGAGACACAGAATCCGAAACATCTCCAGGTTCTGAGCTGTCAGCACAGAGCCTGATGTGGGGCTCGAACTCACAGACCGCGAGATCATGACCTGAGCTGAAGTCGGACTTTCAACCAACTGAGCCACCCAGGCACCCCGTTATTTTACATTTTTATTCATAATTTTATCACTTCTATTTATATTTTCATAGTCTTAAGTAAATCTCTTTAATACATCCTGTAATTCCAGTTTTTTTGTAATAAACTCTTTTAACTTTTGCTTGTCTGGAAAATAATTTATGTCATCTTCATTTCTAAGTCATAACATTGCTAGGGAGAGTATTACTGGTGATAGGTTTTATTTTCAGCACCAGGATCAAGGGCAAAATGTAGAAACCCATAATGCACAAGTGGATATTAATCCAGATATATCAATAATTGATTTAAATGTCCATGGTCAGAGACTGGGAAGAAGATGGCGGCATAGGAGGACTCTGGGCTCACCGCGCGTCCTGCTGATCACTTAGATTCCACATACACCTGCCTAAATAATCCAGAAAACTGCCAGAGGATTAGCAGAATGGAGTCTCCAGAGCCAAGTGCAGACAAGAGGCCCACGGAAGAGGGTAGGAAGGGAGGCGAGGTGGTGTGCACTCCACGGACTGGCGGGAGGGAGCCGGGGCAGAGGGGTGGCTCCCCGGCCAATCAGAGCCCCAGAGTCTGGCTTGCAAAAACGGAGGGGCCGGACAGACGGAGTGTGTTCTGACAGCAAGCACGACTTAGCCTCTGGGAGGTCATAAGTTAACAGCTCTGCTCGGAAAGCAGGAAGGCTGGAGGACAAAGGACGGAGAGCTGTTGAGCCCCCAGAGGACAGAGCTCAGTTTGGTGGGGAACAAAGGCACTCGCCAGCGCCATCTCCCCCGCCCATCCCCCAGCCAAAATCCCAAAGAGAACCAGTTCCTGCCAGGGAACTTGCTCGCTCCTCGCAAACACCCAACTCTGTGCTTCCACGGAGCCAAACCTCCAGCAGCGGATCTGACTCCCTCCTGCTGCCACAGGGCCCCTCCTGAAGTGGATCACCTAAGGAGAAGTGAGCTAAGCCTGCCCCTCCTGCCCCCGTGCACATTGCCTACCCACCCCAGCTACTACGCCAGATCCCCAGCACCACAAACCTGGCAGTGTGCAAGTAGCCCACAAGGGCCGCCACCCCACAGTGAATCCCGCCCCTAGGAGAGGGGAAGAGAAGGCCCACACCGGCCTGACTGTGGCCCCAGCAGTGGGCTGGGGGCAGACATCAGGACTGACTGCGGCCCTGCCCACCAATTCCAGTTCTACACCACAGCACAGAGGAAGGGCCCTGCAGGTCCTCACCACTCCAGGGACTATCCAAAATGACCAAACGGAAGAATTCCCCTCAAAAGAATCTCCAGGAAATAACAACAGCTAATGAACTGACCAAAAAGGATTTAAATAACATAACAGAAAGTGAATTTAGAATAATAGTCATAAAATTAATCACTGGGCTTGAAAACAGTATAGAGGACAGCAGAGAATCTCTTGCTACAGAGATCAAGGGACTAAGGAACAGTCACGAGGAGCTGAAAAGCGTTTTAAACAAAATGCAAAACAAAATGGAAACGATGACAGCTCGGATTGAAGAGGCAGGGGAGAGAATAGGTGAACTAGAAGATAAAGTTAGGGAAAAAGAGGAAGCTGAGAGAAAGAGAGACAAAAAAAATCCAGGAGTATGAGGGGAAAATTAGAAACTAAGTGATACACTAAAAAGAAATAATGTACGCAAAATTGGTATCCCAGAGGAGGAAGAGAGAGGGGAAGGTGCTGAAGGGGAACTTGAAGAAATTAGAGCTAAGAACTTCCCTGATCTGGGGAAGGAAAAAGGCATTGAAATCCAAGAGGCACAGAGAACTCCCTTCAGACGTAACTTGAATCGATCTTCTGCACGACATATCATAGTGGAAGTGGCAAAATACAAGGATAAACAGAAAATTCTGAAAGCAGCAAGGGATAAACGTGCCCTCACATATAAAGGGAGACCTATAAGACTCGTGACTGATCTCTCTTTTGAAACTTGGCAGGCCAGAAAGGATTGGCACGATATTTTCAGTTTGCTAAACAGGAAAAATATGCAGCCGAGAATCCTTTATCCAGCAAGTCTGTCATTTAGAATAGAAGGAGAGATAAAGGTCTTCCCAAACAAACAAAAACTGAAGGAATTTGCCACCACTAAACCAGCCCTACAAGAGATCCTAAGGGGGATCCTGTGAGACAAAGTACCAGAGACATCACTACAAGCATAAAACATACAGATATCACAATGACTCTAACCAGTATCTTTCTATAATAACACTGAATGTAAATGGATTAAATGCACCAACCAAAAGACATAGGGTATCAGAGTGGATAAAAAAAAAAACAAGACCCATCTATTTGCTGTCTACAAGAGACTCATTTTAGACCTGAGGACACCTTTAGATTGAGAGTGAGGGGATGGAGAACTATTTATCATGCTACTGGAAGCCAAAAGAAAGCTGGAGTAGCCATACTTATATCAGACAAACTAGACTTTAAATTAAAGGCTGTAACAAGAGATGAAGAAAGACATTATATAATAATTACAGGGTCTATCCATCAGGAAGAGCTAACAAGTATAAATGTCTATGTGCCGAATACTGGAGCCCCTAAATATATAAAACAATTACTCATAAACATAAGCAACCTTATTGATAAGAATGTGGTAATTGCAGGGGACTTTAATACCCCACTTACAGAAATGGATAGATCATCTAGACACACGGTCAATAAAGAAACAAGGGCCCTGAATGATACATTGGATCAGATGGACTTGACAGATATATTTAGAACTCTGCATCCCAAAGCAACAGAATATACTTTCTTCTCGAGTGCACATGGAACATTCTCCAAGATAGATCATATACTGGGTCACAAAACAGCCCTTCATAAGTTTACAAGAATTGAAATGATAGCATGCATACTTTCAGACCACAATTCTATGAAGCTTGACATAAACCACAGGAAAAAGTCGGGAAAACCTCCAAAAGCATGGAGGTTAAAGAACACCCTATTAACGAATGAGTGGGTCAACCAGGCAATTAGAGAAAAAATTAAAAAATATATGGAAACAAACGAAAATAACAATACAACAATCCAAACGCTTTGGGACGCAGCGAAGGCAGTCCTGAGAGGAAAATATATTGCAATCCAGGCCTATCTCAAGAAACAAGAAAAATCCCAAATACAAAATCTAACAGCACACCTAAAGGAAATAGAAGCAGAAGAGCAAAGGCAGCCTAAACCCAGCAGAAGAGAAATAATAAAAATCAGAGCAGAAATAAACAATAAAAAAATAAACAAAATTGATAAACCCCTAGACAGGCTTCTCAAAAAGAAAAGGGAGATGACCCAAATAGATAAAATCATGAATGAAAATGGAATGATTACAACCAATCCCTCAGAGATGCAAACAATTATCAGGGAATACTATGAAAAATTATATGCCAACAAATTGGACAACCTGGACGAAATGGACAAATTCATAAACACCCACAATCTTCCAAAACTCAATCAGGAGGAAATAGAAAGCTTGAACAGACCCATAACCAGCGAAGAAATTGAATCGGTTATCAAAAATCTCCCAACAAATAAGAGTCCAGGACCAGATGGCTTCCCAGGGGAGTTCTACCAGACGTTTAAAGCAGAGATAATACCTATCCTTCTCAAGCTATTCCGAGAAATAGAAAGGGAAGGAAAACTTCCAGACTCATTCTATGAAGCCAGTATTACTTTGATTCCCAAACCAGACAGAGACCCAGTAAAAAAAGAGAACTACAGGCCAATATCCTTGATGAATATGGATGCAAAAATTCTCAATAAGATACTAGCAAATCGAATTCAACGGCATATAAAAAGAATTATTCACCATGATCAAGTGGGATTCATTCCTGGGATGCAGGGCTGGTTCAACATTCGCAAATCAATCAACGTGATACATCACATTAACCAAAAAAAAGAGAGAAGAACCATATGATCCTGTCAATCGATGCAGAAAAGGGCTTTGACAAAATCCAGCACCCTTTCTTAGTAAAAACCCTTGAGAAAGTCGGGATAGAAAGAACATACTTAAACATCATAAAAGCCATTTATGAAAAGCCCAGAGCTAACATCATCCTCAACAGGGAAAAACTGAGAGCTTTTTCCCTGAGATCAGGAACACGACAGGGATGCCCACTCTCACCGCTGTTGTTTAACATAGTGCTGGAAGTTCTAGCATCAGCAATCAGACAACAAAAGGAAATCAAAGGCATCAAAATTGGCAAAGATGAAATCAAGCTTTCGCTTTTTGCAGATGACATGACCTTATACATGGAAAATCCGATAGACTCCACCAAAAGTCTGCTAGAACGGATACATGAATTCAGCAAAGTTGCAGGATACAAAATCAATGTACAGAAATCAGTTGCATTCTTATACACTAACAATGAAGCAACAGAAAGACAAATAAAGAAACTGATCCCATTCACATTTGCACCAAGAAGCATAAAATACCTAGGAATAAATCTAACCAAAGATGTAAAAGATCTGTATTCTGAAAACTATAGAAAGCTTATGAAGGTAATTGAAGAAGATTTAAAGAAATGGAAAGACATTCCCTGCTCATGGATTGGAAGAATAAACATTGTCAAAATGTCAATACTACCCAAAGCTATCTACACATTCAATGCGATCCCAATCAAAATTGCACCAGCATTCTTCTCAAAACTAGAACAAGCAATCCTAAAATTCATATGGAACCACAAAAGGCCCCGAAGAGCCAAAGGAATTTTGAAGAAGAAGACCAAAGCAGGAGGCATCACAATCCCAGACTTTAGCCTCTACTACAAAGCTGTCGTCATCAAGACAGCATGGTATTGGCACAAAAACAGACACATAGACCAATGGAATAGAATCGAAACCCCAGAACTAGACACACAAACGTATGGCCAACTAATCTTTGACAAAGCTGGAAAGAACATCCAATGGAAAAAAGACAGTCTCTTTAACAAATGGTGCTGGGAGAACTGGACAGCAACTTGCAGAAGGTTGAAACTAGACGACTTTCTCACACCATTCACAAAAATAAATTCAAAATGGATAAAGGACCTGAATGTGAGACAGGAAACCATCAAAATCTTAGAGGAGAAAGCAGGAAAAGACCTCTCTGACCTCAGCCGTAGCAATCTCTTACTCGACACATCCCCAAAGGCAAGGGAATTAAAAGCAAAGTGAATTACTGGGACCTTATGAAGATAAAAACTTCTGCATGGCAAAGGAAACAACCAACAAAACTAAAAGGCAACCAACGGAATGGGAAAAGATATTTGCAAATGACATATCGGACAAAGGGCTAGTATCCAAAATCTATGAAGAGCTCAGCAAACTCCACACCTGCAAAACAAATAACCCAGTGAAGAAATGGGCAGAAAACATGAATAGACACTTCTCTAAAGAAGACATCCGGATGGCCAATAGGCACATGAAATCATTTTCAACGTTGCTCCTTATCAGGGAAATACAAATCAAAACCACACTCAGATATCACCTCACGCCAGTCAGAGTGGCCAAAATGAACAAATCAGGAGATTATAGATGCTGGGGAGGATGTGGAGAAATGGGAACCCTCTTGCACTGTTGGTGGGAATGCAAATTGTTGCAGCCGCTCTGGAAAGCAGTGTGGAGGTTCCTCAGAAAATTAAAAATAGACCTACCCTATGACCCAGTAATAGCACTGCTAGGAATTTACCCAAGGGATACAGGAGTGCTGATGCATAGGGGCACTTGTACCCCAATGTTTATAGCAGCACTCTCAACAATAGCCAAATTATGGAAAGAGCCTAAATGTCCATCAACTGATGAATGGATAAAGAAATTGTGGTTTATATACACAATGGAATACTATGTGGCAATGAGAAAGAATGAAATATGGCCCTTTGTAGCAACGTGGATGGAACTGGAGAGTGTGATGCTAAGTGAAATAAGCCATACAGAGAAAGACAGATACCATATGTTTTCACTCTTATGTGGATCCTGAGAAACTTAACAGAACCCCATGGGGGTGGGGAAGAAAAAAAAAAAGAGGTTAGAGTGGGAGAGAGCCAAAGCATAAGAGACTGTTAAAAACTGAGAACAAACTGAGGGTTGATGGGGGGTGGGAGGGAGGGGAGGGTGGGTGATGGGTATTGAGGAGGGCACCTTTTGGGATGAGCACTGGGTGTTGTATGGAAACCAATTTGAGAATAAATTTCATATATTAAAAAAATAAAAAAAATAAATGTCCGTGGTCAAAATATACAAATTAAGATACAATAACTGTCAGAGTGGAGTAAAATACAGAATATATTTTCTACAAGAAAACCACTTTGAATATAAAGATACCTAAGCCAACACAGCAGAGAGGTAGGGGGATTAAAAATTCCCACATCTCTCAAACAAGGAAGGGTTGAAGCCAAAGGATATTGAACCCCAAGAGTCTGGGAAGAAAAGAGACTGAGTCTTTACTAGGGAGGCACCAGGACAACCTGACCAGCCATAGGTTTGTGACTGACCTGGGAGAGATCAAACGAGCCATGTAGGCATGGCGGGGAGGGATCCCCCTATGCAGAGAGAAAAAAGGAAGAGAAAGAGTGGTGGGGAAGTATAGGACTGTATATGGACAAGAGAAAAACCTCAGACTGGTATGGAGAGGGATCCCATCTCTAACTGCTGGACTATCTGCAGACTGGGGCCAGCTGCTCTGCACACATCTAGGGAGGAGAGGAACCAGCCCCTGGCTTGGTACCTAGTTCAGAGATGCAGTCTGCAGTGGGAGAAATCAATCCTCTCCCTGGAGTGCTGTGGGACAAGACAAAACCAGCCAGGACCACATATCAGATGGCAAGGATAGGTGCTTCCCTAGTACCAGGACACATAGAGTGGTTCTAGCCAAGCTCCTGGGCATGGGAGTCAGTGGAGTGAGACAAACTGCCCCGTCTGCACCCACATCAGAGAGAAGATGGCTCAAACCTCGAACAGGGTGATTTGGGATACCGGATCCATGGAGAAGAGACGGGGGGTCGCCATTTTTCTCCCCACCACCACCAGGGTGGGGGCTCAGGATCATTCCTGGGATCCACAGTGCAGGCGGGACCCACCTACACCAAATTATTCCCCCCCGCACCTGGAAACTGTGAATCTACTGGAGCAGGGTAGATGCTGAGAAACCAGATGTCCCCCTCCTCCAGACCAGTGCTGCTGCATTGCCTGGATTAATTCTCAGGCAATTCTTGTTATTTAGTGTCATAGACTCTGGATATAAAATTCTCTCTTGTCTAGCAAGAGACTGGGATGCAGGATGAAAATGAGAGATGGCTAATGTCTGGGAAAAGACAAGAGCCCCGAATAAGGGTTCTTGTCCCATATTTATTAAGATCAGAAGGCTTACAAATATGATGGACATACACAGAGACAAAAAAACTGGAAACATTAACTTGGGTCCGTGAGGGAAAAGGAGGGTTGAAGATATACAGTGTTTGAGGTTTGGGTCAATATAAAACAAAATCCTGGTGCCCAGCAGATGGGCAGATAGCTGTTAATGGCAGACAGGAGGCACCCTGTCTGTTTAACTTAGCTAGCCTAGGGGATGAGATAGGTAGGGGGAATAACTTCAGGGTTAGTAAGGCACCTTTTCTTTTGTTAACCATTTCTGCTCTGGGATGCTTTGCCTGTAGCACAGAGGTCCATTATCCAGTTCAACAATTTGCCTAACTTAGCCCTATCCTCCTGTGAAAGCAGCTTTACTGCTATAGTACTAAATTGGGAGTGCTTCCACCCTGAATATCTAGTATTATTTATTTCACATACTTATGTTTTGGGCACCTTTGCTCCATTTCTATTTTAGGCCATTACCTCTCCCTCTATATTATGGGGGTTCTACACCCCCTTTCTATTTTGGGGTACTTTTGAGCCTCCCTATTCTTGGGGTGCCAATCTGGTTTACCCAAACTCAGGTGTGAACATTTTATGGCTTTGTATTTCTTTGTGCCTTGTTTACCCATTGGTGTAAGGCCAGGGGATGCCTAAGCTTATCCCCCATAATTGAGATATATTCTTCCTTCCTTTTCTCCTTCTTATCTCTTTCTTCCTCTAGTCTGGTTACACTGGTGGTTGGTTTGTTTTAGTAGACATATTTAATCTATTTTCTTGATACATGTTCTACACCTCCTTCTTTACTTTCCTTTCCTTCTCTCTGGAATAATCAAGCCATATAGTTTCTCTGTGTGGGTAACTTTATCTTTGTTTCTTTTTCCCCCACTTGCTTCTTTATTTACCTTCCTCTCTCTATCTCTCTCTCTGGATTAAGACATTTAGTCTCTCTGCCTGGTCAATGTTTAATTTTTTTCTTTTTTTCCTACTCCTGTCATTTCTCTCTTTCTATGTGCTCTTCCACCAGCATTGCCTCCACCCAATTTGTTACTTGTTCATGGTGTTTCTGGTTTTTTGCTTTTAGATTTTTAAAAATTTGTGTGTGTGTGTGTGTGTGTGTGTGTTGAAAGTTTTTATCTCTTGTTTGCTTGTCTGTTTTCTCTCCAGGGCTACTTCAAGGAACAAATCAAAGCACACTTGGTGCAAGGTCCAAAATATCACTACATGTAAGGAAATAAAATAATCAAAGTCACAATGGAGAGCAAGTAACAGCCTCCAAAAAAACCTCCTGAAGAGTCAGGCCCTGGAAAGTGTTTGTCCCTCCTTTAATATAGCAGTTGCTTTTGCAGGTGCAGAGAAGATAACAAGCTTTTAAAACACATACTAGCCAAAATGTTGAAACGGAAGAATTCTCCTCAAAAGAAAACATGGGAAGAAGTGACAGCTAAAGAATTTGTCAAAACAGCTATAATCAATGTAAATAAAAAAATAATTTAGAATAATAGTTATAATATTAATAGCTGGGCTTGGAAAAAGCATAAAAGACAGCAGAGAATCTATTGCTGCAGATATCAAAGAACTAAAAATAGTCATGATGAATTAAAAAATGCTATAAATGAGGTGCAAAATAAAATGGAGGTGGACACAGTGCGGATTGAAGAGGCAGAGGGGAGAATAGTTGAATTAGAAGATAAAATTATGGAAAAAGAGGAAGCTGAGAAAACGAGAGATTAAAATATGAAAACAGGATCAAGAGGGGAGAATGAGAGAATAAGTGATTCAATCAAATGGAACAATCTGTATCATAGGAATTCCAGAAGAAGAAGAAGAGAGAGAAAGGGGTTGAAGGTGTACATGAACAAATCATAACTGAGAATTTCCCCAATATGGGGAAGGAAACAGACATTGAAATCCAAGAGGCATAGATAATTCCTTCAGATGTAACTTGATCTTTTGCATGACATATCAGAGTGGAAGTGGCAAAGTACAAAGATAAAGACAGAATTCTGAAAGCAGCTAGGGATAAACGGGTCTTAAAATATGGGTAGATACATAAGGATAGTAGCAGACCTAAATACTGAAACTTGGCAGGCCAGAAAGGAATGGCAGGAAACCCTTAAAGTGCTGAATAGGAAAAATATTCAACCAAGAATCCTTTATCCAGTAAGTCTGTCATTCAGAATAGAAAGAGATATAAAAGTTTTCCCAAACAAACAAAAACTAAAGGAAATCGTCACCACTAAACCAGCCTTACGAGAGATCCTAAGGGGGACTCTGTGAGTGAAATTTTGCAACGACCACAAAGTACCACAGACATCACTACAAACATGAAATTAACAGATAACACAATGACGCTAAACCCATATATTTCAATAATAACACTGAATGTAAATGGACTAAATCCTCCAATCAAAATACATAGGGTATCAGAATGGAAAAAAAAAAACCAATAAGACCCAACTATTTGCTGTCTATAAGAGATTCACATTACACCTAAGGACACCTTCAGATTGAAAGTGAGGGGATAGAGAAATATCTATCATGCTACTGGAAATCAAAAGAAAGCTGGAGTAGCCATACTTATATCATACAAGCTAGACTTTAAATTAAAGACTGTAACAAGAGATGAAGAATGGCATTATATAGTAAATACAGGGTCTATCCATCAGAAAGAGGTAACAATTATAAATGTCTATGCAATGAATTAGGGAGCACCCAAGTATATAAAACAATGAATCACAAACATAAGCAATCTTATTGGTAATAATGTGGTAATTTCAGGGACTTTAATACTCCATTTAGAGCAATGGACAGATCATGTAGACAGAAAATCAGTAAAGAAACAATGGCCCTGAATGAAGCACTGGACCAGATGGACTTGGGATATATTTAGAACTCTACATCCTGAAGCAGAGGAATATACTTTCTTCTCCAGTGCACATGGAACATTCTCCAAAATAAATCACAAATTGGGTCATAAAACAGCCCTTAATTATATAAAAGAATCGAGATCATACCATGCACACTTTCAGACTACAATGCTATGACTTGAAATCATCTACAGGAAAAAGTCTGGAAAACATCCAAAAGCTTGGAGGTTAAAGAACATCTTACTAAAGAAAGAATGGGTCAACAAGGCAATTAGAGAAGAAATTTAATAATAAAGGTAAATAAATGAAAATGAAAACACAACATTCCAAACCCTTAGGTATGTGGCACAGGCAGTCCTGAGAGGAATGCACATTGCAATCCAGGACTATCTCAAGAAATAAGAAAAATCCCAAATACAAAATCTAACAGCACACCTATAGGAACTAGAAGTAAAACAGCAAAGAAATCCAAACCCCATCAGAAGAGAAATAATAAATAGCAGAGCAGAAAGAAACAATACAGAATCAAAAACAAAGTACAATAGATCAATGAATCTAAGAGTTTGTTTTTTGAGAAAATAAACAAAATTGGTAAACCCATAGTCAGGCTTCTCAAAAAAGAAAATAGAGATGACCCAGATAGATAATATCACAAATGAAAATTGAATTATTACAAACAATCCCTCAGAAATACAAGCAATTATCAGGGAATAGTATGAAAAATCATATGCCAATAAACTGGGCAACCTGGAAGAAATGGACAAATTCCTAAACACGCACACACTACCAAAACTCAAAGGTGAAGAAATAGAAAATTTGAACAGACCTATAACTAGTGAAGAAATTGAATCAGATATCAAAAATCTCCCAACAAATAAGATTCCTGGACCTTATGGATTCCAAGGACTATTCTACCAGAAATTTAAAGTGGATTTAATATCTATCTTTCTCAAGCTGTTCCAAAAAGTAGAAATAGAAGGAAAACTTCCAGACTCATTTCATGAAACCAGCATTACGTTAATTCCCAAACCAGACAGAGACCCAACAACAAAGGAGAACTAAGGTCACTATGCCTGATGAATATGGATGCAAATTTCTTAGCAAGATACTAGCAAATCGAATTCAACAGCATATAAAAAGAATTATTCAGCATGATCAGGTGGGATTCATTCCCAGGCTGCAGGGCTGGTTCAAAATTCACAAATCAATCAATGTGATACATCACATTAATAAAAGAAAATATAAGAACCATATTATTCTGTCAGTATATGCAGAAGAAGCATTTGTCAAAATACAGCATACTTTCTTAATAAAAACTCTCAAGAAAGGTGGGATAGAAGGAACATAATTAAACATCATAAAAGCTATTTATGAAAATCCCACAGCTAATATCATACTCAATGGGGAAAAACTGAGCTTTCCCCCTGAGATAAGGAACATGACAGGAATGTCGACTCTCACCACTGTTGTTTAACATAGTGTTGGAAATCCTAGCATCAGCAATCAGAAAACAAAATAAAATAAAAGGCATTAACATTGGAAAAGAAGAAGCAAACTTTCACTTTTCACAGATGACATGATACTCTAATGGAAAACCCTATAGACTCACCCAAAATCTGTTAGAACTAAGACATGAATTCAGCAAAGTCGCAGGGTACAAAATCAATGTACAGAAATCTGTTGCATTTCTCCACACCAGTAATGAAGCAACAGAAAGAGAAACAAATAAGCTGATCCTGTTTACAATTACAGCAAGAACCATAAAATAACTAGGAATAAACCTAACCAAAGATGTATACGATGTATATGCTGAAAACTATAGAAAGCTTATGAAGGAAATTAAATAAGACACAAAGAAATGGAAAAACATTCCGAGCTAATGGATTGGAAGAATAAATATTGTTAATATGTCAATACTACCCAAAGCAATCTACACATTGAATAAAATCCCAGCCAGCATTGAAGTGGCATTCTTCTCAAAGCTAGAACAAACAAACCTAAAATTTGTATAGAACCACAAAAGACCCTGAATAGCCAAAGTAATATTGAAGAAAAAGACCAAAGCAGGAGGCATCACAATCCCAGACTTTAGCCTCTACTACAAAGGTATAATCATCAAGGCAGTATGGTATTGGCACGAAAACAGATACATAGACAAATGGAATAGGATAGACACCCCAGAATTGGACCCACAAATGTATGGCCAACTAACTTTTGACAAAGCAGAAAAGAGTATCCAATGGAAAAAGACAGACTCTTTAACAAATGGTGCTGGGAGAACTGGGCAGCTACATGCAGAAGAATGAAACTAGACTACTTTCTTACCCTATACACAAAAATAAACTCAAAATGGTTGAAAGACCTGAATTTGAGACAGCAAACCATCAAAACCCTAGAGGAGAAAGCAGGAAAAAACCTCTTTGACCTCAGTTGCAGCAATTTCTTACTTGATACATCTCTAAATGCAAGGGAATTAAAAGCAACAATGAACTTTTGGGACCTAATCAAGATAAAAAGCTTCTGCACTGTGGAGGAAACAATCGACCAAACTAAAAGGCAACCAACGGAATGGGAAAAGATATTTGCAAATGATATATAGAATAAGGGCTAGTATCCAAAATCTATAAAGAACTCATAAGACTCCACACCCCAAAAAGCAAATAATCCAGTGAAGAAATGAACAGAAGACATAAATAGACATTTTTCCAAAGAAGACATACAGATGACCAACTACACATGAAACAATGCTTAACATCACTCATCATCAGGGAAATAAAAATCAAAGCCACACTGAGATACCACCTCATGCTTGTCAGAGTGGCTAAAATGAACAAATCAGGAGACTGTAGATGCTGGTGAGGATATGGAAAAATGGGAACCCTCTTTCTCTATTGGTGGGAATAAAAACAGGTGCAGCCACTCTGGAAAACATTGTGGATATTCCTTAAATAATAAAATATAGAACTACGCTATGACCCAGCAATAGCAGTACTAGGAGTTGACCCAATGGATACAAGAGTGCTGATGCATAGGGGCACATGTACCCCAATGTTTATAGCAGTACTTTCAACAATAGCCTCTTAAATACAGAAAATAAACTGAGGGTTTATAGGGGGTGGGGGAGAGGGGAATGTGGGTGATAGGCATTGAGGAGGGCACTTGTTGGGATAAGCACTGGCTGTCATACGGAAGCCAATATGACAACAAAGTATATTAAAAATAAATATAAAGATACATATAAATTGTGATTAAAGAAGATGAAAAAGATATCATGCTAATAATAATTTTAAAAGAGCTGGAGTAGCTTTATCAATTTCAGCCACAGCAGACTTTAGAATAAGGAGATTTATTAGAAAGAGTTTCATTACATAATGGAAGAAGAAGTTCATTCTACAAAAAGGCATAACAACACTTAATGTATAAACATTTAAGAAATTATTATAATATACAAGGCAAGTCAGATACAATTGCAAGGATAATTAGATGAATATACTATTATAATTAGACAATTTGAACTCTTCTATGAGAATGGACAAATCTTGAAGGCAGAACAATTAGCCAGAGCATAGATAAACTTAAAAATACTATCAATAGAGGAAATGGAATTGCTATAAAAAAGAGCAGAGTATGCAGTCTTTTCAAGTTAGTGTGGAACATTAACCATGATAGACCACGTTTTCGTTCCATACAACGATTTAAAAATATATAAATTATACAATTTCAGTCCTCAGTATACAATGAAATTAAATAGAAATCAATAAAATAAAGCTGAAAAAGCCAAATATTTAAAGATTAAACAACATACTTGTAAAAGTCAAAGAGTCAAAGTAGTAATGTCAACATATAAAATAGTTTAAACTAAATAAAAATGAAAACAATTTACCAAATTTTCAGGATATAGTGAAAGAAATTCTTAAAGGTAGATTTTCACCTTTAACACATATGTTAGCAAGGAAGAAATTTCTACTGATCTAAACTTCCACTTTAAAAGAAAATTGAAAACTAGAGAAAATCGGCACTAAAATAATCAAAAAGAAATATAATATATTAAAATAGAGCAGAAATCAGTGAAATTAAAAACAGGAATAGAGGAAGTCAATAAAACCAAGAGCTGATTTTTTGAAAAGATCAATAAAATCAATAAGGCTATTACTAGGCTTATAAAAATTGGAGAGAAACCAAAATAATATCAGAAATGGAAGAATAAACATTAACAGATTCATTCATATTAAAAGATAAAGGAAAACTATTATTCTTTGCTAAGATATTTGATTAGCTAAGAAAATAAATTTGATAACATAGATGAAATAGATCAATTTCTTTCTGTGTATAATGCATCAACTCACACAAGAATAGACAATTGTTGGGCACCAGGGTGGTTAACTCTTAGTTTTGACTCAGGTCATGATCCGAGGGTCATGGGATTGAGCCCTGCATCAGACTCTGCACTGAGTGTGGAGCCTGCTTGAGATTCTCTCTCTTTCTCTCTCTCTCTCTCTCTCTCTCTCTCTGCCTCCCTTTGTCCCCCCTTCCACATTTAAATTCTCTCTGTAAAAGAAAGAGGAAGAAAGAAAGAAGAAAGAAAGAAAGAAAGAAAGAAGAAAGAAGAAATTAAAAAGGCAATTGTAATTGGCCTATACATATTAAAATTTTGAATTATTTTTTTAATTTTTTAATGTTTGTTTTTAGTTTTTTTTCAACATATGAAATTTATTGTCAAATTGGTTTCCATACAACACCCAGTGCTCATCCCAAAAGGTGCCCTCCTCAATACTCATCACCCACCCTCCCCTCCCTCCAACCCCCCATCAACCCTCAGTTTGTTCTCAGTTAAGAGTCCCTTATGCTTTGGCTCTCTCCCACTCTAACCTCTTTTTCTTTTTTTTCCTTCCCCTCCCCCATGGGTTTCTGTTAAGTTTCTCAGGATCCACATAAGAATGAAAACATATGGTATCTGTCTTTCTCTGTATGGCTTATTTCACTTAGCATCACACTCTCCAGTTCCATCCATGTTGCTACGAAGGGCCATATTTCGTTCTTTCTCATTGCCAAGTAATACTCCATTCTGTATATAAACCACAATTTCTTTATCCATTCATCAGTTGATGGACATTTAGGCTCTTTCCATAATTTGGCTATTGTTGAGAGTGCTGCTATAAACATTGGGGTACAAGTGCATCAGCATTCCTGTATCCCTTGGGTAAATTCCTAGCAGTGCTACTGCTGGGTCATAAGGTAGATCTATTTTTAATTACTGAGGAACCTCCACAATGTTTTCCAGAATGGCTGCACCAGTTTTAATTCCCACCAACAGTGCAAGAGGGTTCTCGTTTCTCCACATCCTCGTCAGCATCTATAGTGTCCTGATTTGTTCCTTTTGGCCACTCTGACTGGCGTGAGGTGATATGCGAGCGTGGTTTTGATTTGTAATTCCCTGATAAGGAGCAACGTTGAGCATCTTTTCATGTGCCTATTGGCCATCCGGATGTCTTCTTTAGAGAAGTGTCTATTCATGTTTTCTGCCCATTTCTTCACTGGGTTATTTGTTTTGCAGGTGTGGAGTTTGGTGAGCTCTTTATAGATTTTGGATACTAGCCCTTTGTCCGATATGTCATTTGCAAATATCTTTTCCCATTCCGTTGGTTGTCTTTTGGTTTTGTTGGTGTTTCCTTTGCTGTGCAGAAGCTTTTTATCTTCATAAGGTCCCAGTAGTTCATTTTTGCTTCTAATTCCCATGACTTTGGGGATGTGTCGAGTAAGAGATTGCTACGGCTGAGGTCAGAGAGGTCTTTTCCTGCTTTCTCCTCTAAGGTTTTGATGGTTTCCTGTCTCACATTCAGGTCCTTTAGCCATTTTGAGTTTATTTTTGTGAATGGTGTGAGAAAGTCGTCTAGTTTCAACCTTCTGCAAGTTGCTGTCCAGTTCTCCCAGCACCATTTGTTAAAGAGACTGTCTTTTTTCCATTGGATGTTCTTTCCAGCTTTGTCAAAGATTAGTTGGCCATACGTTTGTGGGTCTAGTTCTAGGGTTTCGATTCTATTCCATTGGTCTATGTGTCTGTTTTTGTGCCAATACCATGCTGTCTTGATGACGACAGCTTTGTAGTAGAGGCTAAAGTCTGGGATTGTGATGCCACCTGCTTTGGTCTTCTTCTTCAAAATTCCTTTGGCTCTTCGGGGCCTTTTGTGGTTCCATATGAATTTTAGGATTGCTTGTTCTAGTTTTGAGAAGAATGCTGGTGCAATTTTGATTGGGATCGCATTGAATGTGTAGATAGCTTTGGGTAGTATTGACATTTTGACAATGTTTATTCTTCCAATCCATGAGCAGGGAATGTCTTTCCATTTCTTTATATCTTCTTCAATTACCTTCATAAGCTTTCTATAGTTTTCAGAATACAGATCTTTTACATCTTTGGTTAGATTTATTCCTAGGTATTTTATGCTTCTTGGTGCAAATGTGAATGGGATCAGTTTCTTTATTTGTCTTTCTGTTGCTTCATTGTTAGTGTATAAGAATGCAACTGATTTCTGTACATTGATTTTGTATCCTGCAACTTTGCTGAAACATGTATCCGTTCTAGCAGACTTTTGGTGGAGTCTATCGGATTTTCCATGTATAGTATCATGTCATCTGCAAAAAGTAAAAGCTTGACTTCATCTTTGCCAATTTTGATGCCTTTGATTTCCTTTTTTTGTCTGATTGCTGATGCTAGAACTTCCAACACTATGTTAAACAACAGCGGAGAGAGTGGGCATCCCTGTCGTGTTCCTGATCTCAGGGAAAAAGCTTTCAGTTTTTCCCCATTGAGGATGATGTTAGCTCTGGGCTTTTCATAATTGGCTTTTATGATGTTTAAGTATGTTCTTTCTATCCCGACTTTCTCAAGGGTTTTTATTAAGAAAGGGTGCTGAGTTTTATCAAAGGCCTTTGCTGCATCGATTGACAGGATCATATGGTTCTTATCTTTTCTTTTATTAATGTGAAGTATCATGTTGATTGATTTGCGAATGTTGAACCAGCCTGCATCCCAGGAATGAATCCCACCTGATCATGGTGAATAATTCTTTTTATATGCCATTGAATTCGATTTGCTAGTATCTTATTGAGAATTTTTGCATCCATATTCATCAGGGATATTGGCCTGTAGTTCTCTTTTTTTACTGGGTCTCTGTCTGGTTTGGGAATCAAAGTAATACTGGCTTCATAGAATGAGTCTGGAAGTTTTCCTTCCCTTTCTATTTCTCGGAATAGCTTGAGAAGGATAGGTATCATCTCTGCTTTAAAAGTCTGGTATAACTCCCCTGGGAAGCCATCT
The DNA here is from genome assembly GCF_018350175.1 of Felis catus. Taxonomy (NCBI): domain Eukaryota; kingdom Metazoa; phylum Chordata; class Mammalia; order Carnivora; family Felidae; genus Felis; species Felis catus. Next base: position 83,231,538 of record NC_058368.1, read on the forward strand.
GGTCCTGGACTCTTATTTGTTGGGAGATTTTTGATAACCGATTCAATTTCTTCGCTGCTTAGGGGTCTGTTCAAGGGTTCTATTTCCTCCTGATTGAGTTTTGGAAGAGTATGGGTGTTTAGGAATTTGTCCATTTCTTCCAGGTTGTCCAATTTGATGGCATATAATTTTTCATAGTATTCCCTGATAATTGTTTGTATCTCTGAGGGATTGGTTGTAATCATTCCATTTTCATTCATGATTTTATCTATTTGGGTCATCTCCCTTTTCTTTTTGAGAAGCCTGTCTAGGGGTTTGTCAATTTTGTTTATTTTTTCAAAAAACCAATTCTTGGTTTCGTTGATCTGCTCTACAGCTTTTTTAGATTTTATATTGTTTATTTCTGCTCTGGTCTTTATTATTTCTCTTCTTCTGCTGGGTTTAGGCTGCCTTTGCTGTTCTGCTTCTATTTCCTTTAGGTGTGCTGTTAGATTTTGTATTTGGGATTTTTCTTGTTTCTTGAGATAGGCCTGGATTGCAATGTATTTTCCTCTCAGGACTGCCTTCGCTGCGTCCTAAAGCGTTTGGATTGTTGTATTTTCATTTTCGTTTGTTTCCATATATTTTTTAATTTCTTCTCTAATTGCCCGGTTCACCCACTCATTCTTTAGTAGGGTTTTCCTTAACCTCCATACTTTTGGAGGTTCCAGACTTTTTCCTGTGGTTGATTTCAAGCTTCAAGTTATACCATGCATGGTATAATTTCAATTCTTGTATACTTATGAAGGGCTGTTTTGTGACCCAGTATATGATCTATTTTGGAGAATGCTCCATGTGCACTCGAGAAGAAAGTATATTCTGTTGCTTTGGGATGCAGAGTTCTAAATATATCTGTCAAGTTCATCTGATCCAATGTATCATTCAGGGCCCTTGTCTTTTTATTGACCGTGCGTCTAGATGATCTATCAATTTCTGTATGTGGAGTGTTAAAGTCCCCTGCAATTACCACATTCTTATCAGTAAGGTTGCTTATTTTATGAGTAATTGTTTTATATATTTAGGGGCTCCAGTATTCGGCACATAGACATTTATAATTGTTAGCTCTTCCTGATGGATAGACCCTGTAATTATTATATAATGCCCTTCTTCATCTCTTGTTACAGCCTTTAATTTAAAGTCTAGTTTGTCTGATATAAGTATGGCTACTCCAGCTTTCTTTTGGCTTCCAGTAGCATGATAAATAGATCTCCATCCCCTCACTCTCAATCTAAAGGTGTCCTCAGGTCTAAAATGAGTCTCTTGTAGACAGCAAATAGATGGGTCTTGTTTTTCTTATCCATTCAGATACCCTATGTCTTTTGGTTGGCACATTTAATCCATTTACATTCAGTGTTATTATAGAAAGACATGGGTTTAGAGTCATTGTGATATCTGTATGTTTTATGCTTGTAGCGATGTCTCTGGTACTTTGTCTCACAGGATCCCCCTTAGGATCTCTTGTAGGGTGGTTTAGTGGTGACAAATTCCTTCAGTTTTTGTTTGTGTGGGAAGACCTGTATCTCTCCTTCTATTCTAAATGGCAGACTTGCTGAATAAAGGATTCTCGGCTGCATATTTTTTTCTGTTCATTACATTGAAGATCTCCTACCAATCCTTTCTGGCCTGCCAAGTTTTAAAAGAAAGATCAGTCACGAGTCTTATAGGTCTCCCTTTATATGTGAGGGCACGTTTATCCCTTGCTGCTTTCAGAATTTTCTCTTTATCCTTGTATTTGCCAGTTTCACTATTATATGTCGTGCAGAAGATCGATTCACATTACATCTGAAGGGAGTTCTCTGTGCCTCTTGGATTTCAATGCCTTTTTCCTTCCCCAGTTCAGGTAAGTTCTCAGCTATTATTTCTTCAAGTACCCCTTCAGTACCTTTCCCTCTCTCTTGCTCCTCTGGGATACCAATTTTGCGTACATTATTTCTTTTTAGTGTATCACTTAGTTTCTAATTTTCCCCTCATACTCTTGGATTTTTTTATCTCTCTTTTTCTCAGCTTCCTCTTTTTGCATAATTTTATCTTCTAGCTCACCTATTCTCTCCTCTGCCTCTTCAATCCAAGCCGTGGTCGTTTCCATTTTATTTTGCATCTTGTTTATAGCGTTTTTCAGCTCCTCCTGACTGTCCCTTAGTCCTTTGATCTCTATAGCAAGAGGTTCTCTGCTGTCCTTTATACTGTTTTCAAGCCCAGTGATTAATTTTATCACTATTATTCTAAATTCACTTTCTGTTATATTATTCAAATCCTTTTTGATCAGTTCATTAGCTGTTGTTATTTCCTGGAGATCTTTTGAGGGGAAATCTTCCGTTTCATCATTTTGGATAGTCCCTGGAGTGGTGAGAACCTGCAGGGCACTTCCCCTGTGCTGTGGTGTATAACTGGAGTTGGTGGGCGGGGCCGCAGTCCGACCTGATGTCTGCCCCCAGCCCACCGCTGGGGCCACAGTCAGACTGGTGTGTGCCTTCTCCTCCCCTCTCCTTAGGGCGGGATTCACTGTTGGGTGGTGTGGCCTGTCTGGGCTACTTGCACACTGCCAGGCTTCTGGTGCTGGGGATCTGGCATATTAGCTGGGGTGGGTAGGCAAGGTGCACGGGGGCAGGAGGGGCAGGCTTAGTTCACTTCTCTTTCCCTGATCCACTTCAGGAGGGGCCCTGTGGCAGCGGGAGGGAGTCAGACCTGATGTTGGAGGGGTGGCTCCACAGAAGCACAGCGTTGGGTGTTTGAGCAGAGCGAGCAAGTTCCCTGGCAGGAACTGGCTTCTTTTGGGATTTTGGCTGTGGGATGGGAGAGGGAGATGGCGCTGGCTAGCACCTTTGTTCCCTGCCAGACTGAGCTCTGTCCTCCAGGGGCTCAGCAACTCTCCCTCCCTTTGTCCTCCAGCCTTCCTGCTTTCCAAGCAGAGCTGTTAACTTATGACCTCCCATATGCTAAGTCACGCTTGCTGTTAGAACACACTCCATCTGGCCCCTCCGCTTTTGCAAGCCAGACTCGGGGGCTCTGCTTGGCCGGCAGGCTCCCCCTCCGCCTGGCTCCCTCCCACCACTCCTTGAGCCTGCACTGCCTCTCCACCCTTCCTACCCTCTTCCATGGGCCTTCATCTGCACTTGGCTCAGGAGACTCATTCTGCTAGTCTTCTGGTGGTTTTCTGGGTTATTTAGGCAGGTGTAGGTGGAATCTAAGTGATCAGCAGGACGCGCGGTGAGCCCAGCATCCTCCTACACTGCCATTGTCTCCTGAACTCCTTGAATTAATTATTAAAATTTTTTAAAATAGAAAGCAAGACCAAATGGGCTTAATGATGAATGCTGCCAAAAATTTAAGAAAGAAATTATGCTAATAGTTTCAGTCACCTCCAATCTGTTGAGACAGAGGGCTTCCTAACTCATCCTATAAATTTAGCATTAACCTAATGTTAAAACCAGACAAAAAATTACAAGAAAAGTAAACTATAGGCCAATATCTCACATGAATATATTTTATTAATGAAATATCAAATTCGATTCAACAATGTATACACTTAATTATACACCACGACTTAGTGGGGTTTATTTTAGGCCTGCAAGTCTGGTTCAACATTTAAAAGTAAATTAACATAATTCATCACATCAACAAACTACAATACAAATAACATGATCATATATGTGTGTGTGTGTGTGTGTGTGTGTAAAAGAATTGATAAAACTAAACACCTCTTCATAATAAAAACCCACAGCTAAATAAGAATACAGATTATATTGATTTGATAAGAAAAAAATCTACAAAACACATGGAATAACATCATACTAATTGGTGAGAAATTAAAGTTATTTCCACCAAGATCAGGTACAAGGATATTCCGTCTCACTACTCTCACTCAACATTGTACTGGTAGTCCTAGGTAATGAAATAGTATAGGAGTAGGAAATAAAAAAAAAATACAGATTAGGGGGAAAAAAGTGTAAATCTCCATTTGTTCATGAAGACATATTTGTAGAAAATATCAAAGAATCTGGGCTCCTGGGTGACTAACTTGGTTAAGTGTCCGACTTCAGCTCAGGTCACGATTTCATCATCCTCTGTGCTGACAGCTCAGAGCCTGTAGTCTGCTTTGGATTCTGTGTCTCCCTCTGTCTCTGCCCATTCCCTGCGCTAGCTCTGTCTCTTTCTCTCAAAAATAAAATGGAAACATTTTTTTAATTAAAAAAGAAAAAAATATATAAAAGAATCAACCAAAAAATCTCCTGGAAAAAATAAGTGATTACAACAATGTTACATGATTGAAGATTAACATTATTTTCCTATATACTATCACTGAACATTTGTAACTTAATATTAAACACATTACCATTAGCAACACTAAAAACAAAATACTGAGGCATAAATTTAACAAAATATATTAGGAGGAAACTAGAACTATCTGATGAAAGATACAAAAGAAAAAAAACTAAACAAATGGACTGATAGATCATGTTCACGATAGGAGGATTTAAAATTATCAAGATATGGGGGTAGAAGATGGTTGCAGAGTAGGATGAACATGGGCTCCTCTCACCCCAGGAGCACAAATAGAAAAATATCAAATCCTCCTAAATATAGCCAAAATCAATCTGAAAACAGGACAAATTCTACAACTAAAGGGAGGGTAGGATGTGTGGAGACGAGGTTTACTGGAGAAATGGAACATTGTTGCGGCAGATAAGAAGGTACTGTGGTGGCAGAGAAGAGAAAGTAGGAATAGAGCTGCAAGTGGGGAAGGTGCTGTGGTGGCAGATAAGAAGAGAAAGTGGAGCACACAGGTGAAAACATAAGGAGAACGCTTCCCCAAAGCCTTTGACTGGGAAAAGAGAGGGGCTAATTTTCAGAAGTTTGTGGAACCAAGAGGGCTTAAAGCTGGGAGTTTTGAAGGTCCTTGGTCCTAAGATATTGCACTGATCCTGGAGAAAATGAAGACAAAAAATCTGGCGGCAGACAGAGAAGAAATAAATATCTGAAAACCAACTGAGATACATAGAAGGGAGATTACTTCCTCTTCTCAGAGGGCTTTCCTGAGAGAAAGAATGCACTGGGGATGTATCTCCAGCGAAAAGGAGCTGGCTGGAGTCATTTCCTTCCACCACTCCTAAGCATGAACACAGAGCCAATTATAAGAAGCAGTGTAGCACACAAGGAAAATGCCTAATTTGTTTACACCAAGTCCTACACTCATGAGCTCTGGCTGGACTACCCTTCCCAGTCAAGCTTTTTTTGGCACTAGCAAACTAGGCACCTTAGCCAGAAGACCTGCAGACACCCCTTCCCACAGTACATATGCCAACCTGTGTTCTGCAGGGGTTCAGTACCAGGTCTAATTTATTTTATTTATTTAAAAAAATTTTTTTTCAACTTTTATTTATTTTTGGGACAGAGAGAGAGAGCATGAACGGGGGAGGGGCAGAGAGAGAGGGAGACACAGAATCGGAAGCAGGCTCCAGGCTCTGAGCCATCAACCCAGAGCCTGACGCGGGGCTCGAACTCACAGACCGCGAGATCGTGACCTGGCTGAAGTCGGACACTTAACGGACTGCGCCACCCAGGCGCCCCTAATTTAAAAAGCAGACCATGGGCACTTAGGTGACCTTGTCAGTTAAGTGTCCAACTTTGGCTCAGGTCGTGATCTGGTGGTTCATGAGTTTGAGCCCTGCCCTGGGCTCTGTGCTGACAGCTCAGCCTGGAGCCTACTTGGGATTCTGTGTCTCCCTCTCTCTGGGTTCCTCCACCAGTCGCGTTCTGTCTTTTTCTCTCTCAAAAATCAATAAACATTAAAAATAAAAAATAATAAAAAGCAGAACAGAGCACATCATTGAAAACTCACTATATTCAGACAAAGGACCAAAAATTACCCGCTGCAGGCAAGGAGAACCTCTACAAACAAATGACCTGAAGGATAACACAAGCAAAAACAAGATCAGAGCACAGGGAGCACCCAGAGACAATCCTTATGTGCCAGACCCTAGTCGCTACATGATCTCTTCTTGATAAAGCCATTATTCTCAGGAGCATAAAACATAACTGACTTTTCTTACACATAGAAGAACACAGAGACTTAGACAAAATGCCAAGATAAAGAAATTCATTTCAAATGAAACAACAAGACCACGACTGAATATCTAAGTGAACCAGATATAAAGAATATGCCTGATTGAGAATTTAAAGAAACAATGATAAGGATACTCACTGGGCTTGAGAAAAGAGTTGAAAACATCAGGGAGACCCTAACCACAGAGATAAACATTTAAAAAAGAATATCTCAGAGATAGAGAATGCACTAACTGACATTGGAAACATGCTTGATGAAATGAACAATTGGCTGGAAGAAGCAGAGAAAGGAATTAGTGATATAGAAGAAAAAATAATGGAAACAATGAAGCAAAGAAAAGAGAAAAAGAATTATTATGGAACGCATAATAATCACTTAGGGAACGTAGTGACTCAATCAAAAGAAATAACACTAACATTATAGGAGTCTTAGAAGAGAAAGAAAATGAGGCAGATTTTTTTTTAAACAGTTGAAAACTTCTCTAATCAAGGAGGCAGAGAAAATGTCAACAAAATCAACAAAAACATGCTAACAATAAGATACATTGGAATTAAATTTGCAAAATGTAGCAATAAAGAAAAAAATAATCTTAAAAACAACAAGGCAAATGTAGTCTTTAACTTACAAGTTAAGGCCCACATGGGTAGCGGCATATTTCTCAAAAGCAGCCTGGAAAGCCAGAAGGGATTGGCATGATATATTTAACAGGTTGAATGAAAAAAATATATATATCTTCAACCAAGGATAATCTATCCAATAATTCTACCGTTCAGAATAGAGAGTTAAAGAGTTTCCCAGACAAATGAAAACTAAAGGAATTTGTGAATACTAAAACTACCCTGTAGGTAATAATAAAGGGTGTTCTTTGAATGGAAAGGAAAGTCCCAAAGTGACAAAGACAAGAAAGGAACAGATAAAATTTCCAGAAACAACAAAAAAAGTAATAAAATTGCTCTAAATACATATATATCAATAAATACTCTGAATGCAATGGAATAAATGCTCTAATCATGAGACATAATGTGTCAGAATGGATTAAAAAAATCTATATGCTGCCTACAAGAGACTCATTTTGGAATTAACAATACATGAAGATTTAAAGTAAGGGGATGGAGAAATGCTTACCATAAAAATCTATGTCAAAATAAGCCAGAGTAGTAATATTTATATCAGAAAAACTAAACGTTAAAACAAAGATTTTAACAAAAAATGAGAAAAGTTACTATATTATAATAAAGGAGACTATCCAACAAGAAGATCTAACATTTGTAAATATTTATCTACCCAACATGATAGCACCCAAATATATAAAACAAATAATAATATATTTAAATGAAAAATAATTAATAAATGATACAATAATAGTAGGGGACTTTAATGCCCCACCTACATCAATGGAAATATCATATAAACAGAGAATCACCAAGGGAACACTGATTTTAAATGACACATATGACCAGATAGACCTAACAGATATATTTAGAATATTCCACACTAATACAGCAGAATATGCAATCTATTTATTTATTCATTTATTTATTTACTTACTTTTAAATGTATCTCTAAGTGTGTTAGCATATAAATTAATAATGATTTCAGAAGTGGAATCCAGTGATACATGCCCTACATATAGCAGCCAGTGCTCAGCCCAACAACTGTCCTCCTTAGTGCCCCTTGCCCATTTAGCCCATCCCTCCACCAACAACCCTTTAGCAACCTTCAATATGTTCTCTGTATTTAAGAGTTTTTTTTTATTTAGTAACACTCCCTGTTTTTATATTATTTATGCTACTCTTCCCTTATAATCATTGCTTTGTATCTTAAATTCCACATACGAGTGAAATAACATACTTGTCTTTCTCTGACTAATTTTGCTTAGCATAATACCCTCTGGTTCCATCCACATTGTTGTAAATGACAAGATTTCATTCTTTTTGATTGCCAAGTAATATTCCATTGTATATATACACCACATCTTCTTTATCCATTTATCCGTCCATGGACATTTGAGCTCTTTCCATAATGTGGCTATTGTCAATAGTACTGCTATAACCATTGGGGTGTGTGTGCCCCTTCTAAACAGCACACCTGTATCCTTTGGATAAATACATAGTGCAATTGCTGGGTTCTACTTTTAATTTTTTAAGGAACCTCTATACTGTTTTCCAAAGTGATTGCACCAGTTAGCATTCCCACCAGCAGTGCAAAAGGATTCCTCTTTCTCTCCACCCTCGCCAGCATTTGTTGTTGCTGGAGGTGTTCATTTTAGCCATTTTGACAGTTCTGAGGTAATATCTCATTGTGGGTTTGATTTATATTTCCCTGATGTTGAGCATTTTTTTCACGTGTCCATTAGCCATCTGGATGTTTTCTTAGGGGAATGTCTATTCATGTCTTTTGCCCATTTCTTTAACGGGTAATTTTTTGTGGGTTTTTTTTTTTGGGAGGTGTTGAGTTTGATAAGTTTTTTTTATAGATTTTGGATACTAACCCTTTATCTGATATGCCATTTGCAAATATCTTCTCCAATTCTGTGGATTGCCTTTTAGTTTTGGTGATTGTTACCTTCACCGTGAAGAAGCTTTATTATTATTATTATTATTATTTTCTTGATGAGGTCCCAATAGTTCATGTTTGCTTTTGTTTTCCTTTCCTCCAGAGACATATTGAGTAAGAAGTTGATGCAGCCGACGTTTTTGCAGGCTTTGTCATCTAGGATTTTCGGCTTTCTGTCTTACCTTTAGGTCTTTGATCCATTTTGAGTTAATTTTTGTGAGTGGTGTAAGAAAATGGTCTCGGGGGGTGCCTGGGTGGCTCAGTTAGTTGAGTGTCCTACTTCGGCTCAGGTCATTATCTCACAGTTTGTGAGTTCGAGCCCTGCATCGGGCTCTGTGCTGACAGCTCAGAGCCTGGAGCCTGCTTCAGATTCTGTGTCTCTTTCTGTCTCTGCCCCTCCCCTGCTCATTCTCTCTCTCTCTCTCTCTTTCTCTCTCTCTCTCTGTAAAAAATAAACATTAAAAAAAGAAAGAAAATGGTCTTAGTTTATTCTTCTGCATATCGCTGTCCAGTTTTCCCAACACCATATGCTGAAGAGACTTCCTTCATTCCATTGGATAGTGTTTCCTCTTTGTAAAAGATCAGTTAGCAGTATGCTTGTGAGTCCTTTTCTGGGTTCTGTCTATTCTGTTCCATTGATATATGTATCTGTTTTTGTGCCAGTACCATACTTTCTTAATTACTACACCTTAATAATAATCTTGAAGTCCGGGATTGTGATGACTCCAGATTTGTTTTTTTTTTTTTCTTTTTTCAGGATTTCTTTAGCTACTCAGGGTCATTTCCGGTTCCATAAAAATTTTAGGATTGTTTGTTCTAGCTCTTTGAAAAATGCAGGTGTTATTTCACAGGAATTGCATTGAATATGTACATTGCTTTGGGTAGTATCTACATTTTAACAATATTTGTTCTTCCAATCACTGAGCATGGAATTTTTTTTTCCTTTTTTTGTGTGTGTCTTTAATTTTTTTCAGTGTATTGATTTTTTCACTTTTGTTAGGTTTATTCCTAGATATTTTATGGGTTTTGGTGCAATTGTAAATGGGATCAATTTCTTGATTTCTCTTTCTGCTGCTTCATTATTAGAGTTTAAATTGAAACCAATTTCTGTGCATTAATTTTATAACCTGTGAATTTGCTGAATTCGTGGAGTAGTTCTTTTCATAGAAGTTCTTTTCATAGTAGTTTTTTCATAGAATCTCTTGGGTTTTCCATGTAGAGTATCACGTTGTCTGGGAAGAATGAATGTTTGACTTCCTTCTTGCTGATTTGGATGCATTTTATTTCTTTGTGTTGTCTGATTGCTGAGTCCAGGACTTCCAATCCTATGTTGAATAATAGTGGTGAGACTGGATATCTAGGTCATGCTACTGACCTTAGGTTGAAAGGTCTCAGTTTTTCCTATTGAGGATGGTATTAGCTGTGGATCTTTTGTATATGGCCTTTATGATCTTGAAGCATCATCCTTCTATACCTACTTTCTTGACAGTTTTTATTTTATTTTTTTTATTTATTTTTTTTATTTTTAAAAAAAAATTTTTTTTCAACGTTTATTTATTTTTGGGACAGAGAGAGACAGAGCATGAACGGGGGAGGGGCAGAGAGAGAGGGAAACACAGAATCGGAAGCAGGCTCCAGGCTCTGAGCCATCAGCCCAGAGCCTGACGCGGGGCTCGAACTCACGGACCGTGAGATCGTGACCTGGCTGAAGTCGGACGCTTAACCGACTGCGCCACCCAGGTGCCCCCTTGACAGTTTTTATTAAGAAAGGATGCTGTATTTTATCAAATGCTTTTTTCTCCATCTATTGGGAGGGTCATATGGTTCTTATTCTTTATTTTATTACTGTCATGTAGCACATTGATTTATTTGAGGATATTGAACCAGCCCTGCATGCCATGTATAAATTCCACTTGATCATGGTGAATAATACACTTAATGTACTGTTGGATCTAGTTGGCTAGTATCTTATTGAGAGTTTTTGCATCCATGTTCATCAGGGAAATTGGTCTGTGCTTTTTTTTTATTAGGGTCTTTGCTTTGGGAATCAAGATAATGCTGGCCTTGTAGAATGAGTTTGGATGTTTTCTTTCCATTTTTTTTTTGGGAACAACTTCAAAAGAATAGGTGTTAACTCTTCTTTAAATGTTTGGTAGAATTCTCCAGAAAAGCCATCCAGTCCTGGACTCCCATTATTTGGGAGATTTTTGATTATTAATTCAGTTTCATTACTGGTTATGGGTCTGTTCACATTTTTTTATTTATTCTTTTTCAGATTTGGTAGTTTATATGTTGCTAGGAATTTGTCCAATTCTTCCAGATTGCCCAATTTTTTTGGCATATAATTTATCTTAATATTATTTTATTATTGTTTGTATTTCTACAGTGTTGGTTTTTATCTCTCCTCTTTCATTCTTGTTTTTATTTATTTGATTCCTTCCTTTTTTTTTTTTTTGCTTTTTGATCAGTCTTGCTAGGGGTTTGTCAATTTTGTTATTACTTTAAAGAACGAGCTCCTGATTTCATTGATCTATTCGACTGTTTTGTTGTTGTTTCTGTTGTTGTGGTTGTTTTCCATACCATTGATTTCTACTTTATTGTTTCCCATCTTCGCCTGATTTGGGGTTTTATTTTCTGTTCTTTTTCCAGTTCATTAAGGTGTAAAGTTAAGTTATGTATCTGAGACCTTTCTTCCTTCTTTAGGAAGGCCTGGATTGCTATACACTTCCCTCTTATGAAGGCTTTGGTGCATCGCAGTAGTTTCGGGCTGTTGTCTTATCATTTTCATTGGCTTCCATGTGGTTTTTAATTCACTTTTTAAATTATTGGTTAACCCATTCATTCTTTAGTAGGATGCTATTTAATCTTCAAGCATTTGTGGTCTTTGTAAATTTTTTTTTATTGTGGTTGACTTTTAGTGTCATAACATTGTGGTCTGAAAATATGCATGGTATGATACCAATCTTTTTGTACTTGTTGAGGGATGATTTGTGTCCCAGTGTGTGATCTAATATAGAGAATGCTTCATATGCACTCAAGAAGAATGTGTATTCTGTTGCTTTCGGATGAAATTTTCTGAGTATGTTTGTTAAGTCCATCTGGTCTAGTGTGTCATGAAAAGTCACTGTTTCCTTGTTGGCTTTCTGGTTAGATGATCTTCCCATTGCTGTAACTGGGGTGTTGACGTCCCCTACTATTATGGTATGAGTAAAATGAGTTTTTTTATGTTTGTGATAAATTGATTTATATATTTGGGTTCCTTCACATTTGGAGCATAAATGGTTACAATTGTTAGGTCTTTGTGGATAGACCCCTTAATTACGACATAATGCCCTTCTTCATCTCTTGATACAGTCTTTATTTTAAAGTTTAGATCGTCTGCTGTAAGATTGGCTTCTCTGGCTTTCTTTTGGTGACTATTAGCATGGTAGATGGTTCTCCATTCCCTTACTTTCAATCTGAAGGTGACTTTAGGTCTCAGATAGGTCTTTTATTAACACCATAGAGATGGATCTTGGCTTCTTTTCCATTCAGTATCCTATGCCTTTTGATTGGAGCATTTACTCAATTGACATTTAAGTGAGTACTGAAGTGTATGAATTTATTACCAGTGTGTTGAATGTAGATTTGGAGTTTCTGGTGATGTTCTCTGGTCCTTTCTAGTCTTTGTTATTTTTGTTATTTTCTGTTTCGTTTCATGTTTTATCCCCTCAGAAAGTTTCCTTTAATCTTTCTTGAAGGGCTGGTTTAGTGGTCACAAACTCCTTTTAGGTTTTTTTTTTTTTTTTTTTTGGTCTGGTAAACTCTTATCTCTCCTTTTATTTTGAATGACAACCTCGCTGGATAAAGAATACTTGGATGCATATTTTTCCAATTCAGCACTGTAAATGTACCCTGCCACTCTTTTCTGGCCTGCCATGTTTCTGTGGATAGGTCTGCTGCAAACCTGATCTCTCCTCCCTTATAGGATAAGGACTTTTTTCCCCTTGTTGCTTTAATAATTCTTTCCTTGTTTGTGTTTTGTGTGTGTGTGTGTGTGTGTGAGAATTTGATTATTCTATGCCTTGGTGATGGTTGGTTTTTGTTGAATCTAATGGGAGTTCTCTGTGATTCTTGGATTTTGATGTCTGTGTCTTTCCTCAGATTAAGAAAGCTTTCCACTATAATTTGCTAAGATAAACTTTCTACCCCTTTTTTCTCTCTCTTCATCTTCTGGGACTTCTATGATTTGGATGCTATTCCTTTTCAGTGTTCACTGTATTCTTTAATTCTTGCATGGTGCTCTTTTGGCTTAGTTTCCCTATTTTTCTGCTTCATTATTCTCCAAAATTTTGTGTTCTATATCGCTGATTTGCTGTTCTGCATCATCCAGGCTTGCCATTGTGGTATCTATTCGAGATTGCATCTCAGTTATAGCATTTTTAATTTTGTCCTGACTAGATTTTACTTCTTTTATTTCCACAGAAAAGGAGTCTATACTTTTTACAATTCCAGCCAGTATTTCCATTATTGTGATTCTAAATTCTGTTTCAGACATCTTGCCTATATCTGTGTTGGCTAAGACTGTGGCTTTCATTCATTCCTGTTCTTTCTTGTGGAGTGAATTGCTTTGTTTTGTCATTTTGGACGAAGAAAAAGTATAATAAGTTTTTAAAATAATAAAATTTGAAAAATTAAAAACAACACAAAATATCAAATAAGGGAAACTAGATCCTAGATGTGCTTTTATGTAGTTGTTGAAAGAAGCTTGACAGAATAGAGAAAAAAAGGGAAAGAAAAGAAAAAGAAAATGAAGAAAAAATTAAAAATTAAAAAAATACATTTACAACAAAATAGAATAAAATAAAATGAAGAAAATGAAGTACACTAAAGTGTTTCAAAACATAACATTGTAAATAGAAGAAAAAAACGTGGAAAATAAAAATAAAATTTTCTCTTTCTGTATCCATGACAAGAAGGGAAAGGAGAAAAGAAAAAAGAAAGCAATTTAAACAAAAACAAATAACAAACAAAAAAATAGATGAACCAGAAAACAGAATGAAAAGCGAATGAAATTATAACCAGTTTCCCCTAGAACTCGAACTATGAAGCACTTTATAGTCCATACACAAAACTGGTAGAAAGGCTTGTGGTGATCCTCTAGGGCATGTGGTTGGAGGGTGTAGTTAACTGGGCAGGGCTTGGTATAACAGCTCCATTATCCACTTGATAGCTCTGCTTAGCTTAATGGAGTGGATTGGTGTATGTGCATGCATATATTGCACATGTGGGGAAAATGTAAAAATGGCAACACTCAGCTTCCTAGTTTCTGCCACAAGAACTCTGTGCTCTCACCAACCCATGATCAAGCACCCCTCCTTTGTGTCAGGCTTCCTTCCACTCCCTTCTCCTACATTGACTGTGTCCAAGCCATCAGACTGCCAGGAGGCACTTCCCTCCCAAATTTTATATCAGATGAAGCTGTGTTTCCAAACCCCTCACTTATGAAAACCCTGAAGCTTGGATCCACTTCAAATCTCTAGGGGAGGGTCTCATGGATCAGTAGCCAGGTGCCGACTTTCCCCAGAGAATGTCCATGTGATACTGCTATGGCAGAGGTTCTCAGAGATTGTTGCTGGTTGCTGGCTTGTTGCAGAATAAGTTTGTGCAATTGCATAGTGGCAAAGGTTCAGAGATCATGGCAAATCACAACACACAGTGCCAGGTTCCACTGAACTCTGGTGACTTTGTTCCAATGCCAGAAAATGGAGCTATTCTCTGAGGTCTGCTGGGACCTTTGAGAAGTCTGTATGACCTCTATTGAATACCCTCCAAGCAGGAGAACTGCTTCTCCCCATGTGACCCCCAGGCCCCTCAGACCTCTCTGCCTGGTCCTGTGGATTCTACCTTCCTCCCTACCAGAGAGCTGCCAGGTATTGAGCTCCAGAATTTCTGACTCTGTGCTCCCCTGCGTATAGAGCCCTAATGGGTATTGAAACCTCCTTTCTCTCCATCAATGGCTCTGGGGGACAGATTTTTTGTTCAGTCCCTTGTATTTCCACTCTTTCTCATTCTCTTCAGCTTTCAGGGGAAGTGCTTTACCTGTACTCTCCTGATGTGCCACACTCTCCCCCTTTTTTCTGTCATCTCTGCAAAAATAACTCCCTCCCTTATGCAGTTTCTGTATACACTAGTTCACCTCTCTGAACCGCACACCTGCCAAGTTCTGTCGCTCAGGTTGCGCAGATTGTTGTGTTAATCCTCAGATCATTTTCCTAGGTGTGAAAAATCGTTTGGCCCTAATCTAGCTGCATTTCAGGGATTAAAGAAACATAATTTATATGCTACTCCACCATCTTGGCCCACCCCAGAATATGTATTCTTTTAAGCTGCACATTCTTTTAAGCTGCTCCAAATAGATCACATGTTACATAAATATTAGGCCTCAACAAATATGAAAAGATTGATATGATGCATCTTTTCTGACCAGAAAAAACTATGAAAATTGAAGTCAAGAAAGAAAAAATTTTGGAAAGACCACAAAACAAGGAGATTAAATACCATACTACTAAACAAAGAATGTATGATCCAGGAAATCAAAGAAGAAATAAAAAAAAATACTTGGAAACAAAAATGAAAGTGCAATGGCACAAAACCTTCAGAATTCAGCAAAAGTGATCCTAAAACTGAATTATATAGGAATGGAAGCTTACCTTAAGAAGCAAGAAAAATCTCAAATAAACAACCTAACCTAACACCTAAAGGAGTCAGAAAAGAAGAACAAAAGGAGCATAAAATCAGCAGAAGGAGGGAAATAATAAAGATTATGCCAGAACTAAATGATGTAGAAATTAAAACAAACAAACAAAAGCAAAACAAAACAAAACAAAATAAACAAACAAAAATATAGAACCAACCAAGATAACCAGAAACTGGTTCTTTATAAAATTAATAAATTTAATAACCTTATGGCAAGATTTATTAAAAAGAAAAGAGGAAGTACCCAAATAAATACCATCACAATGGAGAGAAGTGGAAAAAAAATCAGAAATACTAACAATTATGAGAATACTACCAAAACCTATAGGCCAACAAATTAGACAACTTGGAAGAAATGCACAAATTCTTAGAAACATATAAACTATCAAAACTGAAACAGGAAGTGATAAAAAACTTGAACGGATCAAGAAATTGAATCACTGGGGGCGCCTGGTGGCTCAGTCAGTTAAGCATCCGACTTCGGCTCAGGTCAGGATCTCCCGGTCTGTGAGTTCGAGCCCCGCGTCGGGCTCTGTGCTGACAGCTCAGAGCCTGGAGCCTGCTTCGGATTCTGTGTCTCCCTCTCTCTCTGGCCCTCCCCTGTTCATGCTCTGTCTCTCTCTGTCTCAAAAATCAATAAACATTAAAAAAATTAAAAAAAAAGAAATTGAATAATTAATAAAAAATCCTCCAACAAATGAAATTTCAGGACCAGATGGCTTCAGAGGTGAATTCTATCAAACATTTAAAAAAGAGTTAACACCTATGCATCTCAAACTATTCCAAAAAATAGACAAGGAAAGAAAACTTCCAAATTCATCCTATGAGGCCAGCATTATCTTAATACCCAAGTCAGATAAAGACCACAATAAAAAAGAGAAATGTGATCCAATATCACTGATGAAATTGGATGCAAAAATTATCAATAAAATACAAGTAAAGGAAATTCAACAGTACATTAAAAGAATCATTCACCAAGCTCAAGGGGGATTTATTCTTGGGCTTGAAGAGTGGTTCAATGTTCCCAAATCAATCAACATGATACAACACATTAATAAAAGAAAGGATAAGAACCATATTATCCTTTCAATATGTGCAGAAAAGGCATTTGACTTTGTTCATAATCCATCCATCATAAAAACCCTCAATAAAGTAGGGCAAGAGAGTACATAGCTTAAAATAATAAAGGCCATATACATAAAACCAACAACTAATATCATTTTCTATGGGGAAAAACTGAAAAATTTACCTCTATGTTCAGGTGGATAGGGATGTCTGCTGTAACCACTCTTATTTAACTTATTACTTAACGTACTAGCCACAACAATCAGACAACAAAAAGAAATAAGAGGCATCCAAATAAGCAAGAAAGGAATCAAACTGTCACTACTTGCAGATGACATGATGCTCTATAGAGAGAACCAGAAAAACTTCACAAAACATTGCTTAGAACTGATACATGAATTCAGTAAAGTTCCCAGATAAAAAATCAATAGAAATAAATCTGTTGTATTTCTATATATCCATAATGAAACAGGAGAAAGGGAAATTAAGGAATCAATCCCATTTACAATTGCACACATAATATATCTAGGAACAAACCTAACCAAATAGGTAAAAGAACTAATCCAAAAATTATAAAGCAGTGATAAAAGAAATTGAAGAAGACACATAAAGAAGCTCATGGATTGGAACAAAAACTATTGTCAAAATGCCTATACTACCCAAAGCAACTTACACATTGAATGAAATCTCTATCAAAATAACAACACTTTGGGGCACCTGGGTGGCTCAGTCGGTTGAACGTCCGACTTTGGCTCAGGTCATGATCTCGTGGTTTGTGAGTTCAAACTCACGTCGGGCTCCGTGCTGACAGCTCAGACCCTGGAGCCTGCTTTGGATTCTGTGTCTCGCTCTCTCTCTGCCCTGCGCCTGCTCATGCTCTGTCTCTCTCTGTCTCAAAAATAAATAAAACATTAGAAAAACTTAAAAATAATGACACTTTTCACAGGCCTAGAACAAACAATCCTAAAATTTGTTCAGAATCAAAAAAGACCCTGAATAGTCTAAGCAATCTTGAAAAAGAAAAGCAAAGCTGAAGGCATCACAATTCCAGACTTCATGTTATATATAAAAACAACAACAACAAAAAACTTTAGTGGGGCACCTGGTTGGTTCAGTCAGTTGAGTGTCTGACTTCAGCTCAGGTCTTGACCTCACGGTCTGTAGTTTTGAACCCCCTGTCAGACTCTGCACTGAGCATGGAGCTTGATTTGGATCTGTCTCCATCTCTTTCTGCCCCTCTTCTGTCCTCTCTCTCTAAAAAAATTAATAAACATTAAAAAAACATAAAAACAAAAAACTGTAGCATTCAGAATAGTATGGCACAAAAATATGCACACAGAAAAAAAGAACAGAATAGAAAGCCCAGAAATGAGCCCACAACTATGTGGTCAATTAATCTTCAAAAAAGGAGGAAAGAATATCCATGGGGTGGGGGGGAGATGGTCTCTTCAACAAATGGCATTGAGAAAACTGGACAGAATGGGCATAGGAGTGAAACTGGACCACTTTGCTTCACTATACACACAAGTTTATTCAAAATGTATTAAAAATTATGAAAATTTTGAAGAGAGTGAAGGGAAAACTCAACAAAACTAAAAGGCAACCTGTGTAATTTTAGAATATATTGGCAAATGACTTATCTGATAAAAGTTTAGTATCCAAAGTATATAAAGAGTTTATAAAACTCAACACCAAGAAATGAATTGTCCAATTAAAAGATGGGAAGAATACGTGAATAGACATTTTTTCCAAAGAAGACATACATGTGGACAAAAGACACATAAAAAGATGCTCAACATCACATCACCAGGGAAATACAAGTAAAAAATACAGAGATATCACCTCACAAATGTCAAAATGGCTAATATCAACAATACAAGACAACAGGGTTGGGCAAGTATGGGAAAAGAAGAGTAACCCTCTTGCACTGTTAGTGGGAATGCAAACTTGTGCAGTCACTGCAGAAAACAGTATGGAAGTTCCTCAGAAAGTTAAATAAAGAACCACCCTATGATCCAACAATTGCACTACTAGGCATTTACACATATGATATAAAAATAGTAATTCAAATAAATACATGCACCCCAATGTTTATAGCACCACTATCTGCAATAACCAAATTATGGGAATAGCCTAAGTGCAAACCAATGATAAATGGATAGATATTGCACTACCTTTATGTAAGATGAAACCAGTGGCATTTCCACTTACAGAATGTCAGCATGAGGATATCCACAGACCTGCTCCCCACTGAATCTCGTCAAAATTGTGAAAAATAACAAAATAATTATAGTCTCCCAAAATAGCTTGAAAGAATACAACCAGTAAAGTATATTTTAATGAAGCCTTCTAAAAGTTAGTAAGATTTGTGAGAATTTGTGGCATTTAACCAAGATGTGTCCTTTCCTTTACTTCTTCCAGTTAAGTGAGACAAAAACTCTGTTCTCCGCAGGTACAACAAAGAACATGCAACTCCTTTGTCAAGATCCTAGAGAGATATCTTCCTGAGATGATCACAAGGTCAACAGTTCTCATCCTGCCTCCATGAAAAAAATATATGAGTAGGGACTTCCTTTTCTTTATTTTTTCTTCCACCTGATGTCCAGTTACAAGAAGGAGGCACTTCTGAAAATACATGGGTTTTAATTTTTCTTGCCCTAGCTTATGGAGCAGGGGTTCCATGATGAAGAAGGCAAACTGAGGAGATTGAACACTGCTTTCCCCACTATCAGCTGAGAGTTCAATTCCTAAAGTAATGGCGTCATAAAGAATTGTACCATTATCTCCACATCAGTCCCAGAGGTCTTGCTTATATTTTTTTTTCCAAAGAGAGAAGCATACAATAGAGCTTTAAATTCCTCCCTGAAGGAACTAACATTTGTAATAGAGTATAGAGAACTTAGAGCATAAGGGTACTCTCAAAAACAGTGAAAATTTAAAATATGTTGAAAGTTGTTGTGAATGGTAATTGGAATAACAGTGATAAATTTATTGAATTATAAGCTAAATCATAGATAAATACAAAAGAAAAGAGGAAAAAACCTTGAAAACAACAAGAGAAAAATGGCCTATAATTTACAAGTTAATGCCAATAAGGTTAATTTGCTGATGTCTCATCAGAAATTATGGTACTACATATTCAAAGTGGTGGAAAAAAAATGACCAACAACTCAATATCTAGAAAAGTATTTTTCAAAATGAATGTAAAATAAAAACATTCTTAGGTAAACAAAAACTGAGATTTTTTTTTTTTTTGACACATGGCTTATATGAAAAAGTGAAAAAGATTTTTCAGGATAAAAGCAAGTGACTCTACACTGAAACACTAAGTAAAAAAAAAAAGGACTGGTAAAAGTAATTTTGTAACTATAAAATACAGTATGAATGCACATTTTCTCCTTCTTAACTGATAATAAAAGAAATTTTATAAAACAATAAGTATATAGACTATTCTTGGGCATACATCATGTTGAAATGTAATATATTTGTCAATACCATGGAGGAGGAAGTGACAGGTGGAAAAGCTATATGGGCAAAAGAAATGACTATAATTGCTAATTGAAATAGAATTAAGCAATAACAAAAATAACAACAAAGAAGATAAATGATAAAATAAAACATTAATATAAAAAATTTTAAATATATGCTTGATTTCCTTTTTTAATTTCCTTAAAATACATAAAAGGATTATATATTATTGGGTTTTTAATATTGGAGATGTACTTTGGACAAAAATATCACTAAGGGTGGAAAAAAGAACAGAGCTGTATAGGAATAACACTCTTATATCTCACTGGAATTAAGTATAAATCTGAAACTCTATTGGACATGTAAAAAATGTGTGTATAAAATCTACTACAACGTTAGGAAAAAAACACAAACATAGTGAAAAAAATCACAAAAAAGTTAGAAATCTACGTTAGAATACATTCATTTAATACAGAAGAAAGCAGTAAAAGAATAATAGTGGTGCACAGGGAATCTAGAAAACAAAACTGAAGTGGCAAAGCCTAAATCAATCTATATTCAACAATAACATTATATGTGAATACATTAAACAATTCAATCAAAAGGCAGAAAATATCAGTCTGAATTAAAAAGAATTCTAAATATACTCAAACTAGTAGAAAAAGGCTTTAAATTCAAGATATACATACATTTTAAGCAAAATGATTAAAAAGATAAATCTTGAAAACAGCAACGACAAGAAAGCTGAACATGTATACTAATATCAGACAAAATAGACTTTAGTTTCTAACTTTTTAATTTAAATTTTAGTTCATGAACATACAGTGTAATATTAGTTTCACATGTACAATATAGTGATTCTACACTTTCATAAAACACCTTGTGGTAATCACAGCAAGCCCACTCCTTAATTTCTCTTACTTTTTAAATTTAATTAATTAAATAAATTTAAATTTAATTAATTAAATAAATTTAAATTAATTAATTAATTAAATTTAAATTTAATTAATTAATTAATTTAAATTTAATTCATTCATTCATTCATTCATTTTCAGATAGAGACAGCACTCATGGGAGGGGGATAGAGAGAGGGAGACAGACAGAATCCCAAGCAGGCTCCACATTGTCAACAAGGAGCCCGATTTTGGGTTTAAACTCACAATGACATCACGACCTGAGTCAAAACCAAAAGTCAGCTCCTTAACTGACTGAGCCACCCAAGTGCCCCTCCTATCACCTATTTAATCCCTCCCATTTCCTTTCTGTTTTCTACTCTGTTAAGAGTGTCTTTCTTGTTTTGCCTCTATCTTCTCCCACCTTTACTCTTGTTTTGTTTCTTAAATTCCATGTATATGAGTGTTTATAGCAGCATTATCCACAATAGCCAAAGTATGAAAACATAATGTCCAATAGACTGATGGATGATTAAAGAAGATGTTGTGTGTGTGTGTGTGTGTGTGTGTGTACTCACTATGGGATATTACTTAGCCATAAAAAATGAATCTTGCCATTTGCAATGGCATGGTTGGAGCTAGAAAGTTTTATGCTAATTGAAATAAGTCAGTCAGAGAAAGTCAGAAAAAATAGATTTTAAAGAGAAAAGAAATGACTAGAAATAAAGAAGTATATTTTATTTATTTATTTTTTAAATTTTTTTTCAACGTTTATTTATTTTTGGGACAGAGAGAGACAGAGCATGAACGGGGGAGGGGCAGAGAGAGAGGGAGACACAGAATCAGAAACAGGCTCCAGGCTCTGAGCCATCAGCCCAGAACCTGACACAGGGCTCGAACTCACGGACCGCGAGATTGTGACCTGGCTGAAGTCGGATGCTTAACCGACTGCGCCACCCAGGCGCCCCAAGAAGTATATTTTATAATGATAAAAATAAATTCATCAGGAAGATATACAAAGTTATAAACATATATTCACCTAACATCATAGAACCAAAATATATGAAATAAGTTTATGTGTTAATGAATTAGGTACAAATTTTAAAAAAAAGGAGACTCAATATTCCTAACTCAAAAATGGATATAATGAGGCAGAAAATCAAAAGGAAATGGAAGATTGGAATGCCAATGTAAACCAGCTAGACATAACAGATACCTCCAAGACACTGCATAGAATAATAGTATATTTGAATGGTAAATAATAGAATATAATGTATTTAAAAAAAACAGAATAAATATTCTTTTCAAGTGTCCATGGAATGAGCGTCTTGGTGGCTCAGTAAGTTGACGGTCCAACTCTTGACTTTGCCTCAAATCATGATCACAGGGGTGTGAGATTGAGCCCCATGTTTGGCTCCATGCTGAGTGTTGAACTTGCTTGAGATTCTTTCTCTTTTTCTGCCCCTCTCCACCTTTTGTGCTCTCTCTCTCTCTAAATTAAATTAAAATAGAACATGATGGAGAAGTAGGAAGACCCAAAGTTCTCTTGTTCCTCAAATATAGCAGTGTTGAGGCCAGATGTCTCTGAATTCCAAGAGTCAAGTATACATTGTGACAGAGACTTCTACAGGGGCCCACAGGGGCAATCTGGTGGGCCATAGGTGTGTGATTGTGAATTGGAAGAAATAAAATGGATAGTATAGACAGGGCGGGAAGGAATCCCCTTCTACAGAGAGACAAATGGAAGAGAAAGAGAGAATGAAAGTGTAGGACTATATTTGGATAAGAGAAAAACCATGGACTGGAGGATAAGAAAATAAAATTGGAGAAATATCCAATCTTTAACCAAGGGGCCTTCTCCAGACTGGGGTAAGCTGCCCTGTTCGCTCACCTGGGGAGGAGGGGAGTCAGCCCTGGGCTGAATAACTAGTTCAGAGGCTTAGTCAATAGTGGGAGAAAGCAATCCCCTCCCTGGAGTACTGAGGGAAGAAGGTATATAGCCCTTCAAAGGACAAAGGACCCTGCCTGTACCTGCCAACCAGAGGCCATTTATAGGCAGGGCAGAGAAGTACTTCCCTGGAACAGGGTTGCTGGGAGCAAAATCTTTTAAGACATTAGGGTTTGAATACCAGCCAAGTGGGAGACTATGGAGTAGAAAAAACAAAAAAAAACAAAAAAAAAACAAACCAAACAACAAACAAACAAGAAAAAAAAAAGGCCCGCTCTCGCTGTTGCAGCACTATGAAGACAACCTGAACAGAGTGATTTAGGACACCCAGTTCAGGGAAGAGAGAATGAGGTGACACCATTTTTCTCCCCATCACCAACAAGGTGGGGCTTCAGGGAATTGTAGTGGGCAAACAGTGGAGGCAGAACTGCCTACACCAAACCACACCCCTCCTCCGCTGGTAACTGCATCTACTGGAGCCAGATTGATGCTGGTAAACCAGACAACCCCTCCTCCAGACCAACTATGCCACCAATTCCAAGGCATCCAGGGATTTTGCATTTTCTGATTTAATTCTTGGGACAATTCATACACACACACACACACACACACACACATATATATATATATATATATACACATATATCCTTTTTAAATTTTTTTTCTTCTTATTTCTTCCTTTTTCTAGTCTGGTTACTCTGGTTGTTGCTTTGTTTAAGCAGATATATTTAATCTATTCTCTTTACACCTGTTCTATATCTCATTCTTTATTTTCCTCTCTGTCTGGATTAAGCCATATAGTTTCACTGCCTGGCCAATTTTCTTTTATTTTCTTTTTTCCTGGCCCTGTATTTCTCTCCTTGTATGGGGTAAGGTCTCTTCCACCACCACTGCCACTTTTTTCCACCACAGTTACTTCAATGAATAAATTAAATCACACCTGATGGAGGGTCCAAAACATCACTACGAGTAGAGAGATAAAACAACCAGAGTCACAACAACACAGAGCACATAGCACACTCAAAATAAAACCTCCAGAAGGGCCAGGCCTTGGACAGTGTATGACCCCTCTTTAATATAGTAGTGCTTGCAGGTGCAGGAGGCATAACAAGCTTTTAAAAAACATAAGGGGCAGAAAACTAGCCAAAGTGGTGAAACAGAAGAATTCTCCACAAAAGAAATGATAGCTACAGAAGTGCTCAAATCAGATATAAACAATATATCTGATCAATAATTTAGAATAATAGTTGTAAGATTAATCGTTGGGCTTGCAAAAAAGCATAGAAAACAGCAGAGAATCTATTACTACAGAGATCAAGGAACTAAAAGTAGTCATGACGAATTAAGAAATGTAAATGAGATGCAAAATAAACTAGATGCAGTGACAATGACAACGGGGAGAATAAGTAATGTAGAAGACAAAATTATGGAAAAAGACGAAGCTGAGGAAAAGAGAGATAAAACAAGGGAGAATTAGAGAACTAAGTGATTCAATGAAATGTAAAAATATCCGTAACATAAGAAGAAGAGAGAGAGAAAGGGGCAGAAGGTTTACTTGAACTAATCATTCCAAGAACTTCCCCACCTTGGAGAAGGAAACAGACATTGAAATCCAGGAGGCACAGAGAACTCCATTCAGATGTGACAGGAATCAATCTTCACAACATGTCATGTGAAACCAGAAAATACAAAAATAAAGAGAGAATTCTGAAAGCACATAGGGACAAACAAGATTTAACCTATAAGGATTGACATAAATAGTAATAGCAGACCTATCCACTGAAGGTTGGCAGGCCAGAGGAATTGGCAAAAAATATTAAATGTGCTAAATAGGAAAAATATTGCAGCCAAGAATCCTTTACCCAGCAAGGCTATCACTCAGAACAGAAGGAGAGACAAAGAATTACCAAACAAAAACTGAAGGAGTTCATGACCACTAAACCAGCCCTTCGAGAGATTCTAAAGCATGAAACCTACAGATAACACAGTGACACTGAATCCATAGCTTTCAATAATAACCCTGAATTTAAATGAACTAAATGCTCAAATCAAAAGACATAGTGTATCAAATGGATAAAAAAAACCAAGTTCCATCTATATGCTATCTACAAGAGACCAAATTTAGACATGCAGACACCTTCAGATTGAAAGTAAAGGGATGGAGAACCATCTGTCATGCTGCTCGAAGTCAAAAGAAAGCTGGAGTAGCCATACTCATATCAGACAAACTAGATTTTAAAGTAAAGGCTGTAACGAGAGATGGAGAAGGGTATTATATCATAATTATGAGGTCTATCAATTAAAAAACACCTACTAATTGTAAATTCTTATGCCCCCAACATGGAGGAACCAAATACATAAGTCAATTAATCACAAACATAAACAATCTTATTAATAAGAATATGGTAATTGCAGGGAACTTTAATATTCGACTTACATCAATGGACTGATCATCTTGGCACAAAATTAATAAAGAAACAATGGCCCTGAATGATACACTGGACCAGATGGAGTTAAAAGGTATATTCAGAAATTTTCATCCAAAAGCATCAGAATACACATTGTTCTCAAGACCACATGGAACATTCTCCAATATAGATCACATACTGGGTCACAGCCCTCAATAAATATAAAAGGATTCAGATCATACCATGCACACTTTCAGATTACAATGTTATCAAACTTGAACTCAACCACATGAAAAGTTTTGGAAAACATCCAACTTCATGGAGGTTAAATAACATCCTGCTAAAGAATGAATGGGCCAACCAGGCAATTAAAGAAGAAATTAAAAAATATATGGAAACAAATGAAAATGAAACCACGACAGTCCAAACACTTTGGGATGCAGAAAAGGCAGTCCTAAAAGGAAAATACATTGCAGTCCAGGCCTATATCAAGAAAAAAGAAAAATCCCAAACACAAAATCTAACAGCACATCTAAAAGAGCTAGATGCAGAACACCAAAGAAACTCCAAGGCCAGACAAAGATAAATAATAAAGATCATAGTAGAAATAAACAATATAGAAAACAAACAAAAAAAAGCAAGACAAACAAACAAGCAAACAAACAAACAAAAAACAGATCAATGAAAGTAAGAGCTGTTTTTCTGAAAAAAAAAATAGATAAAATGATACCCCCCTAGCCAGACTTCTCAAAAAGAAAAGAAAGGACCCAAATAGATAAAATCACAAATGAAAATGGACTTATCACAACTAGTCCTTCAGAAATACTAACAATTATCAGAGAATATTATGGCAAATTATATGCCAATAAACTGACAACCTGGAAGAAATGGACAAATTCCTAGACACCCACACACTACCAAAACACAAAGGGGGAAGAAATAGAAAATTGGAGAACACCCATAATCAGCGAATAAATTGAATGTTATCAAAAATCTTTCAACAAATAAGAGTCTTTGGCCAGATGACTTCCCAGGGTAATTCTACCAGACATTTAAAGCAGAGTTACAACCTATGCTTCTCAAGCTGTTTCAATAACAGGAATGGAACAAAAGCTTCCGGACTCATTCTATGAAGCCAGCATTACCTTGATTCCCAAACCAGACCTAGACCCCCAAAAAAGAGAATAACAGACCAGTATCCCTGAGGAACATATAAAAATTCTCAACAAGATACTAGCAAATCTAAGTCAATAGCATATAAAAAGAATTATTCACCATGATCAACTGGGATTAATTCCTGGGCTGCAGGGCTGGTTCAATATTCACAAATTAATCAATGTGATACATCACATTAATAAAAGAAAGGAAAAGAACCATATGATCCTGTCAATAGATGCAGAAAAAGCATTTGACAAAATACAGCATCCTTTCTTATAAAAACCCTCAAGAAAGTTGGGATAGAAGGAACACGCCTTAACATCATAAAATCCATACATAAAAAGCCCCTAGCTAATATCATCCTCAATCGGGAAAAACTGAGAGCTTTCCCGCTGAGATCAGGAAAATGACAGGGATGTCCAGTCTCACCATGGTTGTTTAAAATAGTGTTGAAAGGCCTACCATCAGCAATCAGACAACAACATGAAATGAAAGGCATACAAACTGGTGAAGAAGTCAAACTTTCACTTTTCACAGATGATATGATACTCTACATGGAAAACCCAAAAGCCTCCACCAAAGAGCTGCTAGAACTTATAAATAAACTCAGCAAAGTTGCAGGATACAAAATCAATATGCAGGAATCAATTACATTTCTATAAACCAATAATGAAGCAACAGAAAGAGAATCAAGAAATGAATCCCATGTACAATTGCAACAAGAAACATAAAATACCTAGGACTAAACCTAATCAAAGATATAAAAGATCTGTATGCTGAAAGCTATATAAAGCTTATGAAGGAAATTGAAAAAGACACAAAGAAATGGAAAAACATTTCATGCTCATGAACCAGAAGAATATATCTTGTTAAATGGCAATATTACTCAAAGCAGTGTACACATTCAATTCAATCCCAATCAAAATTGCACCAGCATTCTTCTCAAAGCTACAACAAACAATCCTAAAATTTGTATAGACCCCGAATAGACAAATTAATGCTGAAAAAGAAAACCAAGCAGGAGGCATGACAATCCGTTAGCTTGTATTACAAAGCTGTAATCATGAATATAATGTGGTATTGGCACAAAAACAGACACAAAGACAAATGGAATAGAATAGAGAACCCACAAATGTATGGGCAACTACTCTTTGAGAAAGCAGGAAAGAGTATACAATGGAAAGGATACAGTATCTTTAGCTAATGGTGCTGGGATAAATGGACAGAAACATGCAGAAGAATGAAACTAGAGCATTCTCTTACACCATACACAAAAATAAACTCAAAATGGATGAAGGACCTAAATGTGAGACAGGAAGCCATCAAAACCCTAGAGGATAAAGTAGTCAACAACCTCCTTCACTTCAGCCACAGCAATGTCTTGTTCAACACGTCTCCAAAAGCAAGGAATTAAAAGGAAAAATGAACTATAGGTATATGATCAAGATAAAAGGCTTCTGCACTGCAAAGGAAACAATCAACCAAACTATAAGACAACTGAAGGAATGGAAAAAGATATTCATAAATAATATATCGGATAAAGGGTTAATATCCAAAATCTATAAAGAACTTACCAAACTCAGCATCTGAAAAACAAAAACTCCAGTGAAGAAATGGGCAGAAGACATAAATAGACACGTTTCCAAAAAAGACATCCAGATGGCCAACAGACACATGAAAAGATGTTCAGCATCATTTAACATCAGGGAAATACAAATCAAAACCATACTGAGACACCATCTCATGCCAGTCAGAGTGGCAAAATGAAGAACTCAGGCAACAACAGATGCTGGTGAGAATGTGGAGAAACAGGAACCCTCTTGCACTGCTGGTGGGAATGAAAACTGGTACAGCCACTCTGGAAAACAGTGTGGAGGTTCCTCAAAAAATTAAAAATACAACTGCATTATGATGCAGAGATAGCATTACTGGTAATTTTTCTAAAGGATACAGGAGTACTGATTCATAGGGGTACATGTACCCAAATGTTTATAGCAGCACTTTCAACAATAGCCAGATTATGGAAAGAGCCTAAATTTCCATCAACTAATGAGTGGATGAAGAATATGTGGTTTATATATACAATGTAATGCTACTTGGCAATGAGAAAGAATGAAATCTTGCCATTTTTAGAAACCTAGATGGAACTGGAGGGTATTACGCTAAGTGAAATAAGTCAGTCAGATATCATTTTTTTTACTCATATGTGGAAGCTGAGAAACTTAACAGAAGAACAGGGGGGAAGGGAAGGGGAAAAATAGTTACAACAGAGAGGGAGGATGGCAAACCACAAGAGTCTCTTGACTACAGAAAACAAACTGAGGGTGAATGGGAGGGATGGGGGAGAGGGGAAAATGAGTGAGGGGAATTGAGGAGGGCACTTGTTGGGATGAGCACTGGGTATTGTACATAAGCAATGAATCATGGGAATCTGCCCCTAAAGCCAAGAGCACAGTGTATACACTGTATGTTAGCCTACTTGACAAAATATATTTTAAAAATAAATAAATAAAATAAAATATATTTATCAAAATAAATAAAAATTAAAAAAGATAGACTGTAAACTAGGCTATCACACAGGCCTCTGATCTAGTTAAAATTACAGAAATAATACAAGAATGTTTTTTGATTAGAATGGAATTAAATAAAAACCAATGACATACGAACTGGGAAACTGACTAATAGGTAGAAATTAAACAACCCAAATTTTTTAGTGTATTTATTTATTTTGAGAGAGAGAGTATATGTGAGCAGGGGGAGGGGCATAGAGAGGAGAGAAAGAATCCCAAGCAGACTCTGCACTGTCAGTTCAGAGATGACACAGGCTTGATCCCATGAACCATGAGATTGTGACCTGAGGTGAAACCAAAAGTAGGACCCTTAACTGACTGAACCATCCAGGCACCCTATAAACTACCCAATTCTTAATAATAAAGGTGTCAAAAGATAAAGAAAGGAAATTAAAGATAATTTTATATGAATGACTATGAAAGCTCAACATATCAAGACATATAGTGTGCAGCTAAAGTAGTTCTTGAAGGGAAATTTATAGCTATTGATGACTGTGCTAAAGAGGAAGAAATATCTGAATCAATAACCAATACTTTAATCTTAAAACAATAAAAAGAAAATAATGTCAAACTTAAGCTAAAGCAATCAGAAGAAAGGAAATAATAACAAAGTGGAAAACAATGCAATAGAGATTCAAAAATGATAAAGTCAAGGAAACCAAAACTGTGAATTTGAAAAGATCAACAAAAATTTACTAACTTTTCACTAGATTTACCAAAAACTAAAATAGAAAGGGAAATCCAAATCTCAAAGTACTAGTCACAAATGAATAATAGGGCCTTGCTACTCATTTTTCATACATAAAATTTATTATTTACATTTCATTTATTTTTGAGAGACAGAGAGAGACAGAGCACGAGTGGGGCAGGAGCAGATTGAGAAGGAGACACAGATTCTGAAGCAGACTCTGAACAGTCAGATCAGAGCCCGACATGGGGCACAAACCCACAAGCCATGACCTGAGCTGAAGTCGGACTCTCAACTGACTGAGCCACCCAGGTGCCCTGACGTAAAAATTATTATTAAAGAAAATTTTAAGCAATTAAATTGCAATAAGCTATATCACTTAAATAAACAAATTCCAAGGAAGATAAAAACAACCATAACTTGTTGGTGAAGGTATAGAAAATCTGAACAGATATATAACAAATAAAGTGAATTTATAACAAAATAAACACAAAGAGAAACCCAAAAGTCAGATGGTGTCATTACAAATTTTGACCAAATGTCCAAAGTAAAATTAAAACTGATTTTCACAACTCAACCAAGAGCTGGAATAGGAGTAAAGACTTCTTACCTCGTTCTGCAACACCAATATTTCACTGATATCAAAATAATACAAAGACATCACAAGAAGAGTACGGATTGATACCTCTTATGAATGCCAACTTACAACATCATTAACAAAATACTAGAAAACCAATCCAACAACATATAAAAAATTCTATATCAGAAACCACATGGAATTTATCCCAAGATTTCAAGGTTGGTTAACATCTTTAAATAAACTGATATTGATCAATCATATTAATAAACTGATGAAAACATATAATCAACTCATCAGATGCAGAAAAATAAACCTAACTCTAAAATGAGCCCTAGATCGGGGAAAGTGGTTTTCTGAACACACAATAAGAAAAGCTAAGAAGCAGCCCATTTATACTGGAGATGACACCAAACATTTAAGAACTGGCATATTTCTGAAAAAAGAGTATAAAGACAGAGATAAAAACAGAGGTAAAAGTTAAATGTTTATTTAATACTATTAAGAGCCCCAAATAAACTCAAATCAGCTCAGTAGATGGTTACCTTGTATATTCCTAACCCAACAGATGTCTGGGGACTTCTTCTGAGGAGAAGTCTCTGAACTGAAAGATTCTGGGCACACACCCTAATTCAAAATCTAAATTTAGCTCCCATCTCTAAACTATCCCAACCACAACCCCTAAACACTAACCACTAACTTCTAAAACTAACCCTAAGCCTAATCTTGTCCCTAAATTTAACCTATGAAGTGGTCTCTGAACTGATGAACATGAGGCACATAACCTCACCCTAACCCTAAACCTAGCTCTAAAACTAATCTTAACACAAACACTAGCCCTAACCCTTAACCACTAAGAACTGACCCATAACCCTAAGCATAACAATAACACTAAAACCAAAGTTATTCCTCTGGAGAGGCCTCTGAACTACATGAAAATAGACACATACCCTCATACTGTCCCTAACCCTAACCTTAACCCTAATCCTAACTATTTTCGACTTAAACAAAACCCTAATTCTAGATCCAAGGAAACAAATATTTGGATCCCTCTCTCTCCTCTCTCTCTCTCTCTCTCTCTCTCTCTCTCTCTCTCTCTTACACACACACACACACACACACACAGGAATATTACTCAGCCACGAAGAGGAATACAATCTTGCCATTTGCAATGACATGGATGGAGCTAGAGTGTATTATGCTAAGTAAAATAAGTCCATCAAAGAAAGAAAAATACCATATAATTTCACTCATGTGTAATTTAATAAACAAAACAGTTGAGCAAATGGAAAATAGAAACAGACAAATCAAGAAACAGGCTCTTAACTACACAGAACACACTGATGTTACCAAAGGGGAGATGGGAAGGAGTATATTCTAAATAAATGATGGTGATTAAGCACAGCACTTGTGATGAGCACTGAGTGTTTCATGGAAGTGTTGAATCACTATTTTGTACACCAGAATCTAATTTTACACTAAAATTAATCAGCTTGAAATAAAAATTTAAGAAAAAGAAAAAAAATAACTTGACAAAACCCAACACACTTCCATGATAAAAAAAAAACTCAGAAAAACTTGGAATATAAAAAAAATTTATCTCAATTTGGGTTTTTCATATACAGCCTTATGATTTTGAGGAATGTTCCTTCTATTCCTACTTTTTTGAGAGTTTTATCAAGAAAAGATGGTGTATTTGGGGGCATCTGGGTGGCTCAGTTGGTTAAGCGTCTGACTGTGGCTCAGGTCACGATCTCGCAGTTTGTGAATTTGAGCTCCATGTCGGGCTCTGTGCTGACAGCTCAGAGCCTGGGCCTGCTTCAGATTCTGTGTCTCCCCCTCTCGCTGCCTCTCCCCTGCTCATGCTCTCTCTCTCTCTCTCTCTCTCTCTCAATAATAAATAAACGTTAAAATTTTTTTAAAAAGATAGTGTATTTTGTCAAATGCTTATTCTGCATCTATTGAGAGTATCATATGGTTCTTACCCTCCTCTTATTAAAGTGGTGTATCACATTTATTGATTTGCAGATACTGAACCAGCCTTGAAGCCCAGGAATAAATGTCTCTTGATCATGGTGAATAATTTTAAATGTATTGCTGGATTCAATTTGGTTGAGAATTTTTGCCTTCAGTTTCATCAGGGATAGTGACCTTTAATTCTGGTTCTGGAATCATAGTAACGCTGACTTCATAGAATAAGTTTTGAAGCTTTTTTTTTCCTTTTCTATTTTTTGGAACAGTTTGAAAAGAATAGGTATTAACTCTTATTTATATGTTTGATAGAATTTCACTGGGAAACCATATGGCCCAGGACTCTGGTTTGTTGGGAGATTTTTATAACTGATTGAATTTATATACTGGTTATGGACCTGTTCAAATTTTCTGTGTTTTTTTTTTCAGTTTCAATATTGTTAGTTTGTGAGTTTCTAGGAATTTTTCCATTTCTAAAAGATTGCCCAGTTTGTTAGCACATAATTTTTTATAGTATTCTCTTATAATTGTTTGTATTTCTGTGGTGTTGGTTATGATCTCTCTTCTTTCTTTTTTTTTTTAACGTTTATTTTATTTTTGAGACAGAGAGAGACAGGGCATGAACGGGGGAGGGGCAGAGAGAGAGGGAGACACAGAATCGGAAGCAGGCTCCATGCTCTGAGCCATCAGCCCAGAGCCTGACGAGGGGCTCGAACTCACGGACTGTGAGATCGTGACCTGAGCTGAAGTCGAACGCTTAACCGACTGAGCCACCCAGGCACCCCATGATCTCTTCTTTCATTCATGAATTTATATGGGTCCTCTCTGTTTTCTTTTTGATAATTCTGGCTAAAGATATATCATTTTTTTTATTCTTTCAAGAAAAAAAAACAGCTTTTAGTTTCATTGATCTATTCCACTGTTGTTTTTGTTTCCATGTTATTTATTTCTGTTATAATCTTTATTATTTCCCTTCTTTTGGTGATTCTAGGCTTTATTTGCTGGTCCTTTTCTAGTTATTTTCAGTGTAAGGTTAGCTTGTATATTAGGGACCTTTCTTGCTTCCTGAGATAGGCTGGAATTGCAAAGTACTTTCCTCTTTGGAATGCCTTTGCTGCATCCCAAAATGTTTGGATTCTTCTGTTTTCATTTTCATTTGCTGCCATTTATTTATTTTTCTTTTATTTCTTCTTCAATTTCCTGGCTAACTCATTCACCTTGGTAGGATATTCTTTAACCTCCATTTATTTGAGGGCTTTCCAAATTTTTTCTTGTTGCTGAGTTCAAGTTTCATAGCTTTGTGCTCTGAATATATGCATTGTAAGATCTTGATCTTTTTTATCTGTTGAAAGCTTTTTTGTGACCCAGTATGTGATCTATTCTGGAGAATATTTCATGTGAACTCAAGAAGAATGTGTATTCTGCTGCATTAGAATGAGATTTTCTGAATGTATCTGTTAAGTCCATCTGGTCCAGTGTCATTCAAAGCCATTGTTTCCTTGGTGACTTTTCACTTAAATATCTTGTCCATTGCTGTGAGTCTCCTGCTATAATATATTAAAGTCTCCTGCTATAATGGTATTATTATTATCAGTGAGTTTATTTATGTTTGTGATTAATTGATTTATGTAATCAGGTTCACCAAGTTAGGGGCATAAATATTTACCATTGAAGATCTTCTTGATGGATAAGCCCCTTAATTAGACATCTCTTCATCTCTTCATCTCTTATTACAGTCTTTGCTTTAAAATCTAGTTTATCTAATGTAATTATGGATAATCCAGCTTTCTTTTGATGTCAATTAGTATGATAGATGGTTCTCTATCACCTCACAATCTGAAGGTGTCTTTAGGTCTAAAATGAGTCTCTTGTAGGATGCATACAGATAGATCTTGTTTTTTATCCATTCTGCTACCCTACGTTTCTTTTTCTTTTTCTTTTTTTTTTGATTGGAGCTTTTTGTCCACTTACATTCAGCGTGATTATTGAAAGACATGAATTTACTGCCATTGTGTTACCTATAGAGTTGTTGTTTCTGGTAATGTTCTCTGGTCATTTATAGTCTTTGTTGCTTTGGTCTTCTTCTTCTTCCTCCTCCTCCTCCTCCGCCTCCCCCTTTTCTTCTTCTTCTTCTTCTTCTTCTTCTCCTCCTCCTCTACACTCAACATTTATTTCTGAGCTGGTTTAGTTTTTCATAAACTCCTTTAGTTTTTGCCCATCTGGAAAACTCTTTAAATCCTCTTCTATTCTGATTGATAGCATTGCTGGATAAAGGATTCTTCACTGCATATTTTTTTTCCTATTCAACACATTGAATATATCTTGCCTTTCCCTTCTGGCCTGGCAAGTTTCTGTGGACAGTTCTGCTACAACTTTATGTGTCTACCTTTGTAGGTTAACGACCTTTTGTCTCAATCTGGTAATGGGCATCTATGGAATTCCAGAACTAACCTTTCACTTAATGGTGAAATTTTACATCCTATGATAATAAATCAAAGATGTACACTATTAACATTTTTATTCAACATTACATGGAAAACTCTAGTCAGAAGAGTCATGATAAATAAATAAAAGACCTCAATATTGGAAAAAGTAATTAGTTATTTCTGGTCACAGGTGACATTACCTTGTATATGGGAATACATAGAACACACAATAAAAACTATTGAAACTAACAAATTAGTTCATCCAGACTTTAGCTTACATAATCAATATATAAAAATAATCTTACTTCTATATATTGCAATAAAATGGGAAAAAATAAGAAAATAATTTCACTTACAATAGAATAAAAAAAGAATAAAATATTTAGGGAGCTTTGGAAACTAAGTAAACATTTTCAAAACTCAGTGCAACCCATATCCAAGCTCACAATTTTGAGAAGACAGGCATGTGCTCAAGTGAATTCTCACTGACTTGTTCTAGACTACAGACTCACAAGGATATAGGCCTATAGGCTGTGTTGTGGACCCTAACACAACCCTCTGGCCATGGTTTTTCTTTTTTTTTTTCTTTTTTTTTATATATGAAATTTATTGACAAATTGGTTTCCATACAACACCCAGTGCTCATCCCAAAAGGTGCCCTCCTCAATACCCACCACCCACCCTCTCCTCCCTCCCACCCCCCATCAACCCTCAGTTTGTTCTCAGTTTTTAACAGTCTCTTATGCTTTGGCTCTCTCCCACTCTAACCTCTTTTTTTTTTTCTTCCCCTCCCCCATGGGTTCCTGTTAAGTTTCTCAGGATCCACATAAGAGTGAAACCATATGGTATCTGTCTTTCTCTGTATGGCTTATTTCACTTAGCATCACACTCTCCAGTTCCATCCACGTGGCTACAAAAGGCCATATTTCATTTTTTCTCATTGCCACATAGTATTCCATTGTGTATATAAACCACAATTTCTTTATCCATTCATCAGTTGATGGACATTTAAGCTCTTTCCATAATTTGGCTATTGTTGAGAGTGCTGCTATGAACATTGGGGTACAAGTGGCCCTATGCATCAGTACTCCTGTATCCCTTGGATAAATTCCTAGCAGTGCTATTGCTGGGTCATAGGGTAGGTCTATTTTTAATTTTTGGAGGAACCTCCACACTGCTTTCCAGAGCGGCTGCACCAATTTGCATTCCCACCAACAGTGCAAGAGGGTTCCCGTTTCTCCACATCATAAAAGCCATGTATGAAAAGCCCACAGCTAATATCATCCTCAATGGGGAAAAACTGAGAGCTTTTTCCCTGAGATCAGGAACACAACAGGGATGCCCAATCTCACCGCTGTTGTTTAACATAGTGCTGGAAGTTCCAGCATCAGCAATCAGACAACAAAAGGAAATCAAAAGCATCAAAATTGGCAAAGATGAAGTCAAGCTTTCGCTTTTTGCAGATGACATGATATTATACATGGAAAATCCGATAGACTCCACCAAAATTCTGCTAGAACTGATACAGGAATTCAGCAAAGTTGCAGGATACAAAATCAATGTACAGAAATCAGTTGCATTCTTATACACTAACAATGAAGCAACAGAAAGACAAATAAAGAAACTGATCCCATTCACATTTGCACCAAGAAGCATAAAATACCTAGGAATAAATCTAACCAAAGATGTAAAGGATCCGTATGCTGAAAACTATAGAAAGCTTATGAAGGAAATTGAAGAAGATTTAAAGAAATGGAAAGACATTCCCTGCTCATGGATTGGAAAAATAAATATTGTCAAAATGTCAATACTACCCAAAGCTATCTACACATTCAATGCAATCCCAATCACAATTGCACCAGCATTCTTCTGGAAACTAGAACAAGCAATCCTAAAATTCATATGGAACCACAAAAGGCCCCGAAGAGCCAAAGGAATTTTGAAGAAGAAGACCAAAGCAGGAGGCATCACAATCCCAGACTTTAGCCTCTACTACAAAGCTGTCGTCATCAAGACAGCATGGTATTGGCACAAAAACAGACACATAGACCAATGGAATAGAATAGAAACCCTAGAACTAGACCCACAAACGTATGGCCAACTAATCTTTGACAAAGCAGAAAAGAACATCCAACGGAAAAAAGACAGCCTCTTTAACAAATGGTGCTGGGAGAACTGGACAGCAACTTGCAGAAGGTTGAAACTAGACGACTTTCTCACACCATTCACAAAAATAAACTCAAAATGGATAAAGGACCTGAATGTGAGACAGGAAACCATCAAAACCTTAGAGGAGAAAGCAGGAAAAGACCTCTCTGACCTCAGCCGTAGCAATCTCTTACTCGACACATCCCCAAAGGCAAGGGAATTAAAAGCAAAAGTGAATTACTGGGACCTTATGAAGATAAAAAGCTTCTGCACAGCAAAGGAAACAACCAACAAAACTAAAAGGCAACCAATGGAATGGGAAAAGATATTCGCAAATGACATATCGGACAAAGGGCTAGTATCCAAAATCTATAAAGAGCTCACCAAACTCCACACCCGAAAAACAAATAACCCAGTGAAGAAATGGGCAGAAAACATGAATAGACACTTCTCTAAAGAAGACATCTGGA
Source organism: Felis catus (assembly GCF_018350175.1). Taxonomy (NCBI): domain Eukaryota; kingdom Metazoa; phylum Chordata; class Mammalia; order Carnivora; family Felidae; genus Felis; species Felis catus. Next base: position 83,268,704 of record NC_058368.1, read on the forward strand.
TGGCCAACAAGCACATGAAAAGATGTTCAGCGTCGGTCCTTATCAGGGAAATACAAATCAAAACCACACTCAGGTATCACCTCACGCCAGTCAGAGTGGCCAAAATGAACAAATCAGGGGACTGTAGATGCTGGAGTGGCCATGGTTTTTCTACTATCACCATTCCCTAAGGGACCTGAGAAGAGTCATACTTGTCTATGCTTTGGGTAAAAGACCCATTAATTTCAGTCCTTGCTGTGAACTCCATAACATCCTACAGCCCAATCTCAAACCCTCTTACCCATGCTCTGAGAAACATCCTGTCTTCCCTGGGGCTCACTGGGAGACATCTCTCCATGCATTGAAGACACCACTGATGTCTTTCACATTGTGGATGCTGAAATAGCCTTATAACTCAGTTACAGTCCATCTCAGGCATAGTCCAGAGCAATCCTGTATGCTCATGATTCTGGAAGGAAGTATGCCCATCTATGGTGTTGAGGGCATGCCTGCAGAAAGTGGTTCTACCTTTACACCATGAAGCAACCCTGTGAGTCACTCCCATTACCGTTCAGCTGTCATGTGGGGTCAGCCATGATTGTCCAGGAAATTGCCAAATGACTTTGCAGAAGTCTGTGTGAAATTCAACAATACATTTCTTCAGACCAGACAGAGGCCTGCTATCCTCACACCTAACTGTAGACTCAGAAATGGGTACTATTTCCCAGTACTAGCCCTACTGGCAAAGGTAGGGCTAGAGGAGTTCTCATATTCTTAGGGAACAAAAATAATGAATGCTCACATTAGCTCTGATAACAGGTTGAACACTGTGGAGCCCTCTGTGGACTCAGAAGCATGCATATGAACTGACTGTAAGTCCATTTAACTAAGATTTCATAAGCAATGTCATCAGACTGGAGACTGGAGCATATGGTCTTTACTTCCTGTGGTAAGTCTTTAAATACTGGAAAAGGGGTTTTATTATTCAACTGTACAGCCACAAATTCAAGTTTCTATTAGTCTCAATGAATCAGACCAACTCGATACCACCAAAGGAAAACAGAAAGAAACAACTAAACGAAATAAGAAAAACAATGTAAGAACAAAATGAGAAGTTTAGTAAATAAAAGCCATTAAAATGAACCAAGCAGAACTCCTGAGACTAAAAAATGCAATGGTTGAATGAAAAATTCAGCAGAGATCTTCTACAGAACAATTAATCATACAGAAAAAAATGTCCATGAACTCAAATACAGGTCATTTGAAGTTAGTCAGAAACACTGAAAAGTAAAGAATGAAAACAAGTGAAGAAAGCATATAAGACTTATGGGATATTATCAAGTGCATAAATACACAATGTCATGGGACTCCCAGAAAATCAATGAAAGGGACATAAACTTTATTAACAGAAATAATAGCTGACAAATGTTCCAATTATGGAAGGAATATGAATATCAAGACTCCTAAAGCTCAAAAAACCTTGACCCAATAGAAGATCAATTCAAAGACAATAGTCACAAGACACAATATAATCAAACTGTCAAATTCAAAAACAAATTAAAAAATTGAAGCAGCAAAAGAAAAGTGATTAGTAAGAGAGGTTAAATCCCATTAGGTTATCAGTGGCTATCTCAGCAGAAATATTGGAGGCCAGCAGGGAGTGTGAAGATACATTCAAAGAGCAAAAGAAGAAAGAAAGAAAGAAAGAAAGAAAGAAAGAAAGAAAGAAAGAAAGAAACTACCACCAATAAAATTATACCTCAGAAGTAAAGGAGACACAAAGACATTCTTAGGCAAATGTTGAGTTAGTTCATCCATAAAACTGCCCTAGGAGAAATTCTAAATATTTTTTCCTGTTAAGTGAAAGAAAAGTAAGTATTAACATGAAGGCATATGAAATAATAAAACTCAATGAAATAGATAAACACATACTCAAATTCTGAATAATATAATATTGTAATGTCATGTGCAAGTCTCAATTATTAGAAGTGACAACAGCTATAATAATTTGTAATGGACATTATTTTTAAAAATATAAAGTGTGACACTAATAGCATAGAAGAAAAGAAGAAAAAGTGTAGAATTCTTATTTCGGTTGTTAGATTCCAAGTGTATGCAAAATTATATAGTATTTGTCTTTCTCTTATTTCACTTAGACTAATACCTGCTAGTCTATCCGTGTTGTTGTTAATGAAAAGATTTTATTCCTTTTCTTATGACTAATGCACATATATACCACATGTTCTTTATCTATTCTACATTGTTGGACACTTGGGTTGCTTACATTTCTTGACTATTAGAAATAATGGTGCAATAAATTTAAGGTACCCTAAAGAGTCAAAGCAATCTTGAAAAAGAAGAAAAAATGGAGGAATCACAATCACAGATTTCAAGATATACTACAAACTTGTATTAATCCAAACAGTATGGTGCTGGTACAACAATAGACACATAGATCAATAGACTAAACCAGAGAGCCCAGAAATAAAGTGATGATTATATGATCAACTAATCTTCAACAAAGCAGGAAAGAATATTCAATGGGAAAAAGGCAGTCTACTCAACAAATGGTGTGGGAAAAATGTACAGCTATATGGTTTCTTACACTGTACACAAAAATAAACTCATATAGATTAAGGACTTAAATGTCAGAACTAAAACCATAAAACTCTTAGAAGAGAGAACACACACTGATTTTTCTGACATAAGCCATAGCAAAATTTTTTCTAAATATGGTTCCTAAGGTAGAAGAAACAAAAGCAAAAATAAATTATTGGGACTTCATTAAAATAAAAGTCTTTTACACAGTAAAGAAAACAATAACAAAACTAAAACACAACCTACTGAGGTAAAGGAAAGAAGAGGGCAATGTAGGAAGACGCTGGGCTCACATCATCCTGCTGTTCGCTTAGATTCCACCCTCATCTGCCTAAATAACCCAGAAAACCTCCAGACGACTAGCAGAACAGACTCTCTGGAGCCAAGAGTAGACAAAAGTAATATGGAAGAGGGTAGGAAGGGCTGAGAGGCAGAGTGTGCTACAAGGAGTGGTGGGAGAGAGCCAGGGTAGTGGAGGGACAGCCCACCTGGAAAGGCAGAGCCCCCAAAGTCTGGCTTGCAAAAGTAGAGGGCCCGATTCCATGAGTTCTGACAGCCAGTGGGACTTAACATCTGGAATGTTAAAAGTCAACAACTCTGCTCTCAGAGAGTGGAGAGGGTGAAAAGATGCTGGGAGGGAGAGTTGTTGAGCCCTGGAAGAGAGAGCTCAGCTTGGCGAAGGAACAAAGTCACTGGCAAGTGTCATCCCCCACTCCTATCCTCCAGCCAAAATTACAAAGGGAACCAGTTCTCATCACAAAACTTGCTTGCACTGTGCAAATGCCCAACACGGTGCTGCTGTGGATCTATCCCTCCAACGGGTCTGTCTCCCTCATGGTGCTGCAGGGCCCCTCCCTTAGGTGACCACTGAAGGCAAAGCAAGCTAAGCCTGCCCCTCCCACCCCTGTGCACCCTACAGATCTGCCCCGGCTAATACACCAGATTGCATCAAAGCAGCATCAGAAGTTGGCAGTGTGCAAATAGCCCAGACAGGAGCCACACCACTCCACAGTGAGTCCTACACCTGGGAGAGGGGAAGATAAGGGACACACCAGTCTGCCTGTGTTGCCAGCGGTGGGCTGGGGGCAGAGATCGGTCTGACTGCAGTCCCGCCAACCAGCACAAGTTATTCAGGACAGCACAGGGGAAGTGCCCTGCCATTTGGAGCTACCTCAGGGACTACCCAAAAAGACGAAACAGAAGAATTCTCCTCTAAAGAAAATCCAGGAAGTAGCGACAGCTAACAAATTGATCAAAAACGATTTAAGCAATATAACGAAAAAAGAATTTAGAATAATAGTCACAAAATTAATTGCTGAGCTTGAAAAAAGTATATAGGACAGCAGAGAATCTATTGCTACAGAGATCAAGGGACTAAGAAGTCATGAGAAATTAAAAAATGCTACAAATGAGGTGAAAAAAAAATGGAGTTGGCCATAGGATGGACTGAAAGGCAGAAGAGAGAATAGGTGAATTAGAAGATAAAACTTTTTGAAAAAGAGGAAGCTGAGAAAAAGAGAAATAAAAAAATCCAGAAGTATGAGAGGAGAATTAGAGAACTAAGTGATGCAATCAAATGGAACAATAGGCTTATCATAGGAATTCCAGATGAAGAAAAAGAGAAAGGGGCTAAAGGTGTACTTGAACAAATCATAGCTGAGGACTTCCCTGATCTGGGGAACAAAAAGACATTGAAATCCAAGAAGCACAGAGAACACCCTTCAGACATAAATTGAGTCAATCTTCTGCACAAAATATCGTAGTGAAACTGGAAAAATACAAGAATAAAGAGAAAGCTTTGAAAGTAGCTAGAGATAAACAGTCTCTAACTTACAAGAGTAGACACATAAGAGTAGTGCCAGACCTATCCACTGAAACTTGGCAGGCCAGAAAGGAATGGCAGGAAATCTTCAATGTTATGAACAGAAAAAATATTCAGCCAAGAATCCTTTATCCACCAAGTGTGTCATGAATCCTTTATCCACCAAGTCGTCAGAATAGAAGGAGAGATAAAGCCTTTTCCAAACAAATAAAAACTAAAGGAATTCATCACCACTAAACCAGCCTTACAAGAGATCCTAAGGGGAATTCTGTGGGTGAAATGTTGCAAGGACCAAAAAGTACCAGAGACATCACTACAAGCATGAAACCTAAAGACATTGCAATGACTCCAAACCATATCTTTCAATAATAACACTGAATGTAAATGGACTAAACGCTCCAACCAAAATACAAAGGGTATCATATGGATAAAAAAACAAGACCCATCTATTTGCTGTCTACAAAAGACTCATTTTAGACCAGAGGACACTTTCAGATTGAAAGTGAGGGGATAGAGAACTATCTATCATGCTACTGGAAGTCAAAAGAGAGCTGGAGTAGTCATATTTATATAAGACAAACCACACTTTAAATTAAAGGTTGTAACAAGAGATGAAGAAGGGCATTATATAATAATTACAGGGTCTATCCATCAGGAAGAGCTAACAATTATAAATGTCTATGCGCCAAATACGGGAGCCCCCAAATATATAAGATAATTAATCACAAACATAAGCAACCTTATTGATAAGAATGTGGTCATTGCAGGGGACTTTAATACTCCACTTACAACGATGGATAGATCATCTAGACACAGGATCAATAAAGAAACAAGGACATTGAACAATATATTGGATCAGATGGGCTTGACAGATATATTTAGAACTCTGCATCCCAAAGCAAGAGAATATACTTTCTTCTCGAGTGCACATGGAACATTCTCCAAGATAGATCATATACTGGGTCACAAAACAGCCCTTTATAAGTATACAAGAATTGAGATAACACCATGCATACTTTCAGACCACAATGCTATGAAGCTTGAAATCAACCACAGGAAAAAGTCTGGAAAACCTCCAAAAGCATGAAGGCTAAAGAACACTCTACTAAGGAATGAATGGGTCAACCAGACAATTAGAGAAGTAATTAAAAATATATGGAAACAAACGAAAATGAAAATACAACAATCCAAAGGATTTGGAATGCAACAAAGGCAGTCCTGAGAGGAAAATACATTGCAATCCAGGCCTATCTCAAGACACAAGAAAAATCCCAAATACAAACTCTAACAACATACCTAAAGGAAATAGAAGCAGAACAACAAAGACACTCCAAACTCAGAAAAAGAAGAGAAATAGTAAGGATCAGATCAGAAATAAACAATATAGAATCTAAAAAAAGTGTAGAGCACATAAATGAAACCAAGAGTTGTTTTTTTGAAAAAAAATAAAGAAAATTGATAAACCTCTAGCCAGGCTTCTCTAAAAGAAAAGGGAGATGACTCAAAGAGATAAAATAATGAATTAAAATGGAAATATTACAACCAATCCCTCAGAAATACAAGCAATTATCATGGAATACTATGGAAAAGTATTTGCCAACAAACTAGACAACCTGGAAGAAATGGACAAATTCCTAAGCACCCACACACTTCCAAAACTGAAACAGGAAGAAATAGAAAGCTTTAACAGACCCATAACCAGTGAAGAAATTGAATCAGTTATCAAAAATCTCCCAACAAATAAGAGTCCAAGACCAGATGGCTTCCCTGAGGAATTCTACCAGACATTTAAAGCAGAGATAATACCTATCCTTCTCAAGCTGTTCCAAAAACTAGAAAGGGAAGGAAAACTTCTGGACTCATTCTATGAAGCCAGCATTAATTTGATTCCCAAACCAGATAGAGAGACCCAGCAAAAAAAGAGAACTACAAGCCAGTATCCCTTATGTATACGGATGCAAAAATTCTCAATAAGATAATAGCAAATTGAATTCAACAGCATATAAAAAGAATTATTCACCATGATCAAGTGGGATTCATTCCTGGGCTTCAGGGCTGGTTCAACATTTGCAAATCAATCAATGCAATAGATCACATTAATAAAAGAAAAGATAAGAACCATATGATCCTGTCATTCAATGCAGAAAAAGCATTTGACAAAATTCTGCATTCTTTCTTAATGAAAACCTTCGAGAAAGTTGGGATAGCAAGAACATACTTAAACATCATAAAAGCCATTTATGAAAAGCCAACAGCTAATATCAGCCTCAATGGGGAAAAACTGAGAATTTTCCCCCTGAGGTCAGGAACACGTCAGGGATGTCCACTCTCCCTGATGTTGTTTAACATAGTGTTGGAAGTTCCAGGATCAGCAATCAGACAACAAAAGGAAATCAAAGGCATCAAAATTGGCAAAGATGAAATCAACCACTTGCTTTTTGCAGATGACAGGATACCATACATGGAAAACCCTATAGACTCCACTAAAAGTCTGCTAGAAGTAATACATGAATTTAGCAAAGTTGCAGGATACAACATTAATGTACAGAAATCAGCTGCATTCTTATACACTTATAATGAAGCAAAGGGAAGGCAAATAAAGAAACTGATCCCATTCACAATTGCACCAAGAAGCATAAAATACCTAGGAATAAATCTAACCAAAGGTGTAAAAGATCTATATGCTGAAAACTATAGAAAGCTTAGGAAGGAAATTGAAGAAGATACAAAGAAATCGAAAAACATTACATGCTCATGGATTGGAAGAATAAATCTTGTCAAAATGTCAATACTACCCAAAGCTATCTACACATTCAATGCAATCCCAATAAAAAATGCACTAGAATTCTTTTCAAAGTTAGAACAAGCAATCCTAGAATTTGTATGGAACCAGAAAAGACCCCGAGTAGCCAAAATAATATTGAAGAAGACCAAAGCTGGAGGCATCACAATCCCAGACTTTAGCCTCTACTACAAAGCTGTAATCATCAAAATAGCATGGTATTGGCACAAAAACAGACACATAGACCACTGCAATAGAATAGAGACTCCAGAATTGGACCCACAAAAGTATTGTCAACTAATCTTTGACAAAGCAGGAAAGAATATCCAATGGAAAAAAGACAGTCTCTTTAACAAACGGTGCTGGGAGAACTGGACAGCAACATGCAGAAGAATGAAACTAGACTACTTTCTTACACCATCCCCAAAAATAAACTCAAATGGATAAAGGACCTGAATGTGAGACAGGAAACCATCAAAACCCTAGAGGAGAAAGAAGGAAAAAAAACTCTCTGTCCTCAGCCGCCGCAATTTCTTACCTGACACATCTCAAAGGCAAGGGAATTAAAAGCAAAAATGAACTATTGGGACCTCATAAAGATAAAAAGCTTCTTTACTGCAAAGGAAACAATCAACAAAACTAAAAGGCAACTGATGCAATGGGAAAAGATATTTTCAAATGACATATCAGACAAAGGGCTAATATCCAAAATGTATATTGAACTCACCAAACTCCACACCCCAAAAACAAATAATCCAGTGAAGAAATGGGCAGAAGACATGAATAGACACTTCTCTAAAGAAGACATCCAGATGGCCAACAGGCACATGAAAAGACGCTCAACGTCACTCCTCATCAGGGAAATACAAATCAAAACCACACTGAGATACCACCTCACACCAGTCAGAGTGGCTAAAATGAACAAATCAGGAGACTATAGATGCTGGAGAGGATGTGGAGAAACAAGGACCCTCTTGCACTCTTGGTGGGAATGCAACCTGGTGCAGCAACACTCTGGAAAACAGTGTGGAGGTTCCTCAAAAAATTAAAAATAGATCTAGCCTATGAGCCAGCAATAGCACTGCTAGGAATTTACCCAGTGGATACAGAGGTGTGGAGGCATAAGAGGACTTGTACCCCAATGTTTATAGCAGCACTTTCAATAATAGCCAAACTATGGAAAGAGCCTAAATGTCCATCAACTGATGAATGGATAAAGAAATTGTGGTTTATATACACAATGGAAAAGTACTTGGCAGTGAGAAAAAATGAAATATGGTCTTTTGTAGCAACGTGGATGGAACTGGAGAGTGTTATGCTAAGTGAAATAAGTCATACAGAGAAAGACACCATATGTTTCACTCTTTTGTGGATCCTGAGAAACTTAACAGAAGACCATGGGGGAGGGGAAGGAAAAAAAAAGAGAGAGGGACAGAGCCAAACCATAATAGATTCCTAAAAACTGAAAATCAACTGAGGGTTGATGGGGGGTGGGAATGAGGAAAGGATGGGTGATGGGCATTGAGAAGGGCACCTGTCGGGATGAGCACTGAGTGTTAAATGGAAACCAATTTCCCAATGAATTTCGTATTAAAAAATTAAAAAAAGACAGCCTACTGAATTGGAGATGATATAAGCAAGTGAGATATCTGATAAAAGATTAGTGTATAAAATGTGTAAAAAATTTATACAAATCAACACACACACACAAAATAATCCGATTTAAAAATGTGCAGAAGAAATAAACAGGCATTTCTCTGAAGACTTACAGATGGCTGACACATAAAAAGCTGCTCAATGTCACTCATCACAGAGAATTATAGATCAAAACTACAGTAAGATGACACTTCACACATGTCAGAATGGCTAAATAAAAAACAAAAAAAAAAAAACGATTGTTGGCGAGGATTTGCAAAAAACCCTTTTTCAACCCTTGGTGGGAATGCAAACTCATTCAACCACTGTGGAAAACAGTATGGAGGTTCCTCAAAAAATTTAATATAAAATTATCATATGATCCCATAATCTTACATCTGTGTGTTTACCCAAAGAATACAGAAACACTAATTTGAAAAGTTATATGTACCTCTATTTTTATTTCAGCATTAGTTACATTAGCCAAATTATGGCAGCCCAAACATCTATGAGAGATGAATGGATAAAAATGGCATGTGTGTATACACACACACACACACACAGACACACACACACAATGGAACATTACTCAGCCATAAAATTGAATGAAATCTTGTCATTTGCAACAATATGAATGGATTTAGATAGTATAATGCTAAGTAAAATAAGTCAATTCAAGAAAGACAAATACAATATGATTTCACGTATAGATGCAATCCTAAATAAAATTGTAGAAAACATACTGATGGTTACCAGAGGGAGGTGGGTGGTGGTGGTCGGTGAAATAGGAGAAAAGGATTAGGGCACACTTATTATAACGAACACTGAGCAATGTATAGAATGTATAGAATTCTTATATGTGTGTTATGTGCTCTTGCTGTTTTGTCTGTCCACTTTTCCTTTCAGTTCGGTTGTCTGCAGAGGCTCTCATTGCCTGTTGTGGGAATGTTTGCTCCCTGGCAGGGTTGGGCATGCTGTTTCAACAATGTGCATGCTGGTCTGCTTCTAAAATGAGACCTGCCAGTGCAGCTGTATTGACTGGGGCCACATGGGCGGGGCACACACTTTTAGCAAAGGGTTCCTTAGGCTCCTTCAGGTCCCACTGCCATCACTGCCACCAGCACCCAGACTGAGGCCCCACAAAATCTATGGGTCAGAAGACACAGTGTTGGCATTGTTTGCACTGGTCTTCCGAAGGAGGGAACCACAGCATCTGGACTGAGATAAACTTTACTGAAAACTGCAGATCTGCCAAAGTGTGGAGGGGTGAGGCTTTGTGTAAGAAATTTAGGTAGTGAATGTTGATGCCTTGCTGGTTCTTGAAGGTGGTCCTGTGTTTGTGCTGGAAGGGGAGGGAGGGAAATGGTGCCTACAAGTTTCTGTGTTCCTAGAGGAATCTCCTTGTAACCTGTCCTTCTGGGACAATCTCTGAGATGAGAAAATAGCTCTCCTTTCCTCATGCACCAGATGTTTTTCAAAGTGCTATTTCTATGCTGTATCTCCCTGGACTGTATGTCATGTTGTCTCTTTAAGAATGAGGACTCAGTTTCCTATTGCTCGCTGGGTTATCCCAGAACTGAGCCCATTTGTTTTTAAATTTCCAGTTTTCAAATCACTTTGGTTGTAGGAACTCACAAAATTCAGCCTGTCTAGTTTTGAGACAAATGTTATGGGAATTTGTCTTCATGTGGGTTCCCAATGTGGTAGTCTGTTTCTCACCCTTTCCTCACTCAGGGCTCCCTCTCAACCAGGTGTATCCATTTCATACCCCAGCACATCTCCACTCCTGGAGAGATATCTCCACACTCTGATGTGTCCTCTTTTCTACCTTTAGTTGTGGAGTTAGTTATTTGGGCTGTGTTCTGGGTTATTTATGCTGATGTGAGTGTTACCTAGTTTTTTCCATGGGGTTCTTAGGGTCTTATTACTCCACTATCTTCGCAGCCTCCTGATCTGTTTCATTATTTTTTATGGTATCTATTTGTTGAATTTCTCACTTTGTTGAAATACAGTTGTTGTTTTTTTTTTTTTTCTAATTCTGAGCCTGAATGACTCAGAATGACTTTAAGAAGATTATTTTTCACTGTTTATCAAGCAATTCATTAATCTTCATTTCAGTTACTGGGCTTTTTTTTTTTTTTTCTTCTGTTGCTGCCATGTTATCTGATCTTTTATGATATCGGTAACTTTGCATCAAAGTGTGGCACACATGAAGAATGAATCACTTCTTCCAGTATTTACAAAGTTGATTTGGAAGTGGAAGTCCAACACAGTCTGAGGAGCCAGAGATTGTGTGTGGACTGGTGCTTGGAGACCATGACAGGCCTTCTCAATATATGAAGTCAGGGAGATGTGCCACATTTGTTGACAGGAACTGGCTTGGCATCAGGTTCCTTTTGGGCTGGTCCAGAACATGATGTTTGTTGATGTTCCAGAATCTGTATACATGATGACAACCACACTGGTATCAGGCAGTACTGAAACAGAATTGAAGCCTTATTCCCTAGAGGTGGGCTTTGAGCCTGGGTTCAGCCTCTTAATAGGGCATATCCTGAGCCCCAAACTACAAAAAACAGCCTGATGCTTGAGTTAGCTTGGAGCCCAGGTCTGCATAGATTGTCCTGTGCTAGGGAAAACTTAGAGCCTTGGTTCTTTAGTACCAGCCTTGTGATGGGGAGGCCTGAGGCCTGGCTCTGCAGGAGCCATCTTGGAACTACAGAGCACCTGAAACCTGCACCTAAATATTCAGTCTTGACACTTATATTCACTGAGGCTATTGTGGAACTTTAGTCTCTCACAAACCCCAATGTTCACATTACTCTATTTTTACTGCAGGTGTGCTTCAAGGAAAAGGGATCTCTCTAGCCCTATCCTGGGTGACCTCAGTGGAACAGTGACTTGGGTCAAATTGAAATTATTGTTTATATTCTTCTCAATGTCATTTCTTATTTTTGTGCTTCACTTAAGTTCTGTGATCACTCTGTTAGAATTAAGGACTCTGATGAGGGCATTTTTATTTATGGATGGTTATTTCTATCAGTGTTTCTGTGAAAGGAAACATGCTGATATCTCCCACTCTGCCATTTTGCTAACATCCTTGTATAATATTCTTGATTACTGTTGTGTTATAGTAAGATTTAAAGTCAGTGCCAACCTTTTGGCTTCATTCTGCTCTTTCAATATTATGTTTAATATTATACATATTAACTTTAAAACCATTTTCTTGATGTCTAAAATTAACTTTCTGAAATTTTATTTAATTTTTTAATGTTTATGTATTTTTGAGAGAGAAAGACACAGAGCATGAGCAGAAGATGGGGAGAGAGAGAGAAAGAGAGAGAGAGAAAGAGAGGTAGACACAGAATCTGAAACAGGCCACAGACTCTGAGCTGTCAGCACAGAACCCCATGTGGGACTGAGACCCACAAACCCCAAAATCATGACCTGAGCTGAAGTCAGACACTTAATCAACTGAGCCACCCAAGCTCCCCAACTTTCTGGAATTTCAAATCTATAGATTAATGGGCAATAAAACTGTCATTTTGATAATAATGAAGCTTTTTATCTATTAACATGGAATTTTCTTAGTATATACAGTTTTTTTCATACAAATATTATAGATATTTTACAAGCTGTCTATATATTTTAGTTTTTTTATTATATTTTAGTTTTTACTGTTTTTAACTTAAAATTCCAATTTTTCATTGTTCATATAAAATAGTTGATTTTGTACATTAACCCTATATCCTTTAATTTTGCTAGAATTACTTATTATTTTAATGTTTTTGGTTGATTATTTGGATTGTTCCATATAGGCAATACCAACTCCAAACAAAATATATTTATTCACTCTTCCAATCTATATCTTTTATTTATTCTTTCTAGGCCTCAAATAGGTAATCCCAGATAATGTTGAAAAAGAATAATGGGAATAATTATTCCTGCTTTTTGCTTGCCTTATCTTGATTTTAGCAGAAAATCATGTTTGCCAACATTAATTATGATGCTACCTCTGTGTATTTAGCAGAAGTTCTATTTTTATTATTTATTTTATTGAACTGTGGATGACACAAAATATTATTGGTTTCCAAGGCATAACATAGTAATTTAATTAATAGATTAGTAAATGTTTAATATAAATGTAGATACAATCTATCATTATACAAAATTATTACAAAAATATTGACTGCATCATTTATGTTAAAATTTTCATTGCTATGAATTATTCATTTTATACCTGTAAGTTTATATCTGTTTGTCTTTTCCGCCTACCTATTTTACCCATTCCTTATACCCCTTGCACTTGCAAACTCTAGTTTTGTTTCTATATTCTGACTTTCCTTTTCTTTTGTTTCCTTTTTCTTTTCTCTCTCTCTCTCTCTCTCTCTCTTTTCTTTTTTGGTTTGTTTGCTCATTCATTTGTTTTGTTTTCAGATTACACATATAAGTGAAATAATAAGATATTTTTTCTGACTTATTTCACGTAGCATAATGCCTTCTAGGTATGTCCATCTTGCCATGAATAGCAATTATTTCTATGGCTAGCATGCCATTATATATATATATATATATATATATATATATATATATATACACCAATCTTCCTTATCCACATTTATCAGTGGACACTTGGGTAGCTACCATACCAATCTGGCTATTGCAAATAATGCTGTAATAAACAGAGAGGTTCATGTATGTTTTCAAATTAGTGTGTTTCTATTCCTTGGGAAAATACCCCATAGTGGAATTACTGGATTATATGTTAGTTCTATTTTTATTTTGTGAGAAATATTCATACTGCCTTCCACATTAGCTGCATAAGTTTGCATTCCCACCAACAGTACAATAGCATTACTTTTCCTCCATATTCTTGCCAACACTTGTTTCTTTTGTTTTTTTTTTTTTTTATTTTATCCATTCTGATAGGTGTAAGGCACTATATCATTGTGGTTTTAATTTGCCTTTCCCTGATGATGAGTGATGTTGAGCTTCTTTTCATGTGTTTATTAGCCATCTGGATGTCTTTTTTGTATAAATGTCTGTTCATGTCTTCTGCCCATTTTTAATTGGATATTTTGTGTGGTCTGTTGGCATTAGGTTGTGTAAGTTCTTTATATATTTTGGATACTAACCCTTTTCATATGTCATTTGCAAATATGTTCCCCCATTTTGTAGGTTGCCTGTTAATTTTGTTGATTGTTCCTTTTCTTTGCAGAAGTTTTTATTTTGATATAGAACAAATAGTTGATTTTTGCTTTTGGTCCCCTTGCCTCAGGATACATATATAGAAAAATGTTACAAAAGCTGATGTCAGAGAAATTACTGCAGAGAAATTACAATTTTTATGGTTTCAGGTCTCACATTTAGGTCATTCATCATTTAAAATTTATTTTTGTGTATGGAATAAGAACATGGTCAAATTTCATTCTTTGGCATGTAGCTGTACAGTTATTCTAATACCATTTGTTGAAAATACTTTTTTCTCATGGCATATCCCTGCCTCTTTTTTTAAAGTTTAATTAAGTATTAAATTATCTTTGGGTTTTCTATTCTGTTCCACTGATGAATGTGATTATTTTTGCCAATGTCATACTGATTTGATTACTAGAGATTTGTAGTAATCCCTGAAATCTGGGATTATGATACATACAGTTTTGTTTTTCTGTATCAAGATTGCATTGGCTATTTGATTTTTGGGGGATTTCAGTAAAATTTTTGGATTCTTTATTTTAGTTCTGTGAAAAATGCTTTTGGTATATTAATAGGAATTACATTAAACCTGTTGATCGATTTGAGTAGTATGGACATTTTGTCAACATTTCTGCTTACAAACCATGAGTATGTAATATTTTCCCATTATTTTGTGTGATCAGTTTCTTTCAACAATGTTTTATAGTTTGTAGAGTACAAGCTTTGACTTCCTTGGTTAAGTTTATTCCTAAGTATTTTATAATTTTTGGTGCAATTTAAGTGGGATTGTTTTCTTAATTTCTCTTCCTGCTGTTTCATTATTAGTTATATAAATGCAATATATTTCTTTATACTGACTTTGTATTCTGACACCTTAGAATAATTCTTTTAACAATTACAGTAGTTTTTTGGGAGAGTCTTTAGCATTTCCTATATATGGTTTTGTGTAATCTGCAAATAGTGAAAATGTTACTCCTTCCTTACCATGTTGGATGCATTTAATTTTTTTTCTTATTTCTCTGTTGTGGCTGGGACTTGCAGAAGTATGTTGAATAAAAGTGGTAAGAGCGGATACCTTTGTCTTGATATTGATCTTATGGTAAAAACTGTCAGTTTTACTCATGTATGATGATAGCTTTGAGTTTTTCATATTGGTCTTTATAATGTTGACATATGTTCCCTCTAAACCTACTTTGTTGAAGGTTTTATTCTGAATGGATGTTGTACTTTGGCAAATTTTTTTTTTTTTATTTTCTGCATCTATTGAAATGATTATCTGCTTTTTATCCTTCCTCTCATCTGTGTGATGTGTCACATTGTTTGGCTTGTAAATACTGAACAAACTTTGAAAGTTTTCATTCCATTTCTATTTGTTTGGATTTGTTTGAATATATTAGGTATTAATTCTTCTTTAAATGTTTGTAAAAAAGCAGTGTATAAAGTAATATGATCTGGGAAATAGGACAATTTGGTTCCAATTGTTTGGAAAAATATGTAGTATCAGTTGATACAACTTCTTCCCTCCCTTTAGCTGTATGCAAAACACTCTGTAAATTTTATATCAGGCGATCATCAATCCATGTCTGATAGGTAGATCATTATTCCCAATTAGAGATGAAAAAGCTGAAGTTGAAAGAAGCACAGTAAATTGTTCCAGGTCACACACAAAGTTGCTACGACTTCTTTTCTGCCCATCTGACTTACGTACTTTGGGCTCCTGAATGCTCATGATCTTGCCTCTGCTTGCACAACTGAGCCTCCTTAGCTGGGGGTAGGCAGATTTCTGCTCCCTAAACACATACCATACTGTATTTATCTTTATTTGTTTGGCTGATTTCACTTAGCATAATGTTCTCCAGCTTCATCCATGTTGTTGCAAATGGCAGGATTTCCGTTTTTGTTTTTGTTTTTTACTTTTTGAGACTGAGTGGTATTCCATTATATGTATATGTCATGTTGTCTTTGTCCATTCATCTGTCAATGGATATTTGGGTTGTTTCTATATCTCGGCTATTGTGAATAATGCTGCAATGAACAAGAGAATGCAGATTTCTCTTTAAGATCCTAGTTTAAAATCATGTACAATAAATATATACAGCTTTTTACTCATCAATTGTATCTCAGTAAAATAGCTTTCAAAATCAAAATAAATAAATGAATGTTTGGTAGAATTCACATGTGAAACCATTTGGCCTGGACTTTGTTTGTTGAGAGATTTTTTATTACTTATTCAATTTCTTTGCTGGTTGTTGGTCTGTTCTAGTTATATATTTCTTCTTTCAGTTTTACATAAACGTTGAATATAAACTTGTATGTTTCTAGGAACTTATCAATTTGTTCCAGGCTGTCCAATTTGTTGGCATATAGTTTTTCATAATCTCATATAATTGTATTTATGTGGTATTGTTATTGCTACTCTCTCAGTGATTTTATTTGAGTCCTTTCTCTTTCCTTTTTGTAAGTCTGGCTAGAGACTTATCAAATTTTTTTTCACATGACCAGCTCCTGGTTTTATTGATTTATTCTATTGTTTCTTTACTTTCTATACCATTTATTTCTGCTCTAATCTATCAACATTAACCACATTATGGAAAGAGCCCAAATGTCCATTGACTGATGAATGTGGTATATATATACCATGGGATAAAATATACAATGGAGTACTATTTGCTGATCAAACAGAATGGAAACTTGCCATTTGCAACAACATGGGTGGAACTAGAATGTATTATGCTGAACAAAACAAGTCAGTGCGAGAAAGATAACTATCATATGATTTCACTCATATGTGGAATTTAAGAAATAAAACAGATGAACATAAGGGAAGGGAAGGGAAAATGAGATAAAAACAAAGATGGAGACAAACCATAAGAGACTCTTATAGAGAAGAAACTGAAGGTTGTTGAAGGTGTGATAGTGGGGGATGGATGGGCTAAATGGGTGATGGGCATTAAGGAGGGCACTGTAATGTGCACTGGGAGTTATATGTAAGTGATGAATCACTAAATTCTACTGGTAAAACCATTATAACACTATAAGTTAACTAACTTGGATTTAAATAATATTAAAAAAATTCCAGGTGTTACTCTCTGCTGATTGTAAGAAATCCTGAAATTTGGCTTCACTTGGTTTCAAAGTCAAACATTATGGAGATTTTTGTTTCATATGTAGGTTACCTGTGGCTTAAGTACTGATTATGAGTGTCTACTTATCCCCATCTCTGCACCTGTAATATCTCCCCACCCCAAGGGCGGTTCTATAGGTCCTGTTAGCTCCTACTCATGTGTATGCCCTTCTTACCTTTTTTTATGTGGCATCTTTCCTACATTTAGCTGTGTAGAGTCTGTTCTGCCAGGCTTTGGGTGTTTTCTGGGTAATTTACACTGATGTGTGTGTTATCTAGTTGTATTAATGGGCTGAGGTGAGCTTAGGGTTCTGCTAATCTGCCATCTTCCTCAGAACTCTATATCGTATCCATTTATTTATTGATAGGGAATTATGTCTCATCCATATCTAGCTATTATAAATAATGCTGCAATAAACATAAGAGTACACATATCTTTTTCTATTAGTATTTTCATTTTCTTTGGGTATTTTTTTTATATTTTAATTTTTTTAAATGTTTATTCTAGAGAGAGAAAAAGAGAGAGAGAGCAAGCATGAGTGGGGGAGGGGCAGAGAGAGAGGGGCACAGAAATACATATTCTATATAAATATTCTATTTATAGTATTAGTATCAAGTCCTCTGAAAATAGTGAAAGTTTTAATTCTTTCTTACCAATTTGGAAATTTTTAATGCTTTTTCCTGTCTGATCACTAAAGCTAGGACTTCCGTACTATGTTATATAAAACTGGTGAGAGTAGCCATTCTTGTCTTGTTCCTGGTATTAAAGGAAAGCATTCTTCCAATGACTATAATGTTAGGGGTGGTTTTGTCATATATGACCTTTATTATTTTGAGGTATGTTTGCCCTAACCCCACCTGGTTGAGAGGTTTTATTATGAATGGATGTCCTATTTTGTTAAAGGATTTTTCTGCATCTATTGAGAAGATCTATGTCTTAGCATTTATTTTGTTAATGTGGTGTATTGCATAGATTGATTTGCAGATATTGAACCATTCTTGTATCCCTGTAGTATCATTTGATAGTTATAAGCATTTTTAAATGTATTGTTGAATTCACTTTGCTAATATTTTGTTGAGAATATTTGCACTTTTGTTCAACAAACATAATAACATTTTTCCTCTTTTTTGGTAGTCTCTTTGCCTTGTTTTGGTAGTAGTAGGTATTCTTTAATAATGAGAGGAATTCTGGGGCACCTGGATAGTTCGGTTGGTTAAGCGTTCTATTCATGGTTTCATCTCATATCCTGATCTCAGGGTTTGTGAGTTTGAGCCCCGCATTGAGCTTTGTCTTAACAGCCTGCTTGGGATTCTTTCTCTTTCCCTCTCTCTGCCTCTCCCCCACTTGTGCTTGCTCACTCTTGCTGTGTCAAAATAAATCAACCTTAAAAATAATCAAAAACAAACAAAAAATATGGAAGAATTCTCACCCTATTTCTATTTTGCTGAGAATGTTCTATCTTAGATTGTTGGATATTGTCAATTTTTCTTGAATCTATTAGTATGATTTTATGATTTCTTTTTACTGTTAATGTAATGAATTATATTAATTGATTTAAAATGTAAAATAGCCTTGTATAGGTGGAATAAATGCCCATTTGATCCTGGTGGATGATTTTTATACATTATATTTTTCATGTCTTAATATTTTGTTGCTGAGGTTTAGATTTTTATTCATGATAGTAAATGATATTTAGGGGCACCTGGATGATTTCGTTGGTAGAGTGTGCAACCCTTGATCTAAGGATTGTGAGTTTGAGTACCATATGGGAGTACAGCTTACTGTAAAAAAAAATTGACCTATAGTTTTCTTTCTTAAAATCTCTTTCTCTGGTTTGGTATTAGGGTAAGAGCAGCATCATAAAATAAAGAATATTAACTTTATTATTTTTCTGGAAGAGATTATAGATATTAGGTATAATTTCTTCCCTAGATGCTTGATCTTATTCACTAGTGAATCCATCTTGGCTTTATGCTTTTTGTTTAACAAAATTCTCAATTATTGGGGTGCTTGGATGGCTCAGTCATTAAGTGTCTGACTTGATTTCAGCCCAGGTCATGATCTCATAGGTTAGTCAGTTAAATCCCTATATCTGGCTCTGCCATGACAGTGAAAAGTCTACTTGGGATTTTCTGCCACCCTGTCTCTTTATCCCTCCCCTGCTTGTGATCTCTTTCAAAAATAAACAATTAAAAAATGATCAATTATCAATTTACATTTTATACTAAAATAGATTATTTCTTTCTCCTTGCAGAAGTTGTAGTAGATTGTTAATTTTTTTTAAGTCTATTTTGAGTGTGAGAAAGATCGTACTTGGGAGGGACAGAAAGGAGGAGAGAGAGAGAATCCCAAGCCAACTCTGCACCATGGAGTCCTACGCTTGGCTCAAACTCAGGAACCATGAGATCATGACCTGAGCCGATATCAAGAGTCAGATCCTTAACCAAATGAGCCACCCAGGTGCCCCAAATAGATTGTATCTTTCAATGAATAAGTGCATTTCATCTGTTTTTTTCTAATCTGTAGGAATGGACTTTTCATAATATTTCCTTATTATTATTTCAATGTCTATTGATTCAATAATAGGGGTCATCTTTCAATTCTGATATTAGTAAATTGTGTCTTTTCTCTTTTTATTATTATTCTTTTTTTTATAAGATAACCTGGATAAAATTTATTAGTTGTATTGATTAGAAAACAGGTTTGGGTTCCATTAATTCTCTGTTTTAGTGTTTTCTATTTTAGTGTTATTAAGTACTCCTCAAATTTTATAATTATTTTTTCTCTCTCTAATTTGGATTAAATTTTGTTTTCATTTTCTACTTTCTTATGGTGGATAATTAAGTTATTCATTTTAGATTATGCTTCTCTTTTAATATATCTACTCAATGCTACAAAATCCAATTACTACTTTCACTACATCTTCAAGTATTTTAAGGTTTTCCAACTTTGTTTATATTATTGATTTATAGTTTAATATTGATTTATAGTTTAATTCCTCTTTGGCTTGAGAAAATATTTTGCATGATGTATCTTGTTTTAAATTCATTAAATTGTATTTATAGCCCAGAATGTGGTCTATCTTGGTGAATGTTTCGGGTGAGCTAGCATCAGAATGTTAGATGAAGAATTCTATAGATGTCAATTAAAACCAATTCATTAACGTTACTATTAATTTAAACTAAGTTTTAACTGATTTTTTGCCTTCAGTTTTTGTCAGTACTGATTGAGGAATGAAGTCTCAAAATATAAGTGTGGATTTGTCTACTTCACTTTGCAGTTCTGTCAGATCCTTGCCCCATGCATTTTTATTCTTTGTAGGTGCATACACATTCAGAAGAGCTATGTCTAATTGGATAATAATCAATCTATTGACCCCCTCTTTTGCTTTCTTAATAATTTTCTTTGTTGTAATGTCTGCTTTGGCTGAAATCAATAAGCTTGTTCAGTTTTCTTTTGATTAGTGTTAGCATCATATATTCTCTCCATCACTTTATCTTTAATTTAACAATTTATTTATATTTAAAAAGTTTTTTTAATTGACAACATATCAATTTGTCTTTGTTGTGTTTATCCACTTAGACATTCTCTTTTATTTATTTTTTCTATGTTTTTTAAATAAGTAAGTTGTACCATTAGTATTTTAAGTGTCTATTTATATGTTTGGATTAATAGCTACCATGTGTTGCTATTTTATATTTACTATATTTTTAATTAGTTTCTTTGTTATTTTTGTCTTCCCTTCAGTTTTGTCTCTGTTCATTTTTTAATATAGCTGACCTACAATGTTACAACAGATTTGGGTATATGACATAGTGATTCAATAACTCTATATGTTTTGCTCTGCTCACCATAATTATAGGTATCATCTATCTGGTTTTAATTTACACTTCATAATTCTTTGTCTCATAACTTAGGATATCAGCTTTTACTGTTTTGTTTTGTGTGTGTGTGTGTGTGTGTGTGTGATTGGTTACCCTAGAATTTGCAATATGCATTGACAACTAATTCAAGTCCACATTCCAATAACAATAAACAAGTTCACAGTTCAATTACCTTATAACAGAGTGTTCTCAATTATTTCCTTGTATTTATTACTACATTTCTGTCATTCATTAAACATCTATAAAGTATATACACTAAATACATTGCTATTTCTTCTAGTGTCTTTGATTTTGTTCCTCCTTTATCTCTGGGTTTTCAAAAATACATCTTTAATAAAGCCTGAAACATGTAGTATTTTAATTTTTAAAATGCAATTTTTATTTGAGTTCTATTGTTGTAGAGGAAAGTTGAGTGGCAAAGATGAAGTATTCCATAGTCTTACTATTGGTTCTTGGTCTCTAATGAGCCTGTGTGCCTAATCTGTGAGCTTCACAAATTATCTCATTTTCTACTCACTTAGGTGATGCAGAAAATAGAGACAGGGTATGAAATTGGTGTTTTGTTTTCTTTGTTGAAGTCAGAAAATGCTGGGTTTGGCTATTTCCCTTCCTTATCATGAAAAAAAAATAGAAGTGGCTGTAATTAGGTATTTCTCTTGCTCCAGGCTTGTTAGGTTCTCATAAAACCCTAGATGACTTGGATGTCTGATTACTTTTAAGATTTTAGTTTTAATTTTATTTTTCAGCAACAAGACTATGATGGGCATGATTTTTTTTTTTTTTTTTGGCATTTGTACTGTTGGATATTTTTGAGATTCTTCTGCATTGATGACTTTTATCAACCTTGAAAATATATGGACAATATATTTTAAATATTATTTGTGCCTTTTTGTATGTATATTTTTTGAGAATCTCATTAACCATATATTAGAATCCACAACCATATCCCATATGTATTCCTTCTTTTACCAGCTGTCCTATGTTTGCATTTCACAAAATTCAGAATCTGTTCTAGGAAAAACTGCTTATACATTTGGGTTACTTACTTTTCATTTGTTATGCAGCATCACACAAATGCCCCAAATTAGTCTGTTTTTCCCCCTTTCCTCTACAGTTTTTTTTTTTTTACTCAACATTTCTCCTGTCTTTCAAAATTTTTTTTTTCAACGTTTTTTATTTATTTTTGGGACAGAGAGAGACAGAGCATGAACGGGGGAGGGGCAGAGAGAGAGGGAGACACAGAATCGGAAACAGGCTCCAGGCTCCGAGCCATCAGCCCAGAGCCTGACGCGGGGCTCGAACTCACGGACCCCGAGATCGTGACCTGTCTGAAGTCGGACGCTTAACCGACTGCGCCACCCAGGCGCCCCTCTCCTGTCTTTCAAATGAAAAATTATTTCCTCTTGGTCATCCTTAATCCTAAAACTGTGTCCAGATTAGCAGATGCTTTTGAAGATACAAAAGTAAGCAATCATCAGCTCATTTAGGAAAACCTCTCCCTCTGGATTTTCAATGAATCTAGTCTTGGTTGTTCCCATAGCTGTTTGATATCTTTAAAATATATTTTTAATTATTTATTATTTTTCTCTACTTTTGCAGTGGAATTATTTATCTGCCAAAGGCTTCTACATCCTACCTAGAAAATTAAGTCCATAATATGTGTTACTTATAATGTATTAATTCATAACTTTGAACATTTAAGTATTTGTAATTTCTTTTGATATTTTTATACAGAACAGATTTATTCTTTAAAATAACTTTTAGAGATTTTAATGGATGTTATTAATTAATCAGAATTATTAACACCTCCAAGTTTATTAATCTTCAAATTAAAGAGTTTTTTTTTATTAATAAGCCCATAGAGAAGTGCTGTCTCTAATTTTATTATTGATAGATCTCTAAATAATATTACATATAAGAGGTATAATTGCATCTCATTTGTTTTATTAGTTCTGCAAACATATTGACAAAATTCAAATAGGACAATAAAACAGAGATGTTTCACCTTTTGCAGGCTTTTGTAATTTCACAACTTTGTAACTTGCCTTCTGGGATGATCTTTATATATTTTGAATACTAATCCCTTATTGGATATGTCATTTGCAAATATCTTCTTCATTCAATAGGTTGTTTTTTAGTTTTGTGGTTGTTTCCTTTGCTGTGTAGAAGCTTTTTATATTGAGGTACTGTCAATAGCTTATTTTTGTTTTTGTTCCCATGTCTCTGGAGACCTATCTAGAAAAATATTTCTTATGGCCAATGCCAGATACATAACTGCCTATTCTGTCTTCTAGCATCTTTATGGTTTTAGGTCTCACATTTAGGTCTTTCATCAAATTTCAGTTTATTTTTGTGTGTGGTGTAAGAAAGTAGTCCAGTTTCTTTTATATGTAGCTGTGGAAAAAAGGAAGAAAAACAAAAGGAGAGACATACCAAAAAATAGACTCTTACCAGTAGATAACAAACAGATGGCTACCAGAGGGAATGGGTGAAGTAGATGAAGGGGATTAAGACAGTATTGGAAATGTGGACATTTAAGTATAATAGAAACTTTTTTTTTAACATTTGACTATTAAATCATATAAAAACAATAGCAATTCCTCCATTAAACAAGTGCAATGAATTCAGATTAAGGATATTTTTAAAGAAAAACTACTTGTTTTATTGTTAAAATAAATACAAAATTTAATTAATATAAAAAAGAGCAAAGAAAATCTTACTAATATAATTAGTGGTTCTCTGTTTAGTATAAACATATATAACATTAGAAATAAAATGGCAAGAAAGAAGGAAGAAAGGGGCAGATGGAAATAGGGAGAAAGGACAAAAGTAAGAAAAGGTATAGAAAATAAGGAAGGCATATAAAAGAACCTTTAAATTCCATATCCTACTATTATATTTAAATAAAAATATGTTGAATAAGAATATGTGACAGTAACAAATAAAAGTAGAATCCAAATAATTTAGAAATGTGTAAGCTAATTTTATATATCTCTTATGATTAAGTCACTACATTATAAAATGATTAATTAAAATAATTGTATTTGTTACATTTCCATCTAGGTATTTCAAATTTACTCCTAAATATTATTTGAACATTATCAAATATACAGCATTTTATTTCTAAATTTTTAAATTAATTTTAAAGATTAGTCTTTTTATTCATCAGACTGGTTTAATATGCAACACCAGAATCTTTCTAATATTATAGGAAATAGCTCCATCAATGTATGTATGTTTGTATGCATTTTCTTATTTATTTATTTATTTATTTATTTATATTGAGATATAATTGACATATAATGCTATAGCCATTTTAGTTGTACAATATAAAAATTTGCTTTATGCAAATATTGTGAAGAAATAACCACATTATCTTTAATTAACATCTATTATCAACTCATTTCATGATCTCAAGGTAGTGAGATTGAGACCCGCATTGGGCTTGTGCTGAATGTGCAGCTTGCTTGGGATTCTTTCACCTTCTCTCTCTCTGGACGCCCCCCCCACCTCATCTCTCTCAAATTAGAAAGAAAGAAAGAAAGAAAGAGAAAGAAGAAAAAGAAAACTAAAACAAGCAAGCAAACAAACAAACAAAAAACTTAGGATAGAAGTGAATGTTATGTACAGAATCCCCTGGATTAGGAATCAAAGCTGCTTCTCTGTTTCAAAGTGACCAAGGTACTCTGTACAGGAAGAGAATTTTATTCTTATTGTTAAAATCTCAAGAGAAAAATATTTGATAGTCTAGGTAATTAATGATATGGTCTTCTCAATGAGTAAGAAAGCAGCAGTCACTCACAGTAGGGTGCTGGCATGACACCTTATAGTTGCAGAGTGTATTTGGAAAGAGATGATGCTTTCTATTAACTCTATATTTGGCCTTGTCTATTATCTCAACACGATCAAAGGTCAGGAAGAAACTTACATTTTCAGCACTTAAGATTTTTAAAGAGAGGAAGGGCCAGCAAGGAGAATTAGGGGGATCTGAAGTTCGCTCCTCTCTCAAACAAAGCAGTGTTGAAGACAAAGGACTTTGAACCCCAAGAGTCTGGGAGGCAAAGACACAGAGTGGCTCCCAGGGACTCACCAGGACCACCTGATTGTCCATAGGTGTGTAATTGCAAACTGGGAGAGATAAAACCAAACAGAGGGGAGGGATTCCCTTCTGCTGAGAGACAAAGGTAAGAGAAATAGAGGCTGGGGAAGCATAGGACTATATCTAGACAAGAGAAAAACCTCAAACCAGGACAGAGAAAGATCCAATCTCTAACTGAGGGGCTTTATCCAGACTTGGGACAGCTGCCCTCCACTCACCTGTGGAGGAGGGGAGCCACCCCAGGCTAGGTGGCTAGGTCAGGAACTCAGTCCATAGTAGGAGAAAGTGATCCCCTCCCTGGAGTGCTGTGGGAATGGAAAAGTGTGCCTACATCCGCCAGACAGAGACCACATATCCAGTGGCATGAATCAGCTCTTCCCCAGTACCGAGGCCCACAGAGCAAGAGTTTGAATCCTAGCTAAGTGCCAGGGCATGAGAGTTGGCTGAGTGAGACAAACCACCTCATTTGTACCCATGGCACAGTGAGGATGGCTTGAACAGATTGGTTTGGGACATCTAGTCAGTGGAGAAGAGACTGTTGCCATTTTTCTTCCTACCATCAAGATGGGCCTCAGGGATCAGACAGCAGGGCCCACAGTAGGGGGGGGGGGACCCGCCTACACCAACCCATGCCCCTCTGTGCATGGTAAATGTCTCTCTACTGGAGTGGGATTGACACTGATAAACCAGACAGTCCCTACTCCAGACCAGCACTATTGCATTGCCTGGTTTAATTCTTGGACGTTTCTTATTATATAGATATATTCTTCCTTCCTTTCCTCTTTCTTATCTCCTCCCACCTCTAGTCTCGTTACTCTGGTTGTTAGTTTGTTTAAGCAGACATATTTAATCCGTTCTCTTGATACATATTCTACACCTCCTCATTTTCCTTTCTCTCCCTCTGGAATAATTAAGCCTTATAGTTTCTCTGTCTGGACAACTTTTTCTTCTTTTCTTTCCCTCACCTCCTTCTTTATTTCCCTTTATCTCTCTCTGGATTAAACCATATAGTTTCTCTGACTGGTATTTTTTTTTCTTATTTCATGCCCTTGTCATTTCTCTCTTTGTATGGCATAAGTCCTCTTCCGTCAGCACCACTTCAACCCTGTTGTTTATTTGTAGCTGGTGTTTCTGTTTGTGTGTGTGTGGTTTTGTTTTCTGTTTGTTTTTGGTTTGTTTGTTTTTATTTCCAGAGGTTCTTCAACCAACAAATCAAAACACACCTGGTGGAGGGTCTAAAACATCAACCACCAGTAAGGAGATAAAGTATCAAAACTCAAAACAAGAGAGACCAAGTAACATTCTAAAAAAAAAAAAAACACCTCCTGAAGGGCTAGGACTGAGACAGTGTATGACCAGTGTATGCTCGCAGGTGGACAGCACATAACAAGCTTTTAAAACATGTAAGGGACAGAAAACTAGTCAGAATTATGAAACAAAAGATTTCTTATAAAAAGAAATTCCAGTAAGAAATGAAAACTAAAGATTTTCTCGAAAAAGATACATGAATATAGTTGAAATCATTGTTGCACTATATGCAAACTAACTTGGATGTAAATTTTAAAAAAAACTTAAAAATATGTACCTGAACAAGAATTTAAAATAACAGTCATAAGATTAATGGCTGGACTTGAAAAAGCATAGAAGAGACCAGAGAATCTATTGCACAAATCAAGGAACTAAAAAACAGTCATGATGAATTAAAAAATGCTATAAATGAGGTGCAAAATAAACTAGAGGCAGTTGTAGTGAGATTGAAGAGGCAGAAGGGAGAATAGGTGAATTAGAAGATAAAACTATGGAAAAAGATGAAACTGAGAAAAAGAGATAAAAAAAATTCTGGATCACAAGGAGAGAATTAGAGAACTAAGTGATTCAATGACAGAATGATATCTGTATCGTAGGAGTTCCAGAAGAAGAATAAGGAGTGAGAAAGGGGCTTAAGGCGTACTTGAACAAATCATAGCTGACCATTTCCCCAATCTGTGGAAGGAAACAGGTATTGAAATCCAAGAGGCACAGAGAACTCCCTTCAGACATAACTTGAATTGATCTTCTGCATGACATATCATAGTGAAACTGGCAAAATACAAGGATAAAGAGAAAATTCTGAAAGCAGCTAGGGATAAACAGGATCTAACTTATAAAGGGAGACCAGTATGACTAGTGACAGACCTATCTACTGAAACTTGGCAGGCCAGAAAGGAATGGCAAGAAATCTTCAATGTGATGAACAGAAAATTTATGCAGCTGAGAATCCTTTTCTGTCATTCAGAATAGAAGGAGAGATAAAGGTCTTCCCAAACAAACACATACTGAAGGAATTTATCACCACTAAACCACCCCTACAAGAGATCCTAAGGGGAACTCTGAGTGAAATATGGCAAGGACCACAAAGTACCAGAGACATCACTACAAGCATGAAACTTATAGACATCACAATGACTCTAAACCCATATCTTTCTATAATAACACTGAATGTAAGTGTTCTTAATGGTCCAGTCAAAAGACATAGGATATAAGATTGGATAGAAAAAAGAAGATCCGTCTATTTGCTGTCTAGAAGAAATGCATTTTAAACCTGAGGACAGTGTCAGCTTGAAAGTGAGGTGATGGAGTATCATCTATCATGCTACTTGAAGTCCAAAGAAAGCTGGAGTAGCCATACTTATAACCAACAAACTAGATTTTAAAATAAAGGCTGTAGCAAGAGATGAAGAAGGACATTGGATAATAATTACAGGGTCTATACATCAAGAAGAGCTAAGAATTATAAATGTCTATTCACCCAATTTGAAGCACCCAAATATATAAAACGGTCACAAGCATAAGCAATCTTATTGATAAGAATGTGGTAATTGCAGAGGACTTTAATACTCTACTTATAGCAATGGACAGATCATCTTGGCAGATAATCAATAACAAAACAATGGCCCTGAATGATACACTGGACCAGATGGATTTCACAGGTATATTTAGAACTTTTCACTCTAAAGCAGAAGAATATACATTCTTCTCAAGTGTACATGGATCATTCTCCAAGATAGATCACATACTGAATCACTAAACAGCCCCCAATACATACCAAAGAATTGAGATCATACCATGCACACTTCAGATCACAATGGTATGAAACTGAAATCAACCACAGGAATAAGTTTGGAAAATTTCCAAGTTCATTGAAGTTAAAGAACATCCTACTAAAAAACAAATGGGTCAATCGAGAAATTAAAGAAGAAATTTAAAAAAATATATGGAAATAAGTGAAAATGAAAACACAAGAATCCAAACCCTTTGGGATGTGCCAATGGCGGTCCTAAAATGAAATACATTGCAATCCAGGCCTATCTGAAGAAACAAGAAAAATTCCAAATAGAAAAATCTAACAGCACATCTAAAGGAACTAGAAGTAGAAAAACAAAGAAACCCCAAACCCAGCAGAAGAAGAGGAAATAATAAATATTAGAGGAGAAATGAACAATATAGAATAAAAAAAAACCAGAACAGATCAATGAAACTAAGGTTTGGTTTTTTGAAAAAATAAAGAAAAATTGATCAATCTCTAGCTAGACTTCTGAAAAAGAAAAGAGACAGGACACAAATAGATAAAATCACAAATGAAAATGCACTTAACCAATCCCTCAGAAATACAAGCAATTATAAGGGAATAGTATGAAAAAAACAACAACATACAAACTGGACAACCTGGAAGAAATTGAGAACTTCTTAGACACCCACACACTACCAAAACTCAAACGGGAAGAAAGAAAAAATTTGAACAGATCCATAACTAGTGAAGAAATTTAATCAGTTATCAAAAATCTCCAAACAAGTAAGAGTCCTGGACCTTATGGCTTCTCAAGAGTATTCTAGCAGCCATTTAAAGCAGAGTTAATACCTATCCTCCTCAAGCTGTTCCAAAAAATAGAAGTGGAAGGGAAACTTCTTGACCCATTCTACGAAGCCAACATTACTTTGGTTCCCAAACCAGAGACCCCCAAAAGAGGACTATAGCCAAATATCCCTGATGAATATGGATACAAAAATTCTTAACAAGATACTAGCAAATCTAACTCAATACCATATAAAAAGAATTATTCACCATGAATAGGTGGGACACATTCCCAGGCTGCAGAGCTGGTTCGATATTCACAAATCAATCAATATGATACATCATGTTAATAAAAGAAAGACTAAGAACCATATTATCCTGTAAATAAATGCAGAGAATGCATTTTACAAAATACAACATCCTTTCCTAATAAAAACCCTCAAGAAAGATGGGAGAGAAAGAACATACTTAAACATCATAAAAGCCATTTATAAAAAGCTCACAGCTAATATCATCCTCAATGGGGAAAAACTGAGAGATTTCCCCCTGAGATCAGAAACATGACAGGGATGTCCACTCTCACCACTGTTGTATAATATAATGTTGGAAATCCTAGCATCAGCTGTCAGACAACAAAATGAAATAAAAAGCATCAAAATTGGCAAACAAGCAAACTTTCACTTTTTGCAGACGACATGATACTCTACATGGAAAAGCCAAAAGCCTCCACCAAAAGACTGCTAGAACTGATACATGAATTCTGGAAAGTCCCAGGGTACAAAATCAATGTACAGAAACCATTTGTTTGTTTTTTATACACAAATAATGAAGCAACAGAAAGAGATGTAAAGAAATTGATCCCATTCACAATTGCACCAAGAACCATAAAATACCTAGGAATAAACCTAACCGAATATGTAAAAGGTCTGTATGCTGAAAACTATAGAAAGCTTATGAACCAAATTGAAGAAGACACAAAGAAATGAAAAAAAAAACATTCCATGCTCTTGGATTGGAAGAATAAATATTGTTAAATGTCAATACCACCCAATGCAATCTACACATTCAATGCAATCCCAATCGAAATTGTACCAGCTTTCTTCTCAAAGTTAGAACAAACAATCCTAAAATCTGTATGGAACCAGAAATACCCCAAATAGCCAAAGTAATATTGCAGATGGAAACCAAAGTGGTAGGCATCACAATCCCAGAGTTTAGGCTCTACTACAAAGCTGTAATCATCAAGACAGTATGGTATTGGCACAAAAACAGACACATAGACCAATGGAATAGAATAGAGAACCCAGAATTGGACCCACAAAATTATGACCAACTAATCTTTGACAAAGTAGGAAAGAGAATCCCATAGGAAAAAAACAAACAAAAAAAAAACCGAAATAGTCTCTTTAGCTAATAGTACTGGGAGAACTGGACAGCAACATGCAGAAGAATAAAACTGTACCACTTTCTTACACTGTACATAAAAATAAACTCAAAATGGATGAAAGACTTCAATGTGAGACAGGAAACTGTTAAAATCCTACAGGAGAAAGCAGGCAAAAACCTCTTCAACCTCACCTGCAGAAGTTTATTACTTGACACATCTCCAAAGGCAAGAGAACTAAAGCAAAAATGAACTATCTGGATCTCATCAAGATAAAAAGTTTCTCTACTGCAAAGGAAATGATCAACCAAACTAAAAGGAAACCTAAAGAATGAGAAAAGATATTCACAAATGACATAGTGGAAAAAGGGCTAGTATCCAAAATCTATAAAGAACTTACCAAACTCCACACCTGGTAAACAAATAATCCAGTGAAGAAATGGGCAGAAGATATGAATCAACACTTTTCCAAAGAAGACATTCAGATGGTCAATAGACGCATGAAACGAAGCTCAATGTCACTCATCATCAAGGAAATAAAATGAAAGCCACACTGAGATACCGCCTAACACTGATCAGAGTGGCTAAAGTGAACAAATATGGAGA
This sequence comes from Felis catus, assembly GCF_018350175.1. NCBI lineage: Eukaryota > Metazoa > Chordata > Mammalia > Carnivora > Felidae > Felis > Felis catus. Next base: position 83,299,640 of record NC_058368.1, read on the forward strand.
CTATAGATGGTGGTGACTATGTGGAGAAACAGGAACACTCTTGCACTGTTGGTGGGAATGCAAACTGGTGCAGCTGTTCTGGAAAACATTGTGGAGGTTCCTCAAAAAATTACCAAATAGAACCACCCTATAACCCAGCAATAGTACTACTAGGAATTTACCCAAGGGATACCGGAGTGCTGATGCATAGGAGCACATGTACACCGATGTTTATAGCAGCACTTTCAACAATAGCCAAATTATGCAAAGAGCCTAAATGTCCATCAACTGATGAATGGATAAAGAAGACGTGGCTTATGTATACAATGGAATACTACTTGGCATTGAGAAAGAATAAAATGATTCCATTTTGAGCAACGTGGATGGAACTGGAAGGTATTATGCTGAATGAAATAAGTCAGTCAGAGAAGGATAGATATCATATGTTTTCTCTCATATGTGGATATTGTGAAACTTAACAGAAGTCAATGTGGGAAGGGAAGGGGAAGTTACAGAGAGGGAGGGAGGCAAACCCCAAGACTCTTAAATACAGAGAACAAACTGAGGGGGATGGGGGAATGGGGGAGAAGGGAAAATGGGCAATGGGCATTGAGGAGGGCATGTGTTGGGATGAGCACTGGGTGTTGTATGTAAGCCAATTTGATAATAAATTATATTAAAATACAATAAAGAACAAAAAATGCAATTTTATTTTAAGTGAGTTAACAGTAGGAGGAATTATTTGTTAATATTTATGATAAAAAGGTATCCTTTATGAATACTCTCATTCATAAATTGTTTATGATTGTTATAATGTAGGTTTCTGCATACACACACACTATATCTATGTATCTATCTATGTATCTATGTATGTATTTATGTTTCTATCTATCATCCATCTATATAAGCATACATAACACAATACATTGTTGCCATTACCATTGTGAATAAACTGTTAACTATTCAAGCAAACAATACTATGAAAAGTAGAAATTTTATTATACCTTGCCTTTTTCCTTCTTTGATTCTCTTCCTTATTTCAGGTAGAATCAAGTTTTTGACCTATATTATCTTCCTTATATCTAAATAACACATTAATTATTTTTACAAGATAGGTATTCTCTTAACAACTTTTCTCTATGTTTCCTGATAAATTATTTATTTTACCTTCAATTTTGAAGAATTATTTCTCAGGATACATATTTCTGGTTTGGTGTTTTCTTAACACATTAAATATATCACTCAATTCTTTTGTTTGCATGGTTTCTCGGGTGAAGTCAAATATTCTTTTTAAAAAAATTTATTTTAATTTGAGTATAGTTAACATAGAGTGTTATATTAGTTTTAAGTGTACAATATAGTGACTCAACATTCCATGCATCGCCCAGTGCTTATCACAAGTGCATGTCTTAATCCCCATCACCTATTTCACCCATTCCCTCACACACCTCCCCTATGGTAATCATCAGTTTGTTCTCCACAGTTTAGAGTCTGTTTTTTTGTTTGTCTCTTTATCTTTTTTTTTCTTTTTCTGTCTTTTTTTTTCTTAAATTCCATATGTGAATGAAATTATATGGGATTTGTATTTCTCTGACTTATTTTGCTCATTCCTATAAAGATGAGGTATATTTTCCATGTTGCTTATTTTTTTAATGTTTAATTATTTGGAAGAGAGAAAGAGAGAGACAGAGAGAGAGAGAGAGAGAGAGAGAATGAACGAGGGAGGGGCAGAGAGAAAAGGGGACAGAGGAGGATCCAAAGCAGGCTCTATGCTGACAGCAGAGAGCCTGAGCCCAATGCAGGGCTTGAACTAATGAACCGTGAGATCATAACCTGAGCCTAAATTGGATGCTTAACAGACTGAGACACCAGTCTGATTCTTTCAGGATCATTTTAAAATTAAGATATAACTTACATATAACATTGCATAAGTTTAAGGTCCACAACTTCTTGACATAATACATTTATGTATTATAATATGATTAACATGGTAGTGGTAACTAACAGTTGTATCACATCACATAACTATCATTTTTTGTAAGATAAAAACAGGTATGGTTACAAGAGTCTGAAATAAAAGGTACCATTTACCACTATACATTTTCCCCTTCAACTTAAGCATGCATTTAAAACATAACTGCCCCCCCCAAATATTTATCTTTCTTTATTTGTAAATTTGAATGATATGCCTAGATGTAGTTTTGTTTTGTTTGGCATTTTATAGTCCTTATTATTCCTAGCTTTCTGGATCTGCAGTTTGTTGTCTCACATTAAAATATAGAGACTCAGGAACATGGTAGTGTAGGAGAATACTGAACTCACTTTGTCCCAAGGACACACTGAATAAACAATTACACCTATGTGACCATTTCTGATAATGATCTGGTGAGACTGGCAAAACAGAACTTACACACCTAGGCATAGAGGCCATATCAAACAGTGTAGAGGCACAGAAACATGGTATGAAACTAATGCCCTGGAACAAAAATAAAAAACAAACAAACAAACAAACAAAAACACAAATGGAAGGGACATTACAATCATTGGGAAATAAGGCCAGACTCCCATTAGGCATTATTGCTTCTGGAGACTTATACTGGGAGGACAAATACTGATAATGTCTGCCTTTGAAAATCAGTGGAGCTTAACTACAAGGGCTTTAAAAATTGCAAAGGCCTAACTCTGGGGGAGTCAGAGGAAAATAGGAAGCTGAGTCCCTTATCTTAAAGTTTTAAAAATACCCAGAGTATATGTGAAGGAGATTTATTGACTGACCTTAGATAGAAGAACAGGGATTTGCAGGAAAATTTTCTGGGAACAAAAATGCTGGTAGGTGCCATTTCTCATGCCCTCCTCAGCCTAGATAGTTGTATACTTGTGAAAGCAATTTCTAACACTATCCATTAACCTTGATAGCATTTTTGTGCTCTGCCTCAGTATTTCCTTGCAAAACCACCCCACCCAACTCATCAAACTTGGCAGGCATTCTTGAAAGTGCCTGTCTTGCCACACCTTGCACAAAGCCACAGCTGGGAATAGTGCTACTCCAAAGTGACTCCTACCTGGGGGTGAGGGTAGGTAACCCTGGAAACTAACACACCTATGGTTCCTGCAGACAGGCTTTTTTGGTGGCCATACAAATGGTGTTCCCATCTGTGGCTGAAGCTAATTGCCAACTAGTAGCGTGCATTCCACCCCACCACCAGTAAGCACACATCAGCTGTATCCAGAATTCTCAGGGGGAAAAAAAAACTGTTACACACAAGAAAAACAAAGCACATAAGTTTATCAACTGATTTTTGCAGCAGACACTTTGCAAGCAATAAAGGAATGGCATGATATATTCAAAGTCATAAGAACAACAACAACAACCACCAAGAATATTTTACATGGCAAGATTGTCAGAGATGAAGAGGAAGAAAATTTTTTTTCCAGATAAAGAAAAGCTAAAAGAGTTCATTACTAGTAAACCAGCCTCACAATAAATATTAAAGGAAATTATTTAGGAGGAAAGAAAAATACATAACTAGAAATAAGAAAATTAGGAAAGGAAAACTTCATAGGTTAAAACAAACATATAGTGAAAATCTTAGAGTAATCAGGTATAAAGCCAATATGGAGGGTAAAAATGCAAAAATAATAAAATAAATTATATCTACAAAATTGACAAAATGGGTAGACAAAATTGAAGATATAAAATATGACATCATATACCTAAAAGAGAGGGAAAGTAAAAAATTAGTGCTTTTAGAATGTGTTTGACTCTAAGCCACCATCAATATAATATAGAAGGCTATACATATAGGATGTTATATATGAATGCAATGGTAACCACAAATTAAAAACCCATAATCCCATAATATATATACAAAAATATAGAGAAGTGGATTCAAGCATAATACTAAAGAAAGCTATCAAACCATAAGAGAAAAAAGATAACAGGACCAGAGAAAAAATACAAACAAAACAAAACAAAACAAAACAAAACTAAAACAAACAAACAAATAAAAAACAATGACAGGGGTGCGTGGGTAGCTCAGTCAGCTGACCTTCTGACTTCAGCTTAGGTCATGATCTCATGGGTCCTGAATTTGAGCCCCCATCGGGCTCTGCACTGATAGTGAGGAGCCTGATTGGGATTCTCTCTCTCTCTCTCTCTCTCTCCCTTTCTTCTGTCTCTTTGTCTCTCTCTCTCTCTGCCCCTCCCCTGGACGTGCTTTCTGTCTCAAAATAAATTTAAAAAGTATTTAAAAATAAAGAGAAAAATGACAAAAATTTAACAAAATGTCAATAAGTACACACCTATCAAAAATTACTTTAATGTAAATGAACTAAAGACTCCAATCAATAGGCGTATGGTGTACCTCTCTATCTTTTTTTACCCCCATGTTTATTTCTTTTGTTTTTTTTTAATTACACATAGGAGTGAAATCATATGATATTTGTATTTCTATGGCTAGCTTACTGCATTTAGCGTAATACTCTTTAGTTCCATTCACATCATTGCAAATGGAAAAATTTCATTTTTAATGGCTGAGTAATATTACATTGTGTATAAATACCACTTCTTCATTATCCATTCATCCAGTAATGGGCATCTGGGCTCTTTCCCATAATTTGGCTATTGTATATAATGCCACTGTAAAAATCAGGATGCATGTATCCTTTCTAATCAGTAATTTTCCATTCTTTGGGTAAATACCTAATAGTGCAATTTCTGAATCATAGGGTAGTTATATTTTTAACATTAAAAAAATTATTTACTTATTTTGAGAGAGAGAATTAGACTGCACTTGTGAGCAGTAGAGTGGCAGAGAGAGAGGGAGATATAGAATCCCAATCAGCCTCCACATTATCACATTATTGAAGCACATTAGTGGGGCACATTATTGAGCCCCACGTGGGGTTCAATCTCATGAGTGCTGAGATCATGACCTGCGCTGAAATCAAGAGTTGGACTCTTAACCAACTGAGCCACCCAGACACCATTTTTTTAGTTTATTTATTTATTTTGAGAGATAAGGAGTTATTTTAACTTTTCGAAGAAACTCCATACTGTTTTTCCAGAGTGGCTGCACTAGTTTGCATTCCCACCAACAGTACAAGAGGGTTCCCCTTTCTCTGCATCCTCGCCAACACTGCTTATTTCCACTGTTGTTGATTTTAGCCATTCTGACATATGTGAGGTGATATTTCATTGTAATTTTGATTTGTGTTTCCCTGATAATGTGTGATATTGAGCATTTTTTTATATGTATAGTAGTGATCTGTATGTCTTTGGAAAAATATTTGTGTATGGTTTCTGCCCATTTTAACTGGATTATTCACTTTTTGGGTGTTGAGTTTTGTAAGTTCTTTATATATTTTGGATACTAACCATTTATCATATATGTTGTTTGCCAATATCTTCTTCCATTCCATAGGTTGACTCTTACTTTTGTTGTTTCTTTTGCCGTGAAGAAACTTTTTTTTATTTTGATAAAATATCATTAGTTTATTTTTGCTTTTGTTTCTCTTCCAGCAGGAGACATATCAGGTAAGATTTTTCTAAGCTTATGTGAAGAAGGTTACTATCTGTGTTATCCTCTAGGATGCTGATGGTTTCCTGTCTCATATTTCAGTCTTTAATCCATTTTGAATTTATTTTTGTGTATGGTGTAAGAAAGTGGTCCATTTTCATTCGTGTCTTGCTGTCTAGTCATCTCAACACCATTTGATGAAAAAACTATATTTTTCCATTGGATAATCTTTCATGAGTTGTCAAAGATTAGTTGAGCAGATTGCTGTGGGTTCATTTCCGAATTTTCTGTTCTTTTCAATTGATTTATGTGTCTCTTTTTGTGCTAGTCCCATGCTGTATTGATCAATACAGATTTGTAATATAGCTTGAAGTGTGGAATTGTGATGCTTCCAGATTTGCTTTTATTTTTAAATATTGTTTAGGATATTCATGGTGTTTTATGATTCTATACAAATTATAGGATTGTTTGTTCTAGCTCTGTGAAAAATGCTGGTGATATTTTGATAGGGATTGCATTTAATCTGTAGATTGCTTTGAGAAGTATAGATATTTTAATAATATTTTTATTCCAATCCATGAAAATGGAATGTCTTTCCATTTCTTTGTGTAATAGCCAATGTCTTTGATAAGTGTTTTATAGTTTTCAGAGTACAGATCTCTTACGTCTTTGGTTAGGTTTATTCCTACTTATCTTATTGGCTTTGTTGGAATTTCAAATGGTATTGATTACTTCATTTCTCTTTCTGCTGATTCACTATTGGTGTTTAGAAATGTAAGAGATTTCTATACATTGAGTTTTGTAGTTTTGTATTCTGCATCAGTTCCAGCAATTCTTTGTAGTGTCTCTTGGGTTTTCTATATAGAACATCATGTCATCTGCAAATAACAAAAGTTCTACTTCTTTTTGCTGATTTTGATAACTTTTATTTATTTGGGTTATCTGATTGCTGTGGCTGCAACTTCCATACTTGTTACATAACAGGGGTAAGGGTGGACATTTCTGCCTTGTTCCTGACCATACAGGAAAATATCCAGTTTTTCCCCATTATGGATGATAGTAACGGTGGGTTTTTCATAGATAGACTTTATTATGTTGAGGTATACTTGCTCTATCCATACTTTGTTGAGGGATATTTTTAAAATCATAAATGCATGTTGTACTTTGGGAAATGCTTTCTTCTGTATCTATTGAAAGGATCATATGGTTCTTACCCTTTCATTTATTAATGTGGTATATCATATTGAATGATTCACAAATATTGAACCATCTTTTATGCCCAGGAAAAATCCCACTTGATTGTGGTGTATGTTTATTTAATGTAACATTAAAGAAATTTGCTATCATGGATTCAATTTGCTAGCATGTTGTTGAAAAGTTTTTCCTCCACGTTCATCAGGGATATTGACTTGTAGTTCTCATTTTTAGTGGAGTCTTTGGTTTTGGAATCATGGTAGTACTATCCTCTTAGAATGAATTTGGAAGTTTCAATTCCTTTTCTATTTTTTGGTGTAGTTTAAGAGTAATGGGTATTAGCTCTTCTTTAAGTGCATGGTAGAATTCCCCTGTGAAGCCCTCTAGCCCTGGACTTTTGTTTGTTGGGATATTTTTATTACTAATTCAATTTCTTTGCTGGGTATCAGTCTCTTCAACTTTTCTACTCCCTCCTGTTTCAGTTTTGGTAGGTTATATGCTTCTAGGAATTTTACCCATTTCTGCCACGTTTTCCAAGTTGTTGGAATATAATTTTTCATAATATTCTCTAATAATTATTTGTCTTTCTATGGTGTTGTTTGTTATTTCTCCCCTTTCTTTTGTGACTTTATTTGTTTGTTTTTTTCTCATTTATTTTTGATAAGTCTGGCAAGGGGTATATCCATTTTATTATTTTTTTTCAAATAACTATCTCCTGGTTTCATTGATCTGTTTATTGTGTTGTTGTTGCTGTTGTTGTTGTTGCTGTTGTTTCTATATCACTTATTTCTGCTCCAATTTTTATTATTTCCCTTCTGCTGGCTTTAGGTTTTGTTTGGTGTTCTTTGTTTTCATAACTCCTTATTTAAGGTTGGATTGTTTATTTGAGATTCTTCTTGCTTCTTGTGGTAGGCTTCTATTGCTATATACTTCCCTGTTATGATCACTTGCTACATCCCAATGTTTTAGGCCCATAGTGTTCATTTTCATTTGTTTCCACTTATTTTGTTTTATTTTTTCTTTGGTTTCCTGGTTGACCCATTTATTTTTTAGTAGCATGAGATTTAAAATCCACGTATATGTGGTTGTTCTTTTTTTTCTTTCTTGTGGTTGACTTCAAGTTTCATATCATTGTGCTCAGAAAATATGTCTGGTCTGATCTCAATATTTTTATACTTGTAGAGGCCTAAATTGTGACCTAGCATGTGATCTATTCTGTAGAATGTCCATGTGAACTTGAAAGGAATGTGTACTCTGCTGATTTAGGATTAAATGTTCTGAATATAATTATTTAGTCCATCTAGTCTAGTATGTCACTAAAGTCATCGTTTTCTTATGGTTTTCTGCTTCAATGATCTGTCCATTGAGGTAAGTGAGGTGTTAAATTTCCCTAACATTATTGTATTTTTATCAGTGAGTTCCTTCATATTTGTTAGTCTTTTTTATATCTGGGTGTTTCTGTGTTGGGTTCATAAGTATTTACAATTATTTAATCTTCTTGTTGGAAAGCTCCATTTATTATGATATATTGCCCTTCACCTACTGTTACAGTCTTTGATTTAAAGTCAAGTTTGTCTCATATAAGTATTGCTATGCTGGCTTTCCTTTGACATCAATTTGCATGATTACTATTTCCCCATCATCTCACTTTCAATCTGCAGGTGATTTTACTTCTAAAATGAGCCTCTTATTGGCACATATAGATGGGTCTTGCTTTATACATTCTGACACCCTATGTCTTTTGATTGGAGAATTTATTTCATTTACATTCAGAGTATTTATAGGTACGTATTTAGTGCCATTTTTGTTATTCATTTTTTACTTGTTTATGGAGATTTTCTCTGTCACTTTCTAGTCTTTGTCAATTTTGGTCTTTCCTACTCACTCATAGAGTCCTCTTAATATTTCTTGCAAGGTTGGTTTAAGTAGTCATGACCCATTTTAGTTTTTTGTTTGTCTTGGAAACTCTATCTATTTTTCTATTTTGAATGATAATCTTCCTGGATATTCTTGGGTGCAGATTTTTCTCATTCAGCATGTTGAATATATCATGTCATTCAATTCTGGTTTGCCAAGTTTTTGTGGAAAGAGCTGTGGCTGTCTCTATGGGTCTTCTTTTATAAGTTAGAGAGTTCTTTTATCTGGTCACTTTTAGCATTTTTCTTTATCACAGTATTGCAAATTTAATTATAATATGTCTTGACATAAGCATGATTTTGTTGCTTTTAGTGGTAGATCTCTGTGCATCCTGGATCTGGATGTCTGTTTCCTTCCCCAGATTAGGAAAATTTTCAGCTATTATTTCCTAAAATAAATTTCATGCTCCCCCACTTCTCTTCTTCTCGTAATTCTACGATATGAATTTTACTATGTTTGATTGAGTCACTGAGTTCCCTAAGTCTATTCTTTTGACCCATAATTTTCCTTTCTCTATTTTGTTCAGTTTCACTATTTTTCATTATTCTATCTTCTTTATCATGTATTCATTCCTTTGCTTCTTCCATCCTTGTGGTCATTACATACAGTCTGTTTTGAATCTCAGTTATAGCATTTTTTTTCACTCTGACTGGTTTTTTTTTAAGTATTTTATCTCTGTGGTAAGGGTCTCCCTGATGCTTTCCATGCTTTTCTCAATCCAAGCTACTATCTTATTATTATTATTATTGCTTTAAATTCTCAATCAGTCATGCTACTTTTATCTATTTCAATTAGCTCTCTGGTGGTGTCCTTTTCCTGTTATTTCTTTTGGGATGAATTCCTCTGCCTTGACATTTTTTGTAAGTCCCTGTTTTCTTCTCTGTGTTAGAAAAGCCTATTATGTTTTATGGTCCTGATAGTAATGGCTTTATGAAGAAGAGATCATATAATGTCCAGGACCTAGTGCTTCACGGAGTATCTCTGATGTGTGCTGTGTGCACTCTGTTGCTATACTTTGGCTGTTCTACCCCTTATTCCTGTCATCTGCAGACGGCCTGCAGTGGGAAATGTTTGGACCTGGGCCAGGTTGTGGTGAGTTTTAACTAGGTGTGCTGTGGTTGGCTTGTTCAATGAGACCTGGTGCTAGATTCCACTAGAACTGAAGGATTGCAGGACTCTATGGTTGGTAAACATGGTGTGTATGTGTGGTTTTACGCTGGTCTTCTTGGGAAGGGGTCTTCTTGAGCTGGTCCTACAAGACATTTTACCAAGAAAAGCAGTAACAGTGGAGCACAGTGGGGTGAGACTTGGTGTAAGCAGGTTAGGCAGGCTGTGTTGGCATTGCCCTGTTTACTGAAGTTGTTTAAGCTGAGGTGCAGAGGAGGGAATGGTGCCACCCAATTCCTTTGTCCCCAGAGAAGGGTCTATGTGGTTGCTACTCTCAGGGTAGTACACCCAGAAGAGTAAATAATTTCCCCTGTGCATCCCAGGTGTTTTTCTGATGGCCATTTTCATGCTGTCTGTCTCTGGGTTGCTTGCCTACCTGGAGAAACACAGTGCACTTTGGGCTTTACCACTAAAAATCAACTGACTTAAAACTCTAAACCTTAGGAAGTGCTGTGGCAGTGACCTGTGCTGATCTGGGAACAGATCACACTGGATGGATGCAATTTTGACTGAGAAGGACACCAGAGTGCAGAGTTGTGGGATTTGGAGTAAAGCAGGCTAAATATCTAGTGTCTGGTTTAGCCACCCTGAAAAAGTGTCTCTGAGCACATGTTCAGTGACAGAGGAGAGAGATGTCCTCCACTGGTTCTTTTGTCCTTGGAGAAGTATCTTAGTGAAGCTGCTTCTCACAAATGTCTTACAAGAAGAGAGAAGAATCTCTCTCCCTTTGCCTTAGGAGATATTCAGATTATGCCATCAGTCCCAGGGTTGTTTGCCTGCCTTCTCCCGAGGAATAGGACAGCTTCCTCAGGGTTCTACCTCAATAAGCCCTTGGACCTCTAGAACTCCAGTCTTTGTGGTTGATTGGTTACACAATGTGATGAAAATCAGCCTTTCTCACTTTCCCAGCCAATCAATGGCTTTGGAGAATTGTTCTCCTTGTTCATTCCACTGTACTTTCTTCTCTCTTTCATCTTTCTCTGCAACTAGGGTTTCCACCCCTCTGCAGCACCTGTGACTTGTTTCTCGCCCATACCATGTCTCCACAAATCCTATCTTCTTTGATGTGACCTCTTCTCTCCCTCTAGTTGTGCCGTTTGTTCTGTGAGTCCTCAGATCAGTTTTTTAGGTATTCAGAATGATTTGATAGTTATCTAGTTGTGTTTGTGGGAGACAAACCTAGGGTACTCCTACTATGCAATCATTTTTTAAATGAAATTTATTGTCAAATTGATTTCCATACAACACCCAGTGCTCATCCCAACAGGTGCCCTCAATACCCATCACCCACTTTCCCATCCTTCCCACTCCCCATAAACCTTCAGTTTATTCTCAGTTTTTAAGAGTCTCTTATGGTTTGGTCCACTCCCTAACTTTTTCTTTTATTTTTTTTTTCCTTCCCCTCCCTGATGGTCTTCTGTTAACTTTCTCAGGATCCACATAAGAGTGAAAACATATGGTGTCTGTCTTTCTCAGTATGACTTATTCACTTAGTATAACACTCTCCAGTTCAATCCACATTGCTACAAAAGCCATATTTCATTCTTTCTCATTGCCAAGTACTATTCCATTGTGTACATAAACCACAATTTCTTTATCCATTCATCAATTGATGGACATTTAGGCTCTTTCCATAATTTGGCTATTGTTGAAAGTGCTGCTATAAACATTGGGGTATAAGTGCCCTAATGCCTCCACACTCCTGTATCCTTTGGGTAAATTCCTAGAAGTGCTATTGCTGGGTCATAGGGTAGATCTATTTTTAATTTTTTGAGGAACCTCCACCCTGATTTTCAGAGTGGCTGCATCAGTTTGCATTCCCACCAACAGCGAAAGAGGGTTCCCATTTCTCCACATCCTCATCAGCATCTATAGTCCCCTGATTTGTTCATTTTAGCCACTCTGACTGGTGTGAGGTGGTATCTCAGTGTGGTTTTTATTTGTATTTCCCTGATGAGGAGTGACGTTGAGCATCTTTTCATGTGCCTGTGGCCATCTGGATGTCTTCTTTAGACAAGTATCTATTCATATCTTCTGCCATTTCTTCACTGGATTACTTGTTTTTCGGGTGTGGAGTTTGGTGAGTTCTTTATACATTTTGGATACCAGCCCTTTGTCTGATATGTCATTTGCAAATATCTTTTCCCATTACATTGGTTGTCTTTTAGTTTTATTGATTGTTTCCTTTGCAGTGCAGAAGCTTTATATCTTTATGAGGTCCCAATAGTTCATTTTTGCTTTTAATTCCCTTGCCTTTGAGGATGTGTCAAGTAAGAAATTGCTGCGGCTGAGGTCTGAGAGGTTTTTTCCTGCTTTCTCCTCTATGGTTTTGATGGTTTCCTGTCTCACATTCAGGTCCTTCATCCATTTTGAGTTTATTTTTGTGAATGATGTGAGAAAGTGGTCTAGTTTCATCCTTCTGCATGTTGCTGTCCAGTTCTCCCAGTGCCATTTGTTAAATAGACTTTTTGTCCATTGGATATTCTTTCCTGCTTTGTCAAAGATTAGTTGGCCACACTTTTGTGGGTCCAATTCTGAAGTCTCTACTATATTCCTTTGTTCTATGTGTCTGTTTTTGTGCCGATACCATGCTGTGGTGATGATGACAGCTTTGTAGTAGAGGCTAAAGTCTGGGACTGTGATGCCTCCCACTTTGGTCTTCTTCAATACTAGTTTGGCTATTCAGGGTCTTTGTGGTTCCATACAAATTTTAGGATTGCTTTTACTAGCTTCGAGAGGAATGCTGGTGCAATTTTGATTGGGATTTCATTGAATGTGTAGATTGCTTTGAGTAGTATTGACATTTTAACAATATTTATTCTTCCAATCAATAAGTACAGAATGTTGTTCCATTTCTTTGTGTCTTCTTCAATTTCCTTCATAAGCTTTCTATAGTTTTCAGCATACAAAGCTTTTACATCTTTGGTTAGGTTTATTCCTAGGCATTTTATGCTACTTGGTACAATTGTTAATGGGATCAGTTTCTTTATTTGTCCTCCTGTTGCTTCATTATTAGTGTATAAGAATGCAACTGATTTGTGTACATTAATTTTGTATCCTGCAACTTTGCTGTAACTGTCCCTCCCACCCCTGTGCACCTTGCAGATCTACCCCTGCTAATATGCTCTTAGCCAGATCCTATAGAAGCAGCACCACAAGCCTGTCAGTGTGCAAGTAGTCCAGACAGGGGCCACACCAGTCCACAGTGAGTCTTGCCCCTGGTAGAGGGGAAGAAAATGTACACAACAGTCTGACTGTGACGCCAACATTGGGCGTGGGGCAGACATCTGCCCTGACTATAGCCCTGCCCACCAAGACAGATTTCTCCAGACAACACAGGGGAAATGCCCTGCCATTTGGAACTACCTCAGGGACTACCCAAAATGACAAAATGGAAGAATTCGCCTCAAAAGAAACTCCAGTAAATAGTGACAGCTAACGAATTCATCAAAAACGATTTAAGCAATATAATGGAATAAGAATTTAGAATAATAGTCATAAAATTAATCGCTGCACTTGAAAAAGGCATAGAGGACAGCAGAGAATCTATTGCTAGAGATCAAGGGACTAAGAAACAGTCATGAGGAGCTAAAAAATGCTATAAATGAGGTGCAAAATAAAATGAAGGCAACCATAGCACGGATTGAAGATGCAGATGAGAGAATAGGTGAATTAGAAGATAAAATTATGGAAAAAGAGGAAGCTGAGAAAAAGAGAGATAAAAAATCCAGGAGTATGAGGGGAGAATTAGAGAACTAAGTGATGTGTTCAAACGGAACAATATCAGTACCATAGGAATTCCAGAAGAAGAAGAGAGAGAAAGGGGCAGGAGGTGTACTTGAACAAATCATAGGTGAGAACTTCCCTGGTATGGGGAAGGAAAAAGGCATTGAAATCCAAGAGGCACAGAGAACTCCCTTCAGATATAACCTGAATCCATCTTCTGCACAACATATCATAGTGAAACTGGAAAAATACAAGGATAAAGAGAGAATTCTCAACTCACCTAGGGATAAACAGGACCTAACTTACAAAGGTAGACACATAAGAGTAGTAGCAGACCTAAATACTGAAACTTGGCAAGGCAGAACAGAATGGCAGGAAATCTTCAATATGATGAACAGAAAAACATATGCAGCTGAGAATCCTTTATCTACCAAGTCTCTCATTCAGAACAGATGAAGAGATAAACGTTTTCCCAAACAAAAACTGAAGCGATTCATCACCACTAACCATACCTACAAGAGATCCTAAGGGGGATTCTGTGAGTGAAATGTTTCAAGGACCGCAAAGGGCCAGACATCACTACAAGCATGAAACCTACAGACATCACAATGACTCTAAACCATATCTTTGAATAATAACACTGAATGGAAATGTACTAAATGCTCCAACCAAAAGACACAGGGTATAAGAATGGAAAAAAGGAAAAAAAGACCCATCTGTATGCTGTCTACAAGAGACTCATTTTAGGCCTGAGGACACCTTCAGATTGAAAGTGAGAGGATGCAGAACTATCTATCATGCTACTGGAAGTCACAAGAAAGCTGGAGTAGCCACACTTATATCAGACAAACTAGACTTTAAATTAAAGGCTGTAACAAGAGATGAAGAAGGGCATTATATAATAATCACAGGGTCTATCCATCAATTATAATTGTCTATGCACCGAATACAGGACCTCCATATATATAAAACAATCACAAACAAAAGCAACCTTATTGAGAAGAATGTGGTAATTGCAGGGGACTTTAATACCCCACTGACAACAATGGATAGATTATCTAGGCACAGGATCAATAAAGAAACAAGGGCCCTGAATGATACATTGGATCAGATGGAATTGACAGGTATATTTAGAACTCTGCATCCCAAAACAACAGAATATACTTTCTTCTCAAATGCACATGGAATATTCTCCAAGATAGATCACATACTGGGTCACAAAACTGCCCTTAATACGTATAAAAGAATTGAGATCATACCATGCACACTTTCAGACCACAATGCTATGAAACTTGAACTCAACCATAGGAAAAAGTCTAGAAAACCTCCAAAAGCTGAAAAAAGAAGAATGAAGAAAGCAGAAGAAGAGAAATAATAAAGATCAGAGTAGAAATAAACAATATGTAATCTAAAAAAAAACAACACAACAACTGTAGGGCAGATAAATGAAACCAAGTGTTGGTTTTTTGAGAAAATAAACAAAATTGCTAAAACTCTAGCCAGGCTTCTCAAGAAGAAAAGGGAGATGACCCAAATAGATAAAATCATGAATGAAAATGGAATTATTACAGCCAATCTCTCAGAAACACAAAAAATTATCAGGGAATACAAGAACCATTATATGCCAACAAACTGGACAACCTGGAAGAAATGGACAAATTCCTAAGCCCCCACACACTTCCCAAGCTGAAATGGGAAGAAATAAGAAACTTGAACAGACCGATAACCAGTGAAGAAATTGAACAAGTTATCAAAAATCTCCCAACAAATAAGAGTGCAGGACCATATGGCTTCCCTATGGAATTCTAGCAGACATTTAAAGCAGAGATAATACCTATCCTTCTCAAGCTGTTCCAAAAAATAGAAAGGGAAGGAAAACTTCCAGACTCATTCTATGAAGCCAGTATTACTTTGATTCCCAAACCATACAAAGACCCAGCAAAAAAAGAGAACTACAGGCCAATTTCCCTAATGAATATGGATGCAAAAATTCTCCATAATATACTAGCAAATCGAATTCAACAGCTTATAAAAAGAATTATTTACCATGATCAAGTGGGATTCATTCCTGGGCTGCAGGGCTGGTTCAACATTCACAAATCAATCAATGTGATACATCACATTAATGAAAGAAAAGGTAAGAATCATATGATCCTGTCAATCGATGCAGAAAAAGCATTTGACAAAATTCGGTATCCTTTCTTAATCAAATCCCTCAAGAAATTCGGGATAGCAGGAACATACTTAAACATCATAAAAGCCATTTATGAAAAGCCCACAGCTAATATCATCCTCAATGTTGAAAACTGAGAGCTTTCCCCCTGAGATCAGGAACATGACAGGGATGTCCACTTTCAACGCTGTTGGTTACCATAGTGTTGGAAATCTAGCATCAGCAATCAGACAACAAAAGGAAATCAAGGCATCAAAATTGGCAAAGATGAAGTCAAGCTTTCACTTTTTGCAGATGACATATTATATACATGGAGATCCTGATAGACTCCACCAAAGTCTTCTAGAATTACTATGCAATCTTACCTTTATCTTCTGTCATTTTTTTGTCACTATTGCTAAAATTTGTCAATTTCATTGATGTTGAAAAATCTGTTTCTTACATTGTTCTTTTTCATTGTTTTGCCGTGCTCAATTTCAATAGTTTCAGTCTTATCTCTATTTTTCCTACCTTATCTTGCTTTATTTTTCTCTTACTTTTGTAAATGCTAGAAGTTGGCACTTTAACTTCAGTTTGATCAGTTTGATCTCTAATGGAAGCATTTAATGGTAAAATTGCTGTAGCTATATCACAAATTTTCATACCCATACAAGGAGGTTCTCAGCCATAGTTTGTTTAAGTATCCTTCTTACCTTTTTCTCCTTTTTTTTTTTTTCCTTCTGGGACTCTTATGATATGGGTAGTGTTTCATTTCACGGGCATAGAACCTAGGTCACCCCTCATGATCTACTAATTTTCTTCCTTTTTTTTCCCCAGCATCACTATAGTCCACATTTTTTTCTTTTATTTTAACTATCTATTCTTTACTCTGGTTTTCCTATCCTCACTGTCATTGTATCCAGTTTACTTTGCATCTTATAGCATTTTAAATTCATCCTGACTAAGTCTTAGGTCTTTTATCTCTGCCATAGGGGCTACTCTGTTGCCTTTGTTTTTCTCAAGACCAGCTGTTAGTTTTATGACTGCTGTTATAAATACTTATTCAGATATATTGTTTATATCTGTTTTGAGCAAGTACCTGGCTATGATATCTTCTTGACCTTTCCTTTGGGGACAACCTCTGTCTTGTCATTTTTGCTAAATTTCTGTCTTTTGTGTGCTTTTATTATGTTTCCTGCACCTGACAGTTATACTATATTTAAAGGGGCCATACACTGTCTGGGGACTGACACTACAGGAAGTGTTTCTGGTATATGCTCTGTGCACTGTGTTTGGCTGTGTTTTGGCTGCTCTATCCCAATAGTCAGCCCTCTGCAGAACTCCTACTTCCTTTCAATGGTGAAGTGTATGGACCTTTAAGTAGGTATGCTTTTATTTGTTTGTTGAAGTAACCCTGGAAAAAAGGGGTACAGACTGCTTCCCCAAAACTAAAGGGAACAATAACCAACAGAATTAACAAGCTACAAGGCTTATTCCGTAGAAAAATAAAAGAAAAATGGGGGGGGGGGGGAGAACAGAAGAAAGAGAAAGGAAGGAAAAAGAAAAAAAAATTAAAAAAATTAAAAAAATTAAAAATCAAAAAAAGAGAGAGATAGAAAAGGAAATTGAAAGAAAAGAACTATGAGCCTGATTTCAAAAGAAAAAAAAGGAGAAATAAAAAGAAAAATAGAGTTGTCTTTTGGTGCCTGGAGGTGGTGGCTGTGCAGGTCTGGAGGAGAGGTTTGCTGTTTTAGCTCAGAGTCAGTCTTGCCCTAGTAAATAAGAAGTTGTCATTCAAAGAGGAACAGGATTTGGTGTCAGCATGTCCCATCTCTACTGGGGGGTGCCGTTTTAGTCCTTGAAGTCCCACTGTGTTGGTGTTAGGGTGGGGAAAATGGCGTCAATCCAGTCTCTCATCACTGGACTGGGCATCTTGATCCCAATTGTTCAGGCAGTCCTCAAAGAATAGATATGTTAGTGAGCTCATTCTGAGCCAAAACTCTATTGTGGTTTTTCTTTGGTGCATGGCTGGGATTCAAAACCCAAAGTCTTAAAGGACCACATGGCAGCATGCATCCATTCCCCTCCTCTGGAGTACAGCCTCTCCACCCTGCTGATGAAAGCTCTTTGGCTGGCACTTGCAGAGCCTCTTGTTCTTGTGGAGGCAATTAACCCTCTTCCAATAGTACTCCAGGCATGGGACTGTTCTATGAGTGCACCACAGAGATCACTACACCATGCTATGCACTCAAGCACCAGCTCCCTCCTCCTCAGGACAATGCATAATAGCCCCACTCTGGAGAAAGTCACACACTTCCAAAACTTCAGAGCTTTAGCTCCAAAAGTTGTTAGCAACAAAGAATTTTGTCACTCAGTACTTCTTACTCCCTAGTATGTGGTTCATAGATATTTTCCTTTTGGGAAAACTCAATGCCACACTATCTGACCCCCTCTCTCTTTCTCTCTTTTTTGTCTCTCCATGGAAAGTGTTCTTTCACCTCTGAGGCCACTGATTTTTCTTTCTCCTGATTCACATCCATGCACCTCACACCTGCCAAGCTCTCTCCCTCCAACTGTAGAAATCCTTCTCCAACTCCACTGACCAATTTCTTAGGTGGTCCATGTAATATGACCTAAATATAGCTGTTTTGGGGATATGAATAAAGCCCAGGATGCCCTAACTTCTCTGCCATCCCAACTCCTCATCCTAGAGACTTTTTTTCCATTGGATAGTCTTCCTTATTTCTCTGAGATGAATTACCATAGAGTTACGGGTTCATTTCTGGGTTTTTGATTCTTTCCCCTTGATCTGTGTGCCTATTTTTAGGGCCAGTATCATATGGTGAGGGGATGGGTCAAATGAGTGATGGGGATTAAGGAGTGCACTTGTTATGATGAGAATAAACAATGTATTGTTTGGAAGGGTTGAATAAATATATTGTACACCTGAAACTAATATTACACTGTATGTTCACTAACTGAAATTTAAATAAAATTCTTATTTCTTTAGAAATTAAAAAAATGTATTATTATGAAATTTTAAAGGTCATCACAAAGCAAAATCCTGTAACTCATACATAAAGGGGAAAGACAAAAGAATAAAAACATATCATTATAAAAATCCATCTATTTACAAAGGAATACATCAAGAGAGTATGAAAGAAACAAAGGAACTACAAAATAATTAAAAACAATTAAATTGTAATGGTAAGTCTTCACCTACCAACATATACTCTACATGTAGATAGCACATGTCATCCAATCCAAAGACACACAGTGGTTGAATGAATGAAAAGAAAAAAAAAGACCCAGGTAAATGTTACCTATAATAGACTCATTTAATCATTGAGGCCACTCAGACTGGCTGTGAAGGAATGGAAAAAAAATCAGAGAGAAAAGAAACTATTCTTATAAAAGCCAAAATAGGCTTCAGGTCAAAAGTTGTAAAAAAAAAAAAATAAAAACATTAACTACATAATGATAAAGAGGATTGAGCAATATAGGAATCTAACTATTAATATACATACACCCATATTAGCTGGAGATTTCTCAACAGATACTTGGCAAGACAGAAGCGAGTGGAATGATATATTCAAAGTGAATAATTGGAGGGGTGCCTTGGTGGTTCAGTTAGGTGTCTGTATCCAGCTCAGATCATGATGTCACAGTCTGTGAGTTTGAGCCCCACGTTGAGTTTTGTGTTGACAGCTCAGAACCTAGATCTTGCTTTGGATTCTGTGTCTCCCTATCTCTCAGGCCCTCCCTCCTTCCCCCCTCTCTCTCTCTCTCTCTCAAAAATAAACATCAAAGTGCAGAATGGGAAAAATCTGCATCCAAGAATACTGTATTGAGCAAGACTAGCATTCAGAATAGAAAAAGAGAAAAAGAGGTTTCCAGACAAGAAAAAACTAAAGGAAATTGTGAAAATTTAACCAGCCCTGAAAGAAATATGAAGGGAGAATCTTTGACTGCAAAGAAAAGACCAAAAGTGATAAAGACAAGAAAGGATCAGAGAAAATCTCCAGAAATAATGACAAAACACATAATTAAATGAAAATAAATACATATATATCAATAATTAGTTTGAATGTGAATAGACAACACATAGGGTATCAGAATGGATAAAAATAAAACGAATATCTTTCAATATGCTACAAAAAGGACACCCATTTTAGACCTAAAATCACATGTAGATTGAAAAGGAGGGGGTGGAGAAACATTTATCATGAAAATCATTGTCAAAAGAAAGCTAGAGAGGCAATACATTTATGGGACAAAATAGACTTTAAAACGAAGACTGCAAAAAAAAAGGCATTATATAGTCATAAAAGGTACAATCGATCAAGATCTAATGATTGTAAATGTTTATGCCCCCTAAATGAAGGCACACAATATATAAAATAATAACAAAAGTAAAGGAAACCACTTATAATACAATAATAGTAGGGAAATTTAACACCCGACTTACACCAATAGGCATATCTAAACAAAAAAATAAGAAGACAAAGGCTTTGAATGATACACAGGACCAGATGAACTTAACAGTATTTACAGTATTCACAGTATTCCATCTTAAAGCAGCAGAATACACATTCTTTTCAAATGCACATGGAACATTCTGAACAGATCACATATTGTGTCACAAATCAGTACTCAACAAAGAGAGAAGAAAGAAAGAAGAAAGAAAGAAAGAAAGAAAGAAAGAAAGAAAGAAAACAATGCTCCTTTATTGGCCACTGTATTATGAAACTATAATTCAATCACAAGGAAAACTGGAAAGACAAAAATACATAGAGGCTAAACAACTTGCTACTAAAGAATGAATGGGTCAATTAGCAAATCAAAGACAAAATAAAAATTATGTGGAAATAAGTGAAAATAAAAACACAAGCGTCCAAACATTTTGGGATGCAACAAAAGTGACTGCTTTTTTTGGGAGGTATAAAACAACACAGGTCTACCACAAGAAGCAAGAAATATCCAAATAAACAACATAACTTTATCCCTAAAGGGGCTAGAAAAAGAACAAAGGAAGACTAAAGTGAGAAGAAGTGCACAAAGGAATTTGCAACTTAAATGCAATCCCTATCAAAGTTCCAATGATGATTTTTGCAGAAATTAAAAAAAATTATCCTAATGTTTATATAGAGCCACAAAAGAAGCTCATTAAGCAAAATGAATTGGAGCAAGAAGGAAAAATCTGAAGGCATCATATTTCTTAATTTCAACATATATTGCAAAGCCAAGAAATCAAAATAGATGGTACTGGCTTAAAAAGAAGAGAACTAAGAAATACACCCATGCATATATAATCAATTCTTACTCAAGGAGATTGACAAACATATACAAAGGAAAGGACAATCTTTTCAAAAATAACATTGGGAAAAATACAACCATGCAAAAAAAAAAATAAATAAATTAGGATGCTATTCTACACCACACACAAAATCAACACAAATGGATTAAAATTTAAATATTACAAGAGACTTTTTGTATAACCAGGGAATATTCTTTGTGGCATTCTTTTTGACAATTAATTTTAGTATTTGACTCGAAAAGTAGACTTTACAACTAAAGTACACAAGTAGCATTAAGTCAGAGAAAAATCTCCTATACAGCAAACAACTAACAAAGTGAAAAATTAACACACAGAAAAGGAAAAAATTATTTGCACAATATACATTTGAGAAACAATATCCCCAAAATATAAAGAACTCCAACTCCTGAATAATAGTAACAATCATAATCATAATTATAAAATATTTTCTGAGTAACTGAATAGACATTTCTCCAAATAAGATATGCAAATAGCAAAAAAGGTATATGAAAAATTGTTCATTATCACTAATCAACAAGTGAAATGCAAATTCAAACAATGTCAAGATCTCATTTCTCAGCAGTTAAAATACACATTATCAAAACAAAACAAAACAAAACAAAACAAAACAAAACAAAAGCAGTTAAGTGTTGGTGAAGATGTGGAGGTAAGGAAACCTCCATACAATACTGGTGAGAATGTAAATTGGTACAGCTACTATGAAAAATAGTTTGGAAGTTCTTCAAAAACTAAAAATAGAATCATTGTATGATCCATAAATCATACAATGGATCATTGTATGATCCATAAATGACATTTCTGGAAGTATATTCAAAGTAATTGAAATTAGGATCTTAAAGAGATATCTGCAATCCCATTTCAATTGAAGTATTTTACACAATAGCCAACAAACAGAAGCAAACTAAATGTCTGTAAACAGATGAATGTATGAACAAAATGCAGGACATAATGTACAATTATTATTGAACTAAAGAAGGAAGGAAATTCTGCTATTTGCAATGACATAAGTTGAGCTCAAAAGACATTATACTACGTAAAATAAGCCAAACACAGAAAAACACATACTACAAGATACCACTTATAAGAGGATCTAAAATAGTCAAACTCCTAAAAACAAAGAGTAGAGTAGTGATTGTCAGGGCCTGGTAGCAAAGATAAACTAGAAGATATTTGTAAAATGGTACAAAGGTTTGATTATACAAGATGACTAATTCCTAGAGATCTGTACAGAATAATGCATGTAGTTATCAATACTATATTGCATGCTTAAAAATATACTAATATGTAAGATGTTGGGGAAAAACCCTTAGTAATTAGACAGAAACAGCTGGAGCACCTGGGTGGCTTTGTCAGTTAAACATCTGACTTCAGCTCAGGTCACGATCTTGTGGTCTGTGAGTTCGAACCTTATATCTGTGCTGATAGCTCAGAGCCTGGAGCCTGATTCAGATTCTCTCTCTCTCTCTCTCTCTCTCTGACCCTTTCCTGCTTGCACTCTGTCTCTCTCTCTCTCAAAAATAAACAAACATTACAAAAAAAGTTACAATTAGACAGCAACAGTTGACAAAGTGTTCCTTCATGTCAAGAAAGAAAAACTAAAATTTTCATTAGGCTAAAGAATTGTGAGGAAAAAATAAAACAGCACAGCCTTGCACAAAAAATCAATACATATCACAAAAGACCACTGCAACATATCCTATTATATTCTCCAAAACTTGCCACCTCCTGAACTTGTTACCAGAAACTGCAAACTGTATCCCGTTTGCCACTCTGTTCCTAAAAATTACACGCTGGGATTTAGTTTGACTAGTCTTCATAAAGGACATAGAACTTGTGGGTTTTGTCTATTTAACCCTGAGCTTAATATTTCCCCTTCAGGGTATACTTTTTTGTCTGTAGCCAAAGGCTGTATGGCAGCCTTTGCAAACTGTGTGGCAATAAAGCTTGTTGTAACTGACTAAACCATTGCATTCTAGGATGATTTTGTTGACAATGTGTTCTTACCAAAAAATATAAGTACATTTGGAGGAAATTTTGGAGGTGATAGGTATGCTAGGGCATGGATTGTGGTGATACACTGTTGTATGCTTATCTGCAAATTCATTAAGTTGCATACATTAATTATGTGTAACTTTTTGCATTTCATTTTTTCTTTAATACAGTAGTATTTCTGTGCTCTCTATATTTGTTGTGAATCTGTATATTGCTTTGGGTAGTATGGACATTTTAATGGCATATGTTCTTGCAATCTGTGAGCATGGAATATCTTTCCATTTGTTTGTGTTGTCTTCAACTTCTTTTGCCAATATTTTTAGCTTTGTTTTTAAATACAGATGTGTTTGGGACTCCAACTCCAAAACTTCTCAACTTCATTAATATCTTCAATTTATTCTTTTTTTTTTAATTTTTTTTTCAACGTTTATTTATTTTTGGGACAGAGAGAGACAGAGCATGAACGGGGGAGGGGCAGAGAGAGAGGGAGACACAGAATCGGAAACAGGCTCCAGGCTCTGAGCCATCAGCCCAGAGCCCGACGCGGGGCTCGAACCCACGGACCGCGAGATCGTGACCTGGCTGAAGTTGGACACTCAACTGACTGCGCCACCCAGGCGCCCCTTCAATTTATTCTTCTTAATACTTTTTACTGTCCCTCAATCATGCCCTCACTTCTTTCCTGAATCAGCTTACATTATATCTACCATTCTTTTTTTACATGTCTTCAACTTTATTGCTCCCTCTTGTTTTATTATATTTGCTTTACTAAATAGCACACTGCTTAAATGAAACTTTTCACACATTTAAGGCAAACACTTATGCAAGTTAATGTGGTTGTATAAAAATTATACCATGATGATGGCTTCATTAAGCACGGGTGGACTTTCCATGTTTCCCAGAATCCTTGCTAGGTCCTAGGTCCATTCCTTGATCCACTCTTTTAAATGACTATTTCATACTGATTGTTCTCTTCTTAAGTTCAAAAAAACCTCCATATTAATTCTGAGTCTTTGGCCTTAATATCTATTTTTATGAGAAATGTGTAAAATTCATGAAGAAGGGAAATTCATATAGATTCTTCCCAGCCCACCTATTTTCATCTGTGCCTATGCATTCTATTTTTTCTCCTAATCAAATTAGGAGCTGTCTGTGCTTCTAACAGGGACCCAAAGTCGCATTTGTGTTCTAGATTCCATTCTGCTGCCAACTATTCAAAGGCTTTACCTCAGAGATCCTCCTTTCTCTCTCAGCAATCATTGTTTCTCCCTTCACTGAACAATGTTTTTTTTCGGAATATTAATAGGCTTCATTTCTTCTCCTTACTTCAGTTACTTTAACTATCATCTACAGTCTAGTGATTCCCAAGATTTAAGTGTCTCTAGAAGATGAGTCATTCCTAAACTTGACCATTCTTATAATTGCCTTCTTGTGGTCACTACTTGAATGGCTAAATGGTTTCTAAAAAAAACAAACAAAAAAACAAAAAACATTGATGGGAGCCTGGGTGGCTCAGTGGGATAAATATCTGACTTAGGCATAGGTCATGATCCCACGGTTCATGGGTTCAAGCCCCTCATCAGGTTCTGTGCTGACAGCTCAGAGCCTGGAGCCTGCTTTGGATTCTGTGTGTGTCTCTCTCTACCACTCTCTCACTTGTGCTCTGTCCCTGTCTCAAAAATAAATAAACATTAGAGAAAATTTAAAAGAAAAGACATGGTAAATACCGTCCTGATCTCTTCACTCCTCAAAAAATTTCACTGCTATTCCAATTATTTCCTCATCTTAGAAAAATTAAAGAGCAAAATTAAGTAACAAGAGGAAGAAAATGAGTCATTTTGCCTCTTCTTTTTTATATTCCAATCTATTGGCAAATATTGTTAACCCCAAATCTCAAAATGTACCACATCTCGACATCCTCAGTGTTTCTATACCAGGTCTAGACTTGACCATATTTTAGTTTATTGCATGGTCTTCCTAATTTCTTTCTCACCCTCCTATGATATGTTCTCAACCCATTTTTATCCATAGGTCTTTTCAAGATATATCAATTATGTATTTATTTTCTTAATTATTATATTAATTCACAAGGTTTAAAAGCCAAAATCACAATATGCACCCACAAAGATCTAGGTATTTTTTCTGCACCTTCTCTTCCCCATTTTATTCTTCCTCTTCTTTTGAAATATAATCTTTCCTTAATATTTTATTTTCACTTATTAATAAATCTTTATTTATTTATTTATTTATTTATTTATTTATTTATTTTTGCCAAAGACACTAGGTGATGTGATGCTATTTTATTAAATATTTAAAAATTTAAGCCCAGACAGTGTTTAAATTCATGCACATTTAATTGTATGGTTTGATTATTAAAATTATGTTGTGGATAGTTAAGTCATGAAAAATGGTAAGAATTTTATTTTTTTTTACCTCAGGGAGTATTATCAAAGCACCATACATTTTCATTTCACACATCAAATTTTAATTTGTTGTTTGGAACTCATTGTTTCTGTGGTAATACCAGTACATAAAAATCATACTCTAAATCCATGCCTTTTATTTCAATGGGTGTCCTCACTCTCCTCCATCCTACTCAGATTTTCTCCACATTTTCAATTCAGTTGTTAGAGTATTGTCATTCTGTGGATTTTACTCTCCTGACTTTTAAATATGTAACAATATAGAGAATACAGGGTATGCATGCAAACTCTACACATTACTAAGAACTCGTCTGTTTTCTTTTCTCTCCTAATTGAAAATTTTATATTATTTCCTTTGGTCATTTTTACTATTTACATTATCTAATATTTCTCATTGGAATCACACAAAAACTACTAAGTCAGAAATAATTATCCAAGGGAAATTCGGGATTACCCACATCAGGTATTCCAGCAAGTGTTATATGTGAGGTATAATGTGTTTATGTATGTCATACAGCAATGTCCATTTTTTTTATTATTATGGGGAACAGCTATGTGGGCTGATATCTAGATGTGAATTTGCTAATTATAAACAGGAATTAATGAAATTTAAACATATCATTAAGCTTTCCATTTCTTTATTTTTCTTTAAGTTTTTAATTCTGTTTAGTTAACATCCAGTGTTATATTAGTTTCAGGTATACAATATAGTGATTCAACACTTCCATATATCGCCCTGTGCTCATCACAACAAGTGCACTCCTTAATCTCCATTATGTATTTAATCCATTCCCCCACCCTCCTCCGGGGGTTGTTCTCTATAATTAAGAGTCTGTTTCTTTCTTTGTATCTCTTTCTCTTTTTTTCCCTTTGCATGTAAATTTTGTTTCTTAAATTCCACATATGAATTAAATCATATGGAAATTGTCTTTCTCTGACTGACTTATTTCACTTAGCATTATATTCCCTAGCTCCATGCCTTGCCTGTCTTTCCAAATGGCAAGCTTTCATTCTTATTTATGGATGAATAAATGGGTAAATATATACCACATATTCTCTATCAATTCACTGACTGATGAACAATTGGGCTGCTTCCATATCTTGGCTATTGTAAATAATGCTGCTATAAACATAGCAGTACGAAAACAAAACATAGGGATCCATGAAAAACATATTGATCCATGCATTCTTGTATTTGTAGGGTAAACACCTAGTAGTGTGATTACTGGATCATAAGATAGTTCTATTTTTAAGTTTTTGAGGAACTTCAATACTCTTTTTTAGAGTAGCTGCACCAGTTTGCATTCCCACTAACAATGTACGAAGTTTCCTTTTCCAGCAAATCCTCACCAACACCTCTTGCTTCTTGTGTTGTTAATTTTAGCCATTCTGACAGGTGTGAGGTAATATTCCATTGTAATTTTGATTTTCATTTCACAGATGATAAATGATGGTAAGCATCTTTTCATGTATCTGCTATAAATGAGGTGGTTCTGACCATTTATTAATTGGATTATGTGTTTTTTGTGGGTGGCATGACCTAAATCCTTTCTCACTTAAAGCCAGCATCCATCTCAAATTCTGGATAACTCTGGGAAGTGGAATGCTTTTACTGTCTCTCTTTTTATGTCTTTGCAAAATCACCCTCAAAGCCACCCAATAGCAAAAGAAGGACCAGGAGCTTGTTATGACAGTCCTCAAACATAAAACCAGAAGAACCAGGAAAAACAAAAAAGGGGGAACTGTAAGGAATAAGTTTAGGAATTCCCTGAGCTTGCACCAATGGGTTAACAAAGAGTGGAGCAGAAAGCATCTGAGAATAGGTAAAGAGTGTGGAACTCCCCCAGCATAGAACAAAGCTTAGAGTGGTAAGCCGCTTCCACAGGATGAAAGTGTCTGAGAATAGGTAAACAGGTAAACATTGAGAAAAAACCACCACAGCAGGGCGAAATTGCCAGGAGCCAATTACAAAAAATAATAAAATAAAATGAAAGAAAGAAATAAAGAAAGAAAGAAAGAAAGAAAGAAAGAAAGAAAGAAAGAAAGAAAAAGAAAAAGAAAAAAAAAGTGCTTTGTTGACCCTGGGGTAGCAAACTGTATCTGTCTTATCCCCTGGACAAGTTAAGATAAACAGACATGGCGCCTGGTTCCTGCCATAGAGAGCCATCTGCTCTGCACTGGGATTTTGTTTTGTATTGACCCAGGTCCCTAACACCGCATATCTTTGAAACCCCCTTTATCTCACATACATGTGTTAATGATCACTGTTTTATTGTCTCTTTCTGCACGTCCATCCTGCTTGTAAGCCTTCATATCCTAAAAAAAATATAGAACAAGGACCCATACTGGGGCGCTAGTCCCCTTCTGGGCATTAGCCTCTCTTGCATTCCACTCTCAGTCTGCTTCCTTGCTGGACAAGAGAGAACTTCAGACTCAATGTCTGTGACAACCCCCTTTATTGAATATGTCACTTGCAAATAGCTTCTCCTATTCCAAAGTTTGCCTTTTAGTTTTGTTGATTGCTTCCTTCTCTCTGCAGAAGTTTTGCAATTTGAAATCCCAATATTTTATTTTTGCTTTCCTTTCCCTTTTATCAGAAGACATATCTAAAAAGATAGTGCTGGGGTGCCTGGGTGGCTCAGTCAGGTAAGCATCCAACTTCAGCTCATGTCAAAATCTCAAGGTGGTGAGCTCAAGCTCCGTGTTAGTCTCTGTGCTGACAGCCTGGAGCCCACTTTGGATTCTGTGTGTGTCTCTCTCTGCCCCTCTCCCCGTTCTCTCTCTCTCTCTCTCTTCCTCTCTCTCTCCTTCAAAAATAAATAAACATCAAAAAAATTTTAAAGACTTTGCTATGCTGATGTCAAAGAAATTACTGCCTGTGTTTTATTCTAGGATTTTCATAGTTTCAGATCTCTCATTTATGTTTTCTATCAATTTTGAAAATACTTTTTGTGTGTGGTGTAAGGAAGTGATCCAGTTTCATTCTTTTGCATGTTTCTTTCCAGTTTTCCCAACACCATTTGTTGAAGAGACTGTCTTTTTTCATTGGATATTCTTTCCTGCTTTGTCAAAGATTAAGTGACCATGTGGTTTTAAGTTGATTTCTTTTTCTTTATTTTCTTTTCTAATTTCTTTTCTTTCTTTCTTTCTTTCTTTCTTTCTTTCTTTCTTTCTTTCTTTCTTTCTTTCTTTCTTTTCTTCTTCTTTGTAGGTTCATTTTCTGGGTTTCTATTCTGCTCCTTTGATCTCTGTGTCTATTTTTGTGCCAATACTTTACTATTTTGTCACTACTGCTTTACAATATACCTTGAAGCCCAGAAATGTGATGCCTCCAGGTTTGCTTTTCTTTTTCAAGACTGCTTTGGATATTTGGAATCTTTTGTGGTTGTATACAATTTTTAGTATTGCTTGTTCTATATCCGTGAAGAAAGTTGTTGGTATTTTGATAGGCATTACATTCAATCCATACATTGCTTTGGGTAATACAGGCATTTTAAGAATATTTGCTCTTCAAATCCATGTTCATGGAATGTCTTTCCATTTCTTTGTGCTGCCTTCAATTTCTTTCATCAGTGTCTAATATATTTCAGAGTACAGGTCTTTTACCTACTAGTTTTAATTCATTTTTCAACATATTATTTTGGGTGAAATTGTAAATGAGATTGTTTCCTTAAAACCTGTATCTTCTGCTTCATCATTGGTGTATAGAAATGCAACAGATTTGTGCACATTAACTTTTTATCCAACAACTTTACAACGTTTGTGTATCACTACTTGCCATTTTTTGATGGAGTCTTTTGGGTTGTCTGTGTGTAGTATCATTTCATGTGCAAATTTTGAACATTTTCTTTCTTTCTTACTAACTTGAATTTGCCTGTGAAGCCATCTGGTCTAGGATTTTTGTTTGCTAGAAGTTTTTTGATTTCTGACTCAATTTCTTCACTGGTTATTTGTTCAACTTTTGTGTTCCCTCCTAAGTTTTGGTAGTTTATATGTTTCTAGCAATTTATCAATTTCTTCTAGGTTATCCAATTTTTTGGCTTATAGTTATCCATAATCTTTTTTGATAGTTTGTATTTCTGTCATATTGGTTGTTATTTCTCCTCTCTCATTTGTTTTTATTCGAGTCATTTTTTATTGATAAATCTGGTTATAGGTTTATCAATTTTGTTGATATTTTCAGTGAACCAGCTCCTGGTTTCATTGATCTCGTCTATTGTTTTTGTTGTTTGTTTTTGTTTTTGTTTCTATATCATTTATGTCTGCTCTAATTTTATTTTTTTCTTCTTTCTGTTGGCTTTAGGCTTCATTAACGTTTCTTTTTCTATATCCTATAATCTTTAAATTTATGGTTAGACTATTTATTTGATATTTGTTGTTGCTTTTTAAAATAGACCTCTATAGCTATAAACTTTGCTTTTAAAGCCACTTTTTCTGCATCCCAGATTTTGGACAATTGAGTTTTCATTTTCATTTATCTCCAAGTACTTTTGACTTGTCTTTATTTCTTAGTTGCATTCATTATTTAGTAGAATGTTTTTTTAACCTTCATGTCTTTATGGTCTTTCCAGATCTTTTCTTGTGATTGACTTCTAGTTTCATAGCACTGTGAACCAAGCAATATGCATGGTATGTTTTCAGTCTTCTTGTAGAATGTTTGTATGTATTGGAAAGAATGTCTCTCCTGCTGTTTTAGGATGGGATGTTCTGAATATATGTGTTAAATTAAAATGATCCAGTGTGTCATTCAAAGCCACATTTTCTTGTGTTTTTTTTTTCCGTTTAATTTTTCCATGGATATAAGTAGAGTGTTAAAGTCCCCTATTATTTTGGTATTATTATCAATTAGTTTGTTTTATTTTTTTTATATATTTGGGTGCTTTCATGTTGGGTGCAAAAATATTTACAATTGCTATATCTTTGTGTTGAATTGTCCCCTTTATTATTATATAGAGTCCTCTTATGTCTTTTCTTACAGTCTTTGTTTTAAAGCCTACCTTGTCTGGGGCGCCTGGGTGGCTCAGTTGGTTTAGCAGCTGACATTGGCTCGGGTCATGATCTCATGGTCATCATCTCGCACTGGACTCTGTGCTGACAGCTCAGAGCCTTGAGCCTGATTTGGATTCTGTTTCTCCCTCTCTCTCTCTCTGCCCCTCCCCTGCTTGTACTCTGCCTATCTCGTCTCTCAAAAATAATTAAAAACAAGCATTAAAAAATTTTAAATTCTACCTTGTTGTATAGAAGTATTGTTAATCTGGTTATCTGTTGACATTGTTTTGAATTATAGATGTCTCTCTATCTTCTCACTTTCAATCTGCAGGTGTTTTTATGTCTAAACTGGATGTCTTGATGGCAGAATATAGATGGGTCTTGTTTTTTTTATCCATTCTGTCACCCCATGTCTTTTAATTGGAACATTTAACCCATTTACATTGAGAGTAATTAATGATAGATATGCATTTATTGTCATTTTATTACATTATTTGTGTTTGTTTCTGAAAATTTTCTCTGATCTTTTCTTTCTCCCTTTTGTGGTTTGCCAATTTTCTTTAGTAACAAATATACCTGGATTTTTTACTCTTTATTCATTTCATATTACTGGTTTTTGAGATACAGTTACTGTTAGGTTTGTGTATAACCTCTTGCACATATATCAATCTACATTAAATTGATGGTCATTTAAGTGTGAACCCGTTATTTACTCCCCCTACCCCAAGTTCTAGGAATATGTTACTTTATTTTATATACTTTTTTGTAAGTTTCTTGACTGATTTTTACAGAAATATTCATTTTTATTTCTTTTGTGTTTTATACCTCTATACTGTCACTTCTGATGTCTCCTTTTACTCTTAAAGTATCTCTTTTATTATTTCTTATAGAGCTTGTTTAGTGGGCATGAAGTCCTTTAGATTTTGTTTGTCTAGAAATTCTTTATCTCTCTTTCTATTCTGAATGATAGCCTTCCGGGATACAGTATTCTTGGCTGTACTTTTTTTCCCATTTAGCATTTTGAATACATCATGCCACTCACTTCTGTCTTGCCAAATTTACGTTGCAAGATGTGTAGCTAGCCAGGGTCTTACCTTGTAAGTTAAGAATTTCTTTTGTCTTTTGTTTTTAATTTTTTTTTTAATTTACCACTATATTTTGCAAATCTAATTACAATATGCCTTGATGTTGTTGTTGTTTTTTTAATTCTGTTGGGGGTCTTCTGTGACTTCTGGATCTGAATATTTGTTTCCTTCCCAAGATTTGAGAAGTTTTCAGCTATTATTTATTCAAATAAATGTTCTTTTCTCTTTCTCTCTCTTCTTCTTTTGGGACTCCTATAATAGGAATATTATTATATTTGATGGAATCACTGAGTTTCCTAAGTCTATTCTGTTCCATAATTATTTTCTCTTTCTTATGTTCAGCTTGATTATTTTCCATTATTCTGTCTTGTAGGTCACTAATTCATTTCTCTACCTCTTCCATCATCCATCTGTTCACATGTTCATTCCATCAAGTATGTTTCTCATTTCATTTATTGTGCTCTTTATCTCTAATATATTATTCCTTATCTCTGTATTATGGGTCTCACTCAGGTCCCCTAGTCTTTTCTAAGTCTAGGGAGTATTCTTATGATCACTGGTTTAATGCTCTATCAGGCATGTTACTTGTATCTCTTTCACTTAGATCTGAATGTGGCCTTGTTCTGTTCTTTCCTTTGTGATCAATTTTTTTGCCTCCTCATTTTGTCTGCTTCTCTTTGTTTCTGTGTGTTAACAAGACCATGTATTCTTTCTGCCCTTAAACTTAGTGACTCTATGAAGAAGTCATGGAATGTTGTGCAGTGCAGTGTCCAGAACCAGAACCTGGCACTTCAGGAGAGTATCCTATGTGTGTTTCTTGGACCATGCTATCATGTCTGAGTCAATTTACTTTCAGTTCAGTCATCTGCACTGATCCCCTGTCTGCTGTGGGCTGTGCTAGCTCTTTGCAGTGTTAGTGGGACACAGATAGGCCAGCTCTGGGAAGGCATGACCAGTGAGGAACTTAGTAGGGCAGGCATGTTACCAAATTTGTGCTGGGCTTCTCTTTCTTTGCAGCATCCTATGAAGTTCTCAGGCAGTGGGGTAGTGGAGTCAGGCAGGTGGGTTGGTGAGGCAATTGGACCAGGCAAGGTGGCTGGGCATGGTTCATAATGCACCTGACAGCTGTTTGTGCTTCATGATGGTGTCTGGGTGCGTGTGAATGGGTGAAACATGCAAGTGTGTCTCAGGATGCAAAGACGGGCATGGAGTGGTGAATGTGCATGATGTACAGTGGTGTCAGTGGACTCATTGTTTTAACAAAATTTGCACTAAGCCCAAAGTCTAAGGAAGCAGGCTTGGAGTGGGTAAGTCCTCAGAAGAAATCATGGGCATGGCACTGTGTTAGTGAGTTAGGTAGCAAGTATCTGTGTAGCTCTGTGTTCCACAGGTGGCTCTGTGCTTATGTTGGCAAACAGAGGAGAAAATAGTGCCTGCCCTCATTTTGGAAGAACTTTCCAAACTTGCTCAGAAATCAGTATGAACAGATTTGTTTCCTGTTTGCTCCCTCCATTGTGTAAACTGACATTTTTTTTAATGTTGCCTCTCTGCAAAGGCTGCTGCCATTTTAATTTTTTTTTAACTTTTATTCATTTTGAGACATAGTACAAGTAGAAGAGGGGCAGAGAGAGAGGGAGACATAGAATCTGAAGCAGACTTCAGGATTTGAGCTGGCAGCACAGAGCCCAACATGAGATCCAACCCCAGGAGCCATGACATCATGACCTGAGCTGAAGTCAGATAACCAACTGAGTCACACAAGAGCCCCAGGCTGCTGTCTTCTTAAGGGTGGTGACCCAGCTATCACTGCCCTCCCTGTTGAACCAGTGCTGTGTCAGCTGACCTCCGAAGCTCCAGGTTTCAAGTCCCACTGGTTTTACAAAAGAGGGGATTCAACCCCTCTTTTTATTTCAAACCAAATGCTATGGGGATTAGTCTTCCCCATGTGAGCTCCCTGGTTCAAGGACACGTTTCTCTGTCCTCTCTGTATGCAGAGCTCCCTCCCTTCTGCTAGCAACCTCCCTCTGTCTTTCTGACCTTTCAAATACAGCTTCTTGTCTATATTTAGTTGTGGAGTTTGTTCTGCCAGTCTTTGGGCCACTATCCAATTTATTGACTTTGATGTGGATGACATCTAGTTGAAATCATGGGATGAGGTGAGCTCAGGGTCCTCCTACTCTTCTATCTTCCCAAACTCCTCCAATGTTTATCCATTTCTAATGCAGGTAAAGCTGCATTCATGA
Organism: Felis catus; assembly: GCF_018350175.1. Taxonomy (NCBI): domain Eukaryota; kingdom Metazoa; phylum Chordata; class Mammalia; order Carnivora; family Felidae; genus Felis; species Felis catus. The sequence continues at coordinate 83,333,364 of NC_058368.1, forward strand.
CCTTGTAGTTTTGTGAAGTTTTGAAACATAATTTTGCCTTCCAAAATATGTCTAAATGGTTTTACAAACTTGCTCAAAAATCAGTGATTAGTGAACCTATAATTTCCTTAATTTGAGCTTGCAAGACAAGGGTCATGCTACTGAGGGATTATGAGGTGAGTCTGATTTTAGTATACCCTCACAACCACCTATTTTAACTCCATAAAATGTGTAGGGAAGAGGTTGCCCTGAGACCAACTCAGTTTATCTATTAAATTTCCACTAGACATTAAAGTACTGAGTAGAGATAAATTATTTATGTTTTAACTTCCTACTTCAGCAAGGCACTCTCTAAACTAAAAAATAGTGAAACTAGTTCAGTTTCTCAAAGTACTTCACAATTTTTTCCTGAAGTCAGTAAGGACAGAAATAAAACTGCTAACACTAAGCCAATTTTCATAAAAAATATAATAAAATAAATTAGAGCAATAGGCCTGAAAAATTGTAAACAATTTTAAAGTAGATTCTGTATGTTTAAGATAGAATTTCAGTAGAAATGGACCATATAGGGGCGCCTGGGTGGTGCAGTCGGTTAAGCGTCCGACTTCAGCCAGGTCACGATCTCGCGGTCCATGAGTTCGAGCCCCGCGTCAGGCTCTGGGCTGATGGCTGGGAGCCTGGAGCCTGTTTCCGATTCTGTGCCTCCCTCTCACTCTGCCCCTCCCCCGTTCATGCTCTGTCTCTCTCTGTCCCAAAAATAAATAAACGTTAAAAAAAAAATTAAAAGAAAAAAGAAATGGACCATATAAGTTAAAATACTTTAATCACTGAGAATATTAGAATATGAAACTCTATGATAAAAAGCAGGATATAAAAGAAAATAATAAAAAATTTAAAAAATAAGTTAAAAAAATATAAAGCATGCTATTTATAGCATGTTATAATGCAACTATAATTGCATGTTATAATGTAATTTGCATTAATATAAGCAGAAAATTTAAAAAGTATTCATTAATCTGTTGATCCTGAAAATTCAGCAATCATCCAGAAGCACAGGAAATCCTCAGACTTAAGACATTGAAACGAAAAAAGGCACAGATATCAGAACTGTCAGTTATAAAATTTAGATTTTATTTAATATATTTAATATAAAATATGTAAAACCTGAAAAAATACATATTTAATATAGTGCTCACCATATCCTAAACAACTCCAAAATAAATATTTTTATTTTGATATTTTTATTTCAACTATTAAAAATATGTATGTTCATTGAAGTTCTGTAACCCTGAGGGATCTTCTCAAAGTTCTCAGAGATAGCAATTTCTCTTTGGTTGATATGTATGTTGTCTATTTTTGAATTATTATTGCAAATGTATTTATTCATTTAATAATTTGTGATATATATTTCCCATTAATTGTATCTCTTTGATTATTTGTAACATATCTTTTTCTTTCAATTGCATTTTTGAAATATGCCCAATAAATTGATTAAAATTAATCGTGTTGGGGCGCCTGGGTGGCGCAGTCGGTTAAGCGTCCGACTTCAGCCAGGTCACGATCTCGCGGTCCGGGAGCTCGAGCCCGCGTCGGGCTCTGGGCTGATGGCTCAGAGCCTGGAGCCTGTTTCTGATTCTTTGTCTCCCTCTCTCTCTGCCCCTCCCCCGTTCATGCTCTGTCTCTCTCTGTCCCAAAAATAAATAAACGTTGAAAAAAAAATTAAAAAAAAAATTAATCATGTTAATCTAAATTTCTATTTTCCTGTAGATAAACATCATTCTTTTTTTTTCATGTTTACGATAGTGTTTATACATAGTGTACACTTTTATTCATGCATAATCACCTGGGTATATTTCTCAAAGTGGAATTCCTAGGTTATAGGGTAAGAATTTTAGCAATATTATGGCACATTAATAAATTATTTCTTAAAGTGTTTTTAGTAATTTACTGTGTCACCATTATTTTCCTCCATTTATTTATTTTTTTCATTTAACAGATATTAATGATGTACCATACATAGACCTCATCATATCTGAGGATAATAAAAAACAAAATAGCTCATGTTTTATCTTCCTAGTGGCATAAAACAGACAACAAATGGGGCGCCTGGGTGGCGCAGTCGGTTAAGCGTCCGACTTCAGCCAGGTCACGATCTCGCGGTCCGTGAGTTCGAGCTCCGCGTCAGGCTCTGGGCTGATGGCTCGGAGCCTGGAGCCTGTTTCCTGTATCTGTGTCTCCCTCTCTCTTTGCCCCTCCCCCGTTCATGCCCCTCCCCCGTTCATGCTGTGTCTCTCTCTGTCCCAAAAATAAATAAATGTTGAAAAAAAAATTAAAAAAAAAGACAACAAATAGGACAATATGGTCATGTGATGTCATCATGTTAGAAACACATATATATAACATAAAGCAAATGAGTCAGGTAATAAGAACTTCCATTTCTCAGTGCCTGCATATAAACAAGTGTTGTGTCCAGAGTATTAATCTTTCAGGTGGGACTGAATATATGCTACCAAGATTCCTTCAGGAACCCAGGATATTAAAACTCTTTGTTGCCCTTTCTGTCATTTTGCTTACTTGAATCTGCTTATATTTGCCATTATAGGTGAACTTAATAAAATATCTAAAATTAAGTATAATATACATATAGATTCTTAACTAGAGAACAAACTGATGGTTATCAGTGGAGAGGTTAGTGGGGGGGGGGTGGGCTAAATAGGTAATGGGGATTAAGGAGAGCACTTGTGAAAAGCACTGGATGTTGTATGTGAGTGTTGAATCACTAAATTGTACACCTGAAAGTAATATTGTTCTATATATTAACTAATTGAAATTTAAATAAACACTTAGAGAAAATGTTTATATTATGCATGTCCATGTTCATTAAAAACTCATATTGCTTATTAAAATTTATAAAGAATTGAGAGTGAGGCTAAGGTGGCAGCATAGTAGCTGAACCCTAGGTTTTTCTCATCCCACAAACACAAGCATATAATTATCAATCATTCTGAATATCTCATAAATCACCCTGAATACTGACAGAGCAAACTCCATAACTAGAGGAAGAGAAGAGGACACTTGAGGAAAGTAGGAAGCACGGAAATGTGGTTTGAAAGAGAAATGAATTGTGGGGGGCTACAGAAGGGAGAGAGCCATGTTTGAAGAGAAAGGCAAGAAGGAGAAGAGCACAAGGGGAATGCAGAACATTGGCTGGGGAAATGAGAGGGAGTGATTTTCATAAGTTTTTGTGACCAGCAGGGCATGAAGACTAGAGGTTTGAAGGTCAGTGGGCCTGGCTAGGATACAAACCTGAGGGTGCTGCTCTACTCCTGGAAAGGAGACAGGGAAACAACCCAGGGATAGGCCAAGTGGAAACAGTGATCTGGGTAATGCCTAGGAAATTCAGAGGGAAGAGTATCTTCTCTTTCAGCAGAGCGCCCCTGAAAGGCTGCATGCAGGGAGATGACTTTCTAGGGACAAAGGAGTGGGTTGGTGCCATTTCTCTTCCCTTCCCTTCAGCATAAATGAACTGCCTCCTGCAGAGTGCAGCTACACCTGACACTGGCTGCTCAGGCTGCTTGCTCCAAGTCCCATACCCTTGTGCTCTGGCATGACTGACCTCAGTCAAATCTGCCTCAGTCCCACCACAGTGAGACTGTCCCCCAGAAGATCAGCACAGGCCCCTGAACACCCCATATCCCTATAACCTAAAGTTTTAAAAGAAAACAAACTTTGCTTGGAAAGACCCTAGAAGGCCTTGCATGACTCCTGAAGAGAAGGCAGGCAAACAACCCAGAGTCAGACAGTGAAGAAACAGTGATCTAAAGAATACCTGGATACACAGTGGGGAGATTATTAGCTCTTCTCAGAGTGCTTCTTTGAGAGCAGTGGGCACAAAAACCAGTCTCCCTGAGCAACGGATCTGGCTGGCATCAAATCCTTCCCCCCGCTTCTGTATAAGCTCAGAGTCACCTTTGGTAAACAGTACAGTGCCCACACTAATCGCCTAACCTACTAACACCAAGTCTCACTACCCTACACTCTGCCAGTACTGCCCTTCTCAGTCAAGTTTGCCTCAGTTTCAGCACCATGGACTTCATCCCCAGAAAACCACCAGAATCACCTGACACACCATGTCTTCTGATCAGATAGTTCTGCAAGTCTGCAGTTCCAGTGGAAGTAGTATCAGGTCTCATTTAATAATCAGACCAGAACATATCTAGTTAACCACATTCTGGTCAAGTGGCCACTTCCACTTGGCCACTGCAGGCAAGAAGAACATGTTCCGACAATGGGCTTGAAGGATAGAGTAACCAAAACACATCAGTAGAGTTCACACAGCACATTTCAGAGACCCTTTCTGAAACACCAAACTCTGGACATTATATGACCTTTTATTTATAAAGGATTACTCTCAGGAGCAGGAAACATAACAAGCTTTTCTAACACAGAGAGGAAAAAACAGACTTAAACATAATCCCATAAGGCTAGCTGCAGACTCTAACCAAAAAGTTGGCAAGGCAGAAGGAGTGAAACGATATATTCAATGGGATGAATAAGAAAACTCTGCAGCCAAGAATACTCTATCCAGAAAGGCTATCATTCATAACAAGAGAGATAGAGTTTCCCAAATAATAACCAAAAGAATATGTGACCACTAAACCAGCCCTTAAGGTAATAAAAAGGGGGCCCTTTGAGCAGAGAGGGAAGACCAAAGGTGATAAAGACAAGACAGGAACAGAGAAAATTTCCAGAAACAATAACAAAACAAGTAACAAATTGCACTAAATACATACCTATCAATAATTACTCTGAATGTAAATGAACTAAATACTCTAATTGAGAGACATCAGATGTCACAATGGATAAAAAACAAGACCCATCTATCTGTTACTACAAGAAACTCATTTTACACCTAAAGGACACCTTCAGATTAAAATTGAGGGGATGGAGAAACATTTACCATGCAAATAACATCAAAAGAAGACAGGAGTAGCAATATTTATATCACGCAAGCTAGATTTTAAGGCAAAGAATGTAACGACAGATGAAGAAGGACACTATGTCATAATTAAAGGGACCGACCAACAAGAAGGTCTAACGATTGTGAATATTTATTCCCCCAACATTGGAGAACACGCATATATAAAAAAAATTAATAACAAAAAACAAAGGAACTCACTGATAATAATACAATAATAGCAGGGACTTTCACACCACACTTACATCAATGGACAAAACATCTAAGCAGAAAATCAATAAGGAACAATGCCTTTAATTGACACACTGGACCAGATGGACTTAACAGGTATATACAGAATATCCCATCCTAAAAGAGCAGAATACCAATTCTTTTCAAGTGCACATGGGGCATTCTCTAGAATAAACCACATATTAGGTCACAAATCAAGCCTCAAAAAATACACAAAGTTTAAGATCATACCATGCATATTTTCTGACCACAATGCTATGAAAATGGAAGTCAACCACAAGAAGGAAAAAAAAAAATTGAAAGACCACAAATACATGGAGGTTAATAGGCATTTTACTAAATAATGGATGAGTTAAACTGGAAAGCAAAAAAGAAAATTAAAAATACACGGAAACAGGGGCACTTGGGTGGCTCAGTCAGTTAAGTTTCTGACTTCAGTTCAGGTCATAAGCTCGCAGTTTGTGAGTTCAAGACCCACTTCAGGCTCTGTGCTGACAGCTCAGAGCCTGGAGCTTGCTTCAGATTCTGTGTCTCCTTCTCTCTGCCCCTCCCCAGCCTGTGCTCTGTCTCTCTCAAAAATAAATAAGTATTAAAAAATTAAAAAAATACACAGAAACAAATGAAAATGAAAACACAACAGTCCAAAACTTTTGGAATGCAAAACAACAACAACAACAACAACAACAACAACAACAAAACCTGGCCCTAAGATGGGAATATTAGAGCAATACACCCCTACCTAAAGAAGCACATAAGAAACTTAAATTTACACCTAAAGGAGTTAGGAAAACAAACAAACAAACAAACAAAAGAAATCTAAAGCCAGCATAAGAAGGGAAATAATAATAAAAATTAGAGCAGAAATAAAAGACAGAACTTAAAACAAAACAAACAAACAAAACATAGAACAGATCAACGAAACCAGGAGCTTTTTCTTTGAAAAAAATAAACAAATAAACTGCCAAAATCCTAGATGACTTATCAAAAAAATAAGTGAAAGAACCCAAATAAACAAAATTACAAAGGAGTGCAGAGGAGGAAAAATAGCACCCAAGGAATACCAACAGTTATGAGAATATTATGAAAAATATATGCCAACTAATTGGACAGTCTGTAAGAAATGGATAAATTCCTAGAAACATATAAACTACCAAAATTGAAACAGGAAGAAATAGAAAACTTTAACAGACCTATAGCCAGCAAATGAATTGAATCACTAATCAAATCAAAACAAAACAGAACAAAACAAAATAAAAAACACCTCCTAACAGAAAGTCGTGGAACAGATGATTCCCTAGGGGAATTCTTTCAAACATTTAAAGAAGAGTTAATGCCAATCTACTCAAAGTAGACCAAAAACTAGAAACGGAAGCAAAATTTTAAAGTTCATTCTATGAGACCAGAATTACCCTGGCCAGGGTAAAACAAAACCAGACAAAGACTCTGAAAAGAGAACTACAGGCTAATAGCCTTCATGAACATGGATGTAAAAATTGTCAACAAAATACTAGCAAGTGAAATCCAACAGTACATTAGAAGATTCATATTCTATGATCAAATGGGATTTCTTCCTGGGCTTCAAGGGTGGTTCCATATTTGCAAATTAATAATTGTGATGCACCACATTAATAAAAGGAAGGATAGTGCTGGGATAACTGGACATCAACATGTAGAAAGATAAAACTAGACCACTTTCTTACAACATTCACAATAACAAACTCAAAATGGATAAAGGACCTAAATGTGAGACAGGAAACCATCAAAACCCCAGAGGAGAAAGCAGGGAAAAACCTCTCTGACCTCGGCCGTGGCAATTTCTTACTTGACATATCCCCAAAGGCAAAGGAATTAAAAGCAAAAATGAACTATTGGGACCTCATGAGGATAAAAATGTTCTGCACTTCAAAGGAAACAATCAACAAAGCTAAAAGGCAACCAACAGAATGGGAAAAGATATTTGCAAATGACATATCAGACAAAGGGCTAGTATCCAAAATCTATAAAGAGCTCACCAAACTCCACACCTGCAAAACAAATAATCCAGTGAAGAAATGGGAAGAAAATATGAATAGACACTTCTCTAAAGAAGACATCCAGATGGCCAATAGGCACATTAAATGATGCTCAACGTTGCTCCTCATCAGTAAATACAAATCAAAACCACGCTCAGATATCACCTCACGCCAGTCAGAGTGGCTAAAATGAACAAAACAGGAGACTATAGGTGCTAGAGAGGATGTGGAGAAACGGGAACCCTCTTGCACTGTTGGTGGGAATGCAAACTGGTGCAGCCGCTCTGAAAAACAGTGTGGAGGTTCCTCAAAATTTAAAAATAGACCTACCCTATGACCCAGCAGTAGCACTGCTAGGAATTTTCCCAAGGGATACAGGAGTACTGATGCATAGGGGTACTTGTACCCCAATGTTTATAGCAGCACTTTCAACAATAGCTAAATTATGGAAAGAGCCTAAATGTCTATCAACTGATGAATGGATAAATAAATTGTGGTTTATATACACAGTGGAGTACTACGTGACAATGAGAAAGAATGAAATATGGCCTTTTGTAGCAACATGGATGGAACTGGAGAGTGTTATGCTAAGTGAAATAAGTCAAACAGAGAAGGACAGATTCCATATGTTTTCACTCCTATGTGGATCCTGAGAAACTTAACAGAAGACCATGGGGGAGGGGAAGAAAAAAAAATGTTAGAGAGGGAGGGAGCCAAAACATAAGAGACTCTTAAAAACTGAAAACAGGGGCGCCTGGGTGGCACAGTCGGTTAAGCGTCCGACTTCAGCCAGGTCACGATCTCGCGGTCCGTGAGTTCGAGCCCCGCGTCAGGCTCTGGGCTGATGGCTCAGAGGCTGGAGCCTGTTTCCGATTCTGTGTCTCCCTCTCTCTCTGCCCCTCCCCCATTCATGCTCTGTCTCTCTCTGTCCCAAAAATAAATAAACGTTGAAAAAAAAAATTTAAAAAAAAAACTGAAAACAAACTGAGGTTTTATTGGGGTGGGAGGGAGGGGTGGGTGGGTGATGGGTACTGAGGGCACCTGTTGGGATGAGCACTGGGTGTTGTATGGAAACCAATTTGACAATAAATTCCATAATAAAAAAATAAAAAAAATAAATAAAAGGAAGGATAATAACCATATGATGCTCTCAATAAATGCAGTAAAAATATTTCACAAAGCACAACATCCATTCTTGATATAAAGTCCTCAAAGAAGTAGGGTTAGAGGGAACATACCTCAACATAATAAAGACCATATGTGAAAGCCAGTAGCTAATAACATCCTCAATAGGGGGAAAAATGACAGTTGTTTCCTTCAAGATCAGGAGACACAGGGATGTCCTCTCTCAAGACTGTTATTTAACATAATACTGGAAGTCCTAGCCTCAGAGAGAAGAGGCGTTCAGACAACAAAAAGAAATAAAATACATCCAAATTTTTAAAGAAGTCAAGCTTTCTTTGCAGATGACATAATACTTTATATAGAAAACACAAAAGACTCCACCAAAAAATTACTAGACCTGAAACATGAATTCAGTATAGTCACAGGATACAAAATCAACCTATAGAAACCAGTTACATTTCTATACACCAACAATAAAGCAGTAGAGAAAATTAAGGAATCAATTACATTTACAATTGCACCAAAAACCATAAGATACCTAGGAATAAACCTAACCAAAGAGGTCAAAGATCTGTACTCTGAAAACTATAAAACACTGATGAAAGAAATTGAAGAGGACACAAAGTAATGGAAAAAATATTTTGTGTTCATGGATTGGAAAAAAATGTTTTTTAAATGTCTGTATTACCCAAAATGATCTACATGTTTAATGCAATGCCTATCAAAACCTATCAACAACACCTTTCAGAGAACTGGAACAATCCTAAAATTTGTATGGAACCAAAAAAGACTCCAAATATCCAAAGCAATTTTAAAAAAGAAAAGCAAAACTGTAAGCATCACACTACCAGACTTCAACTTATATTACATAACTGCAGTGATCAAAATAGTCGGTACTGGCACAACAACAACAACAACAACAAATAGGTCAATGGAACAAAACAGAAAACCCACAAAATGAGCCCACAACTACACAATGACATGGTCAATTCATCTTTCTCAAAACAAGAAAGAATATATATTGGGAAAAAAGAGTCTCTTCAACAAATAGTTTTGGGACAACTGGACAACAAAAGGCAAATTAATGAAACTGGATTACTTTCTTACACCACACACAAAAATAAATTAAAAATGCATTAAAGACCTAAATGTGAGACAGGAAACCCTTAAAATATGAATGAAGAAAACAGGCAGTAACCCATTTAACATTGTCCATAACAACTTCTTACCAGTTCTGTCTTCTGAGGCTAAGGAAACAAAAGCAAATATAAATGATTTAGACTTCATCAAAATAAGAAGCTTCTGCACAGCGAAGTAAATAATCAACAAAAGTAAAAGGTAACTTATAGAATGGGAGAAGATATTTGAAAATCACATATCTGATAGAGGGTTAGTATCCAAAGTCCATAAAAAAATTATAAAATTTAACACCCAAAAAACCCCAAATAATCCAGTTTTTAAAAATGGGGAAAAGACATCTAGATGGCCAAAACACACATGAAACAATATTCAATATCACTCATATCAGGGAAATACAGATCAAAACTACAATTAGATGTCACCTCACAAATGTCAGAATGGCTAAAATTAACAACACAAGAAATAAGTGTTGGTGAGGATGCAAAGAAAAGGGAACCCTCTTACACTGTTGGTAGGAATTGAAACTGGTGCACTCTGGAAAACAATATGGACGTTCCTCAAAAAGTTAAAAAGAGAACCACCCTATGATACAGCAATTGTACTCCTAGGTATTTACCTAAATGATACAAAAATGCAGCTTCTAAGGTGGACATGCACCCTGATGTTTGCAGGATCATTCTCTACAATAGCCAAACTACGGAAAGAGTTCAAACATCCATCAACTGATGATGGATGGATAAAGAATACGAGGCATATATATGCAATGGAATATTAACCACAAAAAATAATAATATCTTACCATTTGCAAGGACAGGGATGGAGTTTACGCTAAGCAAAATAAGTTAGACAAATAAAAATACCATATGATTTCACTCACATATGGAAGAAACAAAACAAATAGGTGGGAAAAAAAGAGGAAAACCAAGGAAGAGACTTTTAACTAGGGAAAGCAAAATGATGGTTACCAGAGAGGAGGTGGGGTGGGGGTGGCTTAAATAGGTGATGGCTTCAATGGGGATTAAGAAATGCACTTGTTACGAGCACTGGCTGTTGTATGAAACTATTGAATAACAAAACTCTACATTGAAACTAATATTACACTGCATGTTGGCTGACTGAAATTTCAATAAAAACTCAAAAAAAAAAAACTGGAGCAAGGGAGTGATATCCTTACTTTCACAGATTAAATAATATAAGTCTAACATAATAGTGTATTGCATTGATAAATGAAACATAACTAAAATATATGAAGAAAATATTTAAGTACAAGAGAATCATCTGAAGTTTTCAAATTAGCAGATTTTAGAAATATGGACACATGCAAAGAAGTTACATGAAAACCTTTTCACATTTAATACTTATTACATATTCTTAAATGAAGTAATATTATTTTTAAAATGCTAATAAAACAAAAAATAATCTTTGAAAAATTTCAACAATAACTTCAGAGAATTGTATAAGAAACCTTAAAAGTTAGGTTTATCTTCTAGATAAACAAACAATTTGAATAAACTGTGATACCTATCATGTTTCTCATAGAAACTCTCAACATTTAGCAGTATCAATTATTTCTAAATGTATTTTGATTTTCTAACCAAAATTATAAACAAAATGTTTAAAAATCAGCTATTTACAAAATTAAACTTCTAATCATTTGTACATTTTGAAGATAAACATACTGTGACCAAAATAATTAATTGCTAAAAATTAATCTGAGTCAAACAAAAAGAAGTAATTCAGTAATAGATCAACAGAGTAAAGGAATTATATGGAAACAACCTTATCTATACAATCCTCTAATAAAAAACAATGGTCACACCTTTTGTCCCATTGCTTTTTCTATACACTGTTCATCTCTAAACCCATATCTTCAAACCTTTCCTCCTCATTAATGACTCAAAACTCTAGTGGTCCTGCATTATCTCCGCTACATGTGTCCTAGGCAATTCAAGACCCAAACTCTTAGTTTCAAGTTTCCTGTAACCAGCACAACCCCCAATATCCTGAGCGCATCCATAGCACTACAACTTCACCTCCTCCATTATCACCTCCTTGCCCAGCCCCCACATTTCTCACCAGGACTCTTGTTGAAACCCCTTCTTGCATTTTGTCTCTCTGGATTTATTCTCCACTATGCCTCCAATGATAGTCACACAGCTAAGTCCTATCATCTCTTTTCTTTCAATCTTCCAATGATATCTTATGGTGGGGCTTAACAATAGCTAGGAAGAGCTTAAGTTCTAAGGGCCCTCATTCTCTGGTGGCTGTGCCAATACTGACAGTTTCAGGGAGTTCTAGAATATAAAGGTAAGGAGAGGAAATCATTCTGAATTAAGGATACAAGACAATGTGAGCAGATCTGGTAACTGTTTTAGAAGATATGGATCACTACTGACCAATACTTGAATATTATTTCCTTTCTTTTCTAAACCCACATCCACTCTTGTGTGTTTTGTATATGGACATTTTTATTCCATTCCATTCCTTAAACATGATTTGATTATTCCTGGTCCTTCCGAAACCCCTCACTATTTTTTTTTTTTTTACTTTTTTCATGTTTTTTGTTTGTTTGTTTGTTCTGCTTTCCAATTGTGTGTGTGTGTGTGTGTGTGTGTGTGTGTATAATGATTCAGTATTTGTGTACATTTGAAATTATCACCACAATAAGTCCAATTAACATCAATCACCATGAAGAGTGACAGTCTTTTCTTGTGATGAGTACTTTTAAGATCTGCTCTCTTAGCAACTTCCAACTATGCAATGCATTATTATTAACTATAGTTACTATGCTGTACATTACATTATTTATTTTATACATTATTTATTTTATAATTGTAATTTTGTACCTTTTTATCACCTTTACCCATTTCACCCCCCTCCTCCACTCTTCCTACCAACCCTGCCCTGCTTGTGTTCTTTGTATCTATGTTTTTTGTTAGTTTGGATTGTTTTGTTTCATTTTGTTTTAGATTACACATATAAGTAAGATTATATGGTATATATCTTTCTCTGAGTTATTTCATTTAGCATAATACCCTCAAGGTCCATCCATATTATTGGAACTGAAAGGATTTCCTTCTTCATAATGGCAGATAAGTATTCCATTGTATTATATACTGCCTCTTCCTTATCCATTCATCCATCTATGAACACTGTGGTTGTTTCCATGTCTTAGCTACTGTAAACTAATGCTGCAATGAACATGAAGGTGTTCATTAATAATTAGTGATCTAATTAATAATTTCTTTTTGAATTAGTGCTTTTAGCACCTTTGACTATATTCCCAGAAGTGGAATTGCTGGATCATTTGGTAGTTCTATTTTTAATTTTGAGGAGAACTTTGGAAAAAATTGGAAAAAATACTGTTTTCCATAGCAGCTAAATCAGTTCACATTCACACGAATAGTGAACAAGAGCTCTCTTTTCTCTATATCAATGCCAACACTTGTTATTTCTTGCCTTTTTTTTTCTTTTCAAAAATTTTACTAAATTCTAGTTAGTTAATATACAAGGAAATATTAGTTGCAGGAGTAGAATTCAGTGATTCATCACTTATATACAACACCCAGGGCTCATCATAACAAGTGCCCTCCTTAGGACCCATCACCTACCTAGCCCATCCCTCACCCACTTCTCTCCATCAACCTTCAGTTTGTTCTCTATCTTTAAGAGTTCTTATGATTTGTTTCCCTCTCTCCCCCACATCCTGATATGTTCATCTGTTTTATTTCTTAAATTCCACATGAATGAAATTATATGGTATTTGTTTTTCTCTAATTGACTTATTTTGCTTGGCATAATAAATTCAAGCTCCATCCACATCATTGAAAATGGAAAATTTCATTCTTTCTGATGGTTGAGTAATATTGCATTGTATGTATACCACATCTTCTTTATCCATTCATCTGTCAGTGGACATTGGCTCTCCATAGTTTGGCTATTGTTGATAATGCTGTTATAAAATCAGGATGCATATACCCTTATGGGTCTGCATATTTTTATAACTTAGCTCCTCATTATTAATGTTAATGTATCAAGCAAAATAAAAAATACTTCACCAAAATATCAAAGCCAAAAAATGTGCTTTTTACTAGTCAAAGTAATTGTACTTTATGCAGAATATATATACACAAACTCTGAAAAGAAATAAAATATACAAATATGTAAAAGGAGATTTCACAGAATTACTAGTTATAAAGATAAACATGAAAAATCATATAAACATGTAAATAATCAAGAAAAGCAAATTAAACAAGGGCATATCTATCAAATTGGCTGAGGTGAAAAAACACCAAATTCAGTGCTAGTGCAGGTAAAGTTTGATGCACAATTTCTGAATGATTTTGAAAAATAATTCGATTTTGGATATTAAGAACCTTTCAAATTTTTATACCTTATAATAAATTATCTTAGTAAAAATTGCATTCAGAAAAATTTTTCCATATAAACTATTTCAGCAATGGTTAATTTAGAAAGTTGGTCAGAGATTAATTATTTAATATTAGAGGTGTTGTAATGTGGTATAATTTATTTCATGGATATCAACCTGTGGGGGGCCAGGCCCCAGTGCCAGGCTGAGACCAGGTCAAGCAATGTTCCCTGTTGACTCAGCCAACCCAGTGGTTCCCCCTCCCATTCATGTGGGAGGCTGGGCCCCGGTGCCAGGCTGAGACCGGGTCGAGCAACGTTCCCTGTTGACTTAGCCAACCCGGTGGTTCCCCCTCCCATTCCCCCACTTTCAAGGGCATACAAAAGCCTTGTCAAGGCTGAGAAAGTTAATTCCTGAAGCCTGTGGTCTGCAGGTGTTGGCAGTAATGCTACCTCCCCTTTTTCTACCCCGAGTCAGATAGAAACAAACATGGGAATTGTGTTTTGCTAGCAATCTTATCAACAAGGTCTTGTGACCCGTCTAGAAAATGCACAAGGAACACAGAACTAAATGTTTTGGTTGGCAGCGATTATGTGAAGCCTGTTTATTCTTAGAATGGCCTGACCCATAAGAGTCTGGATATAAAAGATTGTGTACAGCAACAATAAGCCGTCACTTGGGCCATCAGCCCAGGGGACGCTCCTGTTCCCAAACTTTCTTCTCTGTCTTTTTTCTTGCATTCCCCTACCCTCAGGACCCTGACCTCGGTGTTTGTTGCGCCGGTCACGACATCAACCTCGTTGGTGAGAGTCCAGTCACATACAACCACTTTACACATCTGAAACTGAAGATATTTAATGCAAAACATTGGTGACAGAGAAGGCAAAGCACTGGGGTGGATTGGGAAGCTGGGAGGGGAGTATTGTCATCAAAAGCAAGGAGTGCTCACCTGCCACTGGAACCCCATGTTTTCCTTACTGCTGAGCTGATGAAGACCGTATTCTGGGGATACTTTTGTGACCCTTCCCTTCTAATGCACAGAAAATCAGATGCTGAGGTATTGGAGTCCAAAGCTTGAATCCTCTAGTTAATATACAGTGTAATATTAGTTTTACATGTAGGATTTGGTGATTCATCACCTAAATACAACACTCAGTGCTCATCACAACAAATGCCTTCCTTAATACCCATCACACATTCAACCCATCCTCCACCCACCTCCCCTCCAGCAACCTTCAGTTTGCTTTCTTTCTTAAAGTCTGTTTTATGGCTTCCCTTTATGTTCTCAGCACTTTAAAATATACAATACAAAATTATTAACTATAGTCGCCATACTCACATTAAATCCTAAGTATTTGTTAATTTATTTTATAAATAGAAGTTTTATTTTTTGACCATCTTTACCTTTTACCCACTCTTAATCCCCCATTTCTGGCAAACACCAATATTTTCTGTGTATCTATGAGTTTATTTATTTATTTTTAATATGAAATTTATTGTCAAATTGGTTTCCATACAACACTCAATGCTTATTAATTTAATTGCTGCTGCTGTTGCTGTTGTTTTAGGTGAGATCATATAGTATTTTTCTTTATCTTTCTGACTTATTTCACTTATAATGCCCTCAAGTCCCATCTATGTTGTCCTAAATGGCAGGATTTACGTGTGTGTGTGTGTGTGTGTGTGTGTATGTAAACTACCTTAACATACTACAAGTAATATATGAAAAATTCACAGTGAACATCATGCAGAATAATGAAAGTTTTCCTCTAAGATCTAAAGTAGTACAAGGATGTCATGTTCACCACTTTTATTAAACATAGTACTGGAAAATTGAACCAGAGTAATTAGACAAGACAAAGAAATAAATGCATCTACTTTGTTAAGAAATATATAGCATTACCTTTATACACAGATGATAAGTTCTTATATGCAGAAAAGCTTAAAGGATACATAAATAATTTTAGCTAATAGAAATCCAAAAAAGTAAAATGATTCAAATTCAATACACAAAACTAAGTACATCTCTATAACAATGATCAATCCCAAAGCAATTTAAAAATTTTTAATATTTATTTTTTTTAATTTTTTTTCAACGTTTATTTATTTTTGGGACAGAGAAAGACAGAGCATGAATGGGGGAGGGGCAGAGAGAGGGAGACACAGAATCGGAAACAGGCTCCAGGCTCTGAGCCATCAGCCCAGAGCCTGACGCGGGGCTCGAACTCACGGACCGCAAGATCATGACCTGGCTGAAGTCGGACGCTTAACCGACTGCACCACCCAGGCGCCCCTAATATTTATTTTTGAGAGAGAGATAGAGAGAGGGAGAGAGAGAGAGAGAGCTCATGAGCGGGGAGGGGCAGAGAGAGAGGGAGACATAGAATCAGAAGCAGGCTCCAGGCTGTCAGCAGAGAGCCCCGTGCGGGGCTGGAACTCACTAACTGTGAGATTATGACCTAAGCAGAAGTCAGATGCTTAACAGACTGAGCCACCCAGGCACCCCCAAAAAGGATTTAAAAAATCCATTTACAATAGAATCAAAAATAACAAAATACTTAGGTTTTAATATAATTAATGAGGTGAATACTTTGCACAATAAAAATGACAAAATATTTCTGAAAGATATTAAAAAGGGCATAGTGAAATAAAACCTATTTTCATGGGTTGCAACACTTATTAAGATGGTGATACTAACCAAAGCAATCTGCAAATTCAATGCAATTCTATAAAAATATTAATGATGATTTTCATACAAATAGAAGACCTACTCTAAAATTCTTCTAAAATTTCAAGTGACTCCAAGTAGACTAAATAATCCCAGAGAAGAACAAAGCAGGAAGACCCACACTTCCTGATTCAAATTACTACAAACCTACTGCAATAAAAGTTTGATACTGACATAACGCCAGACACATATGCCACTGGAATGGAGTAGAGAGCCCAGAAATAAATTCTTACATAAATGTTAAAATTCTTTTTCAAGGAAACAAAGATCATTCAATGGGGAAAAGGGAGTGTTTTCAAAAATGTTGGAACAATGGCCATCCAAAAGCAAAATAATGAGGTTGGGCCCTTATGTAATGTCATATGCCAAAAAATAGTGCAAAATTAAGCAAATACCTAAATATAAAATTTAAAACTACACAACTTTTAGAAAAAAAAACAGAAAAATAACTAGGAAAACAGACATTGGGTTTGACAATGTTTCTTGAAATGACACCAGACATAGACAACAAAAGAAAACTAGAAAAAATGAATTTTTAAAAATTTGCTTTGGGGGCACCTGAGTGATAGTTGGGCATCTGACTTCTGCTTAGGCCATGATTTCATGGTTCGTGAAATTGAGCCCTGAACTGGGCTCACTGCTGTCAGTGCAGACCCAGCATTGGATCCTCTGTCCCCTTCTCTCTGCCCCCCCTCACATCCTCTCTCTCTCTTTCTCTCTCTCTCTCAAAAATAAATAAACATTTTTTGAAGTGTACTTTAATAGTGAATACAAAAAAATTAAATAACAACCTACCAAACTGGAGAAAATAATTTAAAATCACATACCTGATTAAAGACTAATATTCAGAAGTTACAGTGTAATGCTAAAATACAGCAATACAAACACAAACAACCTGATTTTTTAATGTTTACTTATTTTTGAGAGAGAGAGACACAGACAGAGAGAATGAAAGTGGGAGAGGGGCAGAGAGAGAGGGAGACACAGAATCCAAAGCAGGCTCCAACCTCTGAGCTGTCAGCACAGAGCCTGACGTGGGGCTGGAACTCATGAACGGTGAGATCATGACCTGAGCTGCAGTTGGATGATTAACCAAGTGAGCCACCCAGAGCCCCCAACCTGATTTTTAAGATAAGCAAGGACTTGCATGGATATGTCTCTAAAGAAGATATGCAAATGGGCAAAAGCACATTGAAAGATGCTTATTAAAGATAGAATTAAAGATAGAATTACAATGTGATTCCACATTCCACTTATAGCTCTATGCCATAAAATAGTGAAAGCAGGGTCTTGAAGAGATATTTATATACATATGTTTATAGCAACATTATATTTAATATTTAAAACATGGATATAAGTTTCCATTGATAGACTAATGTTGTATATACATACAACTGAATATTAACCTTAAAATGAAGGAATTTCTGTAATATGCTGAAGCATGGATGAACTTTGACAACATGCTAAGTGAAATGAGCCAGTCATAAAAATCCAAACCTGTATTATTTCACTTATTATGAAGCAATTAGAGTATTCAAATATATAAAGCATAATGGTGATTGCCAGGGTGTGGGGGAAAGGAGATATTGGGAGTTATTACTTAATGGGTATTGAATTACAAATCTACAAGATGAAGAGTTCTGGAGATAGTGCTGAACGTAGAACAACAAATGGAATATACTCAATACCATCAAACTGTATGCTTTAAAATGGTTGAGATGATATATTTTCTGTTATGTATATTTTATCAAAATAAAAATGGAGAAAATATTTCCCTTGGAAGGAGGGCCAACATGGCAGACAAGGAGGATCCACACTTCCCCTGTCTCTCAAAGAAGAGCTGAAGCCAAAGGACTTTGAACCCTAGGAGTGTGGGAGAAAAAAAGACCGAGTCTATCAGGGAGACACCGGGACAACCTGAGGACCATAGGTGGGTGATTGTGAACTGGGAGATGTGAAATGGGCCCGTAGGCACGGAGGGGAGGGATCCCCTTCTGCCGAGAGACAAAGAGAAGAGAAAGAGTGGCTGGGAAAGCATAGGACTGGATCTGAACAAGAGAAAAAAAACTTTGGGCCTGGAAAGAGAGTGATCCCATCTCTAACTGCAGGTTAGAGGATCTCTAACTGCAAATCCCATCTTGGGACTGGGGGTGGCTGCCCTGTTTACACACCTGGGGAGCAGGGGAGCCACCTCTGGATTCAGTGGTAGATCAGGGACACACTCTGCAGCAGCAGAAACCAGTAGCTTCCCCTGAAGTGCTGTGGCACAGGACAAAACCAGCCAGGACACATACCAGGAGGGCCTTCCCTGGTACTAGGGAGCACAGCACAGGAGTTTATTTATTTATTTATTTATTTTTAAATTTTTTTTTTCAACGTTTATTTATTTTTGGGACAGAGAGAGACAGAGCATGAACGGGGGAGGGGCAGAGAGAGAGGGAGACACAGAATCGGAAACAGGCTCCAGGCTCTGAGCCATCAGCCCAGAGCCCGACGCGGGGCTCGAACTCACGGACCTCGAGATCGTGACCTGGCTGAAGTCGGTCGCTTAACCGACTGCGCCACCCAGGCGCCCCAGCACAGGAGTTTAAATCCCAGCCAAGTTCTGGGGCAAAGGAGTTGGTGGAGCGAGACAGACAGCAACACAGTGAGGATGGATCCAAAGGAGAGATTTGGGACACCATGTCATGGAGAAGAGACTTGGGGGGGGGCCGCCATTTTTCTCCCCACCACCACCAAGGAGGGGCCTCAGGGATTGGCCCACAGTACCCAGAGTAGAAGCAGGACCAGCCTACACCAAATGACACCCCTCTGCACCAGGTAACTGTGTATCTACTGGAGCAGGATAGATGCTGTGGAACTAGATCAACTCCTCCTCCAGATCCGCACTGCTGCATGCCTGGATTAATTCTAGGACAATTTTTGATATATAGATATATTCTCCCCCCTTTCTCCTTATCTCTTCCCTCCTCTAAGCTGGTTACTCTGCTTATTGCTTTGTTTAAACAGACATATTTAATCCATTCTCTTGATACTTGTTCTACATCTCCTTCTTGCATTCCTTTTTCTTCTCTCTGGAATAATCAAGCAGTATAGTTTATCTGTCTAGGTAAAATTATCCTCCTTTCTTTTTCCCTGCCTCCTTTCTTATTTTCCTTTCTTTCTGTGTGGATTAAGGCTTTTAGTCTCTCTGCCTGCTCAATGTTTATTTTTTTCTTTTACCCCAGCCCTGTAATTCCTCTCTTTGTATGTGCTCTTCCATCAGCACTGCTTCCACCCTGTTCTTTACTTGTATCTGGTGTTTCTGGTTTTTTGCTTTTGGATTGTTTCTAGTTTTTAGTTTTTGTTTGTTTCTTTGTTTTATTTGTTTGTGTGTTTGCGTGCTTTTGTTTCCTATTTATCTGTCCATTTGTATTACTTTCCAGGATGACTTTAAGAAAAAAATCAAAGCACACCTCATGGAAGGTCCAAAACATCACTATCAGTAGGGAAATAAAATAATCAAAGTAACAAAATGACAACAGAGAGCAAGTAACACTCCCCAAAAAACACCTCCTGAAGAGCAAGGCCTTGAACGGTGTATATATCCACCCCCCCCCCCGCTTTAATATAGCAGTGCTCAGAGGTGCAGAGCACATAACAAACTTTTAAAACTCATAAGGGACAGAAAACTAGCCAAAATGATGAAACGGAAGAATTATCCTCACAAGAAATTCCAGGAAGAGGTGACAGGTAAAGAATTGTTCAAAACAGATTTAAGCAAGTGAACTGAACAAGAATTTAGAATAATGATCATAAAATTAATCACTAGGCTTGAAAAAAAAGCATAGAAGATAGCAGAGAATCTATTACTGCAGAGATCAAGGAACTAAAAAATAGTCATGATGAATTAACAAATGTTATAAATGGGATGCAAAATGAAATGGAGGAGACCGCAGCATGGATTGAAGAGGCAAAGGGGAAAATAGGTGAATTAGAAGATAAAATTATGGAAAAAGAAGCTGAGAAAAAGAGATAAAAAAAAATCCAAGATCAAGAGGGAAGAATTTAGAGAACTAAGTGATGTAATCAAACAGAACAATATCTGTATCATAGGAATTCCAAAAGAAGAAGAGAGAGGGAAAGGGGCTGAACATGAACAAATCATGAACAAATCATAGCTGAGAACTTCCCCAATCTGGGGAAGGAAACAGGCAGTAAATCCAAGAAGCACAGAGAACTCCCTTCAGATGTAACTACTGCTAGAAATCTACCTGAAGGATACAGGAAAAGTGGATGCATAGGGGTACAGGTACCCTAATGTTTATAGCAGTACTTTCAACAATAGCTAAATTATGGAAAGAGCCTAAATGTTCATCAACTGATGAATGGATAAATAAGATGTGGTATATATGTGTATACACACACACACACACACACACACACAATGGTATACTACTTGGCAATAAGAAAGAATGAAATCTGCCCTTTTGCAGCAATGTGGATGGAACTGGAAGGTATTAGGTTATGTGAAAAAATCCAGCAGAGAAAGACAGATACTATATATTTCCACTCATATGTAGATCTTGAGAAACTTAACAGAAGACCATGGGGGAGGAGAAGGAGAAAAAAAATTACAGAGAAGGAGGGATGCAAACCATAAGAGACTCTTGGATACCCAGAACAAACTGAGGGGGGATGGGGGAGAGGGGAAAGTGGGTATTGGGCACTGAGGAAAGCTCTTGTTGGGATGAGCACTTATTGTTGTATGGAAACCAATTTGGCAATAAACTACATTTAAAACAATCCATAAAAGTAAACAAAAAAATAAAAATGGAGAAAGGAAAAAATTAAATGCAACATTACAGTAGCATAAATTGTGTGTTAATGACAGAAAAAAAAGTGAAATCAATAAACTCATAAAGATTGATAGAGAAAAAGATGTGAAGGAGCACACCCTCAGTTTTAATCTCCACCACAATACTGATAAGTGGTATTGTCTTTGATAAATTAATTGATCTCTAAGCTTCAGATTCTGTAACTGTGAAAGATGAAAACACAAAAGAAAAATAAATTTCATCAATTTTTGAGGATTAAATGATTACACATATACATATTTATTACATATATAAAATAAATTTTGTAAAGCAAAAAGGCTACAAAAATTAATATATTTTACAGAGAAGAATTAATAATGGTGAGATTTGAGATTATTTTAAATGTTGGTTAAGATTTTGAGGCATATTACATTTAATAATAAAAGAAGAGGGAAGATGGTGGCACAGGAGGGCGCTGGGTTCACCTTGTCCTGCTGATCACTTAGATTCCACCCACATCTGCCTAAATAACCCAGAAAACCACCAGAAGACTAGCAGAATGGACTCTCCAGAGCCAAGTGTAGACAAAAGGCCCAAGGAAGAGGGTAGGAAGGGCAGAGAGGCAGTGCATGCTACACGGACTGGTGGGAGGGAGCTGGGGTGGTGGAGGGGCAGCCCACCCAACAAGGTGGAACCCCCGAGTCTGGCTAGCAAAAGTGGAGGGGCCAGACTGCATGAGTTCTGACAGCCAGTGGGACTTAACATCTGGAATGTTATAAGTCAACAGCGCTGTTCGGAGAGCGGAAGGGCAGGAGGACACCAGGAGGGAGAGGTGTTGAGTCATGGAAGACAGAGCTCAGCTCCATGGGGAACAAAGGCGCTGGCAAGCACCATCTTCCTCTCCCATCCCCCAGATGAAATCCCAAAGGGAACCAGTTCCCATCACGGAAATTGCTTGCACCTCACAAACACCCAATGCTGTGCTTCTGTGGATCCATCCCTCTGACGGGTCTTCCTCCCTCCTGGTGCTACAGGGCCCCTACCCCAGGGGACCACCAAGGGCAAAGTAAGCTAAGCCTGCCCCTCCCGTCCCTGTGCACCTTGCAGATCCACTGTAGCTAATACGCCAGATCCCATCGAAGCAGCAACACAAGCCTGGCAATGTGCATGCAGCCCAGACAGGGGCCACACCACTCCACAGTGAGTCCTGCCCTTGGGAGAGGGGAAGATAAGGTACACACCAGTCTAACTGTGGCCCCAGTGGTGGGCTAGGGGCAGACATCTGGTCTGACTGAACCCCGCCCACCAACACAAGTTACTCCAGACAGCACAGGGTAAGTGCCCTGCAGTTTGGCGTCACCCCAGGGACTACCCAAAATGACAAAACGGAAGAACTCTCCTCAAAAGAAACTCCAGGAAGTAACAACAGCTAACGAATTGATCAAAAACGATTTAAGCAATGTAACAGAACAAGAATTTAGAATAATAGTCATAAAATTATTTATTGGGCTTGAAAAAGGCATAGAGGATAGCAGAGAATCTATGGCTACAGAGACCAATGGACTATGAAATAAGTCAAGAGGAGGTTAAAAAAGCCGTAAATGAGGTGCAAAATACAATGGAGGTGACCACAGCATGAATTGAAGAGGCAGAGGAGAGAATAGGTGAATCAGAAGATAAATGGAAAAAAGAGGAAGCTGAGAAAAAGAGAGATAAAAATAGCCAGGAGTATGAGGGGAGAAATAGAGAAGTGATGCTATCAAGCACAACAATATCCGTATAATAGGAATTTCAGAAGAGGAAGAGAGAAAGAAAGGGGCTGAAATGTACTTGAACAAGGCATAGGTGAGAACTTCCCTGATCTGGGGAAGGAAAAAGGCATTGAAATCCAAGAGGCACAGAGAACTCCCTTCAGACATAACCTGAATCCATCTTCTGCACAATATATCATAGTGAAACTGGAAAAATACAAGGATAAGGAGAGAATTCTGAAAGCACCTAGGGATAAACAGGACCTAACATACAAAGGTAGACACATAAGAGTAGTAGCAGACCTAAATACTGAAACTTGGCAAGGCAGACGGAATGGCAGGAAATCTTCAATGTGATGAACAGAAAAACATATGCAGCCAAGAATCCTTTATCTATCAAGTCTGTCATTCAGAACAGATGAAGAGATAAACGTTTTCCCAAACAAAAACTGAAGGAATTCACCACCGCTGAACCATTCATACAAGAGATCTTAAGGGGGATTCTGTGAGTGAAATGTTGCAAGGACCACAAAGGACCAGAGACATCACTACAAGCACGAAGCCTACAGACATCACAATGACTCTAAACCCTTGTCTTTCAATAATAACACTGAATGGAAATGGACTAAATGCTCCAAACAAAAGACATAGGGTGTCAGAATGGATTAAAAAAGAGAAGAAGAATAAGACCCATCTATTTGCTGTCTACAAGAGACTCATTTTAGGCCTGAGAACACCTGCAGATTGAAAGTGAGAGGAGGCAGAACTATCTATCATGCTACTGGAAGTCACAAGAAAGTTGGGGTAGCCATACTTATATAAGAGAAACTAGACTTTAAATTAAAGGCTGTAACAAGAGATGAAGAAGGGCATTATATAATAATTACAGGGTCTATCCACCAGGAAGAGCTAACAATTATAAATGTCTATGTGCCAAATACGGGAGCCCCCAAATATGTAAAATAATTAATCACAAACATAAGCAACCTTATTGATAAGAATGTGGTAATTGCAGGGGATGTTAATACCCCACTTACAACAATGGATAGATCATCTAGACACAGGATCAATAAAGAAACAAGGGCCCTGAATGATACATTGGATCAGATGGACTTGACAGATATATTTAGAACTCTGCATTCCAAAGCAGCAGAACATACTTTTTTCCCAAGTGCACATGAAATATTCCCCAAGATAGATCACATACTGGGTCACAAAACTGCCCTTAATACGTATAAAAGAATTGAGACCATACCATGCACACTTTCAGACCACAATGCTATGAAACTTGAACTCAACCACCGGAAAAAGATTGGAAAACCTCCAAAAGCATGAAGGTTAAAGAACACCCTCCTAAATAATGAATGGGTCAACCAGGCAATTAGACAAGATATTAAAAAAAATTGGGGCACCTGGGTGACTCAGTCGGTTAAGCCTCTGACTTCAGCTCAGGTCACAATCTCACAGTTCGTGAGTTCGAGCCCCGCTTCGGGCTCTGGGCTGATGGCTCAGAGCCTGGAGCCTGCTTCCGATTCTGTGTCTCCCTCTCTCTCTCTGCCCCTCCCCCGTTCATGCTCTGTCTCTCTCTGTCTCCAAAATAAATAAAAGTTAAAAAAAATTTTTTTAAGTATATGGAAACAAATGAAAATGCAAATACAACAATCCAAATGCTTTGGGTTGCAGCAAAGGTAGTCCTGAGAGGAAAATACATTGCAGTCCAGGCCTATCTCAAGAAACGAGAAAAAATCCCAAATACAAAACCTCGCAGCACACCTAAAGGAAATAGAGGCAGAACAGTTAAGACACCCCAAATCCCAGCAGAAGAAGAGAAATCTTAAGGATCAGAGCAGAAATAATATAGAATCTAAAAAATACTGTAGAGCAGATCAACTTGGAAACAAGTTTTGGTTTTTTGAAAAAAAACCAAAATTGTTAAAACTCTAGCCAGGCTTCTCAAAAAGAAAATGGAGATGACCGAAATATATAAAATCATGAATGAAATTGGAATTATTACAACCAATCTTTCAGAAATACAAGCAATTTTCAGGGAATAATATGAAAATTATATGCAAACTGAAACGGGAAGAAATAGGAAACTTGAACAGACCCATGACCAGCAAAGAAATTGACTAAGTTATCAAACATCTTCCAACAAATCAGAGTCCAAGACCAAATGGCTTCCCTGAGGAATTCTACCACACATTTAAAGCAGAGATAATACCTACCCTCCTCAAGCTATTCCAAATAATAGAAAGGGAAGGAAAACTTCTGGACTCATTCTATGAAGCCAGAATTACTTTGATTCCTAAACCATACAGAGACCCAGAAAAAAAAAAAAAACTACAGGCCAATATCCTTAATGAATACAGATGCAAAAATTCTCAATAAGATACTAGCAAATCGAATTCAACAGCATATAAATAGAATTATTCACCATGATCAAGTGGGATTCATTCCTGGGATGCAGGGCTGGTTCAACATTCACAAATCAATCAACGTGATACATCACATTAGTGAAAGAAAAGGTAAGAATCAGATGATCCTGTCAATCGATGCAGAAAAAGCATTTGACAAAATTCAGCATCCTTTCTTAATAAAAACCCTCAAGAAAGTCGGAATAGAAGGAACATACTTAAACATCATAAAAGCCATTTATGAAAAGCCCACAGCTAATATCATCCTCAATGGGAAAAACTGAGAGTTTTCCCCCTGAGATCAGGAACACAACAGGGATGTTCACTCTCACCACTATTGTTTAACATAGTGTTGGAATTTTTAGCATCAGCAATAAGACAACAAAAGAAATTCAAAGGCATCAAAATTGGCAAAGAAAAAGTAAAACTTTCATTTTTTGCAGGACATGATATAATACATGGAAAACCCAATAGATTCCACCAAAAGTCTGCTAGAACTGATACATGAATTCAGCAAACTCGTAGGATACAAAATCAATGTACAGAAGTCAGTTGCACTCTGACACACTAATAATGAAGCAACGGAAAGAAAAATAAAGAAACTGATCCCATTCACAATTGTACCAAGAAGCATAAAATACCTAGGAATAAACCTAACCAAAGATGTAAAAGATCTGTATAGTGAAAACTATAGAAAGCTTATGAAGGGAATTGAAGAAGATATAACAAATGGAAAACATTCCATGCTCATAGATTGGAAGAATAAATGTTAAAATGTCAATACTACCCAAAGCTATCTACACATTCGATGCAATCTATATCAAAATTGCACCAGTATTATTCTTGAAGCTAGAACACGCAATCCTAAAATTTGTATGGAACCACAAAAGACCCATAATATCCAAAGAAATGTTGAAGAAGACCAAAGCGGGCAGCATCACAATCCCAGACTTTAGCCTCTACTACAACGCTGTAATCATCAAGACGGTATGGTATTGGCACAAAAACAAACACATAGACCAATGGGATAGAATAGAGACTCCAGAATTAGACCCACAAAAGTATGCCCAACTCATCTTTGACAAAGCAGGAAAGAATATCCAATAGAAAAAAGACAGCCTCTTTAACAAATGGTGCTGGGAGAGCTGGACAGCAACATGTAGAACAATGAAACTAGACCACTTTCTTACACCATTCACAAAAATAAACTCAAAATGGATAAAGGACCTGAATGTGAGACAGGAAACAATCAAGAGGAGATGGAAGAGAAAGCAGGAAAAAACCTCTCTGGCCTCAGCTGCAGCAATTTCTTACTTGACACGTCCCCAAAGGCAAGGGAATTAAACACAAAAAGGAACTATAGGGATTTCATGAAGATAAAAAGGTTCTGCACTGCAAGGGAAACAATCAACAAATCTAAAAGGTAACTGATACAAAGGGCAAAGATATTTGCAAATGACATATCAGACAAAGGGTTAGTATCCAAAATCTATAAAGAACTCACCAAACTCCACACCTGAAAAACAAATAATACTGTGAATGAGAAGAAAACATGAATACACTTCTCTAAAGAAGACATCCAGATGGCCAACAGGCACATTAAATGATGCTCAACGTTGCTCCTCATCAGGGAGCTACAAATCAAAACCACGCTCAGATACCACCTCACGCCAGTCAGAGTGGCTACAATGAACAAATCAGGAGACTATGGATGCTGGCGAGGATGTGGAGAAACGGGAACCCTCTTGCACTGTTGGTGGGAATGCAAACTGGTGCACCCACTCTGGAAAACAGTGTGGAGGTTCCTCAAAAAATTAAAAATAGATCTTCCCTATGGCCCAGCAATAGCACTTCTGGGAATTCACCCAAGGGATACCGAGGTGCTGATGCATAGGGGCACTTTTACCCCAATGTTTATAGCAGCACTTTCAACAAAGGTAAATTATGGAAAGAGCCTAAATGTCCATCAACTGATGAATGGATAAAGAAATTGTGGTTTATATACAGAATGGAATACTATGTAGCAATGAGAAAGAATGAAATATGGCCTTTTGTAGCAACATGGATGGAACTGGAGAGTGTTATGCTAAGTGAAATAAGTCATACAGAGAACCTGAAAAACTTAAGACCATGAGGGAGGAGAAGGAAAAAAAAAGGTTAGGGAGGGAGGAAGCCAAAACATAAGAGACTCTTTAAAACTGAGAACAATCTGAGGATTGATGGGGGGTGGGAGGGAGGGGAGGTTGGATGATGGGTTTTGAGGAGGGCACCTGTTGGGATGAGCACTGGGTGTTGTATGGAAACCAGTTTGACAATAAATTTCATATTAAAAATAATAATAATAAAAGGATACTTTTTAAAGCATGAGCAGAAAGCCAAAATAGTGCAAACAAAATGTTAATGATATTTTTTAGCTGTTTCTAGCTGAATTATTCTTTAAAATCTCAAGGGGATTTATCAACAGACCTCTTAACCCTCTCCTCGAAGAGGCATATTAAAATCAAGAATGATGTCATTTATCTGCTTCTGTTATAAACCTAACCTGGTCATATTTCATTGCCCATCTGGATGAAGCTTACAGTTGCATCTGATGATTGATTCAGTCAGAGAAGTGATAAACCATGAAAAAGCCAAGGGGTGATTATTGTCCTTGACTTGTTCTGCTTCTGACCATTCTATTAGCTATTGAAACTATTTCTACGATTATTTTACCTATCATCTTTTTTTTGTTATTTTTTAAATATTTATGTATTTTGGGAAGCAGAGAGAGATAGAGAGAGAGTTTCTGTGGGGGCATGGAAGGGGCAGAGAGAGAGAGAGAGAGAGAGAGAATTCTAAATAGGCTCAGTACTCTCAGTGTAGAGTCCAAAGCAGAACTTCATCTCATGAACCATGAGATCAGGACCTGAGCTGAAATCAAGGGTTGGATGCTTAACCAACTGAGTCACCCAGGCACCACATATATCATCTATTTTTATTGAGAAAAGGAAATCTACTTTTCCATGTAAAGCTCTTTATATAATTCATATTTACTGTAACATATTTGGAAATGGATTATCAATTTTCAATTACTGAAGGGATAAAATAATGAATATTATTTGTATACTATTGGATAACATGTTTATTTTTGTGAGGAAAAATTTTTTCAGAGGAAGAGTGGCTATATTTACCTTGAGGGGTATTATTTGGGGTAGTTAGACCACTGAAACAAATGTCTTAAACATATTGATATTTCCCTGTTTAAACTTACAATGCGTTACCTAAAACCCCAATTAAAAACTGTGGAGAGGGGGTTGTGTCTCCAACCAATCTAAAATAGATTTAGAGAATATTGGTCTCGTTCTTGCTGAGATAGAGTTTGTTATATTACACTTACCACAAGAACTTGAATTTTTTTAATATGTAAAGGAGAAAATATGTATGTCATATGCTCTTGGACAAGATTTAAGTGTGGTGCACGATTAAATAATTGGTTTGATGTTTCAAATAAAGATTCAATATTATTTTGCCATCACTATCAATGATTCTCCAAGTTGGACATGCACAAAGCTGTTTAAATTAATCTCAAGCAACTGGATAAAGGTAAGAATCAACCTGGAGGCTACTTGCCCTGCCTAGTACAAACAGCATTCCTTGGTCTGTCAGGTGTCTTGGTTAGGCTATTCAGTGTGGCTTGATCACAGTCATCCTTATTTATAAAATTGCATCAGTGATTTGTGAAGTACCCCTAACCACCCTCTTTTTTTCCCTCCATCAACTCAGCAAACAGCTTCAAGGTCTTCAATGTTTTAGATACAGTACCGGTCATTGCTTCACTTTGATGATAAATATAGACTAGGTCTGTGGATGATTTTGCAGTTCACTGGACTATTTTTAAATGGTGCACAGAGCTCAGCTTTCATCTGTCAGTTAGGGTAAAATTTAATAGAGAGATTATTAATCTTTTTGCATTGTATTCTCGACTTGTTGGATATTTTTTTCAATATATGAAGTTTATTGTCAAATTGGTTTCCATACAACACCCATTGCTCATCCCAAAAGGTGCCCTCCTCAATACCCATCACCCACCCTCCCCTCCCTCCCACCCCCCATCAACCCTCAGTTTGTTCTCAGTTTCTAAGAGTCTCTTATGCTTTTGCTCTCTCCCACTCTAACCTCCTTTTTTTTCCCCTTCCCCTCCCCCATGGGTTTCTGTTAAGTTTCTCAGGATCCACATAAGAGTGAAACCATATGGTATCTGTCTTTCTCTGTATCATTTATTTCACTTAGCATAACACTCTCCAGTTCCATCCATGTTGCTACAAAGGGCCATATTTCATTCTTTCTCATTGCCACGTAGTACTCCATTGTGTATATAAACCCCAATTTCTTTATCCATTCATCAGTTGATGGACATATAGGCTTTTTCTATAATTTGGCTATTGTTGAGAGTGCTGCTATAAACATTGGGGTACAAGCGCCCCTCTGTGTCAGGACTCCTGTATCCCTTGGGTAAATTCCTAGCAGTGCTATTGTTGGATATTTTTTTGAGAAAGACAGGGAGAACATGTATGGGGTAGGGACAGAATGAGAGGGAGAAATACCAAGCAGTCTCCACACTTAGCACAGAGGCTGGCTTGGGCCTTGATCTCATGACCTTGAGATCATAATCTGAGCTGAAATCAAGAGTCAAATGTTTAACCAACTGAGCCACCCAGGTGCCCTTTGACTTTATGGACATTTTTATTAAGGCTTCAGAATCATGTTCAGAATTGTCTACCATTTCAGCACCCCAAAACAAGGGATTGTAATAAATTGAAAATTACAATTAACCTCTGGATTATCACAAAATGCATTTGAAATTTAAAGATGCTTCTTGAAATATCCTTGCATCTTACTACTTGTAAACTTTTCCCAGAAAGAGAATCCAATATTTCCTTCCTATTTGCAAAGGGTTTTAAAATGTAACATTTAATATATCAGAAATTTTAAAGAGTTACAAAGCTTTAATCTCCATAAGAGAAAATGTGGAAGAATTATTACTAATTGTATTCATAATGGTCAGAGATAATTTATGTTTACTAATCTTATTTATTTTGTATCTATTTTTAGATTCTAGTTTAAATCACATTTATATAACATTCGTCTCTGAGTAGGCAACTGTTACCTCCTTAAGTGTAACCAATTTTAATTTCACTTTGATTTGTCTTTAGAGTCTAAATGACTCAGGCTGCAAGCAGCAAGATAGAGAAGTCATCAGTGAGTTTCCGTCAGTGACATCTCAGTGGTATGCTGTTTCTCTCTATGCATATTAGTTTCCATTAAAAATTAATTTTATGTGCATAGAGCATATGACATTTGGATACATAACTAAAGCCTTATCTACTAAATAGCAGTGACCATCTAGAGCCGAGTTTCTCCCTCACACACAGAGTTATGAAGAAATTAATTTCAACTTGGGGTAGCATGTACTAGATAGAAACAAGATGAGATGCTCCATAGAGGTATGAACCAGTTTGAAATAATACATATTTATGTTTATAATTATATTTTATTTACACATCCATTATATATTTATTTAAATTAAATATTCATGTAAAATTAGTATATGTATATCAGTTATTAGTTATCATATACATATAAATACACATAATTAGTATATATACTGTGTTAATATTCATACACAAATCTATGTGTGTCTGTCAAAGAGAGTCAAGGTAGCAATACTTATATCCAAGAAACCAGATTTTAAACAAAGATTCTGACAAGAGACAAACAAGGGCACAATATCATAATAAAGTGATGTATTTACCAAGATTTAACAATTGTAAATATTTATGTGCTCATCTGGAGAGCACCCAAATTCATAAATTAATAACAAACATAAAGAAACTCATTGATACTAATACAATAACAGCTATTATTTCCTCAAATAAATTATCCAGCTTTTTTCCCCCTTTCATTTTCTGGGACTCCTATATGAATATTTTTAAATTTGATGGAGTCACTGAGTTCCCTAAGTCTGTTCTTGTGTTGCATAATTTTTCTCTCTTTTATTCAGCTTCATTATTTTGCATTATTTTGTCTTCTATATTGCATATTCATTCTTCTGCTTCTTCCAGCCTTGTGTGGATTGTGTCAATCCTGGTCCTACTCAATTATTACATTTTTCATTTTTTTTTAATAAATTTTTTTTTCAACGTTTATTTATTTTTGGGACAGAGAGAGACAGAGCATGAATGGGGGAGGGGCAGAGAGAGAGGGAGACACAGAATCGGAAACAGGCTCCAGGCTCTGAGCCATTAGCCCAGAGCCTGACGCGGGGCTTGAACTCACGGACCGCGAGATCGTGACCTGGCTGAAGTCGGACGCTTAACCGACTGCGCCACCCAGGCGCCCCTATTTTTCATTTTTTAAGTATATAAATTTATTTTGAGAAAACTAGAAAGAAAGAGAGAGAGAAATGGAGAGAGAGAGAGAAAGAGACAGAGACAGAGATAAGGGACAGGTAGAGAGGGAGAAAGAGAATCATAAACAAGCTCCACACTGTCAGCATGGAACCTGACGTGGGGCTAGAACTCATGATCTGGGAGATCATGACCTGAACTGAAATCAAGAGGTGGATGCTTACCTGACTGAGTCACCCAAGAGCCTCTGTATTTTTCATTTCTGATTGTTTTAAAGCCCTTTCTTTCTTCAATAAGTGCCTTCCCAAAGTATTCCATTATTTTCTCAAGCCCAGGAAGTGTCCTTATGATTGTTACTTTAAATTCTCTCTCAGGCATATTAGTTTTTCCTGTTTTGATTGTCTCACTCTGTGACCTTTCATAGGTTCTTTTGGGTTGATTTCCTCCATCTTAACATTTTATCTAAATCTCTGTCTTTTTCTCTGTGTTAGAAAAGTCTATGTTTCCTGATCTTACAAGTAATGGCATTATGAAGAGGGGGTCATACAACATCCAGGGCCTAGTGCTTTAGAAAATGTGTGTGCTCTGTGCCTTCTGCTGCTGTGTTTTAGCTGCCCTAGGCTTCACTTTTCCTTGTGATTTTTTTAAATAACATTTTCTTTCTCTATCTTAATTTATTGTAAAAATGCAATATATAATACATTTAATGTACAAATTATGTTGACTTTTGATGTTGCCAGCAAAAGTTTTGGCCAACATAGTCTATTAGTAGTTAAGCTTTTGGAGAGCCAAAAGTTATACATAAATTTTTAATTGCACATGTGCTCAGCCCACCTAACACTTGCCTTCTTTAGAATCAATTACAATATTTTATTAAATGGATTATACATCATTATTTTCCCTTTATCAGTTGATGGATATTTTGTTTGTTTCCACCTTTTGAATATTCTGAATAATGTTGCTTTGTATAATCTTTCTTTGGACATGTGGTTTTATCTTTCTGGGGTAATATTTAACAATTGATTTGTAGGATTATATGGTAATTCTTTGTTTGCATAACTACTAGACAGATGTCCAAAGCAACTGCAAAACTGGGATTTTACATTCCCAACAGTAGTGAATGAGATTTTCAATATCAGTACACCTGTAAAAGACTTGTTATTATTCTACAATTTCATTCTATTTGGTAAATTTTATTCTAACCACACATTCTAGTGTGCCAATGGCTATCTCATTGTGGTTTCAATTTGTATTTCCCTGACAAATAATATATTGAGCATCTTTCCACATGCACATTCATCATTTATATAACTTCTTGGATTACTGTGTATTCAATTAGTAACCCATTTAAAAAATCACTTTTCTCTTAATAGTTTGTTAGAGAGATGTAATAGATACATATAGATAGATATAGATATAGATGTAAAAGATAGATAGATATAGATATAGATATAGATAGATAGATATAGATATAGATAGATATAGATGATATAGATATATGATATACTAGATATTTACCAGATATGTGATTTATGAATATTCATTCCAATTTTATATTTTGGAATTACAATTTCTTAATTTTGTCATTTGAAACAGAAGTTCTTAATTTTGATGAAGTCCAAATTTTACAGTTTTGCTGTTGTTGTTACTCATAGTATTGGTGCTATATTTACAGCCCTTTAAAAATCTAAGGTCTTCCAGTAATTTTTCATAGAATTTATACTTCTGTTTTTAATTTAGGTTTTTGATTAATTTTTAGTTAATTTGGTATGAAGTGTGAGGTAAAGGTTAAAATTCACTTTTTTTTTCTTTTTGCAGTGGTTACCTATTGTTTAATTCCATATTTTGGACTGATTTTTTTTCCCATTAAAAGATTTTGGCACTATGCTTAATATCAACTAACTATACTCACATGGCTTTATTTTCTCTTCTTAATTCTATTCCTTTAATCCATGTGTCTATTTTTCACCAGTATTGCATCATTTTTATTATTGTTGCTTTGTAGTGAATTTTGAATTTTGGAAGAATGAATCCTCCTATATAGTGTTTTCTAAATCATTTAACTATACATGCCACTACAGATGCATTTTAGAATCAGATTGTCAGTTTGTACAAGAAGTCAGTTGGGATTATGA
This sequence comes from Felis catus, assembly GCF_018350175.1. Taxonomy (NCBI): domain Eukaryota; kingdom Metazoa; phylum Chordata; class Mammalia; order Carnivora; family Felidae; genus Felis; species Felis catus. Next base: position 83,367,408 of record NC_058368.1, read on the forward strand.
TAGAATTTTTGTTTAATCCACACACCAAATTGGGGTGTATTGCTCTCTCAAAAATGTTAAGTCGGCTAACTCTTGAAAATGGGATGTTTTCCATGAATTTAGATGTTTCTAGATTTTGTTCAGCCAATATTTTTAATATTCAGTATAAATTTATTGATAATTATATTTTCCCAAGTATTATTTATTTTTCATACTTTTGAACATGTTATTATCTTTAATTTAAAAATAGTGTTGGGGCGCCTGGGTGGCGCAGTCGGTTAAGCGTCTGACTTCAGCCAGGTGGCGATCTCGCGGTCCGTGAGTTTGAGCCCCGCGTCAGGCTCTGGGCTGATGGCTCAGAGCCTGGAGCCTGCTTCAGATTCTGTGTCTCCCTCTCTCTCTGCCCCTCCCCCATTCATGCTCTGTCTCTCTCTGTCCCAAAAATAAATAAACGTTGAAAAAAAAATTTAAAAAAAAAATAAATAAAAAAAAATAAAAACAGTGTTTTATTAAAGTAAAATTAACATATGATGTGATATTAATTCAGGTGTACAACATAATGATTCAGTAACTCTTTACATAACTCAGTACTCACTACAGTAAGTGCAGTCATCATTTGTCACTATGCAACTTTATTATGTTATTTATTATATCACCCTATCCTGTACTTCTCATCTACTTGACTTACTTATTTTATAAATAGAAATTTGTATCTCAGAATTTCATTTATATGTTTCACCAATATCCCCACCTACCTTACCTCTGGCAACCACCAGTTTGTTCTCTGTATTTAAGAGTCTGTTCAAAATTCCTTTTTTTAATTACAATTATATGGAAATACAATCTTGTATCCTGAGATAACATATCAGTTCTAACAACTTATTAATGGATTATTTAAGATTTAGTTTACATATGATCATTTTATTTATAAATAAAAAATAATTTTACTTTTCCTTTCTAATGTTAAGAGCCTTTTTATTTTCTTGCAAAATTTCCTTGTCTGCCGCCTTCAGAAATATGTTTAAAATGAGTTGTGAGAGTGCACATCCTTCTTTTGTTTCTGATCCTAGAAGAAAGCATCCTGTTTTTCACCATTAAGTTAGAAAAGAGTTGTATGATTCTTCACATATGTCCTTTGCTATTTTAAGGATTTTGTCTTCTTTCCATTTCTGTTGACTTTTTTATTGTAGTAAAGTATGGGATTTTATCAAATATTTATTTTGGATCTCTGGTGGTAATCCTGTGGGTTTTGTTTTTAGTTTGTTTTTGCTTTGTTTTGGTTTTTAAGTGTGTTGCATTACTTGATTTCTTTTTTTTTAAGTATTTGTTTATTTATTTATTTGTTTATTTATTTATTTATTTTGACAGAGACTGAGAGCGCAAGTGCGGGAAGGGCAGAGAGTGAGGGGGACAGAGGATCTCTGTCTGGACAGCAGAGAACCCAACGTGGGACTTGAACTCATTAACCTTGAGATCATGATCTGAGCTGAAGGCAGATGTTTAATTGACTGAGCCACCCAGGAGCCCCTGCATTACTTGATTTCTGTATGTTAGACAAACCTTTAATTTCTGGAATGAATACTATTCTGTTATAGTGTATAATCATATTTGTATGCTTCTTGATATAATTTGTTAATATTTTGTTCTGGATTACCCTGTCTACATTTGTAAGAGAAATTATCTGTCATTTTCATTTCTTTTTTTTTTCAACATTTATTTTTGGGACAGAGAGAGACAGAGCATGAATGGGGGAGGGGCAGAGAGAGAGAAACAGGCTCCAGGCTCTGAGCCATCAGCCCAGAGCCCGACGCGGGGCTCGAACTCACGGACCGCGAGATCGTGACCTGGCTGAAGTCGGACGCTTAACCGACTGGGCCACCCAGGCGCCCCTGTCATTTTCATTTCTTGAGTTACTTTTGTCTGGTATTAGTGTCAGGGAAATATTGTATTCTTACATTTTGAAAACAAAAAATAATTGCTATCACATTTGTTAAAATTCATACCTGAAGTCATGTGAGCATGGGGTTTCCTTGGAGGTAATTTCTAAATTACTAATTCAATAACTTTACTGTATATATTCAATAAACCTTTACTATAGATATTGAAGTATAGGTATTACATAACCATAGATAGTAAATTTTATAAGTTTAATTATATAATCTAAAGAAATGCATAAAGAATTATATATAAATTAGTATAAATGGTAATTATATATATATGCATATGTAGTAAAGAACTTATAAAACTTAACACATGAAAATCAAATAATCCAATTAAAACTGGGCAGAAAATATGAATAGAAATTTTTCCAAAGAATACACAAAGATGGCCAATAAACACACCAAAATTGCTCAAAATCACTTATCATAGGTAAATGCAAATCAAAACTACAATGAGATATCACTATCATGTGATTTAACTTATTCTAGTCACACTTAATGTTATAATTTATATTTTTGATTAAGATATGTAATTATAAATTTTCCATGTATCTCATCTATTTCTTCTTTCATTCTCTCTTTTGGCATTAAGTACATTTTTAATGTAGAAATTTCTTTTTTTATGACTTTTATTATATTCTGTTATTTTTATTTTTTTCTATGTTTATTCATTTTTGAAAGACAGAGAGAGACAGAGCACAAGCAGGGGTGGAGTGGAGAAAGGGACACAGAATCTGAAGTAGGCTCCAGGCTCTGAGCTGCCAGCACAGAGCCCGACGTGGGACTCAAACTCACGAACCATAAGATCATGACCTGAGCCGAAGTCGGATGCTCAACCAACTGAGCCACCCAGGTGCCCCTCTTCTGTTATTTTAATTGTTCTATGATTTGCCACATACATTTTATCTTTATCAAAACCAGTTTAAGCTGATTTGTCACAGTTGAATTTCAGTGCGTACAGAAATTTACTCTAGCATAGTTTCTTTCCCCCTCTTTTGTGGGAAATTACATTTATAATATTATGAAAGTCAGATATTCTTTTTATAATTCTTACTTGTCTGACTAACTCATTACCACTTTGCTGTCAACCATCTCCTTATATCATTTGTTGTTATTGGAAAATTATGAATTAATACTCTCTTAAAACTACATAATTTTCACTATGATTTTGGCACATAGATGTGAATTACCATTTCAGTCAGTTTGCCTTCAGCCTGAATTTACTATAGTAATTCTTGTGATTTGACTCTGCTAGTATCATGTAAGCATGTGTTAATCTATGAATGTTTTTATTTTACTGTTATTTTTAAAATTTGGCTTTGATACATATAGTGTTATTGGTTCACAGTTACTTTGATCACTTCAGTCATATGATCACTATGTTTTCAGTAGTTCAATGTCTGTGGAGAAATCAGCTATTAATCCTAGCATGATTTTCATGAGCTATTTTTCTTTTGCTGTCAGGTTGGTGTTTTACTATAAAGTTAAAAATGTTTTAGCAAATATTTCTTGCAATGTATACACTGAAAATTTTAATTGAATATATATATTTAATGTTTATATGTACTTTTTCTGCTCATTTATCTTTCTTTTGCTTCTTGTACTCCAAAAGTAAATTTTTTGGTAATCTTGATTTCCTACAATTCTTTGAGTGTTCTTTTTCTTCTTCTCTCTCCGTTTTCTTTCAATTTTAACTTCTATTTATTTTTATAATGTCCACCGTTTTATATTAGAATTTGGTCATTAATATTTCTGTAATTTCAAGTTTACTCATGATTTAAAAAAAATCGTTATTGTAGTTTTCAACGTCAGAATTCCCTTTGTTTTTTTTTTGTTGTTGTTGTTTTTATTTTTTATTTTTGGGACAGAGAGAGACAGAGCATGAACGGGGGAGGGTCAGAGAGAGAGGGAGACACAGAATCGGAAACAGGCTCCAGGCTCTGAGCCATCAGCCCAGAGCCCGACGCGGGGCTCGAACTCACGGACCGCGAGATCGTGACCTGGCTGAAGTCGGACGCTCAACCGACTGCGCCACCCAGGCGCCCCCCCTTTGGTTTTTTTTAGTTATTTATTTTTATTGGTGTTCTCTGATACAATATTAAAATCAAACTTTATTTTCAAATCATAGTTTAATTTAGTTTTTAGAACACACCATGCATACTTTGATGTTTTTGTTTCTGATAACCTCTGAATATTTTCCCTGATATATGGAGTCTGCATTCCAGTTTCTCTCCAAAATGAATAACATTACAGTTTGTTTGTTTTGTTCTTGTCTTAAGAGACATGTAAAATAATGTTGCCACAGCTGAAGTAAAATAAACTCCTGCGTGTTTATCTTCTAAAACTTTTATCATTTCTGGTCTCATGTTTAGATATTTAGTCCATTTTGAGTATATTTTGTGTGTGGTAGCAGAAAGTGATTCAGTTTTATTCTTTACCAAATTTCTGTCCACTTTCCCCAGCACCATTTATTGGAGAAATTGTCTTTTCCCATTGTGTATTCTTGCCTCCTTTTTCATAGATTAATTGACCATATAAACATGTTTATTTCTTGGCTATCTGGTATGTTCCATTGGTCTTTCTGTGCCAGTAAAAAATTGTTTTCATTATTAAAACTTTGTTCTATATCCTCACATTTGGGTGGGAGGTGTTAAGATGGTGGTGCAGTAGGGGTACCGTGGACCAGTCTCATCTCTTACACACAGCAAAATCAACATCTAATTTTGAAAATCTAGGCAATTGATCTGAGTATTAAGAGAATATTATGTATAATATGAAAGAGAGAGAACACAGCAAGCTTATTTTAACAAAGAAATAAAAAGCTCACCTAGTTAAGAGTCCAGACAGTCCCCACTATAGGCAAAGAGGAATTCTGCAGAAGACTGGTGTGGGGGAAAGAGCAGCCAAATCTCAACAGTTGAATTCACATAGCACATACCAGAGACACTTCCTGAAGCACTAGGCCTGGACAATGTATAAACCCTTATTAATATAGCATTACACTAAGGAGTGGGTAATATAACACTTTTTCTTTTTAAAATTTTTTTAAAGTTTATTTTTGAGAGTTAGAGAAACAGAGAGAGGCAGAGGGCAAACAGAGAAGAGGTAGAGAGAGAGGGGGACAGAATTGGAAGCAGGTTCCAGACTCTGAGCTGTCAGCATACAGCCTGATGTGGGGCTTGAACTACAAACTGTGAAATCAGTACCTGAGCCAAAGCCATACACTTAACCAACTGAGCCATCTGGGAACCCCAACACAACAAGCTTTCATACATACAAAGGACAAAAACTCAGTGAAAATGAAAAGTGATGAGTTCTCCTTCAAAGAAAGATCAAGAAGAAACTACTACCAGGGATTTGCTAAAAAAAGATTATAAACAATATATCTGAACAAAAGTTTATAACAACAGTCATAAGAATAGTGTCTAGGCTTGAAAGAAACATAAAAGACTCCAGAGAAATTCCTGCTGAGATCAAAGACCAGAAACTAGACAGGCAAAAATTAAAAAAAAAATGCTATTACTGAGATGAAAAAAAAACTAGATGTAATTATGAGGATGGAAGCATAGCATCAAATAGGTGACATAGAAGATAAAATTATGGAAAATAATGAAGCTGAAAAGGAGAGGGGAAAATATTAGATCTCAAATATAGATTTAGTGAAATCAGCAATTCTATAAAGCACAAGAATATCCATATCATAGGAATACCAAGTGAAGAGCAGGAAAAAGGGACAGAAGATTTATTTGAAAAAATAATAGCTTGAACTTCCCTAATCTGTGGAAGGAAACAGGTATTCAAATCCAAAAGGTACAGACAACTTCCCTTACAATCAACAAAAACACATCAAGACATATCATAGTGAAATTTGCAAAATACAAAGATAAAATGAGATTTCTGAAAGCAAGTAGAGATAAAAGGTCATTAACCTACAAGGGTAGAAACATATAGTTAGCAGCAGACCTGTCCACACAAACTTGACAAGACAGAAGGGAGCAGCATTGATATATTCAATGTGCTAAATGGAAAAATATGCAGCCAATGATATTTTATACAACAAGGCTGTCATTCAGAATAGAAGGAGAGATAATGATTTCCTAGGACGAGCAAAACTAAAGGAGTTCATGAACACTAAACACTAAAGAGAAGACTCTTTGAGCTGGAAAGAGATACAAAAAAACAAAGACTAGAAAGGAACAAAGACAATCTACAGAAAAGGTGATTCTACAGGTAATATAATGACATTAAATGTATATCTATCAATAATTACTCTAAATGTAAATGGACTAAATGCTCCAATCAAAAGACATAGGGTAATAGAATGAATTAAAAAAAAAACAAGATCCTTCAATATGCTGCTTATAAGAGACTGATTTTAGATAATGACTCCTTAAGATTGAAAATGAGGGGATGGAGAACCATTTGTCATATTAATGGACATCAAAAGAAAGCTGGAGTAGCAATACTTATACAAATCAAATTTTAATCCAAAACCTGTAATAAGAGTTGAAGGGTGAGATATCATAGTAAAGGGATCTATCCAGCAAGATTTTTTTTTAATTTTGTTAATGTTTCTATATTTTTGAGAAAGAGAGAGAGGGAGAGAGAGAGAAAGAAAGCGTGAGCAAGAGAAGGACAGAGAGGGAGGGAGACACAGAATCCAAAGCAGGCTTCAGGCTCTGAGCTGTCAACACATAGCCTGATGCAGAGCTCGAAATCATGAACTGCGAGATCATAACCTGAACTGAAGTTGGACGCTTAACCGGCTGAGCTAGCCAGGTGCCACAAAAAGATTTAACAATTACAAATATTTGTGCCTCCAACTTGAAAGCAGCCAAATATGTAAGTCAATTAATGACAAACTTTAAGAAACTCATTGATAATCATACAGTAAAAGCAGGAGACTTTAAAAATCACGCTTACAACAATGGACACATTACCTAAGCAGCAGATCAACAAGGAAACAATGGATTTGAATGACACACAGGACCAGATGGACTTAACAAATATATTCAGAATATTCCACTCTAAATCAGAAGAATACACATTTTCTTCAAGTGCACATGGAACATTCTTCAGAATATATCATATACTGGGTCACAAATCAGGCTTCAACTGGTACAAAAATATTGATAGCATACCATGCATATTTTCAGATCACAACATTATGAAACTTGAAGTCAACCGCAAGAACAAAATTGGAAAGACTACATGAAGGTTAAAGAGTGAATGTATTGGGGGCATCTGATTGGCTCAGTTGGTTAAACATCCGACTTTGGCTCAGGTCATGATCTCATGGCTCATGAGTTTGAGCCCCACATAAGGCTCTGTGCTGACAGCCCAGAGACTATAGTCAGCTTCAGATTCTGTGTCTCCCTCTCTCTCTACCCCTCCCTCACTCGTTATTTCTCTCTCTCTCTCTCTCAAAAATAAATAAATATTTTAAAAGAGTGAGTGGATTAACCAAGAAATTAAATTAAAAATAAGAAAAAATACATGAAAACCAATGAAAATGAAAACATGACAGTCCAAAACCTTTGGGATAAAGCAAAGTTGGTCATAACAGGGAAGTAAATAGCAATGCAAGCCTTTCTCAAGATGGAAAAAAGTCTCAAATACACAACCTAATCTTACACTTAAAAGAACCAGAGAAAGAACAGCCAATAAAACCCAAAACCAGCAGAAGAAGGGAAGTAATAAAGACTAGAGAAGAAATAAATCATGTAGAGATTTAAAAGAAAAAAGTATAACAAATCAACGAATGTAGGAGCTGATTCCTCAAAAGAATTAACAAAATTGATAATTACCTCTCCATACTTACCACAATGAAAAGAGAAAGGATCTGAATAAATTAAATGATGAATGAAAGATGAGACATACAAAAATACACACAATTATAAGAGTATATTATGAGCAATTCTATTCCCCTAAAATTGGGCAATCTGGAAGAAACAGCTGAATTCCTACAAATGTATAATCTACCAAAACTGAAATAGGAAGAAACAGAAAATTTTAACAGACCTATAACCAGTAAAGAAATTGAATCAGTAATGAATAATCTCCAAACAAAATTTCAGGGCTGGATGGCTTCCCAGGGGATTTCTACCAAATATTTAAAGAATTAATACCTGTTCTCGGGGCGCCTGGGTGGCGCAGTCGGTTAAGCGTCCGACTTCAGCCAGGTCACGATCTCGCGGTCCGTGAGTTCGAGCCCCGCATCAGGCTCTGGGCTGATGGCTTGGAGCCTGGAGCCTGTTTCTGATTCTGTGTCTCCCTCTCTCTCTGCCCCTCCCCCGTTCATGCTCTGTCTCTCTCTGTCCCAAAAATAAATAAAAACATGGAAAAAAATTTAAAAAAAAGAATTAATACCTGTTCTTTTGAAACTGTTCCAAAAAATAGAAATGGAAGGAAAACTTCCAAAGTCATTCTACAAGGCTACTATTACCTTGATTCTAAAACCAGTCAAAGACCCACTTAAAAAGGAAAATTACAGACCAATATCCCTGTTGAACAGGGATGCTGTAACTCTCAAGACATTAACAAGTAAAATCCAAGAAACATTTTAATGTTTAAGAATTATTCACCACTATCAAGGAGGATTTATTACTGGAATGCAGGGCTGGTTTAGTATGTCCAAATCAATCAATGCGATGCACCACATTACTAAAACAAAGCCTAGGAACCATATTATCATATCAAGAGATGCAGGGAAATCATTTGACAACACACAGCATCCTTTATGGATAAAAACAGTCAACCAAGTAGGGAGTGAAAGAACATACCTAAACATCATAAAGTCCATATACAAAATACCCACAGCTGATATCATTCTCAATAGGGAAAAACTGAGAACTTTCCTTTTAATGTCAGGAACACGACAGGGCTGTCCACTCTGACCATTGTTGTTCAGCATAAGCCTCAGCAATCAGAAAACAACAACAACAACAAAAAAGAAAATTCATCCAAATTGGCGAGGAAGAAATCTAACTTTCACTTTTAACAGATGACATGATACTCTACATGGAAAACCAAAAAACGCCTCCACCAAATAAATACTAGAACTGACAAATGAAATCAGAAAATTCACATGATATAAAATCAATGTACATAAATCTGTAGCATTTCTAAACATCAATAATGAAGCAGCAAAAAGAAATCAAATAATTGATCCCATTTACCATTGTGCCAAAAACCATATGATACCTAGGAGTAGATCAAAGCAGAGAGGTAAAAGATCTGTGTTCTGAAAACTATAGAATACTTATGGAAGAAATTGAAGACAGCACAAAGAAATGGGAAAACTTTCCATGCTCATGGATTGGAAGAAGAAACATTGTAAATGTCTGTACTACCCAAGGGAATCTACAAATTCAATGCACATTCAATTCACAGAGCTAGAACAAAAAAAAACACTTAAATTTGTATAGAACCAGAAAAGACCCCAAACAGCCATTGTAATGTTGAAAAAGAAAACCAGAGCTGGTGGCATTACAATTCCTGACTTTAAGCTGTTTTACAAAGAGGTAATCCTCAAGACAGTTAGGTACTGGCACAAAAACAACACATAGATCAATGGAACAGAATAGAGGATCCAGAAATGCACCCACAACTATATGGTCAACTCACCTTCAACAAAGCAAGAAAGAATATCCATTGGGAAAAAAGACTCTCTTCAACAAATGGTGTTGGCAAAACTGGATGCAACATTTAGAAGAACGAAAGAAGAACTTTCTTACACCATACACAAAAATAAATCCAAAGTGGATGAAAGACCTAAACGTGAGACAGGGAAATGTCAAAATGTTAGAGGAGAACACAGGCAGCATGTAGTTGATTTCTAGCTTCATACAATTGTGTTCAGAAAGATGTATGTATACTTTTAATCTTCTTAATTTCATTGAGATATTTTTTGCCTAACATGATTTATTTTGGAGACTGTTTCATGTGCACTTGAAAATAATGTGTTTTCTGTTGTTTTTGGATGGAATGTTCTGAATATATCTGTTATGTACATCTAGTCCAATGTGCCACACAAAGACACTGTTTGCTTATTGATTTGCTGCCTAATATATCCACTGATTTAAGTGGGGTACTAAAACCCCTACTATTAGTTACTACCATTAATTTCCCTCTTTGTGTCTTAACATTTGCTTCACACATTTAGGTGTTCCAAAATTGAGTACATAAATATTTACAAGTATATCCTGCTGTTGGATATATTATTATTTTGTAATGTCTTCGTCTCTTGCTACATTTTATTTTTTAAATGTTTATTAATTTATTTTGAGGGCGAAAGAGGGCAGGAAGAGGGACAGAAAGGAAGGGGAGAGAGAAATCCAAGCAGTCTCTGTGCCAATAGCACAGAGCTGGACGTGGGTCTTGAAGTCATGAATTGTGAGATCATGGCCTGATCTGAAATCGAGAATTGGACTCTTAACCAACTGAGCCACCCAGGCACCTCTCTTGTTATGTTTTAAAGTCTATTTTGTGATATAATCATTGCTATCCTGTCTTTTTTTAACCTTACATTAGCATGGTAAATGTTTTTCCATCTCTTCACTTTCATTAATATGTATTTTTTAAACATTGATGATATATAAATCATATGGAACCATATGGTATCATCAAGATAAAAAGCTTCTGCACAGTGAAGGAAGCAGTAAACAAAATTAAAAGGAAGGCTATAGAATGGGAGAAGATATTTTCAAATGACATATTGGACAAAGGGCTAGTATCCAAAATCTATAAAGAGCTTATAAAAATCAACACCCCAAAAATAAAAATTCTAGTTAAGAAATGGACAGAAGAAATGAAGAGACACTTCTTCAAAGAGGATATACAAATGGCTAACCAACACATGAGAAAACATTCAAAATAACCTATCATCAGGGAAATACAAATCAAAACCACAATGAAATATCATCTCACACCTGTCAGGATGGCTAAAATTCGCTACTCAGGAAACAACAGATAATGGCAAAGATGAGGAGAAAGGGGAACCCACTTATTCTGTTTGTGGGAATGCAAACTGCTGCAGCCACTCTGGAAAACAGTGTGGAGGTTCCTCAGAAAGTTAATTACAAAAATATACTATGGTGCAGAAATTGCACTACTAGGTATTTATTCAAAGGATACAAAAATACTGATTTGAAGGTGCATAGGCGCCCTAATGTTTATAGCAGCACTATCAACAATATCCATATTATGGAAAGAGTCCAAATGTCCATAAAATGATGAGTGGAGAAAAAAGAGGTGGTATATGCATACAATGGAATATTAATCAGCCATCAAAAACAATGGAATCTTGCCATTTGCAACAAGGGTGGAACTGGAGTGTACTATGGTAAACAAAATAAGTCAGAGAAAGAAAAATACCATATGGTTTCCCTCAGATGTGGAGTTTAAGAAACAAAACATAAAACATTAGGTGAAGATAAGGAAAAATAATATAAAAACAAAGAAGGAGGCAAACCATAAAAGGCTCTTAACTGTAATGAACAAACAGGGTTGCTGGAGGGAAGGTGGGTAGGGGGTGGGCTAAATGGGTGATGGGTATTAAGGAAGGCATTGTTGTCATGAGCACTGTTATGTGTAAGTGATGAATCACTAAATTCTACTCCTCAAATCAATACTAAACTGTATGTTAACTGACTTGAATTTGAAAAAAATCTTGGAAGAAAAAATAAAAGAAATTTGAACTATACAACTCGGGTTTTCTAGCCATAACATTAGAGGATTACATTTTAGAACCATGTGTCAAACAGATAGAGAAACCACTTGTTTATATAACAATATTAAGGAGGGAAAGGCAACAATGTTTAATGTCAGGGTCAATGCATCTATTTTTGTTTATCTGTATCTATTTCTTGAGCCATCCCTAGAAAATAATTTTTAAATTTTTATGTCTTCAAATTTTATACTTTCAACTAATTTAAAAAGTTTAAAATATATAAAATAATGCATGTTTCTCTACCTAGTCCATGTTGACTTATTCTTAAATTATGGTAAACAATTACAGTCTGTATACTTAATGCATTTTTGAGATTTTAGAAATTCTGAGACCTTATTACCATAGGGTACAAGTGATACATCTGGCCAAATGGTAGTGGCATCACAAACTCAAAATTATGAATCCATCTTGCAGTTTAAAAATTTTAAACTACTTTGTTAACAGATACTTATTTTGCATTGTAAACAAGTGTAATTGAGTATCAAAAACTCTTTCAATTAAATTTTTTAAGTTTATTTATTTTGAAAGACAGAACCAGCAGGGAAGTGGCAGAGAGGGAGAGAGGGGAACAGAGGATCTGAAGTGGGCTCCACACTGAAAGCCTAATGTGGGTCTAAAACTCACCAACCACAAGATCATGACCCGAGACAAAGTCAGTCAGTTAACCAACTAAACCACCAAGATATCTCTCTTTCATTTAAAAATTTAATCCCATATTCAAGAAATTTGGACTAACAATTGTTCCTCCATGTCTAGGATTCTAAATATCAGATATAATATATAATTTTACAGAGAAATTCCAAACAGTATAGTTATTTTAATATCTAATTAATAGAGATTATGAAAAAAAATGTTTTTTGAACACATTCTTTAAAAAAGATAACTCATTATAGACACTTCTCCAAAGACATACAGATGACCAAACGACATATGAAAAAATACTCAACATCACTCATCATCAGGGAAAACAAATCAAAACCACAATGAGATACCACCTCACACTTGTAAGAATGGCTAACGTTAACAACTCAGGCAACAGATGTTGGTGAGGATGCAGAGAAAGAAGATCTCTTTTGCACTGCTGGTGGGAATACAAACTGGTGCAGCCACTCTGGAAAACAGTATGGAAGTTCCTCGAAAAATTAAAAATAGAATTACCCTACAACTCAACAATTGCACTGCTAGGTATTTATCCATGGGATAGAGGTAGGCTGTTTTGAAGGGGCAAGTGAACCCCAATGTTTATAGCAGCACTATCAACAATAGCCAAAGTATGGAAAGAGCCCAAATGTCCATCGATGGATGAATGGATAAAGAAGATGTAATGTGTGTGCATGTATATATATATATATATATATATATATATATATATATGTATATGTATATATATATATAATGGAATATTACTCGGCAATCAAAAATAATGAAATCTTGGGGCGCCTGGGTGGCTCAGTCGGTTGAGCGTCCGACTTCAGCTCAGGTCACGATCTTGCAGTCCATGAGTTCGAGCCCCACGTCAGGCTCTGGGCTGATGGCTCAGAGCCTGGAGCCTGCTTCCATTCTGTGTCTCCCTCTCTCTCTGCCCCTCCCCCATTCATGCTCTGTCTCTCTCTGTCTCAAAAATAAATAAAACGTTAAAAAATTTTAAAAAAATAAAAAAATGAAATCTTACCATTTGTGACTACATGGAAGGAACTAGAGGATGTTATGTGAAGCAAAATTAGTCAGAGAAAGACAAATATCATATGACTTCACTCACATGAGGACTTTAGGATACAAAACAGATCAACATAAGGGAAGAGAAGCAAAAATAATATAAAAAAGGGGGGTGGGGACAAAACATGAGACTCTTAAATATGGGGAACAAACAGAGGGCTACTGGAGAGGTAGGTTGTGGGAAGGGAGATTAACTAAATGGGTAAGGGGCATTAAGGAATCTACTCCTGAAATCATTGTTGCACTATAGGCTAACTAACTTGGATGTAAATTTTATAATATTTTTTTAGAGTTTTATTTATTTTGGGAGAAAGAGGTGGAGAGCACAAGCAGGGGAGGGGCAGAGAGGGGGATAGAAGCAGGCTCTGCACTGACAGTGGGCAGCCTGATGTGGGGCTTAAACTCACAAACTGTGAAATCATGACCTCAGTTGAAGCCAGATGCTCAACTGACTGAAGAACCCAGATGCCCCATATTTTATCATATTTTTAAATAAAACTTTTTGATTTAAGATACAGTAAAAAATAAAGCCACATTTTGTAGAAAATGTTTCCACTCCACATTTTGTTTCTTTTCATTATATTTGTCTTCCATTTCTAGGGTGTTACAAATGGAAACATCAAATGTGTGTATGATACAGTCCAAAAAATTGAGAGGTGATGCATTATCCTTCTCAATTCTTTTTGAAAGTGAAAGAATGTGTATATTTTATTCATTCATTTTGAAGCAAAAATATTGGAAATTGGTTTTCTAATCTGAAATCTCAAATATTGCAAGATCCTTATTTTATGGTCATGATAATTACTGTGTCAAAGAAAATAGGATTTGTATGTTTGAACCAACTGGTAATTCCCAATTTAGATACAGTCATTTGGAAAATGTTAGACAGGAAACCATGTCTGTGGTTTTATGGAACAAGTTCAACAGTGTTACACTTACCCTAAATATCTTTCCTGGTTAAAGCATGGTCTAGTTCAGTTAGATTAATGGTATTTTTTCACCATCCTTAATCACCTGGACTTCATCCCTCCAAGTTTACCCTTTTCCAGTTCGTGGGCACTGCTTTTAACATTTCTAAAATACAAGTCTGAGAACTTAATTACTTCCTGTAAAACTCTGAGTTAAGGAAAGGCAAGAGATGAGTATCTAAAATATCCCCCTAAATAAATAAATAAATAAATAAAAAAAATGAGTTTCCGTTGGAATATTTATTGTTCTGTTCAACCATCTCCTTTGCTCACGTTGTATATATGAGATACAGTGTATCTATTTCCTTTCAGACTCCATGTGAACTTGAGGAGAATGTGTATTCTGCTGCTTTATGGTGAAATTTTCTGAATAAGTCTGTTAACTCCATTTGGTCCAGTGTGTCGTTCAAAGCCATTGTTTCTGTGCTGATTTTCTACTTAAACAATCTGTCCACTGGTGTAAGTAAAATGTTGAAGTCCCCTAAAGTTATTGTATTATTCTCAATGGGTCTCTTTATGTTTTAATTAACTGGTTTATATGTTTAAGTGTGCCACATGGGGGGCAAAATTATTTACAATTAACTGTTAGATCTTCTCAGTGGATAGACCCCTTAATTATGATCTAATGCCTTTCTTCATCTCTTGTTACAGTCTTTATTTTATAATCTAGCTTATCTGATATAAGTATGGCTACTTCAGCTTTGTTTTGATGTCCATTATCCTCATAGATGGGTTTCCATCCCCTCGCTTTCAATCTACAGGTGTCTTTAGATCTAAAATGAGTCTTTTGTAGGCAGCATATAGATAGGTCTTGTATTTTTTCAAATCCATTCTGATATGCTATTTCTTTTTTATTTGAGCATTTAGAACATCTTCATTCAGAGTGATTATTGAAAGATATGAATTCAGTTCTATTGTGTTGCTTGTAGAGTTGGTGCTTCTGGTGATATTCCCTGGTCCTTTCTAGGTTTCATTGCTTTTGGTCTGTTTTGCTTTTTTTTTGTTTTTGTTTTTGTTTGTTTCAACACTCAGATAGCCCCTCTTAACATTTATTGCAGGACTAGTTTAGGGTTTACAACTCCTTTAGTTTTTATTTTTCTGGGAATCTCATATCTCTCCTTCTAATCTGAATGACAGCCTTGTTGGATAAAGAATTTTTGGCTATGGGGCACCTGGATCAGTTAGTTGAACATCTGACTTTGGCTCAGGTCATGATCTCATAGTTTGTGGGTTCAAGCCCTGCATCAGGCTCTGTTGGAGCCAGGAGATCTACTTCAGATTCTGTGTCTTCCTCTCTCTCTCTCTGCCCTCCCCCACTCATGCTCTCTCTCATTTTCAAATACAAATAAATGTCTAAAATATTAAAGAATTTTTGATACATATTTTTCACATTCAGCACTTTCAATATATCGTGCCATCCCTTTCTGACCTGTCCATTTCTCTGTGGATAGATCGGCTGTGAACCTGATCTATCTTCCCATGGGAAGGCTAAGAACTTTTTTCCCCTTGCTGCTTTCATGATTCTTTCCCTGTCTGTGTATTTTGTGTATTATGTCTTGGTCACGGTCCTTCTCTTGAATCTAATGGAACTTCTATGTGCTTCTTGGATTATGAGGTCTTACTCTTCCTCAGATTTGGGAAGTTTTCAGCTATAATATGCTCACATAAACATTCTGCTCACTTTTCTCTCTTTGTCTTCTGGTAGTCCTATGATATGAATATTATTCCTATTTAATAAGTCACTGAGTTGTCTCCATCTTGTATTGTGATTTTCTGTTTCTGTTTCCCTCTTTTTTTTTCAGATATTTTCATAATTTCATCTTCTATATCACTGATAACTATTCTGCTTCTTCCATCCTTGCCATCATCACATCCATTGGAGATTGCCTTTCAGTTTTGGATTTTTAATTTCAGACTTAATAGATTTTAGTTATTTTACTTCTGCAGATTGGGATTCTCTGATGTGTTCTATGGTTCTTTCAACCCCAGCTACTATTATTATAACTATGGTTTTAAATTTTAGTTCAGACATCTTACTTCTATCAGTATTGATTAAATTCCTGGTCATTTCTTCCTGTTCTCTCTTTTGGGGTGAATCCTTCCATTGCCAAGTTCTCTCACTCAAATTATGCAGATTGATATATGAATTGTCAGCTCAATTTCCTAGGTGTTCAAAACAGTTTGATGCATATATACCTGTGTTTAGGAGATGAGACAAGCCCAGGGTTTCCATACCATTCAACTTTCTTAACTCCTCCCTCTGTAATTGTTGAATCACTATATTGTACATCTGAAACTAATAAAAAACTGTATGTTAACTAATAGTAATTAAAATAAAAACTTAAAATAATAAATGTAAATATATAGGCAGCTAGGTGTCTTGTCTGTTAGACATCTGACATTTGATTTTGACTCATGTCATGATTTCATGGTTTGTGAATTTGAGCCCTGTATCAGTCTCTGTGCTGATAGTACAGGGGCTCCTTAAAATTCTATCTCTTCTTCTCTCTCAGCCCCTTCCCCTTCTCAAAATAAATAAATAAATATAGTTATAAAATGAAAATATAAAGAGTAAACAGTCAGAGATGATGAAATCCATAAGTGAAATAAAGATATGGTAGTATTAAACAGTAGCATATGACAGAAGGTAGAAGAACAAATCAGAACAATACAGGCTAATATAGAGCAAAGAAGCAGAGCAAAGAAAAATAATAATAACTTTAAAAATGATAATATATTAAGGGAACTAAACAAAATCAAATGTTATAACGTTAGCATTATAAGGATACCAGATGAAGAAGAATGAAAGAAAGGGGCAGAAAATTTATTTTAAGAAATGACAGCTATAAACTTTCCTAACCTGGGGAAGGAAACACACATCAAGGTCTATGCAGCAAAGAAATCTTTCTAAGAAAATTAATACAAAGAGGTCCACACCACAACACACTATACGTATAATGGCAAAAAGTACTGATAAAGTAATAATTTTAAAAGCACCAAGAGAAAAAAAGTTACTTAAGTGGGAAACCTATAAGGCCATCAGCTGAGTTTTCAGCAGAATATTTGCAGGCTTGAAAAAAATGGCATCATATATTCAAAGTGGCAAAAGGAAAAAAAATGCCAGCAATAAAAAATACTCTACAGAAAGACTATATTCAGAATATAACAGATAAGTTGTTTCCCATACAGTTAAAAGTTTAAGGATATTATCACCACTAAACTCTCATTAAAAGAATGTTTGGTTATGCATCCAACTCTTAATTTTGGTTTAGGTCACGATCTCATGGTTTGTGGGATTGAGTCCCATGTTAGATTCCATGCTCACAGCATGGAATCTGCTTGGGATTCTCTCTATACCTTTCTCTATGTCACTTCCCCACTTGTATGTTCTGTCTCTCCTCAAATTAAAAAGAAAAAAGAAAAAAGAAAAGAAAAGAAAAGAAATGTTACAAGAATTTTCTTTGATTTTCTTTTCTTTGATAGGAAAAGTCCATGATAAGGAGTGAGAAATTTATCAGAGAAAACAATTTTACAAGTAATGCAAACATATAATTAAAGTAGTAAATAAGTCACTTATAAACTAGTATCAAGGTTAAAGTAAAAAAAAAGCAAGAAATTATATTATGTCTATAAAAGTTACTCAAGGCATTCACAAAATGAAAGGATGTAAATGATGGTATTATATAATACTAATTAACTATCAACTTAATGTAGACTGCTATGTGCATAAAATGTTATTTATGAATGTAGAGTTAACCACAAATCTAAAACTTATAGTAGATGCCCAAAAAATAGACAATTAAAGCATCATACTATAGAATGCATCAACCCATAAGGGAAGAGTTAGCAAAGAAGGAAAAAACAGAGAACTACAAAAACAATAGCAAAACAAGTAATAAAATGGAACTAAGTACTTATCTATCAATAATACCTTGAATATAAGTGGGCCGAATGGTCCAATCAAAATACATGGGGTGACTGAATGTACGAAAATGCATCATTTATCTATATGCTGCATATAAGGTAGTCACTTCAGACCTAAAGCCACATACAGACCAAAAGTGAAAAAATGGAAAAACATTTACCATGTAAATGGAATTGAAAAGAAAACAGGAGTAGCAATACTTATATCAGACAATATAGAAATTAAAACAAAGCTTGTAACAATAGACAAAGGACATTACATAATTATGAAAGGGTATAACAATTGTAAATGTTCATGCACTCAACATAAGAGCATATAAATGCATAAATCAAATATTAATAGACATAAAGGAATAAATAAACAATAATACAGTAATAGTAGGGGACTTTTTCACTCCACTTACATCAATGCATAGATTATCCAGAAAGAAAATCAATGAGGCGAAATTGCTTTTGAATGACACATTGGAACAGATGGACTTAACAGATACCTTTGAATCATTGCATCTGGAAACTGTGGAATATACATTATTTTATAATGCATATGAAATATTCTCCAAAAACTCAACATTTTAGGCCACAAAACAAGTGTTACTAAAATAAAAAAAGATTGAAATCATATCATACCTAAGACACATGTTGATTGAAAATAAAGGGAGAGAAAACCATTTATTATGCTAATGATAAAAGAACAATATCATGCTAAAGCTAAAAGAACAATACTTATATCAAACAAAAGAGATCTTAAACAAAGAGTGTAGCAAGGACAAAGGAGGACACTACATAATGATAAAGGGAACAATCCACCAAAAGATAACAATAGTAAATATTTATACACCCAGCATGGATACACCCAAATACATAAAACAATTATTAACAAACATGCAATAAGAAGTCAATGGTAATACAATGATAGCAAGGGAATTTATACCCTACTTATATCAATGCATAGATCATCCAAACAGAAAATTACGAAAAGAGTGGTTGTGAAAAGCACATTGGATCAGATTGATCTACCAGATAAATTCAGAATATTCTATCCAAAAACAGTGGGATACACATTATTATACACATTAGTTCCAGGGCACATGAAATATTCTCAAGAAGAGATTACATGTTGGACAGAAAGTGAGTATCAACATATTCCATGTACTTTTTCCAATGACAACACTATGAAACTAAAATCAACCATGCAAACACACACACACACACACACACACACACACGCACAAGAAAAAAATCTTCAAAGAACACAAATACATGGAGGTTAAGTAATATGCCACTAAACAATATTGGGTTAAAGAATAAATCCGGGGGTGGCTGGGTGCCTTAGTCAGTTGTATGTCCGACTCTTGGTTTTGGCTCAGGTCAGGGCCTCATGGTTCATGGGTTCAAACTCCTTATTGGGATCTTCACTGTCAGTGCATAGCCTACTTAGGATTCTCTCTCTCTCCCTCTCTCTCTCTCTCTCTCCCCCCCTTCTCTCTCAAAATAAATAAATAAATAAACTTAAAAAAAGACATACAAGAGGAAATAAAACAATACATGGAGATGAATGGAAATGAAAACCCAATGGTCCAAAATCTTTGCGGTTGAGGAAAAGCTCCTCTAAGAGGGAAGATTAGGAACAGGGAAGATGGCAGCATAAGAGGACACTGGGCTCACTGTGCGTCCTGCTGATCACTTAGATTCCACCTACACCTGCCTAAATAACCCAAAAAACCGCCAGAGGATTAGCAGAATGGATTCTCCAGAGCCAAGCGCAGAGGAGAGGCCCACGGAAGAGGGTAGGAAGGGCACCAAGGAGGAGAACGCTGCACAGACTGGCGGGAGGGAGCCGGGCGGAGGGGCAGACTGCCGGCCAAGCAGAGCCCCCGAGTCTGGCTTGCAAAAGCGGAGGGGCCAGACGGAATGTGTTCCGACAGCAAGCCGGACTTAGCATCTGTGAGGTCATAAGTTAACAGCTCTGCTTGGAAAGCAGGAAGGCTGGAGGAGAAAGGGAGGGAGAGTTGCTGAGCCCCTGGACAACAGAGCTCAGTTTGGCGGGGAACAAAGGAGCTAGCCAGCACCATCTCCATCGCCCATCACCCAGCCAAAATCCTAAAGGGAACCAGTTCCTGCCAGGGAATTTGCTTGCACCGGGCAAACACCCAACACTGTGCTTCTGCGGAGGACCCCTACAGCAGTGGGTCTGACTCCCTCCCGCTGCCACAGGGCCCCTCCTAAAGTGGATCACCTTAGGAGAAGTGAGCTAAGCCTGCCCCTCCTGCCCCCGTGCACCTTGCCTACCCACCCCAGCTAATACGCCAGATCCCCAGCACCACAAGCCTGGCAGTGTGCAAGTAGCCCAGACAGGCCACACCACCCCACAGTGATTCCCACCCCGAGGAGAAAGGAAGAGAAGGCACACACCAGTCTGACTATGGCCCCAGCGGTGGGCTGGGGGCAGACATCAGGTCGGACTGCAGCCCCGCCCCCCAACTCCAGTTATACACCACAGCACAGGGGAAGTGCCCTGCAGGTCCTCACCACGCCAGGGACTATCCAGAATGATGCAACGGAAGAATTACCCTCAAAAGAATCTCCAGGAAATAACAACAGCTAGTGAACTGATCAAAAAGGATTTAATATAACAAAAGTGAATTTGGAATAATAGTCATAAAATTAATCACTGGGCTTGAAAACAGTATAGAGGACAGCAGAGAATCTCTTGCTACAGAGATCAAGGCACTAAGGAACAGTCACGAGGAGCTGAAAACCACTTTAAACAAGATGCAAAATAAAATGGAAACGTCCACGGCTCGGATTGAAGAGGCAGAGGAGAGAATAGGTGAACTAGAAGATAAAATTATGGAAAAAGAGGAAGCTGAGAAAAAGAGAGATAAAAAAATCCAGGAGTATGAGGGGAAAATTAGAGAACTAAGTGATACACTAAAAAGAAATAATATACGCATAAATGGTATCCCAGAGGAGGAAGAGAGGGAAAGGTGCTGAAAGTGTACTTGAAGAAATAATAGCTCAGAACTTCCCTGATCTGGGGAAGGAAAAAGGCATTGAAATCCAAGAGGCAAAGAGAACCCCTTCAGACGTAACGTGAATCGATCTTCTGCATGACATATCATAGTGAAACTGGCAACATACAAGGATAAAGAGAAAATTCTGAAAGCAGCAAGGGATAAACGTGCCCTAACCTGTAAAGGGAGACCTATAAGACTCCTGACTAATCTCTCTTTTGAAACTTGGCAGGCCAGAAAGGCATGGCAGGAGATCTTCAATGTGATGAACAGAAAAAATATGCAGGCGAGAGTCCTTTATCCAGCAAGTCTGTCATTTAGAATAGAAGGAGAGATAAAGGTCTTCCCAAACAAACAAAAACTGAAGGAATTTGTCACCACTAAACCAGCCCTACAAGAAATCCTAAGGGGAATCCTGTGAGACAAAGTACCAGAGACATAGCTAAAAGCATAAAACATACAGACATCACAATGACTCTAAACCCATATCTTTCTATAATAACAGTGAATGTAAATGGACTAAATGCACCAACCAAAAGACATAGGGTATCAGAATGGATAAAAAAAACAAGATCCATCTATTTTCTGTCTACAAGAGACTCATTTTAGACCTGAGGACACCTTTAGATTGAGAGTGAGAAGATGGAGAATTATTTATCATGCTACTGGATGCCAAAAGAAAGCTGGAGTAGCCATACTTATATCAGACAAACTAGACTTTAAATTAAAGGCTGTAACAAGAGATGAAGAAGGGCATTATATAATAATCACAGGGTCTATCCATCAGGAAGAGCTAACAGTTATAAATGTCTATACGCCGAATACGGGAGCCCCCAAATATATAAAACAATTACTCATAAACATAAGCAACCTTATTGATAAGAATGTGGTAATTGCAGGGGACTTTAACACTCCACTTACAGAAATGGATAGATCATCTAGACACATGGTCAATAAAGAAACAAGGGCCCTGAATGATACATTGGATCAGATGGACTTGACAGATATATTTAGAACTCTGCATCCCAAAGCAACACAATATATTTTCTTCTCGAGTGCACATGGAACATTCTCCAAGGTAGATCATATACTGGGTCACAAAACAACCCTTCATAAGTATACAAGAATTGAAATTATACCATGCATACTTTCAGACCACAATGCTATGAAGCTCGAAATCAACCACAGGAAAAGTCTGGAAAACTTCCCAAAGCATAGAGGTTAAAGAAAACCCTACTAAAGAATGAGTGGGTCAACCGGGCATTTAGAGAAGAAATCAAAAAGTATATGGAAACAAACGGAAATGAAAATAAAACAATCCAATCGCTTTGGGAATGCAGCGAAGGCAGTACTGAGAGGAACATACATTGCAATCCAGGCCTATCTCAGGAAACAAGAAAAATCCCAAATACAAAATCTAACAGCACACCTAAAGGAAATAGAAGCAGAACAGCAAAGACAGTCTAAACCCAGCAGAACAAGAGAAATAATAAAGATCAGAGCAGAAATAAACAATATAGAATCTAAAAAAACTGTAGAGCAGATCAACGAAACCAAGAGTTGATTTTTTGAAAAAATAAACAAAATTGACAAACCTCTAGCCAGGCTTCTCAAAAAGAAAAGGGAGATGACCCAAATAGATAAAATCATGAATGAAAATGGAATGATTACAACCAATCCCTCAGAGATACAAACAATTATCAGGGAATACTATGAAAAATTATATGCCAACAAACTGGACAACCTGGAAGAAATGGAAAAATTCCTAAACACCCACACTCTTCCAAAACTCAATCAGGAGGAAATAGAAAGCTTGAACAGATCCATAATCAGTGAAGAAATTGAATCGGTTATCAAGAATCTCCCAACAAATAAGAGTCCAGGACCAGAAGGCTTCCCAGGGGAGTTCTACCAGACGTTTGAAGCAGAGATAATAACTATCCTTCTCAAGCTATTCCAAGAAATAGAAAGGGAAGGAAAACTTCCAGACTCATTCTATGAAGCCAGTATTACTTTATTCCCAAACCAGACAGAGACCAGTAAAAAAAGAGAACTACAGGCCAATATCCCTGATGAATATGCATGCAAAAATTCTCAATAAGATACTAGCAAATCGAATACAACAGCGTATAAAAAGAATTATTCACCATGATCAAGTGGATTCATTCCTGGGATGCAGGGCTGGTTCAACATTCACAAATCAATCAACGTGATACATCACATTAATAAAAGGAAAGATAAGAACCATATGGTCCTGTCAATGGATGCAGAAAAGGCCTTTAACACAATTCAGCACCCTTTCTTAATAAAAACCCTTGAGAAAGTCGGGATAGAAGGAACATACTTAAAGATCATAAAAGCCATCTATGAAAAGCCCACAGCTAACATCATCCTCAATGGGGAAAAACTGAGAGCTTTTTCATTGAGGTCAGGAACACGACAGGGATACCCACTCTCACCGCTGTTGTTTAACATAGTGTTGGAAGTTCTAGAATCATCAATAAGACAACAAAAGGAAATCAAAGGTATCAAAATTGGCAAAGATGAAGTCAAGCTTTCTCTTTTTACAGATGACATGATACTATATATGGAAAATCCGATAGACTCCACCAAAAGTCTGCTAGAACTGATACATGAATTCAGCAAAGTTGCAGGATACAAAATCAATGTACAGAAATCAGTTGCATTCTTATACACTAACAATGAAGCAACAGAAAGACAAATAAAGAAACTCATCCCATTCACAATTGCAGCAAGAAGCATAAAATACCTAGGAATAAATCTAACCAAAGATATAAAAGATCTATATGCTGAAAACTATAGAAAGCTTATGAAGGTAATTGAAGAAGATATAAAGAAATGGAAAGACATTCCCTGCTCATGGATTGGAAGAATATTGTCAAAAATGTCAATACTACCCAAAGCTATCTACACATTCAATGTAATCCCAATCAAAATTGCACCAGCATTCTTCTCAAAACTAGAACAAACAATCCTAAAATTCATATGGAACCACAAAAGGCCCCAAATAGCGAAAGTAATTTTGAAGAAGAAGACCAAAGCAGGAGGCATCACAAGCCCAGACTTTAGCCTCTACTATAAAGCTGTAATCATCACGACAGCATGGTATTGGCACAAAAACAGACACATAGACCAATGGAATAGAATAGAAACCCCAGAACTAGACCCACAAATGTATGGCGAACTCATCTTTGACAGCGCAGGAAAGAACATCCAATGGAAAAAAGACAGTCTCTTTAACAAATGGTGCTGGGAGAACTGGATAGCAACATGCAGAAGGTTGAAACTAGACCCCTTTCTCACACCATTCACAAAAATAAACTCAAAATGGATAAAGGACCTGAATGTGAGACAGGAAACCATCAAAACCCTAGAGAAGAAAGCAGGAAAAGACCTCTCTGACCTCAGCTGTAGCAATCTCCTACTCGACACATCCCCAAAGGCAAGGGAATTAAAGCAAAAATGAATTACTGTGACATTATGAAGATTAAAAGCTTCTGCACAGCAAAGGAAACAACCAACAAAACTAAAAGGCAACCAACGGAATGGGAAAAGATATTTGCAAATGACATATCGGACAAAGGGCTAGTATCCAAAATCTATAAAGAGCTCAGCAAACTCCACACCTGCAAAACAAATAACCCAGTGAAGAAATGGGAAGAAAACATAAATAGACACTTCTCTAAAGAAGACATCCGGATGGCCAACAGGCACATGAAAAAATGCTCAACGTCGCTCCTTATCAGGGAAATACAAATCAAAACCACACTCAGACATCACCTCACGCCAGTCAGAGTGGCCAAAATGAACAAATCAGGAGACTATAGATGCTGGAGAGAATGTGGCAAAACGGCAACCCTCTTGCACTGTTGGTGGGAATGTAAATTGGTGCAGCCACTCTGGACAACAGTGTGGAGGTTCCTCAGAAAATTAAAAATAGACCTACCCTATGACCCAGCAATAGCACTGCTAGGAATTTATCCAAGGGATACAGGAGTGCTGATGCATAGGGGCACTTGTACCCCAATGTTTATAGCAGCACTCTCAACAATAGCCAAATTATGGAAAGAGCCTAAATGTCCATCAACTGATGAATGGATAAAGAAATTGTGGTTTATATACACAATGGAGTACTACATGGCAATGAGAAAGAACAAAATATGGCCCTTTGTAGCAACGTGGATGGAACTGGAGAGTGTGATGCTAAGTGAAATAAGCCATACAGAGAAAGACAGATACCATATGGTTTCACTCTTATATGGATCCTGAGAAACTTAACAGAAACCCATGGAGGAGGGGAAGGAAAAAAAAAGAGGTTGGAGTGGGAGAGAGCCAAAGCATAAGAGACTCTTAAAAACTGAGAACAAACTGAGGGTTGACGGGGGATGGGAGGGAGGGGGGGGGTGGGTGATGGGTATTGATGAGGGCACTTTTTGGGATGAGCACTGGGTGTTGTATGGAAACCTATTTGACAATAAACTTCACATATTGAAAAAATAAATAAATAAAAAATAAAATAAAATAAAATTCAGTAGACTTTCAAGTTATGTTCTACCAGGAGTTATTTTTGCATACACCTGCATTCCCCTCAGGAGATTGATTCTTTATATAAACACTTTGCCATTAATTTATATCTTTGTCCAAACCCCTATGAGCATCTGTATCTACATATCAATACTCATACCATATTTATATCTATCCATTTTATGTAACTAATGAATAGTTTACATTAAATTGTTTAAAGATCTTGAGATTACCTAGATGCCCTTAGCAATGTTGATGTTTCTCCTCTTTGGGGATTTGTACCTGCCATTCCTTTAGCTATGTTAATTTGAGAAAGCCAACTTTCTCTATCAGTCTGTCTGTTGCCTTATCAGTAATACTGGGATAACAGTACCTTCTGCCCATATCACAGGATGTTATTGAATCTTTAAAGCACATTCATGAATGTTTTTGAGTAAGATAACATATTTAAATAAGCTTCTAAAATTCCAGCATGCAAATGCACCATTATTGATTTAGAAAAAAATAAATGAAATCACATTATCAAAAAAAAAAGAGGGAAGATTATAGCAATACAGGCCTACCTCAATAAGAAAAAAACAAAAACAACACCCCAAAACAATAATTTAATTTTATACCAAAAGGAACTAGAAATATAATAAACAAAGACCAAAGGCAGTAGAAGGAAGGAAATAATAAAGGCTACAGCAGAAACGAATAAAACAGAAAGTCCCCTCCACTCCTCAAAAAATAGAACAGATCAATTAATCCAGAAGCTGGTTCTTTGAAGTATCAATAAAATTGAGAAGCCTTATTTAAGATTAACCCATAAAACAACAGAAAAAACCCCCACAGAGGTAGGGCTCAAATAAAATCAGAAATGAGGGGGCACCTGGGTGACTCTGTCACTTAAACGTCTGAATTTGGCTCAGGTCATGATCTCATGGTT
The DNA here is from genome assembly GCF_018350175.1 of Felis catus. Taxonomy (NCBI): domain Eukaryota; kingdom Metazoa; phylum Chordata; class Mammalia; order Carnivora; family Felidae; genus Felis; species Felis catus. The sequence continues at coordinate 83,394,152 of NC_058368.1, forward strand.
CATTGATTCGAGCCCTGTGTCAGGCTCTGTGCTGACAGCTCAGAGCCTGGAGACTACTTCAGATTCTGTGTCCCCATTTCTCTTCTCTCCTCCCCTCTCCCCTCCCCTCCCTTCTCCTCCTCCCTCTCCTTCTTCTTCTTCTTCTTCTTCTCTCTGTCTCTCTCTCTCTGTCAAATAAACATTAAAAAATCAGAAATGAAGATTGAAGAATAACAATCAACACATACATAGAGAAAAGATTATAAGAGAATACGATAACAAAAAAAATATCCCAAAACAGTGAACAATCTAGAATTAGATAAATACCTAGAAATACAAAACTCCCAAATCTCTATCAGGAACAAATAGAATTTTTTTAAAAAATATTTTACTAGCAAATAAGTTGAATCTATAATCAGAAAAATCTCAACAAACACAAGTTCAGAACAAGATCATTTCACAGGTGGATGACAACAAACATTTGAAGAATTAATATTTATTCTTCTCAAACTACTCTAAAAAAATTGAAGCAGAAGGAAAGATTCCAAATTCATCCTGCAAGGCAGAATTGCCATTATATCAAAACCAGATAAAAACACTTTAAAAAGAGAAAGAAAGAAGAAGAAAGAAAAAGAAAGAAAGAAAAAGAAAGAAAGAAAGAAAGAAAGAAAGAAAGAAAAATACAGTCCAATATCTCTAATGAACAAAAATGAAAAAAGTTTCAACAACAACAACAACAACAACAACAAAAAAACCAGAATCCAACAATACATCAAAAACAAAACTCATTACACTTAAGTGAGATTTACTTCTGGGATGCAAGTGTGGTTCAATATTCATAATTCAATCAGCATGACACATTAAATCAAGAAAAGAAAGCACAAAAAATGACCATTTCAATAGATGCAGAAAGTAACATTTGACAGCCTACAACATTCTTCTATGATACAACCTCTCAACAAAGTAGTTTGAGCAGATAAGATACTAAAAGCCCCATATGAAAAACACACATGTAATATCATACTCAATGCTCAAAAAACAGGAGCTATTCCTCTAAGATCAAGAACAAAAAAGGTTATCTATTCTCACCACTGGAAGTTCTAGCCATGGAAATCATACAAGAAAAAAAAAAAAAGAAAGGCATCCAAATTGGTAAGGGAGAAGTAAATCTTTAAATAGTTGTAGATGACATGTAAGTGATATAAAAATCCCTAGAGTCTACCAAAAAACTACTAGAACTAATAAATGATTACAGCAAATTCATAAGATAAAAAAACAATAGTCAGAAATAAATTGCATTTCTATACACTAATAATGAAGTAGAAGATATAGAAATTTAAAAGAAAAAATCCCATTTATAATTACACCAAAAAAATAAAATATCCAGGAATAAACATAGAAATGGAGGCAAAAGATAATATAAATATAAAAATAAATATATGTATGTGTGTGTGAAAAATATAAAGCATAGATAAAATAAATTGAAGGTACATGAACAAATGAAAAGATATCCCATGCTCATGGATAGAACAAACATTCTCGTGGGAGAATAAATACTGTTAAAATGTACATACTACCCAAAGCAATCCACATATATAATGTGATTACGATCAAAATACCAATACCCATTTTTTCACAGAACTACAATAAATAAATAATACTAAAAATTGTGTGGAACCACAAAATACCTCAAAATTTCCAAAACAATCTTGAAAATGAAAAAATTGAAGGTATTCCAATCAAAGATTTCAAGACATACTACAAAGCTGTAACACTTTTTGAAACGAACAACAACAAACAAACAAGCAAACAAAATGCAACACTCATTGCTTCTTGCTCCCCAGCCTGTGGTCCACAGAGGTTTTCCTCTTGTTCAAACCCAATATTGGACTCTTTCAACTCCTCTCTCTTTCCCTCCTTTTTTGTCTCTCCATGGAAATTGTTCCCTTCCCTCTGCAGCACCACCGTTTTTCTCTTCCCCAAATCACTCCCATGCACTTTGCACCTACCACACGGTCTCCCACCAACTGTGGAGATCCTTCTGCCAGTTCTATTTTTAGTTTTTTGAGAAACCTCCATACTGTTTTCCAGAGTGGCTGCACCAGCTTGCATTGCCACCAACAATGCAAAAGAGATCCTCTTTCTCCTCATCCTTGCCAACATCTGTTGTTGCCTAAGTTGTTAGCCATTCTGACAGGTGTGAGGTGGTATCTCATTGTGGTTTTGATTTGTATTTCCCTGATGATGAGTGATGTTGAGCATTTTTTCTGTGTCGGTTGGCCATCTGGATGTCTTCTTTGGAGGAGTGTCTCTTCATGTCTTTTGCCCATTGCTTCACTGGATTATTTGTTTTTTGGGTGTTGAGTTTGATAAATTCTTTGTAGATATTGGATTCTAACCCTTTATTGGATATGTCATTTGCAAATATCTTCTCCCATTCAGTCGGTTGCCTTTTAGTTTTGCTGATTGTTTCCTTCAGTGTGCAGAAGTTTTTATTTTGATGAGGTCCCAATAGTTCATTTTTTCTTTTGTTTACCTTGCCTCCGGAGATGTGTTGAGTAAAAAATTGCTGCGGGCAAGATCAAAGAGGTTTTTGGCTGCTTTTTCCTCCAGGATTTGGATGGCTTCCTGTCTTACATTGAGGTCTTTCATCCACTTTGAGTTTATTTTTGTGTATGGTGTAAGAAAGTGGTCCAGGTTCATTCTTCTGCATGTCGCTGTCCAGTTTTCCCAACACCACTTGTTGAAGAGACTGTCCTTATTCCATTGGATATTCTTTCTTGCTTTGTCAAAGATTAGTTGGCCATATGTTTGTGGGCCCATTTCTGTGTTCTCTATTCTATTCCATTGGTCCGAGTGTCTGTTCTTGTTCCAGTACCATACTGTATTGATGATTACAGCTTTATAGTATAGCTTGAAGTCTGGTATTCAACATAGTATTGGAAGTCTTAGCCTCTGCAATCAGATAACACAAAGAAATAAAAGGCATCCAAATCAGCCAGGAGGATGTCAAACTTTCACTCTTCACAGATGACATGATACTCTATGTGAAAAACCCAAAAGATTCCACCAAAAAACTGCTAGAACTGATTCATGAATTCAGCAAAGTTGCAGGATATAAAATCAATGCACATAAATAGTTTGCATTCCTATACACCAACAGTGAAGCAACAGAAAGAGAAATCAAGGAATTGATCCCATTTGCAGTTGCACCAAAAACCATAAAAAACCTAGGAATAAATCTAACAAAAGAGGTGAAAAATCTATACACTGAAAAGTGCAGAAAGCTTATGAAAGAAATTGAAAAAGACACAAAGAAATTGAAAAAGATTCCATGCTCCTGGATAGGAAGAACAAATATTGTTAAGATGTCAATACTATCCAAAGCAATCTACATATTCAACACGATCCCTATCAAAGTAACACCAGCATTCTTCACAGAGCTAGAACAAATAATCCTAAAATTTGTATGGAACCAGAAAAGACCCCAAATAGCCAAGGCAATCTTGAAAAAGAAAACCAAATCAGGAGGCATCACAATCTTGCCCAGGTTTTGTTGAAAAATCTACAGCTAGCTTTATGAGTCTTCCCTTAAAATTTAAAGACTGCTTTCGTCTTGCTGCTTTAAAAGATTTTTTTTATCACTACATTTCGCACATTTAATTATCACATGTCTTAGTGTTGGCTAGCTTTTGCTCATTTCAGTGGGATTTCTCTGTGTCTCCTGGATCTAGATGTCTATTTTCTTGAAATTTTCATAATTTCATAAGGGAAATTTTTATAATTTCATAATAATCCTGACATAAATTTTATGCCTCATTTTCTCTCTCTTGCACTCTCTTTAGTGCAGATCCTTATATTCCAATTTTTTCTCTTCTATATCACTAATTTATTCTGCTGCTTCTTTCAGCCTACTATTCATTAATTACATGAAGCCTGTTTTCAACTTCAGTCATTACAATCTTCATTTCTGACTGATTCTTTTTTAACTCTTTATATCTGTGGAAAGTGAACCCTATGTCTTCCATTCCTTTTTCTTAAGCCCATAGAGTGTCCCTGTGATTATTGCCTTAAATTATCCATCAGACATGTTACTCATATCTGTTCACCTTAGATATTTGGTTGTGGCCTTATCTTGTTCTTTCATTTGTGATGAATTCTTCAGTCTCTGCATTTAGTCTCAGTTTTTGTCTCCTTCTCTGTGTTAGTAAAGCCAGTTATGTTTCCTGCTCCAGGGAGTAATTGCTTTATGGAGAAGAGGTCATATAGTCTCTGGGGCCTGGCATTTCAGGGAGTGTTGTTGTGTGCTTTGCTGTTGTGTTTTGGCTCCTGTGTCTTTCAGGTCAGTCATCTAAAGAGTCCGTCCTTGGCTTCAGTGGGTAGTGTTTGGCCCTTGGCAAGGATGTGGCAGATTTTCACCAGGTGTGCTCCAGTGTGTTTGTTAAAATATATCCGATACTACTTCCACTAGAACTGAAGCCCTGAAGAACTCTCTTGTTGTGGGATGTTGTGTGGTCAAGGTTTCTGCTGACTTTCTGGGGGAAGGACTCACCATGCTGACACTGAAGCAAGGTTGACTGAGAAGGGCAGTCCTGAAAGAGTGCCGAAGTGTTGGACTTTGTGTAAGCAAGTTAAGCAAGATGTTTGGGCACTGCACTGCTTCCTGCAGGTGGCTTTGTGTTTCTTCTGAGGGGCGAGAGAGGGAGATGACGCCAGCAAGCTTCTTCATCCCCAGAGAGGCATATCCAGATATGCTGCTTCTAAGATAAGCACTATGAGAAGTGCAAATAATCTTCCCTTTATGTGTCCCAGGCCTTTTTCAGATCACTGTTTCTAATCTGTCTGCCCCTGAGTTGTTTGCTTTCCATCTCTTCCAGGAGCTGAACAGTGCCCTCTGGTCTCTAACCCAGCCAAGCCTACTAGCCTTTCAACGTCCAGTCTTTAGAGACGTAATTTGGGTAGGGGATTGTGCTGGTCTTCTGTGGGAGGGCCCTATCTTTCTCAGACTGAGATCAGCTTGACCAAGGAGGACTGTCCCACCAGAGTACAGGGGTGAGGGGCTTGGTGTAAGCAAGTTAGGCAACTATGCTGTTTCCTGCAGATGGCTGTGTTTATGCTGAGGGTGGGAGAGGAAAATATTCAGGAAATGGCCTGTTATTTTGTCCCCAGAGAGGTATCTTTGTGAATGCTCCCTCTCAGGGATGCATTCCAAATACAGGGAATAATCTCCCCCTTGTGTGACCCAGGCATTCTACAAATCGCTACTTCTAAGCCATCTACCACAGGGTTGTTGCCTGCTTTCACTTCAGGAGCAGTGCAGTGTCACATATGTTGACCTTTAAATTCCAGTTATTAAGTTTCACTGAACCTCAAGAACTCACAAAATTCAGCCCCTCTAGTTTTCCCAGGCAATAGCTTTGGGGAAATGTTCTCCTTGGGCATTACCCTGAATGTTCTGCTCCCTCTCACCCTTCTCTGTGACCGTGGCTTTCTCCTGTCACCAGCACCTACCATTCATTTCCCTCCTAAACCATGTCTGCACACTTTCTACCCTCTTCAATATGTCTTCTTCTGTCCCTTTATTTGTGGAGTTTGATTTGTCAGTCTTCAGTTTGATTTATGAGGCATTTAGAAAGATTTGATATTCATTTAGTTCTGTTCATGGACCGGGAGCTTACGGTCCCCCTACAACAGCATCATATTCTCTTCCCCTTACTGTCTTCTTCATGATAGGTATTCTAATAAGTGTGAGGAGAAATATTTCCGTGTTTTCTATTTGTATTTTCTAATTTTTAGTGGTGTTGTGCAACCTTTCTTTACCATTACAATGTCTTCTTTGAACAAAAATAATTTAGTTCTTCTGGGTGATTCCATGTTAGTGTACTTCCAGACATTGATGGATGGACTTCTTACTGACAGCAGCCATCAGACTGTATTTCTTTATGACATTTTATATTCTTATGCACTACTTCTGTCATTTTGCTTCTTCCTCCCAGTCACAGAGCAAGAAAAGTATTACTTCAGCTGTGTTCCACACCACTGGGGAAGATGGGCATTCAATCATTTCTCTTGGTTTATCCTGTGAGAGATGTTTGGCAGATCATACCTGTGTGTTGTTGCCTTAGGCAAGGATGGAGTTTGTCCCATAGAAAGCTCCTATCTCTGTTGCATCCAAACTCACTTTTATATTCTCCATTAGCATGCTGAAATCACCCCTTGAAAAGATTGGACTTGTGAAGTTTCTTTCTTCTCTGTGTATCTGTATATCTGCCCATTTCTGCACTCTCCAGATTTTGCTGATCACAGAGAGAGGATTTGAGGTAAGTTCAGTGTTCACCTGCTTCTGTAATTCCTATAAAGCTCTGCCTGCCTATAACTGTATATACAAGTGGGGGAGACTCCTCCTGAATACCTGCTTTTGTTCCTGGATAGATGCCTAATTCTTTGTTACAAAAGGGAGACTAAAAGAAAAATAAATTATGCAGTTGTAATGCTTATATCACTCTTCTTTTGATGAAGTTTAACTTAATTATTTTTACATATTACATTTGTTCTTACTTTTATAAGTTCTTGTTATTTTATCTATTTACCCTGTGTCAATAATCTTTCATTTTCCAAAATTTGTTTCTTTTCTTGAATGATTGAGTTTCAATTGTCTATACACTGTCATTTTTTATTCATTTGAAAGATGTCTATATTACTAATAGTCTTATTTGACAATACAAAATGCATTCATTAAACTTATATTTCTACACACACACACACACACACACACACACACACACACTTGTATCTTCCATAAAAACAATTACATTTTGTTAAAGTTTTAACGCTTATTTTCCTTACCTTTTAATTTTCATTTTTGGAATTATATTCATAGACTTCACAAATATATATTAAAATTTATAAAGGTATCCAGGGAGACAGAAAGATGGTATTGGAGTAGTTGAAAGCTAGTCTTACCTCATCCCAAGTATATAACTAGATACCAATCAAATCATACTACATACCAAGAAATTGAACTAAGGACTGACAGAAGGAACTCCACAACTAAAGGGAGAGAAGGAGCCATATCATAGAAGGTGAGGGGAGGAGCCAAGATGGCAGAACAGCATGAAAGTTTTTTGTGTGTCTCACGTCCATGAGGTACAGCCAGACCATCACTAAACCATCCTGCACACCTAGAACACTGACCTGAGGATTAACACACCAATCTACACAACCTGAACCACAGAACTCAGCAGGTATGTGGCACAGAGACGTGAACTGGGGGAGAAAGAAGCTGCGGAGGGTAGGGAGCCACTTTTGCAGGCAAAGAGAGGACAGAGACAGGGGGAGAGTATGGGAAAAGCACCTCCATAAAAGCAGCTGGAGAGAAAGTGGAAGAGTGGAAACAGCTGCAGGAACTGAAGTAAAAAGGGAGAAAGGAGAAAGGAAAGGGTTTAAATTCCATCAAGACTATAAACAGAGGGAACGCAGAGTCTGAAACACTGCAGCTCAATGCCTGGTGGTGCGCTGGTGGGAAGGGTGAATCCCCAGGAACAGAGTGGAGTCTGGAGGCCTTAGGGCCACATGCAGGAGCTGGTTACACTGCTGGGAGGACACCTGTAGAGGCTGTGTGGGTACTCCAATGTCAAGGCCCCAGTGGACCCAGGAGAACAACCACATTCGCTGGTGCTGGAACAAGGTCATTAAGGGTGAAGCCTGGTGCTAGATGTGTGTTGTGATTTTCCATAATCCCTGAAACGCTGCTGCTACACTATCTTGTGAAATTTTTCTGGGGTGGACTGACACCTGGCTGCAGTCTCCGGGCATTGGCAGCAGCATGGTCCTGCAAATGTCCTGGGTGCGGCTGGCACCTGGCCATTGCTCAGTGAGACCCTCTTGCAGAGGGGCAGAATGGATCAAAGCCACAGCCCCTCAGAAGTAAGCGGTTGGGAAAAACAGCCACATCTGAGAAAAAACTCAGGATGGAGGTGCTTTCTGGAGTGTGGTCATGGACTGTGTAAAAGCAGGGAGTGGACAAAAGTCAAAGACAAAGGACAGGTGCGTGATTGCTGATCAGGAAGAGCAGAGTTCTGATACTAGAGAATGGATGGCTGGGTTATGCCATTTTCACCACTCCTGTGCATGTGCATATGTACCTACAAGCACCACAAGAATCTACCCCAGTAAGCTAAGCAGTGCCATCTAGTGGAGAACAAAGCTGTTACACTAAGCCCTACCCTACTGGGCCAACCTCGCTCTTTAGTAACACAAGTCTCTCTGCCTGCTTAGTTTATGGACTATAAAGTGCTTCATCGTTTGACTTCTAGGGGAAAACAAAGTAATTTCAGTCGTCTTTCAGTCTGTTCACTGGTCCATCTATTCAATTTTTTTTCTTTCTTTTCTTTTTCTTTTTCTTTTTTCTCTTTTTCATTTCTTTTTCTTGAATACAGAAAGAAAAAATCATTTTTATTTTTAATTTTATTAAAAATACATTTTTTAAATTTTTTGTACTATATATATATTTTAATATTTTTGTTTTTTCTTTCAAGGTTTATTTATTTTTGGGACAAAGAGAGACAGAGCATGAACGGGGGAGGGGCAGAGAGAGAGGGAGACACAGAATCGGAAACAGGCTCCAGACTCTGAGCCATCAGCCCAGAGCCCGACGCGGGGATCGAACTCACGGACCGTGAGATCGTGACCTGGCTGAAGTCAGACGCTTAACCGACTGCGCCACCCAGGCGCCCCATGTACTATATTTTTTTACTTTTGTGTAACTTTTTTCAAAATATATTTTACTTCCATCATTTCAATTTAGTCTACTTCCATGTAATCATTTTTTTTCAAATTTTCAAAAGATTTCCTTTTTTTCTTTTTCCCCCTTTTTTCCCTCTAATCTGTGAAGCCCCTTTCAACACCCAGACCAAATCACACCTAGGATCTAGCATAATTTATTTGATTGTGTGTGTGTGTGTGTTTAATTTTTAAAATTTTAATGTTTTTTTAAGTTACTTTATTTTAATTTTAATATTTTTACCTCATTAATTCCTTTTCTTCCTTCAAAATGATGAAATGAAGGAATTCACCCCAAAAGAAAGAGCAGGAAGATATGACAGTGACTTGATCAAAACAGATACAAGCAAGATGTCTCAACCAGAATTTAGAATCATAATAATAAGAATACTAGCTGGAGTAAAAAATGGATTAGGTTCCCTTTATGCAGAGATACAAGAAGTAAAAGCTAGTCGGGATGAAATAAAACATGCTATAACTGAGCTGCAATCTCGAATGGATGCCATGGTGGCAATGGTGGATGAGGCAGAAGAGAGAATCAGCGGTATTGAGGACAAACTTATGGAGAATAATGAAGCAAAAAAAAAAAAAAGGAGAATAAGGAAAAAGAGCACGATTTAAGAATTAGAGAAATCAGTGACTCATTAAAAAGGCATAACATCAGAATCCTAGGGGGAGAGAGAAATAGGGGTAGAAGGGTTATGTGAGCAAATCATAGCAGAAAACTTTCCTAACCTGGGGAAAGACACAGACATCAAACTCCAGGAAGCACAGAGGACTCCTATTAGAATCAACAAAAACCGACTATCAACAAGGCATATCATAGTCAAATGCACAAAATACTCAAGCAAGGAGAGAATCATGAAAGCAGCAAGGGACAAAAAGTTCTTAACCTACAAGGGAAGACAGATCAGGTTTGCAACAAAATCTATCCACAGAATCTTGGCAGGCCAGAAAGGAGTGGCAGGATATATTCAGTGTGCTGAATCAGAAAAATATGTAGGCAAGAAATCTTTATCCAGCAAGGGTTTCATTCAAAATAGATGGAGAGATCAAAAGTTTCCCAGACAAACAAAAATTAAAGGAGTTTGTGACCACTAAACCAGCCCTGCAAGAAATTTTAAGGGGGACTCTCTGAGGGGAGAAATGAAGAAATTAGAAAATAATAAATAAATAAATAAATAAATACCAAAAGCAACAAAGACAAGAAAGGACCAGAGAACACCAGAAACTCCAACTCTACAAGCAACATAATGGCAATAAATTCATATCTTTCGGTACTCACTCTAAATGTCAATGGACTAAATGCTCCAATGAAAAGACATAGGGTAACAGAATGGATAAGAAAACAAGATTCATCTATATCCTGTTTACAAGAGACCCACTTTAGACCTAAAGACACCTTCAGATTTAAAGTAAAGGGATGGAGAACCATCTATCATGCTAACGGTCAACAAAAGAAAGCCGGAGTATCCATACTTACATCAGACAGTCTAGACTTAAAATAAAGACTTTATCAAGAGTTGAAGATCATTATATCATAATTAAGGGTCTATCCACCAAGAAGACCTAACAATTGTAAACATATATGCGCCAAAAGTGGGAGCACACAAATACATAAATCAATTAATCACAAACATGAAAAAACTCATTGATAATAATACCATAATGTTAGGGGAGTTCAACACCCCACTCACAGCAATGGACAGATCACCTAATCAAAAAAAAAATAAATAAATAAACAAGGAAACAATGGCTTTGAATGACACACTGGACCAGATGGACTTAACACATATATTCAGAACATTTCATACTAAAGCAGCAGAATATACAATCTTCTCCAGTGCACATGGAATGTTCTCCAGAATAGACCACATACTGGGACACAAGTCAGCCCTCAGCAAGTAAAAAAAAATATTGCGATCATACCGTGCATATTTTCATACCACAACACTATGAAACTTGAAATCAACCAAAAAAAAAAAAACTTGGAAAGGTGAGAAATGCATGGAGAATAGCGAACATCTGACTAAAGAATGAATGGACTAAGCAAGAAGTTAAAGAGGAAATTAAAAAGTATATGGAAGCCAATTAAAATGATAACACCACAACCCAAAACATCAGCAATGCAGCAAAGGCGGGCTTAAGTCAATTGTATATAGAAATCCAGGCCTTCCTAAAGACAAAGGAAAGATCTCAGATACACAACCTAACCTTATGCCTTAAAGATCTGGAAAAAGAACAGCAAATAAACCAACACCAGTAGAAGACAGAAAATAATAAAGATTACAGCAGAAATTAATGCTATCGAAAACAAACAAACAAACAAACAACAACAAAACAGTAGAATAGATCAATTAAACCATAAGCTGGTTCTTTGAAAGAATTAACAAAGTTGATAAACCACTAGCCAGTTTGATCAAAAAGAAAAAGTAAAGGGCCCAAAAATGAGATTGAGAATGAAAGAGGACAGATCACAGCCAACACAGTAGAAATAAAAATAATAACAAGAGAATATTATGAGCAATTATATGCCAATAAAATGGGCAATCTGGGAGAAATGGACAAATTCCTAGAAACATATACACTACCAAAACTGAAACAGGAAGAAACAGAAAATTTGAACAGACCCATAACCAGTAAGGAAATAGATTAGTAATCAAAAATCTCCCCAAAAAACAAGAGTCCAGGGCCAGATGGCTTTACAGGGGAATTCTACCAGACATTTAAGGAAGAGTTAACATCTATTCACTTAAAGTCGTTCCAAAAATAGAATAGGAAGGAAAACTTCCAAGCTTTTTCTATGAAGCCAGCATTACCTTGATTCCAAAACCAGACAGAGACCCCATGAAAAAGGAAAACAATAGACCAATTTCCCTGATGAACAGGGATGCAAAAATCCTCAACAAGATATTAGCCAACTGAATCCAACAATACATTAAAAAAATACTCACCATGATAGGTGGGATTTATACCTGGGATGCAGGGTTGGTTCAGTATCCACAAAAAAAATCAATGTGATTCATCACATCAATAAAAGAAATTACAAGGACTAGATGATACTTCAATAGATGCAGAGAAAGCATCTGACAAAACACAACATCCTTTCTTGATAAAAACCCTCAAAAAGTAGGGATTTAAAGATAAAACCTCAAGATCATAAAAGTCATACATGAAAGACCCAATGCTAATATCATCCTCAATGGGAAAAACTCAGATCTTTCACTCTAAGGTCAGGAACAAGACAGGGATGTCCACTCTCGCCACTGTTATTCAACATAGAATTAGAAGTCTTAGCCTCTGCAATCAGACAATATGAAGAAATAAAAGGCATCCAAATCGTCCAGGAGGAGGTCAAACTTTCACTCCTTGCATAGGACATGATACTCTATATGGGAAACCCAAAAGATTGCACCAAAAAACTTCTAGAACTGATTCATGAATTCAGCAAAGTTGCAGGATATAATATCAATGAACAGAAATAGGTTGCATTCCTATACACCAATATTGAAGCAACAGAAAGAGAAATCAAGGAATTGATCCCATTTACAGTTGCACCAAAACCATAAAATACCGAGGAATAAATCACACCAAAAAAGTGGTGAAAAACCTACACACTGGAAAGTATACCTTATGAAAGAAATTGAAGAAGACACAAAAAAATGGAAAAAGATTCCATGATCCTTGATATGAAGAAAAAATATTGTTAAAATGTCGATATGACCCAAATCAATCTACATATTCAATGCAGTCCCTATCAAAATAACAACAGCATTCTTCACACAGAGATAGAACAAATAATCCTAAAATTTGTATGGAACCAGAAAAGACCCTGAATAGCCAAAACAATCTTGAAAAAGAAAACCAAAGGAGGCATCACAATCCCAGACTTCAAGCTATACTACAAAGCTGTAATCATGAAGAAAGTATGGTACTGGTACAAAACAGACACTCAGATCAATGGAACAGAATAGAAAACTTAGAAGTGGACCCACAAACGTATGGCCAAGTAATCTTTGACAAAGTGGGAAAGAATATCCAATGGAATAAAGATAGTCTCTTCAGCAAGTGGTGCTGGAAAAACTGGACAGTGACATGCAAAATAATGAAACTGGACCACTTTTCACCACACACACAAATAAACTCAAAATGGATGAAAGACCTCAATGTAAGACAGGAAGCCATCCAAATCCTCGAGGAGAAAGCAGGCAAAACCTCTTTGATCTTGGCCGCAGCAATTTCTTACTCAACTTGTCTCCAGAGGCAATGGAAACAAAAGCAAAAATGAACTGCTGGGACCTCATCAGAGAATTCCCAACAACAACAACAACAACAAGCAGGCCAACTGCAAGACATACTGTAGTTAAATTTAAAATATATTGATACTGAAAATACCTTAAAATCAACCAAACAAAGAAGTCCATAACACTCAAGGGAAAGTCTATAAGGATAGCTGGATATTTATTTACACAAACTAGGCAAACCAGAGGGAGTGACATGATATACTCAAAGTGCTGAAGAGGAAAAATCTGCATCCAGGAATACTCCATCCAGCATGGCTATCATTCAGAAAATAAGGATAGAGAAAGTTTTCTAACAAACAAAAGGTAAGGGTGTTTATGACCACTAAATCAGACATGCAAGAAATATTAAAGAGGACACTTTTAGTGGAAAGAGAACAAAAATGAGAATGATAAGAAAGGATCAGAGAAAATCTCCAGAAATAATGACAAAAGAAGTGTTAAAATAGCAATAAATACATATGTATCAATGAATACTCTGAATATAAATGGACTATGTGCTTCAATTGAAATAAATAGGGTTTCAAATGTACAACAACAATAAAAGACCTATATGCTTCATACAAGACACTCATTTGAGCCCTAAAGGCACTAGAAGATTGAAATGAGGGGTGGAGACATTTATCACTCAAAAGGATGTCAAAAGAAGACTGGAGTAACAATATTTTTTTCAGAAAATTTTCACTTTAACAGAAGAGTGTATGAAGATACAAAGATGGACACTATATCAAATAAAAGGGACATCCAAAAAAGAGATTTAATAAATGTAAATATTTATGTACCAAATATCAGAGTACCAAATACATTAAAAAAATTAATAACAAACAGAAAGGAACTGGTTGATAATACAATAATAGTATCAGAATTTTAACACCCCACTTACATCAAAGGCGAGATCATATAAAGAGAAAGTAAACAAAGAAGCAATGGCTATGAATTATACACAGGATCTGATGCACTTAACAGATAATCAGAACATTCCATCCTAAAACAGCATAATACACTTTCTTTCAAAGTTCATATGGTACAGTCTTCAGAATAAACCACATATTAGGACACAAATCAAGCCTCAATAAATAATAAAAAAAATATATTGAAATCATACCGGGCATCTCTTCTGACCAAAATGCTATGAAATTTGATATTAAACACAAGAAAAAAATTTGAAAGGTCACAACTACAAGGAGGTTAAACAACATGCTACTAAACAATGAATTGGTCAAACAGGAAATAAAAGAGGATTTTTTTAATCACATGGAAACAAATGAAAATGAAAACACAATGGGCATTACAAATGGCATGATATTATTTTTATGACTGAGTAATATTCCATTGTATTTATATACCACATCTTCTTGTCTATTCATCACTCAGTGGGCATTTGGGCTCTTTCCATAATTTGCCTATTATTTATAATGCTGCTATAAACACTAGGTTGCATGTGGATAGACCTAGAGTGTATTGTGCTAAGCTAAATCGGACAAAGAGAAATTCTATATGTTTTTCACTCATATGTGGAACTTAAGAAACAAAACAGCTGAATATAGAAGGAAGAAAAATAAAGAAAGCAAACCATAAGAGACTATGAACTTTAGAGAACAATCTGAGGGTTGCTGGAGGGAAGGTGTGTGAGGGATGGGCTAAATGGGTGATGAGTATTAAAAAGGGCACTTGTGATGAGCACTAGATGTTATAAGTAAGTGATGAATCACTAAATTATACTCCTGAAACCATAGTACATATAGATAAACTCAAATTTAAACAAAAACTTGAAAGAAAACACAATGTGCAAAACAAACAAACAAACATTGGGATGAAACAAATAATGGTCCTGAGAGGAAAGTATATAGTAATGCATGGATAATACAAGAAGTGTGAAAAATCTCACACAAACATCCAAAACTTATATTTAAAGGAGCTAGAAAAGAAAGAAAGAAAGAAAGAAAGAAAGAAAGAAAGAAGAAAGAAAGAAAGAAAGAAAGAAACAACAAATGAAGTCTAAAGTCACCAAAAGGAAGAAAATAATAATGACTCGAGCAGAAATAAGTCATATAGAAATTTAAAAATAAACAATAGAACAGATAAATAAAACTAGGGACCGGTTCTTTGAAAAAGATAATAAAATTGATAAACTTCTTAGCATAACTTATCAAAATCAGAAGAGAAAACACCTAAAAGAACAAAACTACAAATAAAAGAGGAAACATAAAAACCAACACCAGAGAAACATAAAAAATTATAAGAGAATGTTATGAAAATCTATATGCCAACATTTGGACAAATTGAAAAAAATGAATAAATTCCTAGAAACATATTAACTACCAAGACTAAAACAGGGAGAAATAGAAAACCTGAATAGAAATATAAACAGCAACAAAATGGAATCAGTAATAGAAACACTCACAACCTACAAAAGTCCAGGACCACATGACTTCACAGGCCAGTTCTACCAAATATTTAAAGAAGAGGTAATACTTATTCTTCTCAAACTCTTACAAAAAATAGAAAAAGAATAAAACTTCTAAATTTGTTTTATGAAGCCAGAGTTAACCTGATACAAAAACCAGAGGAAGACTCCACTATATCATCACTCCTCATGAACTTGGTTGCAAAAATTCTCAATAAAATATTAGCAACCTGAATCCAACAGTACATTGAAAGCATCATTCACCATGATCAAGTGGGATTTATTCCTGGGTTTTTAGGGTGGCTCAATTTTCACAAATCAATGAACGTGATACACCACATAAACAAAAGAAGAGTAATAACCATATTGTCTTTTCAGGATGCAGGAAAAATATTTGACAAAGCACAAATCCCTTCATGATAAAAAACTCTCAAGAATTTGTGGAATTTCTCTCATATGTGGAATTTAAGAAACAAAACACATGAGCAGAGCCCCAAAAGAAGAGGGGGGGAGGGCAAACCAATGAATCAACTCTTAACTGTGGAGAACAAACTGATGATTACCAGAAGAGGGAGGGAGAGGGATGGGTTAAATGGTTAAATAGGTGATGGGGATGAGGATAAGGTGTGGCACTGAAGTGCTAAATCACTACATGGTACACGTGAAACTAATATTACACTCAATGATAACTAACTGCAATTTAAATGAAAACTTAAAAAAGCTAACTAGGATAAGTAAAAACTTCAGAAAAATTAAAATGGCAGTTTAGAGAAAAAAAAGTTGAAGGGGTTAGTGTGAGTCATCTGAAGGCTGAAATCCTAGAGGACACAGAATGCTCCAGTCTTCAAGTGTGGGCTTTACAAACAAAAATCATTGTCTGGAGAAACAATGTCATAGATAAAGGAGGGCATAAGAAAATGACCAATAGTTCCAGAACACATATAGAGAAAAGGGTTTAGAAGAATTGCTACTATCTTGTTTCCTGGTTTGTCTGAACTGCCTGGTACATGCTAAATACAACATAGTTGTATTAGTTTGAAAGCTAAAAAACAACCTTTAAAGCATTATTTTTGTCTGGGAGTGTACTTTATGGTTGATTTTAATTTTTTAAATACTATTATTTTTATTATTGAAATATAATTGACATACAATGTTATACTAATTTCAGGTGTACAGTATATTAAGTTTTCTTTTTAATAGTTTGTGTTTTTATATTTTTCTATTATTACCACATCCACATTTAAATTATAAAACAATTACCCTAAAATGCAACATTAAAGCAACACTGACTACAGTGGAGTGACTATAGAAAGAGTACAATCAGTAATCTAATGAAGTGATTTAGAAAAAGATATATAAAGGAGATCCCTCAATTTTATTCTCAACTACAGTACTGATTAGTGGTTGAGAAAGATAAGATAACTAAATAAATACCCCTCACAATATTTTTGAAAATTGAATGAGGATATACACATACGTAAGAAAAATATTTTACAATACGAAAAAGTTATGGCCACATATAAACTGACATCTATTTCACAGATGAGATTTTATTGGTTATGGGGAAATTTGATATTACTGTTAATATTAGTTAAGATTTCCAATTTAATAATAAGAAATTATTTGAAAAAGACATGAGGAGAGAACCAGAACAGTGTAACAGAGACACCTGTTACCTTTGTTGTTGTTGTTGTTAGGTCTCTTAATTGCATTCTTCTTCAAAGTCCCAGAAGGAATTTTTCAACAACAAACCTCATCAACTCCCATGATGGGCATAGTAAAACCAGGATGATGTCACTCTCCTGTTTATCTTTACGCAGTTAATCATGGACACACTCTATTACCTATATGCATAAAGGCTGCAGCATCATCTCATGCTGAGTTTAATCCTGTAGAAAGAACTACAGGAACAAATGGATAATTATTGTTTTTGATTTGTTCTCCTTCTGTTACAAGTTATTAATTCTTGACCATATTTCCTGTTTTGTTTCCCTGTCATCTATTTTTATGAAGAAAAGCAAATGTGAGTTTAAAAAATTCAATGTAATTAACATAGTGTCATATTAGTTTCAGTTGTACAATATCATGATTCAACAACTCTATACATTTCTCAGAGCTCACTAAGGTAAGTGTATCCTTAATCATCCTTTTTTGGTTGAATTGTTCATATAATCATTTACTGCAACATATCAGAAAGTGGCTTCTTTATTTTCATTTATTTATGGACACAAGAATATGCATGTCTCCTATATTATTGAATGATGTGTTTGTTTTATTGAAACTGAAATTTTACAGAATAAATGAGACTGATTTTTCTTTAAGTGCAAACTATTTCTGGTAGTTAGAAAACTGAAACATTATATCAATTATATTTATGTTTCTTAGATGAAACCAACAATGATTGATTATTGCTAAATTGTAGACTGTGGAGGGAAGATTGTGTTCTAGAGAGCTAAGGCAATCTTATTGGCTCAGGGTTCTATCACCTGAGTTGAGAGTGAGCTACAAATCGTCCCTCAGGTGAATTGTGTGATGATAGGCAGATACTCTGGAAATTTGAATTATTTAATTTGTAAAAGGAGAAAATGAGTTGATGAAGTACCTCATTGACTCCTGGGGAAGATAAATTATGGTGACACAATGAAACATTTCTGAGATGCTGTCAGCTTTAAGTAACGATATGATATTCTATCACCAGTATTAAAAAAAGTTATAGTTTGAATATTTAAAAATATTTTTAGTAAACACTATGCACAACATGGGGCTCAAAATCATGACTCCAAGATCAAGAGTCACATGTCTACCACTGAGCCATCCAAGTGTCCCTGCCATGACTATTAATAATTCCCCAATTTAAATATGCACTATTATATTTACATTAAACTCAAGCAATTGGATAGAAAAAAGTTAGAATGAAGAGGGTGGCCAGTTACTTTGCAAAGTAGAGACAGAATTCCATTGTCTGTTTGGTGTGTCAGGTAGACTGCTGAGTTTGGCTTGATCACAGTGACTCCCATTTACCAAAGTGCAACAGAGATTTGCTACATTTGGCCACATTGACTCAGACAGCAGATATGTTTTGCTTTTATTTGACTGTTTTAAAATTTTGTCCAGAGGTCAGCTTTCTTCTGCCAGTGGGGGAGATAAGTGACAACTGCTTTAGCACCCCAGAACATGGGACTGTTATTAAGTTGAATATTGTAATTAGCCTTTGGAATCATTACAAGAGTACACAATGTTTTGAAAGTCAGACTTTATTCCTGAAATATCCCTGTATCATAACCACTTCTAAACTCTTCCTAGAGATAAAAGCAAATATTTATTTTTTTGTTGTTGGTAAGAAATTTTAAATCTTCCTAGAGATAAGAGCCAATATTTATTTTTTTGTTGTTGGTAATAACTTTTAAAATCGAAGATTTAACGTGTCAGTACTTAAAAAAATTGCAAAGGTTTGATTTCTAGAAGAGAAAATGTAGAAGCTACTACTGATTCTTTTCAGAAACAACAGATCTATTTTACTTTTATTGTTCTTATTTATTTTGAGCTATTTTAAAATTCTACTTTAAATCTATCTCTCTCTCTCCCTGTCTCTCTCTCTCTCTCTCTCTCACACACACACACACACACACAAACTCACACTCACACTCACACAGACACTATCTTTGCCTGAACTGTGACCTCATTCAGTGTAATTGATTTTGTTTTACTTTGTCTTCAACATTTAACAGAGATGTAGGCTTTGAATAGCGAGATTTTAGGTGTGGGGGCAGGGAGTTGAATTGTAGTCAGAGACAAACTGAGTTTTGTTCAATTTTTTTGTCTACATCTCAGTTTCCATGAAAAGTTGGTTGTTATAGACAAAAAAGTAGATTGTGTTTGTAAAAACAACTAATGATTGGGAATGATCTTATAAATGCTAGCTCTTCTTCCTGAGATTTAGAACAAATAGTAGGAAATTTAAGTTGATGAAGTTAGAAAACATAGAACTAAGACAGTATTCCCCATAAAGATCTGCTTAACTGGAGTAAAATAATAAATATTGATTATATATTTATTTATATATTCAGGTATATATATGTATATAATATGGGACTACAGAAATCATCAAATCCAAATTCTTATGTGTATGAATAGATACTAAATTGACAAACTTAATAATTCATTTTATATCATAAGATACAAATGGTAACTTCCATCTCTTACACAGATTCTGCATAATAATTACCATAGATATTAACTCTTTAAATTAATGATATATGTGCTTACTCTTCTGTAACTGGTAATGTCTAATCATTTTCATTGTTTTACATCATTTAATCCTGAACATACCTGAGATCTAACATTATTATCCTGTTTTTATGTAAAGTAGACAAAAGGATGGTGGGTAGAGGATAACCTGGATCCACAGTCACAGTCCAACCTCGAAGTTTGGGCTCCTAAGTTGATGACCCTAGGATATCTAAGGGGTTGGTCATTGGTGAGGACTCTGATCTGCTCCTTTGTATGCATGGATCACTCTGCACAACCACACAGCATCACAGCCTGGCCTGACTGAACAGATAATGATGGTTCAAAATTTGGTATAAGCATTCCCCAAGGTTTGTTTCAGTTACTTTCCAAATC
This sequence comes from Felis catus, assembly GCF_018350175.1. Lineage (NCBI taxonomy): Eukaryota > Metazoa > Chordata > Mammalia > Carnivora > Felidae > Felis > Felis catus. The sequence goes on from NC_058368.1 coordinate 83,414,243, forward strand.
TTTATTATATAGGATATACCTCTAAGAGTTTTTAAGATCCAGTTGGATCCTTAAACCAGAAACATTGATTCAGTTTTGAATTCCATAACAAAAAAACTCTATAAGATATTTTTGTCTTTATTTCAATAATTATCTTTTTTTAAGTTTATTTATTTTGAGATGAGACAGCGTGAGTAGGGAAGGGGCAGAAGAGAGAGAGAGAGAGAGAGAGAGAGAGAGAGAGAGAGAGAGAATTCCAAGCAGGCTCTGTGCTATCAGCACAGAGCCAGGCACGAAGCTCAAACTCATGAAATGTGAGATCATCACCTGAGCCAAAACCAAGAGATGGATGCTTAACCAAATGAGCCACTGAGGTGCCCCTTACTTTTTGAGTTTTTATACAGCAGTGATTCTGAAAATTTTCCATACCTATAAGTAAACAACACTATCTATCATCAGGAAATTTCATGACCTTCCACATGAAACTTACTGTAAGTTACCAATATTTAAAAGTGTTTTTATTTTATTTGAGTGTACCTGACCCTCAATGTTATATTACTTTCAGGCATACAACATAATGATTCAATAAGTTATATGTTATGCTGTACTCACAAGTGTAGCTTCCATCTGTCACTATACAATATTATTAAAATATCATTGACTATATTCCTTATGAAGTGCCTTTTTTTCCCTGCAACTTATTCATTTCATAACTGGAAGACTGTATCTCTCATTCCCTGTCACCCATTCAACCCAACACCACACAGCTCTCCCCTCTTATAAACATCAGTTTCTTCTATTTCTGGGTTTCATACTGGGTTTTGTTTGTTTGTTTACTCACTCCTGATTTTAGATTCCACATAAGAAAGAAATAAATAATACTTGTCTTTCTATCTGACTTCTATCACTTACCATGGTGGCTCAATCCATGTTGTAAAAAATGGCAGAAATCATCCACTATTATAGTGGCACACTATACACACACACACACAAACACACTATTCCTTCCTTACCCATTTGTATATTGATGCACACTTAAGCTGTTTCCATATATTGACTATTGTAAGTTAATGCTGCAATATATGAGTGAATATTAAAATATACAATGGAATATTACTCAGCCACCAAAATGAATGCAATCTTGACATTTATAACGACATAGATGGAGCTGGAGAGTATTACGCTAAGTGAAATAAGTCAGTCAGAGAAAGAGATATATCATATGATTTAATTCATATGTGGAATTTAAGAAACAAAACAAAGGGGGAAAAGGAGAGGCAAACCAAGAAACAGTATCTTTACTATAAAAACAAACATTTCTACTAGAGTGGAGGTGGGGGGGAGGAATGGGTGAAAAAATAGATGGAGACTAAGGACTGCACTTGTGATAAGCACCAGTTGTTATATGAAAATGTTGAATATTATATTGTACAGATGAAACTGATATTACACTGTGTGCTAATTACCTGGAATTTAAATAAAAACTTTAAAAAAGTCATATGAAGATTTGGGTGTTGCATATAGCACTTTTGTTTTCTTTGGGGAAATGCATACCCAGTGGAATATTGAGGTACTGATATTTTTGACCCATGGTTTCAAATTCTTAGATATTTAGTAAATTTGTTCAATTACAAATAATTTATAGTCTTAAAATTTACAAGTCCTTGGAACTTTCCATTATTAGCACACTGGGTTACTGTGTGTAAACATACACACGTGCACACACACACACACACACAAAATCACTAAACATTTCTTTCTATTAACTCCACAGTTTTCCTTGTGATCCAGACGAAATTCAATGGAAAACACCACTTGGGTGGTCAACCATACTGGACGATCAGATTTTGACCTAGTAGGACTCTTCAGTCAATATAAGTACCCAGCTCTCCTTTGTGTGATCGTCTTTGTGGTTTTCCTGATGGCCCTGTCTGGAAATATCATCCTGATCCTTGTGATATACTGTGATGCCCACCTTCATAACCCTATGTACTTTTTTATCACCCAGTTGTCTTTCATGGATGTGATGTACATTTCTGTCACTGTGCCCAAGATGCTCATGGACCAGGTCTTGGGTGTAAATAAGATCTCAGCCCCTGAATGCGGGATGCAGATGTTTCTCTATTTGACATTAGGAGGTTCAGAAGTTTTCCTTCTAGCTGCCATGGCCTATGACCGCTATGTGGCCATCTGTCATCCACTCCTTTATCCTATCCTAATGAACCATAGGGTGTGTCTCCTCTTGGTCTCTTCTTCATGGTTTCTGGGATCTTTGGATGGATTTACTCTCACACCTGTCACCATGACATTCCCCTTCTGTAGATCCCGGGAGATCCACCATTTCTTCTGTGAGGTTCCTGCTGTAATGAAGATTTCCTGCTCAGACACTTCCCTCTATGAGACACTCATGTACTTATGTTGTGTTCTCATGCTCCTCATTCCTGTGACAGTCATTTCAAGCTCCTATTCTTTTATCCTCTTTACCATCCACAGGATGAACTCAGCAGTGGGACAGAAGAAGGCCTTTGCCACTTGTTCTTCCCACATGACTGTGGTCATCCTCTTCTATGGGGCTTCTGTCTATACCTACATGCTCCCCACCTCCTACCACACCCCTGAGAAGGACATGATTGTATCTTTTCTTTATACCATACTCACTCCTGTTCTAAACCCTTTAATTTATAGTCTTAGGAATAAGGATGTCACAAGGGCTCTAAAAAGAATGTTAAATGTGGGTACTCTCAGGAAAATATTAGGTAGGAAATGTTTGTACTAATGTTTTTTTTTCTGTACTCTACATATTAAAATTTTAGGATTCCAAGCCAATATGAGAATGTTTCCTCATATTCTCATACCATGATGTGTAGTCACCCATTCATCCTTTTTGGAGGAATTGTTTCCTTATATCAGAAAATTCTTTATTTAAAATATTTATGCAATTGTATTATATCCATGTTACATTTTTCTGAAACTTCCACTGTGATTCTGTTGAAGAATATTTATAGTCTTAAGAAATATGTAATAAAATATTTAGAAACCAAGATCATAATGTGCGCAACAGATGAGAGAAAGAGAAAGCATAGAGACAGAGAGAGAGAGAGAGAGAGAGAGAGAGAGAGAGTAGAGAGAGGTGGAGAGAGGGTGCTATGGAGTGAGAAGTGATAAATTAATTGGGATATAAAATTAATAGGAGAACCTAGGCAAAAGGTGTATGAGTGTTAATTGTACTATTATCATTATCCATACTAATTTTCTGTAAATTTGAAATTATTTAATAATAAAACATAAAGTATCAGACTTCTATTTAAAAAAAAATTTCTTGCTTCATTGTGGCAGTGTAGGTGACAAATCATGCTCAGGTTCACATGGCTGATCATTATTGCAATAATCCAGTTGTTGGCCTGCATTTAATTAGGGCAATTTTGTTCTTTAAGTTACAAATAGTGGCTGTTATCTCTCTGAAATTATTAGCATATTGTGGTAGAAGGTACTGTGGGTATAAAATTAACCCCAAGGAGGGTTTAGGGAAGTTTTCCAGCATAAGGATGTATCAGACCTTAGATTTGAAGTATGTAACTTATTATAAAAAAAAAGCAGATGAAGACCATCAAATAATCTGTCAATTATTTTAAAAAAATCTTATCTTATATTATAATAAAAATAATAAGATATAGCTAAGTGAATTTCCCATATATACCAAATGTCTACTCTCCCTAAGGAATTTTAACTATAAGTGTATTTTGTTCAAATATTTGTAACAAAATACATAAATTGTTTGAGGCACATATGGAAAGTGTACAGCTCATAAGGACACACCAGTTCTACCTATGACATGTGAGCTTAGCCAAAGAGGCTGAAAAGAGACCCTAGAGCTCAGTGTTGAATGGTAACTAGATGCTACCTTCATATGAGTACAGGAGGCTAGGACCAGGGATCTTGCTCAAGGACATCCTGCCACAGAAAAGGAACACTATGAGCAAAGTTCAGGTGGTTGACCAAGCAGGAGAGAAATGTTCCAATGACACCTCCTTTCCAGATTCACTTTACAGCCCAATTATTGCCCTTTTGTGACCCAGATATTTACAAATGATAATAAAATGACGAAACATCGATTTAAGCAGAGTGAAATTAGTAGGAATCAATTGAAGAAGAGCAACACTGAAGGTATGGAGACCAGGTGTGTGAGGACGATTGAGCTGAATAGTGTTGATCTAAGTGGAATGGACCATTCCAAGTGGAATTAGCAGCTTTGGTGAATAAGCAGGGCTTTGTTGAATCTGTTCCATAAAACCATAAATCTGGTTGCATGTGTACCAGTTTCCAATTAGCTGTGACAAATTGTGAATTATTAGGTGGTTTCAAAAGTAGAGATCCCTTTTTTTCTGGCACTCTCAATACCTTCATGACTATAAAATAAAGATCTGACAGTATTTTAGGACACAATGTTAGAAAATTAGATATATTACAATTACAACATTATAATTATATTACAAAAATTATAGTATATGTTGCAGTAAAATAGAATGAATAAAATATGTACATTCTTTAACTTCTAAAGTAATTGAGAAGTGTATACATTACCCCTCAATTTATTGGACCATAATAATACACATATTTGATTGTTCCATTGAAAACACTGTAGACATGGGAAACAAAATGGGGTAAAACAAAGCAAAACAAAACAATCTATGGAATCAAATTTTTTTTCCATAATTAAAATTTTACTATATCTCAAGAAAAAAAAGAATAAAATGTTTGAGGAAGAAGACCAAAGCAGGAGGCATCACAATCTCAGACTTTAACCTCAACGACAAAGCTGTAATCATCAAGACAGCATGGTATTGGCACAAAAACAGATACACAGACCAATGGAATAGAATACAGACTCCAGAATTGTCCCACAAAAGTATGGCCAACTAATCTTTGACAAAGCAGGAAAGAATATCCAATGGAAAGAAGACAGTCACTTTAACAAATGGTGCTGGGAGAACTGGACAGCAACATGCAGAAGAATGAAATTAGACCACTTTCTTACACCATTCTCAAAAATAAACTCAAAATGGATGAAGGACCTGAATGTGAGACAGGAAACCATCAAAACCCTAGATAGAGGAGAAAGCAGAAAAAAACCTCCCGGACCTCAACCACAGCAATTTCTTATTTGACACCTCTCCAAAGGCAAGGGAATTAAAAGCAAAAATGAACTATTGGGACCTCATGAAGGTGAAAAGCTTTGGCACTGCAAAAGAAACAGTGAAAAAAACTAAAAGGCAACCAATGGAATTGGAAAATATATTTGCAAATGACATATCAAAGGGCTAGTATCCAAAATCTATAAAGAACACACCAAACTCCACACCCGAAAAACAAATAATCCAGTGAAGAAATGGGCAGAAAACATGAATATACACTTCTCTAAAGAAGAAATCCAGCTCTCTCCCCGGTATCTCACCTCTGCGTCAGTGCAGTTAGGCATCAGCAAATTAATGAGAGGAGAGAGGAGGCCCCTGCTCTTGGGCACCCACAGGAACTTACTCCAGCTCCAGACACACCGTAAACACTTTCATCTAACGGAAGATAAGCTGTGAAATCGGATTTCTGAACCACAAGACACTTGTGTAAAAACTGCATTCCATGCCACGCCTGAAATGTTCCAAAGCTCAGTTTGTATTTTCTTTTAGAAATTATTTTGGCGAGGAGAGAGGGAAGATGGCGGTGTAGGAGGACACTGGGCTCACCACGCATCCTGCTGATCACTTAGATTCCACCTACACCTGCCTAAATAACCCAGAAAACTGCCAGAGGATTAGCAGAACGGAGTCTCCGGAGCCAAGCGCAGACGAGAGGCCCATGGAAGAGGGTAGGAAGGATGGCAAGGCAGTGCGCGCTGCACGGACTGGCGGGAGGGAGCCAGGGCGAGGGGCAGCTCGCAGGCCAAGCAGAGCCCCTGAGTGTGGCTGGCAAAAGCGGAGGGGCCTGACGGACTGTGTTCCGACAGCAAGCGCAACTTAGCCTCTGGGAGGTCATAAGTTAACAGCTCTGCTCGGAAAGCGGGAAGGCTGGAGGACAAAGGGAGGGAGAGCTGCTAAGCCCCCAGACGACAGAGCTCAGTTTGGTGGGGAACAAAGGCGCTCACCAGCGCCATCTCCCTCACCCATCCCCCAGCCAAAACCCAAAGGGAACCAGTTCCTGCCAGGGAACTTGCTCGCTCCTCGCAAACACCCAACTCTGTGCTTCTGTGGAGCCAAACCTCCGGCAGTGGATCTGACTCCCTCCCGCTGCCACAGGGCCCCTCCTGAAGTGGATCACCTAAGGAGAAGCGATCTAAGCCTGCCCCTCCTGCCCCCGTGCACCTTGCCTACCCACCCCAGCTAATATGCCAGATCCCCAGCATCACAAGCCTGGCAGTGTGCAAGTAACCCAGTCGGGTCACGCCACCCCACAGTGAATCCCGCCCCTAGGAGAGGGGAAGGGAAGGCACAAACCAGTCTGACTGTGGCCCCAGCGGTGGGCTGGGGGCAGACACCAGGTCAGACTGCGGCCTCGCCCACCAACTCCAGTTATACACCACACCACAGGGGAAGTACCCTGCAGGACCTCACCACTCCAGGGACTATCCAAAATGACCAAGCGGAAGAATTCCCCTCAGAAGAATCTCCAGGAAATAACAACAGCTAATGAACTGATCAAAAAAGATTTAAATAATATAACAGAAAGTGAATTTAGAATAATAGTCATATAATTAATTGCTGGTCTTGAAAACAGTATAGAGGACAGCAGAGAATCTCTTGCTACAGAGATCAAGGGACTAAGAAACAGTCACGAGGAGCTGAAAAGTGCTTTAAATGAAATGCAAAACAAAATGGAAACGACGACAGTTCAGATTGAAGAGCAGAGGAGAGAATAGGTGAACTAGAAGATAAAATTATGGAAAAAGAGGAAGCTGAGAGAAAGAGAGATAAAAAAATCCAGGAGTATGAGGGGAAAATTAGAGAACTAAGTGATACACTAAAAAGAAATAATATACGCATAATTGGTATCCCAGAGGAGGAAGAGAGAAGGAAAGGTGCTGAAGGGGTACTTGAAGAAATTATAGCTGAGAACTTCCGTGAACTGGGGAAGGAAAAAGGCATTAAAATCCAAGAGGCACAGAGAACTCCCTTCAGACATAACTTGAATCGATCTTCTGCACGACATATCATAGGGAAACTGGCAAAATACAAGTATAAAGAGAAAATTCTGAAAGCAGCAAGGGATAAACGTGCCCTCACATATAAAGGGAGACCTATAAGACTCGTGACTGATCTCTCTTTTGAAACTTGGCAGGCCAGAAAGAATTGGCACGAGATCTTCAATGTGCTAAACAGAAAAAATATGCAGCCGAGAATCCTTTATCCAGCAAGTCTGTCATTTAGAATAGAAGGAGAGATAAAGGTCTTCCCAAACAAACAAAAACTGAAGGAATTTGTCACCACTAAACCAGCCCTACAAGAGATCCTAAGGGGGACCCTGTGAGACAAAGTACCAGAGACATCATTACAAGCATAAAACATACAGACATCACAATGACTCTAAACCCGTATCTTTCTATAATAACACTGAATGTAAATGGATTAAATGCGCCAACCAAAAGACATAGGGTATCAGAATGGATAAAAAAACAAGACCCATCTATTTGCTGTCTACAAGAGACTCATTTTAGACCTGAGGACACCTTTAGATTGAGAGTGAGGGGATGGAGAACTATTTATCATGCGACTGGAAGCCAAAAGAAAGCTGGAGTAGCCATACTTATATCAGATAAACTAGACTTTAAATTAAAGGCTGTAACAAGAGATGAAGAAGGGCATTATATAATAATCACAGGGTCTATCCATCAGGAAGAGTAACAAGTATAAATGTCTATGTGCCGAATACTGTAGCCCCCAAATATATAAAACAATTACTCATAAACATAAGCAACCTTACTGATAAGAATGTGGTAATTGCAGGGGACTTTAACACTCCACTTACAGAAATGGATAGATCATCTAGACACATGGTCAATAAAGAAACAAGGGCCCTGAATGAGACATTGGATCAGATGGACTTGACAGATATATTTAGAACTCTGCATCCCAAAGCAACAGAATATACTTTCTTCTCGAGTGCACATGGAACATTCTCCAAGATAGATCATATTCTGGGTCACGAAACTGCCCTTCGTAAGTTTACAAGAATTGAAATTATACCATGCATACTTTCAGACCACAATGCTATGAAGCTTGACATCAACCACAGGAAAAAGTCTGGAAAACCTCCAAAAGCATGGAGGTTAAAGAACACCCTACTAACGAATGAGTGGGTCAACCAGGCAATTAGAGAAGAAATTAAAAAATATATGGAAACAAACGAAAATGAAAATACAACAATCTAAATGCTTTGGGACACAGCGAAGGCAGTCCTGAGAGGAAAATACATTGCAATCCAGGCCTATCTCAAGAAACAAGGAAAATCCCAAATACAAAATCTAACAGCACACCTAAAGGAACTAGAAGCAGGACAGCAAAGGCAGCCTAAACCCAGCAGAAGAAGAGAAATAAGAAAGATCAGAGCAGAAATAAACAATATAGAATCTAAAAAAAACTGTAGAGCAGATCAACGAAACCAAGAGTTGGTTTTTTGAAAAAATAAACAAAATTGGCAAACCTCTAGCCAGGCTTCTCAGAAAAAAAAAAAAAAAAGGGAGATGACCCAAATAGATAAAATCATGAATGAAAATGGAATGATTACAACCAATCCCTCAGAGATACAAACAATTATCAGGGAATACTATGGAAAATTATATGCCAACAAATTGGACAACCTGGAAGAAATGGACAAATTCCTAAACACCCACACTCTTCCAAAACTCAATCAGGAGGAAAGAGAAAGCTTGAACTGACCCATAACCAGGGAAGAAATTGAATCAGTTATCAAAAATCTCCCAACAAATAAGAGTCCAGGACCAGATGGCTTCCCAGGGAGTTCTACCAGACGTTTAAAGCAGAGATAATACCTATCCTTCTCAAGCTATTCCAATAAATAAAAGGGGAAGGAAAACTTCCAGACTCATTCTATGAAGCCAGTATTACTTTGATTCCTAAACCAGACAGAGACCCAGTAAAAAAAGAGAACTACAGGCCAATATCCCTGATGAATATGCATGCAAAAATTCTCAATAAGATACTAGCAAATCGAATTCAACGGCATATAAAAAGAATTATTCACCATGACCAAGTGGGATTCTTTCCTGGGATGCAGGGCTGGTTCAACATTCGCAAATCAATCAATGTGATACATCACATTAACAAAAAAAAAAGAGAAGAACCATATGATCCTGTCAATCGATGCAGAAAAGGGCTTTGACAAAATCCAGCACCATTTCTTAGTAAAAACCCTTGAGAAAGTCGGGATAGAAGGAACATACTTAAAGATCATAAAAGCCATTTATGAAAAGCCCACAGCTAACATCATCCTCAATGGGGAAAAACTGAGAGCTTTTTCCCTGAGATCAGGAACACGACAAGGATGTCCACTCTCACCGCTGCTGTTTAACATAGTGCTGGAATTCTAGCATCAGCAATCAGACAACAAAAGGAAATCAAATGCATCAAAATTGGCAAAGATGAAGTCAAGCTTTTGCTTTTTGCAGATGACATGATATTATACATGGAAAATCCGATAGACTCCACCAAAAGTCTACTAGAACTGATACAGGAATTCAGCAAAGTTGCAGGATACAAAATCAATGTACAGAAATCAGTTGCATTCTTATACACTAACAATGAAGCAACAGAAAGACAAATAAAGAAACTGATCCTATTCACATTTGCACCAAGAAGCATAAAATACCTAGGAATAAATCTAACCAAAGATGTAAAGGATCTGTATGCTGAAAACTATAGAAAGCTTATGAAGGTAATTGAAGGAGATATAAAGAAATGGAAAGACATTCCCTGTTCATGGATTGGAAGAATAAATATTGTCAAAGTGTCAATACTACCCAAAGCTATCTACACATTCAATGTAATCCCAATCAAAATTGCACCAGCATTCTTCTCGAAACTAGAACAAGCAATCCTAAAATTCATATGGAACCACAAAAGGCCCCGAATAGCCAAAGTAATTTTGAAGAAGAAGACCAAAGCAGGAGGCATCACAATCCCAGACTTTAGCCTCTACTACAAAGCTGTCATCATCAAGACAGCATGGTATTGGCACAAAAACAGACACATAGACCAATGGAATAGAATAGAAACCCCAGAACTAGACCCACAAACGTATGGCCAACTAATCTTTGACAAAGCAGAAAAGAACATCCAATGGAAAAAAGACAGCCTTTTTAACAAATGGTGCTGGGAGAACTGGACAGCAACATGCAGAAGGTTGAAACTAGACCACTTTCTCACACCATTCCCAAAAATAAACTCAAAATGGATAAAGGACCTGAATGTGAGACAGGAAACCATCATAACCTTAGAGGAGAAAGCAGGAAAAGACCTCTCTGACTTCAGCCGTAGCAATCTCTTACTCGACACATCCCCAAAGGCAAGGGAATTAAAAGCAAAAGTGAATTATTGGGACCTTATGAAGATAAAAAGCTTCTGCACAGCAAAGGAAACAACCAACAAAACTAAAAGACAACCAACGGAATGGGAAAAGATATTTGCAAATGACATATCAGACAAAGGGCTAGTATCCAAAATCTATAAAGAGCTCACCAAACTCCACACCCGAAAAACAAACAACCCAGTGAAGAAATGGGCAGAAAACATGAATAGACACTTCTCTAAAGAAGACATCCGGATGGCCAACGGGCACATGAAAAGATGCTCAACGTCGCTCCTTATCAGGGAAATACAAATCAAAACCACACTCAGACATCACCTCACGCCAGTCAGAGTGGCCAAAATGAACAAATCAGGAGACTATAGATGCTGGAGAGGATGTGGAGAAATGGGAACCCTCTTGCACTGTTGGTGGGAATGCAAATTGGTGCAACCACTCTGGAAAGCAGTGTGGAGGTTCCTCAGAAAATCAAAAATAGACCTACCCTATGACCCAGCAATAGCACTGCTAGGAATTTACCCAAGGGATACAGGAGTGCTGATGCATAGGGGCACTTGTACCCCAATGTTTATAGCAGCACTCTCAACAATAGCCAAATTATGGAAAGAGCCTAAATGTCCATCAACTGATGAATGGATAAAGAAATTGTGGTTTATATACACAATGGAATACTACGTGGCAATGAGAAAAAATGAAATATGGCCTTTTGTAGCAACGTGGATGGAACTGGAGAGTGTGATGCTAAGTGAAATAAGCCATACAGAGAAAGACAGATACCATATGGTTTCACTCTTATGTGGATCCTGAGAAACGTAACAGAAACCCATGGAGGAGGGGAAGGAAAAAAAAAGAGGTTGGAGTGGGAGAGAGCCAAAGCATAAGAGACTCTTAAAAACTGAGAACAAACTGAGGGTTGACGGGGGATGGGAGGGAGGGGGGGATGGGTGATGGGTATTGAGGAGGGCACCTTTTGGGATGAGCACTGGGTGTTGTATGGAAACCAATTTGACAATAAACTTCACATATTAAAAAATAAATAAAATAAAATAAAAAAAGAAGAAATCCAGATGGCCAACCCGACATGAAAAGATGCTCAATGTCACTCCTCATCAGAGAAATACAAATCAAAACCACACTCAGATATCACCTCACACCAGTCAGAGTGGCTAAAATGAACAAATCAGGAAACTATGGGTGCTGGAGAGGATGTGGAGAAATGAGAACCCTCTTGCGCTGCTGGTGGGAATGCAAACTGGTGCAGCCGCTCTGGAGAACAGTATGGAGGTTCCTTAAAAAATTAAAAATAGATCTATCCTATGAGCCAGCAACAGCACTGCTAGGAATTTCCCCAAGGGATACAGGAGTGCTGATCCATAGGGGCACTTGTACCGCAATGTTTATAGCAACACTTTCAACAATAGCCAAATTATGGAAAGAGCCTAAATGTCCACCAACTGATGAATGGATAAAGAAATTGTGGTTTATGTACAAAATGCAATACTACGTGGCAATGAGAAAGAATGAAATATGGGCTTTTGTAGCAACATGGATGGAACTGGAGAGTGTTATGCTAAGTGAAATAAGTGCTACAGAGAAGGACAGATTCCATATGTTTTCACTCCTATGTGGATCCTGAGAAACTTAACAGAAGACCATGGGGGAGGGGAAGGAAAAAAAAGTTAGAGAGGGAGGGAGGCAAACCATAAGAAACTCTTAAAAACTGAGAATAAACTGAGGGTTGATGGGAAGTGGGAGGGAGGGAAAGTGGCAATGGGCATTGAGAAGGGCATCTGTTGGAATGAGCACTGGGTGTTGTATGGAAACCAATTTGACAATAAATTTCATATATTAAAAAAATAAAAGGAAAAAAATACTGCTTGCATAATATTCACAGTTACTAGACGTGGAAGAACACTTGATGCTCAATTTTTTTGTATCTATAATAAAAGCAAGAAATGGACAAATTTCTGGCATTCAGGTTTACTTGCTTATAGTGCCATATAAGTAGATGTGTACTGCAGTAGTTTAAAATGTTCAAATCAGAATGTGTTATGTGTTTGTGCTTGTGCTCATGATGCCACCAGCATTTTGCCAAAGAAATCATTTTTATCCCATGAAAACCAGCCCTCAGTGTTCTTGCATACCCCATAGGTCATTAATGACTATGATTGGGATTATTACAAATTTAGTCATAAACTAACATGGGTTAGGTGGTGAAACTTGTAGTGTTTTTTTACAAATATTCCACTTTTAATTTCTAATTGTATTTTAACTAGAATATAAATTATATAACATAATTAATTATAATGTATATATAATATATTTAATTATTAAGATGATTAGTATTATATTAATTATATATAATACTATCTTAATAATTATATATTATATTATATTATATTATATTATATTATACTATATTAATTATATTATCACATATGTTTTTCTACAGTATGTCCCAGTCACTATTATAATATTGTTACATATATTATCCTATTCAAAAACTTTTTGGAAGCTTCTCAAACCCCATACTATTGGAATTTTACTTTTTTCCATTTTTTTAAATTTAATTTTAGTTAATTAACATACAGTGCAATATTGGTTTCAGGAATAGAATTCAGTGATTCATCACTTACATATAACACCTACTGCCCATCACAAGTGCCTTACTTAGTACCTATCACCCATCTAGCCTATCCTCTATCCACCTCCCTCCATCAACCTATAGTTCATTATTTATCATTAAGAGTCTCTTGTGGTTTGTTTCTCTCTTCTCCCACCCCCATATTCATCTGTTTGGTTTCTTAAATTTCACGTATGAGTGAAATCATATGGTAGTTGCCTTTCTCCGACTATTTCGCTTAACATAATACACTGTCTCTGACCATGTTATTGAAAATTTCAAGATTTTATTCATTCTGATGGCTGTGTTATATTCCTTTGTAAATATATACCACATCATTTTACCCATTCATCAGTCTATGAACATTTGGGCTCTTTCCATAATTTGGCTATTATTGATTATGTTGCTATAAACATTGGGGTTCCTGTAACACTTCAAATCTGTATTTCTGCATCCTTTGAGTAAATACCTAATAGCATAATTGCTGTATTGAAGGGTTGTTCTATTTTTAGTTTTTTGAGGAAACTCCATAGTGTTCTCCAGAGTGGATATATCATTATGCATTCCCACCAACAGTGCAAGAGGGTTCCCCTTTCTCTGCATCCTCGCTAACATCCATTGTTTCTTGTGTTGTCAATTTTAGCCATTTGGCCAGGTGTAAGGTGGTATCTCATCATGGTTTTAATTTGTATTTCAATGATGATGAGTGATGTTGAACATCTTCTCATGTATCTGTTAGTCATCTGGATATCTTCTTTGGCAAAGTGTCTACATTGGAATTATTAAAAATTTAGTCATAAACTAACTGGATTAGTTGGAGAAGCTTGCATTGTTTTTACAAATATTTAACTTGTTCAAACCTCTTAAACTCTTTAAGGAAGATACGATATTGAGTTCTTGTTGTTGATAAATGTATTTTATTGTGGTAGGAACACCTATCACTAGGTCAACTTTCTTAAGAATTGTTTATGTGTGCAGCACAGTATTGTTGGCTATAGCACAGGTATTGTTTTCTTTTTTAAGTTTATTTGATGTAGGGATCAATCTCATGAACCGTGAGATCATGACCTGAGCCGAAAACAAGAGTCAGATGCTCTACTGACTGAGACTACCAGGCATCCCTAGGGAAGGTATTCTTATTATCTCCATTTTACAGAGAAGAAAACTAAGGCACCAACAAGTTAAATAATTTGTTTGAGGCTACTAGGAGGTAATGTACAAATGTATATTTTCTAGTAAGTGTGAACTGAAGAGTTGGTTGGAGTAACTGGGTCTTTCCTCAGTTAAAAGTGGTTTATTTGGGTTAAAGTTGGGTCTGTCATCTTTGCTCTAGACAGAAAACTTGGTGATACTTCTAGAGAAAACTAGTTTCTTGCACTACAGTTTACTCACAGATACTGTATCTCTTCCATTCCTTGAGGTCTGTATTTTCCACTCCCTTTCACCCATTTTACTCATCACCCCACTCCTCTCTTCTATGACAACCATCAGTTTGTTCTCTATATTTAAAACTCTGACTCTGCTTTTTGTTTATTCTCTTATGGTTTTAATTCCACATATGACTGAAGTCATGTGGTGATTGTCTTTCTCAGGAAGACATATTTCACTTAATATATGTCCTCCAGACCCATCCACATAATCACAAATGGCAAATGTCCTTATTTTAAAAATGGTCCTTATTTTTTAAAAGCTGAATAGCATTCTATTGCATACCACATTCCATATTTTGTCACATTGTTTATCTATTTATATTTGATAGTTATTTTTTTCCATATCTTAGTGAATAATATTAGTGACTATTCTTGAATAATATGACAAAATATGAAAGTGCAGATATCTTATTGAGATACAAATTTCAATTCATGTGGATATATACCTAGAAGTGATATTGCTAAATCAAATGGTAATTATGCATTCAAAATTTTAAGAACATATATTGTTTTTCAAATGTCTATATCAGTTTAAATTCCAACCAAACAGTATACAAAGTTTACCTTTTCTCCACATTCTCACAAGAACTTACTCTTTCCTCTACACCTAGTTTGTTAAGAGATTTTTTTCTTTTTAATCGTAAATGGATGTTGAATTTGTCAAATGCTTTCTCTACAACTACTGATATGATCATATGACTTTTATGTCTCATTTTATGAATGCAGTTTATCACATTAATTAATTTGCAGAAGATTAACCATCTTTTAATCTCTAGAATAAATCCTACTTGATCATGATTCATCCCACATATGTTGATACGTTATATTTCCATTGGTCTCCACAATTTCATTTTCTTTTTTGATTTTTCTTTGATCCATTGTTTTTCCAGTAAGATATTGTTTCATTTCCACAAACTTGTGAAGTTTTCAGTTTTCGTTTTGTAATTGATTTCCAGTTTTGTACCAAGTGGTCATAAATGATGCTTGATATGATTTTAATCTTCTTAAATTTTGTAAGACTTGTTTGGGTCCTAACATATAGCCTATCCTGGAAAATATTCCATGTACACTTGAGAAAAATGTGTACGTTGCTTTTGGTTGAAATGTTCTGTATGTATCTGTTAAGTCAATCTGATCTAATATGTCATTTAAGGCTAAGGTTTCCTTACTGATTTCCCGTGTGGATGATGTAAACACTGATGAAAGTGAGGCTACTAGGGATCCCTGCTATTATTTTATTGTTTATTTCTCACTTTAGTTCTGTTAATATTGTGTGTGTGTGTGTGTGTGTATATATATATATATATATATATATATATATATATATATAATTTGCTCCTGTGTTGGATTCATAATTCTGTACAGTGTTTTATTATCATGTTGGATTAATTCCTTTATCATTTGTAATGTACTTTGACTCCTTGTACAGTCTTTTCTTTAGTCTATTTTGTCTCATAGTTATCCCAGCTGTCTTTACTTTCCATTTGCATGAAATATTTTTATCCTTTTGTTTTCAATCTTTGTGTGCTTACATCTGGAGTATCTTTTCCAGCATATAAGTGAATCTTTTTTTGTTTTATGTATTCAACCATTCTGTTTTGGATTTGAGAATTTAGTTTCATTTTTTTTCAATTAGTTTCAAATTTTTAATATTATTTTCACACTGGTTTGTAGTTATACTCTTTTTTGTATGTATGATTTGATTCTTTTGGAGTGGTTTGCTTAGATTCCTTTCTTTTTGTCACTCTTGTGTAAACTGTAAGTCCTGGTTTGCAATTACTGTAAGACTTACAAAAGCAACTTTTATATAGACAGTCTATTTTAAGTTCAACTTAAGTTTTAACACATTCTGAAGTTGTACACTTTTATCCACGTTTGAAACTTTTATGCTTTTGATGTCACAATTTACATATTTTTATTTTATATCCCTTAACAAATTATTATAGTTATAATTATTTGTTACTATTTTTGGGTTTTAGCATTCAGACTGGCTTACAGATGATTGACTTACGGCTTTTATAGTAGATTATTCTGAAATTTGGTATATATTTATTTTTACCAGCGACGTTACACTTCAAAAGGTTTTCTTTTACTTATTAGTACTCTTATTTTGCTTATAGAATTCCCTTCAATGTTTCTTATAATGTTGGCTTGGGGTAAAGATGTACTGTAGCCTTTGTTATCTTTTAAGCTTCTCTTTTGTTCAAGTATTTAATCCATTTTGATGTTATTATTGAATATGGCATGAAATAAGTGTCCCATATCATCTTTTGTTATGTGTATAACCAAATTTTCCCAACACATTTAGAGGCGACTATCCTTTCCCTATGTGTATTCTTGGCTTTGAAATTAAATAAGATTTA
Source organism: Felis catus (assembly GCF_018350175.1). Classification (NCBI taxonomy): domain Eukaryota; kingdom Metazoa; phylum Chordata; class Mammalia; order Carnivora; family Felidae; genus Felis; species Felis catus. The sequence continues at coordinate 83,431,228 of NC_058368.1, forward strand.
TGTGCATGGGAATATATTCCTAGAATCTCTTTTCACTTCCATTCAGCAAAGAGTCTGTTTTTAACCTAATAACATATTGCATTTTTAAATTTTTAAATTTAAATTGCAGTTATTTAACATACAGTGTAATATTAGTTTTGGTGTACAATTTACTGATTCAACACGTATATAAAATGGACTTTTTAATCCCCATCACTTATTTAACCTATCCACCCCTCCTCTTTGGGAACCATCAGTTTTTTTCTGTAGGATTAAGAATACATTTCTTTGTTTTCTCCTCTCTTTTTCCCCCTATGATTGTTTCTTTTGTTTCCTAAATTCCATATATAAGTGAAATCATATGTCATTTGCCATTCTCTGACTGTCTTATTTTGCTTAGCATAATACTCTCCAGCTCCATCCAGGTCACTGAAAATGGCAAGATTTCACCCTTTTTATGGATGATTAATATCCCATTGTGTGTGTGTGTGTGTGTGTGTGTGCCACTTCTAATCCACTCATCAGTTGATGGGCATTTGGGCTTTTTAAAAATGTTGGATATTGTTGACAATGATGTATGTTACACTTAAACATTGTATATTAACTTAAAATTTTAATAAAACCTTTAAAAATTAAAATAAATTAATAATATTTTTCATTTCAAAACAAACTAAGGAAGAGGAGCTATTACACAGGAAATTATTTTCAGGAAAAAAAAGAATCATGAAGAATTACTTTAAACAATCTCATTTAAATGAACTGCATTATCAAGAAGAAATGAATAAATTACTAGAAGCATAAAACCTACCAATACTGAATTAAAAATAAGTAGTGAGGCCGAACAAACCAATAACAAGTGGGGAGATTGAAGTGATGATGATGACGATAAATCCTTCAAGAAAGAAATCTCTGGATTAGATGGCTTTGCAGCTGAATTACCAAACCGCAAAGAAAAAAAAAACACAAATCCTTTTTAAATTCTTTTAAAACATAGAAGTAGAAAGAATACTTTCAAAATTATTTATGAATCTAGGGTAAGTGTAATACACACACACACACACACACACACACACACACACACACAATGACACCACAGGAAGAAAAAACTACAGGCCAATATGTCTAAACCAAATGGATGCAAACTTCTCAACAAAATTCTGACAAACTGAATTCAACAACCATCAAAAATAGTATACACCAAGAACTAGAGGGATTCATCCTTGGGATGCAAGGATGATTTAATATGTACAAATCAAACAATGAGAAAAACCACACTAAGATAATAAAAATAAAATCTATATGATTATTTGATTAAATGCCTAAAAAATTTGACAAAGTTCAAATTCCATTCAGAATAAAAATGCTCTATAAAATATATATAAACATTTTCCTCAGCACAATGAAGGCGATTTATGGAAATCCCACAACTGAAATCATAATCAATGGAGAAAAGCTAGAAGCTTTTTGTCTTAAATTTTGAACGTGGGGAGGACATTTATTCTCACCACTTTATATGACATTGTATTAAAATACTAAAAAGAGCAATCAGACAATAAAAGATGTAAAAGACATCCAAAGCAGAAAAGAAGACATAAAATTACCTCTGTGTGCATATGACATAATTCTATATGTATACAATCCTAAATACTCTATAAAAAGCTGTTAGTTCTAACCAAATTCAGTAAAGTTACAGATTGTAAAGTGTGCATACAAAAACTGTTGCATTTATTTATACTAGCAATGATCTACTCAAAAAGGAAATCACAAAAACAACCCCAATAAAATGAATATTTAGGAATGTATTTAACCAAAGAGTTGAAAGACCTACACTGAGATCTACAGCACATTAATTGAAAGGAATTGAAGAATAGATAAACACATGGAATGATCTCAGGTTCATAGGTTGGATTAATTAATAAGGTTAGCATGTCCATAAAACCCAAATCTCTCCATATATTCAATGAAGTCTTTATCAAAGTTCCAGTGGCAGTTTACTTAATGGAGAAAATATCTAAAATTTTTATGGAACCACAAAATATCCTGCATAGTCAATGCCCTTTTGAGAAGGAACAGTTTTAGCGGTATCATGCTTCCTGATTTTAAATTATATTACAAGATTGTACAATACAGGATGGTAAAACAATTTTAAAAAGTGGAAATAAAACAGACCACTCAAAAAGAATAGAAATCCCATAAATAAACCCAAGCATATAAGTTCAGTTAACTTTGATAAAAACACAATGGGGACAATCTTTTCTGATAATGGTGCTGTGAAAACTGGATATCCATATATAAAATGAGTGGACACTTACCTTACATGATACAGAAAAATCAACTCAAGCAAAAAAAAATCGGTCACAGAAAGACAGATATCATAGATTTTCACTCATATGCGGAATTTAAGAAACAAAATAAACAAGCATAGGGATGAAAATACAGAGACAAGCCATGCAACGGACATTTAACTATAGATAACATACTGATGGTCACCAGAGGGAAAGTGAGTGAAAAGATGGATTAAATAGTTGATGGGGATTAAGGAGTGCACTTGTAGTGATGAACACCAGGTCTTATATGGAGGTGTTGAATCAGGAAATTGTACATATGAAACTGATATTACACTATATGTTAACAAGCTGGAATTTAAATACAAACTTAAGAAAAAACCTAAACAGATAATGATTTTAAAATATTATTAATAAATCCTCACATAACAATAACACTAATGTAAATAGATTTAATTCACCAATCAAAAGCACACCATGCCTGGTTGGATGAAAACAAGACAGAACTATAGGTTTCCTACAAGAGACTCACCTTACTTTTAGAGAAACACACAAGCTGAATGTGAAGTGGTGGAGAAAGATATTCTATACAATTGGAAAATAAAAGAAAGTGAGGATAGTTATATTTATGAGACCAAATAGACTTTAAAGCTAAAACAATAACAAAACAAGAAGAAAGTCATTAAACAATGTTAAAGGGGTCAATTCATCAAGAAGATAAATAATTATAAATATATAAAAAACCAATACAAGAACATCTAAATAATTTAAACAAATACTAACAGATCAGAACAGAGAAATAAACAATAACAGTGCATTTTCAAAATGAATAGATCCTCCAGGCAAAAAAATTAGCAACAAAATGATGGGTAAGAAACACACCTCAAATGAAATGACCCTAACAGATATTTACATAATATTCCATTGAACAGAAACAGAATCCACATTCTTCTCAAGTGCTTACATAACAATCGTCAAGTGCTTACATAACAGTATAGTACTGGCATAAAAATAAACTTGTAGACCTTTCTTGCATATGATAGTATCCAAAACAAGTCTGATTATTTTAAACATTTTTTTCCAACCACAATGTGACAAACTAAGTAATTAAAAAAAAAGAATAACTGGAAAACCAATAATAAGAAATTTGAACCAGCAATGAATACCCCCCCAACACAGAAAGACTCAGGATAAGATGGTTTCATTGCTGGACTCTACTAAACATTTAGAAAGAATTACTGCCAAATCTTCTCAAATTCTACAACAAATTGAAGGCAATGGAAAACTTCTAGTTTTATTTTATGAGGCTGACTTTATGCTGATATCAAAGCCAGATAAGGACTCTACAAGAAATGTATAGACTGATATCCCTGAGGAATATATGTGCAAATTTTACATTATAATTTAATATATAATATATCATATTATATATGATAATATGGATATAAGCCAAATTCAAATACACATTAAAATGATCATACATAAGTGAGATTTATCCCTGGAATACAAGGATGGTTTAATATATGCAAACTAATGCATACTGTGTACAATATTAATATGAGTATCTTAATTATTCAGAAAAAAAACAAAAACATTTGACAAATCACAACAACCTACCAAAGGAAAATACTTCACAATAAAGGCCATTTGTTGCAAACCCACAGCTAACCTTATACTCAATGATAATAAAAAAAACTGGAAGATTTTTCTCTAAGATCGGGAACAAGTGTTTACTTTCACCACTTTTATTCAATATAGTACTAGAAGTCATAGCTAGAGCCATTAGGCTAGACAAAGAAATAAAAGGCATCCAAGTCAGAAATTAATAGGTAAAAATTTTCCTTTCTTGCAAATGATAAAGAATTATGTGTAAAAAGTCCTAAAGATTCAATCAAAACACCATTGGAAGTAATAAAAAATTCAGTAAGCTTGAAGAATATAGAATCAATATGTAGAAATCTGATGTGTTTCTCTACACTAGCAATGAAATGTCTGAACAAGAAAAAAAAAAGATTCCATTCACTATGGCATCAAAAACAATAAAGTCCTTAGAAATAAATTTAATTAGGTACGTGGAAGACCTGCACAATAAATATTGTGATGAAATAACTTGAAGAAGACAAAAATGGAAATACATCTTATGTTCACTGAACAGAATAGTCAATATTTTTTTAAATTTCTATACTACCCAAAGCCATATATACAGTCAATCCAATCTCTATCAAAACTCCATTTTTGTTTGTTTGATTTACAGAAATAGGCAAACAACCGACCCTAAATAGTCACAGCGATTATGGAGCAGAACAAAACTGAAGACATCACACTTCTAATTTCAACATAAATTGCAAAGCTGTAGTTATTAAACAGTGTAGTACTGGCATAAAAATAAACTTGTAGACCAATGGAACAGAATAGAGACCCCAGGATAAATCCCTGTTTATATAGTACCCTAATATTGACAAAAGATCCAAGAATACTCAAAGAGGAAATGAAAGTCTCTGACAAATGATACTGAGAAAACTGCATAACCACATGCAAAAAGTGGAATCAGATCCCTATAATATACTACTCACAAAATTTAACTCAAAATGTGTTATAGACACGGGGCACCTGGGTGGGTCATTTGGTTGGGCGTCTTACTTTGGCTTTGGTCATGATCTCACCGTTCGTGGGTTCTAGCCCCACATTGGGCTCTGTGCTGACTGCTTGGTGCCTGGAGCCTGCTTCGGATTCTGTGTCTCCCTCTCTCTCTGTTCCTCCCCTGCTCACAGTATTTCTATCTCTCTCTCTCAAAAATAAATAAAGATTTAAAAAATTTAAAAAAATGGATTATAGACTTAAATGTAAGACCTAAAGCCATGAAACTCCTAGAGGAAAACAGGGAGCTGTCAAGGAACTGATATTAGACTGGGCAGTGATTTTTGGAGTGATAAGACATGAAAAACACGAACAAGAGAAGGAAAAAAAAAACAGTAAGTAGTACTACATCAAACCAAAAAGCTATGGCTTTACTTCAACAAAGAAACAATAAAAAAAATGGGATGACAACCTACAGAATGAGAGAAGATATTTGCAATCCTTACACTGGATGAAGAGATAATATACAGAATATTTAGAGTTCTCATACAATTCAATAACAAACAAACAAAAAAATAATAAAAATGGGGAGGAGGCTAAATAGACATTTTTACAAAGAAGATATACAAATGACCACTTGTACACAAAAAGATGATCAGCATCATTAGTTATCAGGGAAATGCAAATGAGATATCATCTCACAACTTCCAAAACAGCTATGATGAAGACAAAAGAAAGCAAAGTGTTGGCAAAGATGTGGAGATAGGAGGACACGTATACACAGTTGGAGGGAATTTAGGTTGATTTAGCCTATGGAAAACAGTTTGTAGGTTCCTCAAAAACATAAAAATAAAACTATCATATGGTCCACTAATACTACTTTAGCGCATAAACTCAGAGAAAATGAAAACAAAAGTCTGAAGAGATATATGTAATCTTACACTTATTACATTATTTATAATAGCCCAGATATGGGAAAAAGCTGAGGGCCCATTACACAGAAAATATTTATAATTGAGATATCATTGGAATTCTCAGTAATAATACTAAATGTTAAAAGACAAAAAAGAGAAACATAATCATGATGGAAAATCATTTTCAACCTAAAATCTACACTTAGCTGAACTTCCATCAAGTGGGAAGATAAAATAGTGTCATTTTCAGACATGTAAATTATGAAAAAAAAATTCCTCCCATGTATCTTGTTTAAGAATTTATTGAAAGCTATGCTCCAGTAAATTGGAGAGTAAATCAAGAAAGAGGAAGGCTTGGGCTTGGGAGACAAACATCAGAGGATCAAGGAAAAAGAGTTAATTGTGAAGAAACATCTCAGGAGGAGCTCTGTGCAGCTAAGCTCTAGGCAAGCAGTGTATGTGGGAACAGGAAGACAGAGGCTACAGAAGACATGGCCCAGGAAGTGTAAACTGGGAGAATTCTAAAGTAGTCACATTATCCAGGGGATATTTATCAAGAGGGAACATATACATATGGCAGAAAAACAAATTAAGCAAACAAACCAGCCTGACACCTGATTTATTCTAGGAAAAACAAAAACAAAAATGTAAACAACAAAGTGGCATCTTAAAGGAAGTGTAACCACAATGCAAGTAAGGACTTTAATGTAAACATTTGTAGCATTTTAATAATATAAAAATTGAATCTTAGTTTAACAAAATGAGTAGAACTATAATTTTATTGGCGTGATGAGAGAAGTACACGTTTGTGTGTAGAGACTAGGAGAGTGGAAGGGACCTAAATTTACGTTATGTCTAGTCAAACTTGTGCTAGTAATTTCCCTATGGACTCTGAGCTCTTAACATCTATCTGTCTGTGAAAATGCTAGAGAGAATAAGCCATGCAGCCTGCATGTTTTCCTCATAGCCCTTTAACCCTCTTGACACTCTTATATAGTTCTTCTGTGGGATGCCAATGGTGGTGACGGGCTCTGTGGAACTTTCTATCTAAGGCTGGTCCTCAGTTGGGCATAGTCTCATCCCAGACTACTAGCTTTCTAATATCAAGACCATAAAACTTGGGGATAGTGATACTTTTTTTTACCTAATTTTGTACTTAAGTAAAACAATTGTTAAATTACTTTGTAATTTTAAATAGTCATATTATGATTGAAAAATCTTAGGGACAGACTAATAAGATATTTTCTTGTCATGCAATGGAGTGGTGTACATTCATTTAAAATTTAATGTTTAAAAGTACCTTAAATATATGTGTTAGAATAGAAAACATAAAAGTATAGAGAAGACAAGGAAAAATTTATGAAAAATAGCTACAAATAAATTTATTCAACAAATAATTTTCTTCCCCATTGTAGAGGTACTTTGGATAAGTATCTTCTTTTTAGGTATACAAAATAAAAGAAGGGAAATTGCCTTGAAATGCACTTAAAGCAAAATAAAAAACAAAACAAAAACAAAACTCTCACATACACAGAACCATCCACTTTTCTTGCATTGATATTTACAGAAGTGTACCTGGAGAAATAAGAAAGAAAGAATTTTTTTTGTATCTTCCTAATTGCTTCTAGAGTGATATGGAGTAAAGGTGAGAATATTTTAATACCAGGGACTAATAGAGGGGACAACTGCACACATAAATAGAATTATAGAGGACTATGGATATCATGATCAGCCAATTGTTCCTATGAGGAGTTCAAGCACCCGAAAATGGTAAACTGTTCATATCCCATTGGACTCACACTCAGGTTTCTGGCCCTAGAGCGTCAGCCCTTGATCCAGAATGTACATTGGGTGCTGGGGAGAATAATAATAATGGTGCTGCTAATAATAAAAACTAAAACAAGAACTATAATCAAAGAAAGAGCTCCACTTTTATTACACACATAATGTTCATGAAAATAAAGACACCGAGTCACAAAGAAGTTAAGTAATCTGCCTAAGTCTGTAAGTCATGGAGTTTGGGTTGAGACCCAGCTCATCTGTGCTCTTAAAAACAGAATAATGCCTTTAATATTGATGATGACGTCAACTAAAAATCCGATCAATACTTAATGACAGAAAGAAACACAAAATCAACACCATTTTTCAAAAATACCCTTAACATATTTCATTTTAGCTCCTTTTTGGGGGGATTGTTTTATTTTCCTAATCATACATAGTGGTTTTCTTTAATTTATAAAAATTATATACTGAAATTCACGTTAATTAACATACAGAGTAGTATTGGTTTCAGGAGTAGAACCCAGTGCTTCACCACTTACATACACATCCAGTTCTCTTTTCAACAAGTACCCTCCTTAAGGCCCATCATGCATTTAGTCCATACCCCCCACTCAACATCACCCAGTAACCCTCATTTTTTTTTCTCTGTACCTAAGTCTCCTATGGTTTGCTTCCCTATCTATTTTTATCTTATTTTTCCTTCCCTACATAGTCTTTTAGGGAATACAGCAAGGGCACACAGTGTAGTTTTAAAATAATGTCATGTTGTTAATTATCCACATGATGGCACATGGATGATGCCAAGTTGGTCCCCTAGTAATACCTACTGGAGGGCTAGAATCTAAAAATAGTCCCCTGAGGACTTTAACAAATTTTATAGATTTCTTCTCCCTGTAAACATATATCATTAAGCCAAGGGTTAAAGGGGAGAAATATAAATGTCCCAGATTCAATCACAAATGATTATGATTTTGGTACTTAAATTATAAGTTATTTAATGAATCAAGAGAGACTGCTGGTGAGAACACTGCCTTGAGAATTCATAGTAAAATGCTAAGTGACCATGTGATAAAAGCAGAACTTCCTTTACTTCAAGAAGCAACAGTTACAGACTCAGAAATCTCTGTTGTAAGGACCTTTTTCCCTTTCTTGATCTTTAATAGGAAATTCTTCCTTAAGATGGGAAAATTTGATACAGAAAGGTTAGGTAACATGGCCAAGGATAGAAAATACAGAAACTAAAAAGCCAAGATTCAAACACCAGTGAGTTTACGTACAAGCCAATGATCTTAAGCCCACTCTCATTTGCACCTGAAATTGGCACATGGGTTTGAAGTAATTTAGAAATATTTAAACTTGAATCAGGAAAAAAAAGCACAATCAGTTCAAAAGCTGAACAATAAGTTACTAGGGATATGAAAAGGTAGAAGTCTGAACATTTTAATAAAATCTATCAAAACAGAAGACTGTTCACTGAGTACATTAGGTAATCCAACTTGTCATCAGAAAAGGCATCAGAAAGACCAGTTTAAAGACTGGATGTATGGGGGGGGGTGTCATTAACTCATAAATTTAAACAATTAGTATGTTGAAGGGGCAGGATTACCTTATGATTCCAAATCAAATCATGTTATACAATAAGTTTAACATGAGCAAGGATATTGGTTAAAAAACCTTTAATTGCACAAAAAGATTAATTCACAAAATGAACCACTCATTATAAACACTTATATGCTGCAAGTTCTAAGCATTAGAAAAACAAATGATTTCAACATATTTTATTCACATAAGAAATGCTAAGTCTGTAAAATACTAATAGCAATTTTTCCTTTCATTTTTATCATTGTTGCCATAATTAATTGTAGGTAATACATTGCATGATTACTATTTGCTAGACACCATGCAGAGTACACTTATTGGACTGAACAAACATGCTAAATTCATAAGTCAATCCCAAAACTACCCTGTAATCCTAATATGTCTAACGTGTTCATTTACCCAACTGATCTCCAAGATGCTTTTGTTCTTTTTTCAGAGTTTTAACAATAAATCCTGCCCTTCACAAATAGAAGCTCTCATTGATTCTAATTGCACTGATAGAATAGAAACAATTAGAAGAGAACTTACTTGTATCACAGATACACTGCCTTAGTTTCTGCTAGAGGAAATGAAGTGACTATACTAACTAAAAAAATAATCAACTTGTTCACTTATAAATTGGTTTCTATGCTCTCTATCTCTATCAAAGGTCAACCTTCTGGAAGCAGTTCCTTCCATTTTTTTTAAATCCAGTATCAATTCGTTCTTTGTATATATTATTCCCTTTAACATATCTGCAATATATTACAACAAAACACATTGATATCATATCCCTTTATAGCTACTGCTCCATTTTTCTGTTCTCACTAAAAAAAAAATGTGTTTATACTGGGCTCACTTATCCACTTTCTCTCCTTATATTTTACCCTGTATCGTCTCTGAGCACTCCACTGGGCTTGTTCTTATTAAGGTCACAAGAGATCTTTGCGTGGACAAATAGAGTGGCCAACTCAAAACTCTCATTGTGATCCAATAAGAAATAGTATCTACTGCAGTTGATTAGAGTCTCCAGTTTTGACGTTTTCTCACTTGTACCTAGATATTACTTCAATCATTATCTTTTGTCTCACTTTCTAGCCAGCTGAACACAGTTGCCTAAGTCTCAAACCTTTACTCTTACCTAAGTTTTAACTGATCCTTATGTCTTTAAATATTTTCTTCGACTCTTAAGAATAACAATTTAAACCCTCAGCCCTTACCACTAATCTCAATCCCGAATGGCTTCATATATCTAATAGACATTTAAAATTTTTCTCAACAACTGGGGCGCCTGGGTGGCTCAGATCATGATATTGTGGTTTGTGAGTTCAAGCCCCTTGTAGGGCTCTGTGCTGACAGCTCAGAGCCTGGAGCCTGCTTCAGATTCTTGCTTCCCCCCACCTCTCTATCCCTCCTCTGCTCGTGCTCTGTGTCTGTCTGTCTCTCAACAATAAATAAACATTAGATTTTTTAAAAAAGTTTCTCAACAACTAAATTATTGTTTTCTCCTACTCAATCCTGCCACTCTAAAAGTTTTCAGAATCTTAGTTTCCTTCCACCTGAAGTCAATTGACTTATATTTCATTTCACTTTCTTTCCTAATGGTCATCTTTTCCATGAGCTAAATCCTTTTATGTAGCTACCCTACTCAATCCTTTTCACTCATTTGAAGATTCCTAAGTTGTCTTCCTGCATACAGTCTAGTTCCCTGTTCTATTTCCTACCCTATAGTCATAGTATAGAAGTGTACATAAAATAATGTACATAAAAATGTACATCTTAACAAGTTATATCTATATAGAAAATTCTTCAATAGCTTTCTGTATCATGCCAAACAAACCTAAATTGCACCCAAGTCCTGTTTATGAATCACATATAATTGGGCAATGTAAAATTTCTTCCATAAATGTCACCATTCTTAGAATTCTATTAAAATAGCATGGAAAAAGTCACAGTAGTGCTCTTTGATATTATATATTACAGTCTCTTTTGAGTAGGTGTGTAATGCTTGGACATTCAATATTCAGTCAATATAGCTAAGCTTATCCACTATTTACTATGGTCTCATATTTGACAGGCAACTATTTTTAGTGTGAGTCCTATGAAGATGATCTTAAAGGTTAAAATCTTGAGGCAAAGCCAATAATTAAAGACTTGATTAAAATTGTGTGATTTCTATATTTCATCACTTGTGAATTGGTATTATTTAACTTTATTGATACAAACATAATCACATAATTGTGGCATCAAAATCTGGTAGTTATGGAAGCTGTTTCTGGGTGAAGTGTAAAAGTAACCTGCAAATATTTTTTTTTCTTTTTTCAGACTGAGAGACAAAGAACCAGAATCAGATTAATTCTTTAACCTAATAATACCTCATTGTTGATAGCCAAAATGTATCTGCATACCTAATGAAAAATCCCTGGTTCCCTCTCCCAGGAACAGGAAACCAGACATGATAAATTATCTTAATTAATTGTAAGTAGTAATCTTTGACATCTGACCAAATAGTCTTCTTTAAAACAGGACAACAGAGAATGTTCTCATCTATTCTCAGTTTACTGAATCCCTAAGCATCACTTGTGGATACTTTCTGAGCAGATAAACATCTTGACAGTATCTTTTGAAATGCCCCCATGACATCCTTGTTTCTGAGGCTGTAGATAAGAGGATTGAGCATGGGTGTGACAATGGTATAGAAGGCTGAAACTACTTTGTCCTGCTCAGGAGTGTGAAAAGACTGGGGCAGAACATAAGTGTAGAAGGCAGCCCCATAGAAAATGCTGACCACAGTCAAGTGGGAAGAGCAAGTAGTAAAGGCCTTTTTCCGGCCTTCAGCAGAGCGCATTCTGTGGACAGTTAACAAAATAAGAGAGTAGGAGATTGAGATGATAGAGATAGGGATGAGCAACATGAGTACACAGCAGATGTACATCAAGGTTTCATACAAGGATGTGTCAGCACAGGCTAGTCTGAGAACTGCAGGGATCTCACAGAAAAAATGGTTGATATTTCGGGAGTGACAATAGGGAACATTCATGGTGATGGGGGTGAGCAGAAAGCCATCCAGGGACCCCCCAAACCAGGCACCAGCAGCCAGCAGGAGACACACCCTGCGGTTCATCAGGACTGGATACCTAAGAGGGTTACAGACAGCCACATAGCGGTCATAGGCCATGAGGCCCAAGAGGAAGAACTCCGAGCCAATCATGCTCAAGTAGAGGAAGATCTGGATGCCGCAACCCACAAAGGAAATGGTCTTCTCTTTAGAAACCATGTCGACCAGAAGTTTTGGGACAGTGGTACAAATGAAAAGAGTATCCATGATGGACAGCTGGCTGAGCAGAAAGTACATAGGAGTATGGAGACGGGAGTCCACCTGAATCAAGAATATCATGACCAAATTTGCAGTTACAGCTACCACAAAAATAGCAAAAATAACAGCAAAGACAATCCCAGTAGTTTTATTGTTCACCAGAAGCCCCAGGAGGATAAAATCAGAAGATAAAGTTATATTCTTCATTTACATTGCCTATGTCAGCTCCAGCAGACCAGAAAGCCACAGAGACCAGGAAGTAAAAGGAGAGAAGATCCTTTCAGTATGGGCGAGACTTACAATAGAGATGACACCTCAGAGAGTACTGGTTTGGCTGAAATTTTCCAACACAAAGTGCTAGAGAAAAATGAAGAGACCAAGAGACATATCATAAATCAGAAACTGTAGATCTACTCCTCATTGTTGATGAACAACACTTTTCGTATTGTGTTTATGTTCATGCTGCAATACATAGATTATGTGAGTGGCATAATAAAGTTGGTATTTGCTATACTTTGATTAGTTTAGCTATATCTTTCCTATTCACTCTTTGCATTTCTGGCACCAGAATGTTGTCCAAACCATAGTAGGGCCAAGTCAACACTGGTTTGAGTAAAGGCCCATTGATTCACTCATATGAAAGGCCAAAATTAAGAATGAATAACTTAGGAAGAGAAAAGTATAAAGAAAAAGCATTAAAAAATGGATAAAGAAAAGTGTGTCTCCTCTATTCTCAACATTTCACCTCTGACACTTTTGGTCAGCAAATGTGTGAGGGTCTCCTCCCCATAATAAGCAATTCTTAACCCTCCAGACAAACAGCTGGGTGTCCTACAACTTAATACAATATTCACACTATCTACATGGAGATAGCTTAATCTCTCACTGGTTAAGAGCTTAGCCCCACAAGACTGTCACCCAAATCAGACGCCAACTGCAAGTAAAGTTTATCACTTGGGCCTCGGTTTCTAGGAGCCCATCCCTGAGCTCAACTAATTTTCTAGAACATTTTATAGAATTAAGAAAAAATATTTTGCTAACAACTAGGTAGAAGAGATACATCTGGTAGGTATGCAGGAAAAGGCCAGAAGATTCACTGCCTTGTCTATGTGTACCATCCTCTACAACCTCACATGTGCACCAACCCAGAAGCTCTTGGAAACCCATCCTTTTGTATTTTTATAAATGCTTGATTATTTAAGCATTATTTATCAAATCATTGACCATCAGTGATTAATGAAATCTCTAGACCTTCTCTTCTCCATGGAGATCTAGTGGTGGAGGTTTAAAAGTTGCAAACCTTTAATTATGGTTATTTTCCTGGGAACAAGCCCAATTCTTAGGAGATTTCAATAAATCATCTAATTAACATAAACTCAGGTGTGGTAGGAGGACATTATGAATAACAAAAGACATTTACATAGCTATTTCCATTTAGGAAATTCAGAGAGTTTTAAGAAGTCAATGCCAGGAATTTGAAAAAAAGACTAAATATATATTAGTTATGCATCACAATATCACAAAGGTTAGGTTATTTGTTGGCATTTCACAAATGAAATATTCTAGTCATTTCATTTCATCTAGGTTATTCTAGTAGATTCCTGCTATCTCCCTGCTTTCTCTATTTTCTGTGTTGAGTCCAGCCTCAGCAGAGCAAAGTGATCTTAACCTATATCAAAACAGGTCAACTCCTGCTCAAAGCTCTACCATAAAACTTTATATTTCACTTTAAGGCCCACCATATTGTAACAGTTTCACCCTTTGAAGCCATTGCCTGCTTTTTCCAGTGTATTTGCTCTGGTACTGCAAATCCCATGTGACCCCCTTGTTGATCCTTTGTCCCCTCTCTGGGGTAGCCTCCAGTCCATAGCTTTTGTCTCTGCTGTCACCCTGGGCTGGATCTCTTCCCTATAGCTGTGACTGACACCCTCATGTCTTTCAGGGCTTTGCCTAAAGCCCACTTTGTTAGGACTAGATGGCTATTGTTTGCACATTCCTTCATACTACTTAGCATATATATTCATTACATTTTGTGTTTGTCTCCTGTCACTGACAGAAAGTTCAATATGAGCAAGGCTGTTGCCTATTTTGTTTCCTGAGTGCTTTTAGAATATAAATGAATGACTGGCACCTTGTAAATGTTTGTTGAATATTTAAATAAATAATTGTTAAACATATACAGTTTACTAAAATGCAAATTGCTTTTTTTTTCTTTTTGCCCTTTAAGTGATTCTTTTCTTTTTCTTAATGTTTATTTATTTTTTTTGAGAGAGAGAGAGAGAGAGAGAAAGAGCTAAGGAGGGGCAGAGAGAGAGGGAGAGATAAATTCCAAGCAGGCTTCACACTGTCAGCACAGAGCCTAATGTGGGGCTCAAACTCAGGAACTAGGAGATCACAGCCTGAGCTGAAAATCAAGAGTCAGACACTTAACCAACTGAGCCACCCACATGGGTGATTCATTTCTTGTAGAATTTCCTTAAAATCCACCTGAATATGATCTATAAAATGTGCTAAAGGAAAAATAAAAAGAAATTAAATGTCAGGCCCTCGTGTTTATCTTCAATCCAAAATAAACTTGCCATAAGAGAGGATCTACCTACATTCTCTAATAAGAAACAGTTCTAGAAACCAAAATGTTTCACAAGTTTCTAGGATAAAACAGCAATAGGAATTTTACATCTTAATCATTGAGGTTTCACACATACAAATTTGAGATAAACACTCTTAGTGACTTAAAATCAATATAGTATTTTGGACAAAGTCAGCAGCATAATTTTTCAGCAAGCAAAGAACTCACCACTTTCTATCCTTTTTGAATCTGCCTACGTTGTAACAGTACTTCATTTGATTTTGTACCAATTATTTTGTACAAGATAACTGTAACTGCAGATGTCATTATCCATCCATGGGTTGTATTGTGGATGTTGCTAATTTAATTTGAACTCACCTAGGTTACACAGGCAAAAGGTCAGAAAATCATGAGTGTGTTTTTGTAGCAGTAATTTGCACCTGTCTCCTATTATCAGAAAAAAAAACTGTCTTAAAACAGGCCTCTATTAATTTTGTATTTTATTAAACTTAACAATATGATATATTTAACTTACTGTTAAATAAAACCAATTGTACTAGGCAGAATAATGTCCTCACCCCACTCATGGATCCCTATCCTAATTCCCAGACTATGAATATGTTGCTTTATTTGACAAAACATATTTTGCAGATGTGATTAAGGTGAGATTATTCTGGAACGTCCTGTTGTACCCAATGCAAGCACAAGGGTCCTTATACGAGGGAAGGAGAAAAGAGGAAGGAAGAAACTAGAGGAGATGTGATATTATGAATACAGGTCCAAATGATTCAAACACTGGTATTGAAGATGAAGAGGACCATGATGAGAAGGATTCAGTGGTCTCTAGAATCTGAAAAATGCTAGAAAAATGGATTTCCTCTATGGCCTTCAGAAATGAGTGTATCCCTTAGCCTAATGTGACCAAATTTTGACTTGTGACCTCCAGAATTATAAGATTATAAATTTGTGTCATTTAAAGCCACTGAGTTAGTGGTAATTTGATACAGTAGCCACACCAATAAGTAGTTTTATCATCTTTTAAACATAAGTATAATTGAAGCATGTTCCTAATAACAAATTAGCCAGTACCCATGCAGTGTTTACTTTGTGCCAGGCATCTCTCCACATGTTTTAGTGTTTTGATGTAGCCACTTTTCACAACACATCTATGGAGTCAGTTACTATAATTATCACTATTTTTCAGTTGGAGAAACTGAGGCACAGGAAGTACAACTGGTAGAGGAGCAGGACTTTGTTTTTCACACTCTCCACAGTTATACTCAACTGACCATAAATGCACAATATCCTCTTTATCATATGTTAAATCGACAATTGTCTAAGACAAGTCAAATTAATATGGGCTGTAAAACCAGAATCACATTCAAAAAGTTTTGAATTTCTGGTCAAAGTTGTCAACAAACTTACAAAATAACAAATAAAATTATTACTTTCAGAAATATAAAGTGCTAACTCCTGGGCAATCTCTAAGCATCACACGTTTGCCTGTAGTTGTCTGATTTCCTATGTTGAGGTACACACACATAAACAAAAGTCCCCAGAGAATGTAAGCCAGGAAAGATCCTCCAAACACCAGACTCATACATTTCACTTCTGAATATTCACTTCTGAGGGTAACTTCTTAGCTCCAAGCAGACATAAAATAATGACCCATCCAATAGTCCTACTCCCAGTCTTTCACCAGTATAACCACTACTACATATACAGCCCTGTAAAGATGACACCATATTTCCTTTTGAGGATCCATATTTAAAAGAAATCTTCTATAATGTGTGTCAGAGGGAAGTGGCAGGGTTAACTCAGGAATAAATTACCAGTGAGGACGAAACTATTAAAATTGAATGAAAAATAAACAACAAAGACATTTCAAAAATTACATGGAGATGTGAACCTAATTTAACTCATCGTGGCCTAAACTCAAATGTTACTAAGGAAAGCTTGCCAACGGTTTACAAATCTAAAACCATGAGTTAAATTATCAAGTTTTTAAAATATAATTTTCCTCTTCTACTATATAGATAGAAAGAAAGATAGATGATAGATAGATGATAGATGATAGATAGATAGATAGATATGCTCCTAAATTGAGAGGCATGATCATTCTTTAAAACAACATTTTAGGGGTGCCTGTCTGTCTCAGTTGGTGGAGCATGCCATCCCAGAGTCATGAGTTTGAGCTCCACATAGGGTATGGAGCCTACTTAAGAAAATTGTAAAAACAAAATTAAAAAAAATAATAAAATATTTAAAAAGAGATGTAAAGTAAAATGCAAGCTCTGCAAAAAGACCTCAGTAATGTTTTGGTTATGTCTAACTTAATATATCACTTTCTTAAACCAAAACCTATCTATGGGTGGAGGTACTTTGAGAGCTTCCCACAGTTGAATTAGGTCATTAGTTCAATAAAAACAGACATTTTTATATGATTATTCTCTCCTTGAATATGATCAGAGTTAGTTATTAAGCTCAATATCATTGGAAAATCAACACGTTCTCAACCTCTGTTTCCCACCAGGTGGTCCCTTCTGGAATTTGTTGGTGAATCCATAAAAACAACTCCCACCACTTCCCCCTTTGAATATATATGACACTGTGCACCTGGTGTTACCTTCCTCTAATTTGTGTGTTGTGTGAGGATATAAAATGTGAAATTTTTGGTCTGATGGTGGACATCTGGGAAGTGGATGCCCAAAGTTATATGGTTAGAACTTAAGCTTGACTCACTATGACTCTTCCTTACAGTATGAGCAGAAGGAAACTTCCTCAACAGGCTAGATGTTCACAGCACTGGCTATATTCTTTTCTGCTGCATGGGCCCCAGTGTGTATAAATGAAGTTTGAGCTTGCAATCTCATTAAATTTTGAGCCTCTAGTTGAAGCTGGTCTGTATCAACATTGAGTATCAAGATGGGGTGCTCATAAATTTCTGCTGAGAGTGGGAGTAGGTATCATCTTTGTTTGAGAAAGCACCAGTCCAATAATAGGATCTTAAAAGTAATGTGTATAAACTATGCTTACAGGATATTTTGTATAGAAATCAAGAGATAAATAGGCAACATTTAAAAGTTTTCATCTTGGTCTTGTTTGCAATAGTAAGAAAGAAGAAGAAATTTAAGCATCTGCAGTTGGACACACAAATAATTTGTTTTAATATTATAATGTGTAATAGAATTTCAAGCAACCATTGGAATGTAAGGTGGATCTATAATCATTAGCATGGTATGACAGTTTTATTGTATTCTTAAGTGAAAAATGTGGCACATTTACAATTTCCTTATCATATATATGTATGTATATGAATCATATATGTGATAAGTAGATATGTATATATATGTATATGCACATATATAACGATAGTTTATTGTGCATATATGTGTGTATATATTATGCACATATAGCACACATTTATAACATATATACATATATGTAATTATGAAATAAATCCAAGTTTTCACTAATGGTGCACATTCAAGTGACATCAGTTTTTTCTGGAAAACATTTTTTGTCTTCTTACAAGTAGAGATTATATGTATAAAAAGAGATCCCTTTAAGGATAATTTCAAAGGATGAGCTTCCTAGTCCAAACGTGGGCAATTAATACATATAATTTTCCACATTTCAATCTTTAAATATTTGGAGGATGACTGAGCTACCATAAACTTACACCAGAATCCTGCCCATATCTACTTCCGAATCTGAAAACAAAATTCATCAGATTGTTCTCAACTCTTAAGTCCCATACTACAAGATGCCATCTGAAGCAAATCGTTATGGTCTTAAAATGTGTACGTCAGGGGGTGCCTGGGGTGGCTCAGTCGGTTGAGCGTCCGACTTCGGCTCAGGTCATGATCTCGTGGTCCATGAGTTCAAGCCCCGCGTCGGGCTCTGTGCTGACAGCTCAGAACCTGGAGCCTGTTTCAGATTCTGTGTCTCCCTCTCTCTCTGACCCTCCCCGTTCATGCTCTGTCTCTCTGTCTCAAAAATAAATAAACGTTAAAAAAAACATTAAAAAAATGTGTATGTTAGTTTTTGTAGGCTACATTCAGAGTGACTCACTAACATGCACATATCAAAAAACTCAGAAAATATAATGTTTAAATACATAGTGTATTAGAAAATTTAAAAAATTAACAAATACATACAAAAGAATATCCAGAAATAATCTAGACTTAGCATTGGTGTAAACAATTCCAATTTGCTAGTTTAAGTTTCCCAGTTTTCTATGATGACTTCAAACTCTAAGATGCCACTTTACCCATTACTCCTGATGTAGTTTAATCTGATCCTTACACAGAATCTGTACCTCAAATGGCCTGGGCAAAAGACCAGCATCCGCCACTTAATAGCTATGTGACCCCAGGGAAGTCACTCCTCAAGTTCCTCATTGGCCAGCAGAGCCTCAGAGCAGCCCTTGTCCTGAGAATTATTCTGGAGTCTGTGTAAGACTCTTGTAACAGTGCTGGAAACATAATAATATTATCAAAGTATTGACTATAAATTGTAGGATCTTCTCTTACTGAAAGCAAATAACTCTCCATTTTGGTAACGGTGAAAAAATAAAACAGGCCTCAGAGTAAGAAAACAATATTAATTTCTGAATTTTAAGATTTCCAGTAGCTAGCCTTGTTTTAGTCACTTAAATCTCTTTACCCTAATTTTCCCTATATTTAAGGCAGATATGATAGTAAAAATTATTATAAATCATGTAAATTTTAGATGATAATTTTAAGATTGTAAGAACCTTTATTTTAAATAAATAATAGTATTGGACAAGTATCTATCTTAATATTCAAGCCATGTATTAAATGCACAGCATATGCTGTAACGTTGTTCTTAAAAATCTCAAAGACTTTTACAATCTTTCAAATTAGAAAAGACCATTGTGTTCAGGCAGCTCTGAGTTCAGTTAAATTTATTAGTCTTTATCTCATGAAAGAAGATTCCCCCATACGTTATTTAGAGAGGCAAGGAAGCAGCTGTCTCTACTGCTGCTTCATCAGTCTTGAAAAACTAAGGTCTGAATTTAACTATATTTAAACATGTTTCCTGATTTTATCTTTCTGTGTTTATTAGATACTTATTAAAATCAATACTCATTGCAGTTAAATGCTAGAAATTCAGGAGAAGATCACTTTTGCTATCAACAGAAATGTGTAATCCTAAACCTCATTTTAACGTCTAAGTTTCCATTAAATGGAAGCATCTTTAGTCTCCACAACTGAGCAAATGCCTACCTATGACACTTAACTCCTGTTTGCTCAAAAGGAAAATGGTTATCTATGACAAATCTAGAAAAAGCCAATTATAGTGTAATAAAACAAGCTTAAAAATCTAATCAAAGAAAATGAAATAAAGCAACATGGAATAATCAAGTGTTGATACTATAGGTATGGATTTATCACCTTTATATTCTTAACTAATTGTGCAAACCAAGGTGATATAGTAGAACAGAAACTTTAAATATTTTCTTAAAATTTAAGCCTTGTAATTTTAAAAGAGAAATCACTGACATATTTGATAAATATTTGGCAAAATCATGGTAAGTATGCAAGTTTAACATAATCTATATTTAACACAATACAAAATGAAAAGAAAAAGCAATGTGTGTATATACACACACATATATAATACTTCACTAACTGTTATGAAGAGGCCTTTTGTTTTAGTTAAATAGTATCTCAATGCCATGAAATTATACATTGCAATTGTTCTGCCTCGTGAAAATAACTTCTTTACACAGTCCGTATCTGAAGTTTTAAACGTTTTGTTTTCATACTGTTATCAGACCTACTGGCAGGAATTTGTCCAAACTGAGAAGTCTAACTTGTAAGGATGTACCACAGAAGAGGCCTGCATTCATTTCTCCACACTAAATAACTTCTATTTTTTTTTCTCACTCCTTTATGTCTCAAATCTTCCTGGGTATTTAATAAGTCATTGAAAAGTTAAACTTTATACCACCCATTATTTCAATGTTTACATTATATAAATACATATTTTATTTTTTGTGTAAATAAAATAAGTGTGTGGAAGCAAGAGTTCAATTAATTTCATGTCCATATCCCTCACCTGTAGAAAGATATCAGGGAGGGCATGACTGCCCTTCAACATGCATCATCAGGTCCTTGGTAGACAGACTACCTGGTATCTAACAGAAAATGAACATGGGTTTTAACAACATATCACTCTCAGAGGAATTTTCCCCCAGTTTATCATTAGGATTAATGAGCTGGGAGCTGCTCATTGTGCAGCATGCTCCTCTTCTTTGGAAATTGCTTACCAACTAATGGCAAGGTTTGACACCAAAACACAAGGAAAACATCAGAAGACATGGTTCTAAGGCTCCCATCTGTCTCTTGCTAGGAAGAGGGAATAATTTGCTCTGAACATCAGTTTCTCTATCTCACATGGGGTTAATTACTTCTGTAAATACTTGGTAGGACTTAGGGCAAATCAATTAAAACCATATAATACATTTAAATATAATATGGAATTTGGAGAATTTTCCCTTAATATTTAACACATAATCTAGAACAGTACTCGGTATGTGCAAGTATGCAGTTGTTAAATTTAAAGTTAGTTTTAAATTATAATTTATAATTATATTTCCCAAGTTAATATAATGCATTTTTAATAAATAGGAAAATATAGTTAACACAAATTATTTAATATACTAATTTGTTGGGGCGCCTGGGTGGCGCAGTCGGTTAAGCGTCTGACTTCAGCCAGGTCACGATCTCGCGGTCCGTGAGTTCGAGCCCCGCGTCGGGCTCTGGGCTGATGGCTCAGAGCCTGGAGCCTGTTTCCGATTCTGTGTCTCCCTCTCTCTCTGCCCCTCCCCCGTTCATGCTCTGTCTCTCTCTGTCCCAAAAATAAATAAACGTTGGAAAAAAAAATTTTAAAAATAAAAAATAAAAAAATAAAATAAAATATACTAATTTGTTAACATTACTGGGGAGAAAATCTGTGAGCATATGTTTTAAGTGAGGGCAAAGTATACAGACCATATGTATAATTTTTAATTAAATTACATTTAAGTTTCATACAATAGAAAAGTACAAAAATTAGAAGACACATGATTGATAAATCATCACAGAATAAAAACACAAATGTTTACTAATGTGGGGAATTAGCCTTAGGAAATGTTAGTACACCTTTTAAGAAATTAAATACAACATTGGAACGCCTGAGTGGCTCAGTCAGTTAAGCATCTGACGTCGGCTCAGGTCATGATCTCGCAGTTTTTGAGTTCTAGCCCCGCGTCGGGCTCTGTGCTGACAGCTCAGAGCCTGGAGTCTGCTTCAGATTCTGTGTCTCCTCTCTCTGCCTCTCCCATGCTCATGCGCTGTCTCTCTCTGTCTCAATAATAAATAAATATTAGAAAAATTATAAAAAGAAATTAAATCCAACATTATACTTATTGAAGTAGCAAAGCAGTAAAGACTAGAAGTATCTAGTACTGCAAATGTGAAGACCCTTGTAGACATCAAGGAACATAAAGATTCATAGAATCATCACACTACAATAGGAACATAATAGTTTCCCAGTACAACTTCATAAAAATGGATATCTCTGATTTACCCAATAAATAATTCAAAATAATTTTTATAAAAGTGAGTTAAGGGAAGCACAGAAAGATCATTCAATAAAATCAAGAAAACAATACACAAAGTGAGCTTTTCAAAGATATAAATCATAGAAAAGAGCCAAAGAGAAATTGTGGCTCTGAAGAATACAGTAAATGCAATTAAAAATTCAAGTCTGGGATTGTGATGCCTTCTGCTTTGGTTTTCTTTTTGAACATCACTTTGGCTATTCAGGGTCTTTTCTGGTTCCATATAAATTTTAGGATTATTTGTTTTATCTCTGTGAAGAATGCTCATGTTGTTTTGATAGGGATTGCATTGAATATGTAGATTGCTTTGGGTAGTATCGCCATTTTATTTTATTTTTTTTTCAATAAATTGGGGTTTTACTTCCCACTTCCATTCCCCATCATTGGAGGTAACACAACTCCAGGCTGCGCAATAGAGGGTTTCAAACCCTCCACATGTGTGCCTCATCGCCCCCGTCCTAAATCCTGGACATGCATAAAATCCATTTCTACTTATTGATACCCTCCTTTGCAGTTGCCTCCATTTACCTCCTTCCATTTCTTCTAATGGACTAACTTTTTCTAAATTAAAATATAAATCTGGCCACCAGGTATTTAATGGGGCAGTTCCTAGGGTTTTGTTGTAGATTTCATGAGTCTCTAAGTAATTTCCCATGTCAAATTATAGGGGGTGTGCAGGTTTGGATTTACAGACAGAATTTGCAGAACAATCAAGAGGAGGGCAAGTACCATAGTTACGGCTCAGTCCGTTGGCGGCGTAGGGTCAATTTTAAAGGATTGTCCTTAGTCCGATCAACAGTCCAGGTTGCCTTTGAAGGTCCAATGAGGTCTGAGAATGGGTCCACTGGTTTGGCGTGGGTGTAATGGATCCAGGAGGTGATTCCGTCTACTTTGATGGCCGTAGGCATTGTCAGGATGACCTGGAAGGGTCCTTTCCACCTGGGTTCCAGAGTCTCCTGCCGATGACATTTGATGGGGACCCAATCCCCCGGTCAGAATTGAGGAATAGGCGGGGGTCCAGTCTCATAAAGTTCTTTTAACTTGGGCCATACATCTTCATGGACCCTCTGCAAGGCTTGTAGGGAGAACAAGAGTTCAAGACCATTATCATTCTCAGTTTTGACAAGGTCATCTTTTAGGTAAGGGATGATGGGGGGTGGTTTACCATGCATTATTTCATAGGGTGTGAGTCTCAGTTTGTATGGGGAGTTACGCACCCTGAACAGAGTGTAGGGGAGAAGGACTGCTCAATTAGTACCAGTCTCCATGGTCAATTTGGTTAGGGTCTCTTTTAATGTTCTATTCATTCTCTCTACCTGTCCTGAGCTTTGGGGTCGGAATGCACAATGTAATTTCCAATCAGCCCCAAGTATGGAAGCCAGTCCCTGACTTACCTTAGAGACGAATGCAGGTCCATTGTCTGACCCTATCATTACTGGAAAACCATACCTGGGCAGGATTTCTTCTAGGATCTTTTTGGCTACAATCTGTGCCGTTTCATTCTTGGTTGGAAAGGCTTCAGTCCATCCTGAAAAGGTATCTACAAAAACTAGCAAATACTTATATCCATATTTTCCTGGTTTTACCTCAGTGAAATCTACTTCCCAATAGGTCCCCGGTCTGCTCCCTCTTTGTCTTACCCCTGTTGTCTGAGGATTGCTACTTGCATTGTTGAGTTGGCACACTGTACATTTAGTGACTACTTGATCGACCTTATCAGAGACATTTCTGATTTTTAGTCCAGTCTGTCTCAGTAAGTCCAACATTCGCCGGGAACCTAAGTGGGTGCTGCGATGGATCCGCTCTAGAACTTGCCATCCTAGTTTATCTGGGAGTATAATGCTGCTTTTGGAGTCTCTCCACCAGCCATCTTTGATCCGGGTCATAGGAAGTTTACGCATCCATTGAATGTCGCTTTCTGAATACTCAGGGCTGGGGGGCAATTCCCGGGGTCCGGGGTCTGGCAGCTGTAGGGTCAGCAATTGTGCTGGGGGCCAAGCTATGTTTTTTTTTTTTTTTTTTTTTTTTTGCAGTCTGATCGGCCAAATTGTTGCCCCGGGAAACTGGGTTGGTTGTCTTCTGGTGTCCTGGGCAATGCACAATCGCTAGCTTTTTGGGTTCCCATAAGGCTGCTAGCAGGGCTAGAATCTCTTCCTTATTTTTGATGTCTTTCCCTTCAGCTGTGAGGAGCCCCCGTTCTCTGTATATCACCCCATATACATGAGCGGTGGCAAAGGCATATCGGCTATCAGTGTACACGGTTAGCTTTCGGTCTCTTCCTAATTTTAGGGCCTGGGTTAAGGCTATTAGTTCAGCCTCGTGGGCCGAGGTTGGGGGGGGGGGGTTGGGCTTCTGCCCAAACCACCTTGGTTTCTGAAGTTACGGCCGCCCCCGCATACCTTTGTCCCTGGTGAAGGAAGCTGCTTCCATCGGTGAACCAGATGGCATCCGCATCCGATAATGGTTGGTCCTGCAAGTCCTCCAGGACCCCTTTGCCCTGTCCGGCGGCTCCTGCCAAGGCCCAGTCGCGCGCGGGGCTGCGCCCCGGGGATGCGTGCCGCAGCAGCTGCCCGCGGGACGCCACGTTGTCACCCGCTGCTGCGCGAGCTGCGGCCCCGCCCCCGCTCCCCGCTGGCGATCCCCCGGTTGGAAATGAATTTGGGCCCCCATTTTGGTAAGCAAATCCCTCCCCAACAGGGGGCAGGGGCTGTCGGGAATGACCAGGAAGGAGCGGGTTACCTTCCCAGTTCTTAGGTCCACAGTCCTCTGAGTTGTCCAGGGGTACATCTTTATTCCAGTGGCCCCTTGTACCCAGGATGATTTTTCAGATACTTTTCTATGGGGCTTGACCAGAACTGAGTGATGTGCCCGGTATCAAGTAGGAACTGGACCGGGGTCCCCTACACTTGCAATGTTACCCTAGGTTCGGGGAGGGGATCCGAACCCCGTCCTCCCTATTCTGTATCTTGGGTAAACAGTATGGGGGCTATTTTAGGCTGCCATTGTCCTTGGCCTTGTTTCTTCTTGGGGCATTCTCGTATCCAATGGCCTTTTTCTTTACAATAGGCACATTGATCTTTATCTAAGTGCTGCCTGGGAGGGCGTGTTGTTTGAGTGCCTTCTGGGGGTGGCTGTTCTTTCTGGACTATAGCAGCCAGGACTTTAGTCATTTTCTCTGTGGCCTTGATCTGTCTCTCTTCTGGGGCGTCCCTGTTGTTGTAGACCCATTGCGCTATATGGAGCAGATCCTGGATCTGTTTACCTTCTAAATCCTCTAGACTTTGGAGTTTTATTTTAATGTCAGGAGCTGCTTGGTTTACAAAGGACATAACAACAGCAGCCTGGTTCTCAGGGACTTCTGGATTCATGGGGGTAAACTGTCTAAAGGCTTCCATTAATCTAAGTAAGCAGCTGGACTCTGCCTTTCCCTGTACGACCGAATATACCTTAGCCAAATTGGTGGGCTTGTGAGCTGCAGCCCGGAGACCCACCATCAGAGTCTGGTGATAAATGAGTAGCCTTCCCCTACCTTCTGCAATGTTGTAGTCCCATTCGTCCTGTGGAGGTCTGGTTAGGGGGAAAGTCGCATTAATGAGGCCAGGGTTAGATGTCGGCTGACCGTCGTCTCCGGGAACCAGCTTTCTTGCTTCTAATTGGATCCTCTCTCGCTCCTCTGTAGTGAACAGGATGCGGAGGAGCTGCTGACAGTCGTCCCAGGTGGGCTTAGGGGTTATAGGGAAGCAAAAAGTTCCTTCGGTTGGCCATCCAATGCTGAAGGTTGGCCATTCAGAGCGGCAGAGGGTTATTAATTTTCCCCTCCGGATGTCTAGACTCAAATTCTGTCCTCTGGTTCTAACATCCCTGAAGTTAGCAATGAGGAGAGAAAGGGGAGTGCTTTGAGATTGGCCCATCTGTATCCGATCGGTCTCAGGGACGACCTGTTGACTTGGGGTCTGGTGGGCTTGGGGGGATCCCGGACAAGTGCCCAAATGATATGCCCCAATTCGAGAGACCCCCCGAAAACAAACTGCCAGAGTCCAGAGTCAAAGCCAAGCGGCAAGGGTCGTTTATTGCAGGTTCGAACCCAGTCCTCAGCGCACTCATTGCCGGTGACGCTAAGAGGCCTAGTATCGACATTTTAACAATATTTGTTCTTCCTACCCAGGAGCATGAAATCTTTTCCCTTTTTTTGTGTCTTCTTCAATTTCTGTCATAAGCTTTCTATAGTTTTCAGCATATAGATTTTTCACCTCTTTGGTTAGATTTATTCCTAGGTATTTTATGGTTTTTGGTGCAACTGTAAATGGGATTGATTCCTTGATTTCTCTTTCTGTTGCTTCATTGTTGGTGTATAGGATTGCAACCGATTTCTGTGCGTTGATTTTATATCCTGCAACTTTGCTGAATTCATGAATCAATTCTAGCAGTTTTTTGGTGGAATCATTTGGGTTTTCCATATAGAGTATCATGTCATCTGAGAAGAGTGAAAGTTTGACCTCCTCATGGCTGATTTGGATGCCTTTTACTTCTTCCTATTGTCTGATTGCAGAGGGTAAGACTTCCAATACTATGTTGAATAACAGTGGTGAGAGTGGACATCCCTGTCTTGTTTCTGACCTTAGGGGGAAAGCTCTCAGTTTTTCCCCATTGAGGATGATATTAGCATTGGGTTGTTCATATGTGGCTTTTATGATCTCAAAGTATGCTCCTTCTATCCCTACTTTTTTGAGGGTTTTTATCAATAAAGGATGCTGTGTTCATCAAGACATTATGGTACTGGCACAAGAACAGACACTCAGATCAATGGAACAGAATAGAGAACCCAGAAATGGACCCACAAATGTATGGGCAACTAATCTTTGACAAAGCAGGAAAGAATATCTAATGGAATAAAGACAGTCTCTTCTGAAAGTGGTGCTGGGAAAACTGGACACCAGCATGCGGAAGAATGAACCTGGACCACTTTCTTACACCATACACAAAAATAAACTCAAAATGGATGAAAGACCTCAATGTAAGACAGGAAGCCATCAAAATCCTCAAGGAGAAGCAGGCAAAAACCTCTTTGATCTTGGCCGCAGCACCTTCTTACTCAACACGTCTCTGGAGGCAAGGGAAACAAAAGCAAAAATGAACTACTGGGATCTCATCAAAATAAAAGGCTTATGTGCAGTGAAGGAAACAATCAGCAAAACTAAAAGGCAACCAACAGAATGGGAGAAGATATTTGCAAACGACATATTAGATAAAAGGGTTAGTATCCAAAATCTATAAAAAACTTATCAAACTCAAC
This sequence comes from Felis catus, assembly GCF_018350175.1. Lineage (NCBI taxonomy): Eukaryota > Metazoa > Chordata > Mammalia > Carnivora > Felidae > Felis > Felis catus. The sequence goes on from NC_058368.1 coordinate 83,459,154, forward strand.
ACCCAAAAAACAAATAATCCAGTGAAGAAATGGGCAAAAGACATGAAGAAACACTTCTACAAAGACATCCAGATGGCCAACTGACACATGAAAAAATGCTCAACGTCACTCATCATCAGGGAAATACAAATCAAAACCATAATGAGATACCACCTCACACCTGTCAGAATGGCTAACATTAACAACTCAGGCAACAACAGATGTTGGCATGGATGCGGAGAAAGAGAATCTCTTTTACATTGTTGGTGGGAACACAAGCTGGTGCAGCCACTCTGGAAAACAGTATGGAGGTTCCTCAAAAACTACAAATAGAACTACTCTACGACCCAGCAATTGCACTAGTTAATATTTATCTAAGGGATACAGGTGTGCTATTTTGAAGGGACACATTCAGCCCCAGGTTTATAGCAGCACTATCAACAATAGCCAAAGTATGGAAAGAGCCCAAATGTCCATCGAAGGATGAATGGATAAAGATGTGATATATATATATATATATATATATTCCTCGGCAATCAAAAAGAATGAAATCTTGCCATTTGCAACTACCAGGATGGAACTGGAGGGCATTATGCGAAGTGAAATTAGTCACAGAAAGATAAATATCATATGAATTCACTCATATGAGGACTTTAAGAGACAAAACAGATGAACGTAAGAAAAGGGAAACAAAAATAATTTAAAAACAGGGAGAGGGACAAAACAAAGAGACTCATAAATATGGAGAACAAACTGAGGGTTATGGGAGGGTTGTGGAAGGGGGAATGGGCTAAATGGGTAAGGGGCACTAACGAATCTACTCCTGAAATCATTGTTGCACTATATGCTAACTAATTTGGATGTCAGTTAAAAAAAATAAAGAAATACAAGTTAGAATAAAAAAAAGAAATTACAAATTCAATAGAAAACACTAATATCAGACCTGATCTAACAGAGAAAGAACTTGTGAGCCAAAAATAATTTGAAATTATCCAGTGAGAACAGAAAAAAAAAATAAAACAAAAAGAATGACAAAAAATGAAGACATCCTATGTGAGTTATGGGAAATTGTGAAAAAAACAACAAAACAATGTATACATTATTTGGTGATCCCAGAATGAAAATAAAGAGAGAGGGGCAGGAAACTTCATCTAAGTTCATGATTATTATGAATCTCCAAACGTTTTATTCAGTAACTTAAATAATAAAATATTAATCAATTTATTTTATTTTATTTTTTAAAGTTTATTTATTTTTGAAACAGAGAGAGACAGAGCATGAATGGGGGAGGGTCAGAGAGAGGGAGACACAGAATCCGAAACAGGCTCCAGGCTCTGAGCTGTCAGCACAGAGCCTGACGCAGGGCTCGAACTCATGGACCGTAAGATCATGACCTGAGCTGAAGTCGGCCGCTTAACCGACTGAGCCACCCAGGCACCCCAATATTAATCAATTTAAAATAAAACTGTTAAAATTGAACAGAGGAAGTTTTAAAGCTTGAAGGGAAAAATACATTTACAAGGAATCCTCATAAAGCTGTCAGTGAATATTTCAGCAGAAAACTTGCAGGCCAGATAAAGTTATAAAATATCCAAAGTGCTAAAAGGAAAAAAAAACTGCTAACCAAGAAAACTGTACCCACCAAATGTATCTTTCAAAAATGACCATGATAAAGACTTAACAAGACAAAAAAAAAAAAAATGTTCAGGGGCTTATTACCACTACCCCTTCCTTATAAGAAAAGCTGAAAGGACATCTTTAAGTTTAAATAAAAGAACACTAATAAGAAACTTGAAAACATCTGGAAGTATAAAAGTTCTAAAGATAATCATATATTCAAGGTTAAAGTACTCTAATATTGTAGTATGATAGTGTATTATCAATTAATTCTAGTATAAAAGTCAGAGGAATAGTGCCTGGGTGTCTCAGTCAGTTAGGTGTCCAATTCTCGATTTCAACTCAGGTCATGATTTCACCGTTGGTGAGTTTGAGCCTCATATCGGGCTCTGTGCTGATAGCATGGAGCCTGCTTGGGATTCTCTCTCTCGCTCTTTCTCTGCCTCTCCCTTGCTAATGCTCTCTCTGTCTCTGTCTCTGTCTCTCTCACACACACAAAATAAATGCATAAAACTTTAAAATTAAAAAAAAATAAAGGAAAATTAAAAAAATAAATACAACTACTATAATTCAATAATAAATATATAATATAAAAAGAGGTAAGTTGTGATATATAAAACATATGAAAAATGGTACTAAAAACGGTAGAGTATTTCTATGCAAATATAGATAAGTTTTCATTACCTTAACATAGACTGGTATAACTATAGGATATTTTATATTAGCCTCAAGGTAAACACAAAACACAAACTTACAAATGATCAATAACAACAACAACAACAACAAAAGTGAACCAAAGTACACTGAGATGTAAAATCATCATTCACAAAGGAAGACAGAAAGAGAAGAAAGTACAAAATAAGAAAGATCAGGAGAAAAAAAAAATGAATGAGATAGGAGTAGTAAGTCCTTAAGTATAAATACTTATTTTAAATATGAATGTATTAAATTCTTTGATAAAAAAAACATAGAGTCACTAAATGGATTAGATAAAAGATTGAGCTATATGCTGCCTACAAAACACTCACTTCAGCTTTAAGAAAACATGTAGGTTCAAAGTGAATGGAAGGAAAAAGTTATTCCATGCAAATGGAAACCAAAAGAGAATAGGGGAAGCTATAATTATATTAGACAAAATAGATTCTAAGTAAGAAAACCGAATAAAGGCACACAACAGGTCAACATACAATATACAGGAAATAATCATTCAATACTATATAACTGGTAAATATATATGCACCTAACATTGGAGCAACCAAATATAGTAAGTAAATTCTAAGAGAAAAAGGGAGAAATAGACGACAATACAATAATAGTAATAGACTTAAGTAAACCATTCAACAATGGAAACATTGTCAAGACAGAAATTCAATATGGAAATATTGCACTTACACAATGCTTTAGAACAAAAAACTTAGTAGACAAATCCCAGACAATCCAAACACAGTAATACAATACACATTCTTCTCAAACACACACAAAATATTTTCCATAAGCAAGTCTTACTAAAGTTAAGAAGATTAAAATCATAACAAATATTATTTCTGACCACTATGGTTTGAAACAGAAATCAACAATATGAGGAAATCCGGAAAACTTACAAATATGTGAAAACTAAATGACACACACATAAAAACCAATGGGCAAAGGAAGGAATCAATTGTGAAATCAAGGAATATCACAAAACAAGTTAAAATGGGAAAACAACATACCCAAACCTATGGGATGCTGGAAAAGAAACTTAAGGGGAATTTTCTATCAATAAATGCATGTATTAAAACCTTATAGAGAGTGATGTCATTAAGATGGCAACACAAGTTATTTCCAAGTCACTTTCTTTCACAAACACAACAAACAACTATTCATGGAGAAAATACCACTGAGAGAATCTTAAAACATGGGGGTGAAGTTGAAACACCCCCCTGTACCATAAAGACAGAGAAAACTACATTAGAAAGATAAGAGAAGCAGCTACATTCTGACTGCATTGTCCCTCACCCAAGCCAGTGCAGCACTGTACTGAAAGGGCTCTCCTAAATCTATCAGTCACCCAGTGGGAAAAGAAAGTGCACAGTTGACACCCAGCTCCCCAGTTTTTGAAGTTATTTCTTGAGATCCTTTACCCTGGTCTTGCACCACAGGGATTGTAGGGAAATTTATGGGGCTTAATTACTGAAAATCTGGTTGTGATGGAGAAGGGTGGGAGAATAACAACAATCAGCACTCAGATACTAGCACAACAACTTCCTACCTGCTATGCCCAAGTAAAAGTTCCAACCACAAAGTATGTTCATCTGGAGAGATAAAATGGAGATGCAGTCTAACCAAAGAACTAACTGGATGGGGTTCATGTCTGCCTGATTGAGGCCCTGAGACAATAGCCTTTCTAGATCTGGAGGCTTGTCATTCCACATCAAAGGAAGGGAGCTGAGTCATAGCCTGGGAATCTTCTGAGTGTAACTCCCGGCCCCATATGACAAGAAAGCCTGGCTGTAACACCTTGAAATTGTGTAGCCCAGCAACATTCAAGCAGAGAGTATGGTAGGCAGAGATTATTTCCACATAGTAAAGCCAGTGGCACTGTTCAACCAAGGAATTTGGAGAGTGATATGGCTTGAGTCAAGACCATAAACAAAGAGCCTTTGGGGGCTATGGGTCAGTTCCCTCACTCTGCCCAGTGAGGGGAGGTAATTCATAGCCTCACCCATTGTTGAGTATAGCTCTACACTCCTCTGGACAGGTAAGCCTGACTGGGAACATTTGGAAGGTAACTTGGAACTGGTCTTCCCATTCTGCTCTTGTAGAGGAACTAAATCGAGTACCACTCACCAATCAATTTAGCTCCAGGCTTCACCCAAACAGAGAGATTGGCTAGAACACCTGGAAAACTGTGTAACTCAAAATACTTGCATACAGAGTATAATAGTCCTAGCTTATTATATTCACCACAACTTCAGTTGCCCCATTTGGCCAGGTTATTTAGAGGCATGTGTCAGCTTTATTCAAGACAACAAAGATCCTTGGCAGCCTTGGAGCCAGTTTTCTGCTCTACCTGGCTAAGAATCTAATTTTAAGCCCTACTTTTGAAAAGGGCCTTCAGCCCATCTGACCAGATGACTTAAGCAAAGTACATGGAAAGTTGCTTAGCCCACCCAATAACCCTGCTTAGAGTGCCAATTGAACTCAAAACACAGTCTATGGCTTTTCACCATCTGTAAGGCAAAACCTTAAGTTCTTTCTGCCAGGAAATTGAGTCTACCATCTTGACTTACTTGACTTCCCAAACAACCATCCATGTAGGCTCTGGGTTCCATTTGAGTGTTTTGCCAGTTAATCATAGCCCTGACTATTATTGAGTGTAGTACCAAGTTCCCAAATCCAGTAATGCTGACCAGAAATGAAGACCAACACTGAACCCATTCTACAGCCTTGCTAGACAGAGATACTACGAACAATTCTATCCAACTATTCTCAGCAGCAGCACACAACCACTGATCTAAAAGTTCAGGCAGCAGCCTTTCCCCAAAATAGATCCTGATAGCAAGCCCTACTTGCCCAGGAACACTACTAGCAGAATTGTTCAAAACCTGAACGGAGCTAACTGCTGAAAAACTGTCTCTGCCAAAATGAATCTGGAAAATCTGGAAAAGGAGACTTCTTTCTCACATGTGAAGATAATAACTTAGGAAATCAACTCTAATAAAAAATCAAGAATCGTGAAAAGTCAAGCAACCATTACAACACACACACACACACACACACACACACACACCCCTAACATATCCCTGTAACAGATTATAAAGAAATGGATATCTCTGAATGGCCGAAGAATTAAACATAATCCTTTTAAAGTTTAGTAAACCATAAGAACATACACACAACTAAACACAACAGAAACACAGTGCATTAACAAAAGAAGTTCACCAAAAAAGAGAAATCATAAAAAAAGAAAAATAGAACAGGAAAATACAATCACTGACCTAAAGAATAAAATAATGAACTTCAAAATAATACTTGACCATGTAGAAAAAAGAATCAGTGCCCTAGACAACAGGACATTTTAAATTATCCAGTTAGAGGAACAAAAAGAAAAAAAGAATAAAAAAAAAAGTTAAGGAAAGCCTACAGAACTTATGAGACATAGTCAAAAGAAGCAGTGTCAACATTATGAGAATTCCACAAGGAAAAGAGTAAGAAAAAGGAATATAAAGCATATTTAAAGCAATAAGGATTGAAAATTTCCAAAATATAGGGACAGAAATGGACATTCAGATCCAATAAGCCCAACTAATTTGAATCCAAAGACGGCAACACCATGACAGAAATGAATAAATGGAAAACAAGAAAACAATAGAAAAAATAATGAAACCAACAGACGATTTTTAAATAGATAAAATTGACACGTTTTTAGCTAGATTAAACAAGTACATAAGGGAGATGACCCAAATCTACAAAATAATAAATTGAAGCAGACATTACAACTACCACAAAAATGCAAAACATCATAAGAAGCTACCATGTACAGCTACATGCCAACAAACAGGGCAGCCTAGAGGAAATTGAAATGTACTGGAAACATACAAAATACCAAGGCTGAATCATAAAGAAATAGAAATTTTGAATGGTGAAGTTATTAGTAAAAGGAGATTGAATGTGTGATAAAAAAAATTCTAATGAAAAAATTCCAGAACCAGATTGTTTCAATAGGTGAATTTTATTAAACATTTAAAGAAGACTCCATGCCAATCCTTATAAAACTTTTCCAAAAAATTGAAGAAGGAATACTCCCAAACTTATTTTGTGAGGCTAGTATTACCCTGATATCAAAGTCAGAAAAGAATATTACAAGAAAACTACAATACAATACAGAAAAATATTTAAAAAACTCATTAAAAAATCATTCACCATGACCAAGTGGGATTCATAACTAGTATTCAAGAATATTGCAGCATATGCAAATCAGTAAGTGTGGCACATCACATTTATAGAATGAAAAAAATCACATGATCATTTCAATAGAATAAAAAAGTATAGGACAAAATTCATCGTCCTTTCATAATAAAAACTCTCAATGAGGTAGGTTTAGAAGAAACATACTTCAACATAATAATGGCAATATATGACAAACCCAAAGCTAACATCATACTAAATGGTGAAAGACTGAAAGTTTTTTCTCTAATGAGGAAGAAGGCAAAGATGTCCCCTTTCTTTATTATTTATTATAGTACTGGAGTCCTACACAGTGCATTCAGTAAAAAGATATAAAAGATATCACAATTGGAAAGGAAGAAGCAAAATGATCTCTTTGCAGATATCATGAGTTTACATACAAAAAACCAGTAAGTCTCCATAGAAAACTGTTAAATCTAATCAATGTGGTGAGGATGCAGAGAAAGGGGAACACTTTTGCACGGTTGGTGGGAATGCAAACTGGTGTAGCCACTCTGGAGAACAGTTTGGAGGTTCCTCAAATAAAAATAGAACTACCCTATGTCCCAGCAATTGTGCTACTATGTATTTATTCAAAGGATGTGAAAATGCTGATTCATAGGGGCATGTGTACCGCAATGTTTATACCAGCGGTATTAACAATAGTCAAATCATGGAAAGAGCCCAAATATCTATCAACTGATTAATGGATAAAGAAGATATATAAATACAGATATAGGTGATATATAGATAGATATACATGATATAGATACAGGCATAGATATAAATGTAGATGATATAGATGCAGATATAGATATTGATATAATGAAATACTACTTCACAATCAAAAAGAATGAAATCTTGTATTTGCAACAATGTGGATAGAACTAGGGTGTATTATGCTAAGTAAAATTAGTCTGTCAGAGAATGACAAATATCATACGATTTCACTCATATGTAGAATTTAAGGAACACAACAGATGATTATGGAAAGGGAAGGGAAAATAAGATAAAAGCAGAGAGGGAGGCAAACCATAAGAGACTCTTAAATACAGAGAAAAAACTGAGGGTTGCTGGAGGGGAGGCGGTTGGGGGGATGTGCTAAATTGGTGATGGGTATTAAGGAGGACACTCATTAGGATGAACACTGGGGGTTGAATGTAAATAATGGATCAGTTTTCTACTCCTGAAACCGATACTACACTGTACATTAACGAACTTTAATTAGAAAGAAGAACTACCACATGATCCAATAATCACATTTCTGGGTATTTACTCAAAGAACACTAAAACTCTAATTCTAAAGGATATATGCAGCCTTATGTTTATTGAAGCATTATTTACAATAGCCAAATTGTGGGAGCAGCTTAAGTGCCCATTGATAGATGAATGAATAACAAAAATGTGGTATATATTTATACAATGGAATATAATTCAGCCATAAAAAGAATTAAAATCTTGAAATCTGCAACAGCATGTGTGGATCTAAACAGTATAATGCTAAGCAAAATAAGTCAGTCAGGGAAAGACAGATACCATACTGTTTTCCTCACATGTGGAATTTAAAAACACATGCTAAATGGGTAAGGGCACTAAGGAATCTACCCCTAAAATCATTGTTGCACTATATTCTAGCTAATTTGGATGTAAATTTTAAAAAATAAAAAAATAAAATTAAAACAAAAAACAAAGAGGCAAACCAAAAAACAGACACTTAACTTTTGAGAACTAATACATGGTTACCTAATAGATGGGGAGATTCTGGGAGTTGAGGTGAAACTGGTAAAGGGGGTTAAGAGTACACTTATCTCAATGAGCAATGAGTAATATATGGAATTGCTGAATTACTATATTGCACACCTGAAATGAATATAGCACTGTATGGTAACTAAACGGAAATAAAATTTTAAACAACAAAAAAAGAAAAATGATTAACAAAATGAAAAGGCAACTAACGGTATGGGAAAGACTATTTGCAAATCATTTTTCTGACAAGGCTTAATATACAAAATATATAAATAAAGCATAAAATGTAATAGTATGAAACATAATATAAAAAAATGAACAGACGTGAATAGTTTTTTTTTCTTTTCTTAGAAAGGTATATGAATGGGCAACAGGTACATGAAAAAGTGCTCAACATCACTAATCATTACGGAAATAAAATGAAAATCAACCCACAATGAGATATCACCTTGCACCCCTAGAATAGCTATTATCAAAAAGATAATAGATTAAAAAAAGAAAACCTACGGGCAAGGATGTGCAGAAAAGAGAACCGTATTCACTTTTCATGAGATTGCAAATTGATATTGCGACTACGGAAAACAATAAATTGAAAATAGCACTACCATGTAATCTGGCAATCCCACTTCTGGTAATATATTCAAAGGAAATACACTATGTCAAAGAAATACCTGTACCCCTATGTTTATAGCAGGATTATTTACAATAGTCAAAACAGGGAAATAACCAAAGTTCCCATAACAGAAATAGATAAATAGGGAACTGACACACAATAGAAAATATCAACAAAATTAAACGTTCTCTTTTTATTTTTTTTTTCAACGTTTATTTATTTTTCGGACAGAGAGAGACAGAGCATGAATGGGGGAGGGGCAGAGAGAGAGGGAGACACAGAATCGGAAACAGGCTCCAGGCTCTGAGCCATCAGCCCAGAGCCCGACACGGGGCTCGAACTCACTGACCGCGAGATTGTGACCTGGCTGAAGTCGGACGCTTAACTGACTGCGCCACCCAGGTGCCCCGAAATGTTCTCTTTTTAAAAGTGGCATACAAACTGGAAAATTTAAATAAGAAAAACTAAGAAAACAGAGGGAAGTCTGAAATAATAAAATCAGAAACAAAAGAGAAACAATTACAACTGATACTTCAAAATAAATAGGATAAAGAGACTACCATAAACAGTTATTTGCCAATAATTAAAAAATCTAGAAGAAATGGATAAGTTCAAAGAATCAAACAACCTCTCAAGACTAAGCCAGAAATAAATATAAATTATGAACAGAAAAATATCAAGGAGATTAGTTAAATCATTAAAAAAAAAAAAAACAAAACACAGATACACCCGGAGTAGTTGGCTTCACTGGTAAATTACATAAAACATTTAAAGAAGAATTAATGTCAATCTTTCTCAAATAAATACATGCCCCACAAATTGAAAAAAGAAGGAACACTGCCAAATTTATTCTGCTTCACCAGCATAACCCTAATACCAAATTTGGATGAACATACTATAGACAACATAGGCTGATATCCCTAATGAACATAGATGCAAAAATTCTCTACAAAATACTATGAAACATAATTCAAGAATTTATTAAAATGATATACATTGTAATCAAATGGCGCTTATGCCTGTGCTGCAATAATTGTTCAAAACATCCATATAAGTAAATGTGATAGGCCACATTATTAAATCAAATATAAAAGTAATATAATCATCTCAATGGATACAAAGAAACACAACGTTTGACAAAAACATCATTGCATGATAAAAATCCCTGATAGATTGAGCATAAAAGGAACATACCACAAAATAATAAAGGGGATACATTACAAACCCCTGCTAACAATATACTTCATGGAGAAGATATAAAAGATTAGAAACGAGAGCAGTGTATCCACTTTGACTACTCTTATTAAACGTTGTAGTGGAAGACAGCTAGAGCTATCAGTCAAAGCAATCAATCAATCAATCAATCAATATTGGAAGGGACAAAGTAAATTTTCACTATTTAGTGATACTATAATCTTCATATTGAAAATAAAAGATTCACTAAAACAATTGGACATAATTAACATATTCAGTAAGTTTTCAGGATATAAAATCAATACAAGGAATCAATTGCATTACTATAACTAACAAAACATATGGAAACAAAAATTTTACAGTTCCCATTCACAGTTGCACCAAATTAAAATAAAATACCAAGAAATGTATTTAACCAAGGAAATGAATTTTATGTCTGATGAAAACTAGAAGACTTTGCTAAAAGGCATTGAAGAAGACACCATGTGTTCGTGGAATAGGAAAGGTAATATTGCTAAAATGTCCATGCTACATAAACCCACCTATAGATTCAACAAAATTCCTATGAAAATCATAATTGCATAGAAAAAAACAATGTCAAAATTATATGGAACTACAAAACACCCTGAATAGCAGAAGCAATCATGAATAAGAATAGTAAAACTGGAGGCATCACACTTTCTTATTTCAAAATATATTACAAATCTGTAGTAATTTAAGTAGTATGGCACTGTCATAAAATAAACACACAGACCAAGGGAACATAATAGAGAGCCCAGAATTAAACCCCACAAATAATTTTTTAATTAGTATTGTACAAGTGGCCAAGAATATTCAATGGGAAAAATATAGTCTCTCTAACATATGGTGTTGGGAAAAGTGGATAACCATTTACAGAAAAATAAAATTGGACCTATATCTTATACCACTCACAAAAATTACTTGAAAATTATGAAAGACTTAAACATAAGGCCTGAAATTGTAGAACGTCTGGAAGAAGAAATAAGGAAGAAGATCCTTGGCCTTTGTCTTGGCAATGACCTTTTTAAAATATAAAACCTAAAGCAAAACAACCACAATAATAAATTAACAAGTGGGATTCCATCAAACATAAAGCTTCTATACTATAAAATAAATGATCAACAACAACAAAAAAAGGCAATCTAAAACATGGGAGAAAATATTTACAAAATATATATTAGATAATGGTCTAATATCCAAAATTAATAAAGATGTCATACAACTTAATAACAACCCTCCCCCAATCTGATTAAGAATGGGGAGAGGAATTAAATAGAAATTTTTGTTTTTCAAAGAAAGTATCCAAATGGCCCTCAGGTTCATGAAAAGACACTCAACATCACTAGTCATCACCAAAATGCAAATCAAAACAACTGCGCTATTGGTGGGATTGTATCTAGTTCCCATTTACCATACAATTCAGTAACCCCACTTCTGGGTATATATACGAAGTTAATGAAAACAGGTTATCAAAGAGATAGATGTACTCCCATGTTTATTGCATCATTATTCCCAATAACCAAAGTGAAAACATCCTAAATTTCAGCCAACAGATGAATGGGTGAAGAGGATGTGGCATATGTAATTAATGGAATACTATTCAGATATCACAATAAAGGAAATCCTGCCATTTGCAACAACATGAATGACTTTAAGAACATTATACTAATGAGATAAGGCTGCTACAGAAAGACAGATATTGTAAGATATCTGTCACATGTTGAAAGACCAAAAACAAGACAAAACAAAATAAACAACAAAACAACAACAACAAAAGGAAGAAATAGAATGGAACGATGATTATCAGAGGCTATGTGTGGTGGTGGAGGGGTAGAGAATATAAGAGATCCTTAAGGGTATTAACTTGCAAGTAGTAAATAAATAAATTTTGGATATTTAATACATGGCACAGTGATTATAAATAACAGACTATATTATAAATTTTGAACTTAAGAGAATAGATATTGTTTCCACTACTAGAAGAAATAGCGATGTGATGCCACAGGGGTGTTAGCTAATTTTATAACGGGAATATCACAATGTAAATGCATCAAATCAATACATGGTTCCGTTTAAGCTGCACAATGTCATATGCCAATTATATTTCAAAACAAAAATGAAACAATCACATTTACTATACCATTGAAAAATAAATAAATTATAAATAAATCTAACCAAGGACTTGAAAGATGTACATACTTCAAAACGATAAGACATCGGGATGTCTTGCTGGTTCAGTCTATAGAGCATGGAACTCTTTCTTGATCTTAGAGTTGTAATTTCAAGCCCCACATTGGGTGTAGAGATTACTTAAAAATAAAATCTGAAAAAAAAACTATAATACATTGATGAAAGAAAGTGAAGAGGCAACTAAATGGAAAGATACCCATGTTCATGAGTTAGATGAGTTAATGGTTTTTAAATGTCCACGCTTGGGCTCTTTCCATAATTTAGCTATCATTGATAATATTGCTATAAATATCAGCATGCCTGTATCCCCTTGAATTAGTATGTTTTGCATTCTTTGGGTAAATACCTAGTAATACAATTGCTGAACTGTACAGTAGTTCTATTTTTAACTTTTTGAGAAACCTCCAATATGTTTGTACTCATACAACTCAATAGTAAAATAATAATAATAATAATAATAATAATAATAATAAATTTGGGCAAAGATGTGCATAGACATTTTTTCCACAGAAGAAATACAAGTGACCAACAGATAAATGAAAAAGTACTCAGCCTTATTTATAAGGTGACTTTTATCAAAAAATCAACAGATAAATGTTGACAAGGTTGTTGAGAAAAGGATACCCATGTGTGTTGGAATGTAAATTGGTAACCATTATGGAAAATGGTATGAAATTTCCTCAAAAAATAGAACTACCACATGAATCAGTAATCCCTCTTCTGGGTATACATCCAAAGAAATCCAAAGCATTGTCTTGAAGAAATATTTGCATGTCCATGTTCGTTACATCATTATTCACAATAGCCAAGTTAGGTAAACAACCTATGAATTTTTCTATACATTAATGGATAAAATAGATGTTACATATATATAATGTATAGATATTATATATAGTAGATATTTTATGTACATATGACTATAGAATATATATGAACCATAAGTGTGGAGTTATTTCTAGACAATGTATTGTATGCCCTGGGAAAGTTAATGGGGGTAATTTCTGAAACGTCAGCGATGTTCTAGTCTCAAGGCTGTCAAACCTGATAACATGGGAACAGAGACCCATGAACTCCTAGTAGCCAGTTAGGTAACAGACCCACTATAATTGTCTAGCAGACCTTGAAATTGCACATACTTCCTGTGTGGTTTCATGTAAACACCAGATGTGTGTTTGGTTTGTGTCTGGTGGCTCTTTCTGTTTTCCTCCCACGCTTTAGCCTTCTTTGATGTTTATATCTGGTGAACATGAAATAAACAACTATGTGTGTTGCTGCTGCTTCTGCTGTTTCATTGGCAGAGGCAGCCCTGCATGTCTGCTCAGTCTAAGTGTCTGAGAACTTTTTCTTCAGTGTGCAGCTACACGTAAGAATAATGGAAATTTTACCATTTCCAGAAACATGGATGAACCTAAAAGGATTTTATGTTGATTTACATTAGCCAGATGGAAAAAGACAAATAGTATGTGATTTCACTTTTATGTGAAATCTAAATAATTGTTCAACTCAGAAACAGTAGAAGGACAGTTATCAGTCACTGAAAGTGGGGTGGAGGAGATGGGCAGACGCTGGTCAAAGGGTACAAGTCTTCATTATAAGATGAACAAGCTCTGAGTTCTAATGTAAAGACTGGTGACTTTAAATAATAAAAGTTGTGCAATTAAAACTTGTTAAACATGTAGACCTTATGTATTTTCATCATACACACACGTACATACACACACACACACACACACACACACACCCATACATAGCAGTTGTGAGATGATGGATTAACATGATTGTAATAATTATTTTGCAAAGTAAACATATTTTATTGTGTCATTAGCTATCTGTATGTCTTCTGTGGAAAACTGTCCATTCATGTCTTATGCCCATTGTTAATTGGATTATTCACTGTATGGCTGTTGAGTTTTATAAATTCTTTGTATAATTTGGATACTAATCTTTATCAGATATGTCATTTGTAAATGTCTTCTCTCATTCCATAGGTCATGATTTAGTTTTATGATTGCTTCCTTCACTGCGCGGAAGATTTTTCTTTTGGTGAAGTCCTAATAGTTCATTTTTGCTTTTGTTTCCCTTGCCTCAAGAGACATATCTAGAAAGAAGTTGCTATGACCAATGTCAAAGATATTACTGCCTGTATTCTCCTCTAAGATTTTAGTGATTTCCTGTCTCAAATTTAGGTCTTTAATTCATTTTGGAATAGACTTAACTATAGAGAACAAACTGAGGGCTACTCGAAGTGGGAGGTAGGAAGGGGGATGGGTTAAATAGGTCATGGGTATTAAGGAGGGCACTTTGATGAGCACTGGGTGTTGCATGTAAGTGATGAATCTCTAAATTGTACACCTAAAACTAATATAACACTGTTTGTTATCTAATTGGAATTTAAATAAAAATTTGGAGGGAGAAAATGTAAACATAAGTTAAATCATCACATTTCACAATTTAAATAAATACAATCTGTCAATTACAGCTTGTTAAAGCTGAAAAATATTTTTTTTCTAACGTTTTATTTTTTTCCTTCCCCTCCCCCATGTGTTCCTGTTAAGTTTCTCAGGATCCACATAAGAGTGAAAACATATAGTATCTGTCTTTCTCTGTATCACTTATTTCACTTAGCATAACACTCTCCAGTTCCATCCATGTTGCCACAAAAGGCCATATTTCATTCTTTCTCATTGTCACATAGTATTCCGTTGTGTATATAAACCACAATTTCTTCATGAGTTGATGGACATTTAGGTTCTTTGCATAATTTGGCTATTGTTGAAAGTGCTGCTATAAACATTGGGGTACAAGTGCCCTTATGCATCAGCACTCCTGTATCCCTTGGGGAAATTCCTAGCAGTGCTATTGCTGGGTCACAGGGTAGATCTATTTTTAATTTTTGGAGGAACCTCCATACTGTTTTCCAGAGCGGCTGCACCAGTTTGCATTCCCACCAACAGTGCAAGAGGGTCCCCATTTCTCCACATCCTCACCAGCATCTAGAGTCTCCTGATTTGTTCATTTTAGCCACTCTGGCTGGTGTGAGGGTATCTGAGTGTTGTTTTGATTTGTATTTCCCTGATGAGGAGCAACGTTGAGCATCTTTACATGTGCCTGTTGGCCATCTGGATGTCTTCTTTAGAGAAGTGTCTATTCATGTCTTCTGCCCATTTCTTCACTGGATTGTTTGTTTTTCGGGTGTGGAGTTTAGTGAGTTCTTTATAGATTTTGGATACTAGCCCTTTGTCTGAAATGTCATTTGCAAATATCTTTTCTCATTCCGTTGGTTGCCTTTCAGTTTTGTTGATTGTTTCCTTTGAAGTGCAGAAGTTTTTATCTCCATGAGGTCCCAATAGTTCATTTTTGCTTTTAATTCCCTTGCCTTTGGAGATGTGTCAAGTAAGAAATTGCTCTGGCTGAGGTCTGAGAGGTTTTTTCCTGCTTTCTCCTCTAGGGTTTTTGATGGTTTCCTGTCTCACATCCAGGTCCTTCATCCATTTTGAGTTTATTTTTGTGAATGGTGTAAGAAAGTGGTCTAGTTCCAATCTTCTGCATGTTGCTGTCCAGTTCTCCCAGCACCATTTGTACAAAGCTGTAATCATCAAGACAGCGTGGTATTGGCATAAAAACAGAGACATAGACCAATGGAATAGAATAGAGACTCCAGAATTGGACCCACAAAAGTATGGCCAACTAATCTTTGACAAAGCAGGAAAGAATATCCAATGGAAAAAAGACAGCCTCTTTAACAAATTAAAAAGGATTTTTAACATATATTTGTGAAATCTGTAAGTAAAATCTTTAAAGGGTCAACATAAAAAGTGTGGAAAAATAGCACAGAAAAATAAAAGACAAAGTATGTACTATTTACTGTAAAAGAAAGAAAAACTTGTGAAATTAAAAATTTTACCCTTCTCTGAAATTCACCATATTTGTTATTTTAGTTATTATATTTACATTAAGATATTTTAGAATATTTTATACATAATTATTTTAATCATATACTTATAATGGTGTTTCTATCAACTGATTCCCCAGATTTAATTGTGAATGGGTTGCTCTGCCAAGGAAATTATTTTATTAATATTAATATTAATAATTAATGTAAAAGCAAGAAATTCTTGTAAATATTTTTTTGGTGACTGGTTCTCATCCATACCTCCACTTCTATCTCACCTCTAAATCTTCTTGGTTGTATAATTATATCCTTGTTTTCAGGATTTGTGATATCTTTATTCCATTATTTTGTCATACTTAAAAATTACCAAAGAATGTATTTTAGAATTACAAAATTTAAAAAAGTATATTGGAGTTAGTCATATCTGAGTACTTATCATCATCATTGTGAAGTTTGGCAAAATTCATTAAATTCCCTGACTATGGATTCCATATCTGACATTGTGTTTTTTTTCTGAGAATTAATGGAATTTATGCATAAAGTGTTTAGTAATATGTCTGGATCATAGCTGGTATTCATCAGAAAATAACTCTTTTTATCCTAAGTGTTGCCTTGATCAAGACTTCTTGGAGGAAGCACAATTAAATAGTTATAAAATTATGATCATACATTCACCCTAGGTTTTTACTCTCTACATTCTCTGCTAGTTGGAATGAGCACTGGGTGTTGTATGGAAACGAATTTAACAATAAATTATACTTTTAAAAAATCCCTCAGTCAGTTATGCATGGATATTCTTATCCAGGTACTCAAAACTTTTGATTTTTTTAAAATGTTCAGAATATGTAACGTGTAATTTGTAGGTAAACCAAGCTGATTCTTAGTTTATGTTCAGCACATTGCAATAATATATTCTCTGTAACTCTCTTTTAAAAATATCTAAATACTTTAAAATAATGTGTTGTTATAGGTTCTCCAAGTATGTACATATCTATAGTATTGATATCCCATTCTGGTATATGTGCTTAAATTTTTAACATAATTAATAGTAATATTTTGCTCTGTAAATAGTAGGTGAATGCTGTACTAAAGTTTTACTTCCAGCATCTCATTTATTTCCTTTTTTTCCCCTTGGGGCGCCTGGGTGTCTCTGTCAGTTAAGTATGTGACTTCAGCCTGGGTCATAATCTCACAGTTCGTGGGTTTGAGCCTCACATTGGGCTCTGTGCTGACAGTGTGGAGACTGCTTGGGATTCTCACTCTCTTTCTCTCTCTGACCACCCTCCAACTCGTGCTTTTTCTTTCTCTCAAAATAAATAAATGAACTTATTTTTTTTTCTTGAATATAGTTGAAACACACTGTTACATTAATTTTAGGTGTACAACATAGTGATTTCACAAGTTTATACATTATTCTATGTCCACCACAACTATAGCTACTATATGCCAATATATGATGATATTACAATATCATTGCCTATATTCTTTATGCTGTGGCTTTAAAAAAATGTGTATTTATTTACTTTGAGAGAGAGAAGTAGGGAGAGAGAGAGGAGAATACCAAGCAGGCTACACGCTGTCAGTGCAGAGCCTGACATAGGGCTTGAATTCATGAACCGAGAAATCATAACCTAAGCCTAAATCAAGAGTCAGAGGTTTAACCAACTGAGCCACCCAGACAACCTGCTGTGCCTTAATTCCCATGATTTATTCATTGCATAACTGTAAACCTATAACTCTTACTACCCTTTACGCATTTTGCCTACCACCCCCACCCATTTCTCCTCTGGCAACCATCATTTTCTTCTCTGTATATATCTATTCTGCTTTTGTTTGTTTATTCAATCCCTTTTTAAAAAAAAATTTCATATATGAGTGAAATCATATGGTATTTGTCTTTCTCATTCTGAGAAAGATATATATCTATATCTATATCATCTATATTATAACTATATCTTACATCTTTCTTACCCAGTTGTCTATTAATGGGCACTTAGTTTGCTTCCATATCTTGGTTATTATAAGTAATTCTGCAATAAACACTAATCATCAGGAAAAGAAAATCAAAAACACAATCAAATATTACCTTATACATATCAGGATGGCTAAAATCAGAAACAGAAAAAAATAACAACTGTGGGAAAAATGTGAAGAAGATGGAAACCTCATACACTGCTGGTGGGAATGTAAATTTGTACAGTCACTGTGGAAAAACATAAGGATGTTCCTCAAAAAATTAAAAATAGAAAAACCATATTATATAATAATTCCAGTACTGGGTGTTTACCCAAAGAAAATGAAAAAAAAAAGTAATTGAAAATATTCATGCCCTCTTTTGTTTACTGCAGCATTATTTACGATAGGTTAAGTATGGAAGCAATACTTTTATTGATGTAGTCATATGTGAATTAATTTCCTTATGTGCTATTATTAAATGATTTGAATTCTCAGGACCCTCTGCTGGCTCAGTCGGTAAAGCATGTGAATCATGTGAATTTTCAACTTGGGGTTGTGAGTTTAAGCCCCACATGGGATGTAGAGATTATTTAAAAATATAATCTTTTAAATAAATAAATAAATGATTGGAAGTCTCATCACAAACTTTGTTACTATAATTTCCTCACTCATTACTTGGTGGACTGAGATTTGTTCTAAATCAATTTTATCATAAAAGAAATATTGATAATCTGTTTCCTAAAGCATCACATACTTGAAGTTTCTCTTCTTTTCTATTTCTCTTCCCAAACTTGAAAAATGACTTTGCTTATATTAAAACAGCCCACTAATATTTTGATAAATATTGCTTTGTTTTTTTCTATCATTTTATGTTCTTTTTTGTAATATTTATTTCTTTATTTTGAGAGAGAGAGAGAGAGAGAGAGCATGAGCAGTGGAGGGGCAGAGAGAGAGGGAGAGAGAGAATCCTAAGCAGGCTCTTCGCGAACAGATTTCATGAACCATAAGATAGTGACCTGAGCTGAAATTAGGAGTCATATGCTCAACCAACTGAGCCCCCAGATGTCCTTATCATTTTATATTCTTAATGGAATTTCAGAGGTCACTTTAATATGTCTATATATAAATATATATGGGACATTGTTTTTGCCCAATAATTTCCCAAGAATTCTCACTTGTATAGTTACAGTTCCATATTTTTTGCAGGATACATTATGATTTGTTATAGAAAATGCAATATAATATTTTGAAAAACACATCAGAGTATTGTTTTCATTTTATTCATTTATAGTTATATTTTTCAAACATCATACATATGATTTACTTGACACTTTTGGTTGGTTTTCAAAACTATCAATAGATTTTTGATGCTCTACTTTTTTTTCCTGATTTATTTCCTTCAGAAATTTTATGTCTCCTTTTAAGTTCTTAATCACTTTTAGCTATTTTCACTCTTCTTTAGATCTTAACATCACAAAATGGATTTTTAAAATGTAAAAAAATCAAAATCTTACCAAGTGTCTTCTATTTTTAAATATCTTAAAAAATATTTTATTTATTATTGAGAGAGAGAGAGAGAGTGACAGGGAAGGGGCAGAGAGAGAGGGAGACACATTACGTGAAGCAGGCTCCAGGCTCTGAGCTGTAAGCGCACAGCCCGACACAAAGCTGAAACTCACAAAACGTGAGATCATGACCTGAGCCAAAGTCAGATGCTTAACTGACTGAGCCACTCAGGTGCCCTTTACCAGGTGTCTTTTCTGACAGTAATGCAATGAAACTAGGAATCAGTAAAAGTGACACAATAGACAAATTCAAAATATGTGAAAATAAAGTAATCCTCTTTAAAAAATAATTGGGTCAAAAAGAAATCAGAAAGGAGTTTTAAATTATTTTGAGATAAAAACAAAAACAACAGTTACCAAAACTTATCATATGCAGCAAAAGTTGTATTAATGCCTCTGATAAAAAGAGAAAAATTTAGGGGCACCTGGGTGGCTCAGTTGGTTGTGTTCAACTTCAGCTCAGGTGATGAATTCACAGTTTGTGAGTTTTAGCCCCGCATCAGGTTCTGTGCTGACAACTCAGAGTCTGGAGCCTGCTTCAGATTCTGTGTCTCCCTCTCTTCCTGTCCTTCCCCTGCTCATGCTCTGTCTCTTTATGTCTCTTAAAAATAAATAAAATGTAAAAAAAAAATTTTAAATAAAAAATGAGAAAAATTTAAAATAAGCAATTTACACCTTCAATAAGTAGGAAAAAGAAGAAGACAAACTAAACATAAACTTCTTAGAGGGGAATAAATATTAAATAAATGACAAAATAAAATACAGAATACAAAAAATTAAAATTAAAATTAAAAATTGTTTTATTTAAAGAATAAAATAAGCAAACCTTTATTGAAACTATGAAAAAAGAGAAGAGACTAAAACAAATTTAGAATTGAAAGAGGTGATGTTACAATGAATGTTTCCAGAAATAAAAAAAGAATCAAATGGTCAGAAGTTAGATCCTGAGCTTACATCCCATGGACACACCAAGATAACAGCCATATCAATACAGTAACTCTTAAAATGACCCAAGATCAGGAGAAATAGCTGATTATCTTCATTTATAGAAACAAACACAGAGAGCTAGACAAAATGAGGAGACAGAAGAGTTGGATCCAAATGAAAGAACAGGACAAAAAGACAACAAAAGAGCTAAATGAAACCAGAAAAGCAATATGCCTGATAAATAATTTAAAGTAATGGACATAAAGATATTCAGCAGCCTTAAGAAAATAGTAGAGGATCTCACTGATACCTTCAGTGAAGAGACATAAAATATAAAGAAGAACCAAAGGAGAAAAAAATTGAATAACTGAAATAGAAAATACACTAGAGAGAATGAATAACAGATTAGAGGAGGCAGAAGATAAGATCAGGGGCCTGGAGAACAGGATAATGGAAAGAAAACAAGCTTAACAACAAAAAGAAAAAGGAATAATAAAACATGAGAAGAGGTTAAGAGAACTCAGCAAGATCATCTACTGTAATATCACTGTCATTATAGGTATCAGAGATGGGTAAGTGGGGGGAGGGGTGTGCATAAAACGTATTTGAAGAAATAAGAGCTGAAAATGTTCCTAATCTGGGGAATGAAATAGACTTTCATATACAGGAGGCATGGAGAACCCTCAACTAGATGGCTTCACAGGTGAATTTTAACAAATATTTAAATTTTTTGAATGTTTATTTATTTTAGAGAGAGAATAAGGGAGCACAAGCTTGGGAGTGGCTGAGAGAGAGGGGGGCAGAGGATCTGAAGTGGGCTTCATGTTGACCAATGCAGGGCTTGAACTCACAAACTGTGAGATGATGCCCTGAGCCAAAGTTGGATGCTTAGACTGAGCCACCCAGGTGCCCCTGAATTTTAACACATTTTTAAAGAAGTGTTAATACTTATTCTTTTCAAACTATTGCACTAACAACAACAAAAAAAAAAAAAGAGGAAGGAATGCTTGCAAAAATGTTTTACAGGCTGGCATTACTTTAGTACCAAAACCAGATAAAGATACTATGAAAAAAGAAAACTACAGGCCAATATGTCTGTTAGATATAGGTGAAACAATTCTTAACAAAATATTAGCAAACTAAATCCAACAATACCTTTAAAAAAATCATTAAACACAATCATGCAGGATTTACTATAGGGATGCAACAGTTCAATATTTGCCAATTAATCAATACAATATATCACATTAACAAAAGAAAGGATTAAAATAATGAAATTATCTCAATTGATGCAGAAAAAAACATTTGGCAAAGTAAGCATCCATTCATGATAAAAACTCTCAACAAAGTAGTTTAGAGGGAACATATCTCAGTATAATAAAGGCTATATGTGAAAAGCCCATAGCTAACATCATATTCAATGGTGAAAAACAGGACTTTCCTTCTAAGATCACAAATAAGAGTAGGATGTCCAAATCAGCACTTTTATTCAACATAGTATCAGAAGTCCTAGCCATAACCATCAGACAAGAAAAAGACAAAGATTTCCAATTGGTAAGAAAGAAATAAAACTTTCACTATTTACAGATGACATGATACTATATGTAGAAAACCTGAAAACTCGTCCTCCAAACAAAACAAAACAAAACAAAACAAAACAAAACAAAACAAAACAAAAAAACCCTACTAGAATTGATAAATGAATTCAGTAAAGTATTAGGATATAAAATCAATGTGGAGAGATCTGTTGCATTTCTATACACTAATGAAGCAGGAGAAAAAAATTAAGAAAGCAATACCATTTACAGTAGTGTCCAAAACAATAAGATAACTAAGAATAAACCTAACCAAAGAGGTGAAAGACTTATGCTCTGAAACTGTAAAACATCCATGAAACAATTGAAGAGGACACAAAGAAATGGAAACATATTCCATACTCATGAATTAAAAGAACACATGTAGTTAAAATGTAGTATAGACCCAAAGCAATCTACACATATAATGTAAGTCCAATCAAAATACCAATAGCATTTTTCACAGAGCTAGAACAAACAATCCTAAAATTTGTATGGAACCACAGAGAACCCTGAATAGTGAAAGCAATCTTAAAACAAAAAAACAAAAAAACAAAACATTAAAAAAGGAACAAAGCTGGAAGAATCACAAGATATAATATATCACAAGATATATTACAAAGCTTAAGTAATCAAAATACAATGGAAATGGCACAAAAAAAGACACATACTCAATGGAACTAACTAAAGAGTCCAGAAATAATTCCACATAGCATTATTCACAATAATGGTGCAGAGCTGGGGAAATTCCACATAGCATTATTCACAATAAGGTGCAGAGCTGGGGAAAATTGGAGATATGTTGGTCAAGAGTAAAACATTCTAGTTTTGATGTTTCAATAGCCTAGAAATCTAATTGTCTGAATTATGGTTATGATTATGAGTATATAACAATACTGTATTGAATACCATAAATTTGCCAAGCGAAATTTCAGATGATCTGATCACCAATAAAAAAATAAACTTTATTAGGAGAGGGGATTTTAATTATTTTGGCTATAGTGATCATTTTACCATTTTAATGCATATTAAAGTCTACATGCTACTACATAGTTATTGTTTTAAAAATATTTTATTTATTTATTTATTTATTTATTTTTAAATATTTTAAAATAAAAGCAAAATTAAATTACAAGAAGACATTTTCAGAAACAAAAATGAATGCATGATTCTTTGCCACTCATTGAAAGAACAATTATGTTTAAAACATATATATACAAGAAGCAAGGGATTGGAAATGAAGACACAGTCAAGTTTTAGAAGCTGGAAAGCAGAATGGCTGATATTTAACTATTACATCTAGAATGCCAAAAGCTAAGCTGACAATCAGGAAAATTCAGAAACAAGTTAAAGCCTGCCAGAAGAACACCTCCAGTGGCTTGAAATTGGAGTGACCAGTTATGTCTAAACACTATAGGTAAAACTGAAACAGAGGCTTGGATAAAAACCTGTTCGCGTCCAAATATTCTTACATCATCAAGTTGGAAAACTGTTCCATCCCTACTTAGCACAGCACTAGAACTTTACTTAATGTGATGTGAAACCCAAGGGATCTGGTTTTGGAAAAAATACGCATGGTATAGATGTATAATGGAACATTGACATGCCAGATTGTGAGAAACTAGCTCTTTTTAGTTCTGCAGATGCTGGAAGTCCTGAGAGAGACACCTCCCAGGAGAAACAAATCACTGCAAAACAAACAAACAAACAAACAAACAAACATACAGACAAAACCCAGAGATACTGGCATTTGGGGTTTCCAACTCATTGTATTACTGAATCATAGTTTAGTGAAGCTTCCGGTTATTGAGACTTACTTTGGCCCAGACACCTTTGCATCAGCAGAGAGCCAGTGAAGATTTTCTAAAATTAAAAAAAAAAAAAACAGAAATCAAAACAAATAAGTAGGAGAAAAAAGGACATGGAGAATGCAGTGAACAAAGTCACTCAAAATAAATCAAAGAAGGAACAGTGATTAATATGCTCATAAAGATAATAGGTATTAGCTAGAACCTGATGTTATAAAAACAAAATTAGAGGAATAAAATAACATAATTATAAAATATCATAATATTTAAATTATGGCAGTGGAGACAACAATACAGAACTAAAAGGCAAATATAAAGACAAGGTGAACATCGAAAATAAAATTAGAGGTTCATTTTGAGAAAAAAAAGCAAATAATAGGAATTTAAGAAGAAAAGAATAGGAAAAAATTGCTCCAATAAAATGAGGGAGAAAATCAAGAAGGAGGAAAACATAAGACTGAGAGAACAAGGAATCCAGGGAAGTGGGTAGGTGGTGAGGAGAATGAAGAAGGAGCTCTGTGCAGGTAAGCTAGGTCAAGTGGTCTGAGTGGGAGCAGGAAGACCAAGATTGTAGAAAGGTGGTCTGAGTGAGAGCAGGAACACAGAGGTTGTAGAAAAAATTGGGAGAACTCTGAAGTATTCACAATTTCTAGAGAATAATTACCAAGAGGAAATGTATACCTATGGCAGTGAAGCAAATAAAAATTAACTAACCAAAATAAGATCTAATGAATTCTAGGAAGAAAAAAAAAGCATGTCTTTAAGGAAATGCAGCCACAGTGCTAATGACTCACTTGTCAACATGTATACTGTCTTAATAATATAAACGCTGAATTTTAGTTTGACAAAGTCAGTGGAGTTATAACTTTCTTAGGCTGATGGGTGAATAAGTGCATATGTGTACAGAGTCCAGAAGAAGGGAAAAGAGCTAAATCTACATCACTGGTAGTGGAACTTACACTTTTATGTCCCTATGGACTCTGAAAACAGTGCTAACGAACTAGATGACAAAGGTAGGACTTCCTGTACTGCAAGGAGTAAAACTCACAGACTGCAACCATACTGCATTATAAGCCGTGTGAAGGAAAAGCTTTTTTTTCTCCACTATGCTATAATCTAGCCCCTAGTACAGTATGTAATATCTGTGCATGTGCACCTCACAGACCTCATTGCCACCCACTGTAGTTCTTCAGCAGGACGCTGGTGGTAAAAAACATTGTGCTTAAGTAAAACATATTAGTCTAAGGCAAATTATTTTCAATTTTGAATGTTCATATTACAAGAGAAACCCCTTAGTGACAGCTTAATGAGGTAACCTCTGTCATGGAATAAGATAATGTGCATTCATTTTTAAATTATAAGGAATGTTCAACAGTATCTTAAGTGCATATGCTAGAATGGTAAGCAGATAAAAGCATATTAAGCATTCAAAGAAAATTTTATATAAAATAGTTACAAATAAATTTATCAAAGAATTTCTTCCTCTATGTTCTGAAACTTTGGGTAACTAGCTTCCTTTTAGTTTCACAAAAATGAAAGGAGAGAAATTGCCTTAGAAAAAATATTTAAAACAATAAACCACTATTAAATTCATAATTACAGAAATATGCATCGATGAAAAGAAGAAATACAACATTTTATTTTATCTTCTTAATTGTTTTTATAGTAATACAGTATACAAATGAGACAGGACAGGTAAGCCCAGTGTCAGGTAGAGACAGCAGCAGCAGACAAAACTGCAATGGGCTAATGATAGTTCACACCTCAGGACTGTTAACTGACAGGTAACTAAGATTATCAATGTTCCCACCAAACCTACCTCCATATAACGAGGCAGGTTTAATGGTAAGCCAATTTTTATCTATGAAAAGTCCAGGGACCTGA
The DNA here is from genome assembly GCF_018350175.1 of Felis catus. Classification (NCBI taxonomy): domain Eukaryota; kingdom Metazoa; phylum Chordata; class Mammalia; order Carnivora; family Felidae; genus Felis; species Felis catus. Next base: position 83,485,049 of record NC_058368.1, read on the forward strand.
AGATAGTAAACTTCCCTTATACCATAAGACTCTCATTTAGGTACCTGACTCTCAAGACTGAACCCTTGATCCAGAATGTCTCCTGAGTGCTGGGGACAAAAATGATGGTAAAGGTGCTGCTGATAATAACTAACACAAAAGTTATGAGCCAGGAAAGAACTCCACTCATATGAACATACCTGACGCCTACACACAAAAAGAAAATAAGGCACAAAGAGGTTAAGTAATTTGTCCAAGGTTGTAAGTGGTGTAACAGATTGTGACTCAACCTATCTGCACAACACAAAATACCTCTGAAGATAATGATAAACATCTGCTCAAGGAAGAAAATGTTTAATGACAAAAGAAAAAGAAAATCAACATTAATCCTTCAAAGTCACCTATAATACCAATCTGTTGTTTTTCATCGTTTTTATTTTATTTCCCTCATGATACACACTGATTTAAGTAATACACCAAGGACATAGAGTGTTTGAGGATAATGTATTGCTATTAATTAACCTACAAGGTGAATGGCTAAAGGCTAATGCCAAGTTGGTCCATAGTAATACCTATTGGAGACATAGATTTGAAAATAATCTTTTGGGAATTTTTATTTATTCATAGATTTCTTCTGTGAATCAGATCAGCAAGCCAAAGCATAAAGGGGAGACATATAGAAGTCTCAGATATAATTGCAAATGGCTATGCATTTAGTACCTAAGCTATCAGCTACTTAATGAACCAAGGGAGACTCCTGTTGAGGTCTGTGCCCTGAGAATACACAGAAGAATGCTAAGTATACAAATGACAAAGGCCAAATTTTATTTACCTCAAGGAGCAGTATACTCAGAAAATCTCTATTCTAAAACTCCCTTCCACTCGATTTTTTATTAACTTCTTTCTCTTGTTGAGACTGGTACTGAGAAGTTAGGAAACATACTGAAGGCTACTGATACCAAAAATAACAAAGCCACAGTTAAAACGTCAATTGAGTTTTGCAGGCATACCTTAGAGATATTGCAAGTTCAGTTCTACACCACTTCAAAAAAACAAATATTACCCAAAAAAGTGAGTCCAATATGTTTTTTGTTTCCCAATATACATAAAAGTTATGCTTACTTTATGTCATAGTCTTTTAAGTGTTCAATAGCAATTAATCTAAAAACTTGCACACCTTCAAAAATACTTTATTGCTATTGACTGAGAAAAGAGGCAGAGCTGAAATAAATAGGTATATGCATTTGGGGTCTCAGAATTGCAATTAGGGAAGCAAAGATTTAGGTAGCAACCCAAATTGTGTCCCTCTAGGGAACAAAAGTCAAGGGTTTTAAAAGACAAAAGGGAATGCTTGTGTGCATTATTTATAAAGAATTTTGATTGGTGTTGGTGTCAGAAAACTAATCTTGGCTGAACATAATTGTTTGCTTATCACTAAGCAAAGTCTCTTACCACAAGGAGTTGCGGGTGTTTAGGCAGAGTCCTCATAATATTTGCAGTTTGGCCCAGTTAGTTTAGTTTTATCCAATGAGGATGCACCAAGGACCACTTCCTTAATGACCTCATGTCTCCATTTTATTTTATTTTATTTTATTTTATTTTATTTTATTTTATTTTATTTTATTTTATTTTATTTTACTTTATTTTAATGTTTATTTTCAAGAGAGAGAGAAATAGCAAGAAAAGGAGAGGCAAAAAGAGAGAGAGGAAGACACAGAATCTGAGGCAGGCTCCAGCTGTCAGCACAGAGCTTGATGTGGGGCTTGAACTCACTAACTGTGAGATCATGACCTGAGCCAAAGTCAGACGCTTAACCAACAGTAGGGCCCCTAGTGTCTCCATTCTAAAAGCTCCTGACATATGTGTTTGCATTTCATTTTACCTTTCACATTTCTCCCTTTTGATCAAGATTGTTCTCTAAAATTATTGCTGATCAACTATAGATTTATTTAGTCCTGTGTGCCTGGTTAGACCTGCCCCAGAAAGTCATGTCACATGTTGGGGGGAATTTTAATCTCTCTGTCATTTTAAAAAGTCACTGTTACTAGGGTTAGGCCACACTTTGTTTTTTAATTTTTTTTTTACATTTGTTTATTTTTGAAAGACAGAATGAGACAGAGCATAAGCAGGAGAGGGGGAGAGAGAGAAGGAGACACAGAATCCAAAGCAGGCTCCAGGCTCCTCACTGAGCCACAGAGGCACCCCATGGTTAGGCCATTCTTCAGTAACAAGGAGGCTGTCAGGAAATAACTTCTAGGCAGTTTCCTCATCTGGGAACTTTAGGACACCCTCTGGATTTCAGATGAATATGTTATATTTATTATTTCAACATATTGTGTGACCATAATCTTGGTGGTTGTAGAGGTTCTAGATCCAAAACTATCAGCTAATTAAGTAGAGTTTTCTTAGAAAGGTGATGGACATAAGCAGTACCAATATCTCAAAAACTTCATGGACAATAAGCATACCAATCTAGGTAATTAGGAAATACTTAAGAATGTTGAATTATTAAGTCTCTAAGGTTCTCAATAAATGTATCAGTACAATAAAACAGATACAAGGAAGTAAACAAACTTTATAACAGTTGTTTACCAAGAATTTAGATTTGGGGTAAATTTATCTCCTACAGTTTATTGGTTGATCAAGGAGATTTTATCTATTATTATGAAAGGCTTTGTACTGCCTTCAAAAAGTGCTTTTTTAGCAAATAATTTGTTTAGGTTTTTTGGACAGGTCAGCAAGGTCAATACTGATATATATATATATATATATATATATATATATATATATATATATTATTTTTTTTTTTAATGTTTATTTATTTTTGAAGGAGAGAGACCAGAGTGTGAGTGGGGGAGGTGCAGAGAGAGAGGGAGACACAGAATCTGAAGCACGTTCCAGGCTCTGAACTGTCAGCACAGAGCCCAACAGGGGGCTCAAACTCATAAGCCCAGAGATCATGACCTGAGCCGAAGTCCAACGCTTAACCAACTGAGCCACCCAGATGCCCCAATACTGTTATATTTTTAACAAGATGGAGTATACAGTACAAAATGCAGTCATTGTTGATAATTTTTTTAAGTATTACAAAAATTAATGCTTATGTATTTTGAGAGAAAGACAGAGTGCGAGGAGGGGAAGGGCAGAGAGAGAGGGAGACACAGAATCTGAAGCAGGTTCCAGGCTCTGAGCTGTCAGCACAGAGCTTGATGCAGGCAGGGCTCAAGCTCAAGAGCCATGGGTTCAAGACCTGAGCCGAAGTTGGACACAACCAACTGAGCCATCCAGGTGCTCTGACAATTTTTTAATAAAATGCTTAGTTGAGCTAATATGGTTAAGACTGAGGAAAAGTTGAAACAAGATATGGGGACTCCTGGTTATAATAACTTCACCCAATTGGTAATATCTGTAGGCTAAGGGGTATAACTGAGAGTGGCATTTGGGACCAAAGAGAGATTAGGAAAGATCAAGCAGTCTCTGACATTGTGAACAGATAAGAGTTTTTGGTGAGATTTTCCCTCTTGTAATAGACTGAAAGATGTAAATAAGAGCACTATCTCTCTAAGAGAGAAAGGGGGGAAAAAAACAATGTAAGAAGCAGCAAGATAAGGGTATGCAGGCCTGCTCCTGTCATCTTGAGAAAGCTGTCTCCTTTAGCTGTCATCTGCTTTATTTTCTGGAAATCTTTCCTTTTGGGTCACCAGTTAGTTGGTGTGTAGGTTCAGTAGGGGTTTGGTGTTTTCTTTAGATGTGATATGTGAATTCAAGCGTCTATTTCATGGAATTTGGACTCCAAAAAGGTTGGGTTAACTGTACCTGATAGTTTTTCCTAATGGGATTGAAAGAGTTTCTTGAGGCATTTTTTTTTAACCAGATGAAGTCCCCAGGTTGTAACTTGTGATGTGTAAGTTTTTTATCTCCCAGGAGCATGCTGTGAATTCTTCTACCAAAGCATCATTATTTTTAATAAAAGTAAGTAGGCCTTTACAACATTAAAATATTTCTTATGTTATCAACTGTGGACGAAAAGAGCAGGGGCTATGTTCAACATTTATAGTCACACACACAAAAATATTTAACAGTCTCCACCACAAGTCTTCATTTTTTAAAACTGTTTTAAAAAAAATTAATATTTATTTATTTTTGAGAGAGAGGGAGAGAGAGAGAGAGAGAGAGAGAGAGAGAGAGAGAGAGAGAGAATGGGGTTAGGGCAAGGAGAAGGAGACACAGAATCAGTAGCAGGCTCCAGGCTCTGAGTTGTCAGCACAGAGCCTGACGTGGGCTCAAACTCATGAACCATGAGATCATGACATAAGCTGAAGTCAGAAGCCCAACTGAATTAGCCACCCCTCCACTGTAACTCTTCAAACATAGGTTTCACAAGAAAAACAGAAAAATAATTACATAAACATTAAATTTGTATTTTCTTTTTATTTTTTTTTAATTTTTTTAATGCTTATTTATTTTTGAGACAGAGAGAGACAGAGTGCAAGTGGGGGAGGGTCAGAGAGAGAGGGAGACACAGAATCTGAAACAGGCTCCAGGCTCTAAGCTGACAGCACAGAGCCCAATGTGGGGCTCGAACCCACAAATGGTGAGATCATGACCTGAGCCAAAGTCGGACGCTTAACCGCCTGAGCCACCCAGGTGCCCCTAAATTTGTATTTTCATGTGTTAAACCTTTTAAAATGAAATGACCTTTGTTCATTCATTCAACTAATAATTTCTTTTTTTAAGTTTATTTATTTATTCTGAGACAGAGTGAGAGAGAGACCACTAGAGCATGGGAGCGCAAATGAGGGAGGGGTGGAGATAGAGGGAGAGAATCACAAAATCACAAAATCACACTCAAAAAGTGCAGAGATCGATGTGGGATTCAAAATCTCAAACCATGAGATCATGACCTGAGCCGAAATCAAGAGTCAGATGCTTAACCCACTGAGCCACCCACGTGCCCCCAACTAATAATTTTTTTAACACATATTCTATATCAGGAAGCTTTTTTGTGCTTGAGATGCATCAGGGAACAAAATCAAGATTTGTGTCCCTGTTTGTATTGTGCATAAAATCCAATATAATTGGATAAGCAATAAAAAAATGAACTAAACAATGTGGAATAATCAGAATTGATGCTCTAGGTATTTATCACCTCTACATTCTTAGCTAGTTGTGCAAACCAAAGTATTATAGCAGAAACAGAAATTTTAAATATTTTCTTGAACTTTGAATCTCTGGGCTCTTGAAGGAAGCACTCATTGGGATGTTAGGTAACTGTGACAAGGGCATAGTAGGCATGTTGGTTTAACAAAACGTAGTAGCCAGCACAATCCCAAGTGGAAAAAAAATTATAAAGGCATCTAGTTTTAGGTATTATATACTTATGAATCCAACTGTTGTATTAGTTAAATAACCTTTCAATATCATAAAATTAACTATTATTACTGTCTCATGTAAATCATTTCTGTATAGTAAGGATTTCATATTTCAGATACCTTGTATTCAGGTTGTTATCAGACTTCACTTACCAGGACTTCACTTCATCCAATGTAATCTAACTTTGTCACCTTCTAGGCAACAGAGGTCTGAATTCTCTTCTCTAAATAAATAATTGTCTACATATTTTCACTTTCTCGATCACTCTATTTTAAATTTGTATTTCATTTTATTTATTTTAGAGAGGGAGAGGAATCAGGGAGAGGGAAAGGGCAGAAAAAGAAGAAAACAGAGAATCCCAAGCAGGCTCCTTGAGGTCAGCACAGAGCTCGTGCAGGGCCCACGAACCATGAGATCATGACCGAGCTGAAATCAAGAGTCAGATGCTCAATTGACTGAGCCACCCAGGCACCCCTCTCAATCACTCTTTAATGTCCAATATGTTTTTTGGACATTCATTCAATAAAGTATTTAATAAAGTATGCAAGAAGTAGACTTTATAGTATTAACTATTATAATTTTTATGTTTTGTAAATATACTTTTTAAAATTTACTATATCAATTAAATATGCAGAAACAAGGGTTCAGTTAATTTCCTGTCCAAATCCCTCTCCTGTAGAAAGATCCCACAGGAGTCCTACTGCCTTTCAACAAGGATCATCATGTCCTTCTTGGGCCAGGAGAGATGGTATCCAACACAAAATTAACATATATTTTATTAGCATGTCACCCCAGAAGAACATTTTTTCTGCAGGTCACTCTCAAGATTAACAAGCTGGCAGCTGTATGTTGTGCTACATGTTTCTTTCTTTTCTATCAATTAATAAGATTTGGCATAAAAACACAAGACCAAAAATCAGAAGACATGGTTCTGAAGCTCCCATTTGCCTCCTGCTTGAAAGAAGCAATGATTTTCTCTGAATATCAGCTTCTCCATGTCCCATGAGGTTAATTCTTTCTCTAAATATTTCTTAGAATTTTGTGATAATCAAAATCAGATAATTCAGCGAATATCCTTTGAAAAATAGGGACAGTTTTTGTTGTTGTTGTTGTTGTTGTTGTTGTTGTTCATTTTTGTTCCCCTCCCCACTCCGCCCTCATCTTTCTTCAGAATTTAGAATAGTACCTGACTGGGGTGCCTGGGTGGGTCAGTCAGCTAAGTGTCTGACTCTTGATTTTGGCTCAGGTCATGATCTCACAGTTAGTGAGTAGTTTGAGCCCTGCATCAGGATCCACACTGATAGTACTGAGCCTTCTTGGGATTCTCTCTCTCTCTCTCTCTCTCTCTCAAAATAAATAAGTAGACTTAAAAAAATAGTACCTGATATTTTGTGAGAATTCAATTTATATGTTGTTAATAATTAAAAATTATAATTATCATTTGCAAGTTATATTTTAAGAAACAGGAAACACTGATGACCACAAATTATCATATATAAAAATTTGGTATGATTATTGGGGAAAAACCCTTGATCATCCCTTGTAAAATAGAACTAGTTCTATGAGTGAGAAGAGAGGATATCCATGATACATATTGTGTGATTTTTTAAAAATTTAAAAATTGTGTTAAAGTATATCATATAAAAGAGAAGTGCATAAGTCTTATATGGTGAGACTGATAAATTGTCACAAAGTGAACACACCCATGCAACCACCAGTAAGGTGGAAAAACATTAAAAAAATGTTTATTTATTTTTGAGAGAGAGACAGAGTGTGAGCCGGGGAGGAGCAGAGAGAGAGGGAGACACAAAATCTGAAGCAGGCTCCAGGCTCTGAGCAGTCAGCACAGAGCCCGATGTGGGGCTCCAACTCACAAACCGTGAGATCATGACCTGAGCTGAAGTCAGAAACTTAACCGACAGAGCCACACAGAGCCCCAATAGCTCTTAACAATATCAGAGAGGTCCCCTCCTTCCCTACCCCAGACATGAACTTTTATGACACCTCCCCTACAAGTTGTTTTTAAATAATTTTGAAATATTTATCAAAATCTGTGTTAAATACCTTTCTTAAAGGTGCAAAAGATTCATCTTGCAAATGTGAAAACAAAAGCTCTATTAGATATTAATATAAAGAACACAGTTCTAGGCAGGACTCTGAGTAAATGAGGGACACAAATGTCCAAAGTAGAGGGCGAATGGAAACTGTGAAATGAAAGATTTTGAGAAAGGAAAAACCAGGAGAGATGCTAACAAAGGCAGGGAGAAGGAGAAAATAGAAAGTATCAGTGCAAAGACTAAAGGGAATTAAACTGAATTGAAACAACATTGAGTATATTTCATAGATGAATCTTAGTCAATTTCTCCACTTGAAGAGATTTAATATGTCCCAGAAATTCTTCCATTGTTTGATATCAGGGTATGATCAGGTTATTAGGAACCTTCTAAAGCAAACATAACCTTGAAAAGCATATTGATGATGGGGGTGCCTGCATGATCTCACAGTTCATGAGTTTAAGCCCCACATTGGGCTCTGTGTTGACAGCTCAGAGCCTGGAGCCTGCCTTGGATTCTGTGTCTCCTTCTCTCTCTCTCTGCCCCTCCTCCACCTATTTTTTGTCTCTCTCTCAAAAATAAATAAGAATTTAAAAAAGCATATGAATGAGAATGTTTTACTTGCATCAACGTTGTTGAAGAAAACATTTTCTCCTCTATGTTGATATTAGATTAACTTAAGGCTAAGTAACCATTTATTAGTCTTTGTTAATTGCGAAACCACTCCAACATGTGTCCAACATTTTCTAAGCAAAATAAGCACCAGATGAATCAAAAGTTCTTTTTTATTTGTGATATTTCAGAACCATACATTCAATAGGAAGTTAAAATTAGGTAAATCAATGAACACAGTTCAGTCAGGGTGGTTTTTGTTTAGTTAATAGTCTACCAAAGTCTGGAATATATCAAGACACCACACTTAACCAAAAGCTAATTAAAAGAAGAAATATTTGTCTACTAGTATAACACCTCAAGAAGTTGAGAAAAAGGAGAATTGACCATGAGAGCTGAGTTAGCTAATGAAATGTCTTGATTTATTCATTCTATGTTTATCTATACTATATTTTAGGGCATGAATGCAAGTTTTTGAAACATCGTATCTGCTGGAAGTGGAGCTATCCCAGCCTGAATGGCAGGGCCCAGGCTGTGGACGGATTGGTGACTGCAGGGCGGCCCGCCGACAGTGAAGCTTCTTGTACTCCCGCTTTTAGGTAATTTGGCCTTAAAACTACCTAGGGTATTGTCTGTTGGGGAATTGCCCTCAGCAGGCCCCCTGGGAAAAGAACCATTAGGAAGAAAATAAGATTCCTCAAGAAATTGTGTGGCCTTACTTTTAGCCCTTGCCATCCCCTATGGAGACTCCTCTACTTATAGGAAGGATAGCCTCATACATTTGCCAGCAAAGAGGGCCTGTAAAGAAGAGACATATGGATTTGAAAGCCTCACTCTGGCAACTAAGGAGTGTATCTCTGGGCACAGGTGACTTCAACCCCCTAGGCCCACCTGGCCCCCCGGAGGCATTCCAGATGATGAGTGAACCTAGTCGGTTAAGCTACAGAATGGTTCATTGGTTCCTAGGTGCATTGTCTCTCTGAGAATGTATGAGGCATGGGTTTCTAAGGCTTTTTCAGCCCCTTTCTGGCACCTCGGACTGAGGCAAACACATTGTTCTTCTGGTCTCATGTGATTACCCTGTCCCTGTAACTGTTCCACTTCAGGTGTTGAGAAATGGAGGGCCTTTCACGAGAACAGCAAATCAAATGCTTTGTATATTATAGATAAACACAGATGCATAATGGAATAATGTAAGAAATTAATCTATAATCAAAGGGTATGCGGGAAAGTTAGGGGAAAATCACCATGTTATTTTTTAAAGGTTGTTTATACATAGGAACATTTTCAAAATTAGGTAATGTTAGAAAAACATAGATGACGTATGTTACAAGGAAATCACTAGCATATATAATGCCACGTTTACTACAATAAATTGGCCAGTTCAACACACTGCTGTTGTCTGTGTCCATTTTTATTTTAGTTTTAGTTTTTTATTTTAGTTTTTTATTTTCCAGTTTTTTATTTTAGTTTTGTTTTATTTTCACCGACGCCATTCTTCCTTTGGGAACCCCTGGTTGCTGAAGCTGTCTCCGGCACATATCAATGTTGTTACCTTAAGTATAGAAGTAAGCTTTTAATTAACTAGTAAATGTTGATTTCCAGGCACATATTAAACTCTATGTGAATAAAAGTATGATAACTACCTACAGTTTAATTTTGGTGGTTAGAGAATACAAGTATTCATAAAACGTGAACAAGAATGTAGAACCCAAAATATAATTAAATTGTCTTCATAAAATTTTCCTAAATAAAGTTTCTACATTATTATTACTAGAAAATATTTAATTGACACTGAATGTTTGATATTAAATCCTCGAGGACATGGTGACTGGTCCTTGCAACTTCTATTCAAAAGTTGGTCAATAATATAGACATAGACACATGAACATGTGTAACCTGAAAATATGTATCCAGTACTCTTCAAAGGGGCATTTGGCCTATTTTGGATTGTTTATAGTGTTACTTGAAGAAAATGCTCTCTGGAAAATGTTTTTCAGTGAATCCAGACTAGCCAATGGGCTAATTCTGATGCTTGTGGGCTACAGCTATTGTTTCTAAATGATGCTTGCAAAGAGATGATTTTGCCTGTTGATAACTCAGGATTATTAAAATGGTAGTGAATTTTTTTTCATAATCAAAAACATAGTTTCTTATATGAAGGTGTGCCAGTGGCCATAGCAGCAATGATATTTGTACTTGGCCCTGTCTAGTGTTTCCTGGACAAATCCACCACTCTGGTTTTCTGGGAGGAGGGGCATCTACTCAGCACTTTTCTTAGAGCTGTAGCCACATCTTTATTCCTCAAGCTGTAGATGAGTGGATTGAGCATTGGGGTGAGGATGGTGTAGAAAGCGGATACAATCTTGTCTTTCTCTGGTGTGTGGTAGGAATGTGGCAACACATTGGTGTAGAAGGCTGCCCCATAGAAAATGCTTACTACCATTATATGGGAAGAACAGGTAGCTAAGGCTTTGCGCCGGCCCTCAGCAGAATTAATGTGATGGACAGTGAGCAGGATGCGTGTGTAGGAAACAGAGATTACGGATATAGGAATGAGCAGCATTAGCACGCAGCAGGTGTACATCAGAGTCTCATAGAGAGACGTGTCAACACATGACAGTTTCAGTACAGCTGGGATCTCACAGAAAAAATGATTGATTTCTCGGGAGCCACAGTAGAGGAAACTCATAGTGAAGGGGGTCAGCATGAACCCATCTAAGGAGCCACCAACCCAGGAACCCACCACCATGAACAAGCAAATCCTGCGATTCATGAAGAGAGGGTACCGAAGGGGTTTGCATACAGCCACGTATCGGTCATAAGCCATGAGACCTAGCAGGAAAAATTCACCTCCAACTAGTGTCAGGTAGAGGAAGATCTGAAGTGTGCATCCAAAGAAAGAGATGATCTTTTCCTTGGACAGAAGGTCTTGCAGCATCTTGGGAACGGTGATACAGATGTAAACTGTGTCCATAATGGAGAGCTGGCTGAGTAAAAAGTACATGGGTGTATTCAGGCGAGAGTCCACATGGATGAGCAGAATCATGACCACATTGGCTGTTACAGACACCAGAAAAATGGAGAAGACTACTGCAAAGATAAGCCCAGGGAATTCAGGGTGGGTGATGAGGCCCAAGAGGATGAAATCAGTGGAGTTCTGGAGAATGGCTTCCATGATCATCTCACATGGTGGTTCTTAGGTCTTCAAAGGCAAAATTTTGGTGGGTTAATAAATAATCAATATTTACGCAGAGCCCACCAGTGTAATATATTAGAAGCAGTATGGGATAGAGGAAAGAATATAGACTTCAAATCATTTTGAATTCTAGTTTTAATATTAACGGTCTTTGTGACATTGAACAAATATATTAATCTATAAGTTAATACTTTCATTATCTATGAAAGTTTATCATAAGTCTATATCTCTTTAGGCTGGATGTGAGATGTAAATATAATAGTTCATACAGAACCACTTTTAAAATTTGATTTATTTTTATTTTATTTTGATCTTCTTTATAGTCTTTATAATCATATTACTTTAGGCTAAATATTTCCTGAGGTTGATATAGTGCCTCGCAACCAATATCCATGAGTTGATTGAATTTGAGTTGTTCTCTGCCATTTAGATGATTACACTGTTAAGATTGTACATAGACATACATTTGTGATGTAATAAATTGACATAAAATAAACATGGGCCCAATAAATCTAGATAAATTTAACATTTGGGGCTGCTGGATCAGGGTCAAGTGAGCTATAGGCAGATGTGCTGCCAAAAAGTTAATGTTTTAGGCATAGGTAACTTTAAGAAGTCAGGTCTCTTTGTTCTTATGGGATAATTTGGAGTGATAAATCTCTAATAAGGATCGCCATGAACTCTATTCCACAATAAGGGGTTTGGTTTCATCTTTGTGGCAGTCTTTGGTCGCCATAATGGAGTAGGTTGAAATTTTAGGACTTAACACTGGCTCATATTACTCTATGGTGACCTAAACTTTTCTTAAATTATTGGTCAAACAAAACATTAACATAATTTTTCTGATAGGGTGGCATTCTGATTCTATTAATGGATTCCTAAGAATCCATTACTTTGTTGTTGTTGTTTTTTCATTCTTTAACATTTATTTTTGTACTGTGTTATACTGGTCCTTCATGTTTATAAGTAAAGATAACTCCAGATGGGAAAATGATTTCTGAATTTAGATGGAAAAATATACAATAGTATTATTACAACTCCCATGAACTAAATGGAATCAATTGTCATACCTTTTATTCTTGAAGAATATAAGTGTGCATCTTTTAGATATGTTCATGGATATGAGGAATGAGTTGTTTATTATCATCATCATCGTCCTATTGTAGTGTTCCTCTTCTCCTATTTCAGTGACAGAATTACTAAAGAAGTTTATTTCTATAAAATGTATTGGCCACCATAAATATACCCATATTTTTTGGAGAGAAATATGTAGTCTCTGAAGCATTAAAAAGGAATAATTATCTCTTTATGTGGAACCAAAACTAATCAGAGCAACAGAGAGATTTATTTTCCTTTCTAAATATTCATCAAAGATGAATTTACATTATGAGTAATACTCTAAAGAAATAAGTAAAATCTGGAGGGGTAAGTAAAATCAGTTTTGTGTTAACTTAAATTTATCACACTTTATTAGCTAACCAGGACAAAAACAAATGTCTGGATAATTAACAAACCATATCTGAATATCAACTGTAACTCTCAACAAATTTGATGAGCATCAGCTACTTCTGCCTTCTTTAATATATGAAAGAATTTTTTATGAGAGATCCAGATCTGACTCATATACAAAAAGACAGAATTTAAGATTTACAAATGAAATTGTGTTTATAGTTCTTCACAATAACTGGTTGAATATTAAAATATTCATCCAGGCAGGCAGTAATTTTATCTTGACCAGCCATATTTTTTCTACTTAGATACATTGTAGATTTTATATTTCATTTACCAATAGTACCAAATCAACTGCCAATAATAACAATCCCTTTAAAAATACAATGAAAAACTTAAATAGCAAAGAAAATTACCAATCTGAAAACCGCCTAATAACAAATTACTTTTTAATCAAAATACAGACTACATAATTTTATCTTATACAAACACTCATACTGGACACTACATAGTGTTCACAGGAATAAATCACTCTTATTGCCTCAAATATCTTTGATTAAGGAATGAAATTTTTCTAAATTCTGGATCTTTTTTTTTTGTGTTTATCCTATAATAATAGGTTATGCAAGTTGAAGGAAAGATATAATTTTAAACCAAATCCTTTATTCCAAAAATAACCATAGACTCATTGTGTTAAAAAAAATGGATCTAGCCTGTGTGTGTGTGTGTGTGTGTGTGTGTGTGTGTTTGTGTTTGTGTGTGTGTGTCAGAGAGAGAGAAAGAAGAAAGAATGTATATTGGGAACAGAGCATGCTAAAGGAGTAGCACATTAAAGGCTTAACACAAAGAAGCATATTTTACTTTGTCAATGAAACAAATTTATAAAAAAAATGTGACACATGGTCAAAATACATAATCACTATTGTAGGATATTTGGAATGGTAATTAAGCCATGAAAATATATACATTATGAATACAATGATATTTTATGATTAATATATGTTAACTGATATGACGTAAACTAATGTTTACATCAGCTCCTAATATGTAAATTTAACATTAGTGTTCACACTATTGCTGAAAGTAATGTGTTATTTGACTAATTCACACTACAAGATCCCAGATTCCATTCCCCACAAAGTAACCTTTCCTCTACTATCATTTTCTGCTATTCAAGGGTCTAGGTTTTTTTTCCGTTTCCTTTTCAAACAAGAGTTTTTTTTTTTTAAGAGAAAGGAGAAAACAAACAAACAAACAAACATTTTATCTGCATGAGACTCAGGCCTTTCTGCTGTTCAAGTCAGAAAATACTCTGCCCCACAGACTGGGTTCACTATTACCCAGCCTTGTTAGTTAGGACATGGGAGTGGGGGAAGATCCAGCCAAGGTGTGGAGAGCACTGTGGACAGAAGCTTTGGATCTCTGCAGTGAAAAAAAAAAAAATGGAAGAGTAAGTTTTGTAAGAGGTGTTGATTCTCCTTGTGGTCTCTATATGAAGAGAAGTAAAGAGATGTAGGAGAAGTTCTGTGCAAGGTACTGGTTGGTAGATGTGGCACATTTCAAGACAATGGGGAGTTGTTTGGGGAGAAGCCACAGAAGTCCAGGCAGTTTGTGACCCTCATGGCTTCTTGTAAGGAGAGACTTCCAAGTAAGATAAGGCAATATTTTATAAAGTGCTGTCCAAGAAGTTGAGGTCTTGGGCCAATCCTTTCTGATAATCTGTATGTAGATATTTTAAGTTTTCTGTATATTACCATGTTCTGGCATCTTAAACAATTTAACTATGGAACGGCTGACCCTTCCAGAACTACCCAAATCTTTAAAAGATAGCAAAGGATTGAGGAGGGCACCTTTTGGGATGAGCACTGGGTGTTGTATGGAAACCAATTTGTCAATAAATTTCATATATATAAAAAAAATAAAAGATAGCAAAGGGCTTAGCTACAAGCATGCCTTTGATATGAAAACTAACCAATCTAGGCTCAGACCTCCTCTATCTGATATGTGCACCCTTACAGAAAATATTTCTCTGCCTTAAATATTTCAGAATTAGGTACCAGGCAACTAGAGACCGCTAAAGTCAGACAACATTAACTAACTAGCCAATCCTAAACAGTTTCCCCTGTCTGGCTTTATATTTCCAGCAGAAACCCCAATAAAAACTGTGTCCTCATTCCTGCCTTTTGCCTCTGACCATCCCAGTAATTTGGCCCTCGGTGTTGTGACATGATTTCTTTCTCTAAGAATAGAACAGTAAGTATAATGAAGGTTTTTGTTGTTTGTTTGTTTTTACTGAGCGTGGTCTCTGTCTCTTCCTGTGTTTATTCAGGGCTGACATTTAACATATCTCAATTCCCTCCCAAGCATACAAAAAAACCTTCAACAATACCTAACTACATATGAAGGAGGTAATCCTTGCCTCAAAAATATTCAGAGGAAAATCCATGCTTCTCCCTTATTAACTTATATTTGGCACCTACACACTAATGTTTGTAAACTACTCATAATGAATACTAGGCACTCTCTTTCAATCAATCAGCTCTTAAAAGCCTGTTTCTTCTTCAGTGAACCCATTTATGCCCTTCCAAACAATACCAGATTCTCCTCAATCTCCCATATTTTAAGCTAAAGTGTCCCTTTTCCAATAATCTAGTTGCCAAAAAGCGAATGTATAAATTCATCCTTCTTAATCTTGAAGAGACTTTCTCAAGTTCCAGAGTGGTGCCTGAAGAAAACATCCCACTCACTGGGGAATGTATTATCTAGCTTCCATGAAAATCTAAGATCCTACCTCAAAGCAGCTGAGTCCAAGCCTTAGGTAAGGCAACAGTGGAAGAGAGGACTTCTTAACTACTTGAATATGGAGGTGGCATTGGCCCAAAATATTTTTCATTAATAATGGGTTTCAGCATCTTGCAGAAGGAATTCCCAGGTTAGCAATTAGTCTAAATTTACAAGATTTACCTTGTGCACTATAGGAAACTCAATCAAAGCCCATCCCTTTTAGTGGAGTGTACATTATTTTCCCAAGTAAAAGATTGTAATTATTCCTGGAAATTTCATCATAGAACTACTTATCTAATCCTGGCATCATTCTAAAGTAGTTCAAAAGAAATGTAGTCTAGGGGTGACAGGAAGGGTCACTTAAATTTAAAATTAAAAAAATAATTCTAAAAGAAGTTATGCAAAACTGGAATTTCTTTCTTCCATGGGATTGGCCTATTTTGTTTGAATAATTTTTTTTAATATATGAAATTTATTGTCAAATTGGTTTCCATACAACACCCAGTGCTCATCCCAAAAGGTGCCCTCCTCAATACCCATCACCCACCCTCTCCTCCCTCCCACCCCCCATCAACCCTCAGTTTGTTCTCAGGTTTTAAGAGACTCTTGTGCTTTGGCTCTCTTCCACTCTAACCTCTTTTTTTTTCCCTTCCCCTCCCCCATGGGTTTCTGTTAAGTTTCTCAGGATCCACATAAGAGTGAAACCATATGGTATCTGTCTTTCTCCGTATGGCTTATTTCACTTAGCATCACACTCTCCAGTTCCATCCACGTTGCTACAAAAGGCCATATTTCATTCTTTCTCATTGCCACATAGTATTCCATTGTGTACATAAACCACAATTTCTGATTCCATTCATCAGTTGATGGACATTTAGGCTCTTTTCATAATTTGGCTACTGTTGAGAGTGCTGCTATAAACATTGGGGTACAAGTGGCCTTATGCATCAGCACTCCTGTATCCCTTGGGTAAATTCCTAGCAGTGCTATTGCTGGGTCATAGGGTAGGTCCATTTTTAATTTTTTGAGGAACCTCCACACTGCTTTCCAGAGCAGCTGCACCAATTTGCATTCCCACCAACAGTGCAAGAGGGTTGCCGTTTTGCCACATCCTCTCCAGCATCTACAGTCTCCTGATTTGTTCATTTTGGCCACTCTGACTGGCGTGAGGTGATGTCTGAGTGTGGTTTTGATTTGTATTTCCCTGATAAGGAGCGACGTTGAACATCTTTTCATGTGCCTGTTGGCCATCCGGATGTCTTCTTTAGAGAAGTGTCTATTCATGTTTCCTGCCCATTTCTTCACTGGGTTGTTTGTTTTTCGGGTGTGGAGTTTGGTGAGCTCTTTATAGATTTTGGATACTAGCCCTTTGTCCGATATGTCATTTGCGAATATCTTTGCCCATTCCATTGGTTGCCTTTTAGTTTTGTTGGTTGTTTCGTTTGCTGTGCAGAAGCTTTTTATCTTCATAAGGTCCCAGTAATTCACTTTTGCTTTTAATTCCCTTGATTTGGGGATGTGTCGAGTAAGAGAGTGCTACAGGTGAGGTCAGAGAGGTCTTTTCCTGCTTTCTCCTCTAAGGTTATGATGGTTTCCTGTCTCACATTCAGGTCCTTTATCCATTTTGAGTTTATTTTTGTGAATGGTGTGAGAAAGTGGTCTAGTTTCAACCTTCTGCATGTTGCTGTCCACTTCTCCCAGCACCATTAGTAAAGAGACTGTCTTTTTTCCATTGGATGTTCTTTACTGCTTTGTCAAAGATGAGTTGGCCATACATTTGTGGGTCTAGTTCTGGGGTTTCTATTCTATTCCATTGGTCTATGTGTCTGTTTTTGTGCCAATACCATGCTGTCTTGATGATGACAGCTTTGTAGTAGAGGCTAAAGTCTGGGATTGTGATGCCTCCTGCTTTGGTCTTCTTCTTCAAAATTACTTTCGTTATTCGGGGCCTTTTGTGGTTCCATATGAATTTTAGGATTGCTTGTTCTAGTTTTGAGAAGAATGCTGGTGCAATTTTGATTGGGATTGCATTGAATGTGTAGATAGCTTTGGGTAGTATTGACATTTTGACAATATTTATTCTTCCAATCCATGAGCAGGGAATGTCTTTCCATTTCTTTATATCTTCTTCAATTACCTTCATAAGCTTTCTATAGTTTTCAGCATACAGATCTTTTACATCTTTGGTTAGATTTATTCCTAGGTATTTTATGCTTCTTGGTGCAATTGTGAATGGGATGAGTTTCTTTATTTGTCTTTCTGTTGCTTCATTGTTAGTGTATAAGAATGCAACTGATTTCTGTACATTGATTTTGTATCCTGCAACTTTGCTGAATTCATGTATCCGTTCTAGCAGACTTTTGGTGGAGTTTATCGGATTTTCCATGTATAATATCATGTCATCTACAAAAAGTGAAAGCTTGCTTCATCTTTGCCATTTTGGATGCCTTTGATTTCCTTTTGTTGTCTGATTGCTGATGCTAGAACTTCCAGCACTATGTTAAACAACAGCGGTGAGAGTGGGCATCTCAGTCTTGTTCCTGATCTCAGGGAAAAAGCTCTCAGTTTTTCCCCATGGAGGATGATGTTAGCTGTGGGCTTTTCATAAATGGCTTTTATGATCTTTAAGTAAGTTCCTTCTATCCCGACTTTCTCAAGGGTTTTTATTAAGAAAGGGTGCTGGATTTTGTCAAAGGCCTTTTCTGCATCGATTGACAGGATCATATGGTTCTTCTCTTTTTTTTTGTTAATGTGATGTATCACATTGATTGATTTGCGAATGTTGAACCAGCCCTGCATCCCAGGAATAAATCTCACTTGATCGTGGTGAATAATTCTTTTTATATGCCGTTGAATTCGATTTGCTAGTATCTTATTGAGAATTTTTGCATGCATATTCATCAGGGATATTGGCCTGTAGTTCTCTTTTTTTACTGGGTCTCTGTCTGGTTTAGGAATCAAAGTAATACTGGCTTCATAGAATGAGTCTGGAAGTTTTCCTTCCCTTTCTATTTCTTGGAATAGCTTGAGAAGGATAGTTATTATCTCTGCTTCAACCGTCTGGTAGAACTCCCCTGGGAAGCCATCTGGTCCTGGACTCTTATTTGTTGGGAGATTTTTGATAACTGATTCAATTTCTTCCCTGGTTATGGGTCAGTTCAAGCTTTCTCTTTCCTCCTGATTGAGTTTTGGAAGAGTGTGGGTGTTTAGGAATTTGTCCATTTCTTCCAGGTTGTCCAATTTGTTGGCATATAATTTTCCATAGTATTCCCTGATAATTGTTTGTATCTCTGAGGGATTGGTTGTAATCATTCCATTTTCATTCATGATTTTATCTATTTGGGTCATCTCCCTTTTCTTTTTGAGAAGCCTGGCTAGAGGTTTGCCAATTTTGTTTATTTTTTCAAAAAACCAACTCTTGGTTTGGTTGATCTGCTCTACAGTTTTTTTAGATTCTATATTGTTTACTTCTGCTCTGATCTTTCTTATTTCTCTTCTTCTGCTGGGTTTAAGCTGCCTTTGCTGTTCTGCTTCTAGTTCCTTTAGGTGTGCTGTTAGATTTTGTATTTGGGATTTTTCTTGTTTCTTGAGATAGGCCTGGATTGCAATGTATTTTCCTCTCAGGACTGCCTTCGCTGTGTCCCAAAGCGTTTGGATAGTTGTATTTTCATTTTCGTTTGTTTCCATATATTTTTTTTAATTTCTTCTCTAATTGCCTGGTTGACCCACTCATTCGTTAGTAGGGTGTTCTTTAACCTCCATGCTTTTGGAGGTTTTCCAGATTTTTTCCTGTGGTTGATTTCAAGCTTCATAGCATTGTGGTCTGAAAGTATGCATGATATAATTTCAATTTTTGTAAACTTACGAAGGGCAGTTTTGTGACCCAGTATATGATCTATCTTGGAGAATGTTCCATGTGCACTCAAGAAGAAAGTATATTCTGTTGCTTTGGGATGCAGAGTTCTAAATATATCTGTCAAGTCCATCTGATCCAATGTCTCATTCAGGGCCCTTGTTTCTTTATTGACCATGTGTCTAGATGATCTATCCATTTCTGTAAGTGGGGTGTTAAAGTCCCCTGCAATTACCACATTCTTATCAATAAGGTTGCTTATGTTTGTGAGTAATTGTTTTATATATTTGGGGGCTCCGGTATTCGGCGCATAGATATTTATAATTGTTAGCTCTTCCTGATGGATAGACCCTGTAATTATTATATAATGCTCTTCTTCATCTCTTGTTACAGCCTTTAATTTAAAGTCTAGTTTGTCTGATATAAGAATGGCTACTCCAGCTTTCTTTTGGCTTCCAGTAGCATGATAAATAGTTCTCCATCCCCTCACTCTCAATCTAAAGGTATCCTCAGGTCTAAAATGAGTCTCTTGTAGACAGCAAATAGATGGGTCTTGTTTTTTTTTTTTTATCCATTCTGATACCCTATGTCTTTTGGTTGGCGCATTTAATCCATTTACATTCAGTGTTATTATAGAAAGATACGGGTTTAGAGTCATTGTGATGTCTGTATGTTTTATGCTTGTAATGATGTCTCTGGTACTTTGTCTCACAGGGTCCCCCTTAGGATCTCTTGTAGGGCTGGTTTAGTGGTGACAAATTCCTTCAGTTTTTGTTTGTTTGGGAAGACCTGTATCTCTCCTTCTATTCTAAATGACAGACTTGCTGGATAAAGGATTCTTGGCTGCATATTTTCTTCTGTTTAGCACACTGAAGATCTCGTGCCAATTCTTTCTGGCCTGCCAAGTTTCAAAAGAGAGATCAGTCACGAGTCTTATAGGTCTCCCTTTATATGTGAGGGCATGTTTATCTCTTGCTGCTTTCAGAATTTTCTCTTTATCCTTGTATTTTGCCAGTTTCCCTATGATATGTCGTGCAGAAGATCGATTCAAGTTACGTCTGAAGGGAGTTCTCTGTGCCTCTTGGATTTCAATGCCTTTTTCCTTCCCCAGTTCACGGAAGTTCTCAGCTATAATTTCTTCAAGTACCCTTTCAGCACTTTTCCCGCTCTCTTCCTCCTCTGGGATACCAATTATGTGTATATTATTTTTTAGTGTATCACTTAGTTCTCTAATTTTCCCCTCATACTCCTGGATTTTTTTATCTCTCTTTCTCTCACCTTCCTCTTTTTCCATAACTTTATCTTCTAGTTCACCTATTCTCTCCTCTGCCTGTTCAATCCGAGCTGTGGTGGTTTCCATTTTGTTTTGCATTTCGTTTAAAGCGCTTTTCAGCTGCTCGTGACTGTTCCTTAGTCCCTTGATCTCTGTAGCAAGAGATTCTCTGCTGTCCTCTATACTGTTTTCAAGCCCAGCGATTAATTTTATGACTATTATTCTAAATTAACTTTCTGTTATGTTATTTAAATCCTTTTTGTACAATTCATTAGCTGTTGTTATTTCCTGGAGATTCTTCTGAGGGGAATTCTTCCCTTTGGTCATTTTGGATAGTCCCTGGAGTGGTGAGGACCTGCAGGGCACTTCCCCTGTGCTGTGGTGTATAACTGGAGTTGGTGGGCGGGGCCACAGTCAGTCCTGATGTCTGCCCCCAGCCCACCGCTGGGGCCACAGTCAGACTGGTGTGTGCCTTCTCTTCCCCTCTCCTAGGGGCAGGATTCACTATGGGGTGGCATGGCTTGTCTGGGCTACTTGCACACTGCCAGGCTTGTGGTGCTGGGGATCTGAAGTATTAGCTGGGGTGGGTAGGCAAGGTGCACGGCAGCAGGAGGGGCAGGCTTAGCTTGCTTCTCCTTAGGTGATCCACTCCAGGAGGGGCCCTGTGGCAGCGGGAGTCAGATCTGCTGCTTGAGGTTTGCCTCCGCAGAAGCACAAAGTTGGGTGTTTGCATGGAGCAAGCAAGTTCCCTGGCAGGAACTGGTTCCCTTTTGGATTTTGGTTGGGGGATGGGCGAGGGAGATGGTGCTGGCGAGCGCCTTTGTTCCCCACCAAACTGAGCTCTGTCGTCTGGGGGCTCAGCAGCTCTCCCTCCCTTTGTCCTGCAGCCTTCCCGCTTTCCAAGCAGAGCTGTTAACTTATGACCTCCCAGACGCTAAGTCGCGCTTGTTGTCGGAACACACTCCGTCCCTCCGGCCCCTCTGCTTTTGCAAGCCAGACTCGAGGGCTCTGCTTGGCCAGCAAGCCGCCCCTCCACCCCGGCTCCCTCCAGCCAGTCCGTGGAGGGCGCACCGCCTTGCCGCCCTTCCTACCCTCTTCTGTGGGCCTCTCGTCTGCGCTTGGCTCTGGAGACTCCATTCTGCTAATCCTCTGGTGGTTTTCTGGGTTATTTAGGCAGGTGTAGGTAGAATCTAAGTGATCAGCAGGATGCGCGGTGAGCCCAGCGTCCTCCTAAGCCACCATCTTCTTCCCTCCTGTTTGAATAAATTATATTAAAATTATACAGGGTCACCTGGGTGATTCAGTTGGTTAAGCATCCAACTCTTGATTTTGGCTCAGGTACCTCATGGTAGGGAGACGGGGCTCTGTGTCTGGCTCTGCACTGAGCATGGAGCCTGCTTAAGATTCTCTCTCTCTCTCTCTCTCTCTTTCTCTCTCTCCTCCTGCCACTTCCCTGCTTACATGCTCTCTCTCTCTCCTGAAAAAAAAAATTAAATAAAGAAAGAAACAAATAAATAAATATATGCATTTGACACAGAGTTTAAGTGTTTTTCATAATTGTTTAATGATTAGTTGGAATTCAAATTCAGTATGAAATAAAGGACACATGATAAAGAGAAAATAGAAGAGAAGAAAGTATTAAAAGAAGCAAAGAGGGAGGGGGAAAGGGGAACCAAAGGCAAATAAATAGGAGATAAAATAAAACAGAAGTCATACATTTTCTAAAAGTTACTACTAAAAATGAAATTAATTGTATTTCTCTAAAGAGATAAATTTAAAAAAAGTGGTCTTGTCTGGGGAGGTGAGCAACTTAACTACTGCTACTAAAATAATAATAGTAATAATAATAATAACAATAATAATAAATATCATGTTAGAATGCATTTCAAGACTACATCTGGTGATGGGCACATTACTCACATGATTTCTAATCCTTACAAATTTATTAGATTTAAGTTTCATAACCTCTAAATTACAGATGAAAACACATACACACTTTCAGCCACTTAGAATACTATTTAAAAACTATTATTGAAGAATATTTTCTATGTCTCTAATAAATATAAAGTATTCTCAATTAGATGTGCAGTGGATTTTAATAGAATCTACCCTTCGCTGTGATGTGAAGGGCCACAAATGGGTTACAACCAGATATTGACCTTCTCAGTCCTGGATTGGTCTACACTTCCTGAACTGACTACAGCCAGCAGGAAGTTGATCTTTTGTCAACAGCCACCTCAGTTTACCCCAGTTTGCCATATGACTACAATTTATTTTGATATCCATGTCATGAAAATAATTGAGATGTTCTGATATAACAATTAATTCAAACTTCTATTATCTAACATGCTAAGGAAAGTAGCACAGCCTGTGAACATCACAACTTTTCATTTAGTGTTGAATTTAGGTATCTTTTAAAAATACAAGAGTTCAAATTATTTACATATGATAGATACATTGTGCTTCACAGTCTGGCTTTTCATGTTCTTCCTTCATCTTTGTTTTTTTTTTTTTTAGCTTTCCTCCTCCTATTCTTCCACTCTTTCAGGCCTTTCCAGTAATATGCCTTGCATACAGGTGTAAATAAGCATGTCCCTATATTCAAAACAGCAATTCTCAAAGTCTGGATGTTTACATTCCCAGTGTTTGGTTTGAGTTCAAATAATTCTGTCCACCCACACCATTACAAAATGCTACTTGGCATTTATAGTGAATTATATTTGATTAAGACTCTGTTATTTATTATGATAATATCTACATCTATATGTTTTTAGAATGTTCTTTCTAAATTTCCAAAGATTTTAACTCTGCCCTTGTCCCAGAAAGACACACATATCAATGTTTTCTAAACGGGGATTCAGACAAGAAAGAATCAAGCATGAAGACACTCAGATAACTGGAATAAGGAAAATTTCACAGCTGGTAAAATATTGGATCTTAACAATGACTCAGAATTTATATAATTCAACCGTTTACCCTTTGAGGGATGATTAAATTAAAGGGCTCAGAAGAAATGCTAAAAATTCCTGGACTTGGGATGAGGATATTAGGGCTGCAGCTAAAGTTCTGACATTTCCTGTTTGGCATGGAATTCCATTCTCATAAGTTTTATTTTATTTTATTATTTTATTTTATTTTTTAATTTTTTCCCTATTTTGGCACAGTCATAACCAAGATTGCTTCAAGTTCCAATGTTCCATGATACAGTATTTCAATATTTCCTTATTTTCTGTTTTAATTCTTGTCTTATTATGTTTACTTCATCTCTAGTAATCCTATAACTATTACCAAAGTGAACATAATGTATTTAATTCCTGAAAATAGCTAAGTGAAGACAATCATGTTCAGAGAATTTCTCCCAAAATTATTGAAGAAACTCTGGGATATCTATAAACAAACACTAGGAATCACTAAAATCAAAGTCTACACTCTAAGGCAAAATGTGTTGACGTAAACACCAAAGTAGCAGTCATAAAGTGATGAAAGAACCTGACCAGAGCACTCATGAAGGATGTGACACCCAAGACAGAGGGAATGTACAGTCACAAGTTGAGAATCAGCTTTCTTCCCAGAGTAGGAATTTTTTTTTTCTACAGTTATCCGCCTTACTCTGGAACAATAGAATCTGTAATGTTGCTGGGTTTTCACCTATTTTAGACTAAAGATTATTTATATTTATACATCAGAACCAAAGAAGACTACTTAGCATACTATAAAAGTGGGTATAGATTTGCCTATGTTTTCTTTTATATAAACTTTCTGGCTACAACTAAGTGCATATAACCAAGACAAACACATCTGTGTTAAATAAGTTTCCATTACAAATTCCTCAACAGTAGCCATATCTCCTTTCTCCCTCATATCATTCCCAATACACTTCAGAAGACCATTTAAAAAAAAAACATGGATTTTCCTTTTCTTTGGATATGCTGCTAATCTAGGCTAATTCAAACTTCATCCACCACTAGGGAAGTGCAGCATCACCTCAGATAGCAGTGAGTGCTGGAATATAGTCAAAATAGCAGAAAAAGTAGAAATGGACAAAGTGCAAGAGCACGGTGAGAAAAATAAAAGTGAAAAAATGTTAGGAGGTAAAGATTGTTAGGAATGGAAGATGGATATAAATCAGGGAAGAGAAAAAGAAGAGGTATAAGAAAGAGGGAGGGGAAAAACGCTTAAATTGGGGAAAGGCAGAGCCCACTAATGGCAAAAATGCCATGAGTTTGCTAACACTACTCTAGAAAGGAGAGAATGGGCTGATATTGAAAAGAACTATATTATAGAAAATTTGACGTTTATTTCATTCTTTCAATTTATATTATTTAAGTGCCAATTATATGTTAAAACTAAACAGAAAAATAAAAGCAAACATACATGACAAATATGCCTAGAAGCATGAGACCCTTTTTGATTCACTGGGTTGAGAAAGTAAGGAGTCAAGCACTATATAGGTGGTTGAGCAGTTTCCTTCCAACAAAAAAATCTTCATGTTGAGGAGTTTTTGCTTATGTTCTTTAATTTCTGAAGTTAGGTGAAAATCAATGTTAAGGGTCATTATACCACCCAGCCCCTCATGATACTATAGAGACATTCTATCAGAAGGATGTGTAATGGCCAGGTAGACTAACAGCCTTAAACATTTTCTGTTTGTTTTATTAGAGGTCTTATGTTAGAGTTAGAAGGCATTGGTGACCTCTGTAATGTCATTTCTGCAAGAAAGAATTACTTTAAGTGCAATGTCAACAGAAAAGACTAGAATAGAAGTGAATGAGGGAAGCAGATTTCACTGCCTGTGCCTTATAGTGATGAGTTAATTTTAATAATACCGCATGGTATACAGCACCTTTCAAAGCTAAAGTTGCTTTGCACCGGTAATCTCATATCCTTTTAAAATTATCTTTCTGAGGTAAGAAGTAGGTTAGACTATCCTAATTTAATAATTTAGGAACAGGAGTTCAAGAAATTACTTTCTTCAATTTTAACATAGTAAACTTATTTATAATTAGAATTTTACAAGTGTTACAATGGCAAGATTTTTTTATATAATGATAATGTAATTTTCCTAATCTATTTCTTTAATACAAGAATCCACCTTTAAGGCATATCCACTATTACCAAACCAAAGAATGTCCAAAACTGACTAATCCTGGTCAAAGTCACTGTCTCCATGGCAGAGGTGTTAGAAAACAAAGTTCAAAGAGAATGAAAGATTGGGTTGAAGAATCCTGTGATATCAAAATAGAGTGGTGAAATCTAAAAGGTAACTCCAACTTCTGGTTCCAACTTGAATGTTATTGAGGAAAAAATAGGACAGATGCCTACATTTAGGGATAAGAAACAATATCATCACCATTTGTTTTATGTGGGAATGCAAGATAGAACAATAAGGTGTCTTTGAAAGCTCTATAATGATATATTTCTCTTTTTCTTTTTCAGAATGTAAAAGCATTGGATTTTTGGAAGCATATATCAACTGCCTGTTGATTTGTCTATACACATTTAAACCACTCCAATAGTAGGAGAATTTTAAAATGAGATTTTCTATAACCACATGTTTTTCTTTGTGTTGCAAAATATTTTATCCATGAATAATGAAATATAAGATAAGTAAACTAAGATATGAAAGCAGGAAGTTGGAAAGACAGAGGATTTAAAATAGAATAAGTTTTGTCAAGCATGAAAAAGAGAAGAGATAAAAATAACTTTCTCTACCTCAGAAGAATACTGGTTAACATACAATTATTAAAATAATTAAATATATTAAGCTATATTAAAATATTATAAAAAATACAAAAAGTATCAATAATTGGATAATAAGTATATTCATTTCCAAAAGAAGAAATCAACCTTTAACTCTCAAAAGAATCCTGTTCTTTTGCATAATAATTGTTAAAAATAAAATATGTTAGGCCATCAGACAAGTTAAGTACAGTGAAAAAGATGCATTTCAAAGTGCCCTGGTTGTTCCTTTTAAATGGTATCATTAAGAATTTGGGATAAGGAAGGATAGAAAACGTAGGAGCCATCCATGTTTAACAATGCATCAACACCAAACTTTCTAAACATTGAATTCATTGTTCTGGAATGATTTTAGTAAAACCTTTATGTTTTTTTAAGTATTTATTTATTTATTTATTCATTCATTCATTCATTTATTTAGAGCATGAGCAGAGAGGGGCAGAGGGAGAGAGAGAATCTCAAACAGGCTCTGCACTGTCAGTACAGAGCCTGACACGGGGCTTAATCTCATGAACCCATGAGATCATGATCTGAGCTGAAACCAAGAGTTGGACATTTGACTGAGATACCCTGGTGCCCATTTTTAGTAAAACTTTAAGGCAAAAAAAACCGTTTCTGGCCTCTTACAAAAATTGACGTGTACTGTTGTGTCTACAGACCATTTTGATGAGATTTAGTTGAGAAAATTAGTTACATGGAGTCAAACCATTTTTTTTTAACAAATAATGATGCCAATATTGGCTTGATTGAATTAAAGATAGAATACAAAAAAATCACTTGTAGAGATTGAAATAACATTTGAAATACAATCAAAATATTTGGCAAGTTGATTTCTTTGAAGTAGTCAATTTGTAAAGTTTCTAAGAGACTGTGGTAAGAAGTCAGAGGAATAGCTGAAGATGAGCATTTCTTTTGCCATGACTGACCATTGCAAGAAATGGACAACTGCATGGTTTCCAGTGGCATGCATACTTTATGGAAAACAAACAGGTGACTCCTACTTTATTGCCACACATCCAAAACCATCCATGTTCAGAAACCTATACTTTTAAAAAAAAAGCCAAGTTCTCAAAATCCCAGAGTCAACTTTTTAAATCCTAAGAATAACCCACCATTGCTTGCTGGCACGTGAATGTCTTTGTTAAGTTTGCAGGCAGAGAATATGTAAATCCTAAGATAATGATAAAGTTTTGTACATATATTTTTTTCAAATATCTAGAAGCAAATGCAATTTCTTTAGAACGTGGATACACTTCCTGATGACAAACACTTGCCCAGAGCTTTCTGTAGAGCCCCTGTAACATCCTTGTTCCTGAGGCTATAGATGAGTGGGTTGAGCAAGGGAGTGAGGATAGTGTAGAAGGCAGACACAGCCTTGTCCTTGTCAGGGGTATGGTAAGAGTGAGGCAGCACATAGGTGTACATGGCAGCCCCATAGAAAAGGCTGACAACCACCATGTGTGAGGAGCAAGTGGCCACTGCCTTTCGTCTCCCCTCTGCTTCACTCATTCTATAAACAGTGATGAGAATCCTTGTATAAGAGGCTGAGATGACAGAGAAAGGGATGAGGAGCATCATGATGCAGCAGACATACATGGCTGTCTCGTAAGTTGATGTGTCAGTACAGGAGAGCTTCAGAAGGGCAGGAACCTCACAGAAGAAGTGGTTGATTTCTCGAGAGGCACAGAACGGGAACTGCATGGTGACTGGGGTAAGCAGGAAGCCATCTATGGACCCTCCCAGCCAGGCTGCCAGTACAATCAACATGCAGACCTTTCGGCTCATGAGGACAGGATAGCGCAAAGGGTTACAGATGGCTACATAGGGGTCATAAGACATGAGTCCTAGGAGAAAAAACTCAGCCCCTGCCAATGTCAGGTAAAGGAAGTGCTGGGCAGTGCATCCTGCAAAGGATATGGCCCTCTGGCCCAAGATCTGGTCAACCAGCATTTTTGGCACAATGGTGGAAATGTACAAGATGTCCATGAGGGAGAGTTGACTGAGCAAGTAGTACATGGGGGTGTGGAGGCGGGAGTCTATGTGGATCAGAATGATCATGATGGTGTTGCTGGCTATGGAGATGACAAAAATGAAGAGGATGAGGGCAAAGAGAAGCCAGGGAAAATCATTGTCACTGAACAAGCCCAGGAGAAGAAAGTCGCCATACATGGAATAATTGCCCCACTCCATAGTTCTGTAGGTTACACTAAAAAGACATGAATATGATAGGTAAAGTTGGGCACAAAAGATAAATATTTAGTTTGTTTAAAATATTATAATGCAGTCATGGACAAAATCAAGACAAATCAATCAATCTCAGTGTGTAATTCTCTCCCTTTTCTAATAATTCCTGGGATTGATTCTGATATGTTTCTTTGAGAAATGTATTTTTAACTTTGGGCCCTAAGGATGATCCACCCTATGCATAAAGCTCAAAAATTCCAACTTCCTGGAAGAAGAACCTCAGAAGATTTATATATGCAGCACCATATAATCACTCACTCAAGGATGATATACTTGATTTGGTATTACTTTTAAAGTTAGACGTCATAGTGAGACAATTTTATGTCCTTTTACTTAAAAATACGTATTTATTTATTTATTCATTTACTTTGTGTTTATTTTTGCTCAAACATAATTTTACATAAGGAAAGATACACATAAAAGAGAAATATTTGAACTTGTCTGATTGAATAGAGATAGGAGTGTTGGGTAAAGAAGGGACAAAATCCCCACTTTATATTTCTGTCTCTACATCAGGCTCTAGATCTTACAATCAAAATTTACTCTGAAAGCCATTCATCAAGAGAACATATTTTGCTTATGAAAGGATAACCACGTTGACCTTTTACCTAATTTGCACTATTTTTTATTATAATTTCAATATAGTGAACATACAGTGTTATATTACTTTCAGGTGTACAATATAATAATTCAACAATTCTATATATCACTTGTTGATCATCACAAGTGCACTCCTGAATCCACATCACTTATTTCAGTCATTACTCCACCAACTTGCACTCTGGTGATCATCAAGATTCTTCTCCATAATTAAGAGTCTGTTACTTTATTTGACCCTCCCTCTACCTTTTTTTTTCCTTTTGAATCATTTGCTTTCTTAAATTCCACATATGAGTGAAACCATATGATATTTGTAATCCTCTGACTGACTTATTTCCCTTAGCATTATACTTATAAACACTAATTTATACTAGTCTTGACACATCTGTACATTATAAATTTAGGATGTTAGCTGATATTTATTAGGTCTTGGATATTTACAAATAATGATTGTATGATGAATAAAAAAAAAACAAGACCTCTCAGTTCTGAGAAACAATCTAAGAATTATTAGAAAGAAGAAAATCAAGGGGAAATTGTTTAAGGTCAAGTGGTGATCATTTTACTTCTTTTAGTATAAAGCTACTGATTAATATTCTATAACTCTTTAACATGATTAGTGAGATGAGAGCAATAACCACAGGGTGACTTTTTTAATAGAAAAAGTAATAAGAAAACTGTAAATCTTTTAAATAATACTAGAGATCATTGTCTCCCAAAAAAGGGACTTTTCTGCTTAAACCTGAAGTTTAATTTTATATATATATTTCAGTTAAACAATAGTTCATCACACTTATGAACAGGTAGGTTGTTGGGACAGTTTCTATCAGCAACATATAGAATTTCCCTGTCCAATGTAGTAGTCACAAGCCGCATGAGGCTATTGAGGACCTTAAACATGGGTGTTCTGAATGGATATGTGCTGAAAGCACAAATTACATTAAGAATTTTAGACTTATGGGGCGCCTGGGTGGCTCAGTCGGTTAAGCGTCCGACTTCAGCTCAGGTCATGCTCTCACGGTCTGTGAGTTCAAGCCCCGCGTCTGGCTCTGGGCTGATGGCTCAGAGCCTGGAGGCTGCTTCCGATTCTGTGTCTCCCATTCTCTCTGCCCCTCCCCCGTTCATGCTCTGTCTCTGTCTCAAAAATAAATAAACGTTCAAAAAAATTAAAAAAAAGAATTTTAGACTTATATGGGAAAAAAAGATATGCAAATATCTCATTAACATTTTTATATTGATTATGTGCAGAAAAGATAATATTTTAGATGTATTTACTTAAACAATGTAGAATAATTTTTTTTAATTTTTAAAAATTTATTTATTTTTGAGAGACAGACAACAAGGGGTGGGAGAGGCAGAGAGAGAGGGAGGCACAGAATTTGAAGCAGCCTCCAGGCTCTGGGCTGTAAGCACAGAGCCTGACACGGGGCTCAAACCCACAAACCATGAGGTCATGACCATGACGTTAAATCGACTGAGCCACTCAAGTGCCTCTAACTTAGACTAAATTTATTTCACCCATTTCTTTTTACATTTTTGATGTGGCTAATAGAAGGTTTAAAATTACCAGAATGCCTGGTGACTCAGTTGGGTGAGCAGTGGACTTCGGTTCAGGTCATGATCTCAGGGTCCATGG
Organism: Felis catus; assembly: GCF_018350175.1. Classification (NCBI taxonomy): domain Eukaryota; kingdom Metazoa; phylum Chordata; class Mammalia; order Carnivora; family Felidae; genus Felis; species Felis catus. Next base: position 83,515,844 of record NC_058368.1, read on the forward strand.
GTTTGAACCCACCATGGTCTTGTGGCTGTCAGTATGGATCCTACTTCATATCTTCTGTCCCTGTCTCTCTCTTCCCTTCCCCTGCTCATGGTCTCCTCTCAAAAATAAATAAAACATTAAAAAAAGAAAAATTAAAATTACCTCTGTGCTAGAGACTATTACACTAAGTGAAATAAGTCAGTCAGAGAAAGATAAATACCATATATTTTCATTCACATGTGGAATTTAAGAAACAAAACAAATGAGCAGAGGAAAAAAAGAGAAAGAGATATTCAGAGAGAGAGAGAGAGAGAGAGAGAGAGAGAGAGGGAGAGGGACAAATAAATGAACAGACTCTTAATTATAGAAAAAAAATTTATGGTTACTAGAGGGGAGGTGTGTGCAGTAGGGTATAATAGGTGATGGGGATTAAGGAGTGCACTTGTATTGAGCACAGGGTGATGTATGGAAGTGTTGAATCACTGTATTCTACACCTGAAACTAATATTACACAGTATGTTAACTAACTTGAATTTACATTATATATATATTTTATATAAAAAATGTATATTTATATAAATATATATAATTTACATAAAATATATATATTATATAATATATATATTTATATAAATAAATATATAAAATATATAAAGCATATTATATGCTTTATATATTTTACTGCTTTATATATTTTACTGATGAAAAATAATTAGACTTGAGGTTAAGAGACATTATCAGGAACACAAGACTCTAGTTAACCAGTAGCAGAATAATTGCTCTTTGATGTTTTTCAATAAGCTTATTAGAGATCAATTTATTCATTCCAAAAATATTTCCTGAGTCACACTGTGTGAGCCAAAGTTTTAATTTCTGAAAAGACCTAAAAGAATGTATAGGACATGGCCCCTGCCTTCAAGGACACTAGAAGTGAAGCAATATATATGACTATAGGTGCATTTTAAGAATGATTTTGATTAAAACCTTTAGGGTTTTGTCTTCTCCTGGCCTGGTGTATAACTGAAAGCATGAAAAGAGAAGGACATAGTGAGAAGAGGACAATGGAACCCGAAGTCAAGTGGCTGGTTCATGAGAACTTCATATCGGGCCCCTCTGTATATTTCACCAGAACTAAGTCACAACAGATAGATCTGTAACTATGAAAAGTAAATTCTCAGCCAGTTATTTATTAATGAGATCCACATTATGTCCTTACAGATTTTTTGCTTTCTCATTCTTGAAATATTGTTAGCTTTACATCAAGACTTTCACCAGCTGTTTCCTAATGTGGGTCCTTGTTCTGTTTCTGTCTTTCTTTTTCCTCCACTGTGTTAAAACACTGGGGAAATTAAAAGCAAACACTTAGAGGAAATCCACAAGATGGAGAGAGAGAGAGAGAGAGAGAGAGAGAGAGAGAGAGAGGCTCACTCAGCCCTGCTCATCAGAAGTTCAATAAGAACAAGCTCCTTAGAGGGCTCTGCTCATTATTTCACTATAAATTCAGAGGTTAGTAGATGGCTAATATAGACCAAACATAGTGACTAGTGTTGGTCCAAGGGGAACATTAGAGGCCATGAGAGACCAATGGGCCCCAAAATCTCCCCTTCAGGGCACAGGTGTCCCCAGCCCTGACCATGAATATTCCTGGTGCTGAAACTCACTAATGAGGCCCTAGAGAACTCTCCAGCATTCTGCACAAAGGGAAAAGATTTTAGCAAATCCGTAACTCTCCAGATCTTAAAAGCACCTCCCTCTCATTCTGTCAGTGCTGACTCGTGACCTGAATTAAAAAAAAAAAATTATAAAGCAGTAAAACAACATTAACGAGTATTGGGAAAATAAGAAAATGAAAAGAAGTCAACTGGAACCCTCCATGTCCCCAAATAATGATTATTTATATGTCTATGCATATTTTTATACTTAGATAACATTCAATTTTGTTATATATGTAATAATGTTAAATGCTATTAAGTATCCCTTTTCTATGTAAATGTATAGTCTTTATACAGAATCTCATTATAGTTGAATGATGTAACATGCATTTACTTATTCCTCAATTGGTTGACATTTATATTGCTTCTAAGTTTGCTTACAATGTATACTCCTGTGGCATAATTTCATGGGATAGACCATGGGAGATGGCTTATAAGATGGTTTTTGAAGTCCATCACCACTAGGATATACAAAGTTAGTGACTAGTGATGATAAAGAACACTCTTTTAGTGTTCTAAAATGCTAGTGTTCGAATGCTAGGAAATTTGAGCTATATATATATTTCTAGAACTAATTTTTGGATTTCGTTGTCATGATCCTTGCCCTTTTCTATTTTCTATTTTGGTGATTTTCCACAAATTAGCATTTTTTTCATTATAAAGGTCTTAGGTAAGTCCCAAGAAAAACTGTAATAGCAGTGATAATTAAATTTTTGAATCTTACCTAGTGTTTGCTTTCCATATCTATTCTACACAAGAATAACAGATCCAATAGTAAGTAGCCAGATTTTTTTCCTTGTCTTTTTTATTTTGTTACTCTGCTGTCAAACACTTCTCTGTGTCAAGATTGGCACAATGCTCACTGACCACCTAATTCAGATGTTTGAGGGTGATAAAAGGATAAGCCATACAGGACATGAGTATAACTGGAATAAATAGCAAAGAACCTGGACAAACAGGGAGAAAAGATGACCCTACATTTAAGTCATTTAATCCTATATATATAATCTAGTCCATTATGTTTATTCCCATAAGATTTTATTATAAAGCTTCAATTTAAATTTTGGAATAAAAACGTTTTCTAAATAAGTAATAGGGATAAGGAGTGCACTTGTGATGAGCACCCGGTATTGTATATGTGTGGAATAACTAAATTGTACACCTGAAACTAATATTACACTGTATGTTAATTAACTGGAATTAAATACAAAACTTAAAAAATTAAGTAGAATAATTTGGAGAATCTTTATTTAAAAGGGTAAAAAAAATGACAAAAACAAAGTTTCAGCCTTCATTCTAAAAACAGACCAAAGGCGTGATAATTGTCTCAGCTAAATCTCAAGAACAATTACACTGAAGACTTTCCCTATTTCCACCATTGAAACCTATTTTCCTTAGCATTTAGGATTTAATTCTTTGAATATTAAACAATATTTGGAATCAGAAACCGGTTTTTACATTGTATCTTCATCATTTACGAGTTTCTGTATATCTGATAAACCACTTATATTATCTGCCTTCTAATTTCTAAGTATAAAATAAATAAGTGTGTTGAAGCAGTTTCTTAGAGCAGGATAGGTAGGATCTTCCTGGCTTTAAAGAAATTCATGAATTACATGAAGAGATGGAATACTATAAACAAATTAGATCAATTTGTGTCTCTATAAACACTTCAAAATTACATAAATAGATATACCTTTCCAACAGCGAAAACTTTGTGAATATTTACATTGAAATAAGTCTGTGGAGATTTTTTTCTGGGCAGAAAAACCACCTACATTCTGAAATACATAATAGGAAATTGAATCTATCATATCAGCTAAGAGAAGAAATTAAATCAAAGGTTATAAAATTTGCATGAGTAACACTGATCCATGATACCTATAATTAGAATTCTGACTTATCAACTTCAGTATTCCTTAATATATCCCTTGTTTGAACTAGCTCTCCAGTAACTAAGTCTAGAATCAAATATTTCAAACATCCCAGGATTGATTGATAAGAAAGAAAGTCCGCAAAGTTACTTACCTGACAGTAGGCTCCATTAAATCAGATAGTCTAAACTGAAGGTCAAATACCTACTATCCAGAGAAAAATCTCACAGAACTAAAGTAACAAATGGAATTTCTCAGCTTCTTTTTGTTGTTGTTGTCATTGTTATTGTTTCTGTCAAGTGTGAATAACTAAGAGGCATGAATCAGATCTTTCAAACTGGGAGCTTGTATTATGAAGGAAAGCAAAGCAAAGAGGACAGAAGAGACAAAGAAGTGAAGGCAATATTAAATATTTCTGTGACTTGAACATGGAATTACATTTTGTTGGCATAAAGATAAATGTTGGTCTCTAACCAGTGTGAGAGGCTTTAAAATAGGAACGAATGGGTAAATAGATTAATGACCTAGAGATGGATCAGCCTGGGTCCTTAAATGCTCAATGAAGATGGTGTAAGGAAAGTTGGCACCAGGTGCATTATGTAGGTTGCTAAAAACAAAGAGATCATGCAACTTAAATAAGAGCTTGAATCACCAGTGTAGACCAATACTCTCATTTGGAAGAATAATTGACATCAGAATATCAGTCCCTGTGGCACTTTGTCCCTAGCCTATAATTATACAGTTAATATAGATGCGATAAGCCCTTTCACCTTTTTTTAATTCATGAAAATCTAACCTTTCAATTTACAAAGAATTACAATAATAAGCTGTCCCCATATAAATCAGGCTGTGAGACAATACACTAAAATTAATTATTGTTATGAATATTTCACTTTTTCATGGAATTATTTTCAAAGTTTCTTTCCTGTTTAACATTTCTTAACCTTATGTTTTTCTCCTTTCAAGGGTTTAAGAAAAACCTTCCTAAGGAATTATTGTAGTATAAATCTTAGGTTCACACTGTCACTAAGGGGTATGTAATGGTTCTGTGTTTCTTATAAGTTGTAACGAGCTGTAAGAAGTTATAACAAAATTTTCCGCATTGAAAAACATTTAAAATGTGTGGAGAAACAACAACAAAGAAATTTTTGAGTTAACTAAATAACAATGAGATCATTCTCTCTCTATTTTCCTATATTCTGACAAGTGCTCACTCTCTACTCTTGGGGGAAAAATTCCTAGGTCATAGGACTTTGCTGTGTTGCTATCTCCCTCTTGTTTCTTTATCATTCAACTCACATTTACCTCTCCATGTTATGTGCATAAATGAAGGTTGAATTTTAACTTTTCTCTCCCTAAAATTTATGTAATTTGGGGAGTCTCCTTAAGAAAGTTTAATAATCTTTGTTACATAACGATATACAAATATTTTATTCAGGTGAGAAAACAAATAATTCCAAATTACACATTTTAAAATCTAACAAATACCCAAAGAACTCCAGAAAACACTAACATAAACTTGATATCATTTAACTGCTTGACACACCACTTTAATCATTTTTCCCAACAATTTTCAGCTTCATATTCTGTGACTTCACTTTATAAGACAATTTTATTTTCAATAGAAAGAAGAGAAAAAGAATTCAATTCTTCTATTATGGCTGGCTGAGGATTTTTTTAAATTATTATTTTGATACTTTAAAATGTTTCTTTCAGTTTTTCTTCTTAGGGATTGAGGTACAATTTTGATAATTGCTATTAAATTATTTCCACAAATTACATGCCTTAGCCTGAGCTTCCCAGAAAAAAAAATTGATTTTATTTAAAAAAATTTTTTTTAACGTTTATTTATTTTTGAGACAGAGAGAGACAGAGCATGAATGGTGGAGGGTCAGAGAGAGAGAGACACAGAATCCAAAACAGGCTCCAGGCTCTGAGCTGTCAGCACAGAGCCCGAGGCTGGGCTCAAACTCACGGACCGCGAAATCGTGACCTGAGCCGAAGCTGGCCGCTCAACCGACTGAGCCACCCAGGCGCCCCGAAAAAAAATTGATTTTAGAAAATAAATACTAAAAATGCAAGTTGTTTTTGTTTTTGTTTTTGTTTTTTAAAGAATGTGATCAGGAAGCCAAAGAGGGAGGAGTGGAGGTTAAAACAGGGGAAAAAAAAACAAAAAAAAAACAAAAAAAAAACCAGTCTCTGCCAAGATAATTTGTTGCAATAGCAGCCCCCATGTTGGCTGAATGGAAATTCACTCCAAAGACCCTGGAGAAGTCAGGTCAGAATGCATTTTAGCACTTTTCTTCAAGAGGAAGAAAGGAAATAGATCCATTCACCAGTTACCAAGTCCTCATTATGTTTCCATTCAGTCTATGCCCACACAAACAAAATCTGCCTTGGTATTTCCTTTATAGTAAAGGACAGGAAGGGACATCTGGTAAAGATGGGGCCCCATCTGGTTTACCTGCTTAAAACTGGTTGACCAAGAACAAAACTGTTGCTGCATCAGTGATAGAAGAAGAAAGAAGATTGTTCTTTAGAAATTTCAGTGGTATGCAAAATATGTTCTATATGCACACTGTAAAATTTTGGGGCATTTCAAGTCCTCTTGTGCAGTTACATGTTTTAAATACTTAAAAACTTAAGTTGACAACATTATGAATTTTATCTTATGTACGTATATAACAAATCAGAGAGATATGTAGAAATACTTTTTTCAAAAAATATATTGCTGTTATATTCATGTGTATATATGTGTGTATATATATATATATATACACACACACAAAGTCATAGCAGTATATTATATTTATATGATCACCCAATGAATTTATATCACTATTTGATGAGGCACTTCTGTAAGTAAATTATAAAATTATAATTTCTTATTTTTTCTAAAATATGTATTTTCCACTTATGACATGTTGTAAATATATTTTATTATTATTTCCCCAGTTGAAGGATATTTTACATGGATACTTAATAACTCACAATAATTACTTAATAATCCATTAATTTGTATTTAAATTTTCTTATTAAATTAGTAATTTAAAGTATTTTATAGTGATAAATATAAATAGTATAAAATTTATCATTTTAACAATTTTTAAGTGTACAACTTAGAGATATTTAATACATTCCCAGTGTTGTGTAATTATCATTGCCATCAACCTGAAGAACTTTTTCATCATCCCAAATACAACTTCTATATCCATTAAATAGTAACTCATTATTCGCTTGCTCCAAGACTCTGCTAATTTCTAGTCTATTTTCTGTATCTGTGAATTTGCCTATTTTATGCATCTCATTAGAATGCAATCATGACATATCTTTTATGCTTATTTCACTTATCATAATGTTTTCAATGTTCATCCACGTAGTGGCCTATATCAGAAATGTATTCATTTTCAAGGCTGAGAGTATCACATTATTTGCAAATAATCACATTAAAAAAAATCTCTTTGTGTGTTGATGGACTCTTGAGCTATTTCCACCTTTTGTTATTGTTAATAATGTCATCATGAACATTGGTTAAAAGTATCTGAGTCCCTGCTTCCATTTTCTTTGAATATATACCTAGAAATGGAATTACTGGATCATAGATTAATTCTGTTTAACTTTTTGAAGAACTTCCAAACTATTGTCAGCAGTGGCTGCAGCATTTTACATTACCACCAGCAACCCACAATGGTTTCAATTATTGTACATTTTTGACAACATTTATTCTTTTCTTTTTTTCCCCATCCTACTGAGTGCAAACTAGTATCTAGTTGTGGTATTGATGTGCATTTTACTAAAGACTAGTAATGTTGAGCATCTTTTCATATGCTTACTGGCCATTTCTACATATTCTTTGGAGAAATGTATCAGTCTCATTTTTTTAATTGGGTTATAATATTTATTTATTTTGTAGTTGTTCGTTGAATTTTAGTAGTTCTTTATATAGTCTAGATATTAATTCCTTAGCAGATATATAATATGCTTATATATATATTTTTTAATGTTTATTTATTTTTGAGACAGGGAGAGACAGCATGAAGGGGGGAGGGTCAGAGAGAGAGGGAGACACAGAATCTGAAACAGGCTCCAGGCTCTGAGCTGTCAGCACAGAGCCTGATGCGGGGCTCGAACTCATAACTGTGAGATCATGACCTGAGCCAAAGTCGGATGCTTAACCGACTGAGCCACCCAGGCGCCCCAAGATATGCTTATATTTTGTTCTATTTTGTGAATTACAGTTTTTTCCTCTTGATAGTGTCCTTTGACAAATATAATTTTTTAATTTGATTTAGTCCATCTTATCTATGTTTTTCAAGACAAGATAACTAAGTCTACTTTGTTGAGGGTTTTTATCATGAACAGATGCTGTACTTTGTTAAATGCTTTTTCTACATCTATTGAAAGAATCATATTGTTCTTATCCTTTCTTTTATTAATGTGGTATAGAATATTGGGTGATTTGTAAATATGGAATGACCCTTGAAACCCAGGAATAAATTTCACTTGATGGTGATGAATGATCATTTTAATGTATTTTTAGATTCAGTTTGCTAGTGTGTTATTGAGAATTTTTGCATCCATATTAATCAGGATTATTGGCCTGTAGTGTTCTTTTTTAGTGGCATTTTCATATGGTTTTGGTGTTAGGGCCTCATAGAATGAATTTGGAAGTTTTCCTTACATTTCTATTTTTTGAAATAACTTTAGTAAATTAGGTATTATCTCTTTTTTAATTATCTGGTAGAATTCCACTGTGAAGCCATCTGGTCCTGGACTTTTGTTTGTTGGAAGATTGTTTATTATTGACTAAATTCCTTTGCTGACTATTGATTTGTTCAACTTTTCCATTTCAACCTGCTTCAGTTTTGATAGTTTGTGTATTTATAGAAATTTTTCCATTTCTTCCAGGTTGTCCAATTTGTTGACACATAGTTTTTCATAATGTTCTCATAATCTTTTTTGTGTGTCTCTGTGGTGTTGGTTGTTATTTCTCTTCTCTCATTTGTGATTTTTTTTCACTTGGGTAATTTCTTTTCTCATTTTAATAAGTCTAGACAGAGGTTTATTAATTTTGTGAAATTTTTCAAAGAACAAACTCTTGGTTTCATTGATGTGTTGCATTTTCTCTTTCTTTCTTTCTTTTTTTTTTTGTTTCTGTATGATTTGCTTTTGCTCTAATCTTTATTATTTCCTTCCTAATGTTGGATTTAGGTTTTATTTGGTGTTCTTTTTCTAGCACCTTCACCCATGAAGTTGGATAATTTAATTTGAGACTTTTTTCTTACTTCTTGAGGTAAGGCTTTATTATTATATACTCTCCTCTTAGGACCACTTTTGCTGATCTCAAAGGTTTTGGACCGTTGTGTTTTCATTTTCTTTTGTTTCCATGTATTTCTTATTTCTTCTTTGATTTCTTCATTGACCTTTTTGTTATATATTAGCATGTTGGTTAATCTCCATGTATTTATGGTTTTTCCAAATATTTTTTCTTATGGTTAACTTTTAGTTTCATAGTGTTGTGGTCAGAAAAGGTGCATGGTATGATTTCAGTATTTTTATATTTGTTGAGATCTGATTTCTGACTTAACATGATCTATTCATGAGAATGCCCATGTACACTTGAAATAATCTGTATTCTGCTGTTTTACTGTAGAATGTTCTTAATATATCCATTAAGTCCATCTGGTCAGTTATGTTTTTCAAAGCCTTTGCTTCCTTGTTCATTTCTTTGTTTAGATAATCTGTCCATTGATATAAGTATGGTGTTGAAGTCCCCTAAAATTATTGGAATATTATAAATCAGTTATTTTGTGTTTGTTATTAATTGTTTTATATATTTGGTGATTTCATGTTGGGTCCATAAATATTTATTATTTTAAGATATCCTTGTTTTATTTTCTCTTTTATTATGATATAGTGGACTTCTTTATCAGTTTTTAAAGTCTTTGTTTTAAAGTCTAGTTTTTCTGATATAAATATTGCTACTCCAGTCTTCGTTTGACATTCATTTTCACGATAAATATCTCTCCATCCCTTCATTTTCAATCAGGAGTCTTTAAATCTAAAATGTGTCTCTTCTGGGGCACCTGGGTGGCTTAGTCAATTAAGCATCTGACTTTGGCTCAGGTCATGATCTCATGGTTTGTCAGTTTGAGCCTCGCGTTAGTCCCTGTGTTGACAGCTCAGAGTCTGGAGCCTGCCTCAAGTTCCATGTGTGTGTGGCTCTCTCTCTGCCCCTCCCCCCCACTTCAAAAATAAGTAAACATTAAGTTTTTTTAATGAGTCTCTTGTATGCTGCATAAAGATGGTCTTTTTTAAAATCCATTCTGACACATTATGTCTTTTGATTGAGCATTTAGTCCATTTACATTGACAGTAATTATTGAAAGACATGTATTTATTATTAGTCATTAGTTGCTTTGTTGTTATTTCTGAATATTTTCTCTAATGATTTTCCACCTTTGGTTGCTTACCACTGAAAGAATCTCCTTATATACCTCTTGCAGGGCTGGTTTAGTGGTCACAAAGCCCTTTAGTTTTTGTTTCTCTAGGATGCTCTTTATCTCTCCTTCTACTCTGAATGATAGCTTTGCTGATAGAGTATTCTTGGCTGTAACTTTTTTTTTTTCCATTTAGTACTTTGAATGTATCAGGCCACTCCCTTTCTGGCTTGTCAAGATACTGTTGAGAAATCTCCAGCTAGCTTAATGGATTTTTCTTCATACTTTAAAGATTTCTTTTTCTCTTGCTGATTTTAAGATTTTTTTTATCACTATATTTTGCAAATTTAATTACAATGGGCCTTGGTGTTGGCTTGCCTTTGTTGATTTTGAAGGGAGTTCTCTGTGACTCCAGGATCTGGATGTCTGCTTCATTTTCCAGATTAAGGAAATCTCTGTTAACACTTTTATCTCTGTGGTAATGGTGATCTTGGTGTCTTCCTCTCTTTTCTCAAGTCCATTGCATGCCCTTTAATCATTGCTCTAAATTTTCCATCAAGAATGTTAATTATATCTGTTTTGCTTAGATCTCTGGGTGTGCCCTTATCTTGTTCTTTCGTTTGGGATAAATTCTTCTGTTTTCTCATTTTGTTAAATACCTGCCTTCTTGGGTCTGATAGAAAAGCCAGTATTGTATCCTGTCCTAAAAGTAATGTCTTTATGAAGAAGATGTCATGTAATTCCCAGGGACTGGTGCTTAGGGCAGTACCTCCAGTGTGTGTTGCATGTGCTCTGCTGTTGTGTTATACCTACACTATCCTTCAAGTCAGTTGTCTGCAGAGGCTGTCTTTGCATGTAGTGGGCAGTGTTTGGTCTCTGGCCTGAATGTGGCAAGTTTTAAATAGGCGTGCTTTGGTATGCTTGTGAAATCCATCTGTCACAACCTCCACCACTACTGAGGACCTGAAAAACTGGTCACAAGATGTAGCATGGGCAGGAGTTTTGCTGGTTTTGTAGATGATGGGCCTGTCTCCCACGGACTATGGCAAGAGTGAGTGTGAAGGTCTGAAGCTTAGTATATAAGCAAGTTAGCCATCCAGAGTACCCACTGTACTGCTTCTTACAGGTGGCTCTGTATATGCTGACAGATAGAGGAGGGAAATGGTGCCAGCCAGCTCCCTTGTTCCAGGAGAGGCACTACCATGCACACTGCCTCTCAGGGAAGCATACCAAGAAGAATGAATAGTCACCTATAGTTTGTTCCAGGTGTTTTTTAAGATTGCTGCTTCCACATTGTCTGCCTCAAGGTTGTTTCCCTGTCTTCTGTCTAGGAGCATCAAAGTGCCCGCTGGGCTCTATCAAACCATACCTGCTGACTTTTAAAACTCTAGACTTTAGGGTTGATATAAATATGTTCATTGCATTATTACATTGCTTATAAATATATTCATTGCATTACATGTAAACATCTTAACTCAGATCTCAGGAGTGAACTTGTTGTGATGAGTACCAGGTATAGTATGGAAATGTTGAGTCAGTATATTGTACTCGTGAAACCAATATTACTCTGTATTTTAACTAACTGGAATTTATATAAAAACTTAAAGGAGTCATTCATGAATTTAGGATAGAAAGAATTACTTAAGACAGAAAAAGTTAACTATCCAACTCTCAATCTTGGCTCAGGTTATGATCTCACAGTTTGTGAGATCAAGCTCAGCATGGGGCTCTGTTTTGTCAACCTGGAACCTGCTTAGAATTCTCTTTTTCTCTCTCTCTGTGCTCCTCCCCTGCTTGCTCATTCTTGTCTCTTTCTCAAAGTAAATAAATAACATTTAAAAAATACAATAAATTTAAAATACTAAAAAAAATAAGTTAAAGACTTGAATAGATACATCACATAGAGGATCTTAAATGATAAATCAATGAAAAGTTATTCAGCCTCAGAGCGCCTGGTTGGTTCAGTTCACTAAGTGAACTGTTTTTGGCTCAGGTCATGATCTCATAGTTCATGAATTTGAGTCCCACCTTGGGCTCCACAACTGGCATCATGGAGCCTGCTTGGGATTCTCTCTCTCTCTCTCTCTCTCTCTCTGACCCTGCAAAACACATGCTGTCTCTCTCTCCAAAAACAGAAAACAAAAACAAAAAAAGGAGACCTAGGAAGATGGTGGCATAGGAGGACGCTGGACTCACCTCGTCCTGCAGATCACTTAGATTTCACCCACATCTGCCTAAATAACCCAGAACCACCAGAAGACTAGCAGACCTGATTCTTTGGAGACAAGCATAGACAAGAGGCCCACGTAAGAGAGTAGGAAGGGTGGAGAGGCAGTGTGCATTACATGGACTGGTGGAGGGGAGCCAGGGTGGTGTAGGGGGCAACATGCAAGGCAAGGCAGAGACCCCGAAGTCTGGTTTGCAAAAGCAGAGGGGCTGAACTCTGTGAGTTTTGACAGCCAGCTGGATTTAACATCTGGAATGTTAAAAGTCAACAGCTCTGCTCTCGGAGAGCAGGGAGGGCGAGAGGACACCAGGAGGGAAAGTTGTTGAGCCCCGGAAGGAGAGTTCAGATCGGGGGGGGGTGGGGAGGCACCGGCAAAAGCATTTCCCTCTCCCATCCCCCAACAGAAATTCCAAAGGGAATCAGTTCCCATCAACAAATTTGCCTGTACTGCACAAACACTCAACTCTGTGCTTCTGTGGATCCATCCCTCCAACAGCCATGACTCCTTACTGGTGTTGCAGGGCCCCTACCCAGGGCATCACAGATGGCAAAGCTAACTAAACCTGCTCCTCCCACCCCTGTGCACCTTGAGGATTGACACCGGCTAATACACCCTTGGCCAGATCCCATCAAAGCAGCACCACAACCCTGGAAGTGTGCAAGTAGCCCAGACAAGAGCCACACCACTCCATATTGAGTTCTGCCCCTGGGAGAAGGGAAGATAAGGTACACACCAATCTGACTGTGGCCCCAGTGGTGGGCTGGTGGCAGACATCAGGTCTGACTGCGGCCCTGCCCACCAACACAGGTTACTCAGGACAGCAAAAGGGAAGAGCCCTGCAGTTTGAAGCTACTGCAGGGACTACACAAAATGACAAAACAGAAGAATTCTCCTCAAAAGAAACTCCAGGAAGTGCCGACAGCTAACAAATTGATTAAAAATGATTTAAGCAATATAACAGAAGAAGAATGTAGATAATAGTCATAAAATTATTCGCTGGGCTTGAAAAAAAAGCATAGAGGACAGCAGAGAATCTATTGCAACAGAGATCAAGGGACTAAGAAATAGTCATGAGGAGCTAAAAATGGTATAAATGAGATGCAAAATAAAATGGAGGTGACCATAGCAAGGAATGAAAAGGCAGAGGAGAGAATAGGTGAATTAGAAGATAAAATTATGGAAAAAGAGGAAGCTGAGAAAAAGAGAGATAAAAAAATTCAGGGTTATGAGGGGAGAATAAGAGAACTAAGTGATGCAATGAAATGGAACAATATCCATATAATAGGAATTCCACAAGAGGAAGAAAGAGAGAAAGGTGTGGGAGGTGTACTTGAACAAATCATAGCTGAGAACTTCCCTGATCTGGGGAAGGAAAAAGACATTGAAATCCAAGAGGCACAGAGAACTCCCTTCAGACATAACTTGAATCAATCTTCTGCACAATATATCATAGTGAAACTGGCAAAATAAGAGGATAAAGAGAAAATTCTGAAATCAGCTAGGGATAAACACACTCTAACTTATAAAGGGTGACCAGTAAGACTAGTGGCAGACCTTTCTACTGAAACTTGGCAAGCCAGAAAGGAATGGAAGGAAATCTTTAATGTGAGGAACAGAAAAAATATGCAGCCGAGAATCCTTTATCCAGAAGGTCTTGTCATTCAGAATAGAAGGAGAGATAAAGGTCTTCCCAAACAAACAAAAACTGAAGGAATTCATCACTACTAAACCAGTCCTACAAGAGATCCTAAGGGGAACTCTGTGAGTGAAATGTTGCAAGGACCACAAAGTACCAGAGACATTACTGCAAGCATGAAACCTACAGACATCACAATGACTCTAAATCCATATCTTTCTATAATAACACTGAATGTAACTGGACTAAATACTCCAACCAAAACACATGGGGTATCAGAATGGATTAAAAAAAAAACAAAAAAAAACACAAGATGCATCTAACTGCTGTCTACAAGAGACACATTTTAGACCTGAGGACACCTTCAGATTGAAAATGAGGGGATGGAGAACTATCTACCATGCTACTGGAAGTCAAAAGAAACCTGGAGTAGCCATACTTCTATCCGACACACTAGACTTTAAATTAAAGGCTGTAACAAGAGATGAAGAAGGGCATTATATAATAATTACAGGGTCTATCCATCAGGAAGAGCTAACAATTACAATTGTCTATGCATGAAACACGGGAGCCCCCCAAATATATGAAACAATTAATCACAAACATAAGCAATCTTATTGATAAGAATGTGGTAATTGCAGGAGACTTTAATACCTCACTTACAACAATGGATAGATCATTTAGACACAGGGTCAGTAAAGAAACGGGCCCTGAATGAAACATTGGATCAGATGGATTTGACAGATAAATTTAGAATTCTGTATCGCAAAGCAACAGAATATACTTTCTTCACGAATGCACATGGAACATTTTCCAAGATAGATCACATACTGGGTCACAAAACAGCCCTTAATAAGTATAAAAGACTTGAAGTCATACTATGCACACTTTGAGACAACAATGCTAGGAAACTTGAAATCAACCACAGGAAAAAGTCTGGAAAACCTCCAAAAGCATGGAGGTTAAAGAACACCCTACTAAAGAATGAATGGGTCCACCAGGCAATTAGAGAAGAAATTAAAAAATATATGGAAACAAATGAAAATGAAAATACCGCAATGCAAATGCTTTGAGATGCAGCAAAGGCAGTCCTGAGAGGAAAATACATTGCAGTCGAGGCCTATCTCAAGAAACAATAAAAATCCCAAACACAAAATCTAACAGCACACCTAAAGAAAATAGAAGCAGAACAGAAAAGACATCCCAAAACCAGCAGAGGAAGAGAAATAATAAAGATCAGAGCAGAAATAAACGATATAGAATCTGAAAACAAAAACAAAAACAAAAACTGTAGAGCAGATCAATGAAACGAAGAGTAGGTTTTTTGAAAAAATAAACAAAATTGATAAACCTCTAGCCAGGCTTCTCAAAAAGAAAAGGGAGATCACCCAAATAGATAAAATCATGAATGCAAATGGAATTATTACAACCAATCCCTCAGAAACACAAGTAATTATCAGGGAAAACTATGAACGATTATATGCCAACAAACTGGACAATCTGGAAGAATGGACAAATTCCTAAGCAACCACCCATTTCCAAAACTCACACAGGAAGAAATACAAAACTTGAACAGACCCATAACCAGTGAAGAAATTGAATCAGTTATCAAAAATCTCCCAACAAATAAGAGTCCAGGACCAGATGGCTTCCCTGGGGAATTCTAGCAGACATTTAAGGCAGAGATAATACCTATCCTATTCAAGCTGTTCCAAAAAATAGAAAGAGAAGGAAAACTTCCAGACTCATTCTATGAAACCAGCATTACTTTGATTCCTAAACCAGAGACCCAGCGAAAAAAAAAGAACTACAGGCCAATATCCCTGATGAATATGGATATAAAAGTTCTCAACAATATACTAGCAAATCGAATTTAACAGCATATATAAAGAATTATTCACCATAATCAAGTGGAATTCATTCCTGGGCTGCAGGTGTGGCTCAACATTTGCAAAACAAAAACAGTGATCCATCATATTGATGAAAGGAAAGATAAGAACCATATGATCCTGTCAATCGATGCAGAAAAAGCATTTGACAAAATTCAGCACCTTTCTTAATAAAAACCATCGAGAAAGTCGGGATAGAAGGAACAACCTTAATCATCATAAAATCCATTTATGAAAAGCCCACAGCTAATATCATCCTCAATGGGGAAAAACTGAGAGCTTTCCCCCTGAGATCAGGAAGATAACAGGGATGTCCACTCTCACCTCTGTTGTTTACCATAGTGTTGGAAGTTCTAGCATCAGCAATCAGACCACAAAAGGAAATCAAAGGCATCCAAATTGGCAAAGATGAAGTCAAGCTTTCACTTTTTGCAGATGACATGATAATATACATGAAAAACCTGATAGACTCCACCAAAACTCTGCTAGAACTGATATGTGAATTCAGCAAAGTCGCAGGATGCAAAATTAATGTACAAAAATCAGTTACATTGTTATACACTAATAATGAAGCAACAGAAAGACAAATAAAGAAACTGATCCCATTCACAGTATCACCAAGAATCATAAAATACTTAGAAATAAACCTAATCAAAGATGTAAAAGATCTGTATGCTAAAAACTATAGAAAGCTTATGAAGGAAATTGAAGAAGATATAAAGGAATAGAAAAATCCATTCTGTGCTAATGCGTTGGAAGAATAAATATTGCTAAAATGTCAATATTACCCAAAGCGATCTACACATTCAATGCAATTCCAATCAAAATTGCACCAGCATTCTTCTTGAAGCTAGAACAAGTAATCCTACAATTTGTATGAAACCACAAAAGACCCTGAATAGCCAAATATTGAAGAAGAAGACCAAAGCGGGAGGCATCACAATCCCAGACTTTAGCCTCTACTACAAAGCTGTAATCATCAAGACAGCATGGTATTGGCACAAAAACAGACACATAGACCAATAGAATAGAATAGAAACCCCAGAACTAGACCCACAAACGTATGGCCAACTCATCTTTGACAAAGCAGGAAAGAATATCTAATGGAAAAAAGACAGTCTCTTTAACAAATGGTACTGGGAAAACTGGACAGCAACATGCAGAAGGATGAAACTAAACCACTTTCTTATACCACACACAAAAAGAAACTCAAAATGGATAAAGGACCTGAATGTGAGACAGGAAACCATCAAAACCCTAGAAAAGAAAGCAGGAAAAAACCTCTCTGACCTCAGCCGCAGCAATTTCTTACTTGATACATCTCCAAAAGCAAGGGAATTAAAATCCAAAATGAACTATTGGTACCTCATGAAGATAAAAAGCTTCTGCAGAGCAAAGGAAACAATCAACAAAACTAAAAGGCAACAGACGGGATGGGAAAACATATTTGCAAATTACATATTGGACAAAGGGGTAGTATCCAAAATCTATAAAGAACTCACCAAACTCCACACCTGATAAACAAATAATGCAGTGAACAAATGGGCAGAAGACATGAATAGACACTTATCTAAAGAAGACATCCAGATGGCCAACAGTCATATGAAAAGATGTTCAACGTCGCTCCTCATCAGGGAAATCAAAACCGCACTGAGATACCACCTCACGCCAGTCAGTGGCTAAAATGAACAACCCAGGAGACTATAGGTGCTGGAGAGGGTGTTAAGCAATGGGATTCTTCTTGCACTGTTGGTGAGAATGCAAACTTGTGCAGCCGCTCCTGAAAACAGTGTGGTGGTTTCTCAAAAAATTGAAAATAGAACTACCCTATGACCCAGCAAAAACACTGTTAGGAATTTACCCAACGGATACAGGAATGCTGATGCATAGGGGTACTTGTACCCCAATGTTTATAGCAGCATTTTCAACAGTAGCCAAGTTATGGGAAGAGCCTAAATGTCCATCAATTGATGAATGGATAAAGACATTGTGGTTTATATACACAATGGAATACTATTTGGCAGTGAGAAAGCATGAAATATGGGCTTTTGTAGCAACGTGGATGAAACTGGAGAGTGTTATGCTAAGTGAAATTAGTCATACAGAGAAAGATACCATATGTTTTCACTCTTATGTGGATCCTGAGAAACTTAACAGAAGACCATGGGGGAGGGGAAGGAAAAAAAAAGTGAGAGGGAGGGAGCCAAACCATAAGAGACTCTTAAAAACTGAGTACAAACTGAGAGGTGATGTGGGGTTGGAGGGTGGGGAGGGTGGGTGATGGGTATTGAAGAGGGCACCTATTGGGATGAGCACTGGGTGTTGTATGGAAACCAATTTGACAATAAATTTCATATTAAAAAAAAAGAAAGAAAAACATTCCTCTAACCCCTTAAAATTCTCAAGAGATAATTATCTGCTAAACAGAGGAAATTACTGAAGTTTTCTCCAAGTGGTTAACCTTTTTCTATCCTTAACTTCATAGGACATTCTCCACCACTCCATTGAATCCTCTCTGTCAAGAACAAAAAAAAAGACTATTAATTTCCCTATCACACCATACTCCCCTGGGCGTTCTACCTCTTTTCTATTCCTTTATTATCACCTACTTCTTCCACGGCTTGGCATTTATCCATTGAAATATTTTGACCTATTATTTAGTTCTTTCTTTTGTATGTATACAGTCCCTCCCTAGTTGATCTCCTAATCATTATGTACCATCTGCTTATCAATGACTCCTAAAATCCATGTTCACACTTAACAACTCAAATGATATACAAACTAAAATATCTAGCTTCTTTTCTGAAATTTCCACTTATATATTCAATAGATATTTCAAACTTAATATTTCAACTTCACTGTCCAGTCTTCTGAATACACCTTCCCCATTTCAGCACACCTGCTATTCTGCCTACCTGGGAGCCTCTTTACCTGGATTTTCCAATGCCTGGCTCTTTTAATGCCCAAATAGAATCTCCCTTAAAGGGAGAGAGTCTCCTTAAAGGAAGAGAATAGTCTCCTTAAAGGAAGGAAAGTCCTTCCTTAAACATGGTAGCTTCAGTAGTCCTCCACTGATCTCCATTATCACACTGTGTTATTGTATTTCTTGTCTACGGTTCATTATATCACGTTATATTTTCCGAGTTTTAAGACATAATTGACACATAGCATTCTATTAGTTAAGACAATGAGCTAGAACTAATGGTGTACAACACAATGAGCTAGAACTTTGCCCTTGTTAAAATGGCTGTCATCAAAAAGGAGATAACAAGTGTTGTCAAGGGCACCCTTGTGCAGTATTTGGAGAATGTAAACTGGTTCAGCCACTATAGAAAACAAGATAAATTTCCTCAAAAATTAAAACAATAATATTTCCATTTCTACTTCTGGAAACATATCCAAAGGAAACAAAATCACTGATGTGGAAAAGAGCCCTGTATCTCCATGTTTATTGAAACATTGGTCACAAAACCAAGGCATGGAAGCAATTTAAGCGGTCATTGATGGATTAATGGATAAAGAAAATATGATATATATTTAATATGAGTTATATTTTAACTTTTTTGAATATTTATTTATTTTTGTTTAATTTATATCCAAGTTAGTTAGCATATAGTGCAACAATGATTTAAGGAATAGATTTCTTAATGCCCCTTACCCATTTAGCTTATCTCCCCTCCAACAACCCCTCCAGTAACCCTCTGTTTGTTCTCCATATTTAAGGGTCTTATGTTTTTGCCTTCTTCCCTGTTTTTATATTATTTTTGCTTCCCTTCCTTTATGTTCATCTGTTTTTATCTTAAATTCCTTATGTGAATGAAGTCATATGATATTTGTCTTTCTCTGACTGATGAATTTCGCTTAGCATAAGCATTAGCATTGGCAACTTAGTAGTTGCCAATGGCAAGATTTCATTCTTTTTTTTTGATATATATTTTTATTTCTTTTATTTTAATTTTTAAATTTACATAAAAATAGTTAGCATATAGTGCAACAATGATTTCAGGAGTAGATTTCTTAGTGCCACTTACCCATTTAGCCCATCCCCTCTCCCACAACTCCTCTAGTAACCCTGTTTGTTCTCCATATTTTTGAGTCTCTTATGTTTTGTCCTCCTCCCTGTTTTTATATTGTTTTTGTTTCCCTTCCCTTAAGTTCATATGTTTTGTCTCTTAAAGTCCTCATATGAGTGAAGTCATATGATATTTATTTTTGTCTGACTGACTAATTTCACTTCACATAATACTTTCCAGTTCCATCCACGTAGTTGCAAATGGCAAGATTTCTCTTTTTGATTGCCAAGTAATACTCAATTGTGTGTGTGTGTGTGTATATATATATACACACAAAAGTATATATATATATATATATATATATGGTGTGGTGTGTGTGTGTGTATATATATATATATATATATATATATATATATATATACCACATCTTCTTTATCCATTTATCCATTGATGGATATTTTAGCTCTTTCCATACTTGGCTATTGTTGATAGTGCTGCTATAAATATGGGGGGGGGTGCATGTGTCTCTTCCAAACAACAAACCTGTATCCCTTGGATAAATACTTAGTAGTGCAATTGCTGGGTCGTAGGGTAGTTCTATTTTTAGTTTTTTGAGGAACCTCCATATTGTTTTACAGAGTGGATGCACCAACTTGCATTGCCACCAACAATATAAAAGGTATCCTCGTTCTCCGCATCCTTGCCAACATCTGTTGTTGCCTGAGTTGTTAATGTTAGCCATTCTGACAGGTGTAAGGTGGTATCTCATTGTGGTCTTGATTTGTATTTCCTTGATGATGAGTGATGTCAAGAATTTTTTCATGTGTCAGTTGGCCATCTGGATGTCTTCCTTGGAGAAGTGTCTATGCATGTCTTATGCCCATTTCTTCACTGGATTATTTGTTTTTTGGGGTGTTGAGTTTGATAAGTTCTTTATAGATTTTGGATACTAGCCCTTTATCTGATACGTCATTTACAAATATCTTCTCGCATTCTGTCCATTGCCTTTTAGTTTTGCTGATTGTTTCCTTCACTGTGCAGAAGGCTTTTGTTGTGATGAGATCCCAGAAGTTCATTTTTGCTTTTGTTTCCCTTGCCTCCAGAGACATGTTGAATAAGAAATTGCTGCAGCCATGATCAAAGAGGTTTTTGCCTGCTTTCTCTTCGAGGATTTTGATGGCTTCCTGTCTTTCATCCGTTTTGAGTTTATTTTTGTGTATGGTGTAAGAAAGTGGTCCAGTTTCATTCTTCTGCATGCTGCTGTCGTTTTCCCAGCACCACTTGCTGAAGAGACTGTCTTTATTCCATTGGATATTCTTTCCTGCTTTGTCAAAGATGAGTTGGCCATACGTTTGTGGGTCCATTTCTGGGTTCTCTATTCTGTTGCATTGATCTGAGTGTCTGTTCTTGTGCTGGTATCATACTGTACCAGCTTTGTAGTATAGCTTGAAGTCTAAGATTGTGATGCCTCCTGCTTTGGTTTTCTTTTTCAAGATTGCTTTGGCTATTGGGGGTCTTTTCTGGTTCCATACAAATTTTAGGATTATTTGTTCTAGCTCTGTGAAGAATAATGGTGTTATTGTGATAGGGATTTCATTGACTATGTAGATTGCTTTGGGTAGTATCAAAATTTAACAATATTTGTTCTTCCTATCCAGGAGCATGGAATATTTTTTTTCCTATTTTGAATGTGTCTTCTTCAGTTTCTTTCATCAGCTTTCTATAGTTTTCAGTGTATAGATTTTTCACGTCTTTGGTTAGATTTATTTCTAGGTATTTTATGGTTTTTGTGCAACTGCAAATGGGATTGATTCCTTGATTTCTTTTACTGTCGCTTCATTTTTGGTGTATAGGAATGCAACCGATTTCTGTGTGTTGATTTTATATCCTGATTTTATATGTGGTGTATATATGTATATACCCTATATACATATATACATAACATCTTCTTTACCCATTCACCCATCTATGGATATTTGAGCTCTTTCCATACTTTGGACTTTGGCTATTGTTTTTTTTTTTTTTTAATTTTTTTTTTCAACGTTTTTTTATTTATTTTTTGGGACAGAGAGAGACAGAGCATGAACGGGGGAGGGGCAGAGAGAGAGGGAGACACAGAATCGGAAACAGGCTCCAGGCTCCGAGCCATCAGCCCAGAGCCCGACGCGGGGCTCGAACTCACGGACCGCGAGATCGTGACCTGGCTGAAGTCGGACGCTTAACGGACTGCGCCACCCAGGCGCCCCGGACTTTGGCTATTGTTGATTGTGCTGCTGTAAACATTGGGGTGCATGTGCCCCTTCGAAACAGCACACTTGTATCCCTTGGAAAAATACCTAGTAGTGCATTTGCTGGGTCACGGTGTAATTCTGTTTTTAATATTTTGAAGAACCTCCATACTGTTTTCTGGAGTGACTGTACTAGTTTGCATTCCTACCAGCAGTGCAAAAGAAATCCTCCTCCCCCCCCCCCGACTGCATCCTCGCCAACATCTGTTGTTCCTGAGTTGTTAATGTTAGCCATTCTTACAGGTGTGATGTGATATCTCATTGTGGTTTTGAGTTGTATTTCCCTGATGATGAGTGAAGTTGAGCATTTTTTCATGTGTCAGTTAGCCATCTGGATGTCTTCTTTGGAGAAGTGTCTCTTCATGTCTTTTGCCCATTTCTTTACTGGATTATTTATTTTTTGGCATGTTGAGTTTGATAAGTTCTTTATAGACTTAGGGTGAAAGATCTCAATATTTCCTCATTAAAGATAATATTAGTATTGGGTTATCATATATGGCTTTATGATTGTGATGTATCATCCTTCTATCTCTACTTTCTTAAGGGTTTTTATCAAAAAAGGATGATGCATTTTCTCAAAAGCTTTCTCTGTATCTATTGAGAGGATCATGTGGTTCTTGTACTTTATTTTATTCGTGTGGTGAATCACATTGATTATTTTATAGATATTCAACCAGTCCTGTATCCCAGATGTAAGTCCTAGTTGGTCATGGTGAATAATTCTTTTAATGTATTGTTGGATTTTGTTGTCTAATATCTTGTTGAGGATTATTGCATTCATGTTCATCAGGGAAATTGTTTTATAGTTCTCCTTTCTAGTGTTTTTTTTTTTTTTTTTTGGTCTTGTTTAGGAATCAAGGTAATTCTGGCTTCATAGAAAGGACTTGGAACTTTTCCTTCCATTTCTATTTTTTTGGAACAGCTTCAAGAGAATAGATGTAAACTCTTCCTTACATGCTTGATAGAATTCCTCTGGAAAGCCATCTGGTTCTGGACTCTTGTTTTGGGGGAATTTTTCATTACTAATTCTATTTCTTTACTTGTAATGGGTGTGTTCAAATTTTATATTTCTTCCTGTTTCAATTTTGGTATTTTATATGTTTCTAGGAATTTGTCCACTTTTTTCAGATTGCCCATTTTATTGGTGTATAACTGCTCACAATATTCTCCTATTGTTGCTTTTATTTCTACCCTGTTGGTTGTGGTCTCTCCTCTTTCATTCTTGATTTTATTTATTTGAGTCCTTTCTTTTTTCTTTTTGATCAAACTGGCTAGTGGTTTATCAATTTTATTGTTTCAAAGAACCAGCTTCTGGTTTCATTGATCTGTTCTACTGCTGCTTTATGTTTGTTTGTTTTTGTTTTTGTTTCAATAGCATTGGTTTCTGCTCTAATCTTTATTATTTTGTGTATTCTGATGGCTTTTGGTTTTATTTGTTGTTCTTTTTCCAGATCTTTGAGGTGTAAGGTTACGTTGCGTATTTGAGACATTTGTTCCTTCCTTAGGAAGGCCTGGATTGCTATATGCATCCCTCTTATAACCACCTTTCCTGAGTCCCAGAGGTTTTGGGCTTTGGTTTTATAATTTTCATTGGGTTCCATGTACTTTTTAATTTCCTCCTTAACTTCCTGGTTAACCCATTCATTCTTTAGTTGATGTTCTTTATTCTCCAAGTATTTGTTACCTTTACAATTTTTTTCTTGGGGCTGATAACGCTTTCATAGAGTTGTGGTTTGAAAACATGTGTGGTATGATTTTGATAATTTTTTACTTGTTGAGGGCTGATTTCTGTCTCAGTAGGTGACCTATTCTGGAGAATTTCCATGTGCACTGAGAAGAATGTATATTCTGCTGCTTTATAAGGAAATGTTCTGAATATATCTGTTAAGTCCATCTGGTCCAGTGTGTCATTCAAAACCATTGTTTCTTTGTTGATTTTCTGTTTAGATGATCTGTCCATTGCTATAAGTGGGGTGTTGAAGTCCTCTACTATTACAGTATTACTATCAAGGAGTTTCTTTATGTTTGTGATTAATTGATTTATATATTTCGGTGTTTTCACGTTTGGAGCTTAAATGTTTGCAATTGTTATGTCTTCTTGGTGGATAGACCACTTATATGATAAAATGCCCTTCCTCATCTCTTATTACAGTCTTTATCTTAAAGTCTAGATTGTTTGATATATGTATGACTACTCCAGCATTCTTTTGTCGACCATTAGCATGAGAGATGGTTCTCCATCCCTTTACTTTCAATCTAAAGATGTCTTTGGGTCTAAAGTGGGTCTCTTATAAACAGCATATAGATGGATCTTGTTTTCTTATCCATTCTGTTACCCTATGCTTTTGATTGGAGCGTTTGTCCATTGACATTTCAAGTGAGTACTAAAAGGTATGAGTTTATTGCCATCATGTTTCTTGTAGAGTTGGAGTTTCTGGCGTTGCTTTCTGGCCCTTTCTAGTCTTTGTTGCTATTGTTTTTATGTGTTTTTTTTTCTCCCCTCAGAGAGTCCCCCTTAAAATTTCTTGTAGGGCTGCTTTAGTGGTCATGAACTCCTTTAATTTCTCTTTGTCTGGGAAACTTTTAATCTTTCCTTCTATTTTGGATGACAGCCTTGCTCAATAAAGAATTCTTGGCTGCATATTTTTCTGATTCAGCACATTGACTATCCTGCCATTCCTTTCTGGCCTGCCAAATTTCTGTGGATAGGTTTTGCCACAAACCTGATCTGTCTTCCCTTGTAGGTTAGGGACTGTTTTTCCCTTGCTGCTTTCATGATTCTCTCCTTGCCTGAGTATTTTGTGAACTTGATTATGATATGCCCTGTTGATGGTTGATTTTTGTTCAATCGAGTGGGGGTCCTCTGTGCTTCCTGGATTTTGATATCTGTGTCTTCCCCCAGGTTAGGAAAGTTTTATGCTATGATTTGCTTACATAACGCTTCTATCCTCATTTCTCTCTCTTCCTCTTCTGGGACCCCTATGATTCTGATGTTGTTCCTTTTAATGAGTCACTGATTTCTCTAATTCTTAAATCACGCTTTTTTGCCTTCATCTCCCTTTTTTTATGCTTCATTGTTCTCCATAATTTTGTCCTCTATATCACTGATTTTCTGCTCTGTCTCATCTATCCTTGCCACCATGGCATCAATTCGAGATTGCAGCTCAGTTATAACATTTTTTATTTCATCTTGACTAGTTTTACTTCTTTTATCTCCTGAGAAAGGGATTCTAATATATTTTTGACTCCACCTAGTAGTATTCTTATCGTGATTCTAAATTCTGGTTCAGATTTCTTGCTTGTATCTGTGTTGTTGAAGTCCCTGGCTTTCATTTCTTCCTGCTCTTTCTTTTGGGGTGAATTCCTTTGTTTCATTATTTTTAAGGAAGAAGAGAAATTGATAAGGTAAAAATATAAAATTAAATTAAAAATTAAAAACAACACACACACACACACACACACAAAATCAAATAAATGATGCCAGATTCTAGATGGGTCTGTGTCTGGTTATTGAAAGGAGTTTGATAGATTAGAGAAAAAGGGGAAAAAAGGAAAACATTTGAAAATTTGTGAAAATGAATGCAATGAACTAGAATAAAATAAAATGTTGGATGTAAAACAGAACTTGAAAAATTTACAAAAAATAAAAAAATATAGTAGAAAAATAAAGAAAAATGTTTTGAATAAAAATTGAAAATAAAAATAATTTTTCCTTTTTCTGTATTCAAGAAGAAGAAAAGAAACAATAAAGAAAAAAATTGAACAGATGAACTAGCTAAAAGACTGAAATACAATTGAAATTATATCAAGTTTATTGTATGTCACAATTTATTTATCTATGTCACCACCAGTGAGCTTTTGAATAGCTTCTATTTTTTTTTTTCTGTTACTATATATCTTTTGGTAAAGATTATGAATACATGTTTGTTAGAAATTCACCTGAGTGTGTTTATTCTGTGGTGCAGTGTTCAGCTTTAGTCACTGTTGCTTCATACCATGGCTTGATTGCTTGTTTGTATTTTATTTTTATTGCTTTCCCCCATTGGAATGTAAACTTTTTTGAGTATAGGTGCTTTATCTATCTTGCTCACAGCTATGATGAACAAATGAATGCCTGGACAAATGAGTGAGAAAGCTATATCTGAAAGATATAGTGTTCAATCAACCACATTTCTTTTTTGCAATCCAGTGAACTAATTTAAAATGTTACCATACAGAATTCCCTCACTTCCCTGATCCTCACTGTCATCATCTGTAATTACAACTCTTGTATGTGCTTTATTTTTATGAAGTTATTAGATGATGATGAATGTATGTGAATTTTTAAGTTTTAGAGAGATTAGTGTGATTGATTATGATTATTAATAATTTCATAAAGTAACCCCTATGATACTTAAGTAAACTTCTTATATAATCAAATGCAACATTGAAAATGATTTGCTGTACACTTATTGTCCTCAGTTATTGGATCATGGGGAGCATGAATATGGAATATAAACAAACTTCTACTATCCAAATGTTGTATGGTTAACCCTGATGACATTGTGACATATTTGAAAATTCACTTTGGTATCCTCCCAAACCATACTCCTGTATGTTTAGTAAATGTTTAGGCATATAATATACTCAGGTTGCCTTTTTTGGGGCAAGGTTCTTTGCTCTCATCCACGAATGTTAACTTATCTGACAAATAGTTTTCACTTATGTGTTGCAAATAAAAGTTAAATACTACATTTCTACTTAAAGTAAAACATGCCTAATTATTGCAGGAGTATAATGGCTATTAAAAAAAAACAAAACTATATTCAGTGACTCTTCCTACCAATTGAAAAACTGGAACAAACAGAGAGCTACACAACTATCTTCCTAAAGGCTATGTCAGGTATTAGTCTTCAAAATAGAGAAGATAATATTTCTCTTATATTTAGACAGTAAGTATAATTATACAGGAGTATCACATATACAGAAATTACCATCCTCCCTCCTGCACTCTTCAACACAGTTCATGCAATTTAAAATTGCATGCAATTTATTTTTATCTCTAAAACATAAAAAATTCAAGCAAGATTTTTTTTATTTCTTAAAAACACTGGGCATTTATTTTGAATGCAAGTGAACAGGTCATAATAAATGGAAGATATAAGAAAGGAAAGAAGAGATGAAGGAATGAAGATTAAGAGGATACATTTCTTATATTGCTCTTTTTCTTTTCCTTTTTCTTCTTCTGCACAATTAAACCTTCCCTCCAGGTTAATCCTTCATTAAGAGCATGGCCACAATGTCCACAAAGGCTCCTATTTGTCATCCACATGAGAAGAAGACATTGTCAAAACACATCTCCTGACACTTTTTGTGTACATTTGAACCTGCCCATTGCCCTCTTCAGAGCTCCAGTCACATCCTTGTTCCTCAGACTGTAGATGAGTGGATTCAGCATTGGTGTAAGGATTGTGTAGAACACAGAGAAGACTGTATCCTGCGCTGGGTTATGGTAAGAGTGTGGCAGCATGTAGGTGTACATGGCAGCCCCATAGAACAAGGTCACTACTGTCATGTGAGATGAACAGGTGGCAAATGCCTTCTTTCTTCCCTCAACTGAACTCATGTGGTGGACTGTGGTCAGGATTTGGGCATAAGAAGCCAGCACCACAGAGAAAGGAATCAGCAACATCAGGACACAGCACACATACATTACTGTTTCATAGAGGGCTGTGTCTGCACATGCCAAACTCAAGACTGCAGGTGCCTCACAAAAGAAATGGTTAATTTCCCGGGAGTTGCAGAAAGGAAAGGTCATGGTTATGGGAGTTAGAAGGAAGCCATCCAAAAAGCCTCCAAACCAGGAACCTGCTATGATCATCCAACAGACCTGGCGACTCATAAGGACAGGGTAGCGAAGGGGGCTACAGATGGCCACATAGCGGTCATAGGCCATGAGGCCCAGTAGGAAGAACTCAGCTCCCACAAGGGTGAGGTAGAGGAAGTGCTGAGCTGTGCACCCCATAAAGGATATGGTTCTTTGACCCAGCAGATAATCAACCAGCATCTTGGGCACAATGGTGGAGATATACATCATGTCAATGAAGGAGAGATGGCTGAGAAGGAAGTACATAGGAGTGTGCAGTCGTGAATCAGTGTGGATCAGGAAGATCATAATCCCATTGGCCATCAATGCAGTGAAAAAGATGATAGAGACAATGGCAAATAGAAGGCCTGAGATGTCCTTCTTGTTGAACAGTCCCATCAAGGTGAAGTCTGTAGAGGATGTGTTGTACACTTCCATGGATCCCATGATGGTGCTGCTGTGACCCAGAATCTTCCAAATAAAATGAGAATATTCACAGGGAATTAATATAAGGACATATAGGTTGATTGTTAAGCAAAAACTTGTAAAAGTCTGAAGAAAATACCTAAAATATTTACTTAGAATTTTGATGCTGATATCTATCATTTAATCTATTATAGAATGTGTTTACATAAAATTGATCACCTTAAATCAATAATTCTTTAAATACATTTGACAAGATTATGTCAACAGATGCTATTATACTATAGTGATACATATAACAACACATAGGGTATAAACCATATTGTTATTCTGTTAAACATACCCTAGTCTGGTGTGTGCATGTGTGTGTGTGTGTGTGTGTGTAACTACTATGTTAGTTTAAATTGGCGTCCTTATTAAATGAATCTTTTTTTAAGTTTATTTATTTTGAAAGAAAGGGAGAGAGAGAGAGTGAGCAAGGGAGGGGCAGAGAGAGAAGTTGAGAGAGAATCCCAAGCAGGCTCCACATTGTGCAGTGCCTAATGCATGGCTCCATCCCACAAACCATGAGATCATGACCGGAGCCAAAATCAGGAGTCAGACCTTCAACTGACTGAACCACCTGAGTGCCCCAAAGGAATCATCATAATCAACAATACCACCATTTTAAAAATATCCCAGCACTGATGATAAGTAGTCTATCTCTGCCATTTAGCTACAAATGAGTGATTGTCAATGTGGACTGTGAGAATTTGAGAATTATGAGTATTCTTTTGATACCATTTCATCTGTGTTGCAGACAAAATTGTATGGGAGAAAATGGGAAATAGAAACCACTCTTGCAAACTCAGAAAAAAAAAAGAGGCAATCACTCTTGTAGAATTATTTTTGTTTATTTTTAAGAAATAAATTTAAATTTAGGATGATGAATAATTGGCATTAGGATTATGTATTAGCATCAGCATTCGCTATTTATTAGTATTTAGTATTTGCAATTAGGATTCAGAGGAAATAACACAGGGACATACATGGTTAGCCATAAACCGCCTGCTAATTTTGGAAATTGAATTTTTTTCATATAGATTGGTAATTAAAAATACTGATCATATTTTACTTAATTTCAAGTGGTGATAAAAGAAAAAAATCTACAAGCTTTTTGAAAGTTAATTATTATTTTTCATATGTTTAACATTAAGTATGTCAAGGTAAGATATATTTTACCAATGTGTTTTTAAGGTAGATTGACCAAACTAATCCATTCCTCTAAATATTATACAAATATGAGTATTTGAATTAATTGCACAGAAAAGAAAATACTATTAAGAATAATTACAGGGGCACCTGGGTGGCTTAGTCAGTGGAATGTCTGACTCTTGATTTTTGGCTCAAATCATGGTCCAAGGGTGGTGGAATCAAGCCCCGCATCGGACTCCATACTGAGTATGGAGACAGATTCTCTCTCTCTCTCTCTCTCTCTCTGCTCCTCTTCCCTGTTGTGCACATTCTCTCTACCTATTCTATCTTATTTAAAAATTTAAAAAGAATAATTAGAACAACACTGTAAAGAGTTTACTTTGTGCCAAGTGCTTCATTTCGATTGACTTGTTGAGCTACACAATAAACCTAAGAAGTGAGGAACTATAACCCTCATTTCACTGATGGCAGAATTGTGAATAATGTTCTTCTGGTCACACATACTCTTAATGGCAGGGATGTTTGGACCAGGCAGCCTCAAATCATTCTGTGCTCTTACCTACAATCCAAAAAATTAGGCATTTACATTATCTGTCAAATTAAATGTGCCAACAATGTAAATCTGTGAATTTTTAACTATATGCAATAATATTGCTAATGAAAATATGTCATAATTGAGAATATAACACACAAATTATTATACTCAAGACTGCTGTTTTTAATAGAATAAACTCTATTTTTTCTCTTTTATCTTTTTATGTGTATGAATTTCAAACTATTTGAAACACATTTTATAAATTTCCCTGACACCATATACCATGTCATCATCATTTCCAATCGGCCTCATTTCCTTTACCTTTCTAATTAAAATATGTATCTAAAGGGAAAATGCTGTCAAGTTTATGGAATAGCC
Source organism: Felis catus (assembly GCF_018350175.1). Lineage (NCBI taxonomy): Eukaryota > Metazoa > Chordata > Mammalia > Carnivora > Felidae > Felis > Felis catus. The sequence goes on from NC_058368.1 coordinate 83,546,278, forward strand.
TAAATATAAGTTGTATTCTGTTTCCACACCTTTCACATTCAGTCTAACTCTTATGATGCACTAAATTCCCAGTAACAGAGGCAAAATTATGTATTCCTTTACAAGGTCAAGTAGTTTTCCCCGTTCATCATTCACATGCATTCCAAAATATTTTAAAAATATCTATCTTTCTGTTTTTTTTTTCTCTATCTCATCCTATAGTTCTAGCATAACAAAGGCAAACTCAAGTCTTCTCTATTTTGCATCTGGCTGGCCTTACTCTCCTTTTTGCACGTAAAAGTTCTAAATGGTCAGAGAGCAAGTCCTGTTTGGTTAAATATGCTATTTTACTATGAGGAAACATGATGAAAAGGACCCATACTTATTAAATTTCTGCTGAGAACAGATTATATTACTTTGTTATGGTTAGTACAAATGAAAATAATCGGAAAATGTCTAGAATAATTATGTGACCTTATACAGGAATTTCCTTCTGCAATATTATAGTAGACATAGAGTAAAGCAAAATTTAGAATCAGATGAATTGAGTTCTACTCATGTTAATGCTGTTACCTTGGATTCTCTCCCCCAAACACTCTGAGCCTCAGTTTCCATTTATATTAGATTTATTTTTTTTAATTTTTTAATGTTTATTTATTTTCAGAGAGAGAGAGAGAGGGAGAGAGAGAGAGAGAGAGAGAGAGAATCTGAAACAGGCTCCAGGCTCTGCGCTGTCAGACATGGAGCCTGATGTGGGGCTCAAATCCATGAGCTGTGAGATCATGACCTCAGCCCAAGTCAGATGCTTAACTGAATGAGCCATCCAGGAACCCTCATACTTGTGAAGTTTTTAAAATAAATGCAAAACCTTACATTTAACCCTAAATCTTCTTTATATTTCTAAATTCTGCAAAAATTTTAATCATCCATAATCAAATCAAATTGAATAAGAAAGACATAATTGTTAGACAGTAAAATGTCAATGTAATCAGACAATTTCACCAAGTGTCTACTATTGTTTACAACATCAATCCAAGAAGTGACTTAGAACTATATTCCTTTGTTGACCATGTAGTCCTCCTGCCAGAACCTCTAAAGAGATCACACATTTGGATAACCATTGGATAACCATAATTAGAGAGACCCACTCTTTCTGATTAAAGTTTATTCCATGGTATGGTGGACATTTAAAAAAATGTTTCTGAACCACTATCAGAGTGGAACTGAAATATACAAGTATCTGTACAACCTTTAAAATCATTATGGAAGAGTGATATGTAAAATGTTTGCATCACTGACAAGGCAAGAGCTCTGAGCTTGAAGTCAGAGGACCTACAGGAGTCTGCTTATGTGTCATTAAGGCAAGTACCTCCATCTTCCAAACTTCAGTTTTCTTTTCTGTAAAAAGAGTGCAAGGATGCAAAGGCAATCATGCCAGTGCTGGTGGTGATGGGAGCTCCAGCAGGGAATTAGGAAGACTTTTCATAATTGATGCCCTATAAACTAAGACTAAATGCAAGTTTTTCATTTAAATTTTCTGTGTCTTTCCAATAGTATTGCCCTTTTCCCATCCAATTAATAAGGTCAATTTTTGCTTAAGTCATTAAAAAAAGAAAAAAAGAGAAAAGGAAAGATTTTGCTAAGATCATGTACACACAGACATAAACAGGTATTATTAGGAAAGAATATTCTTTGCACTGTTCCACTCAAAAGCACCATTACAACTGTATATTTGAAATGCATTCTCTAGATAATTTCCAGAAATAATTAAACAAGCAGTCTGCTTCTCAATGTATTTGAGGTGGGGGACGTGGGGCAGTCATTACCTCACTAAGTTTCCACCTGAGATTTGCAGCCCGTGAGTTGTAGACAGCCCTGTCTCCATTTCCTTAAATTTAACTTGCATAAGCCTTTGATTTATTGAGACCCTTAAAAAATGTTGTGAAAGCTCATTAATTTCCTTATTCACCAAATATTTAAAGTGTCATTTGAAGAGCCAGGCTATGTGCTCATTAGCATTTGATTAGTCACCTGTGATCTTGGTGGAAACCTTCAATAGACCTGGATTTTAATTAAAGAAATAGGAATTAACAATAAACAGAGTTGGTCTAGTATTTCAGCAGCCCCTAGATAATCACTAAATTGCTTAACTTTAATAATGAATTTTGCATTGTGCAGAAAAACTTCAAACTATTTAATCCAACCATTTAATTTCCAAAGAGCTTCAAAATGATTTATTCATTTACCCAATATCTTCCCATTTTAACCCCATCAATTTACAATCCTCAATACTTTTCTCAGGCATGCAATTTGAATGCTATGTATTAAAAGCAGCTTGCTACACACATTTCTTGGTATGCGTAAAAGAAGGGAATGCACATCATCAATATAAAAAATCACCTGGTGCCTAAGTTTATACTAAACCTAGGTCCAGCTAAGATAATCTCTGTCACTTACTTAGAGGTGAATCTTCTCCACAGTCATTCAGAGTAGGGTGCGTTGTTCAAAGGTAAAGACGGTCATACAAAATTTGTTAAAAATGAATGAATGAATGAATAAATGAATGAATGAATGAATGAATGAATACATAAATACAAAAAAAAACTCAGCAGGAAAGCATAAGAACTTTCTATAACTAAGAAAGAAATGGGAAATGAACAAAGACTTCAGAAAACAGAAAGTGATCTGTCACTAGAAGAGAAATTATTAAGTTTAATGGATTTGATTTATCCTCTAGTTTATGTTAACAAATTAAAAACACAAAGCTATTCACAGTCATAGGTATCCATGGTAGGAGAGATTTCAAGATCTGGCCAGTCTGTATGACCAGATGTCTGCTGCATGAAAATCCAGCACACAGAGGTTTTTAATTTGTATTTATGAACTTGAATTTTCTGAACTATAGACTAAAAGTATCCTTAGCAACTGGTGATGGAATTAGCACAAAGAGATATGCACAGCAAGTTATCAAGAGCTACTTTGCAATATAACTCTGCAGAAGGAAGTATCATCAAAAGAAAATTCCCATCCTAAAACTCCTGAGACATTTTGCAATGCCAGGACAAATCATACAATTTTCCATTCTTCTATAAAGGTGTGTTAATTCTTGCATTCTATCTTTACAAGAAAATAGCTAGAAACCAAAAAGAGACAATTATGAACGATTAAGAAGGAAGAAAGCTGCAGACCATTAAAGAATGCTAAATCATCTCTGGGTGTTCTGTGTTTGGATTCCCTAGCCCAAAGGGGAGCACCCAGAGTGAAAAGAGGCAGGAATTTAAATAGTTTTATGACAATGACAGAAAATGAAGTGCTCTTAAAAAGAGCACATCTCATCCCTATGGATCTCAGTATATATTAATGAGACAGATTTGTCACAGCTAATTAGAATTGTATTCATGGGGTGGAAGAGAGTGAGCCCTAAAGTCATATTGGGCTTTGAAAAAATGTTTCCACCATTTGGTTCCCAAGTGCAAGTCCCTGATATTCTGACCATTTCATCAGAAATTTCCTCCAGCATCTTTTCCTACTAGAGAAATGTGGGAATTACCGTGAAAAACAATAAAAAAGATTAAAAATAGCCTAATTCATGCTATTTATTTTAACATTTTATTGATGTAATAATAATTATTACATCTGTGTATTATGGCAATACATACCTTGAGGAAAATATGAAATGTTTAAAAATTTAGAATATTCCTTAATATCCAGAGATAGTTGCCAGAAACATATCATATAGAAGGTTATCTGTACAGGGGCACCTGTGTGGCTCAGTTAGTTGGGCTTTGTGGGTTTGAACCCTGCATCCGGCTCTGTGCTGACAGCTCAAAGTCTGGAACCTGCTTCGGATTCTGTGTCTCCTTCTCTTTCTGCTCCTACCCCACTCATTCTCTCTCTCTGTCTTTCTTTCTCTCAAAAATAAGCAAACATATTAAAAAAAGATTATCTGGGGGCTCCTGGGTGGCTCAGTCGCTTGGGCGTCCAGCTTGGGCTCAGGTCTTGGTCTCCCAGTTCATGAATTTGAGACCTGTGTCAGACTCTGTGCTTACAGCTCAGAGCCTGGAGCCCGTTTCAGATTCTGTGTCTCCCTCTCTCTCTGACCCTCCCCCATTCATGCTCTGTCTCTCTCTGTCTCAAAAATAAACATTAAAAAAATTATAAAAAAAAATTTAAAAAAGATTATCTGTACAAAATTGCATTTTCATTGTGTGTATACATACATGCATAAGTACAGTGTATGCATACACACACACATACTGTATAATATTTATATACTAACACATATATATGCATGGGTATGTTTATGTATTACATATAGTTTGGCAATTTATATTGTTCACGAACTACTTCTTAAGAAGTGTCCTTCATGTGAAATACTCTTCCAAATGTAACATTCAATGTCCACAGGGTATTCTATCTTGTGGATATACTCCATTATATTTAACCAATATTTCAATTTTGATGCACACATTGTTTTAACAGTGGCAATAATAAATCATGTAATGATAAAAATTCTTATACTTAATTTTGAGTGTGGATCCTTGAGTGGTTTTTTTTCACAACGTTTTCTTCCATCAGAACTATTTAATCATTTTGTGTAAATATATTTAAAGTTTTTATTTATTTTTTAAGTTTTTATTTATTTTGAGATTATATATATGTATGTATATATATATGTGTATATATATGTGTATATATATATACACATATATATGTGTATATATATATATACACACATTTTGTGTAAATATATTTAAAGTTTATATATATATATATTTTATATATTATTAAATATATTTTGTGTAAATATATTTAAAGTTTTTATTTTTTAAGTTTTTATTTATTTTGAGATTATATATATATGTGTGTATATATATGTGTATATATATGTGTATATACATATATATGTATACATATATATACACATATATATATACACATATATATGTGTATATATATATGTGTATATATATATATACACATATGTATATACACATATATATGTGTATATATATATACACATATATATACACATATATATACACATATATATATATACACATATATATATATGAGAGAGAGAGAACGAGAGAGAGAGCTAGTAGGGGAAGGGCAAAGAGAGAGGGAGAGAGAGAATCCCAAGCAGATTCTGCGCCGTTAGCTCAGAACCTCATGTGGGGCTGGATCACGTAACTGTGATGTCATGACCTGATCCAAAATCAAGAGTTGGATGTTTAACTTACTGAGACACCCAGGTGCCTCTTTATTTCACTTTTAAGTTGCATTTTTACAATTTCCCACTTTACTTATCTACTGTCTATCAGTTCCCATTTCCCTGATGCACTGTAAAGATAAATAAACACACAAATTTACATGTCTGGTAATTGTGGCATAAGATGACTTAATATAATTATTTTTAAATTTTTTTAGTAAGGTTAAAACTTTGAATATATGTCCATTTGTTTTTATTTATTAGAAATGCTATTTTTTAACTTTCTCTTTGAATATTTAAGTATGAATATGTGTCTTCCCTGTATGTCTCAAGTATTGCTTGCATTTTCTTGTTTTTTTTTTTTATTTTGTTATTGTTCATAGCTTTTTTTTTGTTAATCAATAATATTTTTTTAATTATGGAGTAAAAGTCATCATTACATCTGTAGTTTCTTCTACTGATTCTATACTTTGAAATCCTTGAATAGCTTTAATGTGAGAAACTTGTTTTTTAACTTTTATCAGTTTTCATTTGTCTGTATGCGGGGATGTTTTACACTTAATTCTTCAAAGTCTAGAATTTGGAGATATGAATATGAAGCAGAGATTTACTGTATTGTCTCTGAAAATTATGTATTTGTCTTAAAATCAACTATTGATAATTTATTCCTTTATCCAGTCAGTTTCAATGTCATTTTTTTTCATATACTAAATCTTTATAATTTTCAGGAACTTAACTCTTCTAATTCTTAAAACTGTAAGTAAAAACTAACATTTTATCAGATATGTCATTTGAAATATTTTTCCCCATTCTGAAGGCTGCCTTTTAGTATTTTTATTGTTTCCTTTGCTGTGCAGAGATTTTTATTTTGATAAAGTCCCAATAGTTCATTTTTGGTTTTGTTTCCCTTGCTTCAGGAGACACATCTACAAAGAAGTTACAAGGCTGATGTCAAAGAGGGTCCTGCCTATGTTCTCCTCTAGGATTTTGTTTCAAGTCTTACATTTAGGTCATCAATCCATTTTGAATTTATTTTTCTGTATGGTATAAGAAAGTGGTCCAGTTTCATTTTTCTGCATGTTCCTATCATGTATGTTGGTTTTTCCAACATCATTCGTTGAAAAGACTGTCTTTTTCCCATTAAATATTATTTCCTGCTTTGTCAAAGATGAGTTGACTATATAGTTGTGGGTCTATTTATGGGTTTTCTATTTTGTTCCATTAGCATGTGTGTTTATATTTGTGTTTGTACCTTGGTGTATGATCATTACAGATTTTTAATATAACTTGAATTCTGTTACATTGATCCATGTGTCTGTTTTTGCCTAAAGCAAGCAGAAGAAATAATATAATAAAGATTAGAGCAGAAATAAATACTTTTTTAGAAAAAAAAAATAAGTAATTGTATTAAAAAAAACTAAGAGCTGGTTCTTTGAAAGAATTAACAAATTGATAAACCCTTAGCCAGACTCATCAAAAGAAAAAGAAACAGATAAAATCACAAATTAAAAAGGAGAGATCACAACCATCACCGCAAAATGCAATTATAATAGCATACTACGAAAAATTATATGCCAACAAACTAGGCAATCTGGGTAAATGGACAAAATCCTAGAAACTCACTATTATTACCGAAACAGGAAGAATTAGAAAATTTGAACTGATCCATAACCATCACAGACATTGAATCTGTAATCAACAATCTCCCAACAAACAAGACTCCTGGGTCTGATGGTTTCCCAGGGGAATTCAACCAGACATTAAAGGAGAGTTAATACCTATTCTTCTCAAACTGTTCCAAAATATATAAATTGAAGGAAAAAGTCCAAGCTCTTTCTATGAAGCCAACATTACACTGATTCCAAAACCAAACAAAGACCCCACTACACAGGATAACTATAGGCCAATGTTCTTGATGAGCTTGGGTGCAAAAATTCTCAACAATTCAACAGTACATTAAGAGAATTATCCACCATGATTAAGTGGGATCTCTCCTGGGCTCTAGGGCTGGTTCAATATTCACAAATCAATCAATGTAGTACACCACATTAATAAAAGAAAATATAATAACCTTATGATCTTGTCAATAGATGCAGAAAAAGCATTTGACAAAATACAGCATTCATTCTTGATTAAAAAAAAACCCTCAACAAAGTAGGGACACATAGAACATATCTTAACATCATAAAGACCATATATGAAAAACCCACAGCTAACATCAGTCTTAGTGAGGAAAAACTGAAAGACTTTCCCAGGTCAGGAATAAGACAGGGATGTCCACTCTTACTGTTACTATTTAAGATAGCACTGGAAGTGCTAGCCTAAGCATCAGACAACAAAAATAAATAAAAGGCATCCAAATCGGCAAGGAAGAAGTTAAAAATTTCACTATTTGTGGAGGACATGATACTCTATGGAGAAAAACCTGTAAGACTCCACCAAAAAATTGTAGAAGTAATACATGAATTCAGCAAAATCATAGATATAAAATCAATGTGCAGAAATCTGTTGCATTTCCATACACCAATAACGAAGCAGCAGAAATAGGAATCAAGGAATCGATTCCAATTGCAATTGCACTAAAAACAGTAAAATACCTACGAATAAACCTAACTAAAAAGGTGAAAGGTTTGTATTCTTAAAAGGATAGAACATTTATGAAAGAAACTGAAGAGGACATAAAGAAATGGAAAAGCATTCCATGCTCATGGATTAGAAGAACAAACATTGTTACAATGTCTATACTATCCAAAATAATTTACACATTTAATGCAGTCTCTATCAAAATACCACAAGCATTTTTCACAGAGTTAGAACAAACAATCCTAAAATTTGTATGGAACCCAAAAAGACCCCAAATAGCCAAAACAATACTGAAAAAGAAAAACAAAACTGGAAACACCAAAATTCTAGATCTCAAGCTATATTACAAAACTGTCGATGTACAGTGTGATACTTGCGCAACAGATTTTTGTGTGTTGATTTGTATCCTTTGTGTTTACTGAATTCATTTATCAGTTCTTGCAGCTTTTTGGTGGAGTCTCAGATTTTCTATATAGAGTGTCATATGATCTGCAAATAGTGAAAGTTTAACTTCTTGTATTGGCCACCATTCTTTACAACCTATGTTTATGTGTGTGTGTGTGTGTGTGTGTGTGTGTGCGCGCGCACGCGAGCAAATGCATGTATGCGTGCACACGGGTGTGAATTCTCCTGAGCCTCAGAAAACACAAAATTTTATTTTTTTTCAATTGTTACTGAGTTTTCTCATCAACAAAAAATGGTTCTGTAGATAAAAACATTCGATGCAAGAGATCTGAATTTTTTGCCAATGCTGCTCTTGACAGCAGATTGTGTAACCCAGTACAGCTTGCTGGAACTTGTTTCCTTATCTTTACAATAATCATTTTGAACAGATCAGTAATAACAAATACAGGGTATTTGTGCCTGGCAACTATACCCTGGCACTCACCCCCAGGAGCACGCCTGTATCCATCCTGGTTGATGAGATTATACCACTCTTCTTACAAACCTTAACTCTGGCCTTCATCCTTGACGAAATTCTCAACACAGAAATCCAAGAAGCCACTGTCAATTGTTAAAATTAGCAAATGCCATAAACCCATTGATCAGTCATTGTACTTACTCCTTTGAACTTTCTTCCTGTATGAACGATTCCTCACATTTCCTTTGGATGTCATCTACACAGTGCTTGCTGATTGTCAGGCCCTTGGCAGGTACTGGAAGACCACTGGATTCCTTGTCTCACCATAGTGTTCAATTCACCTGTACTCCTTCCCATGGATGGTCTTGTTCTTCTTAGGGACACCAATTAATGCCAAAAATCACTCTATCTGCTATATACAGGTGCATTATTTTTAAGCAAATCATGTGTTCATGATGTTCTAAATATCAGAATAGAAACCACAGTTTAAAACTTTGGTCATATACTTCCTGAAGTTGTTGAAAGGGCCTGTGCACTACTCAAACTACTGTCAAGTTTTTTTTCTGAAAGAATTAGCAATTATATCTGCAGGAATATTACCCATTTCATTTACGAAGAAACAGGCTGAGACGGCAGAGTCATCTAAGTGACAGCATGAGTGATTAGCAGGACTAAAAGTCAAATTAATCACTGTTCTAGGCATTACTAATACTTCTATGAATACAAGTTATGTATTTTCCTTATAGGTTTCCACCAGAGGAAGCACAAATTCCTGACCTTATCCATTTGCTCTAGCACTGATGTTCAACCTGATTTTTCTGCTCCACGCCTGAACAGCTCACAAGTGGAGAAATGACTACATACTCCTTTAAAGGACTTAAAAATTTTCCACTATATTTGCACAGCTATTATGGTCTGAGCTACATAACTTTTAGTATTTGAAACTTGTATTGAATGATAAAATACTCTCTGAGAAGAAAACCATTCCACTCACTCTAATGAAGACTTTTCCTTGCAGTAACAGCTTTCATTTGAGATTGTTTTCTCCTAGTGTGGAGAAGACAGAGCTCAGGGAAATATCAACCATTTATTTCTCCTCCACACACAGATTGTGCATTACCAGTACCCTCTTACATATTCAGGAGGGGGAAGGAATGCTGACTTGGATTGTGGAATGCCAAGGAAATGTTACCTACCATATGCACAAGTGAAACTAAATGGCATTTGGTCCAAGTTCTACTAATTAACTCTTCTTTCTAAAAAATATTATCCTCATTGCTACCCACTCCCAAAATGCACACAGCCAAATCCTAAAAGTAAGGCTAATAAGATTAACAAACTTTTATTATTTAATGCTCATCCCCACCCCACTTTTACCAGCTCCATTATATCTTGTGACAGCTTCTAGTGATTTCTTGAGTGAAATACGGTATCAGAGGGTTACATGGGTTTTAAGAAGGTTTTTATTAATAAAGTTTAAATCTTACTTTTTTTGGTTCACAGAAAGTTCAGCAGATGGTTCAGTGAGTTACCATATATTCCTTCTCTTTCTCCTATTATTTATATCCTGTATTAGTGTGGTTCATATATTACAATTGATGCGCTAATTTTTATACATGATTATTAATTACGGTCTATAGTTTATATCAGGATTCACTCATCCTGTTCTATGAATTTGGACAAATGCATGTCATGTAACTTCCACTACAGCATCATACAGAATAGTTTCACTGCCCCAAATCCTGCGTGTTCTCCCTATTCATCCTTTCCTCTCCCTAAGCCCTTGGCAGTTCTAATCTTTTTATTATTTCTATAGAGCTTCTTTTTCTAGGATGTCATATAGCTGGAATCATATAGTATGTAGCTTTTTCAGATTATCTTCTTTCACTTTGTCCTATACGTTGAAGATTCCTTCATGTCTTTCCATGGTTTGATAGCTCAATTCTTTTTATCGCTGTATCGTATTCTATTGTCTAAATGTAGTGTAGTTTGTCCATTCACCTACTAAAGATAACTTGATTAATTCTAAGTTTTGGGTGATTATGAAAAAAAAATTCTATAAACATCCACTTGCAGGTTTTTGTATAAACATAAGTTTCCGAATCAGTTGGGTAAATCATGAGAAACACAATTGCCAGGTCATATGGTATGGCTATGTTTCATTTTGTAATAAACTACCAAACTGTCTCTTCAAGTAGATGTACTATTTTGCATCCCCACCAGCAATGAATGTGAATTCCTGTATTTTAGAATTTTGGTATTGCCAGCAGTTTGAATTATAGCCATTCTAATAGGAGTGTGATTCAATATAATTGTTGTTTTAATTACTATATTTTGAAAGTATGCTTATTTATCCTTTTTCTAATCATTCTAATAACATTTACTTTCAATTCCTGTAGTTGGGATATTAAATTTACCTATTACCTATTTACCTATTATCAATCCTTTGTACCTTAGTATAATTAACAAGGGAGTATGATTATGTAAGCTAAGGATAGAAAAAGGAAAATGGGGGAAGTAAGAAAAAAAAGCATGGATATTATGAAGATGAAAAGCAATTACATTTGTTAAAAATAGCTAAAATAATACTAACATTAATTACATTTTTCATATTTGATCTTTAAAATCTTATAAAGAAAAATATATATTAGCTAAAATGTCACAGGAAAGGAAATTTGGTTCCATTGATATTAAGTGATGGACAGAGTTTCTTGAAAAAAATGGACCTGAAATTAATGCTCAGTTTTCAGGATCAGTTCCCTCTTTCTTTTCTGTTTTATGTATTGTGTTTCTTGTACTTCACCATCTTTGAGTTGGAAAGAAACTCCCTAATATCTGACACATGATGCTCCCCAAGCCAGTCTGAAAAGATCGAAGGATATGAGATCTTCCAGAAAGAAAGACTCAAAAAGATTAACTCTGGTTTGCAACTGATAGCCTTGCTGAATTAGATGCAAGCAGGTCTGTTTTCCTGATTAACTGGTAGTCCAATCCACAGTGTTCCAACATGTATTGTTTCATTGGTTAAATATTTTGTCTACCACTCAACAGCTTTTGTAGTGCAGTAGAAGGCTTGGCTGTATTTACCTCACACACCACAACTAGTGCCTGTCAGCAGCAAAACATCACTGAACCCAGTCAGGATTTTTTCAGACTGGTAAGAACACAAAGCCTGGCATAGCACCATGCAGAAATGGCCCAAGAGGTCTGGGATATGGCTCAAGTTCTTCAACTGGGTCTACAATTAAACCTAAACACATGCATTCTCTGGATTTCAGCTTCCTAAAGAAATTGTACTAAGTCATTTCCAAAGAATTTGCCAGCTCTAGCTTTCAAATGAAAACCTACTTATTTTCGTCCATTCTGAAATGTTATCCAATGGAAAACCAAATGTTGCAACAAAGAAAAAGTGGGCTATTCACTTTTTCTTTGAAAGAGAAAGATTTATAAAAACATCCCCACACAACTTACATCTAGAGAGACATTCCAGAAATCTAATAATTTTAATGAATTGAAGAAACTTAAAATGGATTAGTGAATTTGTGAATTAACTGAGCACTTTTTTCTCTCTCATCTCTCAATGTCTTCTGATGTAATAATTACCATTTAACGAATATAACATCATAGAATTGACCTACAGAGGATTAGTCTGCATTTCTGCAATAATACATGATTCATTTTCTCCAGCTCTAAATTTACATAAAGGAAGAATGTTTTCAGTTGCTAATCAAAGAAAGATGTCTAGGTTTTCTGAATACTGATTTGTGTGTACTTAAGTATTCCCTTTGAAGTGTTCTGACACTTTAGTCTCTTTCAAATGTATACACCTCTAACCCTTTCATAAACCCCATCAATATGCCTTTAAACAATGTAATAAACATCACTAATTTTTATGAGAACACTGACAGTGATCAGACTATGTAATATTAACCAGACATTTGGGAGCATTTATATAAATTAATTACAATCAGAGAAGTGGTGTGAGGTAAGACTTGGAGTTGTATAGTTTGTTGTCACCTTGGTTTCCATACAACACCCAGTGCTCATCCCAACAAGTGCCCTCCTCCCCGCCCACCACCCACTTTCCCCTCTTCTCCAACCCCCCATCTACCCTCAGTTTGTTCTCAGTCCTTAAGTGTCTCTTATGGTTTGCCCCCCTCTCTCTCTGTAACTTTTTTCCCCTTCCCCTCCTCCATGGTCTTCTGTTAAGTTTCTCAAGATCCACATATGAGTGAAAACATATGATGTCTGTTTTTCTCTGCCTGGCTTATTTCATTTAGCATAATACCTTCCAGTTCCATTCACATTGCTACAAATAGCCAGATTTCATTCTTTCTCATTTCCAGGTAGTTTTCCATTGTATATATAAGCCACATCTTCTTTATTCATTCATCAGTCGATGGGCACTTAGGCTCTTTCCATAATTTGGCTATTGTTGAAAGTGCTGCTATAAACATTGGGGTACATGTGCCCCTATTCATCAGCACACATATTTATTTGTATCAATGATCAAAGCAATAGAAAAGTAAAACAACAATTAAAAAAAAGAACTGGAATCGTAACCAGCATAGAGGGTTGCTCCAGGTGGTATGTAAAGTTTTTTCTATAAGATGTTTTTCAGGAGCCCAACTCAGAAGACCCACATGAAAAGGCAAAGCACCAAGACTTTTAGAAGAGGACATGATATGTGCAGACATGGGATTTAACACAGAACCATTTTGAGCCAGATCAGAGCTGAAGCATGTGCAGAATTCCCCTGAACTTCTCTACCTTTAACTTTAGAGGATTACAACACTAAAATCTGCTCTGGAGGCAGATCCTAGGCAATTTTTTGAACTTGAGACATATGCACTATCATGTAAATGTGCTAAGTATGCACAGTAAACCTGGAATGCCTAAGTAATAGAATACGTATAAGTTCCCTAGTATATATGCAAGCTTCTGGCCTCTGCCCCATCTGCATACTAAATAAAAGCTAATTGCACTATCCCCAAAGAGATACAATGCTTTAGGAAATATCCCCAGTATTCTCCTTAGTTACTGCAAGGAAATAAAAGCTTCCATACCAGACTGACTGTATGCCTTGTATGTGCTACTGGCTTGCATTCACCAAGCGAAGGGACCCATTGTGTCCAGTAACAGAATGGGAGGACATGGAGAAATAATAAACACCAGTGGTATTTAGGCACTCGCATTATTCATGTTACAAGGTTTCACATTTTTGACAAAATTAGTGCTGATGCACTTTTCAGCATAACTGGCATTGGCAGTTGCTGAATACATTAGTAGTATTACCTATGGTATAACCTCAAGTAACAGCACCCATGCACCCCTGAGCAGATGTGGATGATTTAGACTGTCAGAATCCTTCCCGTGTCACACCACGAATCCCTTGACATCTTGCCAAGACCCTTTTAAAGGCCCCGGTTACATCTGTGTTTCTCAAGCTGTAAATGAGAGGATTTAACAAAGGAGTGAGAATGGTGTAAAAGGCGGAGAAGACCTTGTCTTTGATCGGTGTGTGGTAGGATTGGGGAACCATATATGTATACAGGGCAGCCCCATAAAACAAGGTCACCACCATTATGTGTGATGAGCAGGTGGCAAAAGCCTTCTTCTTCCCTTCTGCTGACTTCATCTGGTGCACTGTGATGAGAATTCGGGCATAGGAAGCAATTATCACAGAGAAGGGGATCAGCAGCATCATGACACAGCAAACATACATTACCATTTCATAGGCAGCTTTGTCACCACAGGCCAGCCTCAGCATGGTAGGTGCTTCACAGAAGAAGTGATTGATCTTGCGGGAACTGCAGAATGGGAGACTCATGGTGATCGGAGTGAGGAGGAAGCTGTCCAAAGCACCACCAAACCAAGAGCTGGCCAAGATCATCCAACAGACCCGGTGGCTCATAAGAACAGGATAGCGAAGCGGGTTGCAGATGGCCACATAGCGGTCATAAGCCATGAGTCCTAGCAGGAAAAATTCAGCCCCCACAAAGCCCATGTAGAGAAAGTGCTGGGCTGTACAGGCAACGAAGGAGATAGTCCCCTTGCCCACAAGATAATTGACCAGCATCTTGGGCACAATGGTAGAGATGTACATCATGTCAATGAAGGAGAGGTGGCTGAGCAGGAAGTACATGGGGGTATGGAGGTAAGGGTCTATATGGATCAGGAAGATCATGACCCCATTAACTATCATGGCCATGAAGAATACAGCACAAATTATGCTGAAAAGGAAGCCTGAGGTTGCACCATGAGTGAAGAGCCCTATGAGGGTGAAGTCACTGGAACAAGTTTTATTGTCTCCAACCATGGTGTTAAGTTGGACCTAGAGTGATAAGGAAATAAGTGGGGGGTTAAAGAAAATTCCAGTAGATAATATGAATCATTTAATATGTAAGTATAAGCATTAGTAAATTAAAATTACTTGTATAATATTAAACATTTTGTTCATGTGTATATATTGTGGAGTGGATTTGCAGTTTCTTTCTTGGATATTTCTTCTTGTTGAGGAACAATTTTGAAGCTGAGACTCCATGGCATGAAGACGAATGGATATTTGACAATTGATCAGTTTAAGGGAGTGTAGTTATTGAAGAATATGTGGACCCCACAGATGCTTCACCTAAAGTTGGCTTCATGTTTATTTAAAACACGGATAGGGCTGTAAAACAATTGATTGAGTTAATTCAAATAACCAAATAATTTAGGAAGATGTTTTATTGAATTGGGAAGTTTATGGCAACTATGAAACTGACCTGCCTCATCTAGACATAACCATTAAGTTGTAGATATGGCTGAAAATTATGCAATATAGTAAATTGGATCACTGCATTGTCCATCTGATCATTATTCAACCTTATTTTTTTCTTCACTCATTTGTTGAATTAGTAAATTGTACACCTGAAACTACTATTATACTGTATGTTAACTAACTGGAATTTAAATAAAAACAAACCAACAAAAAGATAAAGTGATTCTATTATATAATAAAACACACTAAATAAAATTACAGGCATTGTTCATTAAAATATCAGAGAACCTGGGGCGCCTGGGTGGCTCAGTCAGTTGAGCGTCTGATTTTGGCTCAGGTTATGATCTCATGATCAGTGAGCTGGA
This sequence comes from Felis catus, assembly GCF_018350175.1. Taxonomy (NCBI): domain Eukaryota; kingdom Metazoa; phylum Chordata; class Mammalia; order Carnivora; family Felidae; genus Felis; species Felis catus. The sequence goes on from NC_058368.1 coordinate 83,562,039, forward strand.
GCCCTGCACTGGGCTCTGTGCTGACAGCTCAGAGCCTGGAGCCTGCTTCAGATTCTGTCTCCCTCTCTCTCTCTGCCCCTCCCCCACTCATGCTCTGTTCTCTGTCAGAAATGAATAAACGTTATTTTTTTAAATATCAGAGAATCTGAAAAAAAAACACACAGTAATGCCCCATAATTATGAACTACTCTCAATTATAAATGTGGATTAAAATCTCCCCCAAATTAATATTAGTTATTAAACCCAGAAATGCATTAAAAAACCATATCTGCAAATCTGTTCATATAAACCCACTCCCTCTCCTTTTGTTAAAAAAAATAATGTTTATTTTTGAGAGAGAGAGAGAGAAAGAGGGAGAGTGAGCATGAACAGGGGCTGAAGCTCAGAGCCCGACACAGGGTTCAAACTCATGAGCTGTGAGATCATAACCTGATCCAAAGTCAGACGCTTAAGTGACTGAGTCATGGGTTCCCCTCCCTCTCCCTCCTAATATGCTTTAAAGTTCAGCATTATTTGTGGGCTAACGATAAAAGTCCTGAATGTGGTTTGCATGAACTTTGGTAGCCTGAATATTCAGGACTCTGTTCTCTAGTGCTTTGTCAGTTTCTCACATTTGTCTCCAAGAAAATAACCAGACTCAGAAGTTCCCCCTGCCTGGAACACGATTATTCTCTATTTATGTGGTTTCTATAATCCCAGGTCTCAGCTCACATAACTTCCCACATGGACCCTTTCTGGTGTCAATAATAATGTCAAATACTCTCATGATATGTTAACATATTTGTTCATAACATCAACAAAATATTGATACAAAATATCAACAAAAATGATGAAATAGCTGGTACTAAACTTGGAGAAAAGTGTAAAATTGAAATTCTAATAAGAACTTTTTTCTGGAGAAACTTGGTGAAATAATTCTAAAGTGTATCTGAAAGAATGAGCATATGTTAAATGTCCAGAGGGAAAAATGTTAAAAATTGACAGTACATTCACCTCTGTAACACCTATGCAAAATATGGAAGCTGAACAACTAGACAGAAAAGACAGATTAGAAATAAACATCCCTCACCACCACCAGTCTCCAAAATATACAGAAAATCATAGCATGTAAGTGGTTGCTACACATAAGAATTCAAATAAATGGAAGGATTAATTTAATAATATTTATATGGAAGTGAAGGAAAACCAAAAATATCACCCCAAACTCTTTCTCTGACATAAAAGTTATTTTGAGCTGAAGGAAATTAAGCAGAAGCAAACTCAGATAATTCTCTTTTCTACATAAAGGCAGAATATAAATCATCCTTTTCCTAGAGACAGACTCTTAGCCCAGAGATGGCCCCTAATAAATCTGCAAAAAATCTTTATTTGTTCCCTCCCTTATATTTACATTTCCAATGTGCTGCTCTTGGAAGTCTAAGAGCCCTATAATTTCTCTACAAACTCATTGTTCTTTTTTGAAGATGCTATATAAGTCTCAGTTTTAAGACATCACCTTGAGTTACTTTTTTTGTTTTGGTTTCTCCTAGGTGTTATACACTGCATGCATTAATAAGCTGTTTTTCTTTTGTTGATTTGTCATTTTGTTAAAGAATCTCACCTAAACATTACATGAATAGAGGTAAAATTTTGTCTCCCCTACAGATTAAAAAAAAATTACAATTTAGAGTTAAAGGTTAAGACTTTTCTTTTAAACTCACAATCTTTACATCAGGTGGCTCAAAAGCTTGAGTAAAAAATATATTACATTTCTAAAAGAAAACTTTTAGACAAAGAAATATTATTTTTTTCATAAGAAAAAGGAATTTTCAAAGAATGACAGTAACACTTAGAATATTCTTTATTTTAAGATTTTGTTTTTAAGTAATCTCTATACCAAACGTGGGGTTCAAATTTACAACTCCAAAATCAAGAATTGCACCCTCCACTAACTGAGGAAGCCAGGTACCCCATACATTTAGGATTTTCAGTATGAGAAAGCGGGTTCATGCACTCTTACACACTGATAGCATGAGTACAAATTAAAAGATTTTCTCTAGATGTTTTTGGCAACATTTATTTTATATCAAACATCTTTTATAAACATCTACACTTCAGCTATTTTTACAAATTTATTCTGAGGAAAAAATAGTATGAAGATGTGAGTATCTGCAAAGATGCTAATCAATCATTGCTTTTGACAGTAAAAATAAACTGGAAACAATCTAAATAATCAACATCACCAGACTGACAAAATTAAACTCTCTGCAGCTTACCTTGTACCTATTGATAATAGTGATGTGGTTTAGGGTTTCTGGTCATGTAAATATGCGCAGGATGTATTTTTGATTAAAAACACATACTACTACTCATTTACAGAAATACATATGTATATAAAAATTATAATAATCTATACATAGTTTAGCAATTTTAGCACAGAGATAAGAAAGAATGAGCCCAAGGGCAGAGGCTCAAGAAACAGCAACCTTGAGGCTCTGCAGAATTGAATGGCGCTTGAGGAATCAGGAAGACACTTTACCAGAGCATCATAGAATCTGGTTTATTTTACTTACTGAATATTATAAACTTTATATTTAGTCCCTTTTCAAGTAAAATGGACTAGATCCTGATGGTAATCAGAGTCCCATAAACATATCTTGAATCTCTCCCTGGTGCTCTCAATCTTTCTGACCAGGGAGAACACCATCCTCTTACCCCCATGATAGCTTTTCCATTTGATTCCACAACTTGTAGCAGTGTGCCTAGGGTTTCTATTTGCTCCTTCTATCTTCCCAACTACAATGTGACATATTTGAGAGTAGAGCCATCATCTAAATAGTCTTTATATTTGCAGTTATTAGAACAGTCTTGCATATAACAGATGGTCTACATATCAATAGATTACTCCTAGAATTTAATGACTCCTATACTTAATATTTTCCCATTTCAAATGTGTACATGAGGGGAAAATAAATATAAATATTTGCTTTTGCTACTCCCTGTGAAAGCACACTGTACCAAAAAGGCTAACTTTGAAGGCCTCTTAAGTCAGAACAAAACTGGGTCTCTGGGGAAGAAAGAAAGTGAATATCAGTCAGAGAGATGATGTTGTCAGCCATCGGTTCCCTTCTAACCACATAAATACATTATCCATGCACTTTCAACACAGCTTAACAGCATCTTTCCAACCAACAGCTACAACCATTAATGAAAAGCACTCCCACCTTTTGGATACTGCCTCTTGATGTGTCTAAAATGGGCCACAAAATGCAATACATAGAATCAGTTCATGAAATAGTTATTGGCTTTATCACAATGCTACCAGAATGATTTTCCATTTGATTATCTTTACCCTAAGCCCTTCTGCAAGAAAGTGATATTTGTTTTAAACAAGTGAATGGATATTTGTAGTTGAAGCAACAGAAAATTTGCAGCCCTCTCTCAATGTTTCTATGATTATTATTACACTCTACCTATATATCTATATTATATTATAGCTATACAGCATATACACATATAGTATACCTATTATACTATATCTATATACCTATATTATACTATATCTATATTTATACTATATCTATTATTATACTGATGATCCCATTTTAAGTATTCCATTTCACCTGAAAAACCTACCTTTATGTGTGCTAAATGAGTAATGTGACAGTAGTCAGAAATAGTTAAATAATAGCCTATGTTTTAAGGTTTGACAACTAGTTTTTAGTCTACAATTTGGGCCTTATTAGTTCAGTCAAAAATATTTGCCTTTGGACTCCTGGCTTGTGCTTCATCTACTTCCAGTCCATTCTTCTTAAGGTAGAGCACCCTAATTCCTTAAACCTCCACCAAAATTTCTACTTTACAAACCTATTCAATTTAATTGTTTTGGCATCTTACTTAAGTCTTCATGTTTTAAATTTATATCAAGTTTGTTGTAAATGGAGGTGCAAAAAATATCTGAATTTTATCAAACCATTGACCTTTCTTATCCATTCTCCCGCCCATACCCCACCCTAGCCCCCATGCACATTATTTAAGAGATACAAATGGTTTTCTTACCCTTAGAATGTAGGTGAAGAAGGTGATAACAGCAGATGACTTATATCTAGAAAAAGGTATATGAATCAAAAGCAAAACTAGTTACAGACAACATCACAAGAGATAAGACCTTAGAAAATAAGCAGATAAAATGGAACTTCCTTGGTTTCCTTATTTCTTATCCTCATAGAGGTCTCCTTCCTTCCTTGAAGTGATGGCAGGAGATTCAGGTTGAAAGACACAAACCATCAAAAAGAAGAGTGTTAGAAGTATTTAAAGATGAAACCTTAACTGGAGCCATGGATTTTACACTTCAGTGCCACAAAAACTTTGAGGCACACTGCACCAGAGAACTCAAGAGAACGTTTAAATAACCTGCAGAATGTTATCATAATCATTCTGAGATTTCTTATGGAGACATCTCCTTCTAAGAATCCAAGGGTTATCAATTAAACTGGCTCTGGTTGGTACTGAACCAAACTGAGACTTCACTCAAATGTCTAAATTGTAAGCAAACGTTCCACAGCTAAAGTGATTGGGCTGAATTCTCTCCAGTATTTTTTTTTAATTAGTAGCTTGAGAACAACTATTTTATGGATGTTTCATCACCAAACACTTATGTCTTTTATTCCTCTAGAGAACAGATTAGTAATAATGGGAAAATTGCCAACAGAAGGAAAGAGAAGTTTTCATTTGGTCATTTAATTTCTCACTTCGAGAACAATTGTCAGCTCTAATCCTGTCATTTTTCTCTTTCAATAATCACCTTCTCATAAAGTCCACTCATTAACTAAATGCCACCAAAATAACTTCTACAATCACCAACTTAATAAAAGTACTGGCCAATTTGATAAGAAAGCATGTTTTTGTTTAGCCTATTGTCAGTGTAATGGATGTAAAAACCCAATTTAAGAAAATGATTATTATGAAACCTTATTTAAAATATGGTTAGAAAACAAAGTTGGTGAAAATACTTTATTCCAGATTGGTAATTCTTAATTCATCTACAAGCCACCTTTGTTTGAAAAAAAAAGCCATTGCTTTCTTTTTTTTTTTTTAATTTTTTTTTAACGTTTATTTATTTTTGAGACAGAGAGAGACAGAGCATGAACGGGGGAGGGTCAGAGAGAGGGAGACACAGAATCTGAAACAGGCTCCAGGCTCTGAGCTGTCAGCACAGAGCCCGACGCGGGACTCGAACTCACAGACCGTGAGATCATGACCTGAGCTGAAGTCAGCTGCTTAACCGACTGAGCCACCCATGCGCCCCGCTTTCTTTTTTTAAAACAACAATTCATTTAAAAAATGCAAAAACATGGAAAATAGTTCATCACTACAAAAAGCAAAAAAATGTGCTAGTTCAATCTGAAGACTTTGATATGTTCAATTTATCTCTGGGAACACCAGACTTTGTGGTTTCAGATTAATACTTCTTGTGATTATTTAGGTATGGCCAAGATGGCAGAACAGCATGGAAGTTTTTTTATTGTTGCTGTTGTTGTTGTTGTTGTTTTGTTTTGCATCTCTCATCTCTGACATGCAGCCAGATCAACACAAAACAATCTTGCACACCTAGAAAACTGATTTTAGGATTAACACAGCAATCTGCCCAGCCTGAACCACAAAACTTGGCAAGTATGCAGTGTGTAGAGGTGAACTGGGGATAGAGAAACCACAGAGGGCAGGGAGCCATTTTTGCTTGTGGGGAGAGGATGGAGATGGGGGTAGAGTACAGGATTTATCCCTACGCCCCCCCCCCCAAAAGCATCTGGAGAGAAAGTGGAAAAATAGAAGCAGCCACAGGGACTGAACAGAAATGGGAGAAAGGAGAGGGTTTAAATTCCATGAAGACTATAAACAGCAGAAGTGCAGAGTCTGAAACTCTGCAGCCCAATACCTGGAGGTGCTCTGGTGGGAAGGGAAAATCCCCAGGATCAAAGAGTGAGGCTCTCAGGGTCCTCAGGCTACATGGAGACAGGCAGTTCCCCTGCTGGGATGACATTTGGTACAAGCTGTATGGCCACCCCACAGGCAAAGGTCCCAGTGGGCCCCAGAGAACAACCAGATTCGCTGGTGCTGGAACAAGGACATTAAGGGGGAAGCCTGGTGCCCGATGTGTGTTGCGATTTTCCATAAACCCTGAAAAGATGCTTCTACAAGATTGTGCAAACTTTTTTGGCGGCAGCCTGGTCACCCAGCCACAGGTTCTGGGCATTGGTAGCAGTGTGGTCTTGTGAAAGTTCCTGGGGGTGGGCCAGCACCCAGCCATTTCTTAGCAAGACCCTCCCCCAGAAGGTCTGAGTGGGTCAAAATCACAGTCCCTCAGAAGTGAGGGGTTGGGAAACACAGTCCCATTTGAGATAAAACTCAGGACTGATGTGCTATCTGGCAGCCTGACAGCTTGGTCACAGACAGTGTAGAAGCACAAAGTATACAGAAGCTGGAGACAAAGGAGGGGTGCTTGATTGTCGGTGGTGGATAGCACAGAGTTCCTATACTAGAGACTAGGAAGCTGAGTGACACCATTTTCACTCCTCCTGCACATGCGCATACATGCTTGTACAAGCCACAGCCATCCACTCCAGTAAGCTAAGCAGCACCAACTAGTGGAGAACGGATCATTACATTAAACCCATTACATTAAACCCAGCCCAAATGGGCCAACAGTGCTCTTGACAAAAACAAGTCTCAGCCTGCTTAGTTTATGGACTATAAAGTGCTTCACAACTTAACTTCTATGGGAAATCAGATGTAAATTCAATTATACTTCATTCTGTTCTCTGGTCTTTTTATTCATTTTTTTTTCTTTTCTTATTCTTGAATACAGAAAGGAAAAATTCTATTTTTTTCCATTTTATTAAAAACATTTTTGTTCCATTTTTTTCTATTATATTTTTTACTTTTTTGTGAATTTTTGAAATTGTTTTTTACTTTCATTATTTCATTTTATTCTATTTTATTGTATTCATTTCTTTCAAACGTTTGAAAATTTGAAAATTCAATGAATTAATAAAGTAAAAAAAATTGAATTTCCTTTTTTTTCTTCTCCTTTTTCTTTTCTTACTTTCCCTTTTTTCTCTAATCTATCAAGCTTCTTTCAACAACCACACCAAAACATACCTAAGATCTTGCATCTCTATTTTGATTTCTTTGTGTTGTTTTTAATTTTTTAATTGTATTTTTTTACTTTATTAATTCATTTTCTTACTCCAAAATGATGAAAAGAAGGAATTCACCCCAAAAGAAGAAACAGAAAGAAATGACAACCAGGGACTTAATCAACACAGATACAAGCAAGATGTCTGAACCAGAATATAGAATCAGGATTATAAGAATACTAGTTGGAGTTGAAAATAGATTAGAATCTCTTTTTGCAGAGATAAAAGAAGTAAAAGCTAATCATGATGAAATAAAAAATGTTGTAACTGAGCTGCAATCTCGAATGGATGCCATGGTGGCAAGGAAGGATGAGGCAGAACAGAGAATCAGTGATACAGAGAACAAAATTGTGGAGAATAATGAAGCAGAAAAAAAAGAGGGAGACTAAGGCAAAAGAACAAGATTTAAGAATTAGAGAAATCAGTGACTCATTAAAAAGGAACAACATCAGAATCATAGGGGTCCCAGAAGATGAAGAGAGAGCAAAAGGGCTGACAGAAAACTTTCCTAACCTGGGGAAAGAAACAGACATCAAAATCCAGGAAGCACAGAGAGTTCCCATTAGATTCAACAACAACAAAAAGACCATCAACAAGGCATATCATAGTCAAATTCATAAAATACTCAGGCAAAGAAAGAATCATGGAAATAGCAAGGGAAAAACAGTCCTTAACTTACAAAGGAAGACAGATGAGGTTTGCAGCAGACCTATCCACAGAAACTTGGCAGGCCAGAAAGGAGTGGCAGAATATACTCAATTTGCTGAGTTGGAAATATACGCAGCCAAGAATTCTTTCCCCAGCAAGGATGTCATTCAAAATAGAAGGATAAATTAAAAGTTTCCCAGACAAACAAAATTAAAGGAGATCATGACCACTAAACCAGACCTGAAAGAAATTTTAAGGGGGAATCTCTGAGGGGATAAAAGACAAAAAAATAAATAAACCCAAAGCAACAAAGACTAGAAAGGACCAAAGACTGGAGAACAGTACCAAAAACTCCAACTCTACAGGTGATATAATGGCAATAAATTCATATCTTTCAGTACTCATTCTGAACATCAATGTGTGAAATGCTCGATTCAGAAGACATAGAGTAACAGAAAGGAAGGAAAAAGAATAAGATTGATCTATATGCTGTTTACAAAAGACCCACTTTAGACCTAAAGACAACTTCAGATTGAAAATAAGGTTATGGAGAACCGTCTATCATGCTAATGATCATGAAAAGAAAGCTGGAGTAGTCATACTTAGACAATCTAGATTTTCACATAAACACTGTAACAGGAGATGAAGAAGGGCATTATATCATAATTAAGGGGTCTATCCACCAAGAAGACCTAACAATTGTAAACATTTATGGGCCAAATGTGGCAGCACCCAAATATACAAATCAATCACAAACATAAAGAAACTCACTGATAATAATACCATAATAGTAGGGGACTTCAACACCCAGCTTACAGCAATGGACTGATCATCTAAACAGAAAATCAACAAGGAAACAATGTCTTTGAATGACACACTGGACCAGATTGACTTAACAGATATATTCAGAACATTTCACCCCAAAGCAGCAGAATACACATTCTTCTCGAGTGCACATGGAACATACAAACTGGCACACAAATCATCCATCAACAAGTACAAAAAGATCAAGATCATGCCATGCACATTTTCGGACCACAACACTATGAAACTCGAAATCAACTACAAGAAAAATTTGGAAAGATAACAAATACTTGTAGACTAAAGAACATTCTACTAAAGAATTAATGGGCTAACCAAATTTTAAAGAGGGTATTAAAAATAAATGGAATCCATTGAAAATGATAAAACCACAGCCCCAAATCTCTGGGACACAGCAAAGACGGTCATAAGAGGGATGTATATAGCAATCCAGGCCTTCCTAAAGAAGGAAGAAAGGTCTCAGATACACAACGTAACCTTCCACCTCAAAGAGCTGGAAAAAGAACAGCAAATAAAACCCAAAACCAGCATAAGACAGGAAATATTAAAGATTAGAGCAGAAATCAATGCTATAAAAACCAACAAACAAATAAAACAAAACAAAACAAAACACATTAGAACAAATCAATGAAACTGGGCACTGGTTCTTTGAAAGAATTTACAAAATTGGTATCCCCTAGCCAATTTGATAGAAAAGAAAAAGGAAAGGACCTAAATAAATAAAATCAAGAATGAAAGAGGAGAGATCACAACCAACACTGCAGAAGTACAAGAAGAAGAAGAAGAAGAAGAAGAAGAAGAAGAAAGAGGAGGAGGGGGAGGAGGAGGAGGAGGGAGAGGAGGAGGAAGAGGGGGAGGGGGAGGATGAGGGGGAGGACAAGGGGGAGGACAAGGGAAAGAAGAAGAGAATATTATGAGCAATTATATGGCAATAAAATGGACAATCTGGAAGAAATGGACAAATTCCTAGAAGACTATAAACCACCAAAACTGAAATAGGAATAAATAGAAAGTTTGAACACACCCATAACCAGCAAAGAAATGAAATTAGTAATCAAAAATCTCCCAAAAAAGAAGAGTCCAAGGCTGGAAGGCTTTCAGGGGGAATTCTACCAAACATTTAAAGAAGAGTTAACACCTATTCTCTTGAAGCTGTTCCAAAAAATAGAAATGGAAAGAAAACTTACAAATTCTTTCTATGAAGCCAACATTACCTTGTTTCCAAAACCAGACAAAGACCCCATTAAAAAGGAGAACTACAGAGCATTTTCCCGGTTGAACATGTATGTAAAAATCCCCAACAAGACACTAACCAATGAATCCAATAATACATTCAAAGAATTATTCACCATGGCCAAGTGGGATTTATACCTGGGATTCAGGGCTGGTTCAATATCCACAAAACAATCAATGGGATACAGCACAACATTAAAAGAAAAGAGAAGAACCACATTATCCTCTCAAAAGATACAGAGAAAGCATTTGATAAAACACAGCATCTTTTCTTGATATAAAATAAAAACTGAAGAAAGTAGGGATAGAAGGATCATACCTCTAGATCATAAAAGCCATATATGAAAGACACATAGTTCATATAATCCTCAATGGGGAAAAACTTGGGAGCTTTCCCCCTAAGGTCAGGAATTCAACAGGGATGTCCACTTTCACTAATGTTATTCAACATAGTATTGGAAGTCATAGCCTCAGCAATCAGACAACACAAAGGAATAAAAGACATACAAATTGGCTAGGAGGAAGTCAAACTTTCACTCACTGCAGATGACATGATACTTTATATGGAAAACCCAAAATATTCCACCAAAAACTGCTAGAACTGATCCATGAATTCAGCAAAGTGGCATGATAAAAAAAATCAATGCACAAAAATCGGTTGCATTCCTATACATCAACAATAAAGCGACAGAAAGAGAAATCATGGAATCAGTCCCGTTTATAATTGCACCCAAATCCATAAAATACATAGAAATAAACACAATCACAGAGGTGAAAAATCTATACACTGAAAATTACAGAAAGCTTAAGAAAGAGGTTGAAGAAGACACAAAAAAATGGAAAAAGATTCCATGCTCCTGGATAGGAAGAACAAACATTGTTAAAATGTTGATACTACCTAAAGCAATCTACCTCTTCAAGGAAAATACATATCAAAATAACACCAGAAGTCTTCACAGAGATAGAAAAAACAATCCTAAAATTTGTATGGAACCATAAAGACCCTGAATAGCCAAAGTAATCTTGAAAATGTAAACTGAAGCTGGAGGAATCACATTCCAGATATCAAGAGGTATTACAAAGATGTAAGCATAAAGACAGCATGGTACTGGCACAAAAAACTGACACTCAGATCAATGGAACAGAATAGACAATCCAGAAATGCACCCATAAACATATTTTAAACTAATCTTCGACAAAGGAGGGAAAAATATCCAGTAGAATAAAGACAGTCTCTTCAGCAAATTGTGTTGGGAAAAGTGGGCAGTGACATGCAGAAAAATGAATGTGGACCTCTTTTTTTACACCATATACAAAAATAAGCTCAAAATGGATTAAATACCTAAATGTAAGATCCTAAATCAAATACCTAAATCAAATCCTAAATTAAAATCCTATAGAAGAAAACAGGCAAAAACCTCTTTGACCTCGGCGACAGCAACTTCTTTCTCAACACATCTCTGGAAGCAAGGGAAACAAAAGTTCGGACCTCATCAGAATAAATCTTCTGCACAGCAAAGAAAACAATAAGCAAAACTAAAAGGCAACTGGCATAATGGGAGAAGATATTCATAAATGACATATCAGACAGAAGATTCGTATCCAAAATCTATAAAAAAAATTATCAAACTCAACACCCAAAAACAAACAATCCAGTGAAGAAATGGGCAAAAGACATGAATAGACACTTCTCTAAAGAAGACATACAGATGACAAACAGACACATGAAAAAATGCTCATCACTTATCATCAGGGAAATACAAATCAAAACCACAATGAGATATGACCTCATATCTGTCAGAATGGCTAACATTAACAGTACCTCAGGCAACAACAGATCTTGGCAAGGATGCGGAGAAAGAGGATCTCTTTTACATTGTTGGTGGGAATGCAAACTGGTGCACCCACTCTGGAAAAGAGTTTGGAGTTTCCTCAAAAAACTAAAAATAGAAGTACCCTACAACCCGGGAATTGCACTACTAGGTATTTATCCAAGAGATACAGGTGTGCTGTTTCGAAGAGGCACATGAATTCCCAATGTTTAGAGCAGTGCTATTGACAATAGCCAAAGCATGGAAAGAGCCCAAATGTCCATCAATGGATGAATGGATAAAGAAGATGTACAAATATACAATGGAGTATTACTCAGCAATCAAAAAGAATGAAATCTTGCCATTTGCAACTACGTGGATGGAACTGGAGGTATTATGTGAAGCGAAATTAGTCAGAGAAAGACCAATATCATATGATTTCACTCATACGAGGAATTTAAGATACAAAACAGATGAACATAAAGGGAGGGGAGCAAAACGTAAAAGAGTCTTAAATATAGAGAACCAACAGTGGGTTGCTGGAGGGGTTGTGGGAGGGGGGATGGGCTAAATGGGTAAGGGGCATTAATAATCTACTCCTGAAATCATTGTTGCACCATATGCTAACTAACATGGATGTAATTAAGTAAAAAATAAATTAAAAAATAAAATAAATAAACAAATAATTAACTAAATAAAAATAAGAATACTTCCTGTGATTATTTAAAATGAGAGTGACAGTCAATAAACATAGTAATACACATGTCACTCCACCAATAAAATAACCAGTGTTATAAATTTGTGTATATAATTATGGATGGATCAAAGTGTGATAACTAAGTCATGTTAAGTATATTTACTTCATTATTTCACATCATAATATACTATAATTTCACAATTCTGCTATCTGATTTTACTTATCTCATGGTAAATTGCTATAAAGAAAAACAATTGTAACTTTTTTTTTATGTTAGGTTAATTTTGGGCCATTATGCACAACAATGCAATGGATAGCTTTGTATAGGAATATTCCTCTGCAACTCTACTTCAGAAGAGTTTTCAGGAAATGCTACATCAAGGGAAAAAAATCTGTATTGCCAAATAAACCTCAAGATTACTTTTTAACACTCTTGAGTAGCAATGTAATACAGTATATCTCTTTTACCACCCTTGTGTTTTCTGATATGTATGCATGCATGTGTACAAGTACATATGTTTTTATATTAAGATGACTATAAGAAAATTAAAGGAGCTATATCAACTCCATCACCAGTAGCACTTTAATTAACACAGTCTGAACTTTCACTTAATTTTTTTTGTGTGTGTATTGTATTGTGAACAATTAGATAAAGAATATAGTTAAGATGATTTTAGATGTTGATAAGAGGGTACCACAACTTTTCTTGGTTACACTACATTTCATATATAAAATTAGTCAATTGGCATTTACTGGCTCTGTTTCTCTCTGGGGTCGTAAAATGAATTCCGAGTTGAATTTTTCCTGTGGCCGGGGAAAGTAAATACCAATTGGATATCATATGATGAACTATCATCATTTTATATGAAGACTTTTAGATTACTTACCTGAATAGACAACAATGATTAATTCAACAAATGAATTTAAGTGCTTACTATAACCTAGGTACTATATTGGAAATGGTTAACACACTATTAATCAAAATAGAAGATGTAATGAGACCTAAGAATTAGGTTAGTGATAAGGATTATATGAGTTAATGTATACAAAGTGATTAGGTATCATTATCATTACGTTATATTATTATCAATAAAATGTCTTCTGTTTTGTTTTCTGAAGAAAGTATGTGCTTATCAGTTTTTAGTTTAGCAAATTTAATGAAAAAAATTGAGCACTGCTGGTAATTTCTGTAAGATATATTGGGGTCATAGATGCTATTAATGACTTCAAGCAGAGTTTCAAATTTTCTGGCTTCTTTTTCCTCTCTCAGTAGTGAAACGTGGTTGGTTTGATGGAGGGTGATGGAGAGTGATGGATTGTGGGGAGGATAATAATAACAACAAGAACAGTAACAATAATAGCAATAAACCAAACTAGTGTTCTTATAAAGATAGGTAAGTTCCTGTACACAAGAAGAGAGCACAGGACAGATATTGTCAACCGTGTATAATTGTGCATTGACACGGCTTGTGTTGTTTTTAAATGACTTCAAAGTCTTTTCATGTGTATTATCAAATTAAATTCCCACAACAAACCTATACATTAAAGATAATCCTCATTTTTACAGTTGAGGAACTAATACTCAAGGAGGGTGTTTTTCATCCAATATTTGAGACCGAGAGGTCAAATGATTTGCAAAATTATCCAAAGAAGAATGCAGCGTTTTTTAATCCAAGGACATGGTTGGTTTAGTTATAAATTAAGGTAAAATACTTCTTTGCAACAATTGCAAAGTTAAAAATCAGAAAAAAAAGAGAGAGAGAGAGAGTCATAGAACTAGAAAAGCGCACTTGCCCTTGCCAGAAGCATTTCCTCAAGAGAAACAGCAAGGCATCCTGAGGGGTCCCATAGGTTGGGCTGTCTGAAGCAGCAGCGGCAGTTCCCCCCATAGCCAGTAGGTGGCAGCATTGGTCGGCCTGCACAGGTCTCCTCAGGGCCCGAGGTGGCTGTCTTCCAACTTCCCTGAGACTGGGACCAGCTCTCACTCTGCGCTGCGCAAGGGGTGGTGGGAAACAAGAACAAACACCTCCTCTGAGGTTCTGGACAGTAGTGCAGTGTCGATGCTCAGGGTGGTCATGTGTTTGCATTAGCCATATAGCTCAGAGCCCAGATCCGTTGCGTCCTGGACGGGCGACGTCAGCATCGGGCCTGGAGGGACTTCCACGTAGCAACATTGAAAGCTGGGTGAAAGGAGGCACCCGAGGAGAGCAAGCATCCTTTTTGGGCTGCATAACTGAGACGTCCTGCCCAAATGGAGGGCCACCCTAGTGCTCAGCACCCTGCGCTCCACCAAGGAACAGGCCACAGACACCTGTATAGTCAAGATGTGTCTAAGGGTGAGCTCAGGAAGACTGCTCTGAAAACAGACCCAGAGCCAGAGAACACACACCTTGTCCGAGCCCAGCAAGCTGCTGCACAGCCTGGAAAAGTGACCTCAAAGTCCCCATCTACAACAAGAGGGTGATAAAAAGCTATTCTTAGATTCTCACAACTTTTTGACTTCCTCACTCTAAAGAGCAAGTTTGATGTGCACTTGAACATAACACCATCTTCACAACAGTGAGCAGGTGACTTTTAACAAAATCAGTTGCCCTAGAAAGAGCAATTCCTTCATCCATTCAATAAACATTGAAGTAAGAAGCAGGCGAGATGCTGAGGTCAAAATGGAGAAAATGACTTACATGACCTCTGCCCTCTAGAGACTTGTTGGCAGGTGAGAAGATGCATAAAGAGGCAGTCAAGCAGCCTGGAATTGGAACCTTTAGGGAGCTCTCTGGGGAGGTACATGAAGCTGACACCCGGCATCTGTGATAAGTGTTTTTGTGTGAAGAAGAGAACAGACAAGGACGGGAACTCCTTGTGCAAAGAATGTGAAGGAAGCCCAGAGAGAAAGATGTGATGTGTTCCAGAAATTTGTAGAACACAATGAGGTTGGCATTGAAGGGGTGGGGCAATGTGACCTTGGTGAGGGGTAAAGTGGGCTTCAAGGAAAGGAAATCTACCAGTCATCTATTTAGGAACAATTGTAACAATTGAATTAGAAACCTATTTGTTTCAGCACCTGATCATTTCCCTGAATAAAACTTCCCACAGGCTGTCCTCTTAAGCAATGTCCTATGAAAACAGTTCCAGGTCAGCTTTCTCTCTATGGGAGCTATTTCTGGGCTGTGAAACATCACTGGCAATTGTTGATCCCCATAACCCCTTTGAATGAATCATTTCCTCTAAAATTATTATCCCATTTTCTCTCCAATTGACTCCAATCCAACTGTTGTTCCTTTTGAAACCAGGGATGCAAGACCCTGCAGACACCAAAGTTTGATATACGGCTACTAGCTGCTTCTGACTAGAGTCATGTAGCCCCTAGTTGCTATTACAGGAACCTGCAGAATTGCCTCAGGAAATAATATAAAGTTGATTTCCAAAAGTTTGTGGGATGTTTTTCTTTCTGCTTGAGATAATAAGCATAATGTGTCATGTTTGCAAGAAAAAAAAAACTAATAATAACTTTAAGCTTAGTAGTAGTCACAGGATCCAGAACTTTTGCCTTTAGAGGTAACATGTAAATCTAGAGGTGACATCATAATGCTATCTGCCAAGAATGTTTTGCAGTTCTGGGCCCTTAAAGTGGAACAACCGGGCCACTGAAACAGAATGGCCACCTCACCGCCACCACACTGGAATCAGACAAGGAGTAGCCAAAAGGAACAATATGATCAGGAAATGAAATTTTATACCAGTCCTAATCTTCGATCACATTTATCCAGGACCCTGAAGCCTTTACTCCGAATTTTCACCCTTTAAAAACTCCTGCTTATAAGGGGTGCCTGGTTGTCTCAGTTGGTTAAGCAGCTGACTTTTGTGTTTGGCTCAGGTCATGCTCTCATGGTTCATGAGTTCAAGCCTCACATTGGGCTCTGCACTCAATGTGTAGAGCCTACTTCAGGTCCTCTGTCTCTCTGTCTTTCTCTCTGCCCTTCCCCCATTCTCTCTCACTCTCTCAAAAATAAATAAATGTTAAAGTTAAAAACAAAAAACAAAAAAACAAAAGTTCTGCTTGTAAGCCATCAGGGAGTTTGGGACTTTGAGCATTAGCTCCCCATTCTCCTGGGAAGTGCCACACCATTGTCAGTTTTTAGTGGCTTGCTGCACATTCGGTGGACAAACTCTTGTTTGGTTCAGTTACACCATCAGTCCTCTGAGGAAACTCCCCAGAGGCAACAATGACATCAACCTTTCCAAATATAATGATTAATTTTCAGTCTTCATTTTTCTCAATGACCAGAATTGGGTATCATGGATCTCTTTCTCTTGTTTTTCCTTCATCATCAGAGACTGGATACCTTTACTGGAAATTCTTCATCTCACTGCCCTCTTGCCTTTAGAGATTCCCACTCTTTCTGTTCAGATTTCTCCAGCATTTCATCTAGGGTCATAGTTGTAAATGCCAAATACCTCCTGAAAACCACCAAATGAATATTGCATACCTATCCTCTGCCCTGCACTCCGGACTAGGATATCAAAGTGCTTATTCAGTAATTTATCTTGGCTAGTAGACATACCACTCTTTCCTATTCTGGGGTGAGCCCTTGTCTCTCTTCCTCCTGTGTGCTTTCCTCAGTCCACCCCGTATTAGAAAATGTAAACCCCATTTTCAATATCTTTGCCCAATTAAACTCAAAGCTAATACTTCACTTCTCTCATAAATCTAAAGGCATTAGCAAATCCTGTTGCCTTTCTGGTAGATAAATATGTCATAAAACCACCCCATTTTCCACCCCATTACCCTTCTAACACACATTATTTCTCCCAACTTTTCACTCCTTCATTCTCCACGCAGACATTTGAGTAAGTCTTTAAAAATATGTTTTTCTCGAAACTCTCCCGTTATTCTCCAGGTCACTTGAAAGTACAATTACCTGGGACAACAAATAATCAAGCCTCATTGAACTCCCAGCCTTATTTTCACCATGTCTATTCTTCCCTACTCCACTGCAGGCACACAGAACACTTGGCTATTTTTCAACAATAATCCTTTCTCATAAGTTTCATACTTATAGTCATTTTTTTTCCAGAAAACTTCTCTATTATTAGGGAATTTAACCTAACCACTATATGAACTAAACTCAAATGTTAGAGGCTTAACATCATAAAAATAAATTAATTCCTCTCTCAGGCAGAATAACATGTGATGGTTCCTAGTCAAGTTGTTCTATAAGTGGTGCTTATCCAAGCAGTGACTCAGAGATCCAAGTTCCTCCCATTAAATGTCTTTTTTTTTAATTTATAGCCAGGCTTCAGCCAAGGAAAAAGAGAGAAAGGGAGAATTAAGTCTCATGTCCCAGAAGTAAATGATAGCACTCTTATTGATACTCCACAAGATGTTCTGCTCACATGGAATGCATTTATAGTGACATCTCACTGAATGTCCTGTCGGTATAATATGACCCTCCACTTCTATTCCACAGGATGTCCTGTTCACATAGGATGTACTTCCATTGATGTCCTGAGGGTTATCATATCCACATGGTTTCATCCACTTGGGAGAATACTGAGACATAAAGCCCTAAGAGGGCAAACACATTTAGGAACATCTCTACCTAATGATAGGAAAGTATCCATCTCCAATAGAATACTGGCCATCTCTGCCACATTCAGTCACTTTGCTCACCAACAATTGCTAGATAGCCCTTTTTCCATGTATAGAATAAACCATCCTCATGAAAGAAAGTCAAAATCTGTCCAGTTATTGCAGCTTAAGTTCTCAGATTCCTGGAGGACTCAAAACAAAAGAGGGTCCTCTTGGCCTGCTCACTTACTAAGTAAAATATAAATAATTTCTGTCATCTGACTATCAGAGTCCAGAGTGCTAACCATTACACAATGGAACCGACTGTCATCTGACCATCAGGAGAACATAAAGGATACAGTGTTTATACAGTGGTAAAACTGAAACAAGATAATTCAAGAAATGTTTCTATTCAGAAAGCAGAGGAGAGTAATGGAGACAGACATAGTAATTCAGCAATAGAGACATACAAACATTGCTATAATGCAGATGGAGAAGGCCTTAGTTCAGATGTCAAGGAGAAAAACATTTAACCTTGTTGTTGGTAGCTCCCTGCTCCACCTTGTCAATTATTCTACCTTATCCATGCTGATTCCTAAATATATTTGATGTGAACATGGGAGATATGTCTTCTTTGAGGGATGTACTTAAATGTACTTCTGCTCCAATGGCTTAAGGTAACCCAAACAATCAATAGAGATTGTTGTGTGTGTTTAAAAATTTCCTGCAGCTTATTTGTTTTTGATCTTCTGGATGTTTTTGTAATAAAAATGATATTATTATTTTTATGCTTCCAATAAATTTTAAGTGCTAGTAAGCAAAGTTATTTTATATTTTAAAAAATGCTGAGAGGAATAACAAGATGGTGACAGAGTAACAGGACCCTAGGCTCATCTCCTCCTATGAACACAATAAGATAACTATCAAATCATTGTAAATACCACAGAAATAATCTTGAAGACTGAAGGAACAAAATCCACAACTAGGGGTGCCTGGGTGGTTCTTTCAGTTAAGCCTCTGACTCTTTTTTTTTTTTATGAAATCTTTTTATTGATATAATTATTATTTTTTTATATATGAAATTTATTGTCAAATTGGTTTCCATACAACACCCAGTGCTCATCCCAAAAGGTGCCCTCCTCAATACCCATCACCCACCCTCTCCTCCCTCCCACCCCCCATCAACCCTCAGTTTGTTCTCAGTTTTTAACAGTCTCTTATGCTTTGGCTCTCTCCCACTCTAATCTCTTTTTTTTTTCCTTCCCCTCCCCCATGGGTTCCTGTTAAGTTTCTCAGGATCCACATAAGAGTGAAACCATATGGTATCTGTCTTTCTCTGTATGGCTTATTTCACTTAGCATCACACTCTCCAGTTCCATCCACGTTGCTACAAAAGGCCATATTCCAATACTATTTTAAATAACAGTGGTGAGAGTGGAGCTCTCTTTTGTGTTCCTGATCATAGAGGAAAAGCTCTGAGTTTTTCCCCATTAAGGATGGTATTAACTATGGGTTCTTTGATATATGTCCTTCAGTATATTATGTATGTTTCCTTTAATTTCTATTTTGTGGCACAAAAACAGACACATAGACCAATGGAATAGAATAGAAACTCCAGAACTAGACCCACAAACGTATGGCCAACTCATCTTTGACAAAGCAGGAAAGAACATCCAATGGAAAAAAGACAGCCTCTTTAACAAATGGTGCTGGGAGAACTGGACAGCAACATGCAGAAGGTTGAAACTAGACCCCTTTCTCACACCATTCACAAAAATAAACTCCAAATGGATAAAGGACCTGAATGTGAGACAGGAAACCATCAAAACCTTAGAGGAGAAAGCAGGAAAAGACCTCTCTGACCTCAGCCGTAGCAATCTCTTACTCGACACATCCCCAAAGGCAAGGGAATTAAAAGCAAAAGTGAATTACTGGGACCTTATGAAGATAAAAAGCTTCTGCACAGCAAAGGAAACAACCAACAAAACTAAAAGGCAACCAACGGAATGGGAAAAGATATTCGCAAATGACATATCGGACAAAGGGCTAGTATCCAAAATCTATAAAGAGCTCACCAAACTCCACACCCGAAAAACAAATAACCCAGTGAAGAAATGGGCAGAAAACATGAATAGACACTTCTCTAAAGAAGACATCCGGATGGCCAACAGGCACATGAAAAGATGCTCAACGTCGCTCCTTATCAGGGAAATACAAATCAAAACCACACTCAGGTATCACCTCACGCCAGTCAGAGTGGCCAAAATGAACAAATCAGGAGACTATAGATGCTGGAGAGGATGTGGAGAAATGGGAACCCTCTTGCACTGTTGGTGGGAATGCAAATTGGTGCAGCCGCTCTGGAAAGCAGTGTGGAGGTTCCTCAGAAAATTAAAAATAGACCTACCCTATGACCCAGCAATAGCACTGCTAGGAATTTATCCAAGGGATACAGGAGTACTGATGCATAGGGGCACTTGTACCCCAATGTTCATAGAAGCCTCTGACTCTTGATTTCAGTTCAGTTCATGATCTCATGGTTCATGGGATCAAGCCCCATGTTGGACTCCATGCTAACAGTGCTGAATCTGCCTGGGATTCTCTCCCCCTCTCTCTCTTCCCCTTATCTCTTCTCAAAATAAATAAATAAACTTAAAAGAAAAACCCCACAACTACAGACAGAGAGTACCCACAATGAGGAAGGTAGGAAGTCCAGATGTATGCTTTAGGGGAGAAACAGATCACAGGTGCTGTGGATGGAAGAGAACTGTGGTTGTGGAGAAAGGTGAGAGAGAGAAGCACGGAGGGAAATGCAAAAGGAGAATATTTCCCCAAAAAGCATAGGCTGGGAAAATGAAAGGTGCTTATTTTCATGAGTTTTTGCAGCCAGCGGGGCTCAAAGACTGGAGTTTTAAAGGTCAGTGGTGATAGATCCTGGAGGACACTGTGCTACTCCTAGAGAAAAGTCAGTAAACAACTCAGGGTCAGATAGTGTGGAACAACAATCTGAAGATTGCTTGGCGCTCACTGGGGAGAGATTATTCACTCTTCTCAGAGTATGTCCCTGAGAGGCAGCGTTCCCCGAGACTCCTCTCTAGGAATAGGGGAGCTGGCCTGTGCCATTTTCCTACCCTGTCATTCAGGATAAACACAGAGCCACCTCAGGGAAGCAACTCAGCATGAACACTGGCTACCTAAGTTGCTACATCAAGCCCCACACTTGGTGCTCTGGTAGAACTGTCCTTCTCAGTCAAGCTTGTCGCAGACCCAGTGTGGTGATCCCAGAAGTATGTATTCTTTCCCTAGAGACTAGCCCCAAACTCTGCCCACACCATGTATCCCATGGCCAGGGAGTTCTGCAGGGCCTCAGTTCAGGGAGAGTTGGTGTCAGGTCTCATTTAACATGCAGACCAGAGCACACCTGGCTAAAAGTCACCACATTCAGGCCAGGGACCAAACGCACCACACACAATAGGCTGCCCAGATGACTGCCCTGAAGGATAGAACAGCTCAAACACAATGGCAGAACACACACAGCAAACACTGAAGATGCTGCCTGAAGTGCCAGACCCTGGTCACCACATGACCTTTTATTCATAAAGCCATTACTTTCAAGAACAGAAGACATAAATTGCTCCGCTCTTACATACAAGAAAGGAGACACAGACGAAATGCCAAGATGGAGGAATTTATCCCAAATGAAAGAACAAGATAAGGCCACAGCCAGAGGTCTGAGCAAAACATATAAGTAATTGCCTGATGGAGAATATAAAGCAACATTCATAAGCATACTCACTGGGCTTGAGAAAAAAAATAGAAGACATCAGAGAGATCTTTACCACAGAAATAAAAGAGTGAAAAAAGAATCAATCAGAGATGATGAGTGCAATAAACGAGATTGCAAACAGGCTTCATGCAATTAACAGCAGGCTGGAAAAGGCAGAGAAATTAATGAGTGACATAGAATATAAAATAATGGAAAATAATGGCGCTGAAGAAAAAAAAAGAAGAATAATGAAACATGAGAAAAGACTTAAGGAACTCAGTGATTCCATCAAATATTTTAAAAAATGTATTATAGGAGTCTCAGAAGAAAAATAGAGAGAATTTATTTTGAGAATGATATCAGAAAACATCCCTAGTCTAGGGGAAAAAAACCCAGACATCCAGATCCAGAGGACTAGGAGAACTCCCATCAAAATCAACAAAAGGGGGCCAACACCAAAACACATTGTAATTAAATTTCCAAAATATAGTGATAAAGAAAAAAAATTATCTTAAACACAGTTAGGACAAAAGAAGTCTTTAACTTACAAGGGAAAACCCATAAGTCTAGCTGGAGATTTCATAATAGAACCTTGGCAAGCCAGAAAGGAGTGACATGATATACTCAAAATGCTAAATAGGAACAAGCTACAGCCAAGAATCCTCTATCCATCAAGGTTGTCATTCAGAATAGAAGGAGAGATAAAAAGTTTCCCAGACAAACAAATATTAAAAGAGTTTGTGATAACTCAACCAGCCCTGCAAGAAATATTAAAGGGGACTGTGAAGATAGAGTCCAAAAGTGGCAAAGACAAGAAAGGAACACAGAAAATCTCCAGAAAAAAATGACAAAATAAGTGATAAAATGGCACTAAGTGCATATCTAAGATAATTATTTTGGGGGCACGTGAGTGGCTCAGTTGGTTAAGCATCTGACTTTGGCCCAGGTTGTGATTTCATCCCACATCAGACTTTGCTGACATCTTACAGCCTGGAGCCTGCCCAGATATTGTGTCTCCCTCTCTCTCTGCCCCACCCCCACTTGCACTGTGCCTCTCTCTGTCTCTCAAAAATGAATAAACATTTTTTTAAAGAAAATAGTTATTTTGAATGTAAATGGACTAAATGCTCCAGACAAAAATCACAGGGTGTCAAAATAGATAAAAACAAAAACAAAAACACAAGACCCATGTATATGCTGCCTAAAAGAGACTCATTTTAAATATAAAGACACCTGCAGATTAAAAGTGAAAAGGTAAAGAAACATTTATCACACAAATAAATGTCAAAAGAAAGGCCAAGTAGCAATACTTATATTGGACAAACTAGACGTTTTTGTTCTTGTATTGTTTTTATTTTGCTTTGGTATCAGGTTAGTACTGGCCTCATAGAATAATTTTGAATGTGTTTTCTCTATTTCATTATTTTCAAGATTATTATTAAGGCTGTCATTAATTATTATTGTGTTTTATTGTTTGATAGAATTCCCCAATGAAACCATGGGATCTTGGACTTTTCTGAGCTGGGAGATTTTTTTTTATTCCAAACTCCACTTTCATTTCTGTTATTGGTCTGAGATTTCCTACTTGTTGGATTCAAAATCCATGATTCAAACTTATAACCTGAGCATTTAATAGGAATTTTCTTTTTTCCCTAAGTGATCTGATTGTTAGTATATAATTGCTTAGAGTAATCTGTTACCACGCTATGTATTTCTGTGGTTATCTGTTGTATTGCTTTCTCTTCCGTTGTTAATTTTGATTTTTGAGTCTCCTGGCTTTCTTTTCTTAGTTAATGTAGTTAAAGTATTGCCAATTTTGTTCATTTTTTGGGGGGAAAAATGGTTATTATTTTCAATGTTATATTATTGTTTATTCTGGTCTCTATTTTATGTATTTACTATTTTTATTTGTTGTTTCTTTCCTCTACTAAATTTTAGCTCAGTTTCTTTTTCTAGGTCCTTGCGGTGTAATGTTGTTTGTTTGCAGTTTTTTTTGTTGTTGTTGTTTGCTTATTTATTTTGAGAGGAGAGAGAGAGAGTGAGTGGAGCAGAGAGAAAGGGAGAGAGAGAATCCCAAGCAGGCTCCATCCACACTGTCGGTGCAGAGGCTAACATTGGGTTTGATCTCACCAACCGCGGACTGAAACCAAAATCAAGAGTTGGATGCTTAACCAACTGAGCTACCCAGGCACCCCTAATTTTTTTTTTCTTAATGAAATCATTTATAGCATATATTTCAATCTAACATCTGCTTTTGCTGCTTGCAAAGATTTTGTAATATCATTTTCCTTTTGTTTTGAGACATATTTTGATTTGCCATTTGATTTTTTATTTGGTTTATTGCTTGTGCAGTTTTGTACTATTTAATATTTACATATTAAATATTTACATTGTAGGTTTTCCAGCTTTGTGGTACAGTTGATCTTTAGTTTTGTAATATTGTGGTTGAAAAATATACTTGGTATGATTTCAGTCTTCTTAAATTTGTAATATTTGTTATGTCTCTTTTTGTGTGATTTAACCAGGGCATTTTTCTGTGCATACTTAAGGAAAATGTGTGTTCCATTTTTCATAGAGAAAATGCTTTATATATGTCTTTAGAACCATGTATTATGAAGGATGCTTTAGGCAAAAGATATTCTTGTTGAAAAAAAAATCTTTAACTGAGGGCACTTGTTTAAAGTAAAACACATCAGAGGGTAGGTGTGTGGGGGGGCTGGGTGAAATAGGTAAGGTAGAGTGAATGAAGAGTACACTCATCATGGTAGGCACTGAGTATCATGTAGAGAATTGTTGAATCACTGTATTGTACACCCTAAACTAATAAAATACTGTATATTAACTATACTGGAATTAAAATTTAAAAATTTAATAAAGAAAAACAAGTGCTGAATCCTGGCTTATTTAACCATCATCATCTGTGTTTCTCTCCGTATAAACTATTACTTTGAAATAATCTGAAACAACAGATGTAAAGTCCACACTCAATCTGAGCTCAATCAAGAATTATAACTTGATTAGTTTTCTTCTTTTTTTTTTTAATTTTTTTTCAACGTTTATTTATTTTTGGGACAGAGAGAGACAGAGCATGAGCAGGGGAGGGGCAGAGAGAGAGAGAGGGAGACACAGAATCGGAAACAGAGCTCCAGGCTCTGAGCCATCAGCCCAGAGCCCGACGCGGGGCTCGAACTCACGGACCGCGAGCTGGTGACCTGGCTGAAGTCGGACGCTTAACCCACTGCGCCACCCAGGCGCCCCGATTAGTTTTTTTTCTGATATAATTATTGAGCAAAGTCTTTAAAAAATTCCTTCATTCCTATTTGGAATGCAATAGTATCAGATTTTTCAAATCCTGCAAGGACTTTCATTTCTGGCTCTGTCTGCTCTGTTTCACTTTGGCACATATTGGCCAATTATATCCTGCGCTCCACTTTGTTTGAACCCTTTGCCAAAGGTAACTAGCAAAAAGAAACATATTCCAATTGGGGTTTTGATTTGCATTTCCCTGATGGTGATGTTGAGCATCTTTTTATGTGTTTTTGGCCATTTGTATGTCCTCTTTGGAAATTTGTCTATTCAGGTCCTCTGCCCATTTTTT
Source organism: Felis catus (assembly GCF_018350175.1). Lineage (NCBI taxonomy): Eukaryota > Metazoa > Chordata > Mammalia > Carnivora > Felidae > Felis > Felis catus. The sequence goes on from NC_058368.1 coordinate 83,587,358, forward strand.
AATCAGAGTGTTTCTTTGTTTAGTGCTAGTTTTATAAGTTATTTATACATTTTGGATGTTAACTGCTTATTGGATATGATATTTACAACATCTCCTCCTATAAAGTATGTTTCCTTTTTGTTTTGATGATGGCTTTCTTCACTGTGCCAAAGCTTTTTATTTTGGTGTAGTACCAATAGTTTATTTTTGCTTTTGTTTCCCTTGCCTGAGAAGACACATCTAGAAAAAAATGCTTCAATAGTTGATATTAAAGAGACTACTGCCTATGTTTTCTTCTAGGAGTTTTATGGCTTCTGGTATCACATTTAGGAGAAACAAACAAACAAACAAACAAAAGATTCTTAAATATAGAGACCAAAATGCTGGTTTCTGGAAAGGAAATGGCTGAGGAGATGAATAAAATAGATTAAAAAAAAAAAAAAAGGTTAACAGTGCAGTTATCTTGATGAGCACTGAGTAATGTATAGAAATGTGAATCATTATATCCTACACTTGATATTATATAAGACTGTATGTTAATTATACTTTAATTAAAAAAAAAAGTTACAGGGGCACCTGGGTGTTTCAGTCAGTTAAGCTTCTAACTCCTAGTTTTGGCTTAGGTCAGGATCTCATGGTCCCTGAGTTTAAGCCCTGTGTTGGGCTCTGCACCTCCTATGTGGAGTCTGCTTGGGATTCTCTCTCTCTCTCTCTCTCTCTCTCTCTCTCTCTCTCTCTTTCTATGACCTTCCCCTGCTCATTCTCTCTCTCTATTTCTCAAAATAAATACTCTTAAAAGAAAGAGTTATAAATATCCAGGCATAAAGTCATGTATATGAAAAGCACAATATAGGGAACATTGTTAATAATATTGTAAAACATTGTATGGTGACAGATGGTGATTACACATATCATAGTGAGCATTGAATAATGTACAGAGTTGCAAAATCAATATATTGTACACCTGTAACTAATATAACATTATATGTTAATTATACTTCACTAATAAAAATAAAGGAATACCATTATTGCTTTGTTTCTATCTTAGAATCATAAACTCTTCAGCTTCTCACAGGAACAATTTTACCAAGTGCTTAGACACCACATAATAGTGATAGCTATCATTTCAGCCATTAACCCATTTCTCACCATCTACCACCTGACTGGCCAAGAATATAGTTTTTAGGCTTCTTAATGTTAGTACCTACTGAAGTTACAAGTTCCAATATTAGATAATATCACCGATTCTAGCTTCCATAGCAACAACAATAACAACATCAGCAACAACACCCGGAAATTTTCGTGACTATGTTAGAAAGTTTATTTCACCCTAGGCAAGTCTCCCTGTGAATATTCCTAGTTGAATAACTAACATTTGAATCTGTCCTCTATGGAAAGACTCATGATCTTAACTTCTTCCCTTTAATGAGAGTCTTGTAAATAGATGATGTAAACTTATAGTATCGATTAAGTACAGTGCAGTACTTATTTTCTATTGTAAGGGTTAAATTGTAGTGTAGGGCTAATGCTTAGCTTGAAAAATAACAGCTTTGTGTTGACACTGAAGGTTAAGAGATAACAGCCTTGCTTTGCTCTTGTAAACTATGCCTCATACTCTTGTAAATTAGGCTTCACCAATTAAGGAAACAAAAGTTCAAAGAAAAGAGCATCAGAGGCAGGGTCAAGGAGATCCACTGGTTGCAACTTAGAGGCAGAAAGTCTAAAATAAACACCTCATTAGACAACTGTTTCTAACTCATCTGGCAACTCTTTCTAACTCATCTGGAAACTGTTTCTTTGTTCTGTTCCCAGGTGATGATAAAACAATGTGATCAGTTATAAAACTCTGTACCCCAGCTGTTCAAGGCCGCACTCTTATCAAGAGTGTTGGTCCCAATCGGTCGGCCTTGCCTCTCATTGTAATAAACTTTGTTGTGACTGTCACTGGTGCCCGTAGCATTCTGTTTCAGGAGTCATGTGGATGCAACACTATTCTTCATGATTTTCTTAATAATATTTTATCTCAGGGATGCCTGAGTGGCTCAGTCAGTTAAGCATCTGACTTTGGCTCAGGTCATGGTTTCATGATTTGTGCGTTTGAGTCCCGCGTCAGGCTCTGTGCTGACAGCTTACAGCCTGAAGCCTGCTTCAGATTCTGTGTCTCCCTCTCTCTCTGCTTCTCTCCCAGTCATGCTCTGTTTCTCTTTCTCTCAAAAATAAATAAACATTAAAAAATAAGAATAATATTTTATCTATGACTTACTTTATTGTAAGAATATAGTATATTATACATATAACATGCAATATATTTGTTAAGTGTTTGTGTTATAAATAAGGTTTCTAATCAACAATAGGCTGTTAGCACTTAATTTTGGGGGGATTCAAAAGTTATATGTGGACTTTTAAAAATTTTGTTTATTTTGAAAGAGAGGGAGAGGAAGCACAAACAAGGGAAGGAGAGAGAGAGAGAGAGAGAAAGAAAGAGAATCGCAAGCAAGCTCCATGCTGTCATGCTCTCAGCTCAGAGCCCCACATGGGCGTTAATCTCATGAAGAAAACATTTAACTGATTGAGCCACTCAGGTGCCCCTATATATGGACTTTTGACTGTTTGGGGGGTTGACACTCCTAAACCTCATGTTTTAAACATGTAATTTTCTAAAAATCCTGGGGTAACAACTTCTTTTTTTTTCTTTAGTTCTTAAATATACAACAGTGCATCTCACTTCTCATACTTTGTAATATTTCTGGGACACATATGTAGTAGAAAAATTTTAAACAAAAAACATTTTGGCAACCTCTAATAACATTGAGAAGTGTATGGCTAATAACAAAATCTACTTATAACTACATACTAAAAATAATCTTACTTGTTATATTTATATGTATACAGAGATTAACAATGATATATATTTCACAATATTTTGTTGTAGCAAAAAGAGACATCAGTTTTTAATAATGAAATAATTAAATGGAATTCAAAATAATGGAATGAAATTATGAAATTAATTTCTGGTTAAATTATGAAGTTATATTTTGGAGTAAATTGAACTGTGTATTTCTGAAAAGATAAACTTTCAAATATAATCATGTTAATGGACAATAGGTTTGGAACAATCTGTGGAATGAATGTAAATTTTAATAAGTTTTATAGACCCTGTCTTGATTCCCACTGACCTTCTCTCTCTTCTTCCCTGGCATGGACCTCTTAATTTCCCAGCATCCTTTGGTGTGGCTATGTGACTTAGTTCTGACCAATGGTCTGTGAATGAAATTGTGAACCAATGCCAGGGCTGACTATTGAGAATCTCCCAGATTCTCCTCCATGATTTAGGATTTATGTTACCTAGAAATGGGCCTCCACTGTGTTTGCAGCATTATGTATTTTAAGGTTTGCTACAGTACTCACTTATGTAGTGAATAGACATATATTTACATCAATAAAATATTTGTTATTTGGAGACATACATGAATGAAAATAACTTATGGGTTGTATGGTTCTCAAGATTGATGCTGCTTCTGTGAAAGGGATAAAGGATAGAGACACAGGGTGATTGACATTTTTCTTGAAATGATCTTTTTATTCTCTGTGAAGTCACACCTGACTTTACAGCACATTATAAGGTTGGGAAGGGGAAATTAATTTTAAAATTACCTGATGATGGTATCTTAGACTATACTTATATGACTATCTTTAGAAAAAAAAAACAAACTTTGTTTATGCACTTATTTATTTTCTTATTTTTTTCAACTTTTTACTTAAATTCTAGTAAGTTACCATATATTGTAAATTGATTTCTGGTGTAGAACTTAGCGATTCATCACTTACATATAACACCCAGTGCTCATCACAAATGCCCTCCTTAATACTCATCACCCATTTAGTCCAACCCTTCACCTCGCCTCTAGCACCCTTCAGTTTGTTTTCTGTATTTAAGAGTCTGTTTTTTTTTGTTTGCCTCTCTCTCTCTCTGTCTGTCTGTCTCTCTCTCTTGCTCTCTCTCTCTCTTTTTCCCCTTTGTTCATTTGTTTTGTTTCTTAAATTCCACATATCAGTGAAATCATATGGTATTTGTATTTCTCTGACTGACTTATTTTGCTTAGGATAATACACTCTAGCTCCATCTACATCATTGCAAGATATAACTATATTCTTTCTAATTACTAAACCCCATTCTGGGATGGGCTTGGTATTTCAGAATTCTAGCTGCCATTTACTGCTTTCCATGTATGTTCAGGGGATTTTATATGTCCTATGGTGGAAGTTAGCAAATGGCCTTAGATAAACCAGTGCCCATTTGTGCCTCATTGGTTTCTCAGCCAGCAGAGTTAGTCTGTGTTACCCCTAAATTGGTTTCTGCTGAGACAAGACAGCTGCTATTTAGAATTTGGGATGCCATGTTAGCATGCTCATGTTCTTCCCAGTATGCAACTGGCTGTGAAGTTCTTTAACCCAGAAACCTCTTCTTTGTACACCTAAGACTCTTTAAATTCACAGTTATTTCTAAATGTCCCCAATTAGGAAGCTCAGTAAATAATACTGAACTTTATTTGCCACAGCATTTTTTGAAGAAACCTGAGTATGTCAATGTGTGTATGTGTTTTATGTAGTATGTAAATGTTAGTTTTAATGTATCTAATTATGTTTAAGAAGTCTCATTTTTAGTCATCTGTAGAAAATGGTTTTGTTCATTATATTTCTTCAAGTGTTATTTTTTAACACATTTAAGAAGGCAGAAATTTTATGAAAAAATAATGCAAGCCTTTCTACCTAATGCATGTTGGTTAATTCTAAATTTGGATGAAGAATTCGAATAAAGGTCCTTACTATTCTCTGGAGGTTTTAGAAACCTGAAACCTTGTTACTATGGGTTAGAAGTGATTCATTTGGCCAAATGCTGGTGGTATTACTATTTTTATACATTAATAAGAAATTTGAAAATTTTAGACTATTTTATAGCAACTACTTATTTGATACTAATAAGAAATTGCATTTGAGTGCCTATAGCCCATCCATTTCAGTTTTTAACTCTAAATGGAAGAAATTTGGAGCAGCAATTGTTCCTCCCTGTCTGGGAATTCTTAGTATTAGACACTATGTATAATTTGATAAATAACTTTCCCAACTGCATAGCTCTTGTAAAATCTTATTAGTAGAGACTATGGAAAGTTATATTTTAGACACATTACTTAAAAGGATAGTCATTCTAAAAACATGTTTAAATAAATATTTTTGGTTCAAGATAGAGTAATTTTTAAAAATCTTTAGAATAGGGGCATCTAGGTGGATCAGTTGGTTAAGCATCCAACTGTTGGTTTTGGTTCAGGTCATGATCTCATGGCTTCATGAGTTCGAGCCCCATGTCAGGTTCTGTGCTGGCAGTGCAGAGCCTGCTTGGAATTCTCTGTCTCTCCCTCTCCATGCCCTTCCCCCTCCCACACTGTATCTGTCTCTCTCAAAATAAATACACAAACGTGAAATATCTTTGGAATAAAAAAAGCATATTTTATTTTATTTCATTTTATTTCATTTTGTCTCATTTTTTTCTCCATGTTTAGGGTGTTATAAATGGAATCATCAAATGTATCATTATAGTCCAGAAAATTGAGGGATGATACATACAATTTTCAATTACTTTAAAGCATGCATATTGTATTAATTCAGTTTTACTGCAATAAAAATTTTGGAAATTGGTTTTCTGATATTGTTTCTCCAAACACTGCAAGATATTTATTTAACAGTTATGAACTAATCCAGTGTGTCAAGAGAAAAAAATGATCCATCTGATTCTTCACCAGTTGGACATAGCCCATTATATAATTGTAGACATGCATCCATGTCTGTGTTTTTATGGAACAGGTTCATCAAGGACTCACATACTCCAAATATCCCCCTCCTACCTCCAATCCATCCTGGTGTCAAAGTATGGCCCATTCCATTTAGATCAACACCATTTAGTTCATTTTTACTCACTTGCTCTCTCTACTTGTGATGCTGCTGCACTTCCCCAATTGACCACTAATGTAACATTTCTAAAATGCATATCTAAACATTCTACTACTGTTTGTAAAACTCTGGGTCACAGAAGGAAAAGAAACTGAAGGAAAAGAAGTGCCTTTTCTGTGGTATCTTGCCCCTGAGAAAGCCTCCATTGCCCCAGCCTCCCATACTCATCAGAGAGCACATTTAGTCAACATTCAACATAGGGCCCCAGATTCTGACCTCAGTCCCCCTTTTTTGACCAAATTTCTGTATAACAGGTAGAACAGATGTGTCATTGTGAGCTGTGCACTCTCACATGAGCATCAAGGCATATCATATACTGTATGGCACTTGTTTGCATATCAAACTATGCAGGCTCAAATTCCTTGAAAATAGCAACAATGCAGTATTCAGATTTTAATCTCATTTAGCTATTTTGAAATATAATATACTATAAAATATCTATTGAATAATTAAATAAATGAGTGAATATTTGATATCCTGATTATCTCTTCTCTTTCTCTCTCTCTCTCTCTCTCTCTCTCTCTCTGTCTCTCTGTCTCTCTCTGCCTAATAAATTACATACTTCAAAACTTGGCTCAGATGTCACTTGAAGCAAGGAATCTCTCCTAAATGGAAGGAAGCTTCCATTCTGAGTTCATATTTTTCCTACAGTTTCTTATACAGTAGGGATGCAAAGCCCATCATTTGCTGGGGCTTTTAACCACTAGATGCCTTCAGTTTTGGACCATGTACACTTGATGTGCATTATTATGGTATAGCAAATTAAGGGATGATACAAAGTAGGAAGAGACAGGATTGTCCCAGTGATAATTAGTAACATTTAAATGAGCATCTTTTATAAGATATGTGATTTACACTACCATCAAACAGAACACAAACTAAAAAAGGGAGGAAGACTGACATTTTAACTGCTTGTGTGCGATAATTATATATTTACAGAAAATTAGAATGAATAAGAATGGTACAAACCACATTCACATACCTTTTACCATGACTCAACAATTCTTAACACTTTTTACCTCTTTTTCTTCATCACCTTTCTTCTTTCACTTTAAAATGGATTTTATAGACTCAGATGAACTTTTTTTTCTTTAAATATTTTAATTTATGTATTTTTAAGAATATGTAAGTTCTTCTACAGAGTCGGGATGCAGTTCAGTAAATACAATTCAACAACTTCAGTAAATATAACATCAATATAATTATATAATATATTTTGAAAGGAGAAGAATTAGAAAATTTAAGAGTTTTATAGTACAGGCAGGCAATTCTTCAAAAAAAAATGTAAAAGTGAGATAAGACACCACGGTGTAAAATTCTAAGAAATAAAGTTGACATAAATTTCTGAACTTACAATGTGTAAAGAGAAGGAAAAACAATAATGTCAAGGTTTTCTACTTTTAAGTTTCGTGAAAGACACGTTCCACATTCCACATTTTCTTCAGAGCCCCAATAACATCCTTATTTCTTAGACTATAGATCAAAGGGTTGAGCACAGGAGTGAGTATTGTGTAAAAGACAGATACCATCATGTCCTTCTCAGGTGTATGGTAGGACTTGGGGAGCATGTAAGTATAAATGGCAGCCCCATAGAAGAGGATGACCACAGTCATGTGGGAAGAACAAGTGGCAAAGGCCTTCTTTTGGCCTTCTGCTGAGTTCATCCTATGGATGGTGATGAGGATAAAGTAGTAGGATCCTGAAATGACTGTCACAGGAATGAGAAGCATGAGGACACAGCACAAGTACATGAAAATCTCATAGATGGAGGTGTCTGAACAAGAGAGTTTCAACACCGCTGGGACTTCACAGAAGAAATGATGGATCTCCCGAGATCTGCAGAAGGGGAAGGTCATGGTGATGGGAGTGAACAAGAAGCCATCCACTGAACCCAGGAACCAGCAGCCAGATGCTAGAAGGAGAAACACCCTAGGGTTCATGAGGACTGGGTAACGGAGGGGATGGCAGATGGCTACATAGCGGTCATAGGCCATAGAGGCTAGAAGAAAAAATTCTGAACCTGCTAGTGTCACATAGAGAAACATCTGTATCCCACATTCTGTGGTTGAGATCTTGTTCATACCCATGACTTGGTCCATGAGCATCTTCGGCACAGTAACAGAAATGTACATTATGTCCATGAGAGACAGCTGGCTGATGAAAAAGTACATGGGGGTGTGGAGGTAGGCATCAGAATGTATCAGTAGGATCAGAATGGTGTTTCCAGTCAAGGCCATCAGGAAAGCCACAAAAATCACCAAACAAAGGAGAGCTGGGTGTTTGGATTCACTGAAGATTCCCACCAGGATGAAATCTGACCTCGCAGTGTAGTTAGCCACCCAGTTGGTTTTCTCCATGAGATTTCACTTGGACAACATAGGAAACCTTTAGGATTAATGAATCACTCATGGGACACCACACACTTAAATGAATGTTTAGTGGGAGAGAGAAAGAGAGAGAGGAAAAAAATGATTATGTTGACAGAAAGAAATTCCATGGTCCTATAGATTTGTAGATTAAAATTACCTGTAATTCCATAAATATACCAGAAAACTAATAATACACAAATATGAGTAAAGAGAATTTATAACATATAGTGAGGTTGCATTGTTCAAAGTCATGAGCTTACTTTTTGATACAGTCTCCTTTACCAGTAGCCATGTAAATTTGTTTAGCTATTGCCCTAAACAACACCAAAGATGAAAGATGAATATATATATATATATATATCACTCTTCTAGAATATATATATATATAAAATCACTCTTCTAGAATTTTTGTTGTAGATCTCAGAATTTCATTAACCTCTCTTGTCTAAAGATCCAACTGAGATCTTGAATACTCTCCATGGTGTATTCTGTATAAGAAAATTTTAACATTTTGCAGAGCATAGACATATCAAATCATTGCATTCTACAACTGAAACTGATAGAATATTATAAGTCAATAGTATGCCCCCCTAAAAGAGAACAATCTAAAAAGTAACCATGACACAATTTGGGGAAAAATCTATATGAAATGTTTGAACCCCCTTTTTCCTATAAGAATGAATCACACTGTGAGGCACTGTGATTGTATGGAGTAAGCCACAAATCCTCCAAAACAGGCCATGGTCATCACCAATATACCAATCCCTTAGATAGCCTAGGGACATCATTTTGGAGTCCAGACTCTGAGGCCAGACTGTGGCTGTGGGTCCAGCTTATCCTCTACACCCTATTGCTCCATCTGCTCTACATACAGAAAAAGATGATAAGTATAATGTCTTGCCTTATGTATAGTTAGGAGTAAATGATGAAGTGCTTAGAATATTACTAGTTACAGATGAATAAGCATATAGTATATAGTGTTAGTTTAAATGATTAACTATAGTAGTAATTATGCAGAATCTATGTAGGAGATAGGTGGTACATTATCATTTGATAATATAAGATCCATTTTGTCAGTTCACCAGTTTAATAACTATCTATGCATTTAAGAATTTGATTTGATCATCTTTTTAGTCCTAGACAACTAGTGTGTGTATATATGCATATATGTATTATACACATTCTTATTATGTATGCATATAATTATTTTATATAAATATATAAACTTTAAATAATAAAAGGGGCTCCTGGGTGGCTTGGTCAGTTATGTGTCTGAATCTTGATTTCAACTCAGGCCATGATCTCACAGTTCATCAGATTGAGTCCTGCATTGGGCTACACACTATCAGCATGAAGCCTGCTCGAGATTTTCTCTCTCCCTCTCTCTCTGCTTCTCTCTCTCAAAGTAAATAAATAAAAGAACTTTAAAAAATGAAAATATGTATATATTTCTTATCTTAACCCTGATTAAGCAGAGTTTTATGTAAAAATCCATCCAATTTGTATCTAGTACATGTTTTTCCAAGTTGAAATTCATCTCCTTAAAGTTTCTACCATTTGCTTTAAATTTCAGAGGACAAGAAATAGGATTTAGAGGGGCATTGCCATTTTTCAGAGAGGACTTTACTTTTTTTCCCAAATGTTACCTACTTTAATGCACAAAGCAATTAATTGTTCATGAAACTGACATGCAGAGAGGAAAACTGAACAACACTAAGATATTTCTGACTTCAATTTACTGTTTCTTCTCCTATCTTGCTGTTCATAGCCAGCCTCTCTATCAGACACTGAGGATGAATGAAAACCACATTAAACTTAGCTAAAATTAATGGAGGTCATAGTCAGTCTGTTCAGAAACTGAAATAGAAATGTGATTTACAACAGAATTCTAAAAAAGCTATAAAATAAGTAAAACAATGAACACAAAATACATCTGACCTTTATTAAGAGAATAAGTATTACCTTCTTTTACACTTTCTCTTATTAAATTTAAATCTATACAACTTTTTAATTTCTGACATATTAAGTGTCAAAGTTCAAAATCCCTTCAAAGAGGAAGGAAATATTGGCTCTTCTTTCTGGGAAGTGTTTAGAGGCAGTTATGGTATCTGGATATTTCAGGAAGTATTTCCAAGTTTCAAATGAATTTTATAGTTGTGTAATAATTCTAAAGCTAATTAAAAATAAGATGTTAAAGCAGTTGAGAACACGGAAAATGATTTTGTTTTCTTAATAAAAATATACAACAAAATTTTGACACATATATATAGTCTTTCTATATATATAGTCTTTTGACACAAATATAGTCTTTCTATGATATCCCACCCTCACTGATAGATGATATCTGAGCACTCTGAAAAATAAAAACAACAGTTTGATAAACTACAAAACACACCTGCTGACAAAGTCTATATTTGTGATCAAAATAAAGTGAGGACCAGCATAGGGGGCAACAAATGTGAAGAATTTGAAGCTGCTTGCTGGGTGAATGGAGGGAGACCAGAAGGGTACCAGGGAGAGGGGGTCACTGGGAAATTTCTGCTGCACTTTTGTACTGTGGGTCACTGAACAGCCCACCTGGGATACCAGACACACAAGGGAACACGGTCTGTACCGTGCATGGCAACTGGCCCCTCTGTTCATTGTTACTCTTCTCTAATATAATTCCTTAAGTTTAATGTAAACAACTTAGTATATATTAACACAGAAAATTATTGACAGTGGTGGTGGATTAATATCAAACCTTTATTTGAATCTCACAGCATCCTAGAAATTGTTCTAATGCTTTATTATATTTTATCTTTCCCAAGTCCCTATGAAGTACATATTCATCTTATTTTCTCCTTTTACACATTAAAGAATTCAAATTTTGAGGATCTGCTTAACACCACATAACTACACTGAGTGAAAACTAATGTCTCAGACCAATTTGAGCCCACAGGTTGTAACTATGCCTCAGATTTTGGGAGGACATAGTCTTTCCATAGTATAGATAACTTGGGTATTAGGGCACCCACTGTCAGTTTCATTAGAAAATATAAATATGGTTGAGATATTTCTTTCTACTAGTTTCTAACCCAGAAATGATGCCCGCTCAAAGTAAAATCAGTAGCTCCTCTGTAGAATCTCAGTCTCAGGAAAAAAAAAAATGCATTATCCAATCATATAGCAAAACTGTATCTTCTTCTGGCCACAAGTAATTGGAAAGCAAAAACCTATTTTTTTTAAATGTGCTATACAAAAATATTCAAGAGAAAAGTACTTTTTTTTTTTTTCTACTTACAAATAGATAAAAAAAAATTTAGGACATTTTTTCAGCAACCAGTGGAAAATATCAGAAACAGAGGAACAAATCAAGATAGCTAGAATATAATCACCCTTTTTGCACTTGTAGATCTGTTTGTCTGGTTGAATCCACCATCAGATGATATAGCCGGTCTCATGCAGATGGACTAATGGAGTGTGACCACGTTAAGTGTACAGAGAGAAGTAGGAGATCTTTACTATGCCCATTAAGCAGGTGGATGATTTCCTTTCAATAAATCCCTTCTGAGACTATAAAGAAGAATGCAATTATAAGAGCTAAAAAAAAAAAAAAAAAAAAAAAAGCTAATACATATCCCGGTTGCGCTAACCTGATACTTTTTTTCTTTTTTAAGTCTTTTAATGTTAATGTCAATACATATCAAAATCTTAAAGACCGCTAATACTACTCAAAAATCACATCACTAATGAATCCTCAGCTATGACATATATGAAATAGTTTTCATGTAGCCTTTTAATTTTAGAAAATAAATATTTCCTGTAAGTGTAAATATATATATGTGTATATATATATGTGTATATATATAAGTGTATATATATAAGTGTAAATATAAAATATATATATAAATGTATATATATTATATATATATAAATATACACACATTTATATATATAAATATGTATATATATGTATATATATGTATATATATTTACACTTACATATAAATTTTAAGTTCAAGGAAAATATTTGGAATATATATTTTTCTTTTTAAGTTTTACTAATATAGAATCTAAAATTCATAGTTCAATTAATTTTTCAAATATAATACCATTAATTAGTACTATTGTTGAAAATAAAATTGAGGGTGCCTGGGTGGCTCAGTCAAGCATCTGACTTTGGTTCAGGTCATGATCTCATGGTTTGTGGGCTTGACCCCCGCATCGGGCTCTGTGCTGACAGCTCATAGCCTGGAGCCTGCTTCAGATTCTGTGTCTCCCTCTCTCTCTGTCCCTCCCCCCTCACACTCTGTCTCTATTTCTGCCTCTCTCTCTCTCTTTCTCTCAAAAATAAATACTTAAAAAAGTTAAAAAAAAGAACCTAAAATTGAGGTGGTCTCTTTCACGTTTTTTTAAAAGACTTTTTTTTTTTTAATGATTATTCATTGTTGAGGGAGAGAGAGAGACAGAGTGAGCGGGGGACGGGCAGAGAGAGAGGGAAACAGAATCTCAAGCAGGCTCCAGGCTCCGAGCTGTCAGCACGGGGCCTGATGTGGGTCTCGAACTCACAAACTGTGAGATGATGACCCGAACTGAAGTCTGATGCTTAACTGACTGAACCACCCAGGGGCCCCTGATCTCCTTAATGTTTTGTTTTTGTTTTTGTTTTGTTTTGTTTTGTTTTGTTTTGTTTTGTTTTATTTTGACCCGTCTTCATTGGATTGCTGATTGTATACTTTCTGCTGTTATTCACATGGAATCTACAATATTTTAAAAAATTTTAATGTTTATTTTATATATATATATATATATATATAGAGAGAGAGAGAGAGAGAGAGAAACAGAGCACAAGCAGGGGAGGAGCAGAGAGAGAGGGAGACACAGAATCTGAAGCAGGTTCCAGGCTCTGAGCTGTCAGCACAGAGCCTCAAGTGGAGCTCAAACTCTGGACCTGGGAGATCATGGCTTGAGCTGAAGTCAGATGCTTAACTGAGCCACACAGGTGCCCCTATGTTATTTTAATGTTACTTTTTTTTAATCAAAATTTTCCAATTTTTTGAATTTTTAAAAAATATATCTTATGTTTTAAAACATAAGGTAAATATATCTTATATCTTGTGTTATCTTATATCTTTAGATATGGTATCTTATCTAAATATATCTTATGTTTTAAAACATAAGGGGGGGGGGCGGGGAGAGGAGCAGAGAGAGAAGAAAACACAGAATCTGAAGCATCTCCAGGCTCTAAGCTGTCAACACAGGGCCCAAAGTGGGGCTCAAACTCACAGTGAGATCATGACCTGAGCCAAAGTCAAATGCTTAACTGACTGAGCGACCCAGGCACTTTCTTTTTTAATTTTTAACAAAACATTTCCAATTGAAATGAGTAAGTCAAAAGATTAAAAAGCAGAACATAAAGAATATAGTCAGTGATACTGTAATAGTGATGTAATAGAATAGATGGTAGCTATATTTGTGGGGGACATAGCATAATGTATAAACTTGTCAAATCACTAAGTTGTATCCCTGAAATTAATGTAACATTGTATGTCAGCTATACTCAAATTTTTTAAAAAAACTTCCAGTTTTATTGAGACATAATTGACATATAACATTGCCTGAGTTTAAAATGTATGAGGTAATTTGATATGGGTATATACTGCAAAATTCTTTACTACAATAAAATTAGTAAACATATCACTCAATTCACATAATTGCCATTTTGTTGTTGTTACAGTGAGAACATTAACTCTGTACTTTCATAGCAACTTTCAAGTATACAATGCAATATTGTAACCTATAGTTACCATATTATAATGTATAAGGTTAAAGTAGATAACATGCTGATTTGATACATATTTATATTGTAAAACACACCTTCATCACATCGAATAATTACAATTATGTGACAATTTTTTTGTGGTGAGAATAAGATCTACCCTTTTAACAGATTTACATTCCTATAATCCAAAATCACAAGGCTGTTATTAACTTCAGAATGTATTCATCTAACTGGAAATTTGTGTGCTTTGACCAAACCTTTCCCACTTCCCTCACCTCCAATCCCTGGTAGCCATCACTGTACTCTGTTTCTGAGTTTGGCTTTTTAAGATTCTACATACGGGGTGCCTGGGTGGCTCAATTGGTTAAGCATCTGACTTAGCTCAGGTCATGATCTCATGGTTTGTGGGTTCCAGCCCCATGTCAGACTCTGTGCTGACAGCTCAGAGCCTGGAGCGTGCTTCAGATTCTGTCTCCCTCTCTCTCTCTCTGTCCCTCCCCCACTCATATTCTGTCTCTCTCTCAAAAATAAACATTAAAAAATAAGATTCCACGTACAAGTGATATTACACAGTATTTGTCTTTCTCTCTCTGACTTACTACAGTAAGCATAATAGCTCCAAGTTGCTGCAATTGCCAGGATTTCTTCTTTCTCACATGAATAATACTCTATTACATATATGTAAATCTATACATATATCTAAATCTGTTTCTATTTGTATACATAGATATAGATTATATATCTACAATCAATATCTACTCTGTCTCTATATCTAAATCTCATATATTCTTTATACATTCATCTGTTGATAGATACCTAGCTTTTTTTTTTTTAACATACTAGTTATTGTGAATATGCTGCAATAAACATGGGAGTTCAGATAACTCTTTGAGATCTTGCTTACATTTCCTTGGATACATACCAAGAAGTGGGATTATTGGATCATATGAGTTCAATTATTATTTTTTTGAAGGACTTCCATACTGTCTTCCATAGTGGAAATATTTTCTCCAGTTATGTAGTCATCTTTTCATTTTGTTTATTTCTTTCTTTTGTTGTGGCGAAGCTTTTTAGTTTTTTGTAGTCTTACTTTCTAATTTTTATTTTTGTTGTTTGTGCTTTTCTTGTCATACTCTTAAATCATTGACAAGACCTATGTCAAAGAGCTTTTGCTCTATATTTTCTTCCAACACTTTTAAAGTTCCAGGTATTACATTTAAGTCTTAAAGCCATTTCAAGTTAATTTGTGGTAGAGGTATAAAATAGGGGTAAAATGTTATTATTTTGCATTATTTTGGCATATACTTTACGCAACATAATTTATTAAAAAGATTATCCTTTCTCAGTTAATATTCTTGGTTACCTTTTCAAATATTAGGTGACCATATTTATATTGTTGTATTTAATTTTATTTTTTAATATGTGATTGTCAGGTTGGCTAACACATATTGTGTACAGTGTGCTCTTGGTTTTTGGGGTAGATTCCTGTGATTCATCACTTACATACAAGACCCAGTGCTCATCCCAACAAGTGCCCTCTTCAATGCCCATCACCCATTTTCCCCTCCCCCCATTCACCCTCAGTTTGTTCTCTGTATTTAAGAATCTCTTGAGGTTTGCCTCCTTCCCTCACTGTTTGTCACTATTTCCCCTTCCCTACTCCCATGTCCTTCGGTTAAGTTTCTCAAGATCCACATATGAGTAAAAATATATTATATCTGTCTTTCTCTGACTGACTTATTTCACTTACCATATAATGCCCTCCAATTCCATCTACATTGCTGCAAATGGCATTCTTTTATTCCTTCTCAATGCCAAGTAGTATTCCATTGTATATATAAACCACATCTTCTTTACCCTTTCATCTTTTTATGGACATTTAGCTTCTTTTCATAATTTGGCTATTATTGAAAGTGCTACTATAAACATTGGAGTACATGTACTCCTATGAATCAGCACTCCTATATCTTTTGGATAAATTCCTAGTAGTACTATTGCTGGGTCATAGGGTAGTTCCATTTTTAATTTTTGGAGGAACCTCCACACTGTTATCCAGAGTGGCTGCACCAGTTTACATTCCTACCAACAGTGCAAGAGGGTTCCTGTTTCTCCACATCCTTGCCGGCATCTGTTGTTTACTGAGTTGTTCACTTTAGCTACTCTGACTGGTGTGAGGCGATATCTCAATGTGGTTTTGATTTATATTTCCCTGACAATGAATGTTGAGCATCTTTTCATGTGTCTGTTAGCCATCTAGATGTCTTCTTTAGAAAATAATCTATTCATGTCTTTTGCCCATTTATTCACTAGATTATTTGTTTTTCAGGTGTTGGGTTTGCTAAATTCTTTATAGATTTTGTATACTAACCCTTTAAAAATTTTTTTAATGTTTATTTCTGAAGGAGAGAGAGACAGAGTGTGGATGGGGGACAAGGGCAGAGAGAGTGGGAGACACAGAATCTGAAGCAGGATCCACGCCCTGAGCTTTCAGCACAGAGCCTGACACAGGGCTCGAACCCACAAATCGGGAGATCATGACCTGAGCCGAAGTCGGACACTCAACCAACTGAGCCATCCAGGCGCCCCAAATCCAATATGTCATTTGAAAAAATATTTTCCCATTCCATTGGTTGCCTTTTAGTTTTGCTGACTGTTTCCTTTGCAGTGCAGAAGGTTTTTGAGGTTTTTTGTTTGTTTGTTTTGTTTTGTGTTTATTTTTTTATCTTGGTGATGTCCCAATAGTTCATTTTTGCTTTTATTTCCCTTGTCTTTGGAGATGTGTCAAGTAAGAAATTGCTGCAGCTGAGGTCAAAGAGGTTGTTGCCTGTTTTCTCCTGTAGGGTTTTGATAGTTTCCTTTCTCACATTTAGGTCATTCGTCCATTCTGAGTTTAATTTTGTGTATGGTTTAAGAAAGTGGTCCAGCTTCATTCTTTTGCATGTTGCTGTCCAGTTCTCCCAGCACCATTTGCTACAGAGACTGTCTTTTTTTTTTTTTTTTTTCTTATTGGATACTCTTTCCTATGTATGGTTTTATTACTAGCCTCTCCATTATATTCAAATGGTGTATATATCTATTTTTAAAGTTTTTATTTAAATTCCAGTTAGTTAACATACAGTGTAATATTAGCTTCAGATGTACAATATAGGGGTTCAAAACTCCCATGCAGAATCCAGTGCTGATCACAACAAGTGCCTTCCTAAATCCCCATCACCTATTTTACCCATGCCCCCCCACCACATCCTTTTTGGTATCCATCAATTTGTTCTCTACACTGAAGACTCTGTTTCCTGGTTTTCCTCCGTTTCTTTCTTTTTTTTTTTCTCCTTTCTTTTTGTGCATGGTATAATAAAGTGGTCCTGTTTTATTCTTTTGCATGTTGCTGTCCAGTTTCCACAGCACCATTTTTTGAAGAGGCTATCTTTTTATTATTGAATATACTTTCTTCTTTGCCACAGATTAATTATCCATATAGTTGTGAGTTCATTTCTGGGTTTTCTATTCTGTTCCATTGATCTATATGTCTATGTTTATTCCACTACTACCCTGTCTTGAACACTTCAAGACATTGTAATGTATCTCGAAGTCTAGAATTTGTGAAACCTCTAGCTCTGCTGTTCTTTTTCAAGGTTTCATTGGCTATTTGGAGTCTACTGTGATTCCATACAAATTTTAGGATTGTTTGTGCTCAGCTCTGTGAAAAATACTGTTGATATTATAATAGAAATTGCATTAAATGTGTAGACTGCTTTGAGTAGTAAACAATATTTTTTCCATGAGCATAGAAAGTTTTACCATTTCTTTGTGTTATCTTCAATATCTTTCATCAGTGTTTTATAGTTTTCAGAGTACAGGTCTTTCACCTCTTTGGTTAGGTTTATTACTAAGTATCATATTGTTTTTGGTGCAATTGTAAATAGAATTTCTAAATTAATTTCTTTTTCTGCTACATCATTATTGGTATATAGAAGTGCAACAGTATATTGATTTTATATATTGCAAATTTACTGAATTTGAGTATTAGTTCTAGCAAATTTCAGGGGAGTCTTTTGTGTTTTCTATATATAGTATCATGCCCCCTGCATGTGGTGAAAGTTTTACTTTTTCATTGTCCATTTGGATGTCTTATATTTCTTTTTGTTGTCTGATTGCTGAGGTTAGGACTTCCAGTACTATGTTAAATCGCAGTGGTGAGAGTGGACATCCCTGTCTTGCTTCTAATGATAGAGGAAAATTTTTGAGTTTTTCCCTCCTGAAGAGGATATTAGCTGTGGGTTTTTGTATATGATCTTTATTATGTTGAGATATGTTCCCTCTAAACCTACTTTATTGAGGGTTTTTACCATGTATAGATGTATGTGTCAACAGTTTTTCTGCACCTACTGAAAAGATCATAGTATCCATAGCCTTTATTTTATCCAGGTGGTATATCACATTGATTTTTGAATATTGAACACCCTGGCAACCCAGGAATTAATCCCATCTGATTGTGGTAAATTATTATTTTAAGGTAACGTTGGATTCAATATGCTAGTATTTTATTGAAAACTTTTGCATCCATGTTCATCAGGTGTATTATCCTGTAATTCTCTTGTTTAGTGGAGTCTTTATCTGGTTTTGGTATCAAGATAATGGTGGCCTCATAGAATGAATTTGGAAAATTTTATTCCTTTTGTATTTTTTGGAACATTTTGAGAAGAATAGATATTAACTTTACTTTAGATATTTGGTACAGTACATCTGTAAATCTATATGGCCCTGGACTTTTGTTTCTGGGAGGTTTTTTATTACTGGTTCAACTCCTTTGCTGGTTATCAGTCTATTCGAGTTTTCTATTTCTTCCTGTTTCAGTTTTAAAACTTTATATGTTTCTAGGGGTATATCCCTTTCTCCCAGTTTGTTCATTTTTTCACATATAGTTTTTCATAATATTCTCTTATAATTGTTTTTCTGTGGTGTTGGTTGTTATTTCTGCTGTCTAACTTGTGGTTTTGTTTGTTTGCACCTCTCTCTTTTAGTTGTTTTTTTTTAAGCGTTTATTTATTTTTGAGACAGAGAGAGACAGAGCATGAACGGGGAAGGGTCAGAGAGAGAGGGAGACACACAATCTGAAACAGGCTCCAGGCTCTGAGCGGTTAGCACAGAGCCCGACGCAGGGCTCGAACTCATAGACCGTGAGATCATGACCTGAGCCGAAGTCGGATGCTCAACTGACTGAGCCACCCAGGTGCCCCTCTCTCTTTTAGTTTTGATAAATATGGCTAGGGGGGTATCTATTTTATTTTATTTTATTTTATTATTATTTTATTTTTCCAAAGAGCCAATTCCTGGTTTCATTGATCTATACTACTGGTGTGTGTGTGTGTGTGTGTGTGTGTGTGGTTAGTTTCTATACATTTTATTTCTGTTCTATTCTTTATTATGTTGTTTCTTCACCTGACTTTAGGTTTCATTGGTTGTTCTTTTTCTAGATCCTTGAGGTAAGCGGTTAGGTTAGTTATTTAAGATTTTACTTGCTTCTTAAGGTAGGCTTGTATTGCTATATATTTCTCTCTTAGGACTGCTTTGTTGCATTCCAAAAGATTTGTACCAATGTGTTTTCATTTTCATTTGTTCCCATGTGTTTTTTTTTATTTCTTCTTTGATTTCTTGGTGGACCTATTTATTGTGTAGCACCATGTTGTTTTACCTACATGTATATGTGACCTTCCAATTTTTTTTTCTTGTAGTTGACTTCAAGTTTCATGGCATTGTAGTCAGAAAATATGCTTGGTATGATTTCAATCTTTTTGTATTTGTTGAGGCCTGATTTGTTACCTAATATGTGATTTCTTCCGAAAAATATCCCATGTATACTTGAAAAGAATGTATATTTTGCTGTTTTAGGATGTAATGTTCTGAATATATCCGTTAAGTCTATCTGGTCCAGTGTGCCATTCAAAACCATTGTTTATATTCTGCTTAGATTAGATGATCTGTCCATTGATGTCAGTGGGATGTTAAAGCCCCCTATTATTATTGTATTATCAATGACTTTTTATATATACGTTATTGTTTTATCTATTTTTGAGTCCCCATGCTGAATGCATAAATATTTAGAATTGTTAGATATTCTTGTTGTACAGTCCCCTTCGTGATGATACAATGATCTAGTTCATCTCTTCCTACAGTTTTTGTTTAAAGTCTACTTTGATATAAGTATTGGTAATTCATCTTTATTTTGATGTTCATTTGCATGGTAAATATTTCTCTGCTCTCTCTCTTTAACCTGCTGGTGCCTTTAGATCTAAAATGAATCTTGTAGGCAGCATATGGATGGATATTGCTTTTTATCCATTCTGACAACCTACAACTTTTTTTAAGAGAGCGCACAAGGGAAGGAACAGAGAGAGACAGAGAGACAGAGAGAGAGAGAATCCAAGCAGGCTCTGAACCACTAGTACAGAGCCCAGTGTGGGGCTCAAAGTCATGGACTGCAAGATTATGACCTGCGCTGAAGTCAGATGCTTAACCAACTGAGCCACCCAGACACACTTGACAGCCGATAGCTTTTGATTGGAGCATTTAGATCATTTACATTCAAAGTATTTTTTTAAGTTTATTTATTTTGAGAGAGAGAAAGCATAAGCGGGAGAAGGGCAGAGAGAGGGAGAGGCAGAATCACAAACAGGCTCTGCAATGTTGGTGCAGAGCCGAACACAGAGCTCAAACTCACAACCTGTGAGATCATGACCTGAGCCAAGATCCAGAGTTGGATACTTAACTGACTGAGCCACCCAGGTGCCCCCAAAGTAAGTATTGATAGATAGATATTTAGTGCCATTTTATTAGTTTTTGTTGTTGCTGTTTCTGTAAATATTCTCTGACCTTTTTTGTCTTGATTACTTTGCTCTCTCCTTTCCACTCAAAGATTCCCCTTTAATATTTCTTGGAAGGCTGGTTTACTATTACAAACTCCTTTAGCTTTTGTTTGGGAAATTATGACTCTCAATTTTGAATGACACCTCTGTTGGATAGAGTATTCTTGGCTGCAGCTTCTTCCTATTCAGCACTTTGAATATATCAACCCCTTTCTGGCTTCCCAAGTTTCTGTTGAGAAATCTCCAGCTAGACTTATTGGTCTTCCCTTGTAAGTTAAGGACTTCTTTTGTCTTGCTACTTTGAAGATTTTTTTGTGTGTATGACTATATTTTGCAAATTTAATTACAGCATGTCTTCGTGTTGGCCTACTCTTATTGATTTTGATGGGAATTATCTGTGCCTCCTGAATTTAAATATCTGTTACTTTTCCCAGAGTAGGGAAGTTTTCAACTATTGTTTCTTCAAATACATTTTCTGACACCTTTTCTCTTCTTCTTCTTCTTCTGGAACGTGGATAAATACAAATGTTATTATGCTTGATAGAGTCACTGAGTTCCTAAGACTATTCTTATGTTCCATAATACTTTCTCTCTTTTGATCAGCTTTCTTATTTTCTATAATTTTGTCTTCTATATCAGTAATCCATTCTTCAGCTTCTTCCATCCTGTTGTTCAGTGCATCAAACCTGTTTCCAATCTCAGTTACTATATTATTCATTTGTGACTGATACTTTTAACTCTTATCTCTGTGGTAAGGATCCCCTTGATGTCCTCATTCTTTTCTCAAGTCTAATGTGTATCTTTCTGATTGTTGCTTTAAATTCTCCATCAGTCATATTACTTATACCTGTTTCACTTAGATCTCTGGCTATGACCTTATATTGTTCTTTAATTTGGAATGAATTCCTCCTATTGACATTTTGTCTAAGTCTGCATTCTTCTCTGTGTTAGAAAAGCCAGTTATTTTTTCTACTCCTGAGAATAATGGCTTTATGAAGAAAATGTCGTATAGTGTGCAGGGCCTGGAGCTTCTGGAAGTATTCCTGGTGAGTGCTGTGTGCACCCTGCTGTGGTGTTTTAGCTGCTCTATGCCTCAGGCCAGTTGTCTGCAGAGGATCTCTTGCCTGCAGTGGGCAGTGTTTGGTCCTTGGCTAGAATGTGGTGAGTTTTAACTCCAAGTATGCTCTAATCTGCTTGTTAAATGACAATTGTTAATACTTCCACAATAACTGAAGCCCTTAGAGCTCTCTGGTTGGTTATGTGGTGTGGATAGGTGTTTCTGCTGGTTTTCTGGGGAAGGGGACTGCTGAGCTGGGACTGACACAAAGTTGACTGAGAAGGGCAGTTCTGTCAGAGTACAGGGGTTTGGGAGTGGGTGTAAGCAAGTTAGGCAGCCTATGTTGGTGCTATTCTGTTTCCTCCAGGCTGCTCTGTGTTTATGCTGGAGCAGCAGTGGGAGATGGTGCCAAGCAGCTCCTTCATCCTTGGAGAGGCATCTCAGTGAAAGCTGCCTCTAAAGGAAGCACTCTAAGAAGAGAAAATAACCTTCCTTCTGTGTGTTTCAGGCATTTTTCAGATCACTGTCTCCACATTATCTGTGGGTTATTTTCCTGCCTTATCTCCACAAACAGTGCAGTCCATCCAGGCCCTATACCAGCCAAGACTACTGACCTTCAAAACCCAAGGATTTAGAGATATGATGTGCTGGGTCTTCTGGTGGAGACCGGTCTCACTGAGACTGAGGCAAGCATGAGTAAGAAGGACAGTCCTTCCAGAGCACAAGAGTTGTGGGGCTTGGTGTCAACAAGTTAGGTAGCCAATGTAGGTGCTGTACTGTCTCACACAGGTGGCTCTATGTTTATGATGAGGGGAAGAGAGGGAAATGGTGCTATCCCTGGAGATGTGTCTCTGTGAATGCTGCCCCCAGGGACATGGTCCAAGAGTGAATAATCTCCCCCATGTGCCCAGGCATTTTTCAAATTCTATTTCCAGTCTGTCTGCCCCCAGATTGTTTGCCTGTCTTCTCCCCAGAAGCAGGGCATTGTTTTCCAGGCTCCATCCTAGCAAAGTTTGCTGACCTTTAAAACTCTAGGATTTAAGCACCACTAGTTACAGAAACTTACAAAAAATCAGTCTTTATAATTTTCCCAGCTAAAGCTTTGGAGAAATGTTCTCTTGTTCATTTCCCTATATGCTCAATTCTCTCTTGCCTTCACTGTGACCATGGCTTCCTCCTCTCTGCAAAAACTATGACCCATTTCTCCCATAAACCACAACTCCACACCTCCTATTTTCTTTGATGTGGCCTATTTTCTCCTCTTAGTTGTGGAGTTTCTTCTGTCAGTCTTCAGGTTGATTTCTGAGGTTTATACAATGGTTTAATAGTAATCTGGTTGTGTCCACCAGACAGGAGTAGCCTAGGGTCCTCCTACTCAGATGCCATCTTCTCTTCCTTCTAAATGTCCATTTTTATGCCAATACCATACTGTTCTGATTATTATAAGTGTATAATATATTTTCATATCAAGAAGTGTGATGTTTAGCTTTGTGTTTTTTAAGATTGCTTTGACTATTCAGGGATTTTTGTAGTTCCATCCAAATTTCAAGATTGCCTTTTTATATCTATAAAACTTCTCATGGTAACTTTAATAGATATTGGATTGAATGCATAGATGACTTTGGGTAGTATGACCATTTTAGCAATAACTTTTCTAGTTAATAAACATGAGTTATATTTGTATTCATTCGTGTCTTCTATTTATTCCATCAATGTGGTCAAATTATTCCTAAGTAAACTATGGATGAATGAATGAAGAAACTTGGTATATACAAAGGAATAACTTTTGGTCATAAAGAAGAACATTCTGCTCTTTGCAACATGGACTAAAATTGAAAGTATTCTGTTAAAAGGAAACCATAGGCTCCAAATTGCATCATTTAGACCAAGTCAACAAACTTGCCCCCAAAGGAAAGTGACCTCACCTGAAATATTTTTTTTCTATTTATGACTTCCTTGTCTTGCCTTTTTTTTATAAAATGATTTCTTCTACTTAGCCCTTTAGAGCTCCACTTTTCTTGCTAGATGTGATGTTGCCTGATTCCTGAATAATAAACCATAGTAGATCTTCAAATTTAGTCAGTTGAATTTTGTTTTTTAAAAGATTATGTCACACCACGATCTGAAGGGAACTTCCAGTAGCATTCAGATACAAAAAGAAACAAGGTGTAATTCCCTGTAAACACTCTGAGTTTACAGTCTTTCCCATTATTTGTGAGGGCTGTGAGTAAATTCTCTTCAATGCTGAGCTCCACTGTTTGTGCATTTGTGCTCCTGATCTAATTGGTTTTCCTTTACTAGGCAGAACAGTTTAAGCTGGTTGGATGGTTATGCACAGAGCCCAACTGAACTGGCATATTTGCCTGCATCCCAATTGGCTGGCATACTCACCCAGAATTCAATTGAGCTGGCCATTTTTTTCAGAGCCAAACTGAGCTGGCAGAATGGTCTGCCCAGAGCCAACCTCCTAGGCTTTCAGACCGTAATTCTCCTGGTGAAAAACAACACACTTTAGCTCTATCTCTGGCTTTAATGCTGAGGACTGTTAGTGGTACCTGCAGTTAGTTCTCCATCTTGTTTTTGATCAGCCCACAGTCCCCATTCTTTGAGAATTTCTGGCCCAACAACTACCTTTGTCCAAAGTTCCATGGGAATTATTGGTGATGTGTTCAAGGTCATCTTATGGACAAGACACATTAACATTTCTTACTGATGATACATTACAGCACACATATTTGTTTGTATTGATTTGTATAGGTAAAGATAATTGCTAACAGATACCTCACAGGTCAAAAGGCTGCAAAAATTCGTGGGCATTAGCATGCATTTGGTGACTTTCAGAGTGTTCACCACCTCAAGAAGACTCCTGTAATAAAATAAGTTGGTCATGGAATGAGTTAGATTGACACTAGATTACCTGCCAACTTCAAAAAACTGTGAAGCAAGGTACACTGTAAAACATGCATAAATCCTTAGCCAGAGGCACATCCTTTTTAGGTATTAGTTCAGCTCCAAGAAACCCAAATTTTTGATTAAGGGGACACTTAAATTCTAAAGAGTTGGGCATGATACCTTCTGACACATCCACTTATTTTATGTCTGAGAACTAGTGTCAGAAGTTGCAGATCATCTAGTAAAAATGGCAAAAATCTTACCAAGAGTAATCTAGAATTAAAATTGTCATTATGGGAACTATTCTAATTAGATATCACTTAAGAAGTGCATTTGAAAGCAACAGTCTCTGAATTAAACATAATGGGATACTTGTTTCAATTGGCACAGATTACTCCAAAAGTTTTCAAAATTGCAAAATATTTTCATTGAAGAACTCATTGGAAAAGACTAATGAAAAATTAAAGATATAAGAAGTAACTAAAATAAACTGTTGTAACTGAACAACATGAGTTCACTCCTTGGTGAATCAGAAACCATGTTGAGTTGTCACACAAAGAAAAGTTTACTTGCAACAAATGAGATCACAGGAAATAGTTTCTAATGATGTGACTCCCCATGTAAGGGTAGAATGGACTTATTTTATTTAGGGTTAAGGTGAGTATTTAGATAGGGAAGCCTTGCCATCCTACGTAGAGATTGGCATAAGGCTACGCATGCATTGGAAACATGCCTATACACACATTGTATGTTATGTAAATGAGGCCAGTGCTCCACCTTGGGTGGAGATTTTAGTATTATAATGAGGTAAATGTAGTTTTCAGTCATTCTAGAGGTAATTTCATAGTCCATCTGCATAGGCAGGATTCAAAGGTTAAGCTCAAACTGGTCTGGGTGGTCTGGTCTGGCTGTAGGTCTTGTCAAGATAGTGACTATCACTCCAAGGATGGTTTCACTTTCCACTTGCCTGAGTTAAGAGATAAGCTTAAGAAAAAATGTGGGACAAAGGTTTATGAGTACAAACAGGTGGGCAGTAAAGATCTGATCTTGGGGTCAAGCTGGTGACAAACTCTTAGTTACTCTTCCTTTGAGTACTCATTCTGGATTGATTTTTTTTTTCCATGCTAAAAGTACTGCATAAACAAAAAAAAAAAAAAAAAAAAAAAAAAAAGGTCCACCATGTTATTGGCCTTATAGACACTCCCACATCTATCTCCAAAAGAAGGCCCCCTTAGGACTCCTCTCAGAGTTAATGTAACAGAGATTTTCTGATAAACTGCTATATTATTCCCTTAAAGAGCTAAGGGTAAACTCTGATGGATACTAGAGCCTATAAAAGGGATCTTGAAAAAAGTGGTACAAGACAACAAAAGGTGTAAATACCAGGAGTAACTATTATCCAGTGGTTATCTCATTTTAACTGGTCTTGGCTTTCTTCTTGCCTGAGGCAGCAGATTTTTTTGTTTGTTTTCTTGTTTTGGCTCTTATTGTAAGTGGCTTTAGAGACTTAAGAAGGTAGTATACTTTGCTCCCTCTTTGGGGCCCTCTCTTACACCCAAAAGATTTATTCAATGCTTCCAAAATATTTAAAATTACAACTATGGACTCAGAAGATATGCAATCTGAAGATGATGTAGGTTAATAGGTAGGCAACTTTTATCTCATTTAAATCATTGAAATCAACTGTTTTTATCTTACAAATCTTTTCAAAAATAAGAATGCAGCTTTTAAGACAATTCTAAACTTACCAGTTTCTTTACCATTCCCAAGGCTATCCTGGACTATCTCAAACTGCCTGTAAATTATTGACCTTAGGAAACCAAGATCTTTCTTGGAGAAGCTTGCACTCTTTCTCTGTCCCTTAAAGTTTTATATCTTATCATGTTTTTGATATATAAACATAGCCCACAATCACCTGAGACTGATGGAGAAAAAAAAAAGGAAAAAAATACTGATTTTATTATATATGTAATATTATATATATAATATATATTATTAATATATATAATTTATATATATAAATTATACTTATATATATTTATACATAATTTTTAAATAGTATTTTTCCATATATATGGAATATACATATATATGTATATAGTATTTTAAATAGTATTCAGTATATATTTCTATATATTACATAGTTTAAATATATATTTATATATTATATGTATATATAGTTATATATAATGTATATATACATGTATATCATATGCATATAAATATATGTATATGTATATAGCATATGTATATATTACATGTATATAATATATACATATAAAATATATAATATAAATTATATATATATAATATATGTATATATTACATATATAATGGGATATCTTTATACCTCCAGATGGTATTCCTGAAATTAATTTGTAAAAGAGCTCTATGTAATTGGTTTAAGACCAAGTGCTTATAAGAATTGGGCATTCAGGGCACCTGGGTTGCTCGGTTGAGCGTCCGACTTTGGCTCAGGTCATGAACTCATGGATCGTGAGTTCTAGCCCCGCTTGGGGCTGTGTCCTGAGAGCTCAGAGCCTAGAGCCTGCTTTGGATCCTGTGTCTCCTTCTCTCTCTGTTGCTCCCCGGGTTTCTCTGTCTCTCTCTGTCTCTCTCTCTTTCTCTCTCTCAAAAATAAATAAAGATTTTTTTAAAAAATTAAAAAAAAAGAATTGGGCATTCAAATACTTAGAAAGATAGAAACAAACTCAAATATTTCTTACAAGTTTATGTGGTTTAGGAAAATATTTAATATAAAAGCTAGTTTAAGGTTGATGAGTTAATTAAAACAGGCATGTCTTCCGAGTTATCAACATTAAATATAAAAGTTTTATTCTACCTAAGTTTACTAGCCAAATTAATTTTATGTAATCTCTTAGGAGATCTGTATAAAAAAATAGTAGTGTGGATAATGTCTGACTTTGTCTAATGTTTTATAAAATTTATTTTATTTCATCTAAACATAATTATTAAGAACAAGTGAATAACATATATATGATATAAAATTTTATAAGTAAACATCTCAACAATACTCATGTCGACTTAAATAGCTTTCACAAATCTTTTTGATACTCTTAAACTTTAAAGATTATCTAAATTAAATTAGATAATGGGTAGTCATTAAATATCCACATCATTTCTAAATAAGATACAATATTAAATCATTGATTATGCAACATAAGTTTATCTATGTTATTACAGAGAATCTAAAAGATACCTGGATGTGTCAATGCTACAATGGAAAATTTTAAAAACCATGTTTTTAAAAGTTATAAAATTTATTCATAAACCTGCAAATCTAAAGAATGCTAAAAAATAAATGATACACAATTGCTTACTGATTAGTTTTCATTAGAAATTAAGGTTTCTTGGGGCACTTGGGTGGCTCAGTCAGTTAAGTGTCCTCATTCAGCTCAGGTCATGATCTCATGGTTCATGCCTAGTGTCAGGTTCTGTGTGGAGCCTGGAGCCTACTTTGGATTGTGTCTCCCACTCTCTCTGCCCCTCCCCAACTTGCACTCTGTCTCTCTCTCTCTCTCTCTCAAAACTAAATAAACATTAATAAAACAGAAATTAAGGTTTCTTGGGGGTGACTGAGTGGCTCAGTTGGCCGAGCATACAACTCTTGATTTCAGCTCAGGTCATGGTCTCAGTGTGGTGGGATTGAGCCCTGCATAGGGCTCCCCACTGAGCATGGAGACTGCTTGTGTTTCTCTCTCGCTCTCTGTCTGTCTCTCTCTCTCTCTCTCTCTCTCTCTGTTCTTCTCTCCCACTCACACACAATCTCTATCTCTGAAGTAAAAATTAAAAAAAATAATGGTTTCTAAAGGTTAACAATTCTAATAAATGTAATTATAGGCAATAACCTCTATGGAAAAGGAATATTTAGAAAAAAATATTATGTAGTCAAGCTGGGTTTCACACAACAGCAACAGCAACAGAATCTATAAAGATTGTGGTACATGTGAATGAAATCCATTCTGCTTCTGCAAAAAATGGCCCCTCATGGAAGGATTTTTGCCATCATGATGCCCTTTTAACATGACAACAGTCTGGAAGCAGAGAAATTAAGGTGAATAAACAACGCTTGTAAATTAAATAAACAGCTGGGATCAAAACATCCATTTGGTTCTTCCTTGCTTCTTGACAAACCCCATTTTCAACTTTTACATTTCTTTACCTAACATAAGGCACTTAAAATGATTCAAGTTATGAATAGATATTGGTGGGGAGACTTCTATAAAATTGCCAAAACAGTCTTCCAGAAATGTCTGACTTGACAGGTTGTTTACATTCTTATAAAAAGGGGGGAACTGTCACAAAGGAAACCACAGGACCAAAATGACATCATTTAGGCCAAGTCACCAAACTGGGGCTTGATATCTAACCTAATTGTACTTTCCACCATCCCCAGAAATTGATCAGACATGAATTTTCTGGTTAGCATCAATAATCTGTCAGATGGGCCCACTTCATCCCCAAAAGGAAGATGTGATAATGCTCTAAGACCAGTTTGCCTCCAAAGGAAGGTGATCTCACCTTAAATAATCCTTTTTTTCCATTTATGAATTCTTTGTCCTGCTTTTAAAAACCTTTCCATTTCTGTAGCCCTTTGGAATTTCCCTTTACTTACCAGATGGAATGCTGTTCAATTCCTGAATGGTTTAATAAACCCAATTAGACCTTCAAGTTTACTCAGGTGAATTTTTTTTTTTTTAGCAATTCTAAGTAAAGTAAGTCAGAGAAAGACAAATACAGTATGATCTCACTTAATGTGGAATCTAAAACAAATGAACAAACAAACAAACACCAGCAACAACAATAGCAAAAACTTCCTAGAAAAAGAGAAGTTTGGTGCAGAGTAATGGCTAATAGTGACCAAAGTGTAAAACTTGTAGTTATAAGATGAGTAAGTTCTAAGGGTCTAATGTATAGCTTGGTAATTATAATTAACAGTACTGTATTTTATAGTTGAGAACTGTTAACAGAGTAGAAATTAAAAGTTCCCACTTCAAAAAGGAAATAACTATAGCAATGTGAGGCAATGGATATGTTAACTTTATTGTAGTCATGTATTTTGTTATATATATATATATATATATACACACATACATATATATGTCACATATACATTAAATCATTATGTTTTACACATTAAAATTATGAAATTATGTCAATTATATCTTAAAGAGAGAAAAATGTTAAAAAATTTAAATAAAATTTATTCTGACAATTATTCTGAGGTAGGATGTTTAAGATGGCAGAGGAGGAGGGTGACCCTAAGCTCATCTCTTCCTCCCAACAGCTTGATAAATATCAAATCATTCTGAACACCCAAGACATTGATCAGAAGTCTTAGAGAACAAAGCTCATATTTACACAACAGCCTGTGGAAGGTAGGAACTACAGAGTGGAGTTGTGGGAGAAAAGAGCCTCAGGTGCTGAGACAGAGAAAGAGAAAGAGTGGGGAAAAAAAATAGAGTGAAAACACACACAGGGACTGCACAGGAAAGCTGTTCTTCAAAACCATTGACAAGGAAAAAAGAGAGGATTTCAATACCACCATATTTTTAAATAAACAGTGGAAAGCAGAGTCTGAAGTTTCAGAGGTCAACACCTGGCAGTGCTCTCCTGAGGAAGCAGGGCAGAGCCCCAGTAGCAAGCAGCACAGTCTTAGGATTCCCTGGGTTGCATGGGGAGAAGCAGTTCCCCCACTTGGAGTACATTGGGTAGAGGTGATAAGGCCTCTCCACAGGCAAAAGACCCTGTGGGCACCATTGAGGTTACGCATTCACCAGTATAGGAATAAAGATGCTGGCTAACGTCAGCAAAGTCTGGCACCAACTGTGTGTTAGGATTTACCATAAACTCTGAGTTGCTGCCACGGCACAGTGACTGCTTCCTGTGACATGCTGGGACCAGGCACAGTGGAGTAAGACCCGCCTGCAGAGGATCAGTGCACATCTGAGCTGTGAGGGTCTCCGAAGTGGGTGGTTTTGAAACATGCACACACCTGTGGTAAAACACACGAGTGCTGAGGCGCCTTCATGTGGATAGCTCGATCAAAGACAGGGTGAAAGTGGGGATCTGACAGAACCCGGGGACACAGGAAGGGTGATTGTTTGGGCAATTGTTAGGGCCCAAACTTGATGCTCCAGAGACTAGACAGTGGGGTGAAACAATTTTCACCTATAGCCCACCAGCATTGATGAACCTCAGTGAGTTAAACAGTGCCACCAAGTGGAAAATTGAGCCACTATAGCAAGCTTCACCCCCCTGCCCCCCACCAGGCACATATCCACTGGGGCAAATACACCAGAGAATCACAGCAGCAGGCACCTCCCCCAGAAGAGCAGCACAATCCCCTCCTATGCACTAAGTCTAGTGATCATAGAGTGCTGCAAATCTTCAGCACTAGGGGAAGCTGGATCTAGCCTCCTTTGTTTTGCTTTGTTTTTGTTTGTTTCTTTGTTTCTTTGTTTTGTTTCTGTTTCTGTTTCTGTTCCACCCCCCCCCCCCGAAACAGAAAGAGCAAATTTATATATATATATATATTTTTTTTTTTTCTATCAAAAGTCTCTTAACAAGCAGACCAAAAAAAAAAAAAAAAAAAAAAAAAAAAAAAAACACCTGGGCTCTAGCTTCTTTTGTTTTTTAATTAAAAATTTTTATTTTATTATTATTTTCATCCAAAATGACAAGATGAAGGAATTCACCCTAAAAGAGAGAAAAGAAGGAAATGATGGCGAGAGATTTAATCCAAACAGATATAAAATGTCTGAAGTAGAATTGAAAAAAAAAAACAATTATAAGGATTCTAGCTGGGCTTTAAAAAATAAAAACATAGAAGGCACTAGAAAATCCCTCACTGCGATGAAAAAAATAACTAAAATTTAGTCAGGCAGAAATTAAAAATGGTATAACTGAAATGCAAGCGTGAATGCTGCAATACAACAATAATGGATGGATTAAGCAAAGGAACAGATTAGTGACACAGAAGATACATCTATGGAAAATAATGAAACTGAAAAGAAGAGGATAATAAAGGTAACAGATCACAAAGGTAGACTTAGGGAAGTCAGAGGACTATTAAAATGGGATAATATTCCTGACACAGGAATCCCAGAAGATAAAGAGAGAAAAAAAGTGATGTGGGGAAACAAGGTTTAGTTGAGCAAATTATATCTGAAAACTTCCATAATCTGGGGAAGGAGGAAGACATCAAAATCTGAAAAGCACAGAAAACTCCCATAAATTCAACAAAAGGTGACCGATGCCAAGGCATTTCATATTTCAATTCACAAGTTACATAATCGAGGAAATAATTCTTAAAGCAGCAAGGGAAAATAGTCCTTAACATACAAATAAAGACAGATAAAGTTCATAACAGACATGTCTACAGAAACTTGGCAGGCAGGAGGGAATGGCAGAATATATTCAACTTGCTGAATGGAAGACATCCCAGGACTCCTTAATATTCAATCTTGACATATAGTCAAGAATATTAAATCCAGCAAGGCTGTCATTCAGAATAAAAAGAGAGATAAACAGTTTGCCAGGAAAACAAATACTAAAGGAGTTTGTGACCATTAAACCAGCCCTGGATAAATGTTAAGGGGGACTCTTAGAGGGGAAAATAAAAGACTGAAAACAACAATATTATAAAGGAACAGAGAACATCATCAGAGACACCAATGTTACTGGTAACACAATGGCACTAAACTTATATCTTTCAATAAACACCTTAAATGTTGGGGCCCCTGGGTGGTGCAGTTGGTTAAGCATCCAACCCTTGAACTTGGCTCAGGTCATGATCTCACAATTTGTGAGTTCAAACCCCACATCAGGCTCTATGCTCATGATGCAGAGCCTGCTTGGGATAGTTTCCTTCTCCCTGACCCTCCCCTGCTTTTTCTCTCCTCTCTTGCTCTCGCGTTCTCTCTCACTCTTTCAAAATAAATCAATAAAAACTTAAAAAAATAAACACCTTAAATGTAAATGGGCTAAGGGTTCCAATAAAAAGACATAGGGTATCAGAATGGATTAAAAACAATCCATCTCTATACTGCCTACAAGAGACTCATTTTGGACCCAAAGACATCAGCAGATTGAAAGCTAGAATCATCTATCATGATAATGGAGGTCAAAAGAAAAGCAGAGTAGCCATGCTTATGTCAGGCAAGCTACATTTTAAAATGAAGATTATAACAAGAGATGAATGAGGGCATTATATAATAATTAAGGGGTATATCTATTAAGATATAACAATTATAAATATTTATACCCCCAACTTGAAAACCAAGTGTTTATATATATATATATATATATATATATATATATATCACAAACATAACAAAAACTTATTGATAATAATACAATAATAGTATGGGACTTTAATACTCTACCAACAGCAATGGACAGATCATCTAAGCAGAACATTAACAAGGAAACAAAGGCTTTGGATGACACACTGAACTTTATTGGACTTAACAGATATATTCAGAACATTTTGTCCTAAAGCAGCAGAATACACATTCTTTTTGAGTGCACACAGAACTCCAGAATAGATCACAGAATAGATCACATGCTGCATCATGAATCAGTACCCAACAAGTACAAAAAGATCAAGATCATACCATGAACATACATATTGTCACACCACAAAACATGCTTTGACAGTTGAAGTCAACTATAAGAAAAAAATTGGAAAGACCACAAGTGCATGGAGGTTAAAGAACATCCTACTAAACAACAAATGGGTTAACCAATAGATTAAAGATAAAATAAAAAGCTACATAGAAGCAAATGAAAATGAAAACATGACCATCCCAAACCTGTGGTATGCACCAAAGGCAGCCCTAAGAGGGAAGTACAGTGTATTGTGATACAGGGCTACTTTAAAAAGTAAGAAAGGTCTCATGTACACAATCTAACTTTACACCTAAAGTAGCTAGAAAAGGAGTCATAAATAAAGCTAGAATAAAATAGTAGTTATTTTAAGTAAATAATAAAATAGTAACAATAATACCAATAATAATATAAATAAATAATAATAATAAGTAAAATAAATAAACACAAAAAACTAGACCAGAAAAAATAATAAACAAACAAACAAACAAACAAACCAAAACAGTAGTACAGATCAAGCAAAGTAAGATTTGATGGTTCTTTGAAAGATATGGTTTTTTGAAAGAATTGATACAATTGAGGAACCCCTAGCCAGATTTAGCAAATAGAAAAGAGAAAGGACCCAAATAAATAAAATCATGAATGGAAATGGATAGTTCATAACAAACACCACAGAAATGAAATTATAAGAGAATGCTATGAAAAATTATATGTGGACAAATTGGGCAATCTGGAAGAAATGGATAAATTCCTAGAAACATACAAACTATCAAAAACATACAAACTGTCAAAACTGAAACAGGAAGAAATAGAAAGTTTGAAAAGACCTATAATCACCAAAGAAATTTAATAAAAGTAATATAAAATCTCCCAACAAAGTAAAGTCCAGTGTCAGATGGCTTCCAAGGGGGAATTCAAGCAGACAAAGAAGAGTTAGCACCTATTCTTCTCAAACTATTCCAAAATTTAGAAATGGAAGGAAAACTCCCAAACTGTCTATGAAGCTAGCATTACCTAGAGTCAAAACAGTCTCCACTAAAAAGGAAAATTTCAAGTTAATATCCTGATGAAACTGGATGAGAAAAATTCTCAAAACGATACTAGCAAATTGAATTCAACAGTACACTTAAAGAAGTATTCACCATGACCAACTTGGAATTATTTTGGGGCTGCAGGAATCCTTCAAATTTTTTTTAATGTTTATTTATTTTTAGCAGAGTGAGAGAGACAGAGCATGAGTGGGAAAGGGGCAGAGAGAGAGGGAGACACAAAATCCGAAGCAGGCTCCAAGCTCTGAGCTGTCAGCACAGAGCATGACGCGGGGCTCAAACTCACAGACTGTGAGATCATGACCTGAGCCGAAGTCGGACGCTCAACCGACTGAGCCACCAAGGCATCCCAGGACTCCTTAATATTCAATCACTCAGTGCAATACACAACATTAATAAAAGAAAGAATTAGAACCATATAAACCTCTCAACAGATGCAGAAAAAGCATTTGACAAAATACAGTATCCTTCTTGATAAAAACCCTCAACAAAGTATGGGTACATGGAATACACCTCAACATCCTAAACGCCTCAGATGAAAGACCCACAGCTAATATCATCCTCAATGGGGAAAACTGAGAGCCTTCCCCCTATGATCAAGAATAAGACAATGATGTCCACTCTCACCATTACTATTTAACATGGTACTAGAAGACTTGGCATCATCAATTAAACAAGAAATAAAAAGCATCCAAATCTGCAAAGAAGTCAAACTTTCACTATTTGCAGACAGAAGATGTCCTATGTAGAAAATCCAAAAACTTCCATCAAAAAATTGTTAGAACTTGGGCGCCTGGTTGGCTCAGTCCGTTAAGCATCCAATTCTTGGTTTTGGCTCAGGTCATGATCTCCTGGTTGGTAGGTTCGAGCCCCAGGTTGAGTTCTGTACTGACAGCATGGAGCCTGCTTGGTATTCTGTCTCTCTCTCTCTGTCTCTCCTCTGCTCACTCACTGTCTCTCTCTCTCTCTCTCTCTCTCTCAAAAGTGAGTAAATAAACATTTTAAAAAAATTGTTAGAACTAATACACGAATTCAGCAAAGTCGCAGGATATAAAATCAACATATAGAAATTTGTTGCATTTCTGTACATCAGTAACAAAGCAGCAGAAAAAAGAAACCAAAGACTCAATCCATTTTTCGACTGCGACAAAAATAATTAGATAACTAGGAATAAACCTAACCCAAGAGGTAAAAGGTCTGTAGCCTGAAAGCAATAAAACACATAAAGAAATTGTCTCAGTCGGTTAAGCATCTGACTCTCCATTTAGGCACGGGTCATGATCTCACAGTTCATGTGTTCAAGCCCTGCATTTGGCTCTGTGCTGACAGTACAGAGCCAGCTTGGGATTCTTTCTCTCTCTCTTCCTCTGTCCCTCACCTTCTCATGCTCTCTCAATCACTTTCTCTCTCTTTCTCTCCCTCTCTCTCTCTCTCTCTCTCTCAAAGTAAATAAGCTTTAAATTTTTTAAAAAATAAAAAAATGAAAAATAATATCATGTTCATGGATTGGAAAAGCTTATATTTTAAAATGTCTATATTACCCATAGCAATATACACATTTAATGCAATCCCATTCAAAATACTCCACAATTTTTCACAGATAAAAAACAAGCAATCCTAAAATTTGTATGGAACCATAAAAGACCCTGAATAGCCAAAGCAATATTAACAAAGAAAAACAAAATTGGAGGCATAATGATTCTGAATTTCAAGCTATGTTGTAAAGATATAGTCATCAAGACCATATGGTACTGGTACAAAAATAGACAAATAGATCAATGGAACAGAATAGAATGGAACAGAATAGAAAACCCAGAAACTTTAAGGTTAACTAATCTTCAACAAAGCAGGAAATAATATCCAATGGAAAAAAAAAAAGACAGTCTCTTCAGTAAATGGTGTTTGGAAAAATGGACAGCAACATGCAGAAAAAGTTAAACTAGAATACTTTCTTAAACTATACACAAAAATAAGTTAAAAACGGATTAAAGACTTAAATTTGAGACAGAAAACCATAAAAATTCCAGAGGAGAATACAGGTAGCAAATTCTTTGACTTTGGCTGGAGCAACTTCTTATTAGACATGTTGCCAGAGACAAGGGAAACAAAAGCAAACATGAACTTTTGGGACTTCATCAAGATTAAAAGCTTCTACACAACAAAGGAAACAGCAAAACTAAATGACAGCCAAGGGAATGAAAGAAAATAGTTGGAAATGACATATCTGATAAAAGGGTAGAATCCAAAGTCTATAAATAACTTATCAAACTTAACCCTCCCAAAAAATAACCCAGTTATGAAGTGATCAGAAGACATGAATAGACATTTCTCCAAAGAAGACATCCAGAAGGCTATTAAACATGTGAAAAGATGCTCAACATCCCTCATCATCAGGAAAATACAAATCAAAACCTTGATGAGATTCTACTTCACACCTGCCAGAATGGCAAAACTTAACACAAGAAACAACAGGTGTTGGCCAGGATGCTGAGCAAGAGGAAACCTCTTACACTATTGTTGGGAATGCCAAGTGGTGCAGCCACTCCAGAAAACAATATGGAGGTTCCTTAAAAAGTTTAAAATAGGACACCCTATGATCCAGCAATCACACTAGTAAGTATTTACCAAAATGATACAAAAATATAGATTTAAAAGTGTACATATGCCCCAGTGATTATAGCAGCACTATCACCAATAGCCAAACTAAGGAGAGAAACCAAATGTCCATCAGAATGATAAGGAAGACACAGTATATCCATACAATGGAATATTACAGAGCCATCAAAAAATTGCAATTTGCAATAGTGTGGATGGAGCTAGAGTGTATTATGTTAAGCAAACTGAGTCAGGGGCACCAGGATGGCTGGTCCAATTCTTGATTTTGGCTTAGGTCATGATTTCATAGTCATGGGTTTGAACCTGCATTGGGCTCTGTGCTCACAGTGCAGAGCCTGCTTGGGATTCTCTCTCTCTGTCTCTCTCTCTCTCTGTCTCTCTCTTTCTTTCTCTCTGTGCCTCCTTGCTTGATCTTTCTCAAAAATAAACATTAGGAAAAATAATAAGTGAGTCGAAGAAAGACAAATACCATATGATTTCACTCATATATATGTGGTATTTAAGAAACAAAACAGATGAACATATGGGAGGGGGGAAAGAGAGAGGGGAACTAATCACAAAAGGCTCTTAAAGTAAAGAACAAGCTGAGGGTTGATGAAGGTAGGTGGGTGGGGGATGGGCTAGATGGGTGATGGCTGTTAAGGAGGGCTCTTGTTATGATCAGCACTGTGTGTGGTATGTAAGTAATGAATCACTGAATTCTACTATATTGCTCTGTATGTTAGCTAACTAGAATTCAAATAAAAATTTGGAAAAATTATTTTGATGTTTTATTTTTATGTTATTATAAATGGGATTATTATCTTTATTTCTTTTTATTTTAGTATTTAGAAATGCAACTGAATTTTGTATTTTGACTTTGTACTCTGAGTTTACTATTTTTTTTTTTTTTAGTCTTGTTTTTTAGTGATGTCTTTTGGATTTCCCTATACAAGATTGTGACGTCAATAAACTGAGACAATTTTACTTCTTTTCTGATTTTGATAACTTTTATTTCTTTTCCTTTTGTAACTGCTTCTGGCTACCATCTCTGGTACTATATTGAGTAGGAGATGTGAGACTTGGTACATTTGGTTTGTTCCTGGTTTTAGATGGAAAACTTTAAACTTTCACTGTTGGACATGTTTGCTGTTATTATGTAGATGTATTATATTTCTTTAGTCAATTTATTATTGGGAGTTTATAACATGAATATTTTTTCTTGGATTTGTTGAATGTTTTACTACATAAATTTAAGATTATTATATTAATTGTTTTATTTTATTCCATTAATGTGGTGTATTATATAGATTGGTTTTAGTATGTGAAATCATCTGTGAATAAAAGGTATAAATCCCCCTTAATCATGTTGTGTGATCATTTGAATATGCTGTTAAATTCAGTTTCGTAGGATCTTAACTGAGAATTTTCACGTGTATATTCTTTAGGCATATTGGCCTGTATTTTTATTTGATTATGATATTCTATTCTGGCTTTTTTATATGGGCAGTGCCATTATTACAAAATTAGTTTGAGAGTGTTTCCTTCTATTCAAATTTTTGGAAGAGTTTGAGAAGATTAGGTATGAATTATTTTTCAAATGATTAATGCAACTGACCCATGAGACTGATCCTTGGCTTCGTTACTGATTCAATGTCCTTTGTTGTTACTTATCAGTTTACTTTTTTTTTTTTCTTTCTTCATGGTTAAGATTTGGAAGGATGTATATTTTAAGGAATGTATCCCTTTTATGTAGGTTATCCATTCGCTAACATGATTTTTCATAGTTGTCTTTTTACTGTATTTGTGTATCCATTGCAATGCTTCCTCTTTCATGCATAATTTTATTTACTTGGTTCCTCTCCTTTTATCTTGGTAATTCTAGCTAAAGTTTACTCAATTTTATTTTTTAAATTATTTTTCTGTTTGCTGTTTCAATTATTTCTGCTCTGATATTTGTTATTTCCTTTCTTCTGCCAACTTTGGGCTTAGTTTTTTCTTGTTTTTCAAATTCTATGAGGTGTGAAGTTACATTGAATATTTAATATTTTGTTATTTTTATTTTTTTGTTTTTTTAAATGTGGGCATTTTGCTATGGTTTATAATTTTTATGCTGTGATTTCATTTTTAATTGTTTCAAAACTTTTCCCTTCCTTTTTTAATTTCATCTTCAAACCACTGGTCATTCAAGAGTGTGTTGTTTAATTTGCTCATATTAGTGAATTTTCCAGAATTCCTCCTTTTATTGATCAGTTTCATATATTTGTGGTCATAAATAACACTTGGTATAATATCAACTTATTAAAATTTCCTGGGACTTGTTCTGCAACCTAACATATGACCTATCCTGGGGATTGTTTGTTGTGCCCTTGAGAAGAATGGATGAATTTTCTTTTTAATAATGGTCAGGTCCACTTGGTTTAAAGTTCAAGTCCAATATTTCCTTATTGATATTCCATTCATTGTTAAAAGTGGAGTATTGGAGGCCCCCACTATCATTGTATTTTTGTCGATTTCTCACATATATGTAAGTATTTGCTTCATATATTTAGATATTGTGATGTTTGGTTTATATATAAATTTTTATAGCTTATTAAATTATTCATCTGTTTATCATTATATAATGGTCCTCTTTGTCTATTGCTACACTTTTTGACTTAAAGTTTATCTTTTCTGATATAAGCATAGCTAGCACTCCTCTCTTGGTGTTTATTTATGTGAAATATATTTTTTCAATATTTTTATTTGAGACTATGTATATCATTGAAACTGAAATAAGTATGTTGGAAACAAAATATAGGTTGATTTTTAAAAATTTTTTCATTTATTTACTTTTTTCTTTTTTTTTCTTTTTTTTTTTAGTTTTTATGAAATTTATTGTCAAATTGGTTTCCATACAACACCCAGTGCTCATCCCAAAAGGTGCCCTCTTCAATACCCATCACCCACCCTCTCCTCCCTCCCACCCCCCATCAACCCTCAGTTTGTTCTCCTATGCTTTGGCTCTCTCCCACTCTAACTTCTTTTTTTTTTCCTTCCCCTCCTCCATGGGTTCCTGTTAAGTGTCTCAGGATCCACATAAGAGTGAAACCATATGGTATCTGTCTTTCTCTGTATGGCTTATTTCACTTAGCATCACACTCTCCAGTTCCATCCACGTTGCTACAAAAGGCCATATTTCATTTTTTCTCATTGCCACGTAGTATTCCATTGTGTATATAAACCACAATTTCTTTATCCATTCATCAGTTGATGGACATTTAGGCTCTTTCCATAATTTGGCTATTGTTGAGAGTGCTGCTATGAACATTGGGGTACAAGTGGCCCTATGCATCAGTACTCCTGTATCCCTTGGATAAATTCCTAGCAGTGCTATTGCTGGGTCATAAGGTAGGTCTATTTTTAATTTTCTGAGGAACCTCCACACTGCTTTCCAGAGCGGCTGCACCAATTTGCATTCCCACCAACAGTGCAAGAGGGTTCCCGTTTCTCCACATCCTCTCCAGCATCTATAGTCTCCTGATTTGTTCATTTTGGCCACTCTGACTGGCATGAGGTGATACCTGAGTGTGGTTTTGATTTGTATTTCCCTGATAAGGAGCGACGCTGAACATCTTTTCATGTGCCTGTTGGCCATCTGGATGTCTTCTTTAGAGAAGTGTCTATTCATGTTTTCTGCCCATTTCTTCACTGGGTTATTTGTTTTTCGGGTGTGGAGTTTGGTGAGCTCTTTATAGATTTTGGATATCATTTATTTAATTTTGAGAGACAGAGAGAGACAAAGCATGAGCAGGGGAGGGGCAGAGAGAGAGGAAGATACAGAATCCAAAGCAGGCTCCAGGCTCCAAGCTGTCAGCACAGAGCCCAATGCAGGGCTTGAACTGACAAACTGCGAGATCATGACCCAAGCTGAAGTCAGACGCTTAACCAACTAAGCCACTCAGGCACCCCTAGGTTGGTCTTTTTTATCCACTCACCTACTCTGTACATTTTTATTTTATGACTTAATACACTTAAAGCAATATTGATAATAATTTAACTGTTGATAGGTAAGGATTTACTATTGCCATTTTGTTCATTGTTTCTTGGATTTTTTTTTGTTTTTTGTTTGTTTCTTTTGATTTGTTTTGTTTTGTTTTTGTAGTTGTTTGTTCCTCTTTTCCTCTCTTGCTGTTTGTTTTCTGTTGTGAATTCATGATTTTCTGTAATGGTATACCTTGATTCTGTTAACTTTATTTTGTGTGTATCTAATATAGGTATTTGTTTTGTGGTTATTTTTAAATCTTAATTGAAATATATTATGATAGAAAAAAACATATTTTAAGTTGATAACAACCTAATTCTATCACCTACTAAACCTCGACATTTTTACACTTTCTCCCACATTTAACGTGTTTGATGTTATAATTCACATATTTTATGCTATGTATCCATTAGCAAATTATTGTAGTTAAGGTTATTTTGAATTATTTTTGTCTTTCAACCTTATACTAGAGTTCAGTGGTTAACATACCACCATGTTACAATTATTAGAGTATTCTAAATCTGACCATATACACTTTTTAATGGGTGTGCTGTATGTTTTCACATATGGTAAAACCTTGGGTTGTAAATAAGTTGGTCTGAGTGTTCCTCAAGATGAGCAAACGTTTCTAATAAATTTTAACTTGATAATTGCACGATGTTTTCCAATATGAGTAGTATATGATGCTGAACATCACATTATAACAACTGAGCCAATGGTTCTTCCCTCTCTTTTGCTGTGGGATTGTGGGTGATTGTCTCCCATGCTCAGATGCTCAGTCTCAGACTGTGGTGTTTGGCAGAAATCAGTAATTTATCAGAATGTTGGAAGGTGCCCACAACTGGCATTAGTGTATTTTTTTGTTACTTCAAAGAACCTATGGACAGTACTTTACTTTTCCATACAAGAGTAAGCTTAGGAATGTTTTGCTGCATGCTAGGTCAGGCTGTCTGCACATATAGACCCTTTCTTCTGTGGCCTTATTGCCAGTTAAAGTATATACAGTATATGACAAGAGTTTATTATTACTGCACTGGAGTCAACATCTGTATGAGCATACAGAATGGTCCCATGCAGAAAAATGTACCATTGAGCCCATAAAGAGCAGTGATTCCATTAGTGATAATGAAAGTCATCCTACGCAATAACCCTCCTCTCTCATGTCTCCCGCATACCAGTAGTGAAGATTTTCAAAGGTATGTGCAGATTAATTTATTTTTCTTTATATTTTGAATTTTTTTTCAACGTTTATTTATTTTTGGGACAGAGAGAGACAGAGCATGAACGGGGGAGGGGCAGAGAGAGAGGGAGACACAGAATCGGAAGCAGGCTCCAGGCTCTGAGCCATCAGCCCAGAGTCTGACGCGGGGCACGGACCGCGAGATCGTGACCTGGCTGAAGTCGGACGCTTAACCAACTGCGCCACCCAGGTGCCCCATATATTTTGTATTTTATTAATTATGTTGCATTATATTATAGCATTATATTCATTTTTATATGAATATTTTTGGATTGTGGAACAAATCATTTGAGTTTCCATTATTTCTTATGGATAAATTCACTTTGATATATAAGTCCATTGGATTACATGCATGTTTCTGGAATGAATTTTGCTTGCAAACCAAGGTTTTACTGTATTTTCATGTTCATAATTATTGTTCTTTTATTTCTTCTTGAAGAATTATTTTTGGATTTTTTGTAAGGTATTTCTTGTGTAAAGGAACTCCCTCAGCTTTTGTTTGTTTGGGGAAGCTTTTTTTAATTTTTAATTTTAATTTTAATTTATTTTGAGAGAGAGAAAGAGAGTGAGCAGGGGAAGGGCAGAGAGAGAGGGGGACACAGAATCCAAAGCAGGTTCAGGCTCCGAGCTGTCAGCACAGAGACCAATGTGGGGCTTGAACTCATGAACTGTGAGATCATGACCTGAGCTGAAGTCAGATGATTTAACTGACTGAGCCACCCAGGTGCCCCTGGGGAAGTTTTTATTTTACCTTCACCTAAATAATTACTTTGCCCAAAAATGTATTTTGGGGGGCATGTGGGTGACTCAGTCAGTTAAGAGTCCTACTCCTGATTTTGTCTCAGGTCATGATCTCTCTGACCATGTGATGGAGCCCCATGTGTGCTGACATCATGGAGCCTACTCAGGATTCACTCTCTCATTCTCTCTCTGCCCCTCCCCTGCTCACACAACCTTTCTCTCTCTCAAAATAAGTAAATAAATACATACATACATAAATAAATAAATAAAATTAAAAATAATAATAATTAAAAAAATGAATCAAAATGGAAAACACAGAAATAGACCCACAACTATATGGTCTACTCATCTTTGAAAAAGCAGGAAAGAACATCTAATAGAAAAAAGACAGTCTCTTCAACAAATGGTGTTGGGAAAACTGGATGGTGACATGCAGAAGAATGAAACTGGACCAATTTTTTATACCATACACAAAAATAAATTCAAATTAGATGAAAGACATAAATGTGCGGCAGTAAACCATTTCTTCTTGAGGAGAAAGTAGGCCGCAACCTCTTTGACCTCAGACACATTGGGCAACTTCTTACTAGGCACATCGCCAAAGGCAAGGACAACAAAAGCAAGCATAAACTATTAGGACTTCATCAAGATAAGAAGCTTCTACACAGCAAAAAAACAACAAAACTAAAAGGGCAACCAATGGAATGGGAGAAGATATTTACAAATGATGTAACTGATAAGGAGTTAGTATCCAAAATCTATAAAGAACTTATCAAACTCAACACCAAAAAACAAACAACCCGGTTAAGAAATGGGCAAAAAATATGAACAGACATTTTCTTTTTCCAAAGAAGACATCCAGATGGCTATCAGACACATGGAAAGATGCTCAACATTACTCATCATCAGGAGACTACAAATCACAGCCATGATGAGCTATCACCTCACATTCATCAAAATGGCTAAGTTTAACTCAAGAAATAACAGATGTTGGCAAGGATGTGGAGAAAGGGGAAGACTTTACACTGTTGGTGGGAAAGCAAACTAGTGTTCCCACTCTGGAGAACAGTATGAAGTTACTCAAAAAACTAAAACAGTATGAAGTTACTCAAAAAACTAAATGTAGGAGTGCCTGGATGGCTAGTTAATTTGGCATCCTACTCTTGATTTTGGCTCAAGTCATGATCTCACAGTTTATGGAATCAAGCCCTATGTAGGGCTCTGTGCTGGCAGTGTGGAGCCTGCTTGGCATTCTCTCTCTCTCTCTCTCTCTCTCTCTCCCTCCCTCTTGCTCTGGCCCTCCCCTGCTCACACCAGCTCACTATCTCTCCCCCACCAAACTAAATAAATAACATTAAAAAAGCTAAAAATAGA
Organism: Felis catus; assembly: GCF_018350175.1. Classification (NCBI taxonomy): domain Eukaryota; kingdom Metazoa; phylum Chordata; class Mammalia; order Carnivora; family Felidae; genus Felis; species Felis catus. The sequence goes on from NC_058368.1 coordinate 83,631,939, forward strand.
ACTCCCAATAATACAGCAATTTTACTATTAGGTATTTGCCCAAAGGATACAAAATAAAGATTCAAAGGGTTACATGAACCCCAATAATTATAGAAGCATTATCTACAATAGCCAAAATATGGAGGGAGGCCAAATGTTCATTGACTGATGTATGGATAAAGAAGATTTGGTGTGTGTGTGTGTGTGTGTGTGTGTATGTATGTGTGTGTGTGTGTGTGTGTGTTTATAGTGTATTTGGTGTGTGTGTGTGTATATATATATATGTATATATGGTGTATATGGTGTATGTGTATATATGGTGTGTGTGTGTATACACACACACACACACACACACACACATTACTCAGTCACCAAAATAATGAAATCTTGCCATTCGCCATGACGTGGATGGAGCTATAACATATGCTAAGCTAGATAAGTCAATCAGAAAAAGGCAAATACCATATGATTTAATTCAGGTATAATATTTAAGAAAGAAAACAGATGAAATATGGGGAGGGGCAAGGAGAAGACAGAGAAACCACAAGAGGCTCTTAACAGTAGAGAACAGCTATTTCTCAAGCATGGTGGAGAAGTAGGGGGACCCAAAGTTCCCTTGTCCCTCAAACACAGCAGTGTTGAGGCCAAAGGACTTTGAATTCCAACAGTCCAGGCTGCAGAGTGACAAAGACATCTCCAAGGACCCAGGGGGACAACCTGGCAGGCCATAGCTGCACAATAGCGACCTGGGAGAGTTAATATGGACTGCATAGGCATGGGTGAGAGGGATACCCTTCTGCAGAGAGACAAAGTGAAGGGAAAGAGAGACTGGGGCAGTGTAGGACTGTACCTGAACAAGAGAAAAATCATGGACCAGGACAGAGAAAGATCCAGTCTCCAACTGTGGGGCTTTCTCTGGACTGGGGCTGGCTGCCCAGTTTGCACATCTGGGAGGAAGGGAGCCAGCCCCGGGGTAGGTAACTAGTTCAGAGTTGCAGTCCACAGTGGGAGAAATCAATCCCTTCCCTGGAGTGCTGTGGGAAGAAGGTATATAACCATTCAAAGGACAAAGACTGCCTGCACCTGCCAGTAGAGGCCATATATTGGCACAGAGCAACACTTCCACTGAACTGGGGTGCATGGAGTGAAACCCTATAAGACATCAGGGTTTAAATACCAGCTGAGTACCAGGGAAGCATGGGAGACAATGCAGGAGAACAAGCTGCCTCGTTCATGCTTGTGGCAGAGTGAGGACTGCCTAAACAGAGTAGTTTGGGACACCTCTTCCATGGAGGAGATATTGGGGTGTCACAATTTTTCTCTCCATCACCAACAAGGTGAAAGGATGGAAAGTCAACAGTAGAGGCAGGACCCACCTACACCAAACCATGCCCCTCCACATCTGGTAACTGCATATCTACTGGAGCTGGATTGATGCTGACAACACAGACAGCCCCTCCTCCATACCAGCACTACTACCAGCTCCAAAGCATCCAGTGGGTTTGCATCTCCTGATTTAATTATTGTGTGTGTGTAAATATATATATATATATATATATATATATATATATATATATATGTGTGTGTGTGTGTGTGTAAATATATATATATATATATATATATATATATATATTTCTTTTCTTTCTTTTTTACTTTTCTCTTTATTTCTTCCCTCCTCTAGTCTGGTTATTCTGGTTGTTGATTTGTTTCAACAGACATATTTAACCTATTCTCTTTACACCTATTCTATATCTCCTTCTTTATTTTCCCCTCTCTCTCTCTCTGGATTAAGCCATAGAGTTTCTCTGCCTGGTCAATTTTACTTTATTTTATTTCTCTCCACCTCTGTCATTTCTCTCTTTGTATGGGATAAGTCCTCTTCCATCAACAATGCCCCCACCCCATTGTTTTGCTGTAGCTTGTGGTTTTGTTTTGTTTTATTTGTTTGTTTGTTTTTTTCGTTTTCTTTTCCAGGACTACTTCAAAGAATAACTCAAAGCAGACCTGGTGGAGGGTCCAACATATCACTACAAGTAGGCAGATAAAGCAATCAGAATCACAAGAACAAAAAGCAAGTAACACATGCCAAAAAACATCTCCTGTAAGGTCAGATCCTGGACAGTGAATGACCCCTCTTTAATATAATAGTGTTTCCATATGCAGGGCACATAACAAGCTTTTAAAACACATAAGGGACTGAAAACTAGCCAAAAAGATGAATCAGAAGATTTCTCCTCAAGAGAAATTCCAGGAAGAAATGACAGCTAAACAATTGGTCCAAACAGATATAAACAATATAACTGAACAAGAATTTAGAATGAGTCATAAGAGTAACCGCTGGGCTTGAAAAAAGCATAAAAGACAGCAGACAATGTATTGATTCAGAGATTAAAGAACTAAAAAATAATAGTCATGATGAATTAAAAACTGTTGTAAATTATGGGAAAATAAACTAGAGGAGGTGACAGCAAGGATTGAAGAGGCAGAGGGGAGAATAAGTGAAGTAAAAGATAAAATTATGAAAAAAGATGAATCTGACAAAAAGAGAAAAAATTCTGGATCAAGAGAGGAGAATTAGATAACTAAGTGATTCAATGAAATGTAATAATGTCCTTATCATAAGAATTCCAGAAGAAGAAGAGAGAGAGAAAGGGGTGGAAGGTGTACTTGAAAAAAATCATAGCTGAGAATTTCCCCACTCTAGGGAAGGAAACAGACATTTAAATACAAGAGGAACACAGAACTGCCTTCAGAAGTAACTTGGATTGATCTTCTGCATGAAATATAGAGAAACTGGCAAGATACAAAGATAAGAGAGAATCCGGAAAGCAGCTAAGGACAAAAGGGCCTTTACCAACAAGGGTAGACACATGAGGGTAGTAGCAGACCTATCTACTGAAACCTGGCAGGCCAGATAAGAGTGGCAATAAATTTTCATTGTGCTGAATAGAAAAATATGCAACCAAAAATCCTTTAACCAACAAGCCTGTCATGCAGAATAGAAGGAAAAATAAAGGTTTTTCCAGAAAAGCAAAAACTTAAGGAGTTTATCACCACTAAACCAGCCCTACAAGAGATCCTAAAGGGGGCTCTGTGAGTAGAATGTTGCAAAGACCACAAAGGATCAGAGACTTCACTATAAGCATGAAACCTGCAGATAACACAATGACTCTAAATCCATATCTTTCAATAATAACACTGAATGTAAAAGGACTAAATGCTTCAATCAAAACACATACCTAAAGCAGCAGAATACACATTCTTCTCAAGTGCACATGGAACATTCTCCAAGATAGATCACATAGTGGGTCACAAAAAAGGCCTTAATAAATATAAAATAACTGAGATAATACTATGCACACTTTCAAATTACAATGCTATGAAACTTGAAATCAACCACAGGAAAAAGTCTGGAAAACATCTAAATGCATGGAGGTTAAAGATCATCCTACTAAAGAATGAATGGGTCAACCAGGCAATTAAAGAGGAAATTTAAAAATATATGGAAAAAAATGAAAATGAAAATACAACAGTCCAAATTCTTTGGGATGCAGCAAAGGCAGTCCTAAGAGGAAAACACATTGCAGTCCAGGCCTATCTCAAGAAACAAGAAAAATCCCACATACAAAATCTAATCACACACCTAAAAGAACTAGAAGCAGAACAACAAAAAACCCCCGAGGCCAGCAGCAGAAAAGAAATAATAAAGATCAGAGCAGAAATAAACAATATAGAATAAAAAAAAACAGTAGAAAGATCAATGAAAGTAGGATATGTTTTTTTGAAAAAATAAACAAAATTGATAAACCCCAAGCCAGACCTCTCAGTAAGAAAAGAGAGAGGACCCAAATAGATGAAATCATGAGTGAAAATGGATTTATCACAACCAATCATTCAGAAATACAAGCAATTATCAGGGAATACTGTGAAAAACTATATCCCAGCCAACTGTACTACCTGGAAGAAATGGACAAATTCCTAGACACCCACACACTACCAATACTCAAGCAGGAAGAAATAGAATATTTGAACACACACATAATTAGTGAAGAAATTGAACCAGTTATTAAAATCTCCCAACAAATAAGAGTCCTGGACCAGATGGCTTCCCAAGAGAATGCTACCAGACATTTAAAGCAGAGTTAATACCTATCCTTCTCAAGCTGATACAAAAAATAGAAATGGAAGGAAAATTTCTGGACTCATTCTATGAATTCAGCATTACCTTGATCCCCAAGCTAGACAGAGACTCCACAAAAAAAGGAGAATTACTGGCCAATATTCCTGATGAACATGGATGTAAAAATTCTCAACAACATATTAGCAAATCTAACTCAGCAGCATATAAATAGTATTATTCACCATGATCAAGTGTGATTCATTCCTGGGCTGCAAGCCTAGTTTAATATTCACAAATCAAACAATGTGATATAGCACATTAATAGACAAGAGGTTAAGAACCATATGATCCTGTCAATAGATGCAGAAAAATAAAAAAACATTTGACAAAATACAGTATCTTTTTTCAATAAAATCCCTAAAGAAAGTCGGGGTAGAAAGAACATACTTAAACATCATAAAAGTCAGACATGAAAAGCCCACAGCTAATATCCTCATCAGTAGGGAAAAACTGTGAGCTTTCCACCAAGATCAGGAATTTGACAGGGATGTCCACTGTCACCACTGTTGTTTCACATAGTGTTGGAAGTCCTAGTCTCAGCAGACAACAACATGAAAAAAAAGGAAAAAAGCATCCAAATTGGTAAAGAAGAAGCCAAACTTTCACTTTTCACAGATAACATGATCCTTTCCATGGAAACCTAAAAGACTCCACCACAAAGTTGCTAGAACTGACACATGAATTCAGCAAAGTCACAGGATGCAAAATCAAGGTATAGAAATTGGTTGCACTTCTTTACTCCAATAATGAAGAGAAATAAAGAAATCGACCCCATTTCCAACTGCACCAAGAACCAAAAAAAACCTAGGAATAAAGCTAACCAAAGATGTAAAAGATCTGTATGCTGAAAACTATAGAAAGCTTATGAAGGAAATTGAAGAAGACACAAGGAAATGGGAATATATTCCACGCTTATGGAGTGGAAGAATAAATAGTGTTAAAGTGTCAATACTACCCAAAGCAATCTACACATTCAATGCAATCCCAATCAAAGTTGCACTGGAATTCTTCTCAAAGCTAGAAAAAACAATTCTAAAATTTTTATGGAACAACAAAAGACCTCAAATAGCTAAAGTAATATTGGAAAAGAAAACCAAAGCAGGAGGCATCACAATCCCAAACTTTAGCCTCTATTACAAATCTGTAATCATCAAGACAATATGGTATTGGCCCTAAAACAAACATGGAAACCAATGGAATAGAATAGAGAACCCACAAATATATGGGCAATTAATCTTTGACAAAGAACGAAGGAGTATCCAATTGAAAAAAGAGCCTTTTTTGCAAATGGTGCTTGGAGAAATGGGCATCAACATGCAGAAGAATGAAAGTAGATCACTTTCTTACACCATACACAAAAAATAAACTCAAAATGGATGAAGTACCTGAATGTGAGACAGGAAACCATTAAAACCCTAGAGGAGAAAGCAGTAAAACCTCTTTGACCTCAGCCGTAGCAATTTCTTACTTGACACATCTCTAAAGCCAAGGTAATTAAGAGCAAAAGTGAACTATTGGGACCTCATCAAGATAAAAAGCTTCTGCACTGCAAAGGAAACAGTCAACAAAACTAAAAGGCAACCGACAGATGGGGAAAGATATTGGCAAATGACATATCGGATAAAGGGCAAGTATCTGAAATCTATAAAGAACTCACCAAACTCCACACTTGGAAAACAAATAATCCAGTTAATAAATGGACAGAAGACATGAATAGACACTTTTCCAAAGAAGACATCAATATGACCAACAGACCCATGAAAAGATGCTCAACTTCACTCATCATCAGGGAAATACAAATCAAAACCACACTGAGATACCACCTCACACCAATCAGAGTGGGTAAAATGAACAACTCAGGAAACATCAGATGCTGACAAGGATGTGGAAAAATGGTAACCCTCTTGCATTGTTCATGGGAATGCAAACTGTTGTAGCCATTCTGGAAAACAGTGTGGAGGTTCCTATAAAAATTAAAAATAGAACTACCTTATGACCCAACAATAGCACCACTAGGAATTTATCCAAAGGATACAGGAGTGCTGATGTATAGGGGTACATGTACCCCAATGTTTATAGCAGTGTTTTCAATAATAGCCAAATTATGGAAAGAGCCTAAATGTCCATCAACTGATGAATGGATAAAGAAGATGTGTTGTATACATACAATGGAATACTACTTGGCAATCAGAAAGAATGAAATGTTATTTGCAGCAACATGGATGGAAATGAAGGTATTATTCTCAGTGAAATAAGTCAGTCAGAAAAAGACAAATATAATATGTTTTAAGTCATATGTGGAGCTTGAAAACTTAACAGAAGACCATGGGGGTAGGGAAAGGGAAAACATAGTTACAAACATGGGAAGGAGAGAAGGAGGCAAACCATGTAGATTCTTAAATACAGAGAACAAACTGATGGTTGATGAGGGGAGCATGGGAAGTTGTGGAAAATGGGTGATGGGCTTTGAGGAGGGCACTTGTTGGGATGAACACTGAGTGGTGTATATAAGTGATGAACCACCTGAATCTACCCCAAAAGCCAAGAGCATGCTTTACACACTGTACATTAGCTAATTTGACAATAAATTATATTAAAAACAGTAGAGAACAAACTTATAGTTTATAGAGGGAGGGGGTGGGAGCTAGGTAATGAGTATTAATATGGCCTTTGTTGTGATGTGCACTGGGTGTTGTATGTAAGTGATGAATCACTGATTTTTACTTCTGAAACCAATATTGCACTGTATGTTAACTTACTAAAATTTAAAAAAGAAAAACACCTCAGATCAGAAATCACCTTGTGCATGAACCTTCCACAAGTCTTCCTTCCATATGAGTTAATATTTTCCACCATCCCATATGCATTCTGAATCTTAAAAAATACCACATAGCAGAATTATTAATCCTCTCTAAATACCTCTAAGGTTGGACGATGTAGATCAATGTAGTGTCCAATAAATGTGGGAAGCTAACTGTACTGTCTCAGTAATAAAAAGCCACTTTAAAAATCACATTTTCATACTATTTTGTGTCACATTGCCACCAGACAGAAAATAAAAACTCAAGAAATAAGTGTGTGTGTGTGTGTGTGTGAGAGAGAGAGAGAGAGAGAGAGACTGTATTAAATATTTATTTAGAGCTAATTTCAATTTTGTTGAAAAATATGAATAAGAGTGATATTATTCATCATAATGAGTGTTCAAAGTGTTCAGAGTGTTCAAAGAACACTCATATACTCTTTACCTAGAATCATCTATTACTAACATTCTACCTGCTCTGCTTCATCGCTTCTCTGTCAGTCTAAATTTTTCTCTCTTTCTCTCCCTTTTTTACTCCCTCCCTCCTTCTCTCTCTATATCCTTTTTTTCCTCATTTCTGTTTGAGAAAATTTCTTATCTCCACATGGCCTTTATCCTCTAAATATTTCATTACGTATTTCATAAGAATGGGGATATTCTTCTATACACTAAGAGTGTAGCTATAAACTTTAGTCAGTGTTACATCAAAATATTACAACACTACACTACCCTTTAGTGGAGGAGTTTATAACCAAAGACACTTGTAATATTGAAGCAATTCATAAAGTAGTTTGTGAATATGATGTAAGATGCCATGGTATTAGCGGCTAAGAAATATCACTGGCATAAATTTCTAAATTTCTGATGTGTAGAATGAAGAAAAACACATTAACATCTAAATTTTGTATTTTCTAATTTATTGAAAGACAGTTCCCACATTCAACATTTTCTTTAAAGTCCTTGTGACATCTTTATTCCTCAGACTATAGATTAAAGGGTTTAGCAGTGGAAGGAGGATGGTATAAAAAACAGATACCATTATGTCCTTTTCAGGGATGTAGTGAAAGCTGGGAAGCATGGAGTTGTAGACTCCAGCCCCAAAAAAGAGGATAACAACAGTCATATGGGAGGAAAAAGTTGCAAAGGACTTCTTCTGGCTCTTTGCTGAGTTCATCCTGTAGATGGTGAGGAGGATGAAAAAATAGGAGTTTGAAATGACTCTCACTGGGAAAAGGAGCCTGAGGACACAACACAGGTACATGAGTGTCTCATGGAGGGAAGTGAGCAGGAAAGCTTTACTATGTCAGGAACTTCACAGAAGAAATGATGGATCTCCAGAGATCTGCAGAAAGGGAATGCCATGGTGACAGATGTGAGCATGAATCCATCCACAGATGCCAGAAACCAGCAGCCAAATACCAGTAGGAGACAAACCCTATGGTTCATGATGACAGGATAATAAAGAGACTGGCAGAGGCAACATAGTAGTCATAGGCCATGGTGGCTAGAAGGAAACATTCTGAACCTCCTAGTATCACATAGAGAAACATTTGTATCCCACAGTCGAGGGTTGAGATCTTATTCACACCCATAACCTGGTCCATAAGCATCTCGGGCACAGTGATATAAATGTACATTACATCCATGGGAGACAACTGGCTGATGAAAAAGTACATAGGGGTGTGCAGATAAGCATCACAGTATATCAGAAATATCAGGATAGAGTTTCCAGACAATACCAACAAGAAAAACACAAAAATGACCACACAGAGGAGAGTTGGGTGTTTTGACTGACTGAAAATTCCCACCAGGATGAAATCAGACTGTGCCGTTTCATTGACCACCCGAGTTTTGTTGTCCATGAGGTTTCACCTAGACACAAGTTCATTGAGACCTCAAATTCAGCAAGGAAAGCTTTGGAGGCAATTGGTCATTTATAAAATGCAATAACCTGAAATGATTTAAGAAATGCTTACTGAAAAAAAGGAAAAAAAAAGAAATGCTTACTGAGAGTTTTTGTGTTAATGTTTGTGTACATCAACATGTGCTAAAAAGAAGAAGTCCCATGGGCCTATATATAGGGGATTATTAATCACTTATGATTTAATGAACTTATCACAAAACTAAAAATTTACAAATGTGGGTCAGAATGGTTGCTAACTAATATTGAAATTGCCACAGTTCACATCATCACATTTCATCATGATAGATAATGTCATACATTAACATATATTTACAGAGAGGCTAACTTAAGCATATATGGCAAATCACTGAATCATTGAAAATATAAATAAAAATTATATTTCTAGAATTTTTGTTGTACAAGTCTAAATTTATTTAACATCAATGCTTTGAGTACCAACAATAATATTAAAAATTCTTGGAAGTATATTCAATGTAAGGAAGATGTAGAAGCAAATTAAACATAATTGGAGAAAAACCATACCAAATATTAGAGACCCTTGTACCTATAGGAGCAGACTTCCCTGTGAGGTTTTTGTGGTTGTGTACAGTGAGCAATGCACACACCAGGGAAAGGTCAGGTTTCTCACACATGAATGACCCTTTAGAGACCTATGAGCCTTTAGATGAGATACTTAGAATCTCAGCAACCATAGACCCAACTTCCCCCCTTTACTCACCATTTCTGTGTCCACTCTATATAAAACAAAGGATAAGCTTAATTTTGGAGCTCAGGTGTGGCGAGGATTGAGGGGAAATAATAAAACTACTTAGAACATTACCAGTTACAGATACACACATATACTTTTAGTTAAAAGAGTTCATATCAATGTTAATTATTATGAAGGATCAATGTAAGAAATAGCTGTGACTATTACCATCTTATGATGCAAGATGCATTACTTCACATGGTTTAACATCTATTCATATATTTAAAAATTTAGAATTGATCATTTCTGTATCTCCAACAACTTGAATAAGGTGTGTGTTTATGTTTATTTATTTTGACATGTACTTATTCCATACAAATATACATAAACAAATAAACATATAATTGATCATGTAATATATATTTATATATTTTGACTATGTATATATATACATATATATATAACTTTTTATTTTTTATTTTTTAATGAAATTTATTGTCAAATTGGTTTCCATACAACACCCAGTGCTCATCCCAACAGGTGCCCTCCTCAATACCCATCACCCACCCTCTCCTTCCTTCTCCCCCCGGCCCCCATCAACCCTCAGTTTGTTCTCAGTTTTTAAGAGTCTCTTATGGTTTGCCTCCATCCCTCTCTAACCATTTTTTTTCCTTCCCCTTCCCCATGGTCTTCTGTTAAGTTTCTCAGGATCCACATAAGAGTGAAAATATTTGGTATCTGTCTTTCTCTGTATGACTTATTTCACTTAGCATAACACTCTCCAGTTCCATCCACATTGCTGCAAAAGGCCATATTTCATTCTTTCTCATTGCCATGTGGTATTCCATTGTATATATAAACCACATCTTCTTTATCCACTTGTCAGTTGATGGACATTTAGGCTCTTTCTATAATTTGGCTATTATTGAAAGTGCTGTTATAACATTGGGGTGCATGTGCCCCTAAGCATCAACACTCCTGTATCCCTTGAGTAAATTCCTAGCAGTGCTATTGCTGGGTCTTGAGAAACTTAACAGAAGACCATGAGGGAGGGCAAAGGGAAAAAAAAGTTATAGGGAGGGAGGGAGGAAGGCAAACCATAAGAGATTCTTAAATACTGAGAACAACCTGAGTGTTGATGGGGGTGGGGGAGAGGGGAAAGTGGGTAACGGGCATTGAGGAGGACACTTGTTGGGATGAGCACTGGGTGTTGTATGGAAACCAATTAGACAATAAATTATATTAAAAAATAAAATACAAAAATAAAACATATCTTAATACAAACAAAAATGGAAACACCACACAGCAAAATTTATGGGATGTAAAATAAGTAGTGTAAGAGGGAACTGTATAGATATTAATGCACACATTAATAAAATAGAAAAATCTGAAATATACAACCTACCCTTACATGCCATGAGAATATAAAAAGCCACAAACTAAGCTCAAATTGAAATAAAAAAAGAAAAGAAAATGAAAATTAGAGCAAACATAAATAAAATAAAGAACAAGCAAACAATAGAAAAGATTAACAAAACTAGTAGATTCTTTGAAAAGATGAACCAAATAGGAAAAACTGCTACACCAATGAAGGAAAAAAGACAGAAGACTCAGACAAACAAAACTTCTTACAATTGAAAGAGGAAATATTGCAACTGAAAAGGACTACTGTAAACAACCATATATCAACTAAATGGAAAACCTAGAAGAATGGGATAAATTCTTACAATATGCCAAGATTGAAACAGGAATAAATAGGAAATTTGAACAGGCTAATTACCAGAAAACATATTGAATATGTAGTTAAAAATATCTCAATAAACAAAATACCAGGAACAGATGGCTTTACTGGTGAATTTTCCCAAACATTGAAAAAAAATAAAACTATCACCATTTTTTTTTAAACTCTCCCAAAATATTAAAGAGGAGAAACACTCTCACAATCATTTTATGAGGCCACATTACTTTGATACCAGAGTCAGGTAAAGACACTAAAAGAAAACTATAGACCAATAGGCCTGATTAACATAAATGCAAAAATTCTCAGTAATTAACAGTACATAATGAAGCATGGTCAAATGGGACATACCTGGGATGCAAGAATGTTTCAGCATCTGCAAATAAATCAATGCGATACATAACATTAATAAAGTAAAAGATGAAATTATCATTTCAGAAAAGAGAAAATACATTTGAATATTTTCATATTTGTTCACAATAAAACTCTCAACATATTAAGTATAGAAGCAAAATGTATAATATAATAAAGGACATATATTGGGAAGCCCACAACTTAGCACTATTCTCAGTAGTGAGATTTTAAAATAATTTCTTCTGTGGTCAGGAACAACATAGGGGTGACTACTTTCACCACTGCTCATCAACATAATACTGGAAGTGTTGCCTGGCAATCAGGCAAAAAATAAACAAACAATATCTAAATCAGAAAGGAGGAAGTAAAATTTGTGTGAAAACATCATATTTTCATATAGAAAATTTTAAAACTCCACAACGACACTGTTAGATTTAATCAATGAACTTAATAACGTTGTAAACTAAAAAATCAATGCTAAAAGTCAGTAGTGCTTGTACACACTAATAGTGGGTTATTTGATAAAAAATATGAAGATTACCATTCCATTTACATTAGCTTCAAAAACAGTAAAAGTACTAAGTCATGCATCTGTTTCTGTGTACAAGTAGATCCTGACACCAGAAATCAAAATTAGCTCTCAAATGGAGCCTGTTTTACCTTACATTTTTTTTTTTAATCCCAAGGTCTCAGGCTATCTTCAGACTGGATGCCTTGATTCATATATATATATATATTTTTCATAATGTCCCTCAGGCTGTTTCCTTGCTATGAATTTACCCTTCTGACTTCTTTTTACATCTTAATAGTCCAAAAATGTTCAGCTAAAAAAAAATCTACATGAAACCTGTCTCTACTCTTAATCAGTGAGAATATGCACACCTCTGAGACATATGGTATATTGTTTATGCTCCTCTCACAGGTTTTATGTCCTATATTTTACTTATTTATTTTAAAATTCCAACAAAAAGTTCTACACGAATGATATAGTTACGTGTGATATTGGCTATGTGAAATTAGCTTTAAAATGTCCATATCGGAGTGGTGTATAGCTACTTAAAAATCACAAATGAATGATAAATGTATTTGAATGAATATAATTTCAAAATTATATTTATAAATTGTTACAAGCAGTATGGGATTGTTAATGAACTGTGCAGTACAAAAGCAATTCCCTGAAGTCCAGTGTGGCTGAAGCCTCATCAGGCAAACTGAGAACAAACATCTGGTCTGATTTCTGTATCACCTTAGTAAAAGCCTATGGAGGCCCTGGACAGGTCACCTAATAACACAGGGATAAAACTGCCAGTGTACCCACATCAGGCAAAGTGAGCCATTAAAACCAACTGTACTGAAGACAAATACAGCTCACACACAGTAGTAGAACACGTAGGGCTCACATAGGAGACACCAGTAAAAAAACAAATGGTCCTGGTAAACAGAGGACATTGTGCTACAGGGCACCACAAGTTCTCTTCTGTATAAAAGTGCTACTTTCAAGATCAGGAGATGTAACTGACTTCCCTATTACATTGAAACAAACAAAGAGTTGGACAAATTAGAAGACAGAGAAATACGTCCCAAATTAAAAAAAAAAAGACAAAAACCACAGGAGGAAAAAACATATAATACTACAAAGATAAGCATTATGATTGACAAATAATTCAAAGTAATGGTCAAAAAGATACTGGGCTTGAGAAAAGGGTGAGGGATCTCAGTAAGAACTTTAACAAAGAGAAAATATGAGAGACCCAGCTAAAGATAAATAACTCAATAACTGTAATAAAAATACACTAGAGTGAATTAATAGCAGATCAGAGAACACAGAAGATGGGTTAGCAATCTAGAAAACAGAGTAATGGAAAGCATCTAAGCTAAACAACACAGAGAAAAAAACTAATACAATTAAAATGACAATAGGTTTTTCTCTTTCTCTGACTGATTTACTTTGGCATAATACACTCTAATCCCATCGACATCATTGCAAATGGCAAGATTTCATTGTTTTTGATGGCTGAGTAATAGTCCATAGTTTCACTTATATGTGAAATCCAAGAAACAAAACAAATGAACACAGGAGAAGTGAAGGAAAAATGAAATAAGATAGAAACAGAGAGGAAGTCAAACCATAAGAGAATCTTAACTATAGAGAGCAAACTGAGGGTGGCTGGAAGGGACATCGGTGGAGGGATGGGCTAAGTGTGTGATAGGCATTGAGGACAGCACTTGGGATGAACACTGGGAGTTACATGTAAGTAATGAATCACTAAATTATACTCCTAAAACCAGTACTACACTATGTGCTTACTAATTTGAATTTAAATAGCATCTTGGGAACAAAAAAGAATGACAATATGTTAACAGAACTGAAGGAAATATTCAAGCCTAATAGTATTTGCATTATAGAAATCCCAGAAAGAAGAGAAAAGGGGATAATTTATTTAAAGAAGCGATAGATTAAAAACTTAGCTAATGTAGGAAATTAAATGGATATCCATATCCAGGATGCACAGAAAGTCCCCAACTAAATTAATACAAAGAAGTCTATACCAAATACATAATAATTAAAATGGACAAAAAATAAAAGTAAAGATAATTTTAAAAGCAGCAAAGGAAGAAAAAGAGTTACATACAATGAAAGCCACAAAAGCTAGCATCTGTTTTTTCAGCAAAACATTGTAGGCTAGAATGAAGTGGTATGATATATTCAGTTGCTGTAAAGAACAATACTGCAACCAAGAATGGTATACCGAGCTGGGTTATCATTCAGAATAGGAGAGAAAGTTTCCCAGACAAGCAAAATTTAAAAGAATTTATCTCCACTAAACCAGCCTTACAAAAAATGTTAAAATAAATTCTTTGAGTAGACAGAGTAGACTATAAGTGGGAGTGAGACAGTTATAGATAAAAAAATTTCACAGGTAAATTCAAGCATAATAATGGTAGTTGATTAATCACTTATAAAAGCTGCATGGATGTGAAAGCATATAAGCAGTAAAGTACATTTTATCTACAAAAATTAGTCAAGGGAATCATAAAATTAAAAAGAAAAATTGTAAAGTATGACATCATATACATAAAACCTGAGAAGAAAGTAAAAATTTAGGGCTTTTAAAGTGTATTAGCTTAAGCAACCATCAACTTAATATAGATTCCTATATGCATAAGATATTATATATGAAGATAATTGTACCCACAAATCAAAAACATATAAAAGATACAGAAAAAAAAGAGAGTTATACAATCAAAAGATATAAAGTGATTTAATGAATAAGAAATCAAGACCCATTTGTACCTGCCTAGAAGAACTTACTTTAGTCCTAAAAGCAAATGCAGATAGAAAGTGAAGAGTTGGAAAAACATTTGCCATGAAAATGGAAATAAAAAGAAACTAGGGCAGCAATATGTATATTGGACAAAATAGATTTTAAAAGAAAGACTGTAATAAGAGACTAAAACAAAAGACTGTAACTGTGGATATTTATGCACCCAACAGAGAGCATCAAAAAACATAAAGCTTCTACTAACAGACATAAAGGAAGAAATAGATGATAATAAATTAGTAATAGGAGATTTTAACACTGGTTTATATGAATGGATTGGTTAACCAGTCAGAAAAATCAATAAGAAAGCAATGTGGCTAAATGGCACATTATACCAGATGAACATAACAGATATATTTAGAGCATTCCATTGAAAAACAATATACGTTTTTTCAAGTTCACATAGAACATTCTCCAGAATAGATCACATGGTAGCCCACAAAACAAGTCTTACTAAATCAAAAATATTAAAATCATATCATGCATATTTGCCAACTGCAACAGAATAATACAAGAATACTCATGGAGTTTAACATCCCACTTACAGCAATAGACAGATCATGTAAACAGAAAATCAACAAGGAAACAATGACTTTAAATGACACACTGGACCAGATGGACTTAACAATATTTTCAAACATTTCATATTAAAGTAGCAGAATACATATTCTTCTCAAGTGCACATGGAATATTCTTCAGAATAGATCACATACTGGGTCACAAATCAGACCTCAACAAGTTCAAAAAGATTGATAAAATACCATGCAGATTTTCAAAACACAACATTATGAAACATGAAATCAACCACAAGAAAAAAATTTGGAAAGACAACAAATACTTGGAGACTAAAAAACATTCTCCTGGGGAGCCTGGGTGGCTCAGTCACTTAGGTGTCTGACTCCGGGTCAGGTCATGATCTCATGGTTTGTAGGTTCAAGCCTGGCATCAGACTGTTTCGACAGCTCAGAGCCTGGAACTTGCTTCAGATTCTGTGTCTCCCTTTCTTTATTCCTCTCCCTCACTCACACACTCTCTCTCTCTCTCTCAAAAATAAAGATTTAAAAAAAAATAAAAAAAGAACATCCTACTAAAGAATGAATGGGCTAACCAAGAAATTAAAGAGGAAATAAAAAGTACATGGAACCCAATGATAATGAAAACACTACAGTCCAAAACCTCTGAGATGCTGCAAAGGCAGTCATAAGAGGGAAATATATAGCAATCCAGACATTCCTAAAGAAGGAAGAAAAGTCTCAAATACACAACCTAACCTTACACCTATAAGGGCTGGAAAAAGAACAACAACAACAACAAAAGCCCAAAACCAGCAGAAGGGAAATAATATAGATTAGAGCAGAAATAAATGATACTAAATTAAAAAAAAAAAGAACAGTAAAACAGATAAATGAAACTAGGAGCTGTTTCTTTAAACAAATGAACAAAATTGATAAACCCCTAGCCATATTTATCAAAAAGAAAAAGGGAAATACCAATAAGTAAAATCACAAATAGAAGAGGAGAGATCACAAACAGTGCAGAAATGTAACCAACAGTAAAAGAATACTATGAACAGTTATATGCCAAAAATTGGGCAATCTTGAAGAAATGGATACATTTTAAGAAACATTAAAAACCAAAACTTAAATAGGAATAAATTTAAAAAAAAGTGAAAAGACCCATAACCAGCAAAGAAATTGAATCAGCTATCAAAAAAATCTCCAGGGTCGTATGCCTTACCAGTGAAATTCTACCAAACTTTTAGAGAGTTAATACCTATTATTTTTAAGCTGTTGTAAAAAAATAGAAATGGCAGGAAAATGTACAAACTCATTCTATGAAGCCAGAATTACCACGATTCCAAAACCAGACAAAGACCCCAGTATAAAGACTTACAGACCAATTTTGCTGATGAACATGGATGCAAAAAAATCAACAAGATACTAGCAATTCAAATCTGACAAACATTAAAAGAATTATTCACCACAATCAGGTGGGGTTTATTCAGGGCCAGTTAAAAATCTGCAAATCAATTTATGTGATAAATCACATTAATAAAATAAATAATAAGAACGACATGATCCTCTCAATAAATAAAGAAAGGCATATGAAAAGCTACAGCATAATATCTTGGATAAAAAAAAAAAAACTCAAGAAAGTGAGGATAGACATTTAGGCTCTTTCCATAATTTGGCTATTGTTGAGAGTGCTGCTATGAACATTGGGGTACAAGTGGCCCTATGCATCAGTACTCCTGTATCCCTTGGATAAATTCCTAGCAGTGCTATTGCTGGGTCATAGGGTAGGTCTATTTTTAATTTTCTGAGGAACCTCCACACTGCTTTCCAGAGCGGCTGCACCAATTTGCATTCCCACCAACAGTGCAAGAGGGTTCCCGTTTCTCCACATCCTCTCCAGCATCTATAGTCTCCTGATTTGTTCATTTTGGCCACTCTGACTGGCGTGAGGTGATATCTGAGTGTGGTTTTGATTTGTATTTCCCTGATAAGGAGCGACGCTGAACATCTTTTCATGTGCCTGTTGGCCATCCGGATGTCTTCTTTAGAGAAGTGTCTATTCATGTTTTCTGCCCATTTCTTCACTGGGTTATTTGTTTTTCGGGTGTGGAGTTTGGTGAGCTCTTTATAGATTTTGGATACTAGCCCTTTGTCCGATATGTCATTTGCGAATATCTTTTCCCATTCCGTTGGTTGCCTTTTAGTTTTGTTGGTTGTTTCCTTTGCTGTGCAGAAGCTTTTTATCTTCATAAGGTCCCAGTAATTCACTTTTGCTTTTAATTCCCTTGCCTTTGGGGATGTGTCGAGTAAGAGATTGCTACGGCTGAGGTCAAAGAGGTCTTTTCCTGCTTTCTCCTCTAAGGTTTTGATGGTTTCCTGTCTCACATTTAGGTCCTTTATCCATATTGAGTTTATTTTTGTGAATGGTGTGAGAAAGTGGTCTAGTTTCAACCTTCTGCATGTTGCTGTCCAGTTCTCCCAGCACCATTTGTTAAAGAGGCTTTTTTCCATTGGATGTTCTTTCCTGCTTTGTCGAAAAACAAATAACCCAGTGAAGAAATGGGCAGAAAACATGAATAGACACTTCTCTAAAGAAGACATCCAGATGGCCAACAGGCACATGAAAAGATGTTCAGCGTCGCTCCTTATCAGGGAAATACAAATCAAAACCACACTCAGGTATCACCTCACGCCAGTCAGAGTGGCCAAAATGAACAAATCAGGAGACTATAGATGCTGGAGAGGATGTGGAGAAACGGGAACCCTCTTGCACTGTTGGTGGGAATGCAAATTGGTGCAGCCGCTCTGGAAAGCAGTGTGGAGGTTCCTCAGAAAATTAAAAATAGACCTACCCTATGACCCAGCAATAGCACTGCTAGGAATTTATCCAAGGGATACAGGAGTACTGATGCATAGGGCCACTTGTACCCCAATGTTCATAGCAGCACTCTCAACAATAGCCAAATTATGGAAAGAGCCTAAATGTCCATCAACTGATGAATGGATAAAGAAATTGTGGTTTATATACACAATGGAATACTACGTGGCAATGAGAAAAATGAAATATGGCCTTTTGTAGCAATGTGGATGGAACTGGAGAGTGTGATGCTAAGTGAAATAAGCCATACAGAGAAAGACAGATACCATATGGTTTCACTCTTATGTGGATCCTGAGAAACTTAACAGGAACCCATGGGGGAGGGAAAGGAAAAAAAAAGAGGTTAGAGTGGGAGAGAGCCAAAGCATAAGAGACTGTTAAAAACTGAGAACAAACTGAGGGTTGATGGGGGGTGGGAGGGAGGAGAGGGTGGGTGATGGTTATTGAGGAGGGCACCTTTTGGGATGAGCACTGGGTGTTGTATGGAAACCAATTTGACAATAAATTTCATATATATAAAAAAAAAAGTAAAAAAAAAAACAAAAAAACAATTTTACCAGAGATAGACAAATACTGTATTGTTTCACTCATATGTGGAATTTT
The DNA here is from genome assembly GCF_018350175.1 of Felis catus. Classification (NCBI taxonomy): domain Eukaryota; kingdom Metazoa; phylum Chordata; class Mammalia; order Carnivora; family Felidae; genus Felis; species Felis catus. The sequence goes on from NC_058368.1 coordinate 83,650,921, forward strand.
AAAAAAATAAAACAAGCAAAAAAAAGACAAAAAAGAAACAAACAAAAAACACACTATTAAATACATATAACAAGCTGGTGATTTCCAGAACATATGTGGGTTGGGGAATGGGTAAAATAGATAATGGGGATTGAAAGCAAACTTATTTTGATAATCACTGATAACTGGATAAAACTATTGAATCATTCTATTGTACACTTTAATATAGCACTGTATGTTAATTATATCTTAATAAGAAGAAAATATACAGGAAAATGTAGAAATAATCAATATTAATATCTATTTATTGAAAACATTTCAAAATATAAAATTGAAGGCAATCAATATGTTGCAAATGATTGGTCCAACATCATTTACCAAAAATCATGCCACATATCATTAAATTTGGAAAGCTATATCAATAGCAATTGATGTACAAAAAGGATACACATAAACTATAATGAAAGTGCTCTAGTAGAGAACAATGAAGAGATAGGTCACCTGGGGCTATATACACCTCCAATGCATCAATAATCTTAAGAGTAAAATAAATAATATCTTTGACTATATTATCTATGTTGTGTTTTTCCTGCATGACTTATTCATTCCATAACTGGAAGGTTGTATCCCCCACTCCTCTTAATCCATTTTCCCATTTCCCAAACATCTCCTTTCTGGCAATCATCAGTTTGTTCTCTGTACTTTTAGGTTGTATGATGACAGTATGACTATTGTGGTGACAATAATATGGACAGAGCATTTGTTTAAATTTCTTTTAATGTTTATTTATTTTAAGGGAGAGAGACAGAGTCAGAGAGTGCATGAGCTGGGAGGGACAGAAAGAGAGGAAGTCACAGAATCCAAAGCAGGCTCCAAGGTCCAAGCTGCCAGAAGATAGCCCAACGACGGGCTCACACTCAGGTGAAATCATGACTTGAACCCCACCCAGTCAGCCACTTAACTGACTGAGCCACCCAGGCGCCTCATGGATAGAAAATGTGAATAACTATGTTGTACATTTGAAACTGAGGTAGCTGGGTCACAGGGTAGGTCTATTTTTAATTTTCTGAGGAACCTCCACACTGCTTTCCAGAGCGGCCACACCAATTTGCATTCCCACCAACAGTGCAAGAGGGTTCCCATTTCTCCACATCCTCTCCAGCATCTATAGTCTCCTGATTTGTTCATTTTGGCCTCTCTGACTGGCGTGAGGTGATATCTGAGTGTGGTTTTGATTTGTATTTCCCTATGAGCCAGCAATAGCACTGCTAGGAATTTATCCAAGGGATACAGGAGTACTGATGCATAGGGGCACTTGTACCCCAATGTTCATAGCAGCACTCTCAACAATAGCCAAATTATGGAAAGAGCCTAAATGTCCATCAACTGATGAATGGATAAAGAAATTGTGGTTTATATACACAATGGAATACTACATGGCAATGAGAAAGAATGAAATATGGCCTTTTGTAGCAACGTGGATGGAACTGGAGAGTGTGATGCTAAGTGAAATAAGCCATACAGAGAAAGATACCATATGGTTTCACTCTTATGTGGATCCTAAGAAACTTAACAGAAACCCATGGGGGAAGGGAAGGAAAAAAAAAAAAAGAGGTTAGAGTGGGAGAGAGCCAAAACATAAGAGACTGTTAAAACCTGAGAACAAACTGAGGGTTGATGGGGGGTGGGAGGGAGGAGAGGGTGGGTGATGGGTATTGAGGAGGGCACCTTTTGGGATGAGCACTGGGTGTTGTATGGAAACCAATTGGACAATAAATTTCATAAAAACTAAAAAAAAAATAAAAAAAGAAACTGAGGTAGCATTGAGTGTCAACTACACTCAAATATTTAAAAAGTTAGAAATAGAAAAAGGAAACAAACCCATCAAAAGAAAAACAATTGGTTTTGCTAAGTTTGAGACATGTTTTGTGCTATATTGTGTATTTTTATTCATCTTTGAATTAATTTATAATAAATTACATTAAATAAAATTATTAATGTTTAGCTGATCTGAAATATGTCTTCCTTCCTTTTTCCCCAGATTTATGGATATTTATTTCACTAAGCATATTATCCTCCATGTTTGGTCATGTTTTTGCAAATTGAAATATTTTATTCTCTTTTTAAGGCTGCAAATTATTCCATTATTTAAATATTTATTATATCTATCATATCTATCATATCTATTTATCTATCTATCTATCTATCTATCTATTTACATACCTATTATCTATCTATCATCTACCTATTAGCTGTCTATTTCATATTTTCTATAACCATTCATCAATGGATACTTAGGTTTTTTCATATCTTGGTTAAAGTGAATAATGCCGCAAAGAACACTGGAATGCAAATATCTCTTCAGGGGAAAAATTTTATTTCCCTTGGCCACACACACACAAGTGGAATTGCAAGATAAAGTGGTAATTCTATTTTTAAATTTAGAAAAAAATGTTTTTTTTTACATCCCCACTAACAGAGTACAAGTAATCTCTTTTCTCAACATCTTTGCCAGAACTTGTTATCATTTGACTTTTTATAATCAACAACCTAAAAGGTGTCAGAAAATATTTTACTGTGGTTTTGATAAGTATTTCTCTGATAATTAGTGATGTTGAGCATTTTTTCATATACCTGTTGGCCATCTGTAAGTCTTCCCTTATGAAAAAAAAAATGTCAATTCAAGCCTTATAGCCATTTGTAATTGGGTTTTTATTTTTTGTTACTACTGATTTGTATGAACTATATGTAAACTCTACAGTAAATGTATACAATAGCAATCACTTATCGGATATATGTTTATAAATATTTTCTTCCATTCCATACATTGCCTTTTCATTTTGTTGATTGTTTCTTTTGCTGTGCAGAATATTTTTAGATTGATATCATCCCAATTACATTTTTTAAACATTTTCTTGTCTATACTTTTGATGTCAAATAAAAAGCAAAAAACAAAACAAAACAAAAAAATCATATTGCCACTGTAAAGGAGTTAACTTATTTTTTAGGATTTAAGTCTTATATATTTTTCAATTTTTTATTCATATTCTCATTAGTTAACATATAGTGTAATATTGATTGCAGGAGTAGAATTCAGTGATTCAAAACTTACATACAACACCCAGTGGTCATCATAACAAATGTCCTCTTACTCATCACCCATTTAGCCCAACTAACACCCGCCTCACACCATCAACTCTCAATTTCTTCTCTATTGTTACGAGTCTCTTATGGTTTGTTTCTTTCCCCCCTTGCCATATGTTCATTTCTTTTGTTTATTATATTCCACATAAAAGTGAAATCATCTGGGGGCGCCTGGGTGGCACAGTCGGTTAAGCGTCCGACTTCAGCCAGGTCACGATCTCGCGGTCCGTGAGTTCGAGCGAGCCCCGCGTCAGGCTCTGGGCTGATGGCTCAGAGCCTGGAGCCTGTTTCTGATTCTGTGTCTCCCTCTCTCTCTGCCCCTCCCCCATTCATGCTCTGTCTCTCTCTGTCCCAAAAATAAATAAACGCTGAAAAAAAAATTAAAAAAAAAAAGTGAAATCATCTGATATTTGTCTTTCTCTGGCTCAATTATTTTGCTTAGCATAGTACACACTCTAGCTCCACCCACAGTGTTGCAAATGACAAGATTTAAATCTTATTGATGTCTGAGAAGTATTCCATTGTATATTTATATACCACAACTATTTTATCCATTCATCAATCAATGGATTTATGGGTTCTTTCCATAGTTTTGCTATTGTTAATGATACTGCAATAAATATCAGCGTTCAGGTATCCCTTTTAATTTATATTTTGTATCCTTTGGGTAAATACTTACTAGTGCAATTACTGGGTCTTGGGTAGTTCTACTGTTAACTTTTTGAGGAACCTACATACTGTTTTCAAGAATGGCCGCACCAGTTTGTATTCCCACCAACAATGTAAGAGGATTACAGTTTCTCTGCATCTGCTGCCAATACCTGACAGGTGTGAGGTGGTATCTCATCCTGGTTTTGATTTGTATTTCCCTGATGGTGAGTGATGTTGAACATCTTTTCATGTGCCTGTTAGCCACATGGATTTCTTCTTTGTAAAAATGTCTATTAATGTCTTCTGCTCATTTCTTCACCAGATTATTTATTGTATTTGTGGTGAGTTTGATAAATTCTTTATAGATATTTGATACTAACCTTTTATCAGATATATCAAATTCAAATATCTTCTCCCATTCCATTGACTGCCTTTTAGTTTGGTTGATAGTTTCCTTCACTATGCAGAAACTTTTTAACTTGATAAGGTTCCAGTAGTTCATTTATGCTTTTGTTTCCCTTGCCACCAGCAGCATGCCCAGTAAGAAGTTGCTATGGCCAAGGTCAAAGAGGTTACTGTCCGTGTTCTCCTCTAGGATATTGAAGGTTTTTCCTGCCTCACATTTAAGTCTTTAATCCATTTTGAATTTATTTTGGTATATAGTGTAAGAAATGGTGAAGTTTTGTTCTTCTGTATGTGGCTGTCCAGTTTTTCCAATACCATTTGTTAAAGAGATTGTCTTTTTTTTCCATTGTATATTCTTTCCTGCTTTGTTGAAGATTAGTTGGTCATACATTTGTGGGTCCACTTCTGGATTTTCTATTCCATTCCATCAATTTATGTGTCAGTTTTGTGCCAGTAGTATACTGTCTTAATGACTACAGTTTGGAAATATAGCTTGAATTCTGGAATAGTAGTGCCTCCGGGTTTGCTTTTCTTTTTCAAGATTGCTTTGTATAGTTGAAATCTTTTTCAGTTCCATACAAATTTTAGGAGTGTTTGTTGCTGCTCTGTGAAAAATCCTGGTGATAGGAATTGCATTGAATGCGTTGATTGCTTTAGGTAGTATAGACATTTTAACAATGTTTGTTCTTCCAATCCATGAGCATGTAATGTTTTTACATTTCTTTGTGTCTTTAATTTCTTTCATATGTGTTCTATAGTTTGCAGAATACAAATCTTTTACTTCTTGGTTAGGTTGCTCCTAGATTTCTTATTGTTTTCAGTGCAATTGTAAATGGGATAGACTCCTTGATTTATTTTTCTGCTGCTTCATTATTGGTGTATAAAAATGAAAATGATGTCTGTACTTTGATTTTATATACTGTTACCATGACAAATTCATGTAATAGCTGTAGCAATTTTTTCATAGAGTCTTTCGGGTTTTCTACTCAGAGTATCATGTCATCTACAAATACTGAAAGTGACTTTTTCCTGCTGATTTAGGTGCCTTTTATTCCTTTTACTTGTATGATTTCTGAGGCTAGGACCTCTACTATTATGTTAAATAGTAATGGTGAGAGTGAACATCCCTGTTGTGTTTCCTGAGGGAAAGCTCTCAGTTTTTCTTCATTGAAGATATTAGCTGTGAGTCATAAATATGGCCTTTATGATGTTGAGATGTGTTCCATCTATATCTGTTTTGTTAAAGGTTTTTATCAAGAATGGATGCTGGATTTTGTCATTGTCTTTTCTTTATATATTGAGAGGATCATATGGTTTTTATCCTTTCTTGATTGGTTTATGAATATTGAATGACCCCTACAGACCAGGAACAAATCCAACTTGATCATGGTGAATAATTATTTTAATGTACTGTTGCATTTGATTTGCTAGTATCTTCTTGAGAATTTTTGCATCAGTGTTCTTCCAGGATGTTGGCCTGTAATTCTTTATAGTGGGGTCTTTGTCTAGTTTTGGAAACAAGATAATTCTGGCCTCATACAATGAGTTTGGAAGGTGTCCTTCCATTTATGATTATTGGAATAGATTGAGAAGAGCAGGTATTAACTCTTTTTTTAAAAATGTTTGGTAAAATTCCCCTGTGAAGCCTTGTGGACCTGTACTTTAGTTTGTTGGGAGATTTTTGATTACTGATTTGTTATCTATGCTGGTCATGAATCTGTCCAATTTTTTTTTATTTCTTCCTGTTTCACTTTAGGTAGTTTGTATGTTTCTAAGAATTTGTCCATTTTTTTTTCAAATTTCCCAGGTTTTTTTGCTTATAGCTTTTCAAATATTCTCTTGTAACTGTTTGTATTTCTGTGGTTTTGGTTGTGATCACTCCTCTTTAATTCATTATTTCATTTATTTGGGTCCTTTCTCTTTTCTTCTTGATGTCTGTCTAGGATGTTATCAATTTTATTAATTCTTTAAAAGAACCAGCTGTTAGTTTCATTGATCTTTTATATTGTTGTTGTTGTTGTTGTTGCTGCTGCTGTTGTTGTTGTTGTTGTCATCATCTATATCATTTATTTCTGCTGCAATCTTCATTATTCCCCTTCTTCTTATGGCTTCAGGCTTATTTGGTATTCCTTTTCCAGCTCCCTTAAGCATAATGTTATGTTGTGTATTTGAGACTTTTATTGCTTCTTGAGGTAGGCTTTTATTACCATATACTTCCCTCTGGGACTGTCTCTTTGTATTCCAAAGGTTTTGGACTGTCCTGTTTTCATTTTCATTTGATTTTCATATATTTATTTATTTAGTCTTTAATTTCCTATGGGTTTAAGTCTTATGTTTAATTCTCTAATTCATTTTAGTTGATTTTTTTCACACCATAGTGTTCCAATTTTATTCTTGCACATTTGTTGTATATCCAGTTTTCCCAATACCTTTTTTTTTAATAGAGAGACAGAGAGAGACAGAGAATGAGCATGGGAGGGGCAGAGGGAGGTAGAGACACAGAACCTGAAGCAGGCTCCAGGCTTTAAGCTGTCAGCACAGAGCCCGATGAGGGGCTCAAACACACAAACATCGAGATTATGACCAGAGCCAAGGTTGGACGCTTAACCAACTGAGCCACCCAGGCATCCTCCTTATACCGTATTGAAGAGACTATCGTTGTAGCATAGTGTGTTCTTGGCACCTTGCCAAAAACATATCCTAAATATGTACGTTTATTTATGGATATTCTATATTGTGCTATTGGTCTAAGTGTTTGTTTTTATGCCAGTATTATACCATTGTGATTACCATAGCCCTGTAATATTATTTTAAATTAGGAAGATTAATTCCTTAAGCTTTGTTTTTCTTACTCAAATGTGCTTTGTCTATTCAGAGTATTTTAAGATTCCATATAATTTTTATGTTTTTTTTCTCTTTCAGTGAAAATTCTTTATTTTATTTTATTTTATTTTTTTATTTATTTTTGAGAGACAGAACACGAGCAGAGGAGGGGCAAAGAAAGGGAGAAACATAATCAGCAGCAGCCTCCAGGCTCCTTTCTGTCACCACAGAGCCTGACACGGGGCTCGAACCCACAAACCATGAGATCACGACCTGAACTGATGCTGGACGCTTAACTGACTGAGCCACCCAGGCACCCCACTTTCAGTGAAAATTCGATTGGAATTTTATAGGAGTTGCATTGAACATGTGAATCATTTTGGGGTGTCATGGATATTTAAACAAGTTTAATTCTTCCTCCCCATGAACGATAGGAAAATTTCCCATTTTTTGTTTCTACTTCAGTGGCATTTATGAATATTTTATAATTTGTAGCGTACATATTTTTGCCATCTTCAAGAGATTTATTCCTAATTATTTTATTTTTTATGCAATTATAAATTGGGTTACTTAGTTACTTTTTGAGATACTTTGTTGTTTGCATATTAAAAAATAATTGACTTTTGTATGTTGATTTTATATCCTGTAACTTTACTCAATTTGTTCATTTTATTTTATTTGTTTCTTCTTTTTAGTATTTATTTTGTTCTTTTACTGATTGATTGATTGATTGACTTTAAATATAATTTATTGTCAAATTGGTTTCTATACAATACCCAGTGCTCATCCCAACAAGTGCCCACCTCCCTGCCCATCATCCATTTTCCTCTCTCCTTCATCCCCCATCTACGCTTAGTTTGTTCTCAGTCCTTAACTGTCTCCTATGGTTTGCCTTCCTCCCTCTCTGTAACTTTTTCCCCCTCCCCTCCCCCATGGTTTTCTATTAAGTTTCTTGAGATCCACATATGAGTGAAAACATATCGTATCTGTCTTTCTCTGCCTTGCTTATTTCATTTAGCATAATACCCTCCAGTTCCATCCACGTGCTGCAAATGGCCAGTTCCATCCACGTTGCTGCAAATGGCCAGTTCCATCCACATTGCTGCAAATTGCCACATAATATTCAATTGTATATATAAACCACATCTTCTTTATCCATTCATCAGTTGACGGACACTTAGGCTCTTTCCATAATGTGGCTATTGTTGAAAGTGCTGCTATAAACATTGGGATACATGTGCCCCTATGCAGCAGCACTCCTGTATCCTTTGGGTAGATTCCTAGCAGTGCTATTGCTGGCTCATAGGGTAACTCTATTTTTAATTTTTTGAGGAACCTCCACACTGTTTTCCAGAGTGGCTGCACCAGTTTGCATTCCCACCAGCAGTGCAAAGGGTCCCCACTTCTCCACATCCTTGCCAGCATCTACAGTCTCCTGATTTGTTCATTTTAGCCACTCTGACCAGCGTGAGGTGATATCTCAGTGTGGTTTTGATTTGTATTTCCCTGATGAGGAGTGACACTGAGCATCTTTTCATGTGCCTGTTCGCGATCTGGATGTCTTCTTTGGAAAAGTGTGTATTTATATCTTCTGCTCATTTTGGCATTGGATTATTTGTTTTTTTGGGTGTTGAGTTTGGTGGGTTCTTTACAGATTTTAGATACTGGCCCTTTATCCGATATGTCATTTACAAATATTTTTTCCCATTGTGTTGGTTGTCTTTTAGTTTAGTTGATTGTTTCTTCTGCAGTGCAGAAGCTTTTTGCCTAGATGAGGTCCCTCTAGTTCATTTTTGCTTTTAATTCCCTTGCCTTTGAAAATGTGTCGAGTAAGAAATTACTGTGGCTGAGGTCCAAGAGGTTTTTTCCTGATTTCTCCTCTAGGATTTTGATGGTTTCTTGTCTCACATTCAGGTCCATCATCCATTTTGAGTTTATTTTTGTGTATGGTGTAAGAAAGTGTTCTAGTTTCATTTTATGCATGTTGCTGTCCAGTTCTCCCAGCATCATTTGTTAAAAAGACTGTCTTTTTTCCATTGAATCTCTTTCCCTCCTTGCCAATGATTAGTTGGCCATACTTTTGTGGGTCAAATTCTGGAGTCTCTATTCTATTCCATTGGTCTACATGTCTGTTTTTATGCCAATAACATGCTGTCTTCATGTTTACAGCTTTGTAGTAGAGGCTAAACTCTGGGATTGTGATGCCTTCCGTTTGGGTTTTCTTGTTTAACATTACTTTGGCTCTTTGGGTCTTTTGTGGTTCCATACAAATTTTAGGATAGTTTGTTTTAGCTTTGAGAAGAATGGCGGTGCAATTTTGATTGCTATTTCATTGAATGTGTAGATTGCTTTGGGTAGTATTGGCATTTTAACAATATTTATTCTTCCAATCAATAAGCATGGGTTGTTTTTTTTCCATTTCTTTGTATCTTCTTCAACTTCCTGCATAAGCTTTCTGTAATTTTCAGCATACAGATCTTTTACATCTTTGATTAAGTTTATTTTTAGGTACTTTATGTTTCTTGGTCCATTTCTTACAAGTTGTGCAGTTTGTTGGCATGTAAGTTTTCATAGTATTCCCTGATAATTGCTTGTATTTCTGAGGGATTGGATGTAATAAATGCAATTTCATTCATGATTTAATCTACTTGGGTCCTCATTTCTTTTTGAGAAGACTGGCTAGAGGTTTATCAATTTTGTTTAATTTTTTCAAAATACCAACTCTTGGTTTCATTGATCTGTTCTACTGGTTCTTTTTTTTTTATTCTATATTGTTTATTTCTGCTATGATCTTTATTATTTGTCTTCTTCTGTTGGAGTTGCATTGGCTTCGCTGTCCTGCTTCTAGTCCTTTAGGTATGCTGTTAGATTATGTATGGGATTTTTCTTTAGATAGGCCTGGAATACAATGTATTTTACTCTTAGGACTGCGTTGCTGCATCTCAAAGAGTTTGGATTGTTGTATTTTCATTTTTATTTGTTTCAGTATGTATTTAATTTTCTTCTGTAATTGTCTGGTTAACCCATTCATTCTTTAGTAGGATGTTCTTTAACCTCCATGCTTTTGGAGGTTTTTTAGACTTTTTCCTGTGGTTGATTTCAAGGTCCCTAGCATTGTGATCTGGAAGTGGGCACGGTATGATGTCAATTCTTTTATATTTATTGAGGGCTGTTTTGTGACCCAGTATGTGGTCTATCTTGGAGAATGTTCCATGTGCACTCAAGAAGAAAGTATATTCTGTTACTTTGGGATGCAGAGTTCTAAATATATCTGTCACGGCCATCTGGTCCAATATATCCTTGAGCGCCATTGTTTCTTTACTGGTTCTGTGTCTAGATGATCTGTCCATTGTTGTAAGTGGAGTACTAAAGTCCCCTAAAATTACCACATTCTTATCAATAAGATTACTTATGTTTGTGATTAATTTTTTTAAATATTTGGGTACTACCAAATTGGTTCATAGACATTTATAATTGTTAGCTCTTCCTGATGGATAGATCCTGTAATTATTATATAATATAATATATATTGCAACATTTCACTCACAGAGTCCCTCTTAGGATCTCTTGTAGGGATGGTTTAGTGATGATGAATTCTTTCAGTTTTTGTTTGTTTGGGGAAAACCTTTATCTCTCTTTCTATTCTGAATGACAGGCTTGCTGGATAAAGGATTCTTGGCTGCATATTTTTCATGTTCATCACATTAAAGATTCCCTGCCATTCCTCTCTGTCCTGCCAGGTTTCAGTGGATAGGTCTGGTATTACCCCTATGCTTCTATGTTTGTATATTAAGCCTCATTTATCCCCAGGTGCTTTCAGAATTCTCTCTTTGTCCTTGTATTTTGCCAGTTTTACTATAAGTCATGCAGAAGAAGGATTCGAGTTATGTCTGAAGGCAGTTCTCTGTGCTTCTTAGAGTTCAATGTCTGTTTCCTTCCCCAGATTGGGGAAGTTTTTAGCTATGATTTGTTCAAATACACTTTCAACCCCTTTCTCTCCCTCTTCTTCTTCTGGAATTCCTATGATACAGATATTTTTCCATTTGTTTGCATCACTTGATTCTCTAATTCTCCCCTCTTGATTCTGGATATTTTTATCTCTTTTTCTCAGATTTCTCTTTTTCCATAATTTTATCTTCTAATTCACCTATTCTCCCCACTGCCTCTTTATTCTGCTCTGTGGCTGCCTCCATTTTATTTTGCACCTCATTTATAGCATTTTTAATTCATCATGACTATTTTTGAGTTCCTTGATCTCTGCAGTAATAAATTCTCTGCTGTCTTCTATGCCTTTTTCAAGCACAGTGATTAATTTATTATTCTAAATTCTTGTTCAGTTATATTGCTTACATCTGTTTTGATCAATTTTTTAGCTGTCACTTCTTCCTGGAATTTCTTTTGAGGGGAATTGTTCTGTTTCATAATTTTGGGTAGTTTTATGTTCTTATGAGTTTTAAAAACTTGTTATGTGCTCTGCACCTGCAAGGACCGCTATCTTATATTACACTATCTAAGGCCTGGCCCTACAGGAGGTGTTGTTTTTGGAGTGTGTCACTTGCTCTCTTTTGTTATGACTTTGGTTACTTTATTTCTCTACTCATAGGGATGTTTTGGACCCTCCACAAAGTATGATTTGATTTGTTCCTTGAAGTAGCCCTGGAATGGAAAACACAAACAGGAAACAGAGACATGCAAACACACAGACAAATAAATCAAACAAATGGACACACACACACACACACACAGTCTGAAAGCAAAAAAAAAACAAAAAAACAAAAAACAAAAAACAAAAACAGAAACTCGAGCTACAAGTCAAGAACAGGGTGGAGGCGGTGCTGATGGAACAGCACATACAAAGAGAGAAATGACAGGGGTGGGGAGAAAGAGAAAATAAACATTGACCAGGCAGAAAGAGTAAATAGCTTAATCCAGAAAGAGAGAAAGGAAAATAAAGGAGGCTGGGGGGGGGGGGGACTAAGATAAAGTTACCCAGACAGAGAAACTATATGGCTTGATTATTCCAGAGAGAGATAAAGGAAAGTACAGAAGGAGGTGTAGAACATGTATCAAGAGAATGGATTAAATACGTCTGCCTAAAGAAACCAACTACCAGAGTAACCAGCCTAGAAGAAGGAAAAGATAAGAAGGGAGAGTATATATAAATAACAAGAATTGTCCTGGAATTAATCCAGGCTATGCAGCATCACTGGTCTGGATGATGGAGCCATCTGGTTGCACAGTATCTATCTTGCTCCAGCAGGTATGCCATTACTCAGCTCGGAGGGGTGTGGTTTGGTGTAAACTGGTCCCACCTCCAGGATGGGCCCAGGGACTGATCATTGAGGTCCTGCCTTGGTTGGGGCAGGGGTGGGGGTGGGGGTTAGGGAATGGCGATTCCCTGGTCTTTTCTCCACAGACCTAGACCCGGTGGAGTTGTCCTCACTGTGCCACAGGTGTAGATGAGGTGGTACTTTCACTCAGCCAACTCCTCTGACCCTGTTCTTGGCTAGGATTCAAAGTCCCGCTCTGAAGCTCTGGCACTGGGGAAGCACCTCTGTGCAGCCCCAAAGCCTGGCTGGCTTTGGGCCACAGCACTTCAGGGGGTCCTGCCTTTTCCTGCTGCTGACTGTGCTGCTGAACTCCGCTGTGGAGCTCGGGGATGGCGGACGCAGGCAGGCTTTGTCCTTTCCCACAGAACTCCAGGGAGGGGGCCCACTTTCTCCTACTGTGGAGTTAAGACCCTGACCTCTCACTAAACCCAGGGCTGGCTCCCCTCCTCCCCAGGTGCGTGAGTAGGGCAGCTGACCCAAGTCCAAAGAAAGCCCCTCAGTTAGAGATGGGATCCCTCTCAGTCCCAGTCTGAGATTTATCTCTTGTCCAAATATAGTCCTATGCTTCCCCAGCTGCTCTTTCTGTTCCCTTTGTCTCTCCGCAAAAGGGGATCCCCTCCCCTCCATGCCTAAACGTCCTGTTTTATCTCCCCCAGTTTGAAATCACCCACCTGTAGCCCGTCAAGGATGTCCCAGTGTCTCCCCTTTAGACTCAGTCTCTTTTCCTTCCAGACTCTTGGGGTTCAAAGTACTTCAGCTTCAGCACTTCTTTGTTTGAGAGACACAGGAATTATAGGTCCCCCTACTTCTCAATAATGTTGGCTTGCCTCCGACTTAGGAGAATCATGTTTAAATCCAAGACACAAAGGGATGCAAAAATATATAACAATCAAATTGTAACTAGAAGAGCTACTGAGTGCTATTCCATTGTGTATATATGCCACATATTTTTTATCCATTCATCAGTTGATGGACATTTAGACTCTTTCCATACTTTGGCTGTTGTTGATAGCACTGCTATAAACATTAGGGTGCATGTGTCCCCTCGAGTCAGCATTTTGTATCCTTTTGATAAGGATTTTTTGCATCATGTTCATCAAGGACATTGACCTATAATTTGGTTTTCTTATACTGTCCTTGTTTGACTGTTATCAGAGTAATTCTGACCTAATGGGATGAATTTTTAAATGTTTTTTCTCCAATGTTTCGGAAGATTTTGAGAAGGATTGGTATTAAATGTTAGAATTTATTAATGAAATCATTTGTTATTAGCTTTTCTTTGGTGGAAAAAAAATATTCCTAATTCAATATTGTCTCTCATTATTGGTCAGAATATATGTTCTATTTCTTTATGATTCAGTCTTCAAAATTTGTACATTTCTATAATTAACTTACTTTTTCCAAGTTATATCATTTTTATTTTATTATTTATATACTAAATTCTCATGATTCTTTGTATGCATATGATATCACCTCTCATTCCTGCTCTCTTACTTCTGATGTATTTATTTTTGTCTTTTCTCTTGATTAGTTTAATAAAGTTATTCAATTTTATCTATTTAATTTGGAAAAAAATTCAATCTTACTTTCATTGATATTTTCTGTTTTTATACTATTTCTTTTATTTCTACTATAACCTTTGCTATTTTCTTCCTTATGATAACTTTAGGCTTTATATGTTTTTTTTTTTCTTCCAGTTCCTTGAGGTGTAATGTAAGCTTTTTTTGAGATCTTTCCTTTTTGTTAATGTAGTCACTTATCACTATATACTTCCTGTTATAACTGATATTTTTATGAATCCCATAAGTTTTTTTGTATTCTATTTACATGGTTTTTGGTCTTAATATATGCTGCACAATTTCTCTTTTTATTTCTTCTTTTATCTATTATTTGTTTGGCAAGGGGATGTTTAATTTTACATACTTGTGAATATCCAGATTTCCATTAATTTTAATTTTCCTATTATTGTGTTCTAAAAAGGCGCTTGACAAAATTTTAATATCCCTAGTTTGTGTGTGTGTGTGTGTGTGTGTGTGTGTGTGTGTGTGTTATCACATAATGTTTTCCCGAAAATATTCCATTTGTATTTGATAAGAATGGATTCTGCTCTTGTTGGATAGAATGTTCTTAGTATACTTCTTATTTCCATTTGTTTTAAAGTGTTATTCATTTCCATTGTTTCCTTATTATTTTTTCTGTTGGTTTTATTTTTATGTATGATGTAAGTGGTCTAGTTTCATTGCTTTCTATGTTGTTGCCCAGTTGTCCAAGCACCATTTGTTGAAGAGATTTTTCCCATTGAATTTTCTTTCTGCTTTGTCAAAGATTAATTGATCATATAATTGTGAGTTTATTTCTAGATTTTCTATTTTGGTCTATTAATCTACGTGTCTATTGTTTGTACCATATTATTTTCATTACTACATCTTTGCAATATAAGTTGAAGTCCAGAATTATGATACCTCCAGTTTTGCTTTGCTTTTTCAAGAATACTTTAGCTATTTGAGGTCTTTTGTTGTTTCATATAAATTTTAGGATTTTTTTTCTAGCTCTGTGAAAAATGTTGGTGGTATTTTGATAAGGGTTGCATTAAATGTGTAGATTGCTTTGGATAGTATAGACATTTTAACAATATTTATTGGATATTTTATCATTTGTTTAGTGTTATCTTGAATTTGTTTCATTTTTTTAGTTTTCAGAGTACATGTCTTTCAATTATTTGGTTAGATTTACTCCTAGGTATCTTTTATATTTTGTATGCCATTGTAACTGGGACAATTTATCCATTGTTCAATGTGGATATTGAAATTTTCTATTAGCATATTGCTGCCTATTTTTCCTCATAGTTTTGTAAATATTTCCTTTATATATTTGGGTTTCCACTGTTGGATGTGTATATATTTGTAATTGTTATATTCTCTTATTAATTAACCCTCTTATAAAAATATAGTGATACTATTTGCCTCTTGTGATTGATTTTGACTAAATGTGTATTTTACCTGGTATAAGCATATCTACCCTATTTTCTCTTGGTTCCCTTTGGCATAAAATATATTTTACCATATTATGTCTTTTAACCTATATGTGTCCTTAAAGGTCTCTTGTAGGTTGCAAATAACTGAGTCTGTTTTGTTTTGTTTTAACATTCAGCCACTCCATGTTCTTTCTGCTTTATTTTTATTGAAGTGTAATTCACATACAGTGTTAGATTAGTTTAAGGTGTACAATGGATGATTCAACAATTCTATACATTTCTTATAGTTCATCAAGTGAAGTGTACTCTTAACTTTCACTATTTCACCTATCTCCACATCCACCTCAACTCTGGCAAGACACCAATTTGTTCTCTGTACTTAATAGTATTTTGTTGTTGGTGGTGGTATTGTTTTTGTAGCTGAGTCAGTTTTTTTTTAATCTTCCACTCTATATATTTTAATTGAAGAATTTAGTACACTCACATTTAAAACACTATTGATAGATAAGAACTAATTATGTACATTTTATACAGTTTTCTGACTGTTTTGTGTATTTCTTGTAACATTCTTCCTTTGTCTAACTTTTTGATGTGATTATTTTCTGAATGGTGACTGATTTTTTTCATTATCTTTTGTGAATCTACCATTGACTTTTGCTTTGTCATTTCAATGAGGCTTGTAGAAAACAGCCTATATTTAAGTTTATTTTAACTTCATAACAACTTAAATTGCACACAAAAAATCCACTCTTTTATTCCTCTTCACATATTATGTTTTTGATATAGAATTCACAAATTTCATGTTATGTATTCATTAATATATTAATGTAACTGTAGTTATTTTAATATTTTCCTTCATTTTACTACTGTAAAATGTGTCTTCTGTCTGTTGGCCATCTGGATGTCTTCTTTAGAGAAGTGTTTATTCATGTCTTTTGCCCATTTCTTCGCTGGATTATTTGTTTTCCAGATGTTGAGTTTGATAAATTCTTTATAGATTTTGGACACTAACGCTTTATCTGATGTGTCATTTGCAAATATCTTTTCCCATTCTGCCAGTTACCTTTTAGTTTTGCTAATTGTTTCCTTTGCAGTGCAAAAGCTTGTTATCTAGATGAGGTCCCTATAGTTCACTTTTGCGTTTAATTCCCTTGCCTTTCAAGATAAGCTGAGCAAGAAATTGCTGCAGCTGAGGTCAAAGAGGTTGCTGCTTGTTTTCTCCTCTAGGGTTTTGATGGTTTCCTGTTTCACATTTCAGTCTTTCATCCATTTTGAGATTTTTTTTTTTTGTATGGTGTAAGACAGTGGTCTAGTTCCATTCTTCTTCATGTTGCTATCCAATTATCTCAGCACCATTTGCTAAAGAGACTGTCTTTTTTCCATTGGATACTTTCCTGCTTTGTCAATGATTAGTTGGCCATGCATTTGTGGGTCCAGTTCTGGGTTCTTTATTCTATTCCATTGCTCTATGTGTCTGTTTTTGTGCCAACACTATCCTGTCTTGTTGAGTACAGCTTTGTAGTATAGGCTAAAGTCCTGGATTGTGAACGCATTCAGCTTTTTCTTTTTCAGGATTAACTTGCTTATTGGGGGTCTTTCTGGTTCAATGCAAATTTTAGGATTGTTTGCTCTAGCTCTGTAAAGAATGCTGCTGTTATTTTAATAAGGATTGTATTGAATATGTAGATTGCTTTAGGTAGTATCGACATTTTAACAATATTTGTTCTTCCAATCCAGGAGCATGGATTATTTTTCCTTTTTTGTGTTTCTTCTTCAATTTCTTTCATAAGCTTTCTATAGTTTTCAGTGTATAGATTTTTCAACTCCTTGGTTAAGTTTATTTCTAGGTATTTTATTGTTCTTGGTGCAATTGTAAATGAGACCTATTCTTGGTTTCTCTTTCTGTTAATTTAATTATTGGTGTATACAAATACAACCAATTTCTGCACATTGATTTTGTATCCTGCAACTTTGCTCAACTCAGTTCTAGCAGCTTTTTGGTGGTCTCTCAAGTTTTCTATATAGAGTGTCACATCATCTGTGAAAGGTGAAAGTTTGACTCCTTCTTTGCCAATTTGGGTGCCTTTTATTTGGATGCCATTTTGTTTCTGATTTCTGAGGATAAGACTTCCAACACTATTTTAAACAACAGTGGTGTGAGTGGACATACCTTACATGTTTCTGATCTCAGGAGGACAGCTCACAGTTTTTCCCCATTGTGGATGATATTAGCTGTGGGCTTTTCATATATGACTTTTATGATGTTCAGGTATGTTTCTTCTATCCGGATTTCTTGGGGGTTTTTATCAATAAATGATGTTTGGGGTGCCTTTTAGGCTCAGTTTGTTGAGCATCCATCTTTTGCGCAGGTCATGATCTCACAGTTTGTGGGTTCAAGACCTATGTTGGGCTCTGTGCTGGAAGCTTGCTTCTAGCTTGGAGCCTGCTTCGGATTCTGTGTCTCCTTCTCTCTCTCTGCCCTCTCCCACACTCACACTCTGTCTCTGTCTAAAATAAATAGATGTAAAAAAGTAAATAAAAAATAAAGGATGGTGTATTTTGTCAAATGCTTTTTCTGCATCTATTAACAGAATCATATTGTTCTTATCTTTTTTCTATTAATATGATGTATCACATTGATTTGCAAATATTGAACCAGTTCTGCAATCCAGGAATGAATCCCACTTGGTGGTGGAGAATAATTCTTTTGATATATTTTTGAATTTGGTTTCCTAGAATCTGTTGAGAATTTTGGCATTCATGTTTATCAGGGATATTGGCCTGTAATTCTTTATTGTGGGGTATCTGTCTGCTTTGGGAATCAAGGTAATGCTGGCTTTATAGAATGAGTCTGGAACTTTTCCTTCCGTTTCTATTTTCTGGAACAGCTTGAGAAGGATATGTATTAATTCTGCTTTAAATATCTGGTAGAATTCCCCAGGGAAGCCATCTGGTCTAGGACTCTTATGTGTTGGGAGGTTTTCGATAACTGATTCAATTTCTTTGCTAGTTATGGGTCTGTTAAAATTTTCTGTTTCTTCTAGTTTGAGTTTTAGTAGTGTGTGATTGTCTAGGAATTTGTCCATGTCCTCCAGTTTGTCCCGTTTGTTGGCATGTAATTTTTCATAGTATTTTCTGGCAATTGTTTGTATTTCTGTGGTGTTGGTTGTGATCTGTCCTCTTTCATTCATGATTTTATCTATTTTGGGTCTTCTATTCTTTTTGAGATGTCTGGCTAGGGGGTTATCAATTTTGTTTATTTAAAAAAAACAGCTCTTAGATTCATTGATCTGTTCTACTATGTTTCTGGGTTCTATATTTTTTTCCACTCTAAACTTTATTTTTTATCTTCTTCTTCTGGGTTTGGGGTTTCTTTGCTCTTCTGCTTCAACTTGCTTTCGGTGTGCTGTTTGATTTTGCATTTGGCATTTTTCTTGTTTCTTGAGATGGCCTGGATTGCAATGTATTTTCCTCTTAGGCCTGCCTTTGCTGCATCCCAAAAGGCTTGGACTGTCTGGTGTGTTCATACTCATTTGAGTCCATATATTTTTAAATTTCTTCTTTAATTGCCTGGTTGACCCATTCATTCTTTAGTAGGATGCTCTCTAACCTCCATGCATTTGGCGGCTTTCCAATTTTTATTTGGGTTGATTTCATGTTTCATAGCATTCTGATCAGAAAATATGCATTGTATGATCTGAAGTCTTTTATATTTATTGAGGGCTGTTTTGTGACCCAATATGTGATCTATTTTGGATACTGTTCCATTTGCACTCAAAAAGAATGTGTATTATGCTGCTTTTGGATGAAAAATTCTGAATATATTCGTCAAGTCCAGTATATCATACAAAGTCACTTTTTCTTTATTGATTTTTTGCCTAGATCTTCTGTCCATTGTTGTAAGTGTAGTCTTAAAGTCCCCTGCAACTACAGAATTCCTATGAATAAGATTTCTTATGTTTGTGATTATTTATGTATTTGTGTTCCACCAAGTTGGGAGCATAAACATTTACAATTATTAGCTCTTAATGATGGCTAGAGGTAACAATTATAATATAATCCCTTTCTTCATCTCTTGACACAGTCTTTAGTTTAAAATCTAGTTTGTCTGATATAAGTAGGGCTACTCCAGCTTTCTTTTGGCTTCCAGTAGCATGATAGATTGCTCTCCTTCCTCTCCCTTTCAATCTGAAGGTGTTCTCAGGTCTAAAATGAGTCTCTTTTAGACAGCATATAGATGGATCTTGTGGTTTTATCCATTCTGATACCTTAGGTCTTTTGGTTAGGGTATTTAGTCCATTTACATTCAGATTATGATTGAAAGATATGGATTTAATGTCATTGTGTTATTTGTAGGTTTCATGCTTGTGGTGATGTCACTGGACCTTTATAGTCTTTTCAGTGTTCCACTCAGATTCCCCCTTAAGGATCTCTTGTAGGGATTGTTTAGTGGATATGAACTCCTTCAGTTTTATGTTTGTCTTGGAAAGCCTCATCTCTGCTTCTATTCTGAATGACAACCTTGCTGGATAAAGCATTTTTGGCTGCATATTTTTTCTATTCAGCACACTAAATATTTCTTGCCACTACCTTCTTGCCTGCCAAGTTTCAGTGGATAGGTTTGCTATTAACCTATGTGTCTATCCTTGTAGGTTAAGGCCTGTTTGTCCGTAGTTGCTTTCAGAATTCTCTCTTTATCTTTGTATTTTGCCAGTTTCACTATGATATGTCATGGAGATCCATTGTCTTCTCCAGATTAGGGAAGTTCTCAGCTGTGCTTTGTTCAAGTAAACCTTCTGCTCCTTTCTCTCTCTTTTTCTTCTGGAACTCCTATTATATGGATATTATGTTTCATTGAATCACTTAGTTCTCTAATTCTCCCTTCATGGTCCAGTATTTTCGTGTCTCTTTTTCTTGACTTCATCGTTTTCCATAATTTTATGTTCTATTTCACTTAATCTCACCTCTGCTTTCTGGATTCTTGCTTTCACTGCATGTAGTTTATTTTGCAACTCATTTACAACATTTCTTAATTCATTGTGATTCTTTCTTTGTTCCTTGATCTCTGCAGCAATAGATTCTCTGCTGTCATCTATGCTTTTTTCAAGCCCAACTACTAATCTTATGATGATTATTCTAAATTCTTGCTCAGTTATATTGTTTGTATCTGTTTTGAGCAATTCTCTAGCTGTCATTTCTTGCTGGAATTTCCTTAGAGGATAATTCTTCAGTTTAGTCATATTGGCTACTTTCCTTTTTTTTTTTTTTTGAGAGAGAGAGAGAGTGAGAGAAAGAGAGGGAGAAAGTGATCATGTGAGGGGGAGTGGAAGAGATAGAGAAAGGGAGAGAGAGAATCCCAAGCAGGGTCTGTGATGTCTGTGCAGAGCTTGATGTGAGACTCAAACTCACAAACAATGACATCATAACCTGAGCCAAAACCAAGAGTTGGACACTCTACTAACTGAGCCATCCAAACATTCCCCTTTAGTGTTTTAATAGGTTCTTATGAATTCTGCGTTTGCAATCACTACTATATACTAGTATATCATAATGTTGTCCAGGTCCTGGTCCTTCAGGAGGTGTTTTTGGAATGTGTTTCATGCTCTATGTTGTTGAGACTCTGATTGCTTTGGATGTTCCATAAGGTGGCTTTGATTTTTTTTCATTGAAGTATTTCTGGAAAACAAATTTAAAAGAGGGGGATGGCTGTGGAAGAGGCCTTATCCAATGCAAAGAGAGAAATGACAGGGGTGGATAAAAGGAAAAGAAAGAAACTAATTTGTCCAGGCAGAGAATCGGAGAAAGTATATGAATTAGTCCAGAGAAAGAGAGAGAGGAAAATAAAGAATGAGATACAAAAGAGGTGTAAAAAAAATAGATTAAAAATGTCTGCTTAAACAAACCAACAATCAGAATAACATACTAGAGAATGGAAGAAATAAGAGGAAGAAAACTCACACACACACACACACACACACACACACACACACATATTAAGAATTGATCAAGAATCAAGTCAGAATACAAAACCACTGGACAGATATCTGACGCTGCCTTGAAAATGGTGCCTGTGCTGGTCTGGAGGAGGGACTGTCTGGTTCTGTCACGTCAATCTTGTTCTGTTAGGTATGCAGTTACCAGGTATGGATGGGTGTGGTTTGATGTAAGCACGTCCCCTTTCCACTGTGTGCCCATTGTCTGTTCCCTGAAACCCCACCTTGTTGGCGATTGGAGAAAAATGGTGACATCCTAGTCTCTCCTCTCCAGACCAGGTGTCCCAAACCACTCCATTCAGGCCATCCTCACAGTGTCAGGAGGGCATGAGCAGGCTGGTTCTATTAAGCTCCACAGTCTCCCATGCCTCCCAGGTGCTTGGCTGGGATTCAAACCCTTATGTCTTAAAGTATCCTGCTCCACATGCCCTGATTCTGGGGGAAGAACCACTCCACCCAGCCCACCAACAAAGGGCTTCTGGAAACTTACAGTGCCAAGTGGGCACTAGCGGGTTGCTATGTCCCACTCCACCATTCCCATGCCTCCTTGGTGCCAAGCTGGGATTCAAACCCTGATGTCTTAAAGGATCCCACTCCATATGCCCAGTTCCAAGGTTCTGTCACTTGGCCAGCCAGTTGGCAAAGGGACTCTGGGTGGTGGGGAGCCTTCAGGGTCTTTTGTCCTTGGAATGGGTATTTGATTTCTTCCTACAGCACTCAAGAAAGAGAACTGCTCTCTCCAACTGCATCTGGGAGCTAGCTACCAAGCCCAGAACTGGCTCCTGTCCTCTCCAGGTGCTGGAACAGGGTGGAGAAAGGCCTGCAGTCAGAAATTGTTTTTTTTTTCTCGTTTTTTTTTTCTTTCTGTTCCCTGTGGTTTTTGTCTTGTCCAAATACAATCCTACATTTCCACAGTCTTTCTTTCTCTTCCTTTTGTCTTTCCACAGAAGGGATCTCTCCCTTCTGTTCCTACACTCCCCATTTTATGTGTCCTGGTTTGTAATCATGCACCTATGGTCTGCCATTTTGTCCCTGTGAGCCCCTGGAGATGTTTCTGTGAAATTTTAGCCAGGATTACTGGAATTTGAAGTCTTCTGGCCTCAGTACCGCTGTGTTTGAGGGAGGAGGGAACTTTGATCTGCTCTACTTCTCTGCCATGTTGACTCCACCCCCATATATGATCTTTATTATATTGAAGTATATTCCTTTTATTCCTACTTTTTTAAAGTTTTATCATTGAAGTATGTTGACGTTTTCTAATGTTATTTCTGAATTTATTCAGATGATTATATAAATGTTATTTATTACGTTATTGTAATATATCACATTTTTTTTGCTTTGTCCATGTTGTATCATTCTTGCATCTCAGAGAGAAATCTACTTTATCATGATGTATGATTATTTTTGTTTGCTGTTGAATTTAGGTAGTTTTATAGAGCATTTCTGCATCTAAGTTCAACATGGATATTGATCTATAGTTTATTTTTCTTGTGTGTCTTCATGTAGCTTTGGTATTATGTCAATGTTGGCCTTATGAAAAGAGTTTAGAAGTGCTCTTTCCTCAACTCTTTAGAATATTTTCAAATGGATTGGTGTTCATTATATCTTAAATATTTGGTAGAAATCACCAGTAAATCCTTTAGAAGTCATATTTGTCCATAGTAGTCTCATGATTTTATGTATTTCTCTAATTATCACTTTTTTAAAACTTTTTTTTTAAGTTTCAGTTAGTTAATGCACAGTGTATTATTAGTTTTAGGTGTAGAGTTTAGTGATTCTCTAGTTATCAATTGTATTTTTCCTTTCATTTCTAGTTTCATTTGTTTTTTTTAATTTCAGTTTTCTTTCTTTTTTTCTTAGTCTAGCTATTTTCTCTTCAATTTCATTTATTTTTTTGAAAAAAGAGCTCTTATTTTTATTGGTCCTTTCTATTGTTTTATGTGCCTCATTTCATTTATTTTTGCTCTGATGTTTATTATTCCTTTCCTCTGAAAACTTTGGACTTACAGTGTTCTTTATTTTCTATTTTCTTGAAGTATAAATTAGGTTATATTTTTGTGATCTTTTATGTAATAACATATGCATCTTGCAGAGCCTTTGATTACTGAATTCAATTTATTTACATTTGGAATGATTATAGTTATGTAAGGAGTAACTATAATATCTTATTGACTGCTTACTCATTGCTTTGTATATCACTGTTTATTTTTCTCTCTGTTCCTGCCTACCTTTTAAAGTTGGTGATTTTCCATAGAGTTCTTCCTTGTTGTCCCTTTATTTTTCTTACATTTACTCTAGATTTTTCTTTGTGATTACCATACAGTTTACATTAAAAAGTGTCATAGATAACAGTTTGTTTTTTGTTTTGTATTTATTTATTTATTTTTTACTGATAGCAACTTATTTTAATTCATCCTTAAGGATCTATTGTTTTACTCCCCCCTTTATATTTTTGATGTGAAAAAGTAACTCAGTTTATTGTTTAGTTTTTATTCAGTTTATTTGTTAAAAATTATATTTAAATTTTTTTTAACTTTTATACTATTGTTAAGTGGTTAATATACCATCCTGTGCAATTAATTTTCTAAATCTGGCTATATTTTTCACCTTTACTGGTGTGTTGTATATTTGCATATGTTTTCATGTCACTGATTAGCATCTTTTTACTTTGGTTTGAAGAACCCCTTTCAGCATTTTTTGTAAGGTAGATCTAGTAATCTGATCTTGATCAGCCTTTGTTCATATGTGGAAGTCTTTCTTGGCTAAAAGTTTTTAACCTTTAGCATCTATCATGGCCTGTGAGGTTTCTGCTGAGAAATCCACTTACAACCCAATGGATTTCCCTTGTAACTTAAACTATTGTTTTTCCCTGGTTGCCTTTAGTATTCTTTATATTTTATTTTATATAGTTTCACTATAATGTATCTGGAGAAAGATTTGGCATTGCTATAATAAAGTGAGCTTTTAGCTTCTTGGGCTTAGAATAAATGTGTTTAGACATGCTAGAGAAGTTTTCAGCTGTTTTTTAAAAATAAATTTTCAACCCCCTTTTCTTTCTTTTTTCCTTCTGGAATTCCAATTATTCTTGTGTTTGGCTATTTGAGTGAGTCTGATACATCATGCAACCATGTGCATGAGCAGGGGAGGGGCAGAGGGAGAAGTAAAGGGAGACTCCCAAGGAGGCTCTGCACTGTCAGAACAAAGCTTAAAATGGGTTTTGATCCCGCAACCATAAGATCATGACCTAAACCAAATCAAGAGTCATATGCTTAACCGACTGAGTCATCCAGATTCCCTTACTAAGGAGATTCTCCTTAAGTGCGGTATTTTCAAAATGTTATTGGCAGACTTACTACTGAAGTCCTGAGGCAAACAGTAGGAACTATTTTCCTTTAATGCCCTTTGATATTCTTAACTGCTTTTATCTCTTTCTTCTGCCTCACCACAGTTATGAAGTTCCTTTCTTAGAAATAACGGTTCTGACGGATAAAAATAGGTTTCTCTAGCTGTAACCTACACAACTGAGGTATCCAGGCATTCACTTACCACTTTCAACCTTCTCCGTGAGAGAAGTCATCACTATTGGTGCTGGAAAACAGTCCTGTGCATTTTTTGACCTGGGAAAGTGGGTAGCTCTGGCACATTTTTTCCCCTCTCTTTTCCATCCAAACTCACCTCTGTGGGGCAGGTTTGCCAAGAGAAGAACAGGTGAAGTACTATGGGCCTTCAGAGAAGGAAACAGTAGCATGGTGACAAGTGTGTGTGTGTGTGTGTGTGTGTGTGTGTGTGTGTGTAGTTACTAAGATCTTGTCCACAGCCCTTACTAAGGTCTTATTTTTGGATGCAATGGTGGACAGGAGTTCTTTATGATCCCTTGGAATAGGGTGCTGAGGTACGCTTGTTTACATATGGATGTCTAATTAGTTGTTTAAAAAAAAGTAGATAGAAAAGTATTATGACTTAGGATACCATGATGCTGCCATCACTCTTAAGATTCATTTTTATTTCCCTTTTGATTTTTTTTATTTATTCAGTAAACTGTGGTTTTATTTACACATATTTGTGAAATTTTCCATTTTACTCCTGTTACTATTTTCTAGTTTCATACCACTGTGCTCAGAAAATATACATGATATGATTTTGAAAGTCTTAAAATTAAATCTTGTTATGCGGTTTAACATATAATCTATCCTGGACAATGTTTTATGTACACTTCAGAAGAAAATGTATTCTGTTGCTATTAGATGAAGTGTTTTGCATATGTCTGTTTAGTTCCATTTGATCTATAATGCTATTTGGACTGTTGTTCCATCATTATATTTTTGTCTAGATAATGTATTTATTATTGAAAGTAGGCTATTGATGTCACTTACAATTATTTTATTGCTATATGTTTCTCACTTCAGATCTGTTAGTATTTTTTCATGTATTCAGGCACACCAATGTTCAGTGTATAGATTACTTATTATTGTTAAATCTTCTTGATGAATTAACACATTTATTATTGTATAGTGACAATCTGTCAAATGATTGTCAAGTGATTATATAGTGACAGTCTATCAAAATGATAGATTTGGGCTGTAATATTTTATCTGATTTAAATTTAATCGCCTCTGTTCTATTTTGACTACTATTTGCCTATAATACCTTATTCTGTCCTTTAACTTTCTACTCCTGTGTACCTTTAATGCTACATTGAATCTCTTGTATGCAGAATTTGTGTATGTGTTTTGTTTTGTTTTGTTTTTCCATTCAGCTACTCTGGGTCTTTAAATTACATTTAAAGTAATTAATGATATTTAAGTAATTATTATTATCTTTTTGTCAATTTTTTGACTGTTTTTTAGTTTCATTTTTCCTTTATTTCTCTCACTGTTTTATTTTGTGATTTTTGTTTTTGGAGTGATATACCTTGCTTCCTTTCTCTTTGTCTAGCTAAGTTATTTATGATAAGGAAATTTTTGTTCCTTTCTTGCTATTTTCAATGAATTTTTGTCTTAATTGTGATAAGCACCAGATATTGTATGGAAATGAGTCACTATATTATACACCTGAAACTAATATTGTACTGTATGCTAACTGGAATTTTAATAAAAGCATAAAAAAAGAATGCTGACAACAGACCAAGTCAGTATTTATAACACAGTGTACATTCATCATTCAATACTTTCAGATTGATCACATGAATGAATCAACTTTATAATCTTATTTGGTATCTACAGATTTAGAGTTCACTATTTAGCAATAAGTGTGACCAAGTTATTATTAATCTTAAAAAATGAATTTTTGTCTTAAGTTTTCACAATTTTGTATATGATATTTGTTGGTTGGAAGCTATTTTAGTTTAATCTGTTTCAAATTTAATCAATCTGCTTGAATTTGTAATCTTATGTCATTTGCCAAGTTGGGAAATTTTTAGTCACTATTAATTTTGTTACTTTTTCATCTCTCTGTACTTCTCCTCACCACACTTTGATAAAATAAATATATATCCCATAGTTTATGAGGATACATTCATTTACTTTTAGTTCATTTTCTTTATTTTTTAATTGGGAAATTTCCATTGCAATTTTTTAAAGTACACTTTTTGTGTACCTTCTACTTTGCTGTTCAGTCCATCCATGAGATTTTATGTGGTTAGTGTATTTTTTGGCTATAAGATTTACATGTTGGGTTTTTTTTTCATATATTTTCTTGCTTATGCTAATAATTTCTATTTACTTGCTAAATTGTTGCTAATACATTTGTTTCAAGGGTGTTTATAATTTTTAGTGAAAATTTTATAATGGCTGTTAATAAATTTTAATTAAATAATTTTAGCATTTTAGAGGGGGGGTGCCAGCAAGATGGCAGAGGAGTACCCTAAACTCACCCTGTCTCATGTTTACAACTAGATATCGCTCACATCCAAATCAACAAACTGGAGAGTGATATGAAGACTGGCAGAACAGACCACAACTAAATATAGGGAAGAAGTTGTATGGAAAAGTTAGGAAGGACAGAAAAGGTGCTTGCTTGGAAGTGGCCCCCAGAAGGGATAGACGAAAGGGGAAAGTACCAGGGAGCCCACATACGGAAAATGAATTCTCATAATTCCTGGCCTTGAAAACCAGAAGGGCTGAGCTCCATGAGTTTGTATAACGGGTGGATCTTGCAGCCTGGAGCTTTAACAACCAACTCAGCCTTGGGAAAGCTGGCAGGGCAAGTGATAACAGGGTCCCTACCCTTAAAGAGTACGAGTAGATGCAACACAGAAGCCACACTTTGTACAATGGGAGGGGAAGATATTTATACTGAATTTGGGGCATGTTGGGGTAATTCTCTGAGAACAAAGGATCTGTTCCATTTTCTTCCCTTGTCCCCCAGCATAAACACAGAACCACTTTCAGAGGCAAGATTGCACTGACACTTGCTACATAGCTTTCTTGCAGTGTGCCCCACCCAGGAGTTCTCCTAAAGACCACCCACAACAAGACTACTGACCTCTGCCCAGGACTCAGCAAAAATTTTGTTATTGTTGCCCATGTCCAACCAAGCTGCTGCCTCTGTGGATTGCAACCCCATGACCATTGTGTTTCTGGGGATCCTGCTTAGGACTTCTGGGTTGGTGCCAATTTTGCTAATGCTGTGTGCACATCACTCACCTGCCATCTGTCCCACCAGCCATTCTCTTTGCCCAGCTGCTGCACACACAGACACAAGTCACCATGCCAAGCCACCAGGCACACAGATGCTCTGCTCAATAACCATATGCACAGACACCATGTGCCCCTGGCCACCATACTACTGGGAATCAACCTAGGACTAGTGGCTCTGCAAATCTTACTAATGGTGCATGTGTGCCCTGTCTAGCTGGCTAGTGCACAGAAGCCAACAACCCCTAGCCCTTGATTGTGATGCACACAGAGCCCCAGGCCACCACCATATTTCAGGAGAGCCAGCCCAGGACTAGCGGCTCAAGGCAAAGTTTGGTAATGCTGTGCATATACCCTGTTCAGCCTCTGCCCACAATGTTTCACACCCCCTACCACCACCACTACCCTTTTGTTTGGTGCCCCCCTTTGGCCACCCAGCTGTGGGGGATCCAGTTTAGGATTAACATCACAGTGCAAATTTTACTAACAGCATCTTCTGCAGTCATACTCCTTCAGAATTGCTCTGCCTGGATCTCATTAAGATTACAGAGAGCAAGCACAGACCACAGCAGGCAAAGACTCTGTTGCAGATGTCTGCACTGAATAAAAGATACAATAGCGAAAAATAAGAAACACACATAGGAGTCTCCCCTGAAGTGTCAGATTCTAATGAACACAGGACAATGCACTACAGAACACTACAGGACCTCCTCTTCATAAAAAATACTTTCAAAAGCAGATAATGCAGCTAATTTTCCTAGTACACAGAAATACACACACAGAGGTAGACAAAAGGAAGGGACAGAGAAATATGTCCCAAATAAAAGAACAGCACAAAATCACAGTAGGAGATCTGAAATGAAAAAAATAAATAAGTAATATAACTGATACAGAATTTAAAGTAACAATTATAAAACATATTCATATGACTTCAGAAAATGATGGAAATAGCAGTAAGAACCTTGACAAAGAGTTAAAAAAATAAAAATCTGAGATGAAGAGCTCAATAAATGATATTAAAAGTACAACAAGTTGAATAAATAGTAGGATATAGGAAGCAGAGGAATATATCAAGGGCCTGAAGAATAGAGTAATGGAAAACAAACTGAATAGGTGAGAGAAAGACAAATACTGCATAATGAGATTAACTTCAGAGAAATCAATGACTTGATCAAGCGTAATAATATTTTCATTATAAGGATTCAAGAAGGAAGAGAGAGACAAAATGTGTGTGTGTTGGGGGTGGGGGGCAAAAGGGGGAAGACAGAAAATGTATTTGAAGAAATAATGGCTGAAAACGTCCTGAATGTGGGGAAGGAAATAGATATCCAGATATAAGAGGTACAGAGATCCTCTAACAAATTCAATCCAATGAGGTCCACACCAAGACACATAGCAATTAAAATGGCAAAAAAAAGTAATAAAAAATGTTAAAGGTTGAAAGAGAAAATAAGAAAATTACATACAAAGGATACCTCATAAGGCTATCAGTTGATTTTTCAGCAGAAACTTTTCGGGTCATAAGGGAGTGGCATGGTGTATTCAAAGGTATAAAAGGGAAAAATCTCCATCCAAAAAGAATATACACAGAAAGGCTATATTTAATAATAGAAGGAAAGATAAAGAATTTATCTGAAAAACAATTTAAAACAATTCATGACCATTAAACTAACCCTATAAGAAATGTTAATGAGGAATCTGTGAGTGGAAAAAAATAACTAAGAATAAAAAAAATAGGAAAGACAAAATAAAAAGATATAAAAGATGACACGAAATATCTGAAACATGGAAGGGAGAAGAGTAAAGAATGAGCTCAAAAATAAGGGACCATCAGCTTCATATAGACTACTCTATGCAGAAGATGTTATATATAAACTGAATGGTAATTATAAACCAAAAAATAGTAATAGATATGGAAAACATAAAGAGCATGTAATCCAAGTATATCATGGAAGAAAATAGGCAAACCATGAAAGAGAGAAAAAGAAGAAAGGTTCAGAGAAAAACAAAATAAATAAAACCTTACAAAACATTGCAGTGAATACATATCTATCAATAATTGCTTTAAATTCAAATGAACAAAATAGTCAAAAGAAATAGGTAATAAAGTGGATAAAAATAGAATACTCATCTATACACTACCTATAAGAGATTCATTTAAGACCTAAAGACAACTACAGATTGAGAGTGAGGGGATAGAAAATATTTATCATATAAATGGATGTCAAAAGGAAGTTGAAGTAATAATATCTCTATCAGACAAAACAATGCACTTTAAAACAGAGTTCTCAGCAAGACAAAGGACACTATATAATAATAGGAAGGACAATTTGACAAGATTATATAACAACTGTAAATATATATACACCCACATGGGAACATCCAAATACATAAAACAGTTAATAGCAAACATAAAAGAACTAATTGATAGTAACACAATAATAGTTGAGGATTTTAACACTCCACTTACATTGATGGAGAGATCATCCAAACAGACAATAAAAGAAGGAAACAGTAGATTGAATGACACACTGGACCAAATGGATTGAACACAAATATTCATAACATTCCATGCTAAAATACTGGAATACACATTCCTTTCAAGTGCACATAGAACATTCTCCAAAATAGATCGCACATTAGGCCACTAAACAAGTCTCAACAAATTCAAAAACATTGAAGCAATTTCATGCATTTTTATGAACACAACAGTATGAAATCATAAATCAACCACCAGATAAATCTGTAAAGAACACAAAAACATGGAGGATAAATAACATGTATTACTAAAAAATGAATGGATAAGCCAAGAAATAATAATAATAATAATTGTAATAATCGAAAAGTACGTAGCAACAAACACAAATGAAAACATTATGGTCCAAAAGCTTTGGGATGCAGCAAAAGCCATTCTATGAAGGAAGTTTATAGCAAGGCAGGCCTATATCAAGAAGCAATAAAAAACTCAAGTAAGCAATCAAAACTTACATCTAAAGGAGGTATAAAAAGAACAATAAACAAAGTCCAAAATCAGTAGAAGGCAGAAATACTAAAGCTTAGAGGAGAAAAAGAAAATAACATAGAAACAAAAACAAAAACCATAAAACAAAAAATAAAACATATCAAGGAAACCCGGATCTTGTTCATTGAAAAGATGAACAAAATTGATAAATCTCTAGCCAGACTCATCAAAAGGATGTATGTATAGAGAGAAGACTGAAATTAAAGAAAAAAAATCACCAGTGAAAGCATAAATAACCAACACCACAAAAATACAATGAAATGTATGATAAGAGGTTATGAAAATGTCTAAGCCAAAAAATTAGAATAAATGCATAAACTCTAAGAAGGATGTAACCTATCACAACTAAAGTATAAATAAATAGAAAATTTGAACAAACGAATTACCAGCACTGAAATTGAATCAGTAATCAAAACATTCTCAACAAACAAAACCTACAACCAGATAGCTTCACAGGGAATTTTCACCAAACATTTAAGGAAGAATTAGTAGCTGTTCTACTTAAACTATTCTACAAAATATTAGAAAGAAATCTTAAAAATTCATTGTATGAGATATCACTCTGATACCAAAGCCAGATAAATATACCACAAAAAAGGAGAAATACAGTCATCAATAGAAGATCATTTATCAATAGACCTGATGAACACAGGTCCATAAAACATCAACATAACATTAGCAAGCCAAATTCAACAATACATTAAAAAAATCATTCACAGGACATGCTATGCTGGCAGCATGGAGACTGCTTAGGATTCTCTCTTTCCTCCTTTCCCTCTTCCTTTCCTCAACTCACTCTCTCTCTCTTTCAAAATACATAAATAAACTTAAGGAAACAAAGTCATTCACCACAAACAAGTGGGATTTATTCCTGAGTTACAAGTATGGTTCAATATTCACAAATCCATAAACATGATACATCACATCAATAAGAGGAAGGATGAAAATCATAAGACCATCTCAATAGATTTAGAAAAATGACTTGACTCGGGGCACCTGGGTGACTCAGTTGTGCATTAGACTCTCGTTCAGGTCATGATCTCACAGCTCATGAGTTTGAGCCCCGTGTCGGGCTCTGTGCTCAGAGCCTGGAGACTTCTTTGGATTCTGTGTCTCCCTCTCTCCCTGTCCCTCCCCCACTTGTGCTCTGTCTCTCTCTCAAAAATAAATAAATATTAAAAAGTTTAAGAAAAAAAGGAAAAAGCACTTGACAAAGTACAACACTCATTCATGGTAAAAGCCCTCACAAAATAGGTTCAGAAAGATCATTCATCAACATAATAAAAGTCCTATATGAAAAACCCACAGTGAGCATCATACTCACGAGGAAAAACTGAGAGCTTTAACCCTAAAGTTCTCATGACAAGGATATCCCCTCTCAGCACTTTTATTCAACATTGTACTGGAAGTGCTAGTCACACCAATAAAAAAAGAAGTGGCATCCCAATTGGTAAAAATCAAGTAAAACTTTCAAAAAATAAAGAAAAGGAAATAAAACTCACTTATTTGCATGCTACATGGTGCCGTGTGTGTGTGTGTGTGTGTGTGTGTCACCCTAAAGACTGTATCAAAAACTACTAGAACTGATAAATGAATTAAGTAATGTTGCAGGATACAAGATCAATGTTCAGAAATCTGTTGCATTCTATACTCTAATAATGAAGCTGCGGAAAGAAATTTAAAAAGAATTTCATTTATAATTATAAGATACCTATGAATAAACTTAAACAAAGAGGTGAAAAATTTGTACTCGAAAGCTACAAGACATTAGTGAAAGAAATAAAAGATGACACAAGGAAATGCTCATGGATTGGGAGAACAAATATGAAAATGTATATACTACCGAAAGCAATCTACACATTTTATTTAATCCCTATCAAAATACCAACAGAATTTTTCACAGAACTAGAACAGAGAATTCTAAAATTTATTTGGAACCACAATAGACCCTGAATAGTCAAAGGAACATTGAAGAAGAAGAGCAAAACTGGAGGTATCACAATTCTTGAATTCAATTTATATTATAGTTGTAGTAATCAAAACAGTAAGGTACTGACACAAAAATGGTCTCATAGATCAATGGAACAGGATAGGAAACCCGTAAATATAGCCACAACTTTATTTTAAAATAATCTGCAACAAATCAGGAAATAATTTTCAATGGTAAAAGGACAATCTGTTCAACAACTGGTATGGGGAAAACTGGTCAGCTACATATGAAACAATGTAAATGGACTACTTCTTACACCATATACAAAAGTAAACTCAAAATGGATTAATGACCTAAGTGTGAGACCTGAAACCATAAAAATCTTAGAAGAGAACACAGACAGTAATTTCTCACAGACATATTTCTAGATATGTCCCCTGAGACAAGAGAAATAAGAACAAAAATAAACTATGGACTATGAAAAATTAAAAAACAAAACAAAACAACAAACTTCAGAACAGCAAAGTAAAAATGAACAACAAAAAAAGCAACGTACTGAATGGAAGAAGACATGTGCAAATGACATACCTGATAAAAAGGTTGGAATCCAAAATATGTAAAGAACTGTTACAAATCAAAACCCCCCAAAACAATCCAATTAAAAATAGGCAGAAAAATGAACAGATAATTCTCCAAGGAAGACATCTAGGTGACCAACAGGCCCATGTAAAGATGCTCACAGTACTCATCAACAGGGAAATGCAAATCAAAACTACAATGTGATTTCACTTCAAACCTGTAATAATCTAATATTATTAGTTTCAGCAGTAGAATTCAGTGATTCATCACTGACATAAATCACATATTTAACATTTCATTTGCTGTTCTTTTGTGTATTTTTGTATTTTTTGTGAAGGTATTTAACTCATTGATTTTAAATAAAACTTAAATTATATACATATGCCCCTAGTCAAGTGCTTTTCCTAAATCTATTGAGATGGTCTCTCTCTCTCTCCCTCTCCCTCTCTCTCTCTGTCTCTCTCTCTCTCTATCTCTCTCTCTCTCTCTCTCTCTCTCTCTCTCTATATATATATGTATGTATATACATACACACATACACACACACACAAATTTGAACCAAAAATATATATTTGTAAATACAATATAGGGGTGTCTGGTGGCTCAGTAGGCTAGGTGTCTGACTTCATTTCAGCTCAGTTCATAATCTCATGGACTGTGTGCTCACGTTCTGCATCATGCTTTGTGCTGATACTGCGGAGCCTGCTTGGGATTCTCTCTCTCCCTCTCTCTCTGTCTTTCACCCACTTGCTCTCTCTCTCTCTCAAAGTAAGTTAAAAACATAAATATAATATATAATCATAATAAATATATATAACATATAATTTAATATACAAATATATTTATAATATATATTATATATACATACATATATACATATATATATATACACACACACACATGTTCACAACTGCTGTCAATACCTATCACCCATTTAACACTGCAAACCTTGCCTCCAGAAACTCTTAGCTTGTTCTGTATAGTTAAGAGTCTGTTTCATGATTTGCTTCTCTCCTAAATAAATAAATAAATAAATAAACAAACAATCAACAGATATGGACTTCTACTTCTGGCATCTAAAAACAAGTTAGAAAATTGTTCTTCCTTTTTAAATTTATTTATTTAAATTCAAGTTTCTTGACATACAGTGTAGTATTGGTTTCAGGATTAGAACCCAGTGATTCATCACTTACATATAAAACTTGGTGCTCATCCCCAAAAGCACCCTCCTTTATGCCCATCACCCATTTAGCCCATCCCCTCACATTCCCTCTAGCAATACCCAGTTTGTTCTCTGTATTTAAGTCTCTTATGGTATTCTTCCCCTTTGTTTTTATCTTATTTTTCCTTCACTTCCCTTATGTTTGTTGAGTTTCTTAAATTCCACATGGGAGTGAAATCATACGTTTGTCTTTCTCTGACTTATTTCACTTATAATAAATACTACAATCTAATTCTATCCACTTTGTTGAAGATGTCAGGATTTCATTCTTTTATCACCAAGTAATATTACATTGTATATGTATACCAACATTTTCTTCATCCATTTATCAGATGATGAACATTTGGACTCTTTCCATAATTTGACTATCGTTGATAGCACTGCTATAAACATTGGCATGCATGTGCCATTTCAAATCAGCACTTTTGTATCCTTTGGATAAATACCTAGTAGTGCAATTTCTGGGTGGTAGCATAGTTCTATATTTAAGTTTTTAAGGCACCTCCAGACTGTTTTACCAAGAAGTTGCACCAGTTTGCATCCCCACCAACAGTGCAAATTTTTCCCTTTTCTCCGCATCCTCAGCAACATCTGTGTGAAGTGGTATTTCAGTGTGGTGTTGATTTTTATTTCCCTGATGATGAGTCACGTTGAATGTTTTTTCATGTGTCTGTTAGCCATCTGGGTGTCTTCTTTAGAAAAGTGTCTATGTTTTTTTGCCCATTTCTTCAATGGATTATTTGGGTTCTTTTTTTGGGTGTTGAGTTTTATCAATTCTTTATAGATTTGGGATATTAACCCTTTATCCAATATGTCATATGCAAATATCTTCTCCCATTCTGTAAGTTGCCTTTAGTTTTGTTGATTGTTTCCCTTGCTGTGCGGAAGCTTTTTATCTTGATGAGGTCCCAATAGTTCATTTTGCTTTTAATTCCATTGCTTCCAGAGATGTGTCTAGTAAGAAGTTGCTGCAGCAGAGGTAAAAGAGGTTTCTGCCTGAGTTCTCCTGTAGGATTTTGATGGTTTCCTGTCTCACATTTAGATCTTCCATCCATTTGAATTTATTTTTGTGTATGGTGTAAGAAAATGGTCTAGTTTCATTTTTCTGCATGTCACTGTCCAGTTTCCCCAGCACCATTTGTTGAAGAAACTTTCTTTCTTCCGTTGGATATTCTTTCCCTTTTTATTCCAGATTAGCAAGTCATACATCTGTGGGTCCATTTCTGGGTTCTACATTCTGTTGCATTGATCTATGTGTCTGTATTTGTGCCAGTACCATACTGTCTTGATGATTGTATATTTGTAATACAGTGTGAAGTCCAGAATAAAGTTGCCTCTAACTTTGGTTTTCTTTTTCAACATTATTTGACTATGCGGGGTCTTTTATGGTTCCATACAAAATTTAGGATTGTTCGTTAGATCTCTGAAGAATGCTGGTGTTGGGAGGAGCCAAGATGGCAGAACAGCATGGAAGATTTTTATGTGTCTCACATCCATGAAATACAGCCAGACCAACACTAAACCATCCTGCACACCTAGAAAACTGATCTGAAGATTAACACAAAAATCTGCACAACCTGAACCACAGAACTCGGCAAGTACACAGCACAGAGAGGTGAACTGGGGGAGTGAGAAGCTGTGGAGGGCAGGGAGCTGATTTTGCATGCAGGGAGAGGATGGAGATGGGGAGAGAGTATGGTAAAAGCACTCCCCTCCCAAAAGCAGCTGGAGAGAAAGTGGAAAAGTGGAAACAGCTGCAGGGATTGAACTAAAAAGGGAGAAAGGAGAGGGTTTAAATTCCATTAAGTCTCTATAAACAGGAGGAGTACAGAGTCTAAAACTCCACAGCTCAATACCTGGTGGTGCTCTAGTGGGAAGGGTGAATCCCTGGGAGAAGAGCAGAGTCCAGAGGTCTTAGGGCCACACGGGGAGAGCTGGTTCCCCTGCTGGGAGGACACCTGGTAGAGGCTGTGTGGGTCCCACAAAGGCAAGGCCTAGTGGACCCAGGAGAACAACCACATTTGCTGGTGCTGGAACAAGGTCATTAAGGGTGAAGCCTGGTGCCAGATGTGTGCTGTTATTTTCCATAATCCTTGAAATGCTGCTGCTACACTATCTTGCAAAGTTTTTCTAGGGCGGGCTGGCACCTGAATGCAGTCTCTGGGCATTGGCAGCAGCACAGTCCAGCAAACAATCCTGGGTGTAGCCAGCACCCAGCCATTGCTTGGTGAGACTCTCCTGCAGAGGGGCAGAACAGGTCAAAGCTTCAGTCCCTCAGAAGTAAGAGGTAGGGAAAAACAGCCACATCTGAGACAAAACTGAGGATGGAGGTGCTGCCTGGACTGTGTAAAAGCAGGAAGTGGACAGAAGCCGAAGACAAAGGACGGGGGCTTGATTGCTGATCAGGGAGAAGAGAGTTCGGATACTAGAGACTGGGAAGATGGGGACGCCATTTTCAGCACTCCGGAATATTTCATCCTAAAGGAACGTAATATACATACTTCTCCAGTGCACATGGAACGTTCTCTAGAATAGACCACATAATAGGACACAAATCAGCCCTCAACAAGTACAAAAAGCCTGAGACAAAACATGCATATTTTAGGAGCACAACGCTATGAACTCAATATCAACCACAAGAAAAAAAAAAATAGACAGGTAACAAATACTTGGAGACTACAGAACATTCTACTATAGAATGAGTGGGCTAAACAATAAATTTAAGAGGAAATTAAAAACCTCATGGAAGCCAATAAAAATGATAACACCACAACCCCAAACCTCAGGGATGCAGCAAAGGTGGTGAAAGGAGGGAAGTATATAGCAATCCAGGCCTTCCTAAAGAAGGAAGAAAGATCTTAGATGCACAACCTAACCTTACGCCTTTAAGAGCTGGAAAAAGTACAGCAAATGAGACCCAAAACCAGCAGAAGAGAGGAAGTAATAAAAATTAGAGCAGAAATTAATGCTATCAAAAAAAAAAAAAAAAAAAACAACAGTAGAACAGATCTATGAAACCAGAAGGTGATTCTTTGAAAGAATTAACAAAATTGACAAACCACTAGCCAGTTTGATCAAAAAGAAAAAGGAAAGGACCCAAATAAATAAAATCAAGAATGAAAGAGGAAGTGATCACAACCAACACAGCAGAAATAAAAACAATACCAAGAGAGTATTATGAGCAATTATATGCCAATAAAATGGGAAATCTGGAAGAAATGGACAAATTCCTAGAAAAATACACACTACTAGGGGCCCCTGGGTGGCGCAGTCAGTTAAGTGTCCGACTTCAGCCAGGTCACGATCTCGCGGTCCGTGAGTTCGAGCCCTGCGTCGGGCTCTGAGCTGATGGCTCAGAGCCTGGAGCCTGCTTCCGATTCTGTGTCTCCCTCTCTCTCTGCCCCTCCCCCATTCATGCTCTGTCTCTCTCTGTCCCAAAAATAAATAAACGTTGAAAAAAAAAACTGAAACAGGAAGAAATAGAAAATTTGAACAGACCCATAACCAGTAAGGAAATTGAATTAGTAATCAAAAATCTGCCAAAAAACAAGAGTCCAAGACCAGATGAATTTATAGGGGAATTCTACTAAACATTTAAGGGAGAGTTAACACCTATTTTCTTGAATCTGTTCTACAAAATAGAAAAGGAAGGAAAACTTCCAAACTCCATGAAGCCAGCATTACCTTGATCTCCAAACCAGAAAGAGACCCCCTCAAAAGGAGAACTATAGACCAATTTCCGTGATGAACATGGATGCAGAAATCCTCAACAAGATATTAGCCAACAGGATACAACAATACATTAAAAAATTATTCACCACAACCAAGTGGGATTTATACCTGGGATGCAGGGCTGGTTCCATATCCACAAAACAGTTAACGTGTTTCATCACATCAATACAAAAAAGGACAAGAACCATATGATCCTCTCAATAGATGCAGAGAAAGCATTTGACAAAATACAGCATCCTTTCTTGATAAAAACCCTCAAGGGGCGCCTGGGTGGCTCAGTAGGTTAAGCGTCCGACTTCAGCTCAGGTCACAATCTCGCGGTCTGTGAGTTCGAGCCCCGCGTCAGGCTCTGTGCTGACAGCTCAGAGCCTGGAGCCTGTTTCAGATTCTGTGTCTCCCTCTCTCTGACCCTCCCCCGTTCATGCTCTGTCTCTCTCTGTCTCAAAAATAAACAAACGTTAAAAAAAAATTAAAAAAAAATAAGATAAAAACCCTCAAGAAAGTAGGGATAGAAGGAGCATACCTCGAGATCATAAAGCCATATATGAACGACCCAATGCTAATATCATCCTCAATGGGGAAAAACTGAGAGCTTTCCCCCTAAGGTGAGGAACAAGACAGGGATGTCCACTCTCGCCACTGTTATTCAACAGTGTGTTGGAAGTCGTAGCCTCTGCAATCAGACAACACAAAGAAATAAATGGAATCCAAATCAGCCAGGAGGTGGTCAAACTTTCACTCTTCGCACATGACATGATACTCTACATGGAAAACCCAAAAGATTCCACCAAAAACCTTCTAGAATTGATTCATGAATTCAGCAAAGTTGCAGGATATAAAATCAATGCACAGAAATCGGTTGCATTCCTATACACCAAAAATAAAATGACAGAAAGAGAAATCAAGGAATCGATCTCATTTACAGTTGCACAAAAAACCATAAAATACCTAGGAATAAATCTAACCAAAGAGGTGAAAAATCTATACGCTGAAAACTATAGAAAGCTTATGAAAGAAACTGAAGACAGAAACAAATGGAAAAAGATCCCATGCTCCTTGGTAGGAAGAACAAATATTGTTAAAATGTCGACACTACCAAAGCAATCTACATATTCAATGCAATCCTTATCAAAATAACACCAGCATTCTTCACACAGAGCTAGAAAAAATAATCCTAAAATTTGTATGGAACCAGAAAAGACCCCGAATAGCCAAAGAAATCTTGAAAAAGAAAACCAAAGCAGGAGGCATCACAATCCCAGACATCAAGCTGTACTACAAAGCTGTAATCATCAAGACAGTATGGTACCAGCAGAAGAACAGACACTCAGATCAATGGAATAGAATAGAGAACCCAGAAATGCACCCACAAACGTATGACCAACTAATCTTTGACAAAGCAGGAAAGAATATCCAATGAAATAAAGACAGTCTCTTCAGCTAGTGGTGCTGGGACAACAGGACAGTGACATGCAGATGAATGAACCTGGACCACTTTCTTATGCCAAACACAAAAATGAACTCAAAATGGATGAAAGACTAAATGTAAGACAGGAAGCCATCAAAATCATTGAGGAGAAGGCAAGCAAAAACCTCTTTGATCTTGTCCGCAACAACATCTCACTCAACATGTCTCTGGAGGCAAGGGAAACAAAAGCAAAATGAACTATTGAGATCTCATCAAAATAAAAAGCCTCTGCACAGTGAAGAATATCATCAGCAAAACTAAAAGGCAAATGATAGAGGGGGAGAAGATATTTGCAAATGACATATCAGATAAAGGTTAGGAACCAAAATCTATAAAGAACATATCAAACTCAACACCCAAAAAACAACTAATCCAGTGAAGAAATGGGCAAAAGACATGAATAGACACTTCTCCAAAGAAGACATCCAGGTGGCCTATCAACGCATGAAAAAATGCTCGATATCACTCATCATCAGGGGAATACAAATCAAGACCACAATGAGATACCACCTTACTCCTGTGAGAATGGCTAACATTAACAACTCAGGCAACAACAGATGTTGGCTTGGATGCGAAGAAAGAGGATCTGTTTTGCATTGCTGGTGGGAATGCAAAATGCTGCAGCCACTCTGGAAAACAGTATGGAGGTTCGTCAAAAAATTAGGAATAAAACTACCCCATGACCCAGCAATTGAACTACTAGGTATTTACTCAAATAACTCAAAAGTTCTAATCCAATGGGTACATGCACCCTGATGCTTATAACAGCATTACCTATAATACTCAAATTATGGAAATAGTTCAAGTGTCCATCAACTGCATAGTTAAACCAGAAGCAGTGTACATATTCAGTGGAATACTACTCAGGAATAAAATGAATGAAATCTTGCCATTTGCCATGAAATGTATGAAGCCAGAAGGATTTATGGTAAGTGAGATAGATCAAAGAAAGACAAATACCACATAATTTCACTAATGTGGAATTAAAGAAACAAAAGAAATGAGCAAGGGGAAAACAGAGAGACAAACCATAACACAGAACCTTAACTATAGAGATGAAACTGTTACCAGAGGTGATGTGTGTGGGGGATGGGTTAAATAGGTAATGGGGACTAAATATACACTTATGATGAGCACTGGGTGTTGTTTGGAAGTTTTAAATCACTATATTTTATACCAGAACCTAATTTTATACTTTATATTAACTAACTGGAATTTAAATTGTAAATTAAAAAAAATAATAGGAGAATTTAACATTTTACTTATATCAATGAATAGATCAAACAGAAAATTCACAAGAAAACAGTGGCTTTGAATGACATTTTGGAACAGATTAAACTAACAGATACATTCAGAATTTTTCATTTTCAAATAGCAGATTACACATTATTTTCAAGTGCACATAAAACATTCTCCAAAATAAAACATTTATTAAGCCACAGAACAAGATTAACAATCACAAGAATACTGAGGTCATACCATGCATCTCTTCTGACAACATCATTATGAAATTGGAAATTGGAAGAGCACAAAAAAATCTGAACAAGAAAAATCTGAAAGAACACAAAACTATGAAGGTTAAATAATATGTTACTAAACAATGAAATCAAAGATGAAATAAAAAAATACTTGAAGATAATGAAAATAAAAACACAACAGTCCAAAATATTTGGTATGTAACAAAACATTTCTAAGTAAGAAGTGATAGGCAAAAAAAGATTTCAAAAAGCAAAAAAATAAATAAATAAATAAATAAATAAATAAATAAATAAACTACCTAATGTTATGAAAAAAAGAACCTAGAAAAAGAAAAGCAAACAAAATCCAAAACCAGTAAAAGGAAGCAAATAATAAAGATTACAGCTGAAATGAACACATCAGAAAATGAAAACAAAAACAAAGAAAAAAAAACAATAGAACATATCAATTAAATGCAAAGCTCATTCTATGAATGACCTGCAGAACTGATAAACTCTTAGCCAAACTCATTAGAAACAAGAGAGACAAGACTCAAAAACAGATCAGAAATGAAAGAAGAGAAATGACAATGAATAGCACACAAATGCAAAGAATTATAAAAGGGTAGTTAGAAAAATTATATGCCAACAAAGTGGAAAATCCAGCAGAAATAGACAAATTCCTAGAAACACACAACCTTCCAAAATAAATAAGGAAGAAATAGAAAATTTGAACACCCTCATTTCCAGCAATGAATTGAATCAGTAAAGAAAATATTACCAAAAAACAGAAGATCAGGACCAGATGACATCAAAGGTGAATTCTACCAAACGTTTAAGAAGAATTAATATCCATTCATCAGTTGATGGACATTTAGGCTCTTTCCATAATTTGGCTATTGTTAAAAGTGCTGCTATAAACATTGGGGTACAAGTGCCTCTATGCGTCAGCACTCCTATATCCCTTGGGTAAATTCCTACCAGTGCTATTGCTGGGTCATAGGGTAGGTCTATTTTCAATTTTTTTTGAATATGAAATTTATTGTCAAATTGGTTTCCATACAACACCCAGTGCTCATCCCAAAAGGTGCCCTCCTCAATACCCATCACCCCCCTACCCCCTTCCCACCCCCCATCTACCCTCAGTTTGTTCTCAGTTTTTAAGAGTCTCTTATGCTTTAGCTCTCCCCCTCTCTAACCTCTTTTTTTTCCTTCCCCTCTCCCATGGTCTTCTGTTAAGTTTCTCAGGATCCACATAAGAGTGAAAACATACGGTATCTGTCTTTCTCTGTATGACTTATTTCACTTAGCATAACACTTTCCAGTTCCATCCACATTGCTACAAAGGCCATATTTCATTCTTTCTCATTGCCACACTGAGATATCACCTCACGCCAGTCAGAGTGGCTAAAATGAACAAATCAGGAGAGTAGATGCAGGAGAGGATGTGGAGAAATGGGAACCCTCCTGCACTGTTGGTGGGAATGCAAACTGCTGCAGCCGCTCTGGAACAGTGTGGACATTCCTCAAAAAATGAAAAATAGATCTACCCTATGAACCAGTAATAGCACTGTTAGGAATTTACCCAAGGGATACAGGAGTGCTGATGCATAGGGGCACTTGTACCCCAATGTTTATAGCAGCACTCTCAACAATAGCCAAATTATGGAAAGAGCCAAAATGTCCATCAACTGATGAATGGATAAAGAAATTGTGGTTTATATACACAACGGAATACTATGTGGCAATGAGAAAGAATGAAATATTTTTAATTTTTTGAGGAACCTCCACACTGTTTTCCAGAGTGGCTGCACCAGTTTGCATTCCCACCAACAGTGCAAGAGGGTTCCTGTTTCTCCACATCCTCTCCAGCGTTTATAATCTCTTAATTTGTTCATTTTAGCCACTCTGACTGGCGTGAGGTAATATCTCAGTGTGGATAAATAAATTATGGTTTATATACACAATGGAATACTACTTGGCAATGAGAAAGAATGAAAGATGGCCTTCTGTAGCAACGTGGATGGAACTGGAGAGTGTTATGTTAAGTGAAATAAGTCATACAGAGAAAGACAGATACCATATGTTTTTACTCTTATGTGGATCCTGAGAAACTTAACAAAAGACCATGGGGGAGGGGAAGAAAAAAAAAGTTAGAGAGGGAGGGAGGCAAACCATAAGAGACTCTTAAAAACTGAGAATAAACTGAGGGTTGATGGGGGGTGGGAGGGAGGGGAAAGTGGGTGATGGGTATTGAGGAGGGCACCTGTTGGGATGAGCACTGGGTATTGTATGGAAACCAATTTAACAATAAATTTCATATTAAAAAATAAGAAGAGTTAATCCTATTCTTCTCAAACTCTTCAAAAAAATAGAGTAAAGAGAGTTTCAAAATTCATTCTATGAGGCCAGCATTACCCAGATACCAACCAAAATGAAAGATTACAAAAATAAAGAGACATGGTGTTGAGTATCCTTTAAGAATACAGATGCAAAAATTCTCTAGAAACAGTCGTTCAATATTTGCAAATCAATCAATGTGACATGAATCAACAAAAGAAAGATTTTTTTTTAATTACCATTTCCATTGATGCAGAAAAAGTTTTCACCAAGTATAACCTCCACTCATATTTTTTTAAAAGTAATTTAGTGGGAACATACCTCAACAAAATAAAAGTCATATATCAAAATTGATAGCTAATTTAATACTTAATGACAAAGAACTGAGAGCTTTTCCCCTGAGATCTGGAACAAGGCAAAGTCACTCTCATCACTTTTATTCAGC
Source organism: Felis catus (assembly GCF_018350175.1). Taxonomy (NCBI): domain Eukaryota; kingdom Metazoa; phylum Chordata; class Mammalia; order Carnivora; family Felidae; genus Felis; species Felis catus. The sequence continues at coordinate 83,695,050 of NC_058368.1, forward strand.
AAAGTAGTGGAAATCCCAGCCACAGCAATCTGAAAACAAAAAGAAATAAAAGGCATCCAAATTGGTAAGGAAGAAGGGAAATTTTCACTATTTGTAGATGACATGATACCATATACAGACAACTCTAAAGACTCCACCAAAAACCTACTAGATTTGCTAAATAAACTCAGTAAGGTCACAGTATACAAAATCAGTATGCAGAAATCTGTTGCATTTCTACAAACTATTAATCAGGTAACAGAAAGAAATTAGGAAGACAATCTCATTTACAATGGCACCAAAAATAACAAAATACCTAAGAATAAACTTAACCAAAGAGGTTGACATATCATTTAGTCCATGAGCTTCAGAGGCTGCATCATTGAAAGAGAACTATATCAATATCTCACACAATACTCTTGAAATGAAGTGAGGGTAGATATATACAATATAAGAAAAATATTTTATAATGTGAAAAAGGCTACTTATAAACTGTCCTCTATTTCACAGATAAGAGTTTATAGCTGATGGTGAAGTTTTAGATTATATTAGTTAAGATTTCCAGTTTATTAATAACAAAAGATTTTAAAAAGACATGAGGAGAGACACAGAACAGTGCAACATAGATACCTATTACCTTTTGTGGTTGTTTTTCGGTCTCTTAATTGCATTCTTCTTCAAAGCTCCAGAAGGAATTTCTGCAATAGCAAAGTTCATCAACTCCCATGTGGGCATAATAAAACCAGGATAGACTCGCTTTCCTGTTTATCTTTATGCAGTTAACCATGGCCACACTCCATTACTCATATGGATAAGGGTTGCAGCATCATTTGATGCTGAGTTCAATCATATAAAAAGAACTGCAAAAGCAAAAAGGTAATTATTGTTTTTGACTTGTTCTCCTTCTGATGCATACTATTAATTCTTGAACATATTTTCTCAACTTTTCCCCATCATCTATTTTTATGTAGAAAAGCAAATGCATTTTTTAAATTCAAGTATAATTAATGTACAGTGTTATATTAGTTTCCATTGTACAATATATTGATTCAACAATTTATACATTTCTCAGTGCTCATCAGGATAAGTGTACTCTTAATTGCTCTTTTTTGATTGAATATTTAATATAACAATAATTTACTGCAACATGTTAAGAAATAGGCTTTTATTTCCATTATGTAGGGACAAAAGACTACACATTCCTTCTATAATATTGGATGATGATTTTGTTTTCTTGAAGCTGAAATTTTACAGAATAACTAAGACTGACTCTTCTTTGAGTGGGAATTATTTCTGGGAGTTAAAAACTGAAACAAATGTCTCAATAATATTTATTTTCTTAGATGAAACTAACAGTGAGGGGTTATTCCGAATTGTAGACTGTGGAAGGAAGATAGTATTTTAGAGAGCTAAGACAGCATTATAGGCTCTGAGCCCCAATATCTGAGTTGAGACACAAATCTTCCCTGAGATAAATTATGTTGTGCTAGGCAGATGCCCTAGGAATCTGAATTATTTAATTTGTAAAAGGAGAAAATAAGGTGAGGATGTACCTCAGTGACTCTTGGGGAAGATAAAACATCGTAAAGCAAGAGAACAATTTCTGGGATGCTGTCACCTCAAATAAAGATTTGATGCTATTCTGTTACCACTATTAATAATTCTCCCAAATTAAATAGTGCACTGTTCTGTTTATATTAAACTAAAGAAATTGGATTCAGAAACGTAGGAATAAACATGGAGGCCAATTACTTTACATGGTACAGATGGCATTCTATTGTCTGTCTGGTGTGCCAGGTGGACTCTTCAGAGTGACTTGATCACAGTCACTATCATTTACCAAATTGCAATAAAGATTTATTTCACTTTGACCACAAATATTGACTCAGAAATCAGGTATATTTTGGGTCACCTGAGTGGTTCAGTAAGTTAAGTTTCCAACTTCGGCTCAGGTCATGATTTCACTGTTTGTGAGTTTGAGCCCCACGTTGGGCTCTGTGCTGACCTCTCAAAGCCTGAAGCCTGCTTCAGATTTTGTGTCTCCTTCTCCCTCTGCCTGTCCCCCTCTCATGCTCTGTTTGTCTGTCTCTCTCTCAAAAATAAATAAATATTTTAAGATATTAAAAAAAAAGAAAGCAGGTATATTTTGCTCCTATTGGGCTGTTTTTAATTTTACAGTTTCATCTGCCATTAGGTGTGGTTTTGGCAGATTAGTCTTTGGAATCATAAGAGTATAGAATGCTTCGAAAGTTGGAGATTATTCCTGAAATATTCCTGTACCATAACCACTTCTCAACTTTTTCTGGAGAGAAGAAACAATATTCCTTTTTTTGTTGTTGGTGGTGAGTACTTTGAAAATTTAACATTTAACATATCAGAAATTGAAAAGCTGCAAATGTTTATATTCATAAGAGAATATGGAAAATAATTTGTTAGTGATTCTATTAAGAAAGGAAAGATAGGGGCACCTGGGTGGCGCAGTCAGTTGGGCGTCCGACTTCAGCCAGGTCACGATCTCGTGGTCTGTGAGTTCGAGCCCCGCGTCGGGCTCTGGGCTGATGGCTCAGAGCCTGGAGCCTGTTTCCGATTCTGTGTCTCCCTCTCTCTCTGCCCCTCCCCCGTTCATGCTCTGTCTCTCTCTGTCCCAAAAAAAATAAATAAAAACGTTGAAAAAAAATTTAAAAAAGAAAGGAAAGATATATTTTACTACTATTGTACTTTCTTATTTTGAGCTATTTTAAAATTCTACTTTAAATCACACACACACTCACACTAACACACACACACACACACACATACACACACACAATAGTTTTGCCTGAATAGATGGACTGTGACCTACTTCAGTGTAACCAATTTAAATTTTCTTTTTTTTGTCTTTAGCATTTAACAAAGATGTAGGGTTTGAGTAGCCAGATATAAGAGGGGAAAGGAATTAGAGTTAGAAACAACTCAGTGTTGTTAAGTTTTTCTCCATGCATCTCAGCTTCTATGAAAAAATATGTTGCTATAGACAATAAGGTAGATAATGCTTATGGAAACAACTAAAGCCTAGTCTTGTAAATGGAAATGATCTTCTACATGCCAGAGCTTTCCTCCTTAAATTTAAAATAAATAGTAGGAACTTTAAATAAATGAAGCTGGATGAGTATATACTAGGCAAAATTAAGGTAGGACTCCCCATAAAGATCTGTTGAACCAAAGTTAAAATAAGAAATACATATATGTAGTCTGGGACTATAGAAATTACCAAACCCCAATTCTTATGTGTATGAATAGATACTAAAATTAAGCAAACCAAAGAAATTCATCTTATATTATTAAACAAAAAAATGATAACAACCATCTCTTACAGAGAATCTACACAATAATTATTGAAGATCTTAACTCTTTAACAATATATGGACTCATTAATCTGTAACTAGTAATGTCTAAGCACTTTTACTATTTTAATCTGGAATATACTTAAGATTTAACCTTATTATCCTCTTTTATGTAAAGTGGACTAAAGAATGGTAGTTAGAAGATAATCTGGACCTACAGTTATAGTCCAGAGTCAAAGTGTTAGCTCCTAAATTGATGTCCCTATCATATCTTAGGGGTTGGCCATTGGTGAGGACTGTTCCTGTGGATGCATGGCTTACTCCACAGAACATCAGAGATCACATTCTGCCTGATTGTTCAGGCAAAGGGTATTCAAACTTTTGTTATGAGTATTCTCCAAATTACGTTTCAGTTATTTTCTAAATCTTGCTTATATGGAATGTATCTCTCAGAGTTTTTAAGATCCAGTTGGATACTTAAACCAGAGAAGTTGATTCCATTTTAACTTCTATAACAAAAAAAAAGTCTAGAAATAAGGGGTTTTATTCTTTAGGACAGTGATTCACTTTTTGTATTTTTGTAGGGAAGTGATTCTGCAAGTTCCCATGCTCATTGATAAACAACACTATGATCAGGAAATTTCAAAATACTGAGCTTAAGGAGGAAAAAAAACCACAAAAATGAAAGAAAAACACAATGTCATGGACTATATTTCTTATGTTTTGCCTTTATTCCTGTGACTTATTTATTCCATAACTAGAGGCCAGTATCTCCCATTCTTCTTCACCCATTTTGTCATTGGTACACCAGTTTCTTCTCTGGCAACCATCAGTTACTCCTCTGTATTTATAGGTCTGACTCTGCTTTTTTAAAGTTTTTTTATGTTTATTCATTTTTGAAAGACAAAGAGAGACGGAGCACAAGCAGGGGTGGGGTGGAGAGAGAGGGGTCACAGGATCTGAAGCAAGCTCCAGGCTCTGAGCTGTCAGCACAGAGCCCAAAGTGGGGCTCGAACTCATGAACCACGAGATCATGACCTGAGCAGAAGTCAGATGCTCAACCCACTGAGCTACCCAGGCGCCCCCACCCCTTTTTTGTTGTTTATTAATTTGTATTTTTCCATTCTACATATGGGATTGAAATCATGTGGTATTTGTCTTTCACAGCGAGATTTATTTCACTTAACATAGTACCATCTAGGCCCATCATGTTGTCAAAAAGGGCACAAACTTAAGGATTTTATAACTGCATAATATTCCATTGTGTGTGTGTGTTCTGTGCATATACACATACACACAATCACTCCTAAATTATGCACCCATATATTGACAGACACTCAAGTGCCCATGTCAAGATATGTAAATACATATCTTGGCTGTTGTAAATAATGCTGCCATAAGCATAAGGGTGTATATATAAATTTATAACGCAATATTACTCATGAAAAATAATAAAATCTTGCCATTTGCAGCGACATGTTTGGAGCTATAGAGTATTATGTTAAGCAAAAGATGTCAGTCAGAGAAAGACAAATACCATATGATTTCACCCATATGTGGATTTAAGAATGATAACAAATGAGCAAAGGGAAAACAAGAGAGAGAGGCAAACCAAGAAACAGGCTCTTACTACTGAGAACAAACTGATGGTTACCAGAGGGGAGGTTGGTGGGAGATGGGTTAAATAAGTGATGGGGATTAAGGAATGCACTTGTTATATGGAAGTATTTAATCACTATATTGTGCACCTGGGACTAATATTACACTATATGTTAACTAAGTGGAATTGAAAGAAAAACATGAAAAAATAAATGTCATAAAGATTTGAAAAAAATAATAAACCTAGAGGTGAATATATCTTTTTGATTTGTGTTTTTGTTATCTTTGGGGAACAAATATTTTTGATTCACATATGTGAATTCTTAGAATTCAATTAAATTTGTTCGATTACAGGTAATTTTTAATCCTAATATACACTAGCCCTTGGAAAGTCCCCTTATTACTATAGTGGATTGCCACCTGTAAACATAAACACACACACACACAAGCTCACTAAAAATTTATTTCAGGTGATCATATCCCATTAGTGATCTATTAACTACATAGTTTTCCTTGGTGATCTGGGTGATATCCAATGGAGAACAACACTTGGGTGAACAACCATACTGGACGATCAGATTTTGACCTAGTGGGACTCTTCAGTCAATCCAAGCACCCAGCTCTCCTTTGTGTGGTAATTTTAGTGGATTTCCTGATGGCTTTGTCTGGAAACATCATCCTGATCCTTCTGATATACTTTGATGCTCACCTTCATAATCCCATGTACTTTTTTATCACCCAGTTGTCTCTCATGGATGTGATGTACATTTCTGTCACTGTGCCCAAGATGCTCATGGACCAGGTCATGGGTGTGAATAAGATCTCAGCCCCCGAATGTGGGATGCAGATGTTTCTCTATTTGACACTAGGAGGTTCAGAATTTTTCCTTCTAGCAGCTATGGCCTATGACCGCTATGTGGCTATCTGCCATCCACTCCGTTATCCTATCCTCATGAACAATAGGGTGTGTCTCCTCCTGGTGTCTTCTTCCTGGTTTCTGGGATCTGTGGATGGATTTATGATAACCCCCATCACCATGACCTTACCCGTCTGCAGATCTCGGGAGATCTATCATTTCTTCTGTGAAGTTCCTGCTGTAATGAAACTTTCCTGCTCAGACACTTCCCTCTATGAGACATTCATGTACCTCTGTTGTGTCATCTCACTCCTCTTCCCTGTGACAGTCATTTCAAGCTCCTATTCTTTCATCCTCTTCACCATCCACAGGATGAAGTCAGCAGAGGGGCGGAAGAAGGCCTTTGCCACTTGTTCTTCCCACATGACCGTGGTCGTCCTCTTCTATGGGGCTGCTGTCTATACCTACATGCTCCCCAACACCTACCACACCCCTGAGAAGGACATGATTGTATCTGTCTTTTACACCATACTCACTCCTGTTCTAAACCCTTTAATTTATAGTCTTAGGAATAAGGATGTTACAAGGGCTCTAAAAAAAATGTTGAATGTTAAGTCTGTCTCTCAGGAAAGTATAAAATAGGAAATATTTGTACTAATGTTTTTTTTTTTTTTCTTCACTGTACAGATTAAAAGTAGGATCCAATGCCAATGTTTTTCCTTAGATTCTCATACCATGATGTGTCATTACCTGTTCATCCTTTCTGGAGGCAACATTTCCCTATAATGGAATGCTTCATTTTTACACTTCTGCAGTCAAATATTTGTACAATTGTATTGTATTCATGCTACATTTTTCTGTAGTTCATAGCTGCACTGTGATTCTGTGGGAAAATATGCATATTCTTTGGAAATATATAATTAAATATTTAGAAACAAAGATCATAATGTGTGCAACTGATAGAGAGGGAGAGAGATGGAGAGAGAGATGATAAAGCAAATGGGGTAAAAAGTTAATAAGTGAATCTAGGCAAAGGGTGTATTAATTGTTTATTGTACTATTATTAATATTTATACGAATTTACTATTACCATTATTCATACTAATTTTCTGTAAATTTGAAATTAGTTAAGAATAAAACGTAAAATATCACACTTTTGTCTATTTTAAAAAGTTGTCTTTACTGCATGTTGGTCGTGTAAATAACAAATCTTAGAAATCATGCTCATGTTATCATGGCTGATCTTTACTACAACAATTCAGTTGTTGGGATGAATTTAATTAGGGCAAATTTATTCTTTAGCTCCCAAACCTGAAGATATCTAGTGGTGAGTACCTCTCTAAAATCATTAGCACATTGTGGTAGGAGGTACTGTGGGAAAAATATTAACCCCAAGAAGGAGGACTTAGGGAAGCTTTCCAGCATAAGGTGGTTGGTACTGCCACTGAGATCTGGAGTATGTAACTTATCATACAAACAAGTAAAGTCCATCTAACATTCAATCCTTCACTTAGTCAAAAAACATGGTTTATTCTATATTAAAATGAAAATAATAACTAACAGCTAAGTGAATTTCACATGTACATAACAAATGTCTACTGTCTCAAGGGAATTTTATCCATAGGTGTAATTTTTGCAAATAGTTGTAATAAACTACACAAACTGGTTTGAGACACATGTGGAAAAGGTACAACTCATAAGGACACACCAGTTCTACCTATGACATATAAGTTCAACCAAACAAAGAGTCTGAAAAGAGACCCTAGACTCAGTGTTGAATGGTAACTAGATACTACCTTCATGAGTATAGGAGGCTGGGACACGGGATCTTCCTCAAAGACATGATGCCACATAAAAGGATCACTATCCCCAGTGAAGAAATGGGCAGAAAACATGAATAGACACTTCTCTAAAGAAGACATCCAGATGGCCAACAGGCACATGAAAAGATGTTCAGCGTCGCTCCTTATCAGGGAAATACAAATCAAAACCACACTCAGGTATCACCTCACGCCAGTCAGAGTGGCCAAAATGAACAAATCAGGAGACTATAGATGCTGGAGAGGATGTGGAGAAACGGGAACCCTCTTGCACTGTTGGTGGGAATGCAAATTGGTGCAGCTGCTCTGGAAAGCAGTGTGGAGGTTCCTCAGAAAATTAAAAATAGACCTACCCTATGACCCAGCAATAGCACTGCTAGGAATTTATCCAAGGGATACAGGAGTACTGATGCATAGGGCCACTTGTACCCTAATGTTCATAGCAGCACTCTCAACAATAGCCAAATTATGGAAAGAGCCTAAATGTCCATCAACTGATGAATGGATAAAGAAATTGTGGTTTATATACACAATGGAATATTACATGGCAATGAGAAAAAATGAAATATGGCCTTTTGTAGCAACGTGGATGGAACTGGAGAGTGTGATGCTAAGTGAAATAAGCCATACAGAGAAAGACAGATACCATATGGTTTCACTCTTATGTGGATCCTGAGAAACTTAACAGGAACCCATGGGGGAGGGGAAGGAAAAAAAAAAGAGGTTAGAGTGGGAGAGAGCCAAAGCATAAGAGACTGTTAAAAACTGAGAACAAACTGAGGGTTGATGGGGGGTGGGAGGGAGGAGAGGGTGGGTGATGGGTATTGAGGAGGGCACCTTTTGGGATGAGCACTGGGTGTTGTATGGAAACCAATTTGTCAATAAATTTCATTAAAAAAAAAAGGATCACTATGAACAAAGTTCAAGTGGTCGATCAAGAAGGAGAAGAATGCTCCAATGGCACCTCCTTTCTGGCTCACTTTATAGCCTCAATTCTTCTCCTTTTGCGACCCAGGTATTTACAAATGATAATAAAATGATGACACATGGATTTAAGAAGAGGGAAATTAGTGGGAATCAATTGGAGAAGAGCAACACTGGAGGTATGGAGACAAGTTGTGTGAGGACAATAAGATGGATAGTGTTGATGTAAGTGGAATGGACCATTACAATTGGAATTATGGGGTTTGGGGTGTAAGCAGGGTCTTGTAAAATCTGTTCCATAAAACCAGAAACTTGGTTGCATGTGTACCAGTTTCCAATTAGCTGTGACAACTTGTGAAATATCAAGTGGTTTCAAAAGTAGAGATTCCCTTGGGGTGCCTGGGTGGCTCAGTCGGTTAAGCGTCTGACTTCGGCCCAGGTCATGATCTCACCGTCTGTGAGTTCAAGCCCCGCGTCGGGCTCTGTGCTGACTGCTCAGAGCCTGGAGCCTGTTTCAGATTCTGTGTCTCCCTCTCTCTCTTACCCTCTGTGCTGACTGCTCAGAGCCTGGAGCCTGTTTCAGATTCTGTGTCTCCCTCTCTCTCTTACCCTCTCCTGTTCATGCTCTGTCTCTCTCTGTCTCAAAAATAAATAAACGTTAAAAAAAATTTTTAAAAAAAGTAGAGATTCCCTTTTTCTCTTGATACTCTCAGTTCCTTCATGACTGTAAAATAGGTATCTTGCAGTATTTGGGGAAATGAAGCTAGAAAATATTTTTGCAATATTTTTGTTGCAAATGAAATACATAAAATATGCACACCCTTTAATTCCAAAATAACTGAGTAGTATATATGCCCCTTCCTTCAATTTGAACTGTAACACACACATTTAAAATTTAAAACACTGTAAACATGAGAAAAAAAATTTAGTCAAACAAAACAAAATGTGTTATTGAATATTTTTTTTCAAAAATAGACTTTATCTCAAACAAAAAATAATGAGATTAAAATATTTTATAATGATGAATTCTTTCCTAAATAAAGTGCTCAAAATACAATTTTTCATAGTTTATACTAATGATTTACAAAAACTGTGGAGTTAGAAAATATACCTAATATTCAGAGTTACTAGACATAGAGGAAATTTGCTGCTTCAATTTTTTGGTATCTAAAATGTAAGCAACAAGTGGAAAGAGTTTCTTGAACTCATATGCACTTGCTTACAGCGCTACATAAGTAGCTGTGCACTGAAGTAGTTTAAAATGTGCAACATGATTCCACCAGCATCTTGCCAGACAAATAATTTTTAACCCATGAAAACAAGCCCTCAGTGTTCCTGCACTTTCCAAAAGACATGAAATACAATGATTTAAATTATTACCAAATTTAGTAGTAAACCATGGATCAGGTGGAGAAGCTTGCATTGTTTTTCACAAATATTCTGCTTTTTATTTTTTTATGGCATATTGCATTTATTTGTTTGTTGTTGATTTTACAATGTGTGCCAGCCACTGTTCCAATGATGTTACATATATTAACTTATTTAAACCTTTTAAACTTCTTGAAGCAGATATATTTTGTTGTGGTGGTAATGGTGGTTAAATTTGTTTAACTGTGATAAGAACATCTATCATGAGATAAACCTTTCAACAATATTTTTAAGTGTACACTATAGTATTATTGACTATAAGGAAGGTGTTTTTATTATCTCCCTTTTACAGAGAAGGAAACTAAGGCACCGACAGGTTAAATATTTTGTTTGAGGCCATTAGGTAGTAATGTCCAAATGAATATTTGCTAATAAGCATGAACTCAGAGATAGTTGAGTAACTGGGCATTTCCACGGTGAAAAATGGTGTATTTCAGTTATAGTGACTTCCATCATCTTTGCTCTAGACTGAAAACTTGGTGGTATTAAGTTCTAGAGAAAATCATTTTCTTAGAATTCAATTTATTCATGGATACTGTACATTTTCTGAGAGAATATAGAAGATGTCACCCATTGTTTTCAAATTATTTCTCAAATGTGAATAATTATACTTTAATTATGGTATGATTTTATAATGCCATAAACATAAATGCCACAAAGTTGCAATATAAAGTATAAAATAAGGCATTATTGTTATAAAATCATAACCACAGAAGTTTTTTTTTCCCATAGTTTTAGAAGGATTGGATATTCCCTCTATATAGATGTTAGCCTCCCAGGAAGTTCCGGTTGCTTGGTATAACAAGTTATTGCTAGATTATAGATTTCAAATTTGAGTTGTGAAAATATGTATACCACACATGCGCATATTAGAGATAATGATAAATATCAGTTAACATCTTAAGCAAAGCTCTGAATTGTCCAGCTAATAATTAATTTCACTGGTTAAACATTAAAGAACATCAACCCTAGGCTTTGAGCAGAAGATATCTGGTTAAAAGTGGTTCCCTAGATTGACTACAAGATGTAAAATTCAGGCTGACTTATAAAATGGTAACTAGTTTCATTTGTGAATGGTAAATAATACTCTATAAGCAAGACAGAATGTTACATGAGTAATTAACTTGCATGCATTTCTATGTATATATGTACATATTTATACAAGCATATGTATGTTGACCTTGTATGTGCATATTTGTCTAGCTTTTTCACTTATTGAGGTTTACTGTGTACCAGGCACTGGGCTAAATACTTTCTAGATTTTTTTTTTACTTTTTGTCAACTAATATTTTAAAAACTTATTTTAGTATATGTAACATACAATGTTACATTAGTTTTTCATGTACAACGTGGTGCTTTGACAAGTTTATACGTTATGCTATTGTCACTGCAACTGTAGCTGCCATTTGTCACCATACAACACTATTTAAATATAATTGACTATAGTCCTTATGCTGTGCATTTTATTCCTATGACTTATTCATTACATAACTGGAAGACAGTATCTCCTACTCTCTTTCACCCATTTTGTCTATTACTCCACCTGTTTCACCTCTGGCAACCATCAGTTTGTTCTTTGCATTCATAGGTCTGATTCTGCTTTTTGTTTATTCAAGTGTATTTTGAGATTCCAAATATGACTGAAATAATATGGTAGCTGTTTTAGTCAAATTTATTTCACTTAGGCTAATGTCTTTCTGACTCATCTAAGTAATTGCAAATGGCAAAATGTCCTTATGTTTTAAGGCTGAATGATATTCCATTATATACCACATTCCATATTTTGCCACATTTTTTATTCATTCATTGGTTGATGGACATTTAATTTGTTTCCTTATTTTATCTACTGTAAATGATGAAACAATAAACATGGAAGTGCAGATACCTTATTGAGATCCACATTTCAATTAATTTAGATATACACCCAGAAATGGGGTTGTTGACTCTTGGGTGGCTCAATTGGATAAGCATTGGACTTTGCCTCAGGTCATGATCTCACAGTTCATGGTTTCAAGCCCTACATTGGACTCTGTGCTCATGGCTCAGAGCCTGGAGCCTGCTTCAAATTCTGTCTCCCTCTCTCTCTGCCCACCCCCCAGTTGGGCTCTATATATCAAAAATAAATAAATAAACATTAAAAAAAGAAGTGGGGGTGCTGAATCCAATTGCAATTCTATTTTCTTTTTTTAAAAAAATGTTTTAATGTTTATTTATTTTTGAGAGAGAAAGAGAGAGAGAGAGACTGGGGGAGGGGCACAGAGAGAGAAAGACACAGAATCTGAAGCAGGCTCCGGGCTCTGAGCTGTCAGCACAGAGCCCAACGCTAGGTGCAAATTTGCAAACTGTGAAATCATGACCTGAGCTGAAGTCAGACACTTAACTGAGCCATTCAGGCACCCCTAATTGTAATTGTATTTTCAAATTTTTGAGAATCCTACATATGCTTTTCAAGGTGACTACACAAGTTTAAATTCCCATAGTATACAAGGGTTACCTTTTCTGCACATTCCGACCAGCACTTCTTCTTCTTTGTTGTTATTAATAATAAGCATTCTAACAAGTGGGAGGTGATATCTATTTCAGTTTTGATTTGCATTTCCCTGATGATTAGTGATGCTGATCACGATTTTATATATCTGTTGACCATGTGTCTCCTTTTGAGAAGTATCTACTTACTTCCTTTGCCTATTTTTAATTGAGTTGTTAGGGAACTTTTTTTTTTGTTACTGAGTTATATGGGTTCCTTATATATTTTGGATATTAACAATTTGTCTAAAATGAGGTCTGCAGATATTTTCTCCCATTCCCTTGTTGCATATTTATTTAATTGTTTCCTTTGCCATAAATAAGACTTTTAGGTTAATGTGACACTTAGCTACTGTAGCTTTTGTTACTTGGACTTTGGGTATTGTACCAAGAATTCTTTGTCCAGTACAGTGTCCAGAATTTATGGTTTTAGAGCTTATGTTTAAGTATATTTTTTAGATATAATTGACATAATGTTATATACCTTCTGGTGTGGAACATAATCCTCAGTATTTGTATATATTGCAAAATGATCACAATAAGATTAGTTAACAAGAATTGCCATACATTGTAACAATATTTTTCTATTGATGAGAACTTGTAAGATCTACTACCTGAAAGCAACTTTCAAGTATGCAATACTGTGTACTAATAATAGTCACCAACAGTACATTTCATCTGAATGCTTTATTTTATAACTAGAAGTTTGTGCCTTAAGACTATCTTCACCCATTTCACCTTCCCGACTTTCCACTTCTGGTAACAAACAAAATGGTCTATGTATCTATGGGATTGATTTTTTTAATTCCACATATAAATGAGATAATATGGCATTTTTCTCTTTTTATCTGACTTGATTTCACTTAGCATAAGATTCTCATGGCCTATCCATATTGTCAAAAATGAGTTTCTGTTTTCATGGCTGAATAACACTCCATTGTATGTATGTACGTTTATGTGTATGCATATGTTTGTGTATGTGTGTATTATAGTTTTAAAAATAATTCATTAATCTATGAACTCTTAGGTTGTTTCCTTTTTTTAAAGTTTATTTATTATGAAAGAGGGAGAGAGAGAGACAGGTTGAGAGAGAGAGAGAGTCAGAGAGAAATGGAGAGAGAGAGAATCCCAAGCAGGCTCTGCACTGTCAGTGAGGATCCTGATGCAGGACTCAAACTCATGAGCTATGGGATCCTTACCTGAGCATACATATGACATTTAACTGAATGAGCCATCCAGGTGCCCCAGATTGTTTTCGTATCTTGGCTATTGTAAATAATATTTCAATAAGTATGGAGGTGTGTGTGTGTATACATATATATATATACATATATATACATATATATATATACATATACATATACATATATATATATATACATATACATATACATATACATATATATATATACATATACATATACATATATATATATATACATATACATATACATATATATATACATATACATATATGTATATATACATATATATATATACATATGTATATATATACACATACATATGTGTGTATACATATATATATACACACATATATATATATACACATATATATATATATATATACACACACATACATATGTATATATATACACATACATATGTGTATATATATGTATATATATGTATATACACACATATATATATATATATGTACACATATATATATATATGTATATATATATGTATACATATATATATATATATCTTTTTACTATAGCCATCCTCACAAGTTTGAGGTAATACCTCAGGGACATATTGATTTGTATTTCCTTTATTATTAGTGATATTGAGCACTTTTTCATGTTACCTGTTGGCTATCTCTATATCTTCTTTGGAAAAATGTCTACTCAGATCTGTTCATTTATAAATCAGATTGTATGGTTGTTGTTGTTGTTGTTGTTGTTGTTGCTTACTTGTATGAGTTTGTTATATATTTTGGATATTAACTTCTTACCAGAAAAATAATTTGCAAACATTTTCTCCCATTCAGCAGTTGTCTTTTCATTTTGTTGATATTTTCCTTTGTTGTGAAGAAGCTTGTAAGTTTGATGTAGAGCCAATTATTTTTTTTTTCTTTTTTTACATTTGCTCTCAGTGTCAAATAAAAAAATCATCACCAAGACTGATGACAAGGAGATTACTGCTTATTTTTTTCTCATCTATGAATGGTAAGATTTCAGGTTTTACATTCAAATCTTTAATCTACCATGAGTTAAGTATTGTATATGGTGAAATATAGGAGTTATTTATTTTTTAATGTTATTTATTTTTGAGAGAGAGATAGAGAGAGAGAGAGAGAGAGCATGAGCAGGGGAGGGGCAGAGACAGCAGGAGACACAGAATCCAAAGCAAGCTCCAGGCTCTGAGCTGTCAGCACAGAGCCCAACGTGGGGCTCGAACCCACGAACCATGAGATCATGACCTGAGCCAAAGTCAGACATTCAACTGACTGAGCCACCCAGATGCCCCTGGGAGTTATTTATTTATTCGTTTTGCAGTTGACTGGCCAGATTCCCTAACATTATTAATTGTAACTGTCTTTTCCCCATTGTATATTCATGGATTCTTTGTCATAAATTAATTTACTGTATATACATGGATTTATTTCTGGGTTCTCTATTATATTCCATTGACTGGTGTGTCTGTTATCATGCTGATACCAAAATGTTTTGAGAACAGTGACTGTAATACAATTTGAAACCTGGGAACATGATATCTCGTTTTACTCTTCTTTCTCAAGATTGCTTATTCAGGACCTTTTGTTATTCCATAAAAATTTTAGGATTGTCCTCTTTCTGTGAAATTTATCATTGGAATTTTAGGAAGGATTTCTTTGAATGTATAGATTGCTTGAGTTAGTGTGGGGATTTTAATATTAATTATTCTAACCAATAGAAATGGCATATTTTTCCATTTGTTAGTGTGTTCTTCCATTTCCTTCATAAATGTCTTATAGTTTGCAGTTCACAGCTGTTAAAACTGTTTAAATGTTTTCTTGGTATTTTGTTCTTTTTGATGCAATTATAAATGGATTTTTTTCTTAATTTCTCTTTCTGTTACCCTGCTAGTGAATAAACAGCAATATTTATTTGAGTATTTACTTTATATCCTGCAACTTTATGAATTCATTTATTAGTTCTAGTAGATATTTGGTACATTCTTTTTTTTTTAATTTTTTAAATGTGTTTTTATTTATTTTTGAGACAGAAAGAGAGACAGAGCATGAGCAGGGAAGGGGCAGAGAGAGAGGGAGACACAGAATCTGAAGCAGGCTCCAGGCTCTGAGCTGTCAGCACAGAGCCCAACCAGGGGTTCGAACTCACAGACTGTGAGATCATGACCTGAGCTGAATTCGGACGCTTAACTGACTGAGCCACCCAGGCGCCCCTGGTGCAGTCTTTAGGGTTTTTTAAATGTAATATCATGCTGTCGGCTAATATTCATTGCTTTGCTTCTTCCTTACAAATTTGGAAAACTTATTTATTCTTCTTGCCTAGTTGCTATGGCTCAGACTTCTAATACTACATTTAATAAAAGTCATGACAGAGAACACCCTTATCTTGTTCCTGATTTTAGGGGAAAGCTCTTATCACCTCTTAATATAATGTGAGCTGTGATCTTGACATATGTGGCTTTTATTATGTTGAGACATATTTCCTCTATACCCATTTTGTTGAGAATTTTAGTCATAAATGGATGTTGAATTTTGTTAAATGATTTTTCTGCGACTATTGAGATGATAATGTTTTTTATATTTCATTTTTCTAATGTGACTTATCACATTGATTTGCAGATTCAACCATATCTTATCCCTGTAATAAATCCCACCCACTCATGGTGTATGATTTTTCTAATGTATCTTGATTCCTCTACTGTATCTTCTATGGTATTACTGAAATTGGTTTGCTCCTATCATGTTTCAGAGTTTTGAACCTATGTTTACCAGAGATAATGACCTATAATTTTATTTTCTTGTGGTATCCTTGCCTGGTTTTGGTATCAAGATAATACTGTCCTCCTGAAGTGAATTTGGAAGTGATTCCTCCTCTTTTATATTTTGGAGGCTTCTAGAAGGATTGGCATTAATTCTTCTTTAAGTGGTAAAATTCACCAGGAAAGCCTTTTCATCCGGACTTTTATGTGTTGAGAAGTTTTGGTTACTGATTCAATGTCTTTATTAGTAATCATTCTTTTCAAATTTTCTATTTCATTTTTAAAAAATTTTAAATTTATTTGTTGGCACTGTGTAGTTTATTTTTTGTAGTTTCTAATTTTTATTTAAATTCCAGTTAGTTAACATACACTGTAATATTAGCTTCTGTTGCACAATATAATAATCCAACACTCCCATACAACACCTGGTGCTCATCACAACAAGTGCACTCCTTCATCCCAATTGCCTATTTAATCCATCCCTCTTCCCACCTCCTTATGGTAATCTGCGAATCACCAGTTTGTTCTCTATAGTTATGATCTGTGTATTGGTTTACCTCTCTCTCTCTCTTTTTTCCTTTTGCTCATTTGTTTTCTTTCTTAATTTTCACATATCAGTGAAATAATATTGTATTTGTCTTTTTATGACTGACTTATTTTGCTTAGAATAATACATAACTTTCTAGTTCCATCCCTGTTATAACAAATGACAACATTTCATTTTTTTTCATTTCTGAGTAATAATCCACTACTTATCCATTTTCTTATCCATTTTTCTGTCAGCGGACAATTGGGCTGCTTTCATATCTTAGCAATTATAAATAAGGATGCTATAAATATCAGGGAAAATGTATCCCTTTGAATTAATTTTTTTGAATATTTGGGTAAATACCCAATAATGTGTACTGGATCTTGTGGTAGTTCTATTTTTAACTTTTTGAGTAACTTCCATAATGTCTTCCATAGTTGCTGCACCAGTTTGCATTCCCTCAACAGGGCACAAGTGTTCCTTTTTTTCCAAATTCTTGCCAGCACCTGTTGTTTCTTTTTTTATTTTTATTTTTTTTTTTATTTTAGCCACTCTGACAGGTATGAGATGATAGGTCATTGTAGTTTTGATTTGCATTTCACTAATCATAAGTGATGATAAACATTTTTCCATGTGTCTGTTGGCCTTCTGTATGTCTTCTCCTAGAAAATGTATATTCAGGTACTCTGCCCATTTTTTAAAGTTTTTTAATGTTTATTTTTTCTTGAGAGAGACAGACACACAGAGCATGAGCGGGGGAGGGTCAGAGCAAAAGAAAGACACAGAATCTGAAGCAGGCTCCAAGCTCTGAGCTGTCAGCACAGAACCCAACATGAGGCTCAAACCCACAAGCCATGAGATTATGATCTGAGCCAAAGTTGGACGTTTAACCAACTGAGCCACCCAGGAGCCCTTGGTACTCTGTCCATTTTTAAATTGAATCATCTTTTTTTTTTTTTTTTTTTTGGTGTTGAGTTCTATGAGTTATTTCTATAGTTTGGACATGAACCCCTTATCTCATATATCATTTAAACAGATCTTTTCCCATTGAGTTTGTTGTGTTTTTATTTTGTTGATTATTTCCTTACTGTTCAGAAACGTATTTTATTATAGTCCCAATAGTTTATTTTTGATCTTGTTTCCCTTGCTTCAGCAGACACATGTAAAAAAAAAAAATGTTACTTTGATTGATGCAAAGAACTTAATACCTGTATTCCCTTCTAGGATTGTTATGATTTCAGGTCTCTCATTGACATCTTTAATCCATTTTGTGTTTGTTTGCATTGTGTTAGAAAGTAGTTTAGTTTCATTCTTTTACATAGAATGTCTGGATTTACTTCTTGCCTCCTATGTCACAGATAAACTGACCATAGAACTACAAGTTCTATGTGCCTACACTTGTGCTAGCTCCATATTGTTTTGAATACTACTGCTTTGTAGTAAATCTTGAAATCTGGAATTGTGGTATCTCCAGCTTTATTCTTATCCAGTATTGCTTTGGCTCTTTGAGGCCTTCTGTGATTCCATACAAATTTTAGTATTATGTGTTCTAGTTTTGTAAAAGTGCTGTTGGTATTTTGATAGTAATTGTATTGAATCTGTAGATTTCTTTGGTTATTATGGATATTGGGACAACATTAATTCTTTCAATCCTTGAGCATGGAATATTTCTTTTTCATTAGTGTGTGTCACCTTCAATTTCTTTCATCATTTTTTTTATAGTTTTCAGAGAACAGATCTTTCACTTCTTTGGCTAAGTTTGTTCCTAGGTATTTTATTCTATTTGTGCAATTGTGAAATTTTTAAATTTCTCTTTCTGTTACTTTATTCCTATTGTATAGAAATGTTACCAATTTGGGGGTATTCATTTTATATACTACAACTTTACTGGATTAGATGATTACCTCTAGTGTTTTTGTTTTCGTTTTTGTGTGTGTGTGTGTGTGTGTGTGTGTGTGTGTAATATTTAGGATTTTCTACGTATAGTATCATTTTACCTGTGAATAGCAAAAGTTTAATTTCTTTACCAATGTTTCTACCTCTTATTTATTTTTCTCATCTGATTGCTGTGGCTAAGATTTCTAGTACTACATTGAATAAAAGTATCAAGAGTTGATATTCTTCTCCTGTTCTTGACCTTAGAGGAAAAGCTCTCAACTTTCACCATTAAATATGATGATACCTGTGTTTTTTTTTTCATGTATGGCCTTTATTATTGTGAGGTATGTTCTCACTAAACACATTTTATTGAGACTTTTTATCACAAATGGATGTATATTTGTAAAATATTTGTTTCTGGATCTATTTAATTATCATGTGGTTTTTAATCCTTCATTTTGTTTACATGGTGTATGATGTCGATTGATATTTGAACATTGAACTGCCCTTGAATCCCAGGAATAAATCCTACCTTATCATGGTGAATGATCTTTCAAATGTATTATTGTATGTGATTTGTTAATATTTGTTGTGAAATTTTGCATCTGTGCTCATCAGGGTTATGGTCTGTGGTGTGTGTGTGTGTGTGTGTGTGTGTGTGTGTCAGTGTCTGTGTGTGTGGTGTCCTTGGTTTTATAGCAGGATAATGCTAACCTTCTAGAATGTATTTGGAAGCTTTCCTTTCTCATATTTTTTGGAATATTTTTTTACATTGTGCAAATAGTTTGCATTTATTTTCTTTTTCAACGTTTATTTATTTTTGGGACAGAGAGATACAGAGCATGAACAGGGGAGGGGCAGAGAGAGAGGGAGACACAGAATCGGAAACAGGCTCCAGGCTCTGAGCCATCAGCCCAGAGCCTGATGCGGGGCTCGAACTCACGGACCGCGAGATCGTGACCTGAGCTGAAGTTGGACGCTTAACCGACTGCGCCACCCAGGCGCCCCTGCATTTATTTTTTTTAATTTAATTTTTAAAAATTTTTTTAAAGACATCAAAATTAGCATACACTGTAACAATGATTTCAGGAGTAGACTCTTAGTGCCCCTTACCCATTTAGCTCATCCTTGCTCCCACAACCCCTCCTGTAAAACTCAGTTGTCTTCCAAATTTATGAGTCGCTTCTGTTTTACCCACCTCCTTGTTTTTATATTATTTTATTTCCCTTCCTTTATGTTCACCTGTTTTGTCCTTAAAGTCCTCATATGAGTGAAATCATATAATCTTTGTGATTCTCTGACAAATTTCACTCAGCATAATACCCTCCAGTTCCATCCATGTAGTTGCAAATGGCAAGATTCCATTCTTTTTGATTGCCAAGTAATACTCCTATATGGGAGTATTGCTATACTTTGGTTATAGTTGACACTGCTGCTATAAACATGGGGGTGCATGTGTCCCTTTGAAACAGCACACCTGTATCCCGTGGATAAATGCCTAGTAGTGCAATTGCTGGGTCATAGGGTAGTTCTATTTTTAGTTATCTGAGGAACCTCCATAGTGTTTTCCACAGTGGCTGCACCAGCTTGCATTGCCACCAACGATGCAAAACAGATCCTCTTTCTCCACATCCAAGCCAACATCTGTTGTTGCCTGAGTTGTTAATGTTAGCCATTCTGACAGGTGTAAGATGGTATCTTACTGTGGTCTTGATTTGTATTTCCGTGATAATGAGTGATGTTGAGCATTTTTTCATGTGTCAGTTGGTCATCTGGATGTCTTCCTTGGAGAGGTGTCTATTCATGTCTTTTGCCCATTTCTTCACTGGATTAGTTGTTTTTTGGGTGTTGAGTTTGATAAGTGCTTTATAGATTTTGGATACTAAGCCTTTATCTGATATGTCATTTGCAGATATCTTCTTCCATTCTGTCGGTTGCCTTTTAGTTTTGCTGATTGCTTCCTTTGCTGTGCAGAAGCTTTTTATTTTGATGAGGTCCCAGAAGTTCATTTTTGCTTTTGTTTCCCTTGCCTCTGGAGACGTGTTGAGGAAGCAGTTGCTGTGGCCAAGATCAAACAGCCATTTGCCTGCTTTCTCCTTGAGTATTTGATGGCTTCCGGTCTTTCATCCATTTTATTTTTGTGTAGGGTGTAAGAAAGTGGTCCAGGTTCATTATTCTGCCTGTCGCTGTCCAGTTTTCCCAGCACCACTTGCTGAACACTGTCTTTATGACATTGGATATTCTTTCCTGCTTTGCCAAAGATTAGTTGGCCACACATTTGTGGGTCCATTTCTGGGTTCTCTATTCTGTTCCATCGATCAGAGTGTCTGTTCTTGTGCTGGTACCATACTGTCTTGATGATTACAACTTTGTAGTACAGCTTGATGTCTGGGATTGTGATGCCTCCTGCTTTGGTTTTCTTTTTCAAGATCGCTTTGGCTATTCGGGGTCTTTTCTGGTTCCATACAAATTTTAGGATTATTTACTCTAGCCCTGTGAAGAATGCTGGTGTTATTTTGATAGGGATTACATTGAATACGTGGATGGCTTTGAGTAGTATTGACATTTTAACAAAATTTGTTCTTCCTATCCAGAAGCATGGAATCTTTTTCCATTTTTTTTTCTGTGTATTCTTCAGTTTCTTTCATAAGCTTTCTATAGTTTTCAGTGTATAGATTTTTCACCTCTTTGGTTAGATTCATTCCTAGGTAATTTATGGTTTTTTTGTGCAACTGTAAATGGGATCGATTCCTGGATTTCTCTTTCTGTCACTTCATTGTTGGTGTATAGGAATGCAACTGATTTCTGTGCATTGATCTTATATCCTGCAACTTTGCTGAATTCATGAATCAATTCTAGCAGTTTTTTTGGTGGAATCTTTTGGGTTTTCCATGTAGAGTATCATGCCATGTGCGAAGAGCAAAAGTTTGACCACCTCCTGGCAGATTTGGATTCCATTTATTTCTTTGTGTTGTCTGATTGCAGAGGCTACGACTTCCAACACACTGTTGAATAACAGTGGCGAGAGTGGATATCCCTGTCTTGTTCCTCACCTTAGGGGGAAAGCTCTCAGTTTTTCCACATTGAGGATGATATTAGCGTTGGGTCGTTCATATATGGCTTTTATGATCTCTAGGTATGCTCCTTCCTTCCCTACTTTCTTGAAGGTTTTTTTTTTATCAAGAAAGGATGCTGTATTTTGTCAAATGCTTTCTCTGCATCTATTGAGAGGATCATATGGTTCTTGTCCTTTCTTGTATTGATGTGATGAAACACGTTGTTTTGTGGATATTGAACCATCCCTGCATCCCAGGTATAAATCCCACTTGGTCATGGTGAATGATTTTCTTAATGTATTGTTGGATCTGGTTGGTTAATATCTTGTTGAGGATTTCTGCATCCATGTTCATCAGGGAAATTGGTCTATAGTTCTCCTTTTGAGTGGGGTCTCTGTCTGGTTTTGGAATCAAGGTAATGCTGGCTTCATAGAAAGGGTTTGGAAGTTTTCCTTCCTTTTCTTTTTTTTTTTTTTTTTTTTGGAACAGCTTCAAGAGAATAGGTGTTGCCTCTTCCTTACATGTTTGGTAGAATTCCCCTGGAAAGCCATCTGGCCCTGGACTCTTGTTTTTTGGAAGATTTTTGATTACTAATTCAATTTCCTTACTGGTTATGGGTCTCTTCAAATTTTCTGTTTCTTCCTGTTCCAGTTTTGGTAGTGTATATGTTTCTAGGAATTTGACCATTTCTTCCAGATTGCCCATTTTATTGGCATATAATTGCTCATAATACTCTCTTAGTATTGTTTTTATTTCTGCTGTGTGGTTGTGATCTCTCCTCTTTCATTCTTGATTTTATTTGGGTCCTTTCCTTTTTCTTTTTGATCAAACTGGCTAGTGGTTTATCAATTTTGTTAATTCTTTCAAAGAATCACCTTCTGGTTTCATGGGTCTGTTCTGCTTATTTATTTTTTATTTTTGGTTTCGATAGCATTAATTCCTGCTCTAATTTTTATTATTTCCTGTATTCTGCTGGTTTGGGGTTTTATTTGCTGTCCTTTTTCCAGCTCCTTAAGGCATAAGGCTAGGTTGTGTATCTGAGATCTTTCTTCCTTCTTTAGGAAGGCCTGGATTGCTATACACTTCCCTCTTTTGATCACCTTTGTTGTGTCCCAGAGGTTTGGGGTTATGGTGTCATCATTTTCATTGACTTGCATATACTTTTTAATTTCCTCTTTAACTTCTTGCTTAGCCCATTCATTTTTTTAGTAGGATGTTCTTCAGTCTCCAAGTATTTGCTACCTTTCCAAATTTTTTCTGGTGGTTGATTTTGCATGTCATAACGTTGTGGTCTCAAAATAGGCACAGTATGATCTCAATCTTTTTATACTTACTTAGGGCTGATTTGTGTCCCAGTATATGCTCTATTCTGGAGAACATTCCATGTGCACTGGAGATGAATGTATATTCTGCTGCTTTAGGATGAAATGTTCTGAATATATCTCTTAAGTCCATCTGGTCCAGTGTGTCTATTCAAAGCCATTGCTTCCTTGTTGATTTGTTGATTAGATGCTCTGTCCACTGTTGTGAGTGGGATGTTGAAGTCTCCTACTATCATGGTATTAGTATCGATGAGTTCCTTTATGTTTGTGATTACTTGATTTATATATTTGGGTGCTGCCACATTTGGCACACAAATGTTTACAATTATTAGGACTTCTTGATGGATAGACCCCTTGGATTATGATATAATGCCCATCTGCATCTCTTGATACAGTCTTTATTTTAAAGTCTAGATTGTCTGATATAAGTATGGCTTCTCCAGCTTTGTTCTGTTGACCATTAGCATGATAGATGTTCCTCCATCCCCTTATTTTCAAACTGAAGTTGTCTTTAGGTCTAAAGTGGGTCTCTTGTAAACAGCAGATAGATGGATCTTGTTTACTCATCCATTCTGTTGCCCTATGTCTTTTGATTGGAGCATTGAGCCCATGGACGTTTAGAGTGAGTACTGAAAGATATAAATGTATTGTCATTATGTTTCTTGTAGAGCTGGACTTTCTGGTAGTGTTCTCTGGTCCTTTCTAGTCTTTGTTGTTTTTGGTCTTTTTTTTCCCTTTTTTCATCTATTCTCCCCTCAGAGAGTCCCCCTTAAAATTTCTTGCAGGGCTGGTTTAGTGGTCACAAACTCCTTTAATTTTTGTTTGTCTGGGAAACTTTTTATCTCTGCTTCTATTTTGAATGACAGCTGTGCTCTATAAAGAATTCTTGGAGGCATATTATTCTGATTCAGCACACTGAATATATCCCGCCACTCCTTTCTGGTCTGCTGCAAACCTGATCTGTCTTCCCTTTTAAGTTAGGGACTGATTTTCCCTTGCTGCTTTCATGATTCTCTCCTTGCCTGAGTATTTTGTGAATTTGACTGTGATATGCCCTGTTGATGGTCAGTTTTTGTTGAATCGAATGGGGGTCCTCTGTGCTTCCTGGATTTTGCTGTCTGTGTCTTTCCCCAGGTTAGGAAATTTTTCTGCTATGATTTGCTCACATAACACTTCTACCCTTATTTCTCTCTCTTCCTCTTCTGGGACCCCTCTGATTCTGATGTTGTTCCTTTTAATGAGTCACTGATTTCTCTAATTCTTAAATCATGCTCTTTTGCCTTCATCTCCCTCTTTTTTTTTTCTGCTTCATTATTCTCTTTAAATTTGTCCTCTATATCACTGATTCTCTGTTCTGCCTCATCCATCCTTGCTGCTGCAGCATCCATCCATGATTGCAGCTCAGTTACAACATTTTTTTATTTCATTCTGACTAATTTTTACTTCTTTTATCTCTGCAGAAAGGGATTCTAATCTATTTTTGACTCCAGGTAGTATTCTTATCGTGATTCTAAATTCTGATTCAGACATCTTGCTTGTACCTGTGTTGGTTAAATCCCTGACTGTCGTTTCTTCATGATCTTTCTTTTGGGGTGAATTCCTTCGTTTTGTCATTTTGAATGGAGAAAAGGAATTAATGAGATAGAAAAATCAAAATTACAAAAATATTAAAATTGAAATTAAAAAATTACACACACACACACACACACACACACACAAATCGAAGAAATGATGCTCGATCCTTGGTGTGTTTTGGTCTGGGTGTTGAAAGTGGTTGGACAGATTAGAGAAAAAAAAGTGGGGGAAGGAAATCGTTTAAGAATTTGAAAAAATGAATACACTGAAAAATGAGATGATGGGAGTAAAATAGAATTTGAAAAAAATCACACAAGTAAGGGATATAGTAGAAAAAATTAAAGAAAAATATTTTAATTAAAATGAAAAATAAAAATGATTTTCATTTCTTTCCACATTCAAGAAAAAGAAAAGACATGAAAAATAGAAAAAGAAAAGAAAAAGGAAATCATTTGAAAATTTGAAAAAGTGAGTACTCTGTAGTAGACTAAAATAAAATGATGGATGTAAAATATAATTTGAAAAAATTTACATAGATATAAAAAATATTGTAAAAAATTAAAGAAAAATAGTTTTAATAGAGATTGAAAGTAAAAATGAATTTTTCTCTTTCTGCATTCAAGAAAAAGAAAAGAAATGAAACAAAGAAAAAGGAAAAAAGGAAATCATTAGAAAATTTGAAAAAGTGAACACACTGAAGTAGACAAAAATAAAATGATGGAAGTAAAATAGAATTTGATAAAATTTATGCAAAAGTAAAAAATATAGTAAAAAAATTAAAGGAAATATTTTTAATAAACATTTAAAATAAGCATGAATTTTTTCTATTACTGTATTCAGGAAAAAGAAAAGAAATGAAAAGACAAAAAAAAGAAAGAAAGAAAATTGAATAGATGGACCTGCTAACAGATTGAAATAGAACGGAAATTACTTCGTTTTTCCCCTAGAAGTCAGACTATGAGTGCTTTATAGTCCATAAACTAAGCGGGTGGTGAGACTTGTGTTCTTGAAGAGCAAGGTTGGCCCAGTTGGGCGGGGCTCAGTGTAAAAGCTCCATTCTCCACTACATGGCGCTGCTAGCCTACTGGGGTGGAGTGTTGTGGCACTCTTAGGTGCATATGCCCATGCTTGGGAGTGGTAAAAATGGCATCACCCAGCTACACAGTCTCTAGTATCGAAACTCTGTTCTCCCCGATCAGCAATTGTGCACCCATCCTCTGTCTTCAGCTTTCATCCACTCCCCGCTTTTTCACTGTCTGTGACCAAGCCCCAGGCAGTACCTCTCTCCCGAGTTTTGTCTCAGATGCGGCTGTTTTCCCTGGCCCTTTACTTCAGAAGGACTGTGGCTTTGACTCGTTCTGCTCCTCTGTGGGAGGGTCTCACTGAGCAATGTCGGAATGAGCAATGGGCCAAATGTTGGCTGCACCCAGAAACACTTTCTGGACCCTGCTGCTGCCGGTGCCCCGAGACTGCAGTCAGGTGCCAGCCTGCCCCAGAAAAAGTTCACGAGATAGTGTACCAGCAGCTTTTCAGGGATTAGGGAAAATCACAACACACATCAGGCACTAGGCTTCACCCTTAACGACCTTGTTCCAGCACCAAAGAATGTGGCTGTTTTCTGGGGTCTGCTGGGACCAGGTGGCTTCAACAGTCTCTACCAAATGTCCTTCCAGCAGTGGAACGGCTTTTCCCTGTGTGGCCTGAGAACCTCCCAGACCCCACTCTGTTCCTGGGGATTCGCCCTTACCACCAGAGCACCGCCAGGTATGGAGCTGCGGAGTTGCAGACTTTGTGCTTCCCTTGTTTGCAGTCTTAATGGAATTTAATCCCTCTCCTTTCTCCTTTCTCCTTTCTCCCTTTTTAGTTTAGTCCCTGCAGCTGTTTCCAATTTTCCACTTTCTCTCCAGCTGCTTTTGGGAAGGAGTGCTTTTCCCATATTCTTCCCCCACCCCCGTCTCTGTCCTCTCTCCACCCACAAAAGCACCTCAGACTTCTCAAAAAGAAAAGAGAGAGGACCCAAATAGATAAAATCACAAATGAAACTGTACATATCACAACCCACCCCTCAGAAATACAAACAATTTATCAGAGAATACTATGAAGAATTATATGCCAACAAACTGGACAACCTGGAAGAAATGGACAAATTCCTAGACACCCACACACTCCAAAACTCAAACTGTAAGAAAGAGAAAATTTTACCACACCCATGACTAGTGAAGAAATTGATTGTTATAAAAAATCTCCCAACAAATAAGATCTGGGACATATGGCTTTCCAGGGGAATTCTACCAGGCATTTAAAGCAGAGTTACAACCTATCCTTCTCAAGCTGTTCCAATAAAGAGAAATGGAAGGAAAGCTTCCAAAATCATTCTATGAAGCCAACATTAACTTGATTCCCAAACCAGAGACCCCCAAAAAAGGAGAATTACAGGCCAATATCCCTAATGAACATGGATGTAAAAATTCTCAACAAGATAGTAAGAAATTTAATTCAACAGCATATAAAAATAATGATTCACCATGATTAAGTGGGATTCATTCCTGAGCTGCAGGTCTGGCTCAATGTTTTCAAATCCATCAATGTGATACATCACATTAATAAAAGAAAGGATAAGAGCCTGTCAATAGATGCAGAAACAGTAGTTGACAAAATACAGCATCCTTTCTTAATAAAAACCCTCAAGAAATAGGGATAGAAGGAACATAACATCATAAAAGACATAAATGAAATGCCCACAGCTAATATCATCCTCAATAGAGAAAAACTGAGAGCTTTCCCCCTGAGATCAGAAACATGGCAGGGATGTCTATTCTCCCCACTGTTGTTTCATATAGTGTTGGTAGTCCTAGACTCAGAAAACAGAAAACAAAATGAAATAAAAGACATCCAAATTGGCAAAGAAGAAGTCAGGCTTTCACTTTTCAGATATGACATGATCCTCTCCATGGCAAACCTGAAAGACTCCACCACAGAGCTGATAGAACTGACACATGAATTCATCAGTCTCAGGATACAAAATCAAGGTATAGAAATTGGTTGCATATATTTACACCAATAATGATGCAACAGAAAGAGAAGTCAAGAAATTGACCCCATTTACAATTGCACCAAAACCATAAAATACCTAAGAATAAACCTAACCAAAGATGTAAAAGATCTGTATGCTGAAAACTATAGAAAGCCTATGAAGGAAGTTGAACAAGACACAAGGAAATGGAAAAACATTCCATGCTCATTGAGTGGAAGAATAAATATTGTTAAAATGTCAATACTACCCAAAGCAATCTACACATTCCATGCAATACCAATCAAAATTGCACTGGCATTCTTCTCAAAGCTGGAACAAACCATCCTAAAATTTGTGTGAAACCACAAAAGACCTTGAATAGTAAAACTAATATTGAAAACGAAAATCAAAGCAGGAGGCATCACAATCCCAGACTGTAGCCTCTACTGCAAAGCTGTAGTCATCAATACAGTATGGTATTGGCACAAAAACAGACACATAGGCCAATTGGATAGAATAGAAAACCCAGAATTTGACCCACAAATGTATGACCAATTAATCTTTGAAAAAACAAGAAAGAGTATCCAATGTAAAAAAGATAGTCTCTTTAGCAAATGGTGCTGGGATAACTGGACAGCAACATGTAGAAGAATGAAATAAGAACATTTTCTTACACCATAGACAAAAATAAATTTAAAATGGATGAAAGATCTAAATGTGATACAGGAAACCATCAAAACCCTAGAGGAGAAAACAGGCAACAACCTCTTTGACCTCAGCCACAGCAAATTCTTGCCCACCATGTCTCTAAAGGCAAGGGAATTAAAAACAAAAATGAACTAGTGGAACCTCATCAGGATAAAAAGCCTCTGCACTGCCAAGGAAACAATGAACAAAACTAAAGGCAACAGACAGAATGGGAAAGATATTTACAAATGACATATCGGATAAAGGGTTAGTGTCCAAAATCTATAACTAACTCACCAAACTCAACACCCCAAAACAAATAATCCAATGAAGAATGGGAAGAATACATGAATAGACACTTTTCCAAAGAAGACATCCAGATAGCCAACAGACACATGAAAAGATGCTCAAAGTCGCTCATCATCAGGGAAATACAAATCAACACCACACTGAGATACCACCTCACAATGGTCAGAGTGGCTAAAATTAACAACTCAGGAAACAATAGATGCTGGAGTGGATTTGGAGAAATGGAACCCTCTTGCTCTGTTGGTGGGAATGTAAATGGGTGCAGCCTCTCTGGAAAACAGTGTGAAGGTTCCTCAAAAAATTACAAATAGAACTACCCTATGACCCAGCAATAATAGTACAAGTAATTTATCCAAAGGATACAGGAGTGCTGAATCATAGAGGCACACGTACCCCAATGTTTATAGTAATGCTTTCAACAATAACCAATTATGGAAAAAGTGTAAATGTCCATCAACTGATGAATGGATAAAGAAGATGTGGTTTATATATACAATATAATTCTACTTGGCAATGAAAGAGAATGAAATCCTGTCACTTGCAGCAATGTGGATGGAACTGGAGGGTATTATGCTAAGTGAAATAAGTCAGTCAGAGAAAGAAACATGTCATATGTTTTTACTCATATGTGGAACTTGAGAAACTTAACAGAAGACCATGGGGGAAGGGAAGAGGAAAAAATAGTTACAGAGAAGGAGGGAAACAAACCATAAGAGACTATTGAATACAGAGAGCAAACTGAGGGTTGATGGTGGGGTGGATCAAGGGAGAAGGAAAATGGGTGATGGGCATTGAGGAGGGCACTTGTTGGGATGAGCACTGGGTGTTGTATATAAGCGATGAATCATGGCAATCTACCCCCAAAACCAAGAGTACACTGTATACACTGAATGTTAGCCAACTTGACAAATTGTATTTAAAAAAAATTGAGATGATTTTCTTTATCAGTCTGAAGTCACTTGCATATGCTATTACATAACTAAATATAGTTGAATGAGATTGAAAACTTGAAGCTATGTTCGCACAGTATAAAATAAATTATACATTGAGGTTTTGTACTTGAGAATATGTTAGAAGATATGGAAGTGTCTCAGGCATATAATCATGATTAACATTAAGTATATAAAATACAATAGGACATTTTATTAATTGTTCTATGAAAGTTTTATAGAATATATAAAAAATCTAACAGGATTTACATACATATCAAAACCAATATCCATATGAAATACCTTGTTAGCTAGGAATACAAACATATTTATTTAAAGTATACACACATCACATATGTAACGACACATCACATATGAAAAGAAATAGAAGTATAAGAGCATAATATAAAAGTTACAACATGGTATCTTCAAAAATTATGAAAATTTGTTTCTCTTGCAATAAAAATGTGGTAAAATTTGATATTTCTATGTAATAGAAATCAGTTTTTATACATGAGATTTCAAAGAATAAAGCATCTGCTTTGTGAGACTCCCCATATCATGTATAGGAAAGACTAATTTTTATTTGCTGAACATTATTGTGATTTATTTTCTTTATTTTTCATTGTTGGAATTGAATAACTTTTCTTGGCACATATGTAGAATAAGAGTCATTATCTTCAGCTCCTCTAGAAAAATTCCTGAATCAACCTCTTTGTAATTCCTGTATTAGTGATCAGAGTCAATGAACTTAAAAATTCAAAGCCTTTCCATTTCTTTTACCATTTGGGCTAGGTTTTGTGGTATGGATTCCCTCAATTTTTATTTTCTAAGATATTTTATATGTTTTTTCTTTGTCTTGAATTTTTCAATATTTCTGACAAAGGGTATCATTTTCTTGTGTTCTTATTATTTAAAAAAACACATTTCTGTCATTTAATGGTTTTTGGAGGAGTGGTACAACCATACATACATTACCCCATTTTCATTGTATACTTTCAAATTACAATATTGAATGACTATATAGATAGGCAAGACTGCCATTTTCTTGTAAGAATAACATGGAAAATTAATTAATTTTTCAATTCACTAATTAATTAATTAAATTGAAAGAGTGAGAGAGAGTTCACATCAGCAGGGGATGGTTAAGGAGAGAGGGAGAGAGAGAATCCCAAGCAGGCTCCACAAAGTCTGTGAAGCCCAACATGGGGCTTGATCTCATGAACTGTGAACTCATAACCCAAGCCCAAATCAATAGCTGGACACTTAACAGACTGAGCCACCACTCTTGGAAAATGATTTTAGAAAGCTAATTGATGGTATGTGTAAATTTAGTTATGTATCCCTGTTTTTGGTTTACCTATTGTATTTCTAAAAATGTTATTTTATAAATATATAATAGTAAACATAGTCTAAAATCATGCAAGTATGTGAGACACCTGGGAGGTCAGTCGGTTAAGACTCCAATTTTGGTTCAGGTTTGTGAGTTCCAGCCCCGTATAGCGCTCTGTGCTGATAGCTTGGAACCCAGAGTCTGGAGTCTGTGTCTCCAGATTCTGTGTCTCCCTCACTCTTTGTCCCTCCCCTGCTTGAGCTCTGTCACTCTCTCAAAAATAAATAAACATTAAAAAATATTTTAAAAACATAAATAAATAAACTTGTGCAAGTATGCTAAATGCAAGTATTAATTAAAGAAAAAATGTACACCTTCCTATTGTAAGGAAAATATTTAATAAATTGTGGATATTCAATTGTAAGGAAAATATTTAATAAATTGTAGATATTCAATAAGAATTAAAAAGCTCACAATACTATAAATAAAAACAATGGTATGGAATTGTACGTGTAATATGATAGCAAGAGCAATATATGCATATCATCATAGGAAAACTTGGCGTTAAATTAAAAAAAAATAGTAGCTAGATTTTTCCAAATGTGTTTCATTGAGTCCTTTTAGTAAACGTGCTTTCCATGTGCTTGTTGTTCCTCCTATACTATTTCCTGGTTTATTTTTGCAGGATTTGTCTTTTATATCTTGTATAGTATAGTATATTTATCCTCTTTATTTTAATATATCTATACTCTTCTTGTCAACTTTGTTAGCAATTTGTTGTGTATAGTGGTAATTTAATTTTTAATGGAAATTATTATCCAAATACCCTTAAGGATGTTTTAAACTTATCTTTGCCTTTTTGTTAGTATTTCTTTGGAAATTTTGTGTTTCTTTATTTAAATCAAGTTTTCTTTTAAATTTTTTTCTGTTTATTTTATTAAATATAATTTTTTCTGTGTCATGGATTCCAATTTCATTTAAATAGATTTAACATTATAACTCGTGTATTTCTTTCCTATATTATGTTTTTATGGGTATAAAGAAGTAACGCTTCTGTAAATGTGAGTTTCCCTGTATAAATTCTTCTCATCTTGCATACTATAAATGAAAGCTTGTGTTCCTTAACATGTCCCATTATGTTTCCAACTTGTCCTCCAATTAGTGAGTGTGTTATACGTATGTGAAAATTCTGGGAGGCAAATTAAACCAGTCTTTTATTCCTCTTCTTTCTCATAAATTAAAAATGCATTTATGCAGTTGCTATCAAGATGTTTAAGGGGTATAAACTGCACAAGGTATTTTTGGAGAGGTATTACTAATTTTTCAGAATATTTTCCTGATGTTTTTTCTTTCTTATTTTTTGTTCTCAAGGTATTCTTTGGCAGTAAATACAGGTTTAAAATTTCTCTTTAGCTCTTGTAGACTGAAAACAATATTCTGACACAAAGATGAATTTTAAATGAAACTCAATTTTATTTTTTTCTTATAAGTTTAAATATAAATTTTAAAAACAATTAATAAAAGGGGGTGCCTCTGTGACTCAGTTGGTTGAGGGTCTCACTCTTGTTTTCAGCTCAGGTCATGATCCCAGGGTCATGAGATCAAACCTTGTGTCAGGCTCCATGCTGAGTGTGTAGCCTGTTTAAGATTCTGTCCCTCCCTCTAACCCTCTCCCCTGCTCACTCTGTCTGTTTAAAAAAACAAAACAATAAATAATAAAATAAAATAAATAAAATAATAAAATAAAAGTAATAAGTTTAAATCACATGAAAGCCCACACAGATTCTGTATTAATTATACTTTTTTTATTTTTGCTGATGTTTTAGTGCTTATTTTTTCCTTGTGGGTGTCATAATAAAAAATGAAAGTAAAAGTAAGACTGTAGATTAAATCAATTTTTCTATGCCTGCACATTTCTGTTAAAATGCTTGTAATTTACAAATTGATGAATTTCACTCTCTTTGGACAGAAGTATAAAGAATGATACACACTTTCTTTCACTTTCTCTCAATTTCTAAATCCTTTAAAGAGAAGGGGAATAAATATAAATAATACATGAATTGATCAACTTAATATAAGCTTACTCATTTCATTAATAATAAAGTCATAATTTAATTACAAATTAGTCAATGTATTACAATTCTGAATTATTTTTATGTTTTCATAATATAAATAAGCCAATATAATGAAATTTGTCCATTCTCTGGATTAAACTAGTGGAGAAATGGTTGTATATTATATATTACTTTTAAGTTATTTATACATATAATATGTACATGTAACATATATATAAAGTGTTTATATGTACACAATATGTGTGAAAATGTAGAAATAAAGTGTTTTATATATTTTTTAAGTTAATTTATTTATTTATTTTGAGAGAAAGAGAGAGAGAACACAAGCAGAGGAGGGGCAGAGAGGGAGGGACAGAGAATTCCAAGCAGGCTCCACACTGTCACTGCAGAGCCTGATGCATGGCTTGATCTCACGAATCGAGAGATCATTACCTGAGCTGAAATCAAGAGTCAGACTCTTAACTGACTGAGACACCCAGGCACCCCAATTATATTTTATGTTTTATGGGAATATATGTTATGACACAATTAATTTTTCAGAAAGGGTGAGATTAATTATATTTCAAGAAAGCTGAGAAGTGCAGGTAACATTTCAGTTGAGTCTTTAGAAAGAAGTAGAGGTTTACCAGATAAACATGTACTCCAGAGTGAAATAATTTATGCATGAAAGTTGATGGTATGGCTAAAGAAGAGCAAAGATCTTTCTGTAGCTAGAGCATAGGATCTTGGATTTGTGCAAAGGTTTGGGAAGAATAAAACACTACTGTGACTGGACTTATATTAGCTTCTTATAGAATTTTGTTTCTTTTGCTATTTCTCATGGAATTGTTAAAAAAAAAGAAAAGAAAAGAAAAAAACAGCACTTAGAACAAATAATCCATGAGCTAAGTGTAGCAAATTTATGTTATACATACAAGTCATATATTTTCTGAGTAAGACCATTTCTCATTACCAGTGTTCTCCAGGCCCCTTTCACATCTTTGTTTCTCAGAGTATAGATAATGGGGTTTAAGACTGGGGTGACTATGGTGTAGAAAAGAGAGACAAATTTACCCTGTTTTTTTGACCTACTTTTGGCCGGCTGAAGGTACATAAAAATGATGGTGCCATAGAAAATGATGACCACAATCAGGTGGGATGAACAAGTCCCAAAAACCTTCCAGCGCCCTGCTGCTGATTTTATCCTCAGCACAGCTTTTGTTATGAAGCCATAGGAGACTAAGATGAGTGACACTGGGACAACTAGAAAAATCACACTAGCCACAAAGAGTTCTACTTCATTGAAAGTTGTGTCCACACAGGCCAGTTTGATGAGCACAGGAACCTCACAGAAAATGTGGTCCAGTTTGCGATGTCCACAAAGGGGTAGCTGAACAGTAAGGGAGCACTGGATTAAGGAGGTGATCAGTCCACTGAGCCATGCTATGCTGGCTAGGGATGCACAGAGCTGAGGATGCATAATGGTTGTATATTGCAGAGGCTGGCAGACAGCAGCATAACGATCATAAGCCATGACCGCCAGGAGAATACATTCAGAGGAACCCAACCCCATGGCCACATACAGCTGGGCCACGCATCCACCATAGCTCACACTTTTCTCTTTCTTATTCATGGTAACTAGCAACTGTGGGGCAACACTGGTGGTAAAGCAGATGTCCACACAAGACAGATTGCTGAGGAAAAAGTACATTGGCGTGTGGAGTTTGGGGACTAAACAAGATACTAAAATAATGGTAGTGTTCCCCAGAATGTTAAAGATGTACAAAAGCAAAATTATGATGAAAAGGATCCTTTCAAGCCAGGGTTCATCTGCAAATCCCAGGAGAAGAAAACCCTTTTCAGAGCTGTTGCTGCTTTCCTCCATCGTCCTGCAGATGTCAATTTATAGGATTAATATTCTGGAGAAAGAAGATAGTAAGATGAACATTGGTAAACTGTGGTGTTTCTTATATGATTGTCCTCCTTTTACAGCATTCAGCCATATTGTAAAAGCTGATAGCATTTTTCTCAATGTCTATTCTTCGACAGAAAAATGTCTCTTCCTTCTGTTTTCTTGAGCACATTTCACTCTTTCAAATGGAGCAACACCAATTCAAACACTATCACAATGCTCTCTCTTGTTTACATCCATAATCCAAGAGAATGGTATCTGCCCCTCACTCTTGTTCTCACCCAAAGGTCTTTGTAAACTTACGATGTTTATTTGTAAGACTCTATTCTATCAATTTTGGCTTGATCCTCCTAAAAGATTCTGCCATAATTTTTTTTTAATTAAACAATGGCAGATAGTATGAAGGAAGCATCAAGAAAATTAACATTTACCTGTCTTTGGAGAGAATATAGGTTAGTCGATGCTAGTGATGGCACATCTCAGACATAAAAAAGATTTTGAAATGGTATGTCAAAAAGGAACTGCTGAAAAAGATGGTCTTCAGAAGACATATGACAATCAAATTACCATCAACCTGATGGGGGATTCATTGTTTTAAACATTGGAATTATCTTCACACAGAATTTGAACTACTGACATTTTTAACTAAATGACCAGAGAACAGGCGCACGTGGGTGGGTCAGTCAGTTGAGTGTCCAATTCTTGATTTTGGCTCTGGAGATGATTCCAGGGTCATAGAATTGAGCCCTGCTTAAGATTTTGTCTCTCTGTTCTCTTCTTCCTATCTCCTGATCTCTCTCATTCTCTCTCTCTCTCATTCTCATTCTCCCTCTCTCTGTGTCTCTAAAATAAATTTTTTAAATGACCAGACAATAATCTTACATACAGACATTCTTCCATAGATTCTCTTTATTTCCCACCTCCTTCTCTTCTTATCTCCTTTCCAGGTTTTTTTTTTGTTTTTTTTTTTTTTAGTTTATTGATTATTGTTGCTTACTTTTCAAGTACTTAGGGATGAGTTAGAGAAGTAGTCTCCTCTGTAGGCACTTCCAATTAAACAAAAACTTCACATCTTTTCTTATAAAACAAATATTGAATAAGGGAAGATATCAGTGAAGTAAGAGGACCCTGGAGTTGTCCTGTCCCAGGAACACAACTAGATAACTTCCACAACTAAAGGGAGAGAAGAGGCCACATTGAAGAAGGTATGAAGTGTGGAGACATGGTTTAGGGGAGATATGTATCATGGGAGTTGAGGAGGGGAAGGATCCCCGATTGCTAAGGTGAGAGAGAGAGAGAGAGAGAGAGAGAGAGGAAAGCACAAGGACAACATTTTACCAAGGCCATTGGCTAGGAAAACAAGCGGGGATGATTTCCTGAATTTTTGCAACAAGTGGGGCTTAAAGCCTGGAGTTTTAAAAGTCCATGAACTTGTGTAGGATAGAACCAGGAGGGCACTGTGCTGCTCCTGAAAGAAGGGAAGCAAAACACCTGGGGGTAGATAACATGGAAACAGCAATCTAAAGAATGTCTAAGATAAATGGAGGGAGATTTCTTGCTTTTCTCAGAGACTGTTTCTGAAAGGCAACATTCAGGGGGACACCTCTCCAGGAACAATGGAGCTGGCTGGCACCATTTTCTTTCACTGCCCCTCAACATAAACACAGAACCATCTGGGGGAAGCAGTGGATGCACAACTTGCTTATTCCAAGACCAACACGCTTGTGTTCTGACAGGAGTGCTCTTCTCAGTCAAACTTCCCTCAGTCCCAGAACAGTGGACCCCTCCACTAGAAGACCATCACAAAAACCTGCCCATACCACATCTCCTGAACAGAGTTTTTCAGGATCTTGGTTCTAGTGGAAGTAGTGCCAGGTCTCATTTCACAAGACCAGAGTACACCTCGTTAAAACTCACCACTTTCAGGCTAGGGGCCAAACAATGACCACAACAAGCAAGGAGAGCCTTTGCAGATGACTGGCTTGAAGGATAAAGCAGCAAAACTACAAAAGAATAGTGCATGCAGCACACAGTGGAGACACTTCTTGAAACACCAAGCCCTGGACATTACATGAACTCCTCTTCATAAAGCAATTATTTCAGGAGCAAAAGACATACTGTCTTTTCCTTCTTTTCTTTTTTTTAAAATACATTTTTAAAGTTTATTTATATTTATTTTTTAGAAGGAGAGAAAATGCAAGCAGGGGAGAGGCAGAAAGAGAAGGAGAGGAAGAATCCCAAGCAGGGTTTGTTCTGTCAGTGTGGAGCCTGATGTGGGACTAAATCTCAGAAACCATGAGATCATGACCTGAGCCAAAACCAAGAGTTGACTGAGCCACCAGGTGCCCCCATAACTGGCTTTTCTAACACAAAGGAGGCGGAGATTTAAATAAAATGTCAAGATGGAAGAATTCATCCCAAATGAAAGAACAAGGTAAAGCCATGGCCAGAGATCTAACAGGTATAAGTAGCATGACTGCTGGAGAATTTAAGTCAACAATCATAAAGATACTCACTGCACTTGAGAAAAGAATAGAAGGCATCAGGGAGACCCTTACCACAAAGAGAAGAGAGTTAAAAAAATCAATCAGACATGAATAATGCAAAAAAAAAATGAATTTGGAAATATACTTGGTGCAATGAACACAGACTCGAAGAAGATTTAGTGATATAGAAGACAAAATGGAAAATAATTAAGTTGAACAAGAGAAAGAATTGTACAACACAAGAATAGACTTAGGGAAATCAGTTAGTCCATCAAAATAATGAAGTTGAAGAAAAGAGAGAAAGAAGAATTATGGATCACCAGAATCATTCAGAAAAGAAGGAGAGATGAAGAGCTTCCCAGACAAACAAAAACCAAATGTTGACTTTTAATTTTTGATATTTTAATGCTGTTTATAGCCAGCTACCATTTATCATTTTTGTTAAAAATGTTTACTTTGAACACATTACCTTTTAGTATATAATATTTGAAAAATAATATCATATATAAACTTTTAAAATAACATTTATTTGTAGTATCATCATTCAAATATGATCACTGTTAACTGCTGAGTGTACTAGGAGAAAAAAATTGGTAATGCTAAAAGACGTACTTTAATCCCCACATTTTTCATTTGTCATCAGTACTTTAATGAAAATTCCATATTTATTATTTGTAATTGGTATAAATATTAAATTGGTGGTTATCAAATTATATTATCATAATTTCTTAAAATAAATATCAATTTTTCTTTTTTACTTTTTTCAATGTTTCTATAGAAACATTACTATACTGTAGATACTACATACACCAAATCTTGTTTTTGGTTTAAATTTTCCTATGACAACAGATTAAAAATATATAATAAAGAAAAAAATTATCTTAATTTCAAAGACTGCATACACTTTCATGTGACTAATGTTAGTTAACAATTATTTTGTTACATGTAATTGAATTGGTTAGAGTTTATTAATATAGTTGATAATATTGCAAAAATACATGCATTTACTTACACTTAGTAGACTTATTTACTTTACAGATTTCCAAAATAGAATTAGTTACCAAAAATATATGAAAATTATATATTTCATATAATATATATATTTCATATTATATATATATTATATATAATTTCAATTAATATAGCTTGCCAATCTTATGTGTGTAGTACAATAAATGCTCCTCTGTGATATTTTTGAAAGTTACTCATGTCAATTTATAATGAACAAATTACATTTTATTATTTTTAACCCTTAATGTAATTTGTAAAAATAATTGTTTTAATATTTATTTTTGAGTTGAAGTTATTTGTTATTTGTAATTTATTAAATGTTGCTTTAACTCTTTGTATATTTTGTTCATTTTTAATTCATATATTTGAATATTAAAATTATTTATGCTGGAAAACAACTGACTTGTTTTCTCTTCCTTCTTCTGAGCTATTTTGTTTTATGGAAATATATTAGTTCAATATATAATCAAATACTTGACCAATATTCAGAAACTACTATCAAAGTGATGATGTTAAATGTCAAATGAAAATAAAATGAAAAATGTGTAAAATGAAATATATATAGTATTCTATATATATATAGTATATCTATAATTGTGTTATAATTACATTATAATCCAAATGAAAATATCTGAGAAAAATAGATGAAATGGAACACTTACACATACTTAGCCAAACCTGGTCAATGAATATCAGGGACAAAATACTTGATGCATGCCATCATTAATATCAAAACTTTAGGTTTCCATTAAAGGAGGAAGGCATGGAGCACAAAGTGAAACTTACCCTATCTTTGATGTTCTAAACAAAACAAAACAAAACAAGCTTGTTTTTGTATATACTTATTAATCAAAATAAAATGATAAAATGTTAAACCTATAAGGTACTCTTATTCAAATTATGATTGATTCCTTGTGACTTTACTGCTGAAATTATATATAATATATTATTATATTATATTTATATAATGAATTGTAATTATAATATTTATTATATTTATATATTCATAAACATATGACATATACAAATTATAAAGTATGTCATTCACTATATATACTATATAATTACAGAGAAAATATTTGTTTATTATAAAATTACATGGTATGTATATAAATTTATACTATTTTATATACTATATCATTTTATAATATAAATAAATAAATATAACCATAAGTAAAATTTATTATATTTTATATATTTATATAACATAAAATTAAAGCATGTATAATAAATATAAATATATAATGAACATGTTTATATAAAATATAAATATAAAATATAAGTAAATATATTTAATATATAAATACATATATTTGTACGATATATAATAAAATATGTATTATGTATATGATATTCATGAATACAACCTTATTACAACAATATAAAAATGTATCTGGGTTTAGAAGTTGTATAACATTAAACTTTCTTTCCTAAGGAAAAGCACAAATAGTACAAAATCATTTTGTGATCAAGGAACCATAAAAAAAAAATAGGTTTTTATTTGAGATATAATAATTTAGAGGAAAGAAGAAAAAAAAACTTCGATCCTACATGCATTTTGTTCATGCCTTATGATATTAGTTATTAGTTTGCTAATAACAAAATAGTGGAAAAGAGAATTCATAGACAAAATGGGAGATATAAATGTTAACTAATAGTGTACTGAGAAAAAAAATTCTTTAAATTATGTGTGTGTATATATATATATATATATATATACATATATATATATGAGCGTGTGTGTGTATATATATATATATATATATACATATATATATATATTAGTGTGTGTGGGTGTATGTGTATGTATATTTGTCAGTATATTATTGTCACCTTCACCACTTCTCTCTCCCAGTCACCATCATGTACCATCTGGAGCTCTGCAAGAGTTCCCCAACAGAAAATCTTTTGTGGCATTAACTTTAATCAGCTCCTTCTTCACAGAAGCAGAGTAAGTTTTCTAATATAAATAAGGAAATGATGGCTGCTGGTATACAGCTTTAGTTAATTTTCTGATTTTTTTCTTTCTACCTTTTTTCTTTAATTTTTTTAATGTTTCCTTTTGAGACAGAGCATGAATGGGGAGGGGCAGAGAGAGAGAGAGAGGGAGACATAGAATCCAAAGCAGACTCTAGGCTCTGAACTGTCAGCACAGAGCCCAAAGAGGGGCTTAAACTCACAAACCATGAGGTCATGACCACAGCCAAAGTCGTTTAACCAACTGAGCCACCCAAGAGTCCTTATTCTTTCTACTTTTTAAAAAATGATTATATTTGTGAGAGAGAGAGAGAGAGAAAACACAAGTGGGAGAGGGTCAGAGAAAGAGAGAAGGACACACAGATTTTGAAGCAGACTCCAGGTTCTGAGCTGTCAGCACAGAGTCTGATGTGGGGCTCCAGCTCATGATCTGTGAGATCATGACCTGAGCCAAAGTCAGGTCATGCTTAACTGACTTGGCCACCCAGGGACCCCTATTCTTTCTACTTTTAATTTTTAATTTTATACCAAACACCCAGGACAAGGAATAAGAAAATAAGGTTATAAATGGCACTTTCATTATAATTGGAAGACAAAGAAAACCAACCAACCAAATACAAATTACATCTAATAGAGGAAAAAAGCTACTGAAACACATCAGAATTTGTGCTGAAAACTGAAAATGAGAACAAAGGGTCCTGAGAAAAAGAAGAGCAACATTCAAGGTCACTGATAGAGGCAACAAATCAAAAATATCAGAAAATATCTTTCCTATTAAGAAGAGAGTTTTTCCCCCATTACTGTGAATAGCTGTTGACAAGTCTGATAGACAATAAGCAAAGAACAATTAGAGGATAA
Source organism: Felis catus (assembly GCF_018350175.1). Taxonomy (NCBI): domain Eukaryota; kingdom Metazoa; phylum Chordata; class Mammalia; order Carnivora; family Felidae; genus Felis; species Felis catus. Next base: position 83,736,391 of record NC_058368.1, read on the forward strand.
ATGGAGAGAAAGGTTTGGAAAGAACCTGGGGTGGAGGTGGTAGACCTAAGAGGACAGCATGGTCTAAACTGAGGGGAACATGCAGAAGAATGAAACCGGACCACTTTCTTATACGATACACACAAATAAGTTCAACATGGATGAAAGATCTAAATGTGAGGCAAGAAACTGTCAAAACTAGCCTAGAGGAGAACACAGGCAGAAACCTCCTTGACCTTGGCCAGAGCAACTTCTTACTACAAAAGTCTCTGGAGGCAAAGTAAACAAAAGCAAAAACTATTGAGACTTTATCAGAATAAAAAGTGTCTTCACAGTAAAGGAATAAAATCAACAAAACAAAAAACAACCTACGGAATGGGAGGAGATTTTTATATATATTATACCTGATAAAGGTTATTATCCAAAATCTATAAAGAAATTATAAAATAGCACCCAAAATAAAACAAATAATCAGTGAAGAAATGGGCAGAAGACATAAAATACATATTTTTCCAAAGAAGGATAGCTAACAGATACATGAAACGATGTTCGACATCACCCATTCTCAGGAAATCAAAACTACAGTATCACCTCACTCCTGTCAGAATGGCTAAAATTAACAATAAAGAAAAACACCAGATGTTGGTAAGGATGCAGAGAAAGGAGAACCCTCTTACATTGTTGGTGGGAATGCAAACTGGTGCATCCACTCTAGAGAACAGTATGGAGGTTCCTCAAAAAGTTAAAACTAGAATTAACTTACAACCCAGCTATTGCACTACCAGGTATTTACCAAAAGGGTACAAAAATACTGATTTGAAAGAACACTGGCAACCCAATGTTTATAACAGCCTCATCAACAAAAACCAAATTATGAAAAAAGACTGAATGTCTATCAACTGAAGAATGGATAAAGAAGGTGTGGTATATAGATGTGTGTTTGTGTGCATTGTGTGTGTGTGTGTGTGTGTGTGTGTGTGTGTGTGTGTGTATTTGGAATAGTACTCTGTCATAAAAAGAATGAAATCTTGCCATTTGCAATGGGGTGAATGGAGCTAGAGCATATTATGCTAAGCAAAATAAGGCAAAGAAAGACAAATACCACATGATTTCATTCATATGTGTAATTTAAAAACAAAACAGATGAGCATAGGGGCAAGGGAAGGAAAGAGAGAGAAGGAAGCAAATCATAAGAGTCTCTTAACTATAGAGTACAAATTGAGGGTTTCCTGAGGGGAGGTGGGTGGCGTGATGTGCTAAATGGGTGATGGGTATTAAGGAGGGAAATTATTGTAATGAGTACTGGGTGTATATATAAGTGAGAAATTACTAAATTCTACTCCTAAAACCAATATTACACATAAAGTATAATAACTAACTAGCTTTTAAATAAAACTTCAAACAAAAAAGTTAAAAATAAAATAAACTGAGGGGTTCACCATACCAGTCACAGATAGGGATAATAAGGTAATAAAAAAAGGAGTGCCTGGGTGGCTCAGTCAGTTATAAATGTCTGACTCTTGATTTAGCTCAGGTCATGATGTCACACTTCACAGGATTGAGCCCCATACTGACAGCACAGAACATGCTTGGGATTCTCTCTCCCCCTTTTTCTCTGTCCCTACCCTGTTCCCTTGCTCACTCTCTCTCTAAATGAATAAACTTAAAACATAAGGTAGTAGGGGTGCCTGGGTGGCTCAGTTGGTTAGGCAACCGACTTTGGCTAAGGTCATGATCTCACAGTTTGTGGATTCGAGCCCTGCATCAGGGTCTGTGCTGACAGCTCAGAGCCTGGAGCCTGCTTCAGATTCTGTGTCTCCCCCTCTCTCTACCTCTCCCCTGCTCACGTTCTGTGTCTCTCTGTCTCTCAATAATAAATAAACATTAAAAAAATAAGGTAGTAAAAAATGAAGCATAACTTTTGTTCAACATAATTCTGGAAATCTTAGTCACAGTAATCAACTAAGAAAAAGAAACTAGAGGTATCTACATCAGTAAAGAAATGTTAAACTGTTATTAATTGCAGATGATATATATTACAGATAGAAAAATCTACCAGTAATAACAAATGAATTCAGTAAAATTGCAAGATACAATATTAAAACCCAGAAAGTTATAATGGTTCTATACACTAATAATAAAGTAGCAGAAAGAGAAATTAAGAAAACAATCATTTACAACTACACCAAAAAAAAAAAAAAATAGAATACCGAATACCTAAAATAAACTTAACCAAGAGTGAGAGACCTGTACTCTGAAAACCATAAAACACTGATGAAATAAATTGAATATGACACAAATGAATGGAAAAGAAGTCCATGTTCATAGACTGGAAGAATTAATATTGTTTAAATATCCGTATCGCATAAAGCAATGTATAGGTTCAATGCACTTCCTATACCAACAGTTTTAACAAACTAGAACAAATAATACTAAAATTTGTATGAAAACAAAACACACCATGAATAGTCAAAACAATCTTGAAGAAAAACAAAGCTGGGATATCACAATTCCACAATTCGGGATATACCACAAAGATACAGTAATCAATATAATATGATGCTGTACAAAAATAGACCCATAGCTCAATGGAACAGAATAGACAGCCCAGAAATAAACCTACAATTGTATGGTTAATTATTTTATGGTCAAAGGAGGCAAGAATATAGAGTCAGGAAAAAACAGACTCTTCAATAATTGGTACTGGGAAAACTAGAAAACTACATGCAAAATAATGAAAGTGGATGACTTTCTAACAGGATACACAAAAAATAACCTCAAAATGGATTAAATATGTGATACCTGAATGGATTAAGTTTGAGACCCAAAATGATAAAAATCCTAAAAGAAACAACAGGCAGTAATTTCTCTGACATCGGCCATAACAACATTTTTCTCAATATGTCTTCTAAGGCCACCGAAACAAAAGCAAAAATAACCTATCAGAACTACATAAAAATAAAAAGCATTTGCACTGCAAAGGAAACCAACAAAACAAGAAGACAAGAAAACATTTTATGCAGCCATAAAATCATGCAATTGTGTCATTTGCAACAGCATTAATAGACCTGGAGGGTATTATGCTAAGTTAAATAAGTCAGAGTGGGAAAGACTAATAGATTATGATTTCATTCATATGTGGGTGAAATCTAAAAGTAAATTAATAAACAAACAAAAATCAGAATCAGATCTCTAAATACAGACACTGACAGTTACCAGAGGGGAGGGATATGGGAAATTGGCAAAGTGAGTGAAGATAAATGTATACGACAAGCTAGCCTGACTAGAACACCAGGTTGAGGTGATTGGTAAAGATCTTTCTCTGTCAAAGTGAATGAGTAAATAATAGAACAAATGACCACTTTGTAAAACGTGCAGACACCAGCATAAAAACGCAAGGATCATGAAAACAATGGGAAACATGACACCACCAATGGAATCTAATAAAGCTTCAATAACCTATCCTAAAGAGAGACTTATAAACTGGTTGATAAAGAATTGAGAGGGATGCCTGGGTGGCTCAGTTGGTTAACCGTCCGACTTCAGCTCAGGTCATGATCTCACAGTGCTTGAGTTCGAGCCCAACATTGGGCTCTGTGCTGACTGCTCAGAGCCTGGAGCCTGCTTCAGATTCTGTGTCTCCCTCTCTCTCTGACCCTCCCCCGTTCGTGCTCTGTCTCAAAAATAAATAAACATTAAAAAAATAATTTAAAAAAATAAAAATAAAAGAATTGAGAATATTTTTTAATAAGTTCCATAAACTAAAAGAAAACTCAGACAGACAACTAAATTAGGAAAATAATACATGAATATAATAAGATGTTTAACAAAGAAAAAGAAACCATAAACAAAAACAAAAAGAAATCCTCTAACTAGAGTACAATGATTGACTGGAAAATTGAATGGCCAATTGAGAGACTTGATGGAGGGTCACCTGAGTGGTTCAGTCCTTGAGCTTCCAACAATTGATTTCAGCTCAAGTTATGATCCCAGGGTCATGGGACTGAGCCCCTTGTCAGTTTCTGCACTGAGTATGGAGCCTGCATAAGATTCTCTCTCTCCCTCTTCCTCCCCCTCTCCCCCCTCCCTTGCTCAAGTGATCTCTCTCTAAAATAAAAAAAAAGAAAATGAATTTTTTAAAGAGAACTGATCAAGAAGAATAAATTATTAAACTTAAAAACAAGTCATTTGAAATTAACCATTCAGAAGAAAGAAAGAAAGAAAGAAAGAAAGAAAGAAAGAAAGAGAAAAAGTGAAAATTTCTACAGAATAGGAAACTGTCATAGTACACAATATAAACATTATAGGAGTCTCAGAAGGAAAAGAGAAAATCCATTTAAAGAAAATGACCAAAAGTCCCAAATTGGAGTAAGAACATGAACATCCAAGGATAGGAAGCCGAAAGATTCCGAAGTAGATTTAAGCCAAAGAGGGCTCACTGAAACACAATATAATAAAAAAAATGTGAAAACACATTTCACAAATGTGAAAACACACAAGGAAGGGAACCCCCATAAAAATATCAGCAGATTTTTCAGTAGGGGACTGGTAGGTCAGGATATAATAGGATGATATGTTTAAAAAATACTCTACCTGAGGGGCACCTGGGTTGCTCAGTTGGTTTAGCGTCTGACTTCCGCTCAGGTCATGATCTCACAGTTCGTGGGTTCGAGCCCTGCATCGGGCTCTGTGCTGATAGCTCCGAGCCTGGAGCCTGCTTTGGATTCTGTGTCTCCTCTCTCTGTTCCTCCCCTGCTCACGCTCTGTCTGTCTGTCTCTCTCTCTCAAAAATAAAGAGTTAAACAAAATTTTAAAAATACTCTACCTGAGAAACTGCCTTCAGAAATGGAGAGGTAAAAGCTCCACTCCAACAACAACAACAACAACAACAACAACAACAACAGAAAAAAAAAAAAAAGGAAGGAATTAACCATCAGTAGCATTTCTCTATTATAAATGCTAGAGTTTTTTTTAAGACAATATAAAAGTATCCTAATTAACAACATAAAGCGTATGAATATATAAAACTCACTGGTAAAGGTAAATATATAGTCAAATTCTGAATTTTCTAATACTGTAATAACTAACTGTTAACTTTAGTACGAAGTTAAAAGACAAACATTAAAATAACTATAAATATGATGATTTGATAATGAATACACAATATTAAAATTTTAAATTACAACAATAACATCAAATGTAAGCAGAAAAAAGTAAAACTGTAAACTTTTTGTGTTTGATCAAATTTAAACTGTAATCAGCCTAAAATAGGGTGTCATAACTATGTTATAGCATATATTATAACTATGTTATATTTTATGTAAGTCTCATGGCAATCAGAAAGGATAAATCTACAATAGACTATATAAAATATAAATGCATATGTGGAAAAGAATCAAAACATATCAGCACAAAAGTGCTGAAATCACAAGTAAAATAAGAGAGAAAGAAATGAAGAAGGGAATTACAAGTGTCAAAACAATTAATAAGATGGTAATAGTAAGTCCTCATCTATAAATAATCACTTTAAACAGAATCTAATAGAATTATCCTATCAAAGACATAGAGTGTCTGAATGGGTAAGCAAAGAACATGAAAAATATATAATTCCTACAAGAGACTCATTAAGTACAACTATAGGCTGATAGTGAAGGGTGGAAAAATATATTCTATATAATGTATAAGCAAAAACAGAGCAGAGGTGACTATGCACATATAAGATAAAATATACTTATTTCAATAACTCATAAGAGACAAATAAGTTTATTAATGATAATGGAGCAAATTCATTAAGAGGATGAATGGACCACATTTTGTCAATATATGATCCAACATCAGAGCAGCTGTATATGTGAAGTAAATACTAACAGATATGAAAAGAGTAATAGACAAAATACAATAATATGAGGGGATCTCAATATCCCATTTTCAAGAATGGATGGATCATCCAGAAAGAGCATCCAGATAGAAAATCAGTATAGAAACATAGGATCTGAACACAACAGGCATATAAAGAATATTCTATCAACAGCAGCAGTATACTTATTCTTCTCAAGCACAAATAGAACATTGTCCATTATAGATTTTATGGTAGGCCATAAAAAATTCTTAATTAGTAAAGATTGAAATATACCAACTATCATTTCCAAATACAATAAAATAAAACTAGAATTTAATAATAGGAAGAAAAAAATTTAATTTATAAATATGTGGAAATTTAAACAACACATTTCTGAACAACCAATTGGTAAAAGAAAAAAAAAAACAAGACAGAAATGAAATTTTTTGGAAAGAAATAAAAATAGAAACACAACATACCAACGTTTATGAAACAATGACACAAAAGCAGATCTAAGAGGCATGTCCTTTATTAGGAGGAAAAAAACATATTAAACAAGAATGTTAAGGACTCAGATTACTTACTGCACTTAATATTAGTGAGGCATTTAAAATAAAATATCAATATAAGAAATATTTGCCAGTTCTAGTTGAAAAGATGTACAGTAGTAAAACATTTATGCAATTTTGATCAGAAATTTAAATTTCTAAGTAAATTAATTTATCAGGTAACTAAAGATTATATGCTTAATTTCCTTAAACTTTCAAATAAGCATTTTGAAGCAAATATAATGATTCTCTATATTACTTTTTAAAAAGTGATGTAAAGTAATTCTTCCATTTTATGTCAAGGAATTATGGCAATTAATATTGTGTAAACTGTCCTCAGCCATTCTGCCCTTTCTTCTTTTGCTACTTCCTGACATTTATAAACAGAAATGCCCCACATTCCAACCATCAACATCTGGTGTTTCATTATCTGGCTCTTAGAGAATGTTTATATCCAATAAAATTATTCAATTGGTAAAAACTCATAATAGGTTCTAAGATCTTTATGCATACCAAAGCCTGCTCTTTAAAATAAGGGATAGGGGTGCCTGGGTGGCTTAGTTGGTTAAACATCTGACTCTTGATTTTGATTCAGGTCATGATCTCATAGTGCCTGGGATTGAGCTCCACTTTGGGCTCTGCCCTGTCAGATGTGCTCTGCACTGTCAGAGTTCTCTGCGCTCTGCTTAGGATTCTTTCTCCCTCTCTGTCTGCCCCCCCCCCAATCTCGCTCTCTCTCTCCCTCCCTCAAAATAAGTAAAATAAAAATGCTAAAAATACTACAATTAACTAAGGGATTATAAAGGTTCAATTTATTTGACATGATCCCATCTAGTCCTTTTATTTGGTGGAAATTTGGAAAATAGATGTACATTTTGATGCTTCAAAACTGACCTGGTCAAAAGCATGGATTAACTTGCATTGCAGATGGGTCAGGTTTAGGGACATATTTAAATTCTAGTATAATTTTTGGCTATAATCAATCAGCAAGTTCACATCTAGATTTCAATGTGATTGTTATTTCTAACAATAGTTAACATTTATGTAAATGTTACACACAGAATCCTGTGATTATTTTTTTCTTCAAACAATTACAATTCATAGAGTATATATTGGAATACCTGATATTCTAGGTATATGAGCCAGCCTTTTCTTGGATCAGTGATACTGCCTCTTCTTTGATGATCCCTTTTGGCTTAGAATTTTTGTGATATTCCAGTTACAAATCTTGGATAATTAAAATAGGAAAAAATAAAATTGCTGGACAAAGGAATGTAAAATTGTCAACTGAAGGGCAAATGGGAGCATATGCTCCCTTAGTAATATGCAAAACTTTGACTTCTTCACCTACTTCTTTGTATCATTGAGTATTTAGGAGTCAGGTTAGTAGAACCCACAGAATGATATAAGCACTACATTTTGAATCTAAAGCTATGGGAAAATATGAATAGTAATGGAGTACGGGGTCTCCCCACAGGGATAATATGCCTTGATTTAGGATATGGCTTGTTAATACTGGCTACACCACAGGGACTATGATCCCAACTCACCAATTAAACTTGGAGAGATTCAGTGGAGATTTATGGTCATGAGATCACTTCTGAAAACTAACAAACAAAACAAAACAAAACAAAACAAAACAAAACAAAAAATCTTATTATCCAATATACCTAAATACCCTCAATAAAATTCTAATAAACCCAACATATACAATTATATTTATGCTTCTAGGCTTTTTAAACATTATTTAATCATCACTACATATATTAACCTTCCAACAAAAAATTTGAAAGGGAAGTTAAAAACTGAAAATTATTATATAAATACAAGAATTAAATTGAAAAAAAAATTGATATTTGGAAGCAAGTAAGAAAAAGAAAGTTCACTCTTGGTCTTGACTCAGGTCATAATATCACGATTTGTGAAATTGAGCCCCGCAACAGGCTTTGTGCTGGAGCCTGGTTGGGATTCTCTCTCTCCTTCTCTCTCTGCCCTTCCCCCACTCTCTTTCTCTCTCTGTCTCTCTCAAAATAAATAAATAAACTTAAAAAAACAAATAAAGTTCACATGAAGGAAAATATATTCAAAACTTAAAAATTATATTGAATCAAGATAAAAGAAAAATAGTATTTGTTTTGTCTGGGACTATGATTCCATTTGAGTTTTTCTGTAAATACATGAAATAATTTTGGAAGTTTTTACAAAAACAGCAAATGCACCTTTATGGAATAATTATGTATCCATTATAGTCATTATTTCTATAAGAATTGTAAATATAAAGATTAATCAAATGTCAAGAGACTTTTTTGAAAGAGGGATGTGAAATCAATCTTTTACATTTATATATTTTAATTATAATAAAATGCATGCAACATAAAATTTATCACTTGAACCATTTTTGAGGAGGCTTTTGAAACCAATTCCCTGTCTTTTCATTGCTGTTGTTAAAGTATAGTTGACATGCAATGTTACTTTAGTTTAAGCTAGATATATAGTGATTTGAAAATTCTATGCATTACACAATGCTTACCAGGATTCGTGTAGTTACCATCTGTTACCATACAAAGTTATTACACTACTGTTATCTATAACCCCTATGCTGTACTTTACACCCCCATAATTTATTTTTATTATAACAGGAAGTTTACATCTCTTAATCCCCTCCACCTGTTTCACACATCCTCCATCTACCTTTCTTCAGGGAAACACCAATTTCTTTTCTGTATTTATAAATGCTAAATAATCCTGTATTTTCTATGTCTTTATTTCTTTTGTTTGTTTTTTCAAGATTCCACATATAAGTGAAATCATATGACATTTATCTTTCCCAGTCATACTTATTGCATGCACCTTGCATAATACCTTCAAGATCCATCCATGTTGTTATGAATGACAAGAATTCATAAGACTTATGTTTTATGACCGAATAATGTTACCTTGTGTGTGTGTGTGTGTGTGTGTGTGTGTGTGAGAGAGAGAGAGAGAGAGAGAGAGAGAGGGAGAGAGAATCATACTTTATTTTTCCACTTATCTATTGACAGATATGTACATTGCTTACATAATTTGGCTATCATAAGTAATGCTACAATAAACATGTAAGTGAATATAGGTTCAAATTAGTGTTTTGGATTTCTCTGGCTAAATTCCAGTAGTGGAAATACTGGATTATTCGGTATTTCCATTTAAAATTTTTGAGGCACTGTCATACTGTTTCTGTAGTTGTTGCACCAATTTACATTCCCACCAACAGTGAATAAGTGTTTAATTTTCTTCACATCATTGCCAGAACTTTTTATTCCTTGGCTTTTGGTACTAGCCAATTGATTAATGTGAGGTATATTGTGGTTTGGATTTGCATTTCCCTAATGATGAGTGATATCGAGCATCTTTTCATCTGTATGTTAACTATCTGTATGTCTTCTTTGGAAAAATGTCTATTAGTCGTCCGCTCGTTTTTAATGAGTTTATTTCTTTTTTAATGTTGAGCTGTATAAATTCTTTATATATTTTGGATGTTACACCTTATTGTATACATGATTTGCAAAAATGTTCTCCCATTCAATGGGTTGCCTTTTCATTGTGTTGATGGTTTCCTCTACTATGCAAAAGTGGCTTTTTATCTGTTTTTTGTTTCTCTTGCTTCAGGAAGCATTCATAAATATATTGCTAAGGCTGATGTCCAAGAGATTACAGCCTATGTTTATTTTAAGACTTTTATGGTTTCTCATCTCAAATTTAGGTCCTTAATCCACTTTGAATTTATTTTAGTGTAAGAAAATAGTCCAGTTTTATTCTTTTGGATTTAGCTGGACAGTTTTCCCAACACCATTTATAGAAAAGACTATTTCCTCCATTCTCTATTCTTGCTTCCTTTATTATAGATTAATTGGCCATAGAGATGTGGAGTTATTTCTTGGATCTGTATATTGTTCTATTGATTATATGTCCATTTTTTGTGCCACTGCCATATTGTTCTCATTGTAGTATATCTTCAAATATGGGATTGTGATACTCCAAAGTTTTTCTTCTTTGTCCAGATTTCTCTGGCTATCTGAGGTCTTTAGTGGCTCCATGGAAATTTGAGAATTAGTTGTTCCAGTTCTGTGACAAGAACAATTGAAGAGGATTGCTTTGGGTACTGTGGACATTTTAAAAATACTGATTCTTCTAGTCATTGAAAACAAAATATATATCCATTTGTTCATTTTATCTTCAATTTCATTCAGCAATTCATCATGTTTCAGAGTATAAGTCTTTCAGTTTATTATTGAATTTATTCCTAGGTAATTTTTGGTGAAATTGTAAATGTGATTGGTTTCTTGATTTCTCTTTCTGCTACTTTGTTATTAGTATTTAGAAATAAAACATATTTATGTATATAAATTTTACATTCTGAACCTTACTGAATTCATTCATCTGTTCTAATAGATTTTTGGTGGAGTCTTTAGGGTTTTTCATACGTATAATCATGTCATCTTCATATACTGACAGTTTTACTTCTTCCTTACCAATCTGGATGCTTTCTATTTCTTTTCCTTGTTGACTGCTGTGGCTAGAACTTCCAGGATTGTGTTTAATGAAAGGGGTGAAAGTGGGCACTTTTGTGTTTCCTGATCTGAGAGGAAAAGATCTTAGTTTTTCACCATTAAGTATGGTGTTAGCCATCAGTTTTTCAAATGTGGCCTATATTATATTGAGACATGTTCCTCTAAATTAATTTTAAGTTTTTAATGAATGAATGCTGTCCCATCAAGATTCTTATTTTGAGCTCCAGATGGGTTGCCTTTGAGTAGTAAAAGCCTGTACTTTAGGGAGGCAAGGGGGAAGGAGAAGGAGAAGTTTTAACCAATCTGGAGGGTTTCTGATGAGGGTTCTCCATGCCCCAATGTATGAGATTTGATCTTTGTGCCTAGAAAAGACAATATCATGAACTTTATACACCAAAGTGAGGTCAAATGTCCCCTGTGGAGGCCATTTGACCTGAAAGCTGGTCCATTCTACCTTGCAGAGAGTTTGAAGGACTGGCTTCTTAATGTGGAGGCCAAAAACTGAGGCAGCTCTCCTATAATCCTGGAAATGGGTTAGTATGAGACTCAGAGGGGTGGGGGTACTCTGATTTTGACCCATGACAAAGATAGGCAGAACTGATAGGACGCACAGTCAACAGGAACAAGACAAGACACGAAGAAAACACAAGTTTGAGATCTCAAGGCCAGTAGGCCGTGGCAGCCACCTGAAAATAGGATCCTTCTTGACAAAAACCAAACCGACTCTGGGTCTATAGCCGCATCTGGCAGACGCTCCTGAGTCATTCAAATGGCGCTCCCCAAGAATTCCTTCCTTCTCCCAATCCTGAGCCTTCACCCAGGGGTCGACAGAGCAATCCAAGGAAATGGCCCTGTTTCAGACCTTTAACTTTTCCGGCCAACGCACCAAATGTTGCATCCACAGGAATCCTGAAACAGAATGCCACAGGTACCAGTGACAGTCACAACAAAGTTTATTACAAGGAGAGGCAAGGCCGACCGATTGGAACCAACAGTCTTGATAAGAATGCGGCCCGAACAGCCAGGGTACAGAGTTTTTATAGCCCATCACATCGTTTTATATCACCTGGGAACAGAACAAAGAAACAGTTCCCAGACGAGTTAGAAACAGTTGCCAGATGATTTAGAAACAGTTGCCTAATGAGGTGTTTATTTTAGATTTTCTGCTTCTAAGTTGCAACCAGTAGATCTCCTTGACCCTGCCTCTGATGCTCTTTTCTTTGAACTTTTGTTTCCTTAATTGGTGAAGCCTAATTTACAAGAGTATGAAGCCTAATTTACAAGAGTAAAGCAAGGCTGTTCTCTCTTAACCTTCAGTGTCAACACAAAGCTGTTATTTTTCAAGCTAAGTTTTAGCCCTACCCTACAATTTAACCCTTACAGTATAATAATAATTTTAAACTTTTTGTCATGTAGATACTTACCTCAATCTCACTGAGTATATTTTCTAAAGTTTCTCTTTTTCTTTCTTTTGGAGAATATTCCTGTGTCCCCAATTTGTTTGATTTTATGCATTTATTTGTCCAAATTAGGTGAAAGTTACTTCCCTTAATGTTGAAAGAGTGTTCCTATATAGGAACATTCTATGTGTAGGCCACCTGTGCCTGGCAGTTTTGGCAGATGGAGCCGTAGCAAGTTTGGGCTGTGGGCCCCTAAGCACTCTGCAATGGGACCACTCTGGTTGGATGTCTGGAGCTCCAGTTAGTGTGGGCCAGTTGTTTCTGGGCTACTCTGCACAGAACTTTGCCCTGTAAGGACAGAAGGAGCTAACACACATGAAGGTAGCGTGTTCCCAATGTGTTCCACACAGACTGTGCCCTGGTGAGATGGTTGCAGATGAAGTAGGTGCATGCCAGTTTTCCCATGGTGATCCTTGCAAAGGTAGCCTGGTGAGATGCCTGAAGATAAAGCATACATGTATCATGGTGTCCTCAGGTGATGGCTCATGGTTCATCGTCCTGATGTGTTCCATGCAACAGATGTCCTAAAAGCACAGTTGGAACTGGAGTAGACAAAGTTAGGGATAACAGGGTGATTTATGCAGAGAGTACCCTAGCAGGATGGATTGAGCTGGAACAAGCATGGAGTGGATGTCTTGGTATGCAATGGACTTGTGCTGCTTTGGCAAGATATCCTGAGCTGTAGTTAGTGCAGGCTGTATGTCCTGGTTGTGCCAATCTGGAACCACCTTGGTAGGAGAGCGGGAGCTGATTTGGTGCACCTGGGTGAGCCACTTTGTGTGAATGGCTGGAAGCAATTGGTTCTGGGCTTGCTGAGGGATTAAGACAAGAACAGTGCTCAGACCCTGCTACTATGTGAACCATAAAGGTGGAGGGAGAACATAAGTAGTGCCATTTGCCAAATTCTTGGACCCCATAGAGAGTTCCAGCAGTTTCCCCACCATTTTACATAAGCTCCAGGGTCAGTGAATGTATATTCTTCATTTCTAGTCTAGTTTCCCTTTAAACTCAGGCTTTTTTGTGCCTCAAGACAAGTGAGTTTATACTTTTTTTTCAGTGTTACCCCTACTAGTGCAGTTTTCAACATCAAAGTTAGGGTTACCATCATTATGGTTACTCCATCTCTCTGGCCATTCTCTATGTGATTCCTTTATCCCTTGTTGTGAAGGAGCTGTACAATCGGCCCTCAGTTTTTCTTTAGGAGAAACTGCTCTAAATATAGGTGTAGATTTTGTGTATCCATGGGGTGTGAGTTCAGGTGTTTCCTACACTGCAACCTTATACGCTCCACATTAACAGTAATTGTATAATTCAGTGGTATTAACTACATGCATATTGTTGTGCAAATCATAAATACCATCCATCTCCAGAATTTATTCCATCTAGTAAAATTCAAATTACAGACATTAAACATTATATTCTCTTTCAACCCCCTAGAAACCACCATTATACTTTATTTTTATATAAATTTAACTAGTTTAACTATTGTATATAAGTGGTATTAAACAGTATTTGTCATATTGTGACTGTACTGTTTCATTTAGCATAATGTCCTCAAGGTACATCAATGTTATAGTGTGTATTTACTAAGTAATTATTACTTTTAATGTCATGGGAAAGCCTTAGCCTTTATAACAGAAATGGAGGGCCAGGTACCTCTCATTAGTAAAGGTCTTCTGAATGGATGAGCAAAATATGAAGTGTCATGTTTATGAAAACAAAAACCTGACTACACCAGAAGAATCCAGAAAGACTAGCATAAAGAGCACTATAAAAATGGTCCCTTCTCAGAGGCATAACCCTGAAATCACCAAAGCAGGCCCTTCAGCAAATACAGTTTTAGTCAGGCTATTTAACATATTTGTAAAATATGTTATAATAAAACTTCATTGAGATTTTAAAAAAATAGTGATTATTTATTTATTTATTTATTTTGAGAGAGAGAGAAGGAGAGAGAGAGAGCACAAGTGGGGGAGGGGAAGAAATAGAGAATCCCAAGAAGTCCCCATGTTGCCAGCACAGAGCCCGATGGGGGGCCCAATCCCACAAATTATGAAATCATGACCTGAGCAGAAATCAAGAGTCAGATATTAACATACTGAGCCACCCAGATGCCCCAAGGATTTGTTTAAAGTTTATTTATTTATTTTGAGAGAGACAGAGAGGGTACAAGTAGGCCCAAGTGTGGGAGAGAGAGACAGAGAGACAGAGACAGAGAGAGAGAATCCCAAGCAGACTCCATGCTGCCAGTGTGTAGCCCAACATGAGGCTTGAACTCATGAACCATGAGATCATGACCTGAGCTGAAATCAAAAGTCAGACACAACCTACTGAGCCACCCAGATACCCCCAAATTTTTATATTTAATATTTGGTATCTTAAGTTCTCAGGAAAAACAATAATGCAAATTTAAATAAATGACCAAAATGATTGACATTATGAGTAATTTCAAATCAATGGCTTCACTACATTTGAAGAAATTTTGGTATCTTAATGATAGTACTAAATTTCATAATAAAAGATGGAACTTGCTTCATATAATATACATTTATTATATATTTTGCAGCATTTTTTACCTTGCCTCTAAGCTTTAATTTGATGATCCTTATTGATATATAATTGGCATAAGACTGTAAATTTAGGGTAAAAACATAATGATTTATTGCATGTATATATTGTAAGATGATTACAATAGGGTTAGTTAACACTTCTACCACCTCATTTATTTATCATTTTTCATGTTATTGTAAGATGATTACAATAGGGTTAGTTAACACTTCTACCACCTCATTTATTTATCATTTTTCATGTTTAAAATGAGAACGTTTAAGTTCTACTATCTTAGCCAATTTCAAATATATAATATGGTATTGTTAACTAGAGTCACCATGGTATACATTATATCTAGAATAGGAGTGGAAACTTGTACATTTTGACTAATATCTCCTCATTTCTCCTACACCCAAGTCCTTGATAACCATCATTCTCCTCTGTTTCTGTGAGTCTAACCTTTTTTAGATTCCACTTGTGTAATATCATACAATACTTGTTTTTCCCTATCAGACTTAGCATAATGCTTTCAGGATCCATTCATATTGTAACAAGTGGCAGAATCTTTTTCTTTCTCATGGCTGTATGTCATTCTATTGTATGTACCTATATCAATCTTTCTAAACCAATAATTACAGTGATGGATATTTTAATTGTTTTCATATTGTGGCTATTAAAATTATTATTGCAATGAACATGATAATGCAAATATTTCTTTGATATCCTAATTTTACTTATATTGTATGGGATGATGGATCATATGCTAGTTCAGTTTTAATTAGTCAAAGAACCTACAAACTATTTTCTATAATGGCTTTACCAATTCACAATGGGCTTCCATTGCTCCAAAATCTAGATGACATTTGTTATCTTTTGTCTTTTGATGATAGCCATCTAATGGATGTGAGTTGATATTGTGGTTTTAATTTTCACGTCCATAAAATTAGAGAAGTTGAATAACTTTCCATGTACCTGTTGCCATTTGTATGCCTTATTTGGGGGGGGGGGTGAGTCTATTCAGTTCCTCTGCTTATTTTAAATTGGATTATTTAATGTTTTTCTATTGAATTTTATGGCTTCTTTTTATATTTTGGATATTAATCCCTTATCAAATATATAATTATAAATATTGTCTCCAATCCATAGGTTGCATTTCATTTGTTGATAACTACGTTTGTTGTGCAGCAGCTTTAGTTTGATATACTCCCACTGGTTTAAATTTGCTTCTGATGTTAATCCAAAGCCAATGCCGAGACCAATGTCAAGGACCTTATTCACTATATTTTCTTTTTGGAGTTTTAGGGTTTGAAGATCTAGATTCAATTCCTTAATCCATTATGAGTTGTTTTTATGCATGGTGTATTATGGTGGTCCAGTTTGCATTCTTTGCATATGTCTATCCAGTTTTCCCAATACTATTTATTTAAGAGATGATAATTTTCACATTGTATATTCTTGGCTTTTAGTTATAAATGTATTGACCACACATGAGTGGTTTTATTTTGGGAATCCCTATTCTGTTCCATTGATCTAAATTTCTGTTTATATGCCACCACCATATTATTCTGATTACTATAGCTTTGTAATATACTTTGAAATCAGGTGTGTGATGCCTCCATATTTTTTCATCTTCAGATTGCTTTGGATATTTAGGGTCTTTTGTATCTCTGCATACACTTAAGGATGTTTTATTCCATTTGTTTGAAAAAGGACGTTGGAATTTTGAAAGAAATTTTATTTAATCACTAAATATCTTGAGTAATATGGAAAAATTTACAATGTTAACTCTTTTATCAATAAAACCAAAAGTTGTTCTTTAAGGATAAACAAATTGATAAAACTTTAGTCAGAGTAATCGAAGCATCAAAGAGAGAGGGAAAGAATGGACCCAAATAAATAGAATCAGAAATGAATGAGAAAAATAACATCTGACACCATTGAAATACAAAGGGCTGTAAAACCACATGACAACATATATGCCAACAATGTGAGCAAAATCTTAGAAATAGATGAATTACTAGAAACATACAAATTTCCAAAACTGAATCAGAAAGACATAGAAAATCTGAGTGGACCAATTACTAGTAAAAAAATTAAATAAAATAAGTCATTTATCAAAAAAACTACCAAAACATAAGTGTCTGAGACCAGATGGATTCACACGCTAATTTTGCAGAATATTTTAGGAGATAATACCTATTCTCAAACTATTCCAAAAAACAGAAGAGGAAAGAAAGCTTCCAGATATACTCTATAATGCCAGCATTACCCTGATACTAAAACCATGCAAGGACACCACACACACACACACACACACACACACACACACACACACAAGACAAGTACAAGATAATAAAGCTGATGGAAATAGATGTAAAAATTCTCAACAAAGTATTATCAAACTACATTCAAAAATGCATTAAAAACATCATTTACCATGATTAAGTGGGATTTATCCCAAGAATCCAGGATGGTTCAACATTTGTGAATTTTTAATTAACATAATATGCTTCATTAACAAAATGAAGGATAAAAATTATGTGATCATCTCAATAGATGCGCAAAAAGCATTTGACAAAATTTATCATCTATTTGTTATGAAAACTGACAACAAAGTAGGATCAGAAAAACACACCTCAACATAATAAAGGCCACATATGAAACACCGACAACTAATATACTAGTAGTGAGAAACTGAGGTTTTCCTTTTTGTCAGGATCAGGAACAAGACAAGATGTCTACTCTCACTAATTTTAGTCAATCATAGTACTAGAAGTCTTAGTCAAAGCAGTTAGACAACAACAACAGAAAAGTCATCCATATTGGTAAAGAAGAACTTAAACTGTCATTATTTGCAAATAGCATGACACTATATACATAACAAACTCTGAAGAATGCCCCCTAAAACTATCAGAAATAATAAATGAATTCAGCAAATTTGCAGTATACAAAATTAATACCTAGAAATCTGTAGCATTCTATATCATATATTTATCCTTCTCAGTCTGACTTACCTTTATCCATGTTGTAGCAAAAGGCAAGAGCTCATCTTTTGGATAAATACCCAGTAGTAGAATTATAGAATTATATGGCATTTATATTTTTAAGTTTTTGAGGAACATCCATACTGTTTTCCACAATGACTGTACCAATTTAAATTAATGAAATTGTTTCCTTAATTTGTCTTTCTGTTAAATTGTATATATTATTATAACTTATTTTTGTATATTTATTTTATATCCTGAACTTCACTTAATTTATTAGTTTCATAGTGTTATTTTAAGGAAATTTAGGGTGTTCTACATGTAGTGTAATGTCACCTGCAAATAGAGACAATTTTACATCCTAAGTTGGCTAAAACTTGTGAAGGTAGACATTCTTGTCTTGTCTCTAATCATAGAGGAAAAGTTCAAAATTTTTCATCATTGAATATTATGTAACCTATGGGCTTGTCCTGTCTGGTATACATTATGTTTTAGGAAATAATATATAACCTTCTATAACCATTTTTCAAGCTTTTATTTATTTATTTATTTGTTGTTGTTGTTGTTGTTGTTTTTCAACGTTTATTTATTTTTGGGACAGAGAGAGACAGAGCATGAACGGGGGAGGGGCAGAGAGAGAGGGAGACACAGAATCGGAAACAGGCTCCAGGCTCTAAGCCATCAGCCCAGAGCCTGATGCGGGGCTCGAACTCAGGGACCGCGAGATCGTGACCTGGCTGATGTCGGACGCTTAACCGACTGCGCCACCCAGGCGCCCCACCATTTTTCAAGCTTTTAAAGTGAAACAATAATTAATATTATCAAATGATTTTTCAACATCTATTAAGATAATCATGTGATTTTTTAAACTTGTATTCTATTAATATGGCATATCACATTTGTTGATTTGTATCATTGCTTTCCAGAGATAAATCTTGCTTATCGTGTTATATTTAATATGTTTAAAAAATGTTTTTATCATTTATTTATTTTTGAGAGACAGGGAGAGACAGAGTGTGAGAGGGAGAGGAGCAGAAATAAAGGAAGACACAAAATCCAAAACAGGATCCAGGCTCTGAGCTGTCAGCACAGAGCCCAATGCAGGGCTTGAATTCACAAACTGTGAGATCATAACCTGAGTTGAAGTTGGACGCTTAACTGAGCCACCCAGGGGTCCCTAATATATTTTATAGCATATGTTTAATATGCTATAGAAATTGTTTTGCTAATATTCTCTTAATTTATTTTTTAAAAAATTTACATCTAAATTAGTTAGCATATAGTGCAACAATGATTTCAGGAGTAGATTCCTTAGTGCCCCTTACCCATTTAGCCCATCCCCCCTTCCACAACACCTCCAGTAACCCTCTGTTTGTTCTCCATATTTTTGAGTCTCTTATGTTTTGTCCCCTTCCCTGTTTTTATATTATTTTTGTTTCCTTTCCCTTGTGTTCATCTCTTTTGTCTCTTAAAGTCCTCATATGAGTAGAGTCATATATTTGTCTTTCTCTGACTAATTTCACTTGCTAATATTTTCTTGAGAATTTATGCATCTATATCCGTTGTGGATGTATATCTATAGTTTCCATAGAGGGTTTTTATCTGGTTATGGTGTAATGCTAATGCTGCTCTTAAAAAATAATTTTTGAGTTATTTCTTTCTCTTTTATTCTTCAATTAGTTTGAGTGAAACTGATTTTAATTTTTCTTAAAGTGTTTGGCAGAATTCACCAGTGAAGAAATCAGGACTTTTCTTTATTGGGATGCTTTTGATTATAATTTGATTCCTTACTTCTAATTGCCTGTTCTATTTTTATTTTTTTTATAATTCAGTATTGGAATTCAACATTTCTTCTAAGACTTCCAATTTGTAATATTGTTCATACTAGTCTCATAATCCTTCTCCTGTGACCTATTTTAATGCCCCCTCTTTGGTTTACAATTGATTTATTTGATTTCTCCCAATTTTATACTTGGGTGTTATAGCTAAAGTGTTACCTATCTATTTTGTCTTTGTTAAAATCTAACTTTCAGTTCAATTTATCATTTGAACTGAAAAATTAAAAACTGACCTTTTTAATTTTATTTAATTTTAATTATTTAATTTATTTTAGTTATTTTAATTCAAATTACTTAATGTATAGTGTAGTATTGGTTTTAGGAGTGGAATTTAATGATTCATCACTTACAAATAACACCCAGTGCTAATCCTAGCAAGTACCCTTCTTAATGTCCATCACCCATTTGGCTCATCCCCCACCCTCTAACCCTCCAGCAACCCTTAGTTTGTTCTCTGTATTTAAGAGTCTCTTATGATTTGTCTCCATCTTTTTATTTTTCTTTTCCTTGCCCTATGCTCTTCTCTTTTGTTTCTTAAATCACATATATGAGATAAATCATATGGTATTTGTGTTTTTCTGACTGATTTATTTCATTTAGCATAATACATTCGAGTTCCATCCATGTGATTGCAAATGGTAGGATTTTATTCATTTTTGATTGCTGAATAATATTACATTGTAGACATATGACACATTATATTTACACATTAATCAATATGGACATTTGGGCTCTTTCCATAATTTGGCTAATATTGGTAGTGTTTCCATAAACATTGGGGTGCATGTGCCCTTTTGAATCAACATTTTTGTATCCTTTGTATACAATTGCTAAGTCATAGGTTAGCTCTATTTTTTTTAGTTTTTGAGAAACCTCCACATAGTTTTCCAGATTAACTGCACCCGTTTGCATGCCAACCAGCAATGCAAAAGTGTTCCTCTTTCTCCATATGCTTGTCAACATCTATTGTTTTGGGAGTTGTTGATTTTAGCCATTCTGACAGATGTGAGTTTTGATTTCTATTTGGTTTGTATCATCATGGTTTTGATTTGTACTTCCCTGATGATGAATGATGTTTAGAATCTTTTCATGTATCTGTTAGCCATCTGAATGTCTTTGGAAAAGTGTCTGTACATGTCCTCTGCCTATTTCTTCACTGGATAATTTGTTTTTGGGGTGTTCATTTTGATAAGTTTTATATCAATTTTGGATACTAACACATTATCTGAGGTCATTTCCAAATATCTGCTTCCATTCCATCAGTTGCCTTTTAATTTTCTTGATTGTTTCCTTTGCTCTGCAGAAGCTTTTTATCTTGAGGAGGTACCAATAGTTCATTTTTGCTTTTGCTTACTTTGTCTCAAGAGACATGTCTAGTAAGAAGTTGCTGTGGCCAAGGTGAACAAGGTTGCTGCCTATTTTCTCCTCTAGAATTTTGATGCTCTCCTGTCTCACATTTAGGTCCTTCATCCATTTGGAATTAATGTATGTGTATGGTGTAAGAAAGTGTTCCAATCATTCTTCATGTCACTGTCCAGTTTTCCCAACACCATTTGCTGAAGGCACTGTCTTCTTTCCATTGGATATTCTTTCCTACTTTGCCAAAGATTAGTTGGCCATATATTTGTAGGTCTTTGACTTCTCTATTCTGTCCCATTGATCCAAGTGTCTGTTTTATAAGAATGAATAGTTTTTCATTTCTTTGTGTCTTCTTCAAATTCTTTCATATGCTATCTATACTTTTCAGTATATGGATCTTTACTTCTTTAGTTCGGTTTATTTCTAAACATGGATTTTGGTGCAATTGTAAATGGGATTGATTCTTTGATTTCTATTCCTGTTGTTTTATTATTGACACATAGAACTGCAACCAATTTCTGTACATTGATTTTATATCCTGTGACTTTGATGAATTCATATATCAGTTGTAGCAGTTTTATGATGGACCCTTTTGGGTTTTCCACATAAAGTATCATGTCATCTGTGAAGAGTGAACATTTGATTTTTTCCTTGCCAATTTATATGCCTTTTGTTTTTGTTTTTATTTTCTGATTGCTGAGGCTAAGGCTTCCCGTACTATGTTGAACAACAATGTTGAGAGTGTACATCCCTCTGATGTTCCTGACCTTAAGGTGAGAGCTATCAGTTTTTTCCAATTAAAGATGATATTAGCTATGGGTCTTTCATATACGACCTTTATGATGTTGAGGTATTCCTCTATACCTACTTTATTAAGGGTTTTTTTCTCGTTTATTAAGATATTTTTTTTCAAATGCTTTTTCTGCACCTATTGACAAGATCATATAATTCTTATATTTTCTTTCATTAATGTGGTGTATCACATTAATTGATTTGTGAATAATTAACCAGCCCTGCAGACCAGGAATAAATGCCATCGTGAAAAATTATTTTAATCATGACATAGTGCCCATCTTCATCTCTTATTACACCATTTGTTTTAAAATCTAATTTGTCTGTTATAAGGATAGCTACTCCAGCTACTTTTGTGATCTCCATTACTATGATATATGGTTCTTCATCCCCTCACTTTCAATCCACAGATGTCTTTAGGTTTAAAATTAGTCTCTTATAGTATCTTATGCTTTTTTGTTTGTTTGTTTTGTTTTGTTTTCTATGCTGATACCTTATGTCTTTCGATGGGAGCATTTAGTGCATTTACATTCAGTGATTATTTAAAGATATTAATTTAATGTCATTTTATTACCCATATAATTGATGTTTCTGGTGATGTTTTCTGGTTCTTTCTGGTCTTTGTTGCTTTGGTCACCGTTTTTTTTCTCTAACTCAGAGTCCCCCTTAAAATTTTTGCAAGCCTGGTTTAATGGTCATGAACTCCTTTAGTTTTTGTTTGTCTGGGAAACTCTTTATCTCTCCTATTCTAAATGGCAGCCTTGCTGGATAAAGAAGTATTGCCTGCAAATTTTTCTCATTCAGAACTTTGAGTATTTCCTGTCATTCCCTTTTGGTCTGCCATGTTTCAGTGGACAGGTCTGATGCTAACATTATGTGCCTACTCTTTTAGGACCTTTGTCCCTAGCTGTTTTCAGAATTTTATCTTTATCAATGTATTTTCCAAGTATCACTATGATATGTCATGATGTTGACTTTTTTTTTTTTTATTTTGAATGAACTCTGTGATTCTTGGACTTAAACGCCTGTTTCCTTCCCCAAATCAGGGAAGTTCTCCTCTAAAATCTATTCAAATAAGTCTTCTGTCCTTTTTCCACTCTTCTGCTTCTGAGATTCCTATAATCAGATATTGTTTCATTTGATGGAATCAATAAGTTCCTTATGTATCCCCTCATAATCTAATAGTTTCCTTTCCCTCTTCTTTTCAGCTTCATACAATTTTATCTTGTATATCACCTATTCTCTCCTAAGCTTCTTCAATCCTTGATGTTACTGTGCCCAGTTGGTTTTGCATCTCAGTTATAGCATTTTTTATTTCAGCCTGACTAGTGTTTAGGTCTTTGATCTCTGCAACAAGGGTTTCTCTGATGTCTTCTATGCTTTTTCAAGCCCAGCTAGGACTGTTGTTCTAAATTCTTGTTCAGATATATTACTTACATCTGTTGTGAACAAGCTCCTGGCTGTAATTTCTTCTTGGCCTTTCTTTTGGGGAAAATTCTTCCATTATGTCATTTTGACTAAGTTACTGTTTTTTGCGTGTTTTAACACTTGCTATATTTTCTGCACCTGGAAATGCTACTATATTAAAAAGAGGTCATACACTGTCCAGGGCCTGGGGCTTCAGAAATTGTTTCTGGCATATGGTGTGTGCACTCTGTTGTTGAATTTTGGCTGTTCTCTCTCACTGGTAAGTCCTCTGCAGTGGTCCTTGATTGTAGTAGGGAGTGTTTGGAACTTTTACTAGGTGTTCTTTGATTTTTGTTGTTGTTGCTGTTGTAGAATAAGCCTGGGGGGAAAGGGAGAAAAAGATCTAATCCCAAAAAAGAGAAAAGGAAAAACAAAAACACAACAAAAAAAGAGAATAAAAACTATAAGGCTAATTCCAAAGAAATATAAAGAAAAAAAAAAGAAAAGAAAAAAGGAAGACTAATCAAAAGAGAAAAAAAGAAAAAAAAACAGAAAGAGAGAAAACAGGGAGAGAGAAAAGTAAGTTAAAAAAGAAAACAAATAAGAAAACAAATAAAAAAGAAAACAAATAAGAAACAGATAAGAAAAAACAAATAAGATTGATACTAAAAGAAAAAAAAAGGAAAAAGAAAAGAAAAAAGAAAAAAAATATATATAAACCTGGGTCTATTTCCATCAAAACTGCAGGTGTCATTTTGAAGCACTCAACTTTTAGTACAGTTGATGCATGTGGGGTGCTGCCTGTGCTGGTTTTCTGAAGGAGAAGCCTGCTGAGTTGGCCCAGAGTAAATCTTAGCTCAGTAAATAAGGAGTTGGCAAGCACAAGGGGCCATGATTTGATGTAAGCCAGTCCTGCTTCCACTGGGAGCCACTGTTCTGCTCTCTGAAGTCTTGCCATGTTGGTGTTGTGGGGAAAATGGTGTCACCCCAAACTCTTGTCCCTGGGAAAGGCATCTCACATCCCCACTGTTCAGGAAACTCTCACAGAATAGGAATGGCACTCAGCTTTCTCTATGCCACAGCTCTCCTGTGTTCTTTCTTTGGTGCATGGCTGGGATTCAAAAGCCAAAGACTTAAAGGACTTGTCACTGTGCAGACCCGCCCTTCCCCCCACCCATCCTCTGGATTAGAGTTTCTCCACATTGTCTGAAGTTTTTTTCTCCCAGAATAACAGTCCCATGCCTGCACCCTGCATAGAATCTATGGTGTAGCACCAGTAAAAGCAGCAATAAGGTTTTATTCCTTCTGGGTTCTTTTCTGTCCCCCGCTGATGAAAGGCCTCTCACTGCTACCTACAGGGTCTTTTGTGTTTGGAGAGACAATATATCCTTTTCCAAAAGTACTCCAGGATAGGGAATGTGCTTTTCCAGTGTGCCCTGGAGATCTCTACACCACACTATATACTCTGGGACCAGCTCCCTCCTCCCCATGAGTGTGCACCACAACTCCACTCTGGAGAGAGATACATACTTTCCCAAACCTCAGAGTTTGAGCTCCAAATGCTGTTTGCAAAAAAAATAATCTGTAACCTTCTGTACTTCTAGCCCCACAGTCCGTGGTCTAGAGAGCTTTTCCTTTTTTTCTCTTGTGGAAACTTGATGCCACACTCACTCATTCCTCTCTCTTTCTCTCCCTTTTGTGTCTCCACAAAAAGTGTTCTCTCCCCTCCACAGCACTGCAGTTTTTTTTCTCACCCAATTCAATGCCACACACCTTACACCTGCCAAACTGTTTCAGTCCAGCCTTGGAGTTCCTTCTGCCACTCTGCAGAGTGATTTCCTCAATGTTCCAAGTTATCTGACCTCACTACAGCTGTGTTTGAGGGATGAGGAAATCTCAGGGTCCACCTACTTCTCCTTAATCTTAATTCCTCCCTCTAAATTTCCCTTTTAATACACAATCTTTTATTTGTTGTTTTTTAAAGTTTATTCATTTATTTTGAGAGAGAGACAGAGAGAGAGAGAGAGACAGAGAGCAAGTGGGGCAGGGGAGAGAGAGAATGAGAGAGAGAGAGAATCTTAAGTAGGCTCTGGATAAGTAGTGTGGAGCTCAATGTGAGACTCAAACTCATGAACTGTGAGATCATGACCTGAGCTGATGTCAGAGGTTTAACTGATGAGCCACCCAGGCACCCCAACACAATGTTTTGCTTTGTTGTTTAAATATTTATTTGAGAGAGAGAGAGAGAGAGAGAGAGAGAGAGAGAGAGAGAATCCCAAGTAGGCTCTGCATGGTCAGCACAGACCCTGATGCCAGACTCTGTCTCATGAACCATGAGTTGTGACCTCAGACAAAATCAAGAATCAGTTGCTTAACTGAGCCACCCAGACACTCCAACACAATGGTTTGTAAAGGATATATTGTTTAATTTCCATATTTTTGTATATTTCCGGATGGCTGTGGTTGGAAATGATACTTGGCATATTTCAATCTACTAAATTTTCTAAGATTTATTTTGTAACTTAAAATATTTTTAATTTGACAATATTCTTTGCACGCTTGAATATAATTAATATTCTAGAGTTGTTTATGGAATTTTCTATATATGTGTAGTAGGTTTTTGTTATAAATCATGGTTCAAGTCCAATATATATATATATATTTTTTACAGATTTTATGTGTCGATGATCTATCCTTTGTTAGTTTGTGGTTCAGAGCCCCTACTATTATTTTACTTTTATCAGTTTTTTTCCTTCTGTTACTTAGTAACTAATATATATTAGTGATCAGATTTGGTGCATAAGCATTTCTGATTATCATACCCACATGATTAATTACTATATAATGTCTTTACCTCTTTTAATAGTTTTTGGCTTACAGCCTATGTTGTTTAATGTAAGTATTTTTATTTCTACTCTTTGGGTTACTGCACTTTTTTGGAATATGCACTTTTATGGAATATGTTTTTCTGTTCCTTTACTTTGAGACTATTATGTTCTTAAAACTTTAGCGAGTCTCTTGTAGGCAGCATATAGTTCTATTTGGTTTTGTTTTCATCCATTCAGATATTTTATGACTTTTGATTGGAAAATTTAATCCATTTCTATTTATTTTAAAAAATTATTAATAAGTAAGACCTTAAAAATACCATTTTATTTATTGTTTTCTGGAATTCTTTTATTAGTTTTCTTCTTAATTTTCATCTTTCTTGCTATCTTCTCTGTAAGTCAATGATTTTCCATAGTGATATATTTTAATTTTATTCTCTTTTTATTTTTCGTATCTAATGTAGGTTTTTATTTTGTGGTTACCATTTTTAAAATACTCATGAGTCTATTTCAAATTAATGATTTCAATCACTTACAAAGCTTTATCTTTTTACTTTTATATTTCTGTCATAATCAACCTCTTTTTATATTGTGTATTCATTAATAAATTAATTAATCTAATTTCTAAAATAAAGTGGTTTATACATCGCCATGCTACACTATTATGGTGTTCTGATTTTGACTGTATACTTACCTTTATCAGTGTGTTGTATATTTTCATATGGTTTGTTGTTAACTAATTAAAAATTCTTTCATTTTTTTCTTGAAGATTTCTTTTCAATATTTTTTGTAAGACACTCTAGAAGTGTTGAATTTCCTGGAAGTTTCTTTGCCATGGAAAGTTGTTACCTCACTTTCACTTCTGAAGGTCAACTTTGCTGTGTAAAGAATTCTTGGACGGAAGCTGTCTTTCTCCCAGCACTTTTCACGTATCATTGTCTTTTCAGGTCATGCTGAGAAATCTGCAGACAGTCTTACGAAGTTTCCCTTACATGAGAGACTTATTTCTCTTTGTAATGATTTCAAAATTATTTGTCTTTTATTTTTGAAAGTTTTATAATAATGTGCCCAGAGAAGATAATTTTTGTATTGAAATTTTTGGGTGATCTATTGTCTCCATAAACTTGGATGTCCAAATATCACACCATATTTAGGAGGTTCTCAGCCACGTTTTTCTTTTTTTTTTTTTTTTTAATTTTTTTTCAACGTTTATTTATTTTTGGGACAGAGAGAGACAGAGCATGAACGGGGGAGGGGCAGAGAGAGAGGGAGACACAGAATCGGAAACAGGCTCCAGGCTGAGCCATCAGCCCAGAGCCGGACGCGGGGCTCGAACTCACGGACCGAGAGATCGTGACCTGGCTGAAGTCGGACGCTCAACCGACTGCGCCACCCAGGCGCCCCAACCACGTTTTTCTTAAACAAGCTTTTTGTTACCTTCTCCTTCCCTCCTACTTGGATTAGAATAATTTATAGATGTTTACTTTAATAGAATCTCATAGTTTATGCTGTTATTTTATTCAATCTTTCAATCTTTTTGTCTTTTTCCTCCTCTGACTCGATTATTTCCAATGTCCTGTCTTCTCCTTCACATTCTTTCTTCTGTTTGATTTATTTTCTGTTGATACTGTCTATGGTATTATTTATTTATTATATTTTAGCACCATTATTTTAGTTTTATTTTATTTAAGATTTTATCTAGTTGTTAAACTTTTTTGTATATTATTTTTGAACACTGTATTTTTAATTTCATTTTTCTTGAAATATAGTTGACATACAGTATTATATTAGCTTCAGATGTTCAATATATTGATTTAACAACCCTATAAATTATGCAATGTTTACCATGATATATATGGCTACCACTTAAAATTGTCATAGAAATTTGTTACAATACTACTGACTTTATTTCCTTGCTACACTTTTCATTCCTGTGATTTATTTATTTTAATAATATAAATTTGTACCTCTTGATTTCCTTCATCTATTTGGCCAATAAGTCCTGGAAAGCAACAGTTTGTTCTTGGCATTTATGAGTTTGTCTCTGGTTTGGTTTTGTTTGTTTGTTTATTTCCTTGTTTATTTATTTATTTATTTATTAGATTTTACATGTAAGAGAAATCATAAGACAAATCATTTGTCTTTCTCTGTGTGATTATTGAGATATCACCTAATACCATTCAAGAAGACAAGTATAAAAAAGAGAAGAAATTGCAAATGTTGTCAAGTATATGAAGAAAAGGAAACACATACACTGTTGGTGGAAATGTAAATCAGTGCAGTCACTATGGAAAAGCATATGAAGATTCTTGAGAAAACTAAAAATATAAATAATATATAATATTGTAATTCTACTTTTGGGTGTCTACTTGAAAAATGAAAATGCTAATTTTAAAAGTTAGGTGAATCATTATGTTTATTGTTTATTTATAATGGCCAAGATAGGTAAAACAATTTAGGTGTGCATCAATAGATAGAGGGAGAAAGTAAATTTGGTAACTATATACAATAGAATATTAGTGAGCCATAAAATAATGAAACAATGTAATTTTGATAATATGGATTGACCTAGATTATACCTTCTATCAGACCTGCTAGAAACACTGATATTTTCTCAGATGTTTTCTCTTAGTTCCTTTGCACAATTGTTGCTCCAAACTGTTGTAAATTTCTTAAAATTGAATGCTTTCTCTGGAGGTTGCAAAGGCAAAACAGGTGCTTACAGGCTTTTCTTCTGCTTTTGCTACAGTGTTGTTGAATGATGTAGTTTACTTTATCCAAATCCTGCATATTTGAGGAGGATTTCTTTACATGTTTGACTACATATTTGCAAAATCTTAATCTTGTCACTGTTGGGAATGCTTACAGGGACCAAGACATAGGGTGGTAGTATGGTGTACATAAGTTATGTGGAGCACTTGGGTTTCCCATGGGATTTGGGGGAATCCACAGTCTACACATCCATATTGGCAAATGAATTGTCCTCCAAATAGAGACAGTGATGTGGTTAGTTGGTCTGCATCCTCTTCATACATTCAATCCTGAGCCTTGTCTGCAGTTTTCCCAGCTGCTAACCACCCACAGTCATGAGGATAATATCTCAGTATTCTGTATTGGGTCAGAGAGAAGTAAGCTTTTTTGGAATCTCTGTAGAGCTTTACACATCTGTGGAAGCTAAGTGCCAATTCACATAATTTCACTTTCCTTATGGGAAATCATGAGCCAAGTAATGTTATTTTGGCACTGAGCTGCCTTGGGAAGGGTTGGTGTGAATAAAGTTAATGTGTTCTTCTTACTCTCTTCCATACATCTAATCTTGGATTTTTTTTTCTTCAACAGTATGATGGAATTTTATGCTGAATTCCTGAATTTCAATAAAGTTTCTCATCTGTGAGTGATTGTCCAAATCAGCATTCTTCAGGGACTCCCATCCTGTAACCAGGAGGGGCTTGATCTGATTTATAGGCTACTTCAGTGTTTGTAGCCAGGACCTGCATACCTGTTATATAGCACATAGATGGGTAAGATCTTCCTTGGTCTATTGATATATGGTTCTAGTGACAGAACAGAAACAAACAAACAAAACGTTTAGCTATAGCTAAATCTTCTGGGGTATTGAGCTATTTCTGGATCTAGCAGGCACCACAGAAAGTGAATTAGGTGCCTAGTCATAAGTTTGTCTCCTCAACGTGGGTCTTCTGACTTTTGGATTTCACATTTAAAATCTTGACTCTCAATCTCAAAGCTCCTACCAAATATGCTTTTGTTCAGAAATGGATTCTAAAGTATAACTGTTAGGGGAGGGTATAAGTAAGGACAACTTTATTCAGTCATCTTGTTTGATTTTCTCACGGAGTTCTTTTTTTTTTTTTTTTAAGTTTATCTACTTTGAGATAGACACAGAGAGCCTGGGTAGCTCAGTCAGTTGAGTGTCTGACTTCAGCTCAGGTCATGATCTCACAGTTTATGGGTTCAAGCCCTGTGTCAGCCTCTGTGCTGACATCTTGGAGACTGGAGCCTACTTTGGATTCTGTGTCTCCCTCTCTCTCTGCTCCTCCTCTGCTCATGCTTTGTCTCTCTCTATCTCTCAAAAATAAATAAAGTTAAAAAATTATTTTGATATAGACAGAGACAGCATCAATGTGGGAGAGGCAGAGAAAGAGGGAGAGAGAGAGAATACCAAGCAGACTCTGTGCCACCAGCACAGAGCCCAACACAGGGCCCAATACCATGAGACAGATCATGACCTGAGCAGAAACCAAGATCCAGACTCTCAACCGAATGAGCCATCCAGGCACCCCCTCATGGAGTTCTTGATCTAAGGATTACTTTAGATTCAAATTACCTAAATTAGGATCTTCACTTTATATAGGAGGAAATGGTGTTTCAGAGAATCTGTAGGTTACAAAGGTTATAAATCAAAACAGAGGTAGCACTAGACACAATACTTCAACTAAGAGATACAAATTGTTATGTCTAGTTTATATAGGATTAAAGAGATAGAAATGAATTTGCAAGCATAATATCATATAATGGGTGGTTTACATATGATAAACATGCTTATATGGCAAAAATGATCATTGATTGCTGAAAACAAAGGTATGACATTATTAAATAAAATAAAGGGGACGAATGTCTTATTCATTTACCTTTATCCAAAATATATATTTAAATTATCTCCAAATTTTTATTTTAAAAGGTAAATGCTTAAATCCCAGTCATAGATAACAAGAACTACATTTGAGCAAAGAAATAAATTGAATTATTATATTTTTAATATATAATGAATAGTAGTAAACAACCAATATTAAAATTTTCCACTGGTAAAGACCAAATACCAATACATTAAGCTAAATTTTATTTACTAACTTCCATCTGCCAAGTACAAAGTAAGTTGTAAGCATAACAGACAGACTTTGACTTTATGGAATTTGGTGTGATAATTAATTCATACTAATTGAATAATTAAATAGCTTATTAATGTGATTTGGATTAGTTTTTAAAGAATACATATAGTTATGATAGCAAAAAATAGGGATGCCTATCACAGTGTTTGGTGTTAGATATTTTCCTTACAGAACAGATACTTCATATTTATACAAAGGATTAGTTGGAGTTATCCAGGGTTAGAGTTAGAAAAGATATCATGGTGATTACAAGTGCCTTTATGCTGAGGAAATACAGCTTTTGCACACTAAAGAAATATTAAACGAAAATCCCACAAGGAAAACATGTGGCAAAGAATATGCAACGTCTAGAGTTCTTCCCAAATACAATTTCCAGAAAGTCACAAACACAAAATTACCAATAAAAGGAAAAAAAATTGGAAGTAACATATTCTTCCTTTATCTAAAGCAATATAGGATTGGGGCACCCAAGTGGCTCAGTTGGAGCATCCAGCTCTTGATTTCAACTCAGGTCATGATCCCAGAATCATGAGATCAAACACTGCATCAGGCCCCCGTGCTAATCATAGAGCCTGCTTAAGACTCTCTTTCTATCTCTCTCCCTCTGTCTCTCTCCCCTTCTCACTTTTTCCTACCCCTCTCTAAAATTAAAAGAGTAAATAAGTAAATAAAGCAATATAGAATTAGTGTAGTAATAGATAACATAATATTATATATTTTGACTCTGTTGAAACTAGTCATGACTCTATGAAGTGTCTGGTCCACAAAACATATGTGGACCTTCCAGAAAGAAGACAGAGAGACATCTTGTGGTTCAATATTTTTCTTTCTTCTCTCTACCTACACCAGAAATATTCCAGAGAGAATATCTTTTTTTGTAATATAAACATTTGTAATATAAACAATAAAAAGCCAGAACCAACTTGCTGTGGGCACAAACTGTGAGCAAAAAATCAACATTTGCTTCTATAAATTATTAAAATTTTGACACCACTTTCCTTTAACACATCATAGGTTGGCCTTTGTTAATTAATAAGTCTTTGATTATTTTCCAGGTTCAAGCCCTACTGTCAAGATGAGTCATTGTTCTGGGTCACCTGGGTGACTTAGTTGGTTGAGCATCCAACTTCGGCTCACTTGAGCATTGGACTTGGGCTCATGCCATGTTCTCATGGTTTGTGAGTTTGAGTCCCTCATTGGGCTCACTGCTGTCAGTGCAGAGCCTCTGTCCCACTCTTTCTTTGCCCCTCCCCTGCATGCTCTTTCTCTCTCTAAAATATAAATAAATATTTTAAAAAGATGAGTCATTGTTTTAATAACAGAAAGATTTGTAATTTATACATCAGGGAAAACAAAAGGACCAATGAAAGAAATATCTTCTTTGTTTTTATTGAACATGTATTTACCTGTAGTTTATGCAAATGGTATGACTGATGTAAATGTATTTAAATTAAATCCTATTATACAATATTCTATGATCAAATACCCCATTTTAATCTAGGTAAACTTAAACTACTAGATTACAACCTATTAAACAGACCTTGAGTAGACATTGATATAGTTATTTCAAGCCCCACAATAGGCTCCATGCTACATGTTGATTCTGCTTGGGATTCTCTGTCTCTCTTTCTCTATGCCCCTTCCCCACTTGTTTCTCAAAAGAAAGAGAAAAAAAAAACAAACAAACACACACACAAATATATATATATATGTATATATATATATATATGTATACACATATATATATGGTTTCCTTTATCTTTACTTTTTTCCATTTTTTCTAAGCCCACATATATTAAGAATCTGTTTTCAAAATTCCAATTATCTATTATCTTGTAATAAATCCACACATATCTCCTTGAAAAGAAAACCAGTTAAAATACAACTGATTCATTCCATTAGGCTTCTGTTATCGGATTTATAATGAGATAATTGGAATTTGGAAACTAGATCCCTAGAAAATTTGGGCTTAGAGAAAAAAAGAAAATAAAGATAAAAGAAACTAAACATAAGTTGTAATATTTATTGACCACTTCTTGAAGCAATAATTTCCATTAGCATGTTAAAAATCTAATTGTAGTATATTTAAAGAAAACATGGGTGAACAATTTGAGAATTACATGAATAGCATTTGACATGGCACAAGAATGGAGGTTTTGAGAGCACAAATAAATTGCCTGGGACTTTGTGAAGAAATATAAGGATTTGGCATTTAATGTTGGTGATGTAGTATAGCAATGGGGAGGAAAGGGACACAATTGATTTCTTTTTGTAAAGACTCACTGTAGAAAATGTATTGAGAATATATAATAGGTACAAAAGAAAAATTAATAAGACAGTGGTGAAAATACTTTAATAATTGAGATAAAAGTAGACATATCTTGACGAACGAAAGGAACACTGTAAGATAATGAGAATCAAATTTCAGTTTATTTGAGCCAACAGGATTTGCTGATGGGAGGGATGTATAGAAATCAAGGAGAAAATGATTTCAACATTTTTATTAAATTTTCTTTCATATTATAACTAAGCAGCATGAAATAATTATTTCTGGAAAGATGGAGATATTACAATATTTTATTGTACTGTTTAGTTTAATAAACTGTTCAGACATCCAAATGTCAATATCAAGTAGGCAATTATATACATGAATCAAATTTAGAGATTATGTCTATACAAGAGATGTTTATAACTGAGAATTACCAGATGCCAGGTATATAATATGAGTGTATGGAAAAGAAGAGAAAAAAACCGGAATATTCCTAGTCTACAAAGGATTTTTCACTTAAGATAGGAAATACAATAGCACAGAAAGAGAAACGAGTATTGGTGAAGTGATGTCCTTGTTGTTCAGACCAGGCCTGGATCTGCTGAACAAGGTAAGGTTGTGGCTCTGGCAAAAGCACAGGCAGTTTTGCTATAGTAGAATAATAATTATAGAATATATAGACATTGATGCAATTGGTGGGTAAGAGGAAATTTGTTTGAAGTTCTTAGAGAACATCACACATTGCTCAGATACTGAGACTTAAGTCCAACCGCTTTAAATAAAGATAGGGAAGATTGTTTTGGGAGAATAAGAACAGATAATTCAATATGAAAATATTTTTTTAACGGGAACAGTTTATAGACCTGAGAATGTAGTATGGTTCTGGAGCTGTGTGGAAGGTATACCTGACACTACTGAGTATGATTATAGGGAGAAATAGTCACCATCAGATTTTTCCTTCGACATTAAGTTGTATAGGTGCTGGCATGGAGTGTATAAAAAGTTGTGTTTTACCATTGTATGATAAAGGGAAGCAGCTATAAGAAAACAATCAAGAGAAAGGAAGTTGAGGGCATATAAAAAATAACATGGGAAATGGAATTTAACTGGATAAGGAGAAAAGTGAGAACATATTTAAAGAAAAGAGAAAGTCTTATGACAAATGAAATTGAATAGTGAGGGTTAAGGAGCTTTGTACTTGTAATGTGAAGTCTTGTCCATCTCTGGCATTTGGCTTTCCCACAGCCACTACTTTCTTCTTTCAACAATCAAACATGATTCCATGTGTGATTGTTCTGGCTTCAGAAGCATGTTCCTTCCAAGTTCAAGGACTTTTCACAACCAAGAGCATCCTTTAACAGATGATGGATAGTAGTTGTTGGGTAAAGACTTTATCTTCTTCTACTTTTGTTAATAGAATTCTGGAATGTTCCACATGGTCCCCAAACCACCCCACTTTGAGTAAGCTGACATCTTTACTGGCAGAGACATAACATTTCATGGACCCCTATTAGAGTGATATATAGAGGCCAGGAAATTGTAGAAGTCCTGGATCTCATTTTCTCACTATGTTTTCAAGCCCAGACTTACCTGCAATAATTTATAGTCTGTGTGTATAATGTGAAGAATACACTTAACAACTGGCAGAACACTCATACATTTCCTGACCTGTGAACCAAAACTAATTTAATAGAAAATCCAAGTGAATTCCCCTGAAATTGTCCCTTTGGATAAAGCCCTTTGGATAAAGTCAGAAATAATTAAGTGTCTGGGTAAGTGGAATAATCAAAAACTTACAAATTCATATCCATACATAAAATACTAAAATCCAAATAGATCAACTTTTAATTGAACCAAACTGATGTGCCAGGTGTGGTATTTTGTAAGACTATCTCCTGAAGCATCCGGTACTTGATCTGGAGGATGTATTCTTGTAATATCCATGAGGTAAAATGAGCAAAAACAGTTCCTATTATCTTGGGATTGACAACAGTACACATTTATTCTTGTCCTCAAGCTGTTTTATATCACCTGTTCTCATACAATATAGTCCTAAGAGATCTTGATCATCTAGACATTTCAGAAGACAACATATGCATACTCTACATTGGTGGTATTTAATTATTTAGTTCTCATTATCAGAAAGTTACAATCCTGTTATTCTTTGAAGATATATATGACACAGATATATCAGATACAGTATTGTTCCCAGAAAAGACTAACATAACCCCAGCTTCTATTACTGTGATAAATGCACTTTTTCCATTTCATATCAGAAATAAAGAAAAAAGTATTCTCATTCTTTTGGATTGGCATGGCATACATCTATAGTATTTCTCCAGGGTAATAGTATTTCTCCAGTTCTCCATAATAACCTGCTCCTAGAGCTCAGAAATAGCTACAGAACATCATCATGGTCTAGTAAATTAATGACACCATGCAAATCACAATGAATGAAAAAAATGCCTCCATTAGGAGGCTCTAGATGTGTGCATAGGATATGAGATAAACAGTGAAGATTTAGTGGTTGACATCAGTAAAATGTTTGAGACTAGTATTCTAGGGTATTTTAATATAACCCCTCAGTAGGGAACATGCTGTTATCTTCTCACCATGAAGGAAAAATGATATCTGATAAGCCTCTTTGGTTTTGAATGCAACATTTTCTTCATATGGAACAATTTTTCCAGCCAATCATTTAAGTGATACAATAAGTGTCAGGTGTAAGTGGAGCCAGAGCATGAACTCTCTCTACAGAAGATCTTGATTGATATGGTGGTGGCTTTTTTTTGTGCAAGTATACAGCAAATCCTATGTTATTAGGTTTCAGTAGTGAGAAAAAAATATTAAATATATTGGTAGAGTGCTCCAAAAGGATAATTAGAATGCAGAGGTCTATGGTTATGGGAAAATACTATATTTATGAAAACTTACATATTTTTAAAGCTATTGGAATGATATGGTACCCTGGTAGATAAAGAATATCTGACAGTAGAGGGAAGATGGAGGTGAAGTAGGAGGACCTTAGGTTCATCTCCTCTCATAAACACAATTAGAAAACTATCAAATAATCCTAGGTACCCCAGAAATTAATCTGAAGACTGACAGAACACACTCCATAACTAAAGGGAGAGAAGAAGCCACATCAAAAAAGGTAAGAAGTGTGGAGACATGGCTTAGGGAAAAAATGGATCAAGAGTGTGGTGGAGGTCAGGAAACTATGATTGCTAAGAAGGGAAAGAGAGAGCAGAGCACACAGGGTAACACACACAAATATATTCCCAAGCCATTCAGGAGCTGAATTTCATGAGTTATTGAAGCCAGCAAGGCTTAAAGTCTGGAATTTTAAAGGTCATCAGGCTTGGTAGGATAGATCCCTGAAGGCACTGTACTGTTCCTGGAGAGAAGGCAGGCAAACACCCTGAGGGGCAGATGATGTGGAAACAGAAATATGAAGAATGCCTGGGGCACACAGAGGGGAGATTATTAACACTTCTCAGAGTATCTCCCTGAGAGGCAATCTTCAGGGAGATGCCTCTTCCTTAACAAAGAAGCTGCCTGGAGAAATTTCCTTCCCCTACTCCTCAGCATAAACATGGAGCCACCTGCAAGAAGCAGCACAGTACCAAAACTGGCTGCAAACTTGCTTACACCAAGAACCACATTTCTGAGCATTGTCAAGACTTCCCTTCTCAGACAAGTTTGCCTCAATCCCAGTGCAGTGGGCCCGTCTCCCAGAAGACCAGGACAAAACTCAGCCCAAATCACATTTCCCTCCCAGAGAGTTCTGCAAGGCATCAGTTCTAGAAGTAGTATCAGGTCTCTTAATAAGCAGACCAGAGCATAGTTAGTTAAACTCACTGTATTGAGGCCAAGTACCAAACACTGCATATAGCAGGCAAGGAAATCCTCTACAGATGATTGATCTGAAGGACAGAACAGCCAAAACAGAGCAGCAGAATACATGCAGGACACACCAGGCCCTGGACACTCTTCATAAAGCCATTACTTTCAGGAGCAGGAAACATAACTGGCTTTTCTAACACAGAGACGGTAGAAACTTAGATAAAATATCAAGACAGAAAAATTCATCCCCCGCCCCCCAAAATAACATAAGGACACTGCATGGGAAGACCCATAAGTCTAGTTGCATATTTCTCAACAGAAACTCGACAAACCAGCAGGGATTTTCACAATATATTCAAAGTGATGCATGGGAAAAATCTGCAGCCAAAAATACTCTATCCAGCAAGGCTATCTTTCAGAATATAAGGAGAGATAAAGAGTTTCCCATACAAATGAAATCTAAAGGAGGTCATGACCACTAAAGCAGTTCTTCAAGATATATTAAAGGGGACTCTTTGAGTTGAAAGGAAACACCAAAAGTGACAAAGATAATAAAGTATCAGAGAAAATCTACAGAAGATAAGGCAAACAAGTAATAAAGTGGAACTAAATACATATTTATCAATAAGTAAACACATCATTGTAAATAGACTAAACCCTTCAATCAAAAGACATAAAGAATGGAGGAGGAGGAGGAGAAGAAGAAGAAGAAAAAGAAGAAGAGGAGGAGGAACAAGAACGAGGAAGACGAGGAAGAGGAGGAAAGAGAAGGAAGAGGAGGAGAAGAAGAAGAAGACCCATTGAAATGTTGCCTCCAGGAGACTCATTTTGGGCCTAAAGACACTTTCATATTTCAGGTGAGGGGAATGAGAAGGATTCATCACACAAATTAATGTTAAAAGAAAGCCACAGTAGCAATACTTATATTGGACAAACTCAACTTTAAAACAAAGAGGATAACAAGAGATAAAGATGGGCACTATCTCATAATGAAGGGACAATCCAACATGAAGATATAACAATTGTAAATATTTATGCCCCCAACAGGAAACTACAAAATATATAAAGTCATTAATAACAAACATAAAGAAATTGATTTATTGAATTGATTATAATTCAATAATGGTAGTGGATGACACCCGTTTACATCAATGAACAGATCACCTAAGAAATAAATCAACAACAAAAAAGAAATGTTGAAGCCAAAGGACTTTGAAAACCAAGAGTCTAGGAAGAAAAGAGACTGAAACTACCAGGAAGAAAATGAGACAACTTGAGAAACAATAGGTGTGTGATTGAGAACTGGGGGAGAACTGCCCAAATAGGCATGGAGGGGAGGGATCCCCTTATGAGGAGAGACAAAGGGAAGAGAAAAAGTGGTGGGGGAAGTGTAGGACTGTATCTGGATAAGAGAAAAACCTCGGACTGGTACTGAAAGGGATCCTATCTCTAACTGTGGAGCTTTCTTCAGACTGGTCCTGGCTCCCTGTTTGTGCACCTGGGGAGTAGGGGAGCCAGCCCTGGGTTTGGTGGTAAATCAGGGGTGCAGTCTGCAGTAGGAGAAAATGGCTCCCTCCCTGAAGTGCAGTGGGACAGGACAAAGCCGGCCTACCTCCACCACCCTTCACCACTGTGAAGTTAGCGGCACAGTCCACAGCAGGAAGGAGGTCCTCCCTAAAGTGTGGAGGCACAGACAAAGGTAGCCAGGACCACATATGGAGCCACACAGTGAAGTGCTTCCCCTATGCCAGGGCTCACAGAGTGGGTCTTTGATCCTAGCCAAGTGTCAGGCCAGGAGAGTTGTTAGAGGGGGAAGGACCACCCCTTCTGTGCCCATGGCACAGTAAGGATGACTCTAAAGGAGTCCACTGGGTCTTGGAGAAGAGACGGTGGAATTGCCATTTTTCCCACCACCACCATCACTAACGTGGGGACTCAAAGATCAATCCCAAGGCCCATAGCAGATGTGGGACCAGCCTACACCAAACCATGCCCTTCCGTGCCAGGTAACTGCATTTCTGCTGGAAATAGATAGATGCTGTGCAACCAGATGGCTCCATCATCCAGACCAGTGATGATGCATAGGCTGAATTAATTCCAGAAAATTTCATGCTATTTATATATATTCACCCTTCATATCTCTTCCCTCCTCTAGGCTGATTGCTCTGGTTGCTAGTTTGTTCAAGCAGACATATTTAATCCATTCCCTTGATTCATGTTCTACATCTCCTTCTGTATTTTCCTTTCTCTCTTTCTGGAATAATCAATCCATATAATTTCTCTGTCTGGGTAAGTTTATCTTCATTTTGTTTCCCCACATCCTTCTTTATTTTACTTTCTCTCTCTCTCTCTCTCTCTCTCTCTCAAGCCATTTAGTCCCTCTGCCTGGTCAATGTTTATTTTCTCTTTGTCCCCACCCCTGTCATTTCTCTCTTTATATGTGCTCCTCCATCAGTACCTCCTCGTCACTCTGTGCTTTACTTGTAGCTGGTGTTTCCATTTTTTTTTGTTTTTGCTTTCAGACTGTTTTTGTCTTTGTGTGTGTGTGTGTGTGTGTGTGTGTGTGTGTGTTGTCTCTTTATTTGTTTTATTTGTCTGTGTGTTTGCATGTCTCTGTTTCCCGTTTGCTTCCCTGTTTATTTTCCTTTCCAGGGCTATTTCAAGGAACAAATCAAAGCACATCTTGTGGAGGGTCCAAAACATCACTATGAGTAGAGAAATAAAATAATGAAAGTCACAAGAACAGAGAGCAAGTAACCTTCAAAAATCACCTGCTGAAGGGCCAGGCCCTGAACAGTGTATGACACCACTTTTTTTTTTATATGAAATTTATTGACAAATTGGTTTCCATACAACACCCAGTGCTCATCCCAAAAGGTGCCCTCCTCAATACCCATCACCCACCCTCCCCTCCTTCCCACCCCCCATCAACCCTCAGTTTGTTCTCAGTTTTTAACAGTCTCTTATGCTTTGGCTCTCTCCCACTCTAACCTCTTTTTTTTTCCTTTCCCTCCCCCATGGGTTCCTGTTAAGTTTCTCAGGATCCACATAAGAGTGAAACCATATGGTATCTGTCTTTCTCTGTATGGCTTATTTCACTTAGCATCACACTCTCCAGTTCCATCCACGTTGCTACAAAAGGCCATATTTCATTTTTTCTCATTGCCACGTAATATTCCATTGTGTATATAAACCACAATTTCTTTATCCATTCATCAGTTGATGGACATTTAGGCTCTTTCCATAATTTGGCTATTGTTGAGAGTGCTGCTATGAACATTGGGGTACAAGTGGCCCTATGCATCAGTACTCCTGTATCCCTTGGATAAATTCCTAGCAGTGCTATTGCTGGGTCATAGGGTAGGTCTATTTTTAATTTTCTGAGGAACCTCCACACTGCTTTCCAGAGCAGCTGCACCAATTTGCATTCCCACCAACAGTGCAAGAGGGTTCCCGTTTCTCCACATCCTCTCCAGCATCTATAGTCTCCTGATTTGTTCATTTTGGCCACTCTGACTGGCTTGAGGTGATACCTGAGTGTGGTTTTGATTTGTATTTCCCTGATAAGGAGCGACGCTGAACATCTTTTCATGTGCCTGTTGGCCATCTGGATGTTTTCTTTAGAGAAGTGTCTATTCATGTTTTCTGCCCATTTCTTCACTGGGTTATTTGTTTTTCGGGTGTGGAGTTTGGTGAGCTCTTTATAGATTTTGGATACTAGCCCTTTGACACCACTTTAATATAGCAGTGCTCGCAGGTGCAGAGCAAATAAAAAGGGTTTCAAACTCATAAAGGAGAAAAGAATAGCCAAATGATTAAACGGAAGAATTACCTTCAAAAGAAACTCCAGGAAGAAGTGACAGCTAAAGAATTGATCAAAACAGGGGCACCTGGGTGGCACAGTTGGTTAAGCGTCCGACTTCAGCCAGGTCACGATCTCGCGGTTCGTGAGTTCGAGCCCCGTGTCGGGCTCTGGGCTGATGGCTCAGAGCCTGGAGCCTGTTTCCAATTCTGTGTCTCCCTCTCTCTCTGCCCCTTCCCCGTTCATGCTCTGTCTCTCTTTGTCCCAAAAATAAATAAACGTTGAAAAAAAATTTTTTTTAAAGATTTGATCAAAACAGATATAAGAAATATAACTGAACAAGAATTTAGAACAATAGTCATAAGATTAATTGCTGGACTTGAAAAAGGCATAGAAGACCATGGAGAATCCATTACTGCAGAGATCAAGGAACTAAAAAACAGTCATGATGAATTAAACAATGCAATAAATTAGGTGGAAAAAAATGGCGGCAGCCACACTGCGGATTGAAGAGGCAGAGGGCAGAATAGGTGAATTAGAAGATTAAATTATGGGAAAAGAGGAATCTGAGAAAAAGAGAGATAAAAAAATCCAATATCAAGAGTGGAGAATTAGAGAATTAAGTTATTCAATCAAATGGAACAAGATCCATATCATAGAAATTCCAGAAACAGAAGAGAGAAAGGGGCTGATGGTGCACTTGAACAAATCATAGCTGAGAACTTCCCTGATCTGGGGAAGGAAACAGGCATTGAAATCCAAGAGGCACAGAGAACTCCCTTCAGACATAACTTGAATCAATCTTCTGCAGGACATATCACAGTGAAACTGGCAAAATACAAGGATAAAGAGAGAATTCAGAAAGCAGCTAGGGATAAATGGGCATTAACATACAGAGGTAGACGCATAAGGGTAGTAGCAGACCTATCTACTGAGACTTGGCAGGAATGGCAGGAAATCTTCAATGTGATGAACAGGAAAAATATGAAGTAAAGAATCCTTTATCCATCAAGCCTGTCATTCAGAATAGAAGGACAGATAATTTTTTTTCCAAACAAGCAAAAACTGAAGGAATTCATCACCACTAAACCAGTCCTACAAGAGATCCTAAGGGGGACTCTGTGAGTGAAATGTTGCAAGGACCACAAAGTACCAGAAATATCATTGCAAGCCTGAAACCTACAGATAACACACTTACTCTAAACCCACCTCTTTTATTAATGACACTGAATGTAAATGGACTAAATGTTCCAATCAAAAGACATAGAGTATCAGAATGGAGAAAAGAAAAAAAAAATAAGACCCATCTACTTGCTGTCTACAAGAGACTCATCTCAGACCTGAGGACAATTTTAGATTAAAGTCAGGGGATAACTATCTATCATGCTACTGGAAGTCATAAGAAAGCTAAAGTAGCCATACTTATATCAGACAAACTAGACTTAAAGACTGTAACAAGAGATTAAGAAGGGCATTATATAATAATTACATGGTCTATCCATCAGGAAGGGCTAACAATTACAAATGTCTATGCACCAAATTTGGGAAAACCCAATATTAACATTTTTTTAATGTTTATTTATTTTTGAGACAGGGAAAGACAAATCATGAATGGGGGGGGGGTGGTCAGAGACATAGGGAGACACAGAATCTGAAATAGGCTCCAGGACCTGAGCTGTCAGCACAGAGCCCAATGCAGGGCTCCAACTCACAAATGGTGAGATCATGACCTGAGCTGAAGTCAGATGCTTAACCGACTGAGCCACCCAGGCACACCAGGAGAACCCAATATTTAAAACAATTAATCACAAGCATAAGAAACCTTATAGATAAAAATGTGTTAATTGCAGGGGTCTTTCATACCCCACTGATGACAATGGACATATCATCTAGACACAGAATCAGTAAAGAAACAATGGCTCTGAAAGATACATTGGACCAGATGGAGTTGACAGATATATTAAGAACTCTACATCCCAAAGGAGCAGAATATACTTTCTTCTCATGTGCACATGGAACATTCTCCAAGATAGATCACATACTGGGTCACAAAACAGCCCTCAATAAAGACAAAAGTATTGAGATCACACCATGCACACTTTCAGACCACAATGCTATGAAACTTGAAATCAACCACAGGAAAAAGTCTGGAAAACATCCAAAAGCATGGAAGATAAAGCACATCCTCCTAAAGAACGAATGGGTCAACCAGGCAAAAAGAGAAGAAATTAAAAGAAATGTGGAAATTAATGAAAATGAAAATACAAAAACCCAAACATTTTGGGATGCAGCGAAGGCAGTCCTAAGAGGAAAACATATTGCAATCCAGGCATATTCCAAGAAACAAGAAAAATCCCAAATGCAAAATCTAACAGCACACCTAAAGGAACTAAAAGCAGAACAGCAAAGTCACCCCAAACCCAGCAGAAGAAGAGAAA
Source organism: Felis catus (assembly GCF_018350175.1). Lineage (NCBI taxonomy): Eukaryota > Metazoa > Chordata > Mammalia > Carnivora > Felidae > Felis > Felis catus. The sequence continues at coordinate 83,779,784 of NC_058368.1, forward strand.
TAATAAATATCAGAGCAGAAATAAACAATATAGAATAAAACAAACAAACAAACAAACAAAAAACAGTAGAACAGATCAATGAAACCAAGAGTTGTGGGTTTTTTTTTTTTTGAAAAAATAAACAAAATTGATAAACCTCTGGCCAGGCTTCTCATAAAGAAAAGAGAGAGGACCCAAATAGATAAAATCATGAAAGAAAATGGATTTATTACAACCAATTCCTCAGAAATACAAGCACTTATCAGGGAATACTATTAAAAATTATATGCCAACCAACTGGACAACCTAGAAGAAATGGGCAAATTCCTAAACACCCACACACTTCCAAAACTCACACGGGAAAAAAGAGAAAATTTGAACAGACCCATTGCTAGTAAGAAATTATATAATTCAACAAAAATCTCCCAAGAAATAAGAGTCCTGGACCAGATGGCTTCCCTAGGGCATTCTATCAGACACTTAAAGCAGAATTAATACCTACACTTCTCAAGCTGTTCCAGAAAATAGAAAGGGAAGGGAAACTTCCAGACTCATTCTATGAAGCCAGCATTACTTTGATTCCCAAACCAGACAGAGATCCAGTAAAAAAAAGAGAACCTCAGGCCAATATCCCTGATGAATCCGTATGCCAAAATTCTCAAAAAGATACTAGCAAATCTAATTCAACAACATATAAAAAGCAGTATTCACCGTGATCAAGTGCAACACATTCCTGTATTGCAGGGATGGTTCAATATTCACAAATCAATCAAAGTGATACATCACATTAATAAAAGTAAAGGTAGGAACCATATGGTCCTGTCACTAGATTCAGAAAAAGCATTTGACAAAATGCAGCATCGTTTCTTGATGAAAACCCTTAAGAAAGTCGGGATAGAAGGAACATAACTAAACATCATAGAAGCCATTTATGAAAAGCTCACAGCTCATATCATCCTCAATGGGGAAAAACTGAGAGTTTCCTCCTGAGATCAGGAACACGACAGGGATGTCCACTCCCACCACCGTTGTTTAACAAAGTATTGAAATTCCTAGCATCAGCAATCAGACAACAAAATAAAATAAAAGGTATCAAAATTGGGAAAGATGAAGTCAAACTTTCACTTTTCACAGACAACATGATACTCTACATGGAAAACCCAAAAGACTCCACCAAAAATCTGCTAGAATTGATACATGAATTCAGCAAAGTTGCAAGGTACCAAATTCATGTACAGAAATCGATCGCACTTTTATACACGAATAATGAATCAACAGAAAGAGAAATAAAGAAACTGATCCCATTGACAATTGCACCAAGAATCATAAATATGTAGGAATAAACCTAACCAAAGATGTAAAAGATCTGTATGCTGAAAACAATAGAAAGCTTATGAAGGAAATTGAAGAAGATACAAAGAAATTCCATGCTCATGGATTGGAAGAATAAATATTGATAAATTTTCAATACTGCCCAAAGTAATCTACATATTCAATGCAACCCCAATCAAAATTGCACCAGCATTCTTCTCAACACTAGAACATACAATCTTAAAAATTTTTATAGAACCACAAATACCCTGAATGGCCAAAGTAATGTTGAAGAAGAAAACCAAAATGGAAGGCATCACAATCCCAGACTTTAGCCTCTATTACAAAGCTATAATCATCAAGACAATATGGTATTGGCACAAAAACAGACACATAGACCAATGGAATAGAATACAGACTCCAGAACTGGACCCACAAATGTATGGCCAACTAATCTTTGACAAAGCAGGCAAAAGTGTCCAATGGAAAAAAGAAAGTCTCTAACAAATGGTGCTGGGAGAACTGGACAGCAACATGCGGAACAATGAAACTAAACCATTTGTTTACACCATTCACAAAAATAAACTCAAAATGGATGAAGGACCTGAATGTGAGACAGGAAAGCATCAAAACCTCTTTGTCCTTGGTAGCAGCAATTTCTTACTTGACACATCTCCAAAGGTAAGGGAATTAAAGGCAAAAGTTAACTATTAAGACCTCATCAAGATCAAAAGTTTCTGCACTGCAAAGGAGACAATCAACAAAACTAGAAGGCAACCAATGGAATGGGAAAAGATATTTTCAAATGATATATCAGTTAAAGGGCTCATATCTAAAATCTATAAAGAACTCACCAAACTCCACACCCGAAAACCAAATAATCCAGTGAAAAAATGGTCAGAAGACATGAATAGACACTTTTCCAAAGAAGACATCCATATGCCTAACAGACACATGAAAAGATGTGCAATGTCACCCCTCCTCAGGGAAATACCAATCAAAACTACATTAAGATACCACTTCACGAAGGTCAGAGTGTCTAAAATGAACAAATAAGGAGACTATAGATGCTGGAGAGGATGTGGAGAAATGGGAACCCTCTTGCACTGCTGGTGGGCATGTAAACTGGTACAGCCACTCTGGAAAACAGTGTGGAGGTTCCTCAAAAATTAAAAATAGACCTACCCCATGACTCAGCAATAACACTGCTAGGAATTTACCTGAAGGATACAGGAGTGCTGATGCATAGGGGAACATGTACCTCAATGTTTATACCAATGCTTTCAATAATATCCAAATTATGGAAAAAGCTTAAATGTCCATCAACTGAAGAATGGATAAAGAAGATGTGGTTCATATATACAATAGAATGCTACTAGGCAATGAGAAAGAATGAAATCTGGCTATTTGCAGCAACATGGATGGAACTGGAGGGTATTATGCTAAGTGAAATAAGCCAGGCAAAGAAAGACAAATACCATATGTTTTCACTCATATGTGGATCTTGAGAAACTTAACAGAGGACCATTGGGAGAAGGTAAGGGGGGAAGAAAATTACAAAGAGGGAGGGAGGCAAACCATAAGGAACGCTTAAGGACTGAGAACAAACTAAGGGTAGATGGAAGGTGGGGGAGAGGTGAAGTGGGTCATGGGCAGGGAGGAGGGCACTTGGGATGAGCATCGGGTGTTGTATGGAAACCAATTTGGCAATAAATTATATTAAAAATAAAAAAAACTCTAAAAAAATTCTTTAAGAAACATTACTAAAAGAAAAATAATTAAATCAACAAGAAAACAATGGCTTTCAATGACACACTGGTTCAGTTGGACTAACAGATATATTCAGAGCATTCTAACCTAAAACAACAAAATTCACATTCTTTTCAAGTGCATATGGGATAGTCCCCAGAATAGATCACACATTAGATCACAAATCAGTCCTGGAGAAAAACAAATGATTGAGATCATACAATGTGCATCTTCTCTGAGCACAATAGTATGAAAATTGAAGTCAACCACAAGAACAAATTTGGAAATATCACAAATACATATATTTATATACACATAAACACAGTGGAATATTACCTGGTCATAAAATAATGAAATCTTGCCATTTGTAGCCATGTGGGTTTAGCAGAGAGCATTATGGTAAGTGAAAAAGTCAGTCTAAAGAAGACAATTTGACTCATATGTGGAATTTAAAAAAACAAAACAAACATAAAAAGGGTAAGAGAAAGATAGAGAGAGAGACAAACCAAGAAACAGATTCTTCACTATAGAGAACAAACTGAGGGTTACCAGAGGGAAGGTGTGTGTGATGATGAGTTAAATAGGTGGTGGGGATTAAAGAGTGCACTTGGTATTGTGAGCACCAGGTGTTATATGGAAATGTTGAATCACTCTATTGTACAACTAAAAGTAATACTATATTCTGTGTTAACTAACTGGAATTTAAATTAACATTTAAAGAAAGATTAACTAACCATATCATCAAGTGACCATGGGTCAGAGTTGCCCATCATAAACCGAGTTTCCTCATATTCATCAAATAACAATATTGGGTGTGCCCAAGAACAATTTGTTATAAAATGAAATTGATGAGTATAAGATTATGAGAAGCATCTGAAGCACTATAATATACACAAGAAGTTCCTCCATGTGGCTCTAATGTATTCATGTCTCTCTTTCTGTTCATACTTATGGCAAAAAAAAAAAAAAGATTCATCACAATTAGTAGAGAGAGAAGGAAAAATATTCAAACTTGAATGATAGTTGAGGTAGGTTTGTATGTTATGGCTTTGAAACACAATGGTGATGGAGAAATAGGTCCAATATTTACTCTATTTCATGATACACTTGATCATTCACTTTGTATGTAAAAGAAATGCTTCAAAGATAGAATAACTTCAGTAGTCTTGTGCAGTGCCAAATGATGTGGCAGATTGCCCAGAAGTATGGATGTTATGCAAATGAAAGGTTGGAGACAGAGAGTGCTTGTGGTATGTGAATGGACACACGGGAGTGGCCACGAAATGAGAATATCTTGGTATTTCATGAAAACGCTCGTAAGGGGAACATCCAATGTAAGTAAATTACTAAACAAAGTAGTAGGGGAAAAAATTCTTCTAGTTGAAATCCATTAGCTTTTAGTATTCCTGGTAAATGGACATAACCATGTGGTAGTAGCCATGTTTGCAAGGTTTGAATTTTATTAATAGGTCCCATATCATAGGCTCCTACACACTAATGTTGGTTGAGATACAATCACTGCCAAATTTCCAATTAGTCAGTGACAAAGACTAATGCTGAGCCCTGATGAGACACCAACCTAGGAAGACAATCATTGGTCAAATGATACCAGCATAAATATTTTAGATCACTTGTTCACGGTATAGGTTCATTTTTATTGAAGTGAGCAAATACTCCATAAATGGAGTTTATTTACCTGCCCCAGGGCATTAACCACAGCAATTGAGGGCTTGCAGTATGTTTCGTACACTGAGATTGGATACTATGTAATATCTCATAAGACCAAACAACTCGAATTAATGCACAGGAGGTGTGGCATTGGGCACATGAACATGGGATTCACTGTTGTATCACACACTGTGCTACCCAAAACCTTCCTAATTTGAAGATGCGTTGAAACAGCTTGTTGAAGGCACCATTGAGGTGATACCTTAGATTTTTAGAGATGACACCCTAGGTGGGTAAGGCGTCTTTTCCTAGAATTTATTATTCTAAATCAATGATCAGTATAGGAGTCTGTATATCTATTTGGTAGAATACATAGATTTAGTTATCAAGACACGGAAGTAGATGTGACAACATTTACCACTGTAACTAGTAACTAACTGGGAAAATTTACACCTCCCTCAAATCTTCATCTTAGCTGGATGAGAGTTTCTGTTTCCCAAAGGGTCCAAAATGCCACCATGGTGAACTACAAAATTTCCATTGTATTATAAGACATTACTGTTCCCTAATAACTTTGAATTTATCATGCTAAGTAACAAGCAGTCAAAGGAGAAGTCACTGTCCTGGTTGGGGTAACTGACCTTGTAATTAGGAAATGTTATGTTTACTGTTAAACAGAAAAAAAATAGGGAAGAATATACTTAGTTACCCAGGTGATACATTTGGGTATCTCTTGGTACATTCTTGTCCAGTTACCAACCGTAAGTGGACAAGTGTATTAGGCAAAGTAGTAAAATTCTAAGTTATACTACCAGGTAAACGATTTGTCCATTGTTTATAGAGTAAACCTCAGGTTGTCCAATTAAACTTCTTTTTAAAGTTCTAGAGAAATAAGCCCAGTTATACCCTGTAACTTGTCTTAGAAGAGCTATTAATCTATTGTGTTTATTAGTTTTATGCTAATACTATTCCAGAATACTATTCTATTAATAAAGAGAGTTTCTCTCAGTAATTATATAACATTAGATCCAAGGGACACAATACAAGTGACGTGTAATGAATATATTATTGGAAAAATGATGGATTGGTTCTCCAAGTTCTTGGGAACGCTGCCAGAATATAGCCATAAGCTATCAGCCTTCTCTAGGGAACTGACCTCTGATGTGAAGAGCTGCTTCATCCAAGATAACTTTCACATCCTGAGTACAGCATGCATTATGTTGCCAATGTGGGAACTTAAAAGATGAGTCATTGCCCCAACAAGGAAAATTTTTAGAGTATCCTGTGCATTCACTGAAGAACTTTGTAGAGCTTACATAGGAGTTTAACTTCTTCTCTACCCACCCCACAGTTATTAATCTCAAATAAATTCCTGGTAAGTTTTGTAGATTCTAATCTTTGAATATGTTTAATGGAGAACTAATTTGCACCATAGTGATCCCAGTCCACAGTGGCCGCTTTCACTACTGTGACTGTTGTTTGAATGCTAGGGCATAGGAATATTTATATAAATGATATACTAAGATTTTTTATTTATATAAGTCCTAGCTCATATTCATAAGACAGTTTTTATATATTTGATGGTGGATTAAGATAAGAGAGAGAATTGGGGTGTCTGGGTGGCTCAGTCGGTTAAGCATCTGACTTTGGCTCAGGTCATGATCTCACACTTCATGGGTTTGAGCCCTGCATCGGGCTCTGTGATGACAGCTTGGAGCCTGGACCTTGCTTTGGATTATGTATCTCCTGCCCCTCTCTCGTTCCCATTCTGTCTCTCTCTCTCTCAAAAATAAATAAGCATTAAAAAATTTTAAATGAAAAAAGATGAGAAAGAATATCTGTAAGCAGTGAAAAATTATTGGAGCATCTTTTAAAATAACATTTTACATGTATAAACATTTTTTTTTAAATGAGGGGGGCGTCTGGGTGGTTCAGTTGGTTAAACGTCTGACTTAGACTCAGGTCATGATCTCATGGCTTGAGAAGTTGAGCCCCGCATCGGGGCCTGTAGCCTGCTTTGGACTCTGTGTCTCCCTCTCTCTCTCTGCCCCTCCCCTGCTCATGCTCTGTCTCTCAAAGATAAATGAATATTAAAAAATAATTTTAAATAAACATTTTACGTCGATTGTAGGGAATAGCTACAGTTCCAAACAAGCACTTAACTGAAAATTTTTATCATTCTTTTTATTTCCTTGTTGTGGCAATAGACAAAATATTCATTAATATAAAATTCCAAGGAGCATAAAGTAATCAAATATCACTTATATTCATAATCTCCTCATGTATTAGCACATATTCAATAGTTTCTACTCTGTTATTAAAGATAATTTTTGAGTAGTTAAGAATTTTGATAATTAAAGCAACTCCATGCTTAAATTATTTCCTGAATATTGGAAGTGGATAGGATTAGACATCATTCATGAATGGATTTTGACCTTACATTCCAAAGAGAAATCCATAAATTTAAAATAGAGACATAGATGTGTTAATAGTAATTTTCTTAAAATGACCATTGTAGAGTTGCTTTATGTCCACTGTATCAGTCATCTTATGTTTCAGTAACAAAATACCTCATATTGGAAGTTTACAAAAAGGAACTCACATCATACCATGGCTTGGAGATGGTTTTGTTCTTTTTCAACTTTATTTTAGAATCCGGGTTAAAAGAAGCAGCTATTCTTTGGGACTTTGCCAAATTTCTTGCAAAGGGATAGCATACTTACCTATAAAACACATAATAGTTCTTAACGTTTTTACTTGGAAATGCACATTTTATTTCTGTTCACATATATTGACTAAAAAGTCAAGGCCAAGCCTGACAATAATGGAGATAAGTGGGTTAATTCCTCCATAGTTTTGGGTTCATACGGATAAGAACATATCAAAATTTAATACCATATAAATATAATACAAAGTCTTGGCAATGCACAGTAAGTTTATCTACCAGAATATTAAAAAAAAATAGTACCAATAAATTTGCCAGTAGCAAATGATTAGCTTTTTTATGGCTTTGTTCTTCAGGGCACAAGAGGAAAGATTAATTATTTGAGTGAGAATTAATTCCATTAAGGAGAGAGAAATTTCCCAGAGTGTTGGGTACAAATCTCTGGTGACTGTAAGTATGTAAAAGTCTCTTGTCCTCAAGACAGACCAGAAAATAAATCCAATTGCTAGGTATGAAAAGCAGATCCCAATGCCCCCAAGATAATGAAATAGGATAGAACCATTTTTTTTCTATCACATAAACAATGCAATCATGGAAATATTTTTCCATATTGGAAACACAGTAAAGTAGTCTGCCATAGCTGCCATAATTATTTTGTGGGCAATTATGTCATCAAAGGAGAAATAAAGGCAGGTCCTTAACAGAAAAAGCCAAATTGGTCCCATGTTTAAAAGAATAGTATCTGGTTAAAGCAGATTTTACCAAGGAATAAATTAATCTTCTGAACCCACCCATAGTCTCCAATTAGATAAAATGTCTCATGCTTAACACAATATAGTATATTGTCAGAAATTGCACTCACTAACAACATGTCAATTTAGTGCCACTATAGACAGCAATATATTTTCATTGGTTTCTTTAAAAGAAAATTAATGCTTATTTATTTCTGAGAGATAAAGAAACAGTGTGAGTCAGGAAAAGGCAGAGAGGAAGACAGAATCTGAAGCAGGCTCCAGGCTCTGAGCTGTCAGCACAGAGCCCGATGTGCAGCTCGAACCCACGAACTGTGAGATCATGACCTGAGCCGAAGTCAGACACTTAACCAACTGAACCACCCAGGCGCCCCTATCTTAATTGGTTTCTATTAAATCAAATATATATTGTAAGCACTGCCACAGAAAATGTGTTCATTTATGAATTCAAGTGTGTACATTTATGAAAATTAATTGAGCTACTCACTATTTATGCACTTTTCTGTGTATTTATGATTTGTGCACTTTAGCACAAAAATAGTTTTATCTAATTGTCCATCTGTACAGTCATTTTCTTTTTTAATTTAAATATTAACATTTAAATATTACAATTGTTCTTTCGTTTTAACCTGCACAGTCATCATAAAATATACAATAATATTTTATCTCTCTTCTTTTGTTTGAAACTTGGTCTTTTTACAGATGAATAACATTGTGTATTTCAGGCTACATTTACACGAGTTTTCTTTGGGATGTATATGGAAAGACTTGGTGAAAAAAAAAAGCATACATTTGTTATTGAACTAGTTTACATACTATCCAATGACATGAGAGTTCCAGTTTCAGGTCATGCAGAGATCCAACAACTTATCTTCAAAATGTTTTTACTTAATATCATTTGTGTCTCTATTTTTAAATTTGTATCTGGTTGGGATTTTTTTCTGTCCTTGTTTAATAAAATTTCAAATCTTTGACCATGTGAGTAATTAATTACTATTTTCCTTTCAACTTTTGCATTTATCTTTTACCTTCTTTATATCTAAGATTTAAAGAGACCCTGTGTTCTAAGCCAGTTTAAATTCCATGGACCACATTTATGATGATGGCTTGCATTTAGTTTTATCTATCTGCCTCTCCCTATGCTCAGTGTAATCTCCTTGCAGCCCCATACCTATTTAAATCCAACAGCCTTTGTTCTGACCACACACTTCTTTATGTGACTGGAAAAAAATCAGAACTAGTATAAATGCCACCACTTTTAATTTGTAACTTTTACTGGACTTTCAAACCTCCGAGAATAGTTGTACCCATCTACAATCCTTCAGTGTTTTTCTTTCTAGAAAACTATTTTGTGTCATTTTCATTTTCCTGAACTTTTGAATGCCTTCTATTTCCACATCTCTCTCATCTGATACTGGTCTTCTATTTTAATAAAAATATTAAAATATTTACAAGAACACTTCCATATCTGCATTACTGGCACACACTTTTCTACAAATTTTTATGTGTTAATCATGTTCTGTCCTGTCAGTGTGGAGACATTGTAAGTCCAATATTCATCATATAAAGAAAATTCCTAACCTCTCACCTATGCTAACCAAAATATTAATTCTCAGCTTTTTTTTTTCATATTACCAGAAACATTTGAGAAATTCATAACTCTCTGTTCTTTGATGTAGTTTATTACTTGGCTTAAATGATTTTTAATTTACTGTGTTGTTTTTCATCTTTATGGATGACTCCTTTTTCTTTCCTTGAAAAATTTTCCCCAATTTATTTAATATTGGAGTTCCCAGAGTTCAATGCGTACTATTTGGGAACTAAGTTTCAGAAATATCATATACTTTTTGTTTGTTTGTTTGTCTGTCATTGGTCTTTCTATGTCCACTCTCAAATGTAATTCTCTATAGTAGATATTCCTTTTAGATACAGCTGTATTTATTTATTTATTTATTTATTTATTTATTTATTTATGCATTTGGGGGTTGTGATAAAATCTCAATATTTCAAAACTAAAATCCTTATCCTGTCCACCTACCAAATGTTCCCCACCTGGTTTACATGATTAGAGCTCCATATTCTCAGATACTAGATGGTTACTCCTCATGTCTGTTGCCAACAATGGAACCAGTGCAAATGATTCAAATCTAGACAAAAAATTTGTCCTCTCCTCACAACTCTTCAGAGACTCTAACTCAATCATCATCTTCACAGTGGTGTGTAAATTGAATCTAATCTGCTTATTTCTTTTTGGGCCTGACCTCCCACTGCTTTCTCTATCTTTGTATAAGTTTCATACTGACTGCCTTTCTTGTATTCAAACAGACCAATAATGTCACACCTTACGGCCATTTTCTGACTGTTATCTTTGCTCAGAGTACCTTCTTCACAGATGTCTATTTGGTCAAAACCTTTCATTCTTTCTATTCTCTCATCAAACCTTACCTCACTCCTTTAAAAATACAATATTTAAAACTCCCAAACCACTGTCTCTCATTGTCTTTTATAATTTTGTATTATTCCGATATTATTTTTATTTTAACATAATATTTAGCTCAGTTTATGTTTCTCACCCTGCTAAAATGTTAGCTCACCATTGTTAGACATCCTTTGTGTTTTGCTCACTGATGTATCCAAAGAACCTTTAATAATTCCAGGTAATTAGTCAATATATATCAGGTCAATTAAATTAATTAATCTAGTTTAATGCACAGCATAATTTTTAATGTTGAAAAATTTGCTTATATTTGTTTTTTATTTAATATTATATAAGAAGAACTGCAGATAACAAAGAATTAAAGTTATTATATTTAATTTAAAGTTAATATATACAAGAGTATATTACACCCTTTTTCATTATATCCAGAATTCCAATTGGATTCTTTTGGCTTTATTTCATTCAGCAGGTGACAGAACCAAAATATTTAATTTTTAAATAATTCAACAGAATATACTTTATGTCCTGTCCTTAGGCTGTAGATAATAGGATTCAATTTTGGAGGAACAACTGTATAGAATATGGACAGTACGAGGTGAAGATGAGAGGGGACATCTGACCTCAGTAACCCACTATAGCAGCACCAAGTAAAAAAAAAATCATGATTACCAAGTGAGGAACACAGGGAGAGAAGGCTTTGGACTCACTCTTAGTAGAGGAGATATTCAGAACAGTAGGCACCTTGTGCAAATATGAGAGAAAAATGGAGATAAAACAGACAAAATCCAATGAAAAGAGGTATGGGCACTCTGATGGAGCAAATAAATGTGAGAATAGGTACCTGAAGAGAGCAAAAGAACTACTTTATGACCTGTGTTGGTCTTTCTCTAAAGCGACACGGCTCAATGCCTATAAGGTCCCTCACTCCATGATTTGTTTCATGCAGAAAAGTGAGAGGTTAATTACTGCCCAGTCTCCCCAGCCCAAGAAGTCCACTTCTTTCTCAATCAGCCAAAAATTGAGATGATTTGCATAGCTGGTTAGTCTGGGGAAGCTAAAAACAGGGAAAAGAGTTGGGGTTTGCAACAACTGGGTGCAGAACTTAACAATTGGTAATGGTGGCAACTAAATAACTGTGGACTCCACCAACAGGCTTACCTATAAACTTCATAGGAGGCATCACCTGTGTGTACCCTCAAACAGTGCACATGTGCCCCCCAGCAATCCATGTGCCCAAATGACCCTGTGGCCAGTGCTCCGCATGTCCATGCAGACAGTGGACTAAAACCTCTACAGATCATGTGCAAAGAAAATGAAGTATCCACTGAAAAGGTCTGAGAGACTACCCAGAATTCATAACATGATGGACTGGTAAAATTCTTTATATTTGCAAGCCACTTTATTCTTCCAATGCAAAGACACCAATGGAAAACTTCAAAACACAAGCAATCAAAGAAACATAACACCAGCAAAGGCACAATAATTGTCCATTAGCTGACACCAAAAAATAGAGAACTATGAATTGTCCAACCAAATATTCAAAATAATTGTTTCAAGAAAGCTAAGCTCAGCAAAACACAGATATGCAACTAAATGAAATCGGGACAATATATGAACAAAATGAGAAGTGCAAGAGATGAAATTACCTAATAAAACTTCTGGAGCTGGAAAATGAAATAAATGAAATGAGAAATGCAGTGGAGACAAGCAGGAAGGAAAAACGAATCTCTGAATTTGAAGATAAGTGATTTGAAATTATACAGGCAGGAAAAAAAGAATAGAAAAGACTTAAGAAAACCTACAGGATTTGATATGCCATTATGTAAACCACCGTACATACTACTACAGTTTTAGAAGGAGAAAAGAGAAAAGAACAGAAAACTTATTTAAAGAGATAACGAGAAAAAAAAGTAAAACATCCTAAATTCTTAGTGCAATATGGAAATTCAAGTTCAAGAAACTCAAAAGACCCTATGTTTATTGCACCATTATCTACAATAGCTAAGATATGGAAACAGCCAAAATATACACTGATTGATGAATGGATAAGGGAGATGTGGTAATATACACAATGAAATATTATTTCTTGCCATTTGCAAAGACATGGATGGGGCTACAGAGTATAATGCTAAGTGAAATAAGTCACTCAGAGAAAGAAAAATGCATGATTTTTCTCATATGTGGAATTTAAGAAACAAAACAAATAACAAAGGAATAAAAGGGAGAGAGGAACTAAGAAACAGACTCATAAATATCTTCTCCCATTCTGTCGGTTGCCTTTTAGTTTTGCTGATTGTTTTCTTCGCTGTGCAGAAGCTTTTTATTTTGATGAGGTCCAAGTAGTTCATTTTTGCTTTTGTTTCCGTTGCCTCCAGAGACGTGTTGAGTAAGAAGTTGCTGCAGCCAAGGATCAAAGAGGTTTTGCCTGCTTTCTCCTCAAGGATTTTGATGGCTTCCTGTCTTACATTTAGGTCTTTCATCCATTTTGAGTTTATTTTTGTGTATGGTATAAGAAAATGGTCCAGGTTCTTTCTTCTTCATGTGGCTGTCCAGTTTTCCCATCAACAATTACTGAAGAGACTGTCTTTATTCCCCTGGATATTCCTCCCTGCTTTGTCAAAGATTAGTTGGCCATATGTTTGTGGATCCATTTCTGGGTTCTCTATTCTGTTCCATTGATCTTAAGTATAGAAAACAAGCTGATGGTTCCAGGAGGGGAGGAGGTTGGGGGATGGGTTAAATAGATTATGGGTATTAAGTAGTACACTTGTGATGAACACTGGGTGTTATATGGAAGTGTTGAATCACTATAGTACACACCTGCAACTATTACAACACTATGTTAAATAATTGGAATTAAAATAAAAACTTTAAAATATAAGTAAGTAAATAAATGAACAAAAAGAAGCAGAAAAGATCACAAATAGAATCCAACCAAGGAAAATTACATCAAAAACACTGTAAAAATATTAAGTAAAAAAAAATAAATAAAGAGAAAATTGAAAAAAAATCAAGAAAAATGTGACTCATCATGTGTAGGGGAACTTGTATAATTGTATCAGCACTTTTCTCAGCAAAATCCTTGAGGGTCAGGAGATTGTAGGGCGATATGAATCCAAAGTGTTGAAAGAAAAGAAAAATATTAAGCAAGAACACCATACATGGCAAATTTGTCCATCAGGAAAATAAAAAAAGCTGATCTTCCAAAAACATGAAGGAGCTCATCACCAGTAAATGCTAAACAAAGTTAGGGCACCTGGGTGGCTCAGTCAGTTAAGCGTTCGACTTCTGCTCAGATCATGATCTCACAGTTCATGAGTTCAAGCCCTGCATTGGGCTCTGTGCTGACAGCTCAGAGCCTGGAGCTTGCTTCAGATTCTGTGTCTTCCTCTGTCTGCCCCTCCACCACTTGTACTCTGTCCCTCACATTGCCTCAAAAATAAATAAAACGTTAAAAATATTAAATGCTAAACAAAGTTCTTCAAGTTGGAATAAACTAATTAGTAATATAAAATCTATGAAAGTAAAAAACAATAGTAAATAGTCAAATTTAGAATATCTAATAGTATAATTGTAGGGTGTAATTTTATTTTAACTCTAGTATAATAGTTAAAAATGAATGTATTAAAATAATTACAGATATAAAAGTCTGTTAAAGGATATACAATATATGTTTTGGTAATTTGTGATATCAATAACATAAAAGGTTTGTGTGGGAAAGTAAAACTACTGCTTTTGTATGTCATTAAAGTTGTTTCCAGCTTAAAACAGACTGTAATGACAATAAATTGTCTTTTTTTTTCTTTTTAATGCACGGAGTCATGATATATATATATATATATATATATATATATATATATATAATAATGAATATATATAATATATAATATATATATATAGTGTGTATATATATATATATATATATATATATATATACATACATAATTTATTGTCAAATTGGTTTCCATACAAAACTCAGTGCTCATCCCAACAGGTGCCCTCCTCCCTGCCCATCACCCACTTTCCCTTCTCCCCCACCCCACAACTCCCCTTAGTTTGTTCTCAGTCTTTAAGAGTCTCTTATGGTTTGCCTCCTTCCCTCTCTGTAACATTTTTCCCCCTTTCCCTCCACCATGGTCTTCTGTTATGTTTCTCAGGACCACATATGAGTGAAAACATATGGTATGTGTCTTTCTCTGCCTGACTTATTTCACTTAGCATAATACTCTCCAGTTGCACCCATGTTGCTACAAATGGCCAGATTTCATTCTTTCTCATTGCCAAGTAGTATTTCATTGTATACAAAAAACCATATCTTTTTTATCCATTCTTCAATTGATGGACATTTAGGCTCTTTCCATAATTTGGCTATTGTTGAAAGTGCTGCTATAAACATTGGGGTACAAGTGCCCCTATGCATCAGCACTCCTGTATCCCTTGGGTAAATTCTGAGCAGTGCTATTGTTGGGTCATTGGGTATATCTATTTTTTAATTTTTTGAGGAACCTCCACACTGTTTTCCAGAGTGGCTGCACCAGTTGCATTCCCACCAACAGTTCAAGAGGGTTCCCGTTTCTCCACACCCTCTCCAGGATCTATAATCTCCTGATTTGCTCATTTTGGCCACTCTGACTGGCATGAGGTGATATCTGAGTGTGGTTTTGATTTGTATTACCCTGATAAGGAGCGACGTTGAGCATCTTTTCATGTGCCTGTTGGCCATCCGGATGTCTTCTTTAGAGAAGTGTCTATTCATGTTTTCTGCCCATTTCTTCACTGGGTTATTTGTTTTTCGGGTGTGGAGTTTGGTGAGCTCTTTATAGATTTTGGATACTAGCCCTTTGTCCGATATGTCATTTGCAAATATCTTTTCCCATTGCATCAGCTGCCTTTAAATTTTACTGATTGTTTCCTTTGCAGTGCAGAAGCTTTTTATCTTCATGAGGTCCCAATAGTTCATTTTTGCTTTTAATTCCCTTGGCTTTGGAGATGTATCAAGTAAGAAATTGCTGCAGCTGAGGTCAAACAGGTTTCTTTCTGCTTTCTCCTCTGGGATTTTGATGGCTTCCTGTCTCACATTCAGGTCATTCAACCATTTTGAGTTTATTTTTGTGTATGATGTATGAAAGCGGTCTAGTTTCATTCTTCTGCATGATGCTGTTCATTTCTCCCAGCTCCATTTGTTTAAGAAACTGTCTTTTTTCCATTGGTTTCTCTTTCCTAATATATATTCCATTGCTTTGGAATGCAGAGTTCTAAATATATCTGTGAAGTCCATCTGATCCAATGTATCATTCAGGGCCCTTGTTTCTTTATTGATTCTCTGTCTAGATGATCTATTCATTGTTGCAAGTGGAGTATTAAAGTCCCCTGCAATCACCACATCCTTATCAATAAGGTTGCTTATGTTTGTGATTAATTGTTTTATATATTTGGGGGCTTCCAAATTCAGTTCATAGCAATTTATAATTGTTAAATCTTCATGATTGATAGACCCTGTAATTATTATATAATGTCCTTCTTCATCTCTTGTTACAGCCTTTAATTTAAAGTCTAGTTTGTCTAATATAAATATGGCTACTCCAGCTTTCTTGTGACTTCCAGTAGCATCATAGATACTTCTCCATCCCCTCACTTTCAATCTGAAGGTGTCCTCTGGTCTAAAATGAGTCTTTTGTAGGAAGTAAATAGATGGGTCTTGTTTTTTTTTCCCATTCTGATACCCTATGTCTTTTGGTTGGAGCATTTAGTCCATTTACATTCAGTGCTGTTATTGAAAGAAAGGGGTTTAGAGTCATTGTGATATCTGTATGTTTCATGCTTGTAGTGGTGTCTCTGCTACTTAGTGGTCCTTGCAACATTTCACTCACAGAGTCACCCTTAGGATTTCTTGTAGGGTTGGTTTACTGGAGATGAATTCCTTCTGTTTTTGTTTGTTTGGGAAGACCTTTATCTCTCCTTCTATTCTGAATGACAGACTTGCTGGATAAAGTATTCTCGGCTGCATATTTTTTCTGTTCATCACACTGAAGATTTCCTGCCATTCCTTTCTGGCCTGACAAGTTTCAGTAGATAGATCTGCTGCTAGTCTTATGTGTCTACCTTTGTATGTTAAGACCTGTTTATCCCTAGCTACTTTGAGAATTCTCTCTTTATCTTTTTATTTTGCCAGTTTCACTATGATATGTTTTTCAGAAGATCAATTCAAGTTACATCTGAAGGGAGTTCTCTGTGCCTCCTGGATTCCAATGCCTGTTTCCTTCCCTAAATCGGGAAAGTCTCAGCTATGATTTGTTCAAGTACACCTTCAGTCCCGTTCTGTCTTTTGTTTTTCTGGAATTCCTATGATACGGATATTGTTCCATTTGATTGCATCATTTTTTTTCTCTAATTCTCCTCTTGTATTCCTGGATTTCTTTATCTCTATTTTTCTCAGCTTTCTCTTTTTCCACAATTTTATCTTCTAATTCACATATTCTCTCTTCTGTCCCTTCAATCCGTGCTGTGGCCACCTCTATTTTATGTTGCATCTCATTTATACCATTTTTTAATTCATCATGAATATTGTTTAGTCCCTGATCTCTGTAGCAATAGATTCTCTGCTGTCCTCTATGCTTTTTTCAAGCCCAGCAATTAATTTTATGACTATTATTCTAAATTCTTGTTCAGTTATATTGCTTACATCAGTTTTGATCAATTCGTTAGCTGTCACTACTTCCTGGAATTTCTTATATGAGACTTCTATTTTATCATTTTGGCTAGTTTTATGTCCCATATGCGTTTTAAAAGCTTATTGTGTGCTCTGCACCTGTGAGCACTGCTATATTAAAGGAGGGTCATACACTGTCCAGGGCCCGGCCCTTCAGGAGGTGTTTTTTCGAAGATTGTTACTTGTTCTCTGTTATCGTGACTTTGGTTATTTTATTACCCTACTTATAGTGATATTTTGGATACTCCACCTGGTGTGCTTTGATTTGTTCCTTGGAGTAGATATGTAAAGGGAAACAGACAGACAAACAGGAGACAAAAATGTTCAAACACACAAACAAATAACACAAACAACCAAATAAACAAACAAAAAAAAAACTAAAGACTAAAACAAAAAACCCAATAACACCGAGTACAAGTAAAGAAGAGGGTGAAGATGGTGCTGATAGAAGAGCACATGCAAAGAGAGAAACGACAGGAGTGTTGGGGTGGGGGAAGAAAAAATAAACATTGATTAAGCAGAGCTACAAAAGGCTTAATTCAGAGAGAGAGGAAAATAAGGAGGCAGGGAAAACGAAATGAAGATAAAATTACCCAGTCAGAGAAAGTATATGACTTGATTATTCCAGAGAGTGAGAAAGGAGTGTAAAGGAGGTGTATCAAGACACCAAGACATGTATCAAGACAATGGATTAAATATATCTGTTTAGACAGACCAATAACCATAGTAACCAGCCTAGGGGAGGGATGAGATAAGAAGAAAACAGGAGGGGGGAGAACATATCTATATATCCAGAATTGACCTAGAGTTAATCCAGGCAATGCTGCAGTGCTTGTCAGGAGGAGCTGTCCCCAGGGTCTGTGCTGCTTTGATGGATATGCAGTTACCCAGTGTGAAGGGGTGAGGTTTGGTGTAATTTGGACCCACCTCCACTATGGTCCCCAGGAGTGATCCTTGAGGCCCTGTCTTGGGGTGGTGGGGGGGACAGGAATGGTGATCCCCCAGTCTCTTCTCCACCGAGCCTGACCCAGTGGACTCTGTTTGAGTCGTCCGCATTGTGCCTCGGGTGCAGACGAGGTGGTCCTCCTCACTCCACCAACTCCCCTGACCCTGCATTTGGCTAGGATTCAAAGTCTTGCTTTGTGCCCTCTGGCAATGGGGAAGTGCCTCTCAGCGTGGCTGGATATGTGGTCCCGGATGGTTTTGTCTGTGCCTCTGCATTTCAGGGAGGACCACCTTTTCCTACTGCAGACTGAGAGCCACCACCCTCACCGTGAGCTCCTGCAGTGGCACATACAGGCAGGCTTTGCCTTTTCCCACAGCACCCCAGGGAGATGACCACCTTTTCCTACTGCAGACTGCGCCCTTGGCCCAGCCACTGAGCCCAGGGGTGGTGGACACAAGCAGGCTTTGTACTATCACACAGCCTTCCAGGGGGGGAATCACTTTTTCCAACTGCAGACTGAGACCCTGACATACATCCACACCCAGGCCTTGGCTCCCATCCTCCCCAGGTGCGCACATAGGGATCCTGCCCCAAAGAAAGCCCTGCAGTTAGAGATCTCCCCTCTCAGTCTCAGTCCGAGGTCTTTCTCCTGTCCAGATATGGTCCTACACTTCCCTAGCCACTTTTTCTCTTCCCTTTATCTCTCTGCAGAATGGGGTCCCTCCCTTCCATGCCCACATGGCATTTTTTTTTATTTCCCCTAATGTGCAGTTTATCACCTTTTTTTCCAGCTTTCCCATTTTCTTCCTAGTAGATTCAGTCTCTTTCCTCCCAGGCTCTGGTGTTCAAAGTCCTTTGGCTTCTGCACTTTTTTGCTTGAGAGATGTGAAAAGTATGGATCCCCTACTTCTCTGTCATGTTGGCCCTTCACTGAGAATAAGATGTCTTATATAGGATGTATACCAAGAAGAAAAAAAAATACTTAATCAGGTACACAAAGATAAAGAGAAGTAAGTTAACCAATAAAATCATAAATAAATCAATAAAATCATAAATCAATAAAAGATAATTAAATTACAAAAGAAGAGAGCAAGTTATGAATAAAGAGACTATAAAGCATTAATAAAACAATAAAAAATGAAAACAATTTCCCTATCAATAACTATAAATATATATATATATATATATATATATATATATATATATAGAAGAAAAGTTGGCACACAGTGTTATGTTAGTTACAGGCATAAAGGCATAGTGAATCAACAACTTCATAGATTGTCCAGTGTTCATCAAGATAAGTGTTAATACAATCTGTCACCACACAATATTATAATACTATTGACTATACTTGTCATTTCTATGGTTTATTTATTTTGTTACTAGAAGTTTTTACCTCTTAATACCTCTATCATTTTTGTCCATCTCTCCACACTCTTCCCCTCTGGCAATCACCAGTTTGTTCTGTATTTATGGGTCTATTTCTGTTCTTTTGTTTGTTTCTTTGTTTTGTTCTTTAGATTCACATATAAGCAAAATCATGCTATGCATCTTCTCTGACTTATTTCACTTAACATAATACCCTCACCTCTATTTATGTCAAAAATGAGAAGGTCTTATTTTTTATGGCTGATCAATATTCCATTATATAGATTGATTATTATAGATAGACATACATCTATCTATCTATCTATCTATCTATATATATATATCTATATATTTTATATGTCTCTACTGATATGTAGACCAAAGTATACAACTCTCTCTCACTCTCTATCTATATCTATACCTATGTCTCTATCTATCTATCTATCTATCTATCTTAATCTTCCATATCTTGGTTATTGTAAATAATGCTGCAATAAATTGGAGTGCATATATATTTTCAAATTAGGATTAGTGTTTTCATTATGTTTACATAAGTATCTGGTAAAGGAATTACTGAACCATATGGTATTTCTAGTTTTAATTTTTGCAGGTACCTCAGTGCAGTTTTTCACAGTGGGTTCACCAATTTACATTCCCACCAATAGTGAGCAAAACTTCCCTTCCCTTCACATCTTCACCAACACTTGTTATTTTGTGTCTTTTTTATGCTAGCTGCTCTGACAACTATGGAATAATATCTCCTGTGTTTGATTTGCATTTCCCCATTGATGAGTGATTTTAAGGAAATTGAAATGTCTGTTTGTCATCTGTATGAGGTTTTGGAAGAAAGTGTATTCAGGTCACTGTGCACTTACTTTGTAATCAATTATTTTTTGGTATTGAGTTATATAAGTTCTTTATATATTGTGGATATTAAACCTTTAGCAGATATATCATTTTCAAATATTTTCTCCCATTCACTAGGTCACTTGTTCTTTTATTGATGTTACCCTTTCTTGTTCAAAATCTTTCATTTTATTCCCAATATTTTATTTTTGTTTTTGTTTCCCTTGTTTTAAGAGATATATTTAAAAAGATGTTACTATGACCTATATCCACGCTATAACTGCCTATGTTTTATTTAAGGAGTTTTTAAGGTTTTCAATTTAAGATATAGATTTATAATAGATATTGAGTATATTTTTGAGCTCTAACAAAGTGATCCAGTTTCAGTCTTTTGCATATAGCTCTCCAATTTTCCCAACACAATTTATTGAAGAGATTATCTTTGCCTTGTTGTATATCCTTGCTTCCTTTGTCATAGATTAATTGACCATAGAAGCATGCGTTTATTTCTGGGCTCACTATTCAGTTCCATTAATTTATGTTCTATTTTTGTGCCAGTAGCATACTGGCACCATATGAAATCTTGAAATATTGTGATATTTATGAGTTAGTTATTTTTTCTTATGATTGGTTTGACCCTTCAGTGTTTTTTGGTTCCTTATAAATTTTAGGATTATTTGGTCAAGTCTTGGGAAAAATGTTATTGATATTTCAAAAAGAATTGCTTTGAAGCTGTATATTGGCTTGGGTGCTATAAAATAAAAAATATTCATTCTTTCGTTGGGTGAACACAAAACATCTTTCCATTTGTTGGTGTCCTCTTCAATTTATTTTATTAAAGTTTCATAGTTTTCAGAGTATAGTTTTCAGTATATCGTTTTCACTTCCTCTGTTAAGTTTAGTCCTAGGTATTTTATTCCTTTTGTTGCAGCTATAAATGCAATTATTTTCTTAATTTCTTCTGCTGTTACTTTGTTATTAATGTGTAGAAATGTAGCAAATTTATGTATATTAATTTTGTATTCTGCAACTTTACTGAACTCATTTATTAGATCTAGTAGTTTTTAGGTGGAGTCTAGTGTTTTCTATATATAATGTTATGTCATCTGTAAATAGTAAAATTTTATTTAATTTTTTTACCAATTTGGGTGGCTTTTATTTCTTTACTTGTCTAATTGCTGTGGCAAAGACTTCCATTACTATATTTAATAAAAGTGATGAGTGTGGAAATTCTTGTCTTATACCTGATCTTAGGGGAAAAGCTCCCAGGTTTTCACCATTGAGTCTGATGTTAGCAGTGGGTATTCATATATGGCCTTGATTATGTTGAGTATATTTCCTCTAAATGTAAGTGGTGAAAGTTTTCATCATTAAATGAAATTGTGCCTTATCAAATGCTGTTTCTGCATCTATTGAGATTGCCACATGGTTTTGATCCTTTTTGTTGTAAATATGATATATCACATTGATTTATGTGTTGCTATTTGTATATTGAACCACTGTTGCATCCCTGGAGTAACTCCCACTTGATCATGGTGAATTATCTTTTTAATATGTTGTTAGATTCAGTTTGCTAATATTTTGTTGAGGAGTTTTGCCCCTATTGTGCCAAGAATATTGGCCTTTACTATTTTGTTGTTGTTATTGTTGCTGTTGTTATTATTGTAGTTCTTTGTAGTACCTTTGTCTGCTTTTCACCACATAGAATAAATTTGGAAGCTATTCTTCTTCTAAATCTTATAATAGGTTCAGGAGATAGATATTAACTTCTTTAAATATTTTGTAAAATTTACCTGTCAGGCCATCTCATCCTGGACTTTTGTTTGTTGAGAGTATTTTGATACCAATTCAGCTTCATTATTAGTAATTGATATGTTCAAATAATTCTCTTACCTCCAGATTTGCTAATGAAAGATTACATATTTTTATGAATTTATCCATTTCTTTTAGGTTGTCAAATTTTTTGGCAACTTTTTTGTAGTAGTTTCTTATAATCATTGGAATTACTGTGGTGTTGGTTAGTATTTCTCTTTCATTTCTGGTTTTAGTTATTTCATACTTTTTATTTTCATAATTTTAACTAAAGTTTTATTAATTTTGTTTATCTTTTCAAAGAATTGGCACATCAGTAGGCACCATTTCTCTCCCTTGCCACTCAACATAAATGCAGAGCCACATGCCAAGGACAGTGAAGCCCCAATACTTGCTGCCTAGCCTGTTTTCTCCAACTCCCACTCCAATGCACTCTTACACAGCTGCCTTTATTGGTCAAACCTCCTTAATCCCAGTGTGGTGAAATCACCCTCTGGAAGACCAGGGCAGTCTTATGCTTACACCAGGTCCCTAATGCCTGGAGTTTTAAAGACAGAAGGCTTGACTGACAGATATCCCAGAGGGAACTACAATGCTCCTGGAAGGAGGTAGGAAAACATCCCAGAGGTAGACAGATTGAAAAAAGTAATTAAAAAATGCCTGGGGCACACAGAAGGGGAGATTATTCACTCTTCAAGGAGTGTTTCCTGAGAGCAACAAGCAGGGATCCCTCTCCAGTGACAAGAGTTGGCTGGTACCATTTTCCTACACAACCCTTCAGCATAAACACATAACCACCATTGATAAACAGCAAAGCCCTAAGACTGGCTGCCTAACATGTGAAAACAAGTTCCCACAGCACAGTGTCCTGCCAGTATGGCCCTTCTTAGTTAAGTTTGCATGAGGCCCTGCACAGTGGATCCTTCCCCAGAAGACCAGCAGAAACCCCTGCCCACACCTTATCCCAACCAGAGTTCTACAAGGCTATTGGAAGTACCACCAATGAACACCTAGTTAAGACTTGCCAAACTCTAGAAAAAGGCAAAACATTGCCCACTGTAGGCAAGGAGAACCTCCAAATAAGAATGGTCTGAAAGATAGAGAAGTCGAAACACCACAGCAGAGTGCACACAGCACACATCAGAGACTCCCTCTGAAGTGCCAGGTCCTGGATATTATATGACCTCTTCCTCATAAAGCCATTACTCTCAGGAGCAAGAAATGTAAGAGGCTTTTCTAACAATCAGAAGAATACAGAGACTTAGAGAAAGAGCCAAGATGGAAGAATTCATCCCAAATGAAACAAGATAAGGTCATAATCAGATTCTAAGCAAAACAGATATAAGTAATATTGCTGATGGAGAATTTAAAACAGCAGTCATAAAGATACTCACTGGGCTTGAAAAAGAATGGAAGACATCAAGGAGCCCCTTAACACAGTGATAAAAGAGTTAAAAAACAAGTAGTCAGAAATAAAGAATGCAATAACTGAGATGAATGAAAACAAGGATGGAGGAAGCAAGGAACAAGTAAGTGATATAGTAGATGAAGTAATGGAAAATGATGAAGCTGAACAAAAGAGAGAAAGAATTGTGGAACACAAAAGGAAACAGGAAGCTCAGTGATCCCCATCAAACGTAATAACATTCATATTATAGGAGTTCCAGAACAAGAAGAGAGAAAAAAAGAGGTGAAAAAATTATTTGAGAAAGTAATAGCTGCAAACATCTTTACTCTGGGGAAGGAAACAGACATCCACATCCAGGAAGGCACAGAAAACTTCCATGAAAATCAGCAAAAGCAGGCAAACACCAAGACATATTGCAGTTAAATTTACAAAATATAGCAATAAAGAAAAAATCTTAAAAACATCAAGAAAAAAGAAGTCCTTAACTTACGAGGGAAGACCCACAAGGCTAGCTGTATATAGCTTCATAGAAACATGGCAAGCCATACTAAAAGTACTTTAAGGGAAAAATCTGCAGTCAAGAATATTCTATGTGGCAAGTATATCATTCAGAGTAGAAAAAGAGATAAAGGGGCGCCTGGGTGGCGCAGTCGGTTAAGCGTCCGACTTCAGCCAGGTCACGATCTCGCGGTCCGTGAGTTCGAGCCCCGCGTCGGGCTCTGGGCTGATGGCTCGGAGCCTGGAGCCTGTTTCCGATTCTGTGTCTCCCTCTCTCTCTGCCCCTCCCCCGTTCATGCTCTGTCTCTCTCTGTCCCAAAAATAAATAAACGTTGAAAAAAAATTTTTTTTAAAGAAAAAGAGATAAAGAATTCCTAGACAAACTAAAGGAATTTGTCACCACTAAACCAACCCTGTAAGACTAGCTAAAGGGGATCTTTGAGCGCAAAGGAAAGACCAAAAATGACAAAGACAAGAAAGGAACAGAGAAAATCTCCAGACACAATGACAAAACAATTGATAAAATGGCACTAAATAAATAACTATCGATAATTACTTTGGGGGCGCCTGGGTGATTCAGTTGGTTGAGTATCCAAATCTTGACTTCAACTCAGGTCATGATCCCAGGTTCAAGGTATCAAGTCTGTTTCAGGCTCTGTGCTGAGCATGGAGTCTGTCTGACATTCATTCTCTCCCTCTCTCTCTCTCTCTCTCTCCCTCCCTCCCTAAAATAAAATTAAAAGAAATAAAAAAATAATTACTCTGAGTATAAATTATTTAAACACTCCCATCAAAAGATATATGGTATCATAATGGATAAAGGAAAACAAGATCCATCTATATGCAGCCTACAAGAGACTCACTTTAGAACTAAAGACACTGAGATTCAAAGTGAGGAGATGGAGGAATATTTATCATGAAAATGTATGTCAAAAGAAATTTGAAGGGGCACCTGGGTGGATCAGTTTTAGTCCATCCTAAAACAGCAGAATATACATTTTTTTTCCAATTGAAAATGGGAAATTTTCCAGAATAGATCACATACTAAGTCACAAATCAGTCCTCAACAAGTCTCAATAGATTGAGACTGTACCATGCATTTCTTTTTCTCTGAGTATGATGCTATAAAACTTGAAGTTAACCACAGTAATATGTGGAAAGACCATGAATACATGGGGGTAAAATATCATACTACTAAACAATAAAGGGGTCAGCCAGAAATTCAAAGAATAAATTTTAAAAAATACACACAAACAAATGAAAAAAGAAAAAAAAATGGCCCAAATCCTTTGGGATGCAACAAATGTGGTCCTAAGAGGGAATTATACAGGAATACAGGGATATCTTAGAAAGCAACAAATCTTAAATAAAAACCTAGCTTCTACATAAAGGAACTAGAAAAATATCAACAAAAGACCCCTAAAGCCAGCAGAAAGAATGAAGAAATAAATATTAGAGCATTAACAAATAATATAGAAAATAAATAAATAAATAAATAAATAAATAAACAAACAAACAAATAAGATGAATGACACCAGGAGCTGGTTTGTTGAAAAAAATAATGCAATTGATAAACCCCTAACCAGGCTTAGAAAAAACAGAAAAGACCCACATATATAAAATAACAAAAGAGAGAGAAAAAATAACAATCAACAGCACAGAAATATAAATAATTATAACAGAATATTATAAAATAAAATATGCCAACAAATTTGACAACCTGGAGAAATAGATAAATTCTGAGAAATTAGTAACCTACCACAACTATAACAGGAAGAAATAGAAAACTTGAACAGACTGTGAACCAGCAAAGAAATTGAATCAGTAATCAAAAAACTCCCAAGAGGGGGATGAGTGAAGATGGCTGGACAGCATGGAAGCTTTTTGTGTCTCGCGTCCATGAAATACAGCCAGACCAACACTAAACCATCCTACACACCTAGAAAACTGGAGGATTAACACAACAATCTGCACAACCTGAACCACAGAATTCAGCAGGTATGCTTCACAGACAGTTGAACTTTGGGAGCAAGAAGCCACGAAAGGTAGGGAACTGCTTTTGCGGGTGGAAAGAGGACAGAGACTGGGGAGAGGGGGAGAATATGGGAAAAGCACCCCTCCCTAAAAGTGCTGCAGAGAAAGTGGAAAATTGGAAACAGCTGCAGGGACTAAACTAAAAAGGGAGAAAGGAGAGGGTTTAAATTCCATTAAGACTGTAAACAAGGGGAGAGCAAAGGCTGAAACTCTGCAGCTCAATACCTGGCGGTGCTCTGGAGGGGAGGGTGAATCCCCAGGAACAGAGTGGGTCCTGGGAGGTTCTCAGGCCACACAAGGAAAAGTGATTCCACTGCTGGAAGGACATTTGGTAGAGACTGTTGAAGCCACCTGGTCCCAGCAGACCCCAGAAGGTGGCCACATTCACTGGTGCTGAGGCAAGGTATTTAAGGGTGAAGCCTGGTGCTAGATGTGTGTTGTGATTTTCATAATCCCTGAAATGCTGCTGCTACACTGTCTCACAAACTTTTTCTGGGGTGGGCTGGCACCTGGCCACAGTCTCGAGGCACCAGCAGCAGCAGGGTCCAGCAGGCATTTCTGGGTACAGCTGACATTCAGCCATTGCTCATTTGGCCATTGCTCAGTGAGACCCTCCTGCAGAAGGGCAGAATGGGACAAAGCCACAGTCCTTCAGAAATAAGGGGCCGGAGAAAACAGCTGTAACTGAGACAAAACTTGGTAGAGAGGTACTGGCTGGGACATGGTCATGGAGAGTGAAAAAGCGGGCAGTAGACGAGAGCTGAAGACAGAGGACGGGTGCATGATTGCTGATCCAGGAGAATAGACGGTAGCTGGGTGGAGCCATTTTCACCTCTCCCGCGCATGCGCATATGCACCTAACAGCACTGCAACAAGCCCCCCCAGTAGGCTAGCAGCGCCATCTATTGGAAAGCACAGCTGTTACACTGAGCCCCGCCCAACTGGGCCAACTTCTCTCTTCAAGAGCACAAGTCTCACTGCCAGCTTAATTTATGGACTACAAAGAGCTACATAGACTGGCTCCTAGGGGAAAATGAAGTAGTTTCAGTCCTACTTTAATCTGTTACTATGTTCATTTATTCAATTTTTTTTATTTTTCTTTTTTCTTCTTCTCTTTTAAAATTCTTTAATTTTTCTTGAATACAGAAAGAAAAAATTAATTTTTATTTTCAATTTTTGTTAAAAATATCTTTCATTTTTATTACTATATTTTTACTTTTGTGTAATTTTTTTCAAATTCTACTTCCATCATTTTATTTTAGTCTACTTCAGTCTATTCACCTTTCCAATTTTTCAAACAATTTCCTTTTTTTATTTCTTTTCCTTTTTTCTCTTTTTAATTCATTTTTCTTGAATGCAGAAAGAGAAAAAAAATCATTTTTACTTTCAATTTCTAATAAAAATATTCTTATTTAATTTTAATTACTATATTTTTTGCTTTTATGTAAATTATTTAAATTATATTTTACTTCCATCCTTTTATTTTAGTATTCTACAGAGTTTGCACTTTTTCAAATTTTCAAATGATTTATTTTTTATCATTCTTTTTTTCTCTTTTTCATCATTTTTCTCTTTTTCATTTTTCTTTTTTTCTTAAATACAGAAAGCGAAAAAATTCATTTTTATTTTTACTTTTTATTAAAAATATTTTAATTTTTTCTACTATATTCTTTACTTTTGTGTATATTTTTCAAATTCTATTTTACCCTCAACATCTCATTTTAGTCTATTTCAGTGTATTCAATTTTTCAAACTATCAAATGATTTCCTTCCCCCCCACTTTTGTTTTCTCTAATCTGTCAAACCAATTTCAACAGTCAGTCCAAAACACACCTAGGATCTAACATCATCTATTCGATATGTGTGTGTGTGTTTAATTTTAATTTTAATATTTAAATTTTAATGTTTTCTTAATTTAATTTTTCTACCTCATTAATATTTCCTCCATTCAAAATAACAAAAAAAAAGAATTCACCCCAAAAGAAAGAGCATGCAGAAATGACAGCCAGGAATTTAACCAACACAAATAAAAGCAAGATGGCTGAACAAGAATTTAGAATCACAATAATAAGAATACTAACTGGAGTCAAAAATACATTAGAATCCTCTGCAGAGATAAAAGAAGTAAAAAAAAAACAGTCAGAATGAAATTAAAAATGCTATAACTGAGCTGCAATCATGGATGGATGCAGTGGCGCCACGGATGGATGAGGCAGAACAGAAAATCAGTGATAAAGAGGACAAACTAATAGAGAATGATGAAACAGAAAAAAAGAGGGAGATGAAGACAAAGCATAATAAGAATTAGAGAAATCAGTGATGCATTAAAAGGAACATCAGAATCAGGGGTCCGAGAAGAGGAAGAGAGAGAAATAAGGGTAGAAAGGTTATGTGAGCAAATCATAGCAGAAAAATTTCCTAACCTGGGGAAAGACACAGACAGCAAAATCCAGGAAGCACAGAGGACCCCCATTCGATTCAACAAAAATCAACCAGCAACAAGGCATATCATAGTCAAATTCACAAAATTCTCAGGCAAGGAGAGAATCATGAAAGCAGCAAGGGGAAAACAGTCCCTAACTTACAAGGGAAGACAGATCAGGTTTGCAGCAGACCTCTCCACAGAAACTTGGCAGGCCAGAAAGAAGGGGTGGGATATATTCAGTGTGCTGAATCAGAAAAATATGCCTCCAAGAATTCTTTATCCAGCGAGTGTGTCATTCAAAATGCAGAGATAAAAAGTTTCCCCCCAAAAAATTAAAGGAGTGTGTGACCACTAAACCAGCCCTGCAAGAAATTTTAAGGGGACTCTCTGAGGGGAGAAAAGATATATATATATATATATATATATATATATATATATATATATATATATTTAAATAAATACCAAGAGCAACAAAGATTAGAAAGGACCAGAGAACACCACCAGAAACTCCAACTCTACAAGCATCATAATGGCTATAAATTCATATCTTTCAGTACTCACTCTAAACATCAATGGACTCAATGCTCCAATCAAAAGACATAGGGTAACTGAATGGGTAACAAAACAAGATATATGTATATGCTATTTACAAAAGACCCACTTTAGACCTAAAGGCACCGACAGATTGAAAATAGGGGGATGGAGAACCATCTACCATGCTAATGGTCCACAAAAGAAATCCAGAGTAGCCATACTTATATCAGACAATCTAGACTTTAAAATGACTGTATCAAGAGATGAAGAAGGGCATTATATCATAATCAAGGGGTCTATACACCAAGAAGACCTAACCATTGTAAAAATTTATGCACCAAATGTGAGAGCACACAGATATATAAATCAAGTAATCACGAACATAAAGAAACTCTTCGATAGTAATACCATAATAGTAGGAGACTTCAACACCCCACTCACAGCAATGGACAAATCATCTACTCAAAATATCAACAAGAAACAATGGCTTTGAATGAAACACTGGACCAGATGGACTTATTCATAACATTTCATCCTAAAGCAGCAGAATATACATTCTTCTCAAGTGCACATGTATTGGTCTCCAAAATAGACCATATACTGGGACACAAATCAGCCCTAAGTAAGTACAAAAAGATTGAGATCATACCGTACTTATTTTCAGACCACAATATTATAAAACTCAAAATCAATCACAAGAAAGAATATGGAAAGGTAAAAAATACTTGGAGACTGAAGAACATCCTACTAAAGAATGAATGGGCTAACCAAGAATTTAAAAAGGAAATTAAAAAGCATATGGAAGTCAATGAAAATGATAACACCACAACCCCAAACCTAGGGATGCAGCAAGGTCGGTCATAGGAAAGAAAGTATATACCAATCCAGACCTTCCTAAAGAAGGAAGAAAGATCTCAGATGCACAACCTAAACTTATGCCTTAAGGAGCAGGAAAAAGAACAGCAAATGAAACCCCAAACCAGCAGAAGACAGGAAATAATAAAGATTACAGCAGAAGAATGCTATCAAAACCAAAAAACAAAAAAACAAAAAAAAAAAAAAAAACAAAAAACAGTAGAACAGACCAATGAAACCAGAAGCTGATTCTTTGAAAGAATTAACAAAATTGATAAACCAGTAGCCAGTTTGATAAAGGAGAACAAGGAAAGGACCCAAATAATAAAATCAAGAATGAAAGAGGAGAGATCACAACCAACACAACAGAAATAAAAGCAATACTAAGAGAATATTATGAGCAATCATATGCCAATAAAATGGGCAATCTGGAAGAAATGGTCAAATTCCTAGAAACATATACACTACCAAAACTGAAACAGGAAGAAACAAAATTTTAACAGACCCATAACCAGTAAGGAATCGAATTAGTAATCAAAAATCTGCCAAAAAACAAGAGTCCAGGGCCAGATGGCATTCCAGGGGAATTCTACCAAACATGTAAGGAAGAGGTAACACCTATTCTCTTGAACTGTTCCAAAAAATAGAAATGGAGGGAAAACTTCAAAACTCTTTCTATGAAGCCAGCATTACCTTGATCCCCAAACCAGAAAGAGACCCCACTCAAAAGGGGAACTATAGACAAATTTCCCTGATAAAAATGCATGCAAAAATACTCAACAGGATATTAACCAACCAGATCCAAGAATACATGAAGAAAATTATTCACCACGACCAAGTGGGATTTATACCTGGGATGCAGGGCTGGTTCAATATCTGCAAAAAAATTAACGTGATTCATCATATCAATAAAAGAAAGGACAAGAAACATACGATCCTCTCAAAAGATGCACAGAAACCATTTGACAAAATACAGCATCCTTTCTTGATAAAAACCCTCAAGAAAGTAGGCATAGAAGGAGCATACCTCGAGATCATAAAAGCCATATATAAACGACCCAATGCTAATATCATCCTCAATGGGGAAAAACTGAGAGCTTTCCCCCTAAAGTCAGGAGCCAGACAGGGATGTCCACTCTTGCCATTGTTATTCAACGTAGTCCTGGAAGTCGTAGCCTCTGCAATCAGACAACACAAAGAAATAAAAGGCATCCAAATGGGCCAGGAGGAGGTCAAACTTTCACTCTTCGCAGATGACATGATACTCCATATAGAAAACTCAAAATATTCCACAAAAAAAATGGTAGAATTGATTCATGAATTCAGCAAAGTCGCAGGATATAAAATCAATGCATCGAAATCGGTTGCATTCCTATATACCAACAATGAAGTGACAGAAAGAAAAATCAAGGAATTGATCCCATTTACAGTTGCACAAAAACCCATAAAATACCTAGGAATAAATCTAACCAAATTGGTGAAAAATCTATAAACTGAAAACTCTAGAAAGCTTATGAAAGAAATTGAAGAAGACACAAAAAAATGTAAAAAGATTCCATGCTCCTGGATAGAAAGAACAAATAGTGTTAAAATGTCAATACAACCCGAAACAATCTACATATTCAATACATTCCCTATCAAAGTAACACCAGCATTCTTTACAGAGCAAGAACAAAGAATTCTAAAATTTGTATGGAACCAGAAAACACCCAAATAGCCAAAGCAATCTTGAAAAAGAAAACCAAAGCAGGAGGCCTCACAATCCCTGACTTCAGGGTATACTACAAAGCTGTAATCATCAAGACAGTACAGTACTGGATGAAGAACAGACATTCAGATCAATGGAACAGAATAGAGAACCCAGAAATGGACACACAAACCTATGGCCAAGTAATCTTTGACAAAGCAGGAAAGAATATCCAATAGAATAAAGACAGTCTCTTCAGCAGGTGGTCCTGGGAAAACTGGACAGTGACATGCAGAAGAATAAACCTGGACCACTTTCTTACACCCTACACAAAAATAAACTCAAAATGGGTGAAAGACCTAAATGTAAGACAGGAAGCCATCAAAATCCTCTGGGAGAAAGCAGGCAAAAACCTCTTTGATCTTGGGCACAGAAACTTCTTACTCAACACGTCTCTGGAGGCATGGGAAACAAAAGCAAAAATGAACTACTGCGACCTCGTCAAAATAAAATCTGCACAGTGAAGGAAACAATCAGCAAAACTAAAAGGCAATGGACAGAATGCGAGAAGATATTTGCAAGTGACATATCAGATAAAGGATTAGTACCCAAAACCTATAAATAACTTATCAAACTCAACACCCAAAAAACAAATAATCCAGTAAAGAAATGGGAAAAGACATGAATAGACACTTCTCCAAGGAAGACATCCAGATGGCCAACTGACACATGAAAAAATGCTCAACATCACTCATCATCAGAGAAATACATATCAAAACCACAATGAGATCTCACCTGACACCTGTCAGAATGGCTAACATTAACAACTCAGGCAACATCTGATGTTGGCTTGGATGAGGAGATAGAGGATCTCTTTTGCATTGTTTGTGGCAATGCAAGCTGGTGCAGCCACTCTGGAAAACAGGATGGAGGTTCCTCAAGAAACTAAAAATAGAACTACCCTAAGACCCCATAATTGCACTACTAGGCATTTATCCACGGGATACAGGTTTGCTGTTTTGAAGGGACACATGCACCCCAATGCTTATAGCAGCACTATCAACAATAGCCAATAATGGAAAGAGCCCAAATGTCAATCGATGGATGAATGGATAAAGAAAATGTGGCATATATATATATATGTAAACACACAATGGAGTATTACTCGGCAATCAAAAAGAATGAAATCTTGCCATTTGCAACTACATGGATGGAACTGGAAGGTGTTATGCTAAGTGCAATTAGTCATTGAGAGAAAGACAAAAATCATATGACTTCACTCATATGAGGACTTTAAGAGACAAAACAGATGAACATAAGGGAAGGGACACAAAAATAATGTAAAAACAGGGAGGGGGACAAAAAGGAAGAGACTCATATATATGGAGAACAAACTGAGGGTTGCTTAAGGGGTTGTGGGAGGGAGGATGGGCTAAATGTGTAAGGGGAACTAAGGAATCTACTCCTGAAATCATTGTTTCACTATATGCTAACTAATTTGGATGCAAATTTTAAAAAATAAAAAAATTAAATTAAAAACAAAACTCCCAGGAAACCAAAGTCCAAGGCCAGATGGATTTACAGACAAATTCTACCAAATCTTGAAAGAATAGTTAATACCTGTTCTTCTGAAACCATTCAAAAAAGTAGAAATGGAAGGAGAAGTCCCAAATTCATTCTAAGGTTTCAACTTTAACCTGATACTAAAACTAAAAAAGATTCCACAAAAAAAGAAAACTACAGGCCAATATACCTGATGAAAATGGATGCAAAAATTGTCAATAAAATACCAGCAAATCATTTTCAACAGTACACTAAAAGAATCATTCACCATGGTCAAATGGAATTTATTAGCGGCTACAAGTGTAGTTAAACATTCACAAATCAATTAACATAATATACTAAGAAAAGAGAAAATATATTATTAAGAAAATATATTAATTTAATATATTAATATTATTAATAACCATTAATAATTATTAATAATATATATTATATATTATTATATATAATAATATATAATATAATATATAATATATAATAATTAATTATTAATAATAAATATTAATATACTAAGAAAATAAAGGTAAGAACCCTATGATCATTACAATAGAAGCTGAAAAACTATTTCACAAATTACATTTACTCATGGTAAAATACCCTTAACAAAGTAGGTTTAGAGGGAACACACCTAAAATAATAAAGGTTATATACCAAAATCCCAGAGCTAATATCATCCTCAATGGGAGCAAAACTGTGCACTTTCCTCCTCCTCCTCCACCACCACCACCACCACCACCACCTCCTCCTCCTCCTCTTTTGTGATTATTTATTATTGAGACATAGAGACAGAGCACAAGCATGGGAAAGGGCCGAGAATGAAGGAGACACAGAATCTGAAGCAGGCTCCAGGATCTGAGCTGTCAGCACAGAACCTGGTGCAGGGCTTGAACTCACAAACCACGTGATCATGACCTGAGCTGAAGTCAGACACTTAACCAATTGAGCCACCCAGGTGCCCTGTGAGCTTCTCTTCTATGGTCGGGAATAAGACAGGGATGTCCATTGTCACCACTGTTATTAAACACAGTATTGGAAGTCAAAGCCTCAGCAATCAGACAACACAAAGAAATAAACAGCATCAAAAACAGCAAGTAAGAAGTCAAACTTTCACTACTTCCAGATGGCATGATCTTCTATATGGAAAATTGAAAATACTCCACCAAAAAACTGCTAGAATTGATATATGAATTTAGTAAAGTCACAGGATACAAAATCAACACATGGAAATCTGTTGCATTTGTATACACCAACAATGAATCAGGAGAAAGAGAAACCACGGAATCAATCCCATTTACAATTGCACCAAAACCCACAAAATACTGAGGAATAAACCTAACCAAATTGGTAAAAGATCTGTCTGTACTCTGAAAACTAAAACACTGATGAAAGATATTTGAAGAGCACACAAATGGAAAAATATTGCAAGCTCATGGATTGGAAGAACAAGTATTGTTAAAATGTTTCTATTACTCAAAGAAATCTACACATTTAATGCAATCCCTATCAAAATAACACCAGCATTTTCCACAGAGCTGGGACAAACAATCTTAAAATTTGTATGGAACCACAAAAGACTGAATAGCCAAAGCATTCTGGAAAAAGAAAGGCATAACTGAAGGCATCATAATTTCAGAGTAAAAGTTATATTACAATGCTGTAGTGATCAAGACAATATGGTACTGGAACAAAAACAGATATATAAAAGCATAAAACAGGGGATCTTGCGTGGCTCAGTTGGTTAAATGTCCAAGTCTTGGTTTCGACTCAGGTCGTAATTTCACAGTTTGTAAGACTGAGCTCTATGTTGAGCTCTGTGATGACAGCATGGAGCTTGCTTGGGATTCTCTCTCTTTCTATCTCTGCCCCCACCTCTCTCTCTTAAAGTAAATAAATAAACTTGAAAAGCAAGAATAGGAAACCCAGGTTTAAACCTCCTACTATATGGTCAATTTCTTTGACAAAGCAGAAAAAAAAAATCCAGTGGGAAATAGATAGCCTCTTCAAACGGTGTTGGGAATTCTGGACAGCAACATGCGAAAGTTGAAAGAGACTGGGGGATCGCCATTTCCCCACCACAACCACCACCACCACACAGGGCCCACAATGGAGGTGGGACCAGCCTGCACAAACCACCCCCCTCCGTGCCAGGTAACTGTATTTCTGCTGGAGCCAGATAGATGCTGTGCAATAAGACGGCTTGTTCATCCAGACCAGTGATGCTACATAACCTGGATTAATCCCAGGATAATACTTGTCCTGGCTATATCCTCCCTTCCTATCTGTTCCCTCCACTAGGCTGGTTACTCTGGTAATTGGTTCGTTTAATCAGACATATTTAATCCATTCCCTTGTTACATGTTCTACATCTCCTTCTGTACTTTCCTTTCTCTCTCTCTGGATTAATCAAACCATATAGTTTCACTGTCTGGGTAACTTTATCTTCATTTTTTCCCCCTGCCTCCTTCTTCATTTTCCTTTCTCTCTTCCTGGATTAAGCCATTTAGTCTCTCTGCCTTGTCAATGCTTATTTTCTCTTTGTCTCCACCCCTGTTATTTCTCTCTTTGTATGTGCTCTTTCATCAGCACAACCTCCACCCTGTTCTTGACTTGTAGCTGATGTTTGTGTTCTTTTTCTCATATACTGCTTTTGTTTGTGTGTGTGAGTGTGTGTGTGTGTATTTCCATTTGTTTGTTTCTTTTATGTGTATGTGTGTTTGCTTGTCTCTATGTCCTATTTGTATGTTTGTTTTCCTATCCAGGGTTATTTCAAGGAATAAAATGAAGCACATCTCATGCAGGGTCCAAAACATCACTACAAGTAGAGAAATAAAATAACCAAAGTAACAACAATAGAGAACAAGTAACATTCTCACTTTCCAAAAAAACGCCACCGGAAGAACCAGGCCCGGGACAGTGTATGACCCCCTTTAATATAGCAGTGTTCACAGGTACAGAGTACATAACCAGCTTATAAAACTCATAAGGGACAGAAAACTAGCCAAAATATGAAACAGAAGGATTCCCCTCAAAAGAAATTCCAGGAAAAAGTGACATCTGAAGAACTGATCAAAACAGATAAAAGCAATATAACTGAACAAGAATTTAGGATAATAATCATAAGATAAATCACTGCATTTGAAATAGGTATAGAAGACAGCAGAGAATCTATTACTGTAGAGATCAAGAAACTAAAAAATAGTCATGATGAATTAAAAATGCTATAAATGAAGTAGAAAATAAAATGGAGGAAGCTACAGTATGTAATGAAGAAGCAGAGGGGAGAATAATGAATTAGAAGATAATATTATGGAACGGGATAAAAGAGAAAGCTGAGAAAAAGAGATTTAAAAAAATCTGGATCACGAGGGGAGAATTAGAGAACTAAGTGATTCAATGAAATGGAATAATATCCGTCTCATAGGAATTCCAGAAGAAGAAGAGAGGGAGAAAGGGAAGAGGGTGTACTTGAACAAATCATAACTGAGAACTTCCCTGACTTGGTGAAGGAAACATACATAGAAATTCAGGAGGCACAGAGAACTCCCTTCAGATGTAACTTGAATCAATCTTCTGCAAAACATATCATAGTGAAAATGGCAAAATAAAAAGACAAACAGATTTCTCAAAGTAGCTAGGGATAAACGGGGTCTTAACATACAAAGGTAGACACATAAGACTAGTAGCAGATCTATCTACTGAAACTTGTCAGGCCAGAAAGGAATGGCAGGAAATCTTCAATGTGATGAACAGAAAAAAATATGCAGCAGAGAATACTTTATCCAGCAAGTCTGTCATTCAGAATAGAAGGAGAGATAAAGGTCTTCCCAAACAAACAAAAACTGAAGGAATTCATCTCCAGTAAACCAGCCCTACAAGAAATCCTAAGGGGGACTCTGTGAGTGAAATGTTGCAAGGACCACAAAGTACCAGAGACACCACTACCAGCATGAAACCTACAGATATCACAATGACGCTAAACCCATATCTTTCAATAACAACATTGATTGTAAATGGACTAAATGCTCCAATCAAAAGACATAGGGTAACAGAATGGATAAAAAAAAAGACCCACATATTCGCTGTCTACAAGACATTCATTTCAACCCTGAGGACACTTTCAAATTAAAAGTGAGGGGATGAAGAACTATCTATCATGCTCCTGGAAGTCAATAGAAAGCTGGAGTGGCCATACTTATATCAGACAAACTAGACTTAAATTAAAGGCTGTAACAAGAGATGAAGAAGGGCATTATATAATAATTACAGGGTATATCCATCAGGAAGAGCTAAAAATTTTAAATGTCTATGCACCGAATTCAGGAGAACCCAATATTTAAAACAATTAACCACAAACATAAACAATCTTATTGATAAGAATGTGATAATTGCAGGGGACTTTAATACTTCATTGACAGCAATGGACAGGTCATCTAGACACAGAATCAGTATGGAAACAATGTCTCTGAATGATACATTGGACCAGATGGATTTGACAGGTATATTTAGAACCCTACATCCCCAAACAGCAGAATACACATTCTTCTCGAGTGCACATGGAACTTTCTCCAAGATAGATCACATACTGGGTCACAAAAGAGCACTCAATAAATATAAAATAATTGAGATCATACTATGCACATTTTCAGATCACAATGCTATGATACTTGAAATCAACCACAGAAAAATGTCTGGAAAACCTCCAAAAGCATGGAGGTTAATGAAAATCCTCCTAAAGAATGAATGGAGCAAACAGGCAATTAAAGATATTAAAATATATATGGAAACAAATGTACATGAAAATACTACAATCCAAACCATTTGGGATGCAGCAAAGGTAGTCCTAAGAGGCAAATACATTGCAATCCAGGCGTATCTCAAGAAACAAGAAAAATCCCAAATACAAAATCAACAGCACACCAAAAAGAACTAGAAGCAGAACAGCAAAGACACCCCAAACCCAGCAAATGAAGAGAAATAATAAAGATCAGAGCAGAAATAAACAATATAGAATCCAAAATATGTGGTAGAACAGATCAATAAAACATAGAGTTGTTTTTTTGAAAAAATAAGTGAAATTTATAAACCTCTAGCCACGCTTCTCAAAAGGAAAAGAGAGAGGACCAACATAGATAAAATCATGAATGAAAATATATTTGTTACAACCAATCCCTCAGAAATGCAAGCAATTATCAGGGAATACTATTAAAAACTTATCCGCCAACAATCTGGACAACCTGGAAGAAATGAACAAATTCCTAAACACACACACACTACTAAAACTCAAATGGGAAGACCCTCCTTTTTAGTAGGATCTTATTCTGGTTTTGGAATAAAGGTAATCCCCGGCTTTAAGAATGAGTTTGGAAGCTTTTCTTCTATTTCTATTTTGTGGAACAGTTTGAGCAGAACATGTATTAACTTCTTTAAATGTCTATTAGACATTTAAATTCCCCTGTGAAGCCACCTGGTCCTGGACCCTGCTTCATTGGGAGATTTCTGATCACCGATTCCATTTATATGCTGGTTATATGTCTGTTCAAATTGTCTATTTTTTCCTGTTTCAGTTTTGGTAGTTTGCATGTTTCTAGGAATTTGTTCATTTCTTCCAGATTTCCCCGGTTGTTGGCATATAATTTTTCATAATATTCTCTTATGCTTATTTGTATTTCTGTGGTATTGATTCTGATCTCTTGCCCTTCATTCATGACTTTACTTGGGTTCTTTCTTTTTTCTTTTTGAAAATCTAGAGAGGGGCTTGTCGTTTTAATTAATTTCTTCAAAGAACCAACTCTTAGTTTGTTGATCTGTTCTATTGTTTTTTTTTTTGTTTTTGTTGTTGTTGTTTTGTTTCTATTTCATTTATTTCTGCTCTAATCTTTATTTCCCTTCTTCTTCTGGCTTTAGAGTTTATTTTCTGTACGCTTTCTAGTCCCTTTATCTGTAATGTCAGGTTACATATTGAGACTTTCTTCCTTCTTGAGGTAGGTTTGTATTGCAATACACTTCCCTCTTAGGACTGCCTTTGCTGCATCCTAAAGTTTTCAGACCATCATGGTTTCATTTTCATTTGCTTCCATGTATTTTTTTTATTTCTTCTTTAGTTTCTTGGTTAATCCATTCATTATTTATAGGATGTTATTTTGCTCCATGTAATTGTTGTCTTTCTTGTGGCTGACTTCAAGTTTCATAGTTTTGTGGTCTGAAATTATGCATGGTATTATCTCGATTTTTTTGTACTTGTTGAGCACTGATTTTGGACCCAGTATATGATGTATTCTGTAGAAAGTTTCATGTGCACTTGAAAAGAATGTGTATTCTGCTGCTTTAGAATGAAGTGTTGTGAATATATCTGTTAAGTCTTTCCAGTGTAGAGTGTCATTCAAAGCCATTGTTTTCTTATTGATTTTCTGCTTAGATGATCTGTAAATTACTGTAAGTGGGGTATTAAAGTCCCTGCTATTATTGAAATTGTGTCTGTTGTTAATTGGTTTGTATATTTTCAGGCTTTCTAGTTGGGTGCGTATGTATTTTCAGTTGTTTGATCTTAGTGGATAGACCCTTACAATGCCTTTCTTCATCTCCTGTCTGTCTTTTTTATAAAATCTAGTTTGTCTGTTATAAGTATGGCTACTCCAGCTTTCTTATGATGTCCATTATTATGACTGATGTTTCTCCATCCCCTTACTTTCAGTCTACTTTCAGCCTAGTTGTCTCTGGGTCTCAGATGAGTGTCTTGCAGGCAGCATATAGATGGGTCTTTTTTTTGTCCATTCTGATTCCTTATTTCCTTTTACTGGAGCATTTAGTCTATTTACATTCAGAGTGGTTATTGAAAAAAATGAATGTTGTACCATTGTGTCACCTGTAGAGTTGGTGTTTCTGGTGATATTCTCTGTTCCTTTCTAGTCTTTATTGTTTGTTTTTGTTCCCATTCAGAGAGTCCCCTTTAATATTTCTTGCAAAGTTGATTTAGTGGGAACAAGCTCCTTTAGTTTTTGTTTGTCTGGAAAACTTTTTATCTCTATTTTGGTTCTGAATGACAGCCTTGCTGGATAAAGTATTCTTGGATGCATATTTATCCATTCAGAGTGTTGAATATATCCTGTCATTCCATTATGGCCTGACAAGTTTCTGTGGACATATTTGCTCTGAATCTGATTTGTCTTGCCTTGTAAGTTAAGACCTTTTTTTTTCCCCTTCCTGCTTTCAGGATTCTTTCCTTGTCAGTGTATTTTGTGAACTTGACTATGACATGTCTAGGTGATGGTTGGTTTTTTGCTGAATTTAATTAGAGTTATCTGTGCTCTTGGATTTTGATGTGTTTATCCTTCCCAGATTAAGGAAGTTTTCGGCTACGATTTGCTCAAATAAATATTCTGCCCTTTTTTCTATCTCTTTCTCTTCTGTGACTCTTTGATAAAAATGTTATTACGTTTTTAGAAGTTGCTGAGTTTTCTATGTCTAACTTTGCAATCCAATACCTTTCTCTCCTTCTTCAATTCAGCTTCATTAGTCACCATTATATTTTCTCCGGTATCACTGGTTCATTTATCCATTTCATCCATCTTCATTGTTATGGCATCCATTTGGGATTACATCTTGGTTGTAGCATTTCAACTTCAGTCTGACTAAATTTTAGTTCTTTCATCTCTGCAGTAAAGGATTCTTTAGTGGTTTCTAAACCACTTTTTTTAAGCACAGGTAGTATCCTTGTAATTGTTGTTTAAAATTCTAGTTCAGACATCTTACTTATATCTGTATGGATTAAATCCCTGGCTGTAATTTCTAGTTCTTGTTTTTTCTTTTGTGGTGAATTCCTCGATCTT
Organism: Felis catus; assembly: GCF_018350175.1. Classification (NCBI taxonomy): domain Eukaryota; kingdom Metazoa; phylum Chordata; class Mammalia; order Carnivora; family Felidae; genus Felis; species Felis catus. The sequence goes on from NC_058368.1 coordinate 83,820,856, forward strand.
GTCATTTTGTCTAGGAAAAAAAAAAACAATCTTTCCCCCGAGAAACAAAAAAATAACAACTAGATCCTAGGTGTGTTTTTGTATGCTTGTTATAAGAAACTAGAGCCAAATAATAATAATAATAATAATAATAATAATTTTATTATTGAAATTATATAATGTAATATATATTATATATATTTGATACAATGTCTTTCTTCATATCTTGTTACTGTCTTTTTTTGTAAAATATAATTTATTATATACGTATATATATTAAAAATTAAAAAAAATAAATTTAAAAATAAAAAAGTAAAAATAAGAGGGAAGCTAGATCCTTTTCCCTTAGAGCTGAAGTTTTGGAGCACTCTATTGTTAGTAGTCTTGGTTTCTGTGAATGGTTTGTTTTGTGAGTGGTTTGTTCTGGTATTTTGAGTGAGGGACCTGATGTGCTAATTCTGAGTCTGACTTGCCCTAGTGGAGATACATCTGCAGGGCTCAGCAGGATTTTGTTTAGAAGCTCTGGTATCCACCTGGTGGCACTGTTTAACTCATTGAAGTAGGTCAGTTCTGTAGAGGGAGTGTGACAATGGCTTTGCCACACTCTCTAGTCTCTGGTGCAGGGACTTCATGGATGCCACTCCTCAAGAAGCCCTGGCCAATGAACAATCACCCCTTGTATCCCTAGCTTTTGTCAGATCCCTGCCTGTGCCCTGCCTGTTTTTGAGTTGTCTGCCTGTGAGGCAGCACAGTGCTCCTGTGTTTTATCTCAGACAGGGCTGTGTTTCAAAACTCTATACTCTTAAAACATCCAGGTCTTCCTGGATGACTCAGTCCATTGATCATCTGACTCAATTTCAGCTCAGGTCATGATTCCAGGGTTGTGGGATCAAGCCCCGAGTTAGGCTCTGCACTGAGCATGGATCCTACTTAAGATTCTCTCTGTCTCTCTCTGTCTCTCTCTCTCTCCCTCTCCCTCTGTCTCTCTCTCCCTCTTTCCCTCTCCCCTGTTCATATACTCTCTCTAAAAGAAATGAAAAATTAAAAATAAAACTTCAGGGATCCTGGTGGCATGGCCCCATGCTTACTCTCTGCCCAAGGGTTTCACTGCATCATGGCTGGTGCCCCTTGTACCCAAAACAGTCACTCAGTTGTGTAATGGCTTGGCATTTGTGGTAAATCACAACACAAATCCAGAGCCAAGGTTTGCTGCCCTAAGCCAGTCAGTGTCTTTGTTCCCATTCTGGTAAACAGACAGCTCAATGGTGCCCATTGGGTCTTTTTTCTATGGAGGGGTCATATCACCTCTACCAAATGCACTCCAGTGCAGTGGAACTCTTTCTTGGGGATCTTGAGACCCTGCTACCCACTCCAGGTCTCCACCCTCCTTTCCAGCATAGCACTTTCAGGCATGATCCTGGCAATGGTATTGACCTCTGAAACTTCAGACTTGCACTCCTCTGTTTAAAAACACTCTCTTTTTTCTCAGTCAATGGTTTGGGATGAGTTTTTCTTGTGAAATCCCCTGCATGTGTTTTCAGTCTTTTTTTCTCTCTCTCCTCTCTCTGCAGAAAAGACTCCATACCTTACACAACACCCATGGCTCTTTTCTCTCCTAAATCAACTCTCACAGTTACTACCCTCCACAAGGTGGTCATTTTTCACTGCTTGTAGATGTGAAGGTTGGTTCTTTCAGTACTCATATTGATTTCTTCTGTGTTCAAATGATTTGATATTTATCTAGCTATTTTCAAGGATGAGACAAGCTTAGGGTCACGCTACTCTTCCATAATCTTAAGCCTCTTGAATGATTCTTAAGTAGATGATTAACATGATATAATTGGAGTTTCATAAGACCATTCTAATTTCTATTTTTTATTTTTTTTAATGTTTATTTATTTTTGAAACACAGAGTACAAGTGGGGAGGGGCAGAGACAGAGGGAGACACAGAATCTGAATGAGGCTCCAGGCTCTGAGCTGTCAGCATAGAGCCCAATACAGGCCTCAAACCCACAGACTATGAGATAATGACCTGAGCTGAAGTTGAATACCCAAACGACCAAGCCACACAGGCGCCTCAAGACCATTCTAATTTCTGAGTAAAAATTGGATGGAAGAGAAAAAAATGGAGTTAGAAAATTCCAAATGAGGTTGTTGAAAAAATTCAGAACAGGGGTGCCTGAGTGTCTCAGTCGGTTAAGCATCTGCCTTCATCTCAGGTCATGATCTTGCAATCATCAGTTCAAGCCTCATGTCAGGCTCTGTGCTGACAACTCAGAGCCTGGAGCCTCCTTCAGAATCTGTGTGTGTCTCTCGCTCTCCCACTCCCCCACTCAGACTCTGTCTCTCTCAAAAATGAATTTTAAAAATTATTGAAAAAAATTAAAAATCCAGAACAGAGAGACTGTGGTGAACATATTTTAATATGAAATATGTGACTGTATTTAAAGGATATTCAGAGGACATGACTGATAGTAAATGAATTTTAGTTCATGTTGATTGTGAAGTTTCAGTGGTATATCCAGGAGAAGTTATCAAATAGAGAGTTGGCAGTGTGGGGCAGAGAAATAATTGGGAGCTTTAGATGTGGGAAATTTCAGCAAACAGATGGTTATTGAATTTATGGACTTATTGTGTGCCAAATAAGCCTATGAATAAAGTACTTTTGGCTCAGGTCATGATCTCATGGTTTGTGATTTCAGGCTCCACATTGGGCCCTGTGCTGGCAGCAAAACCTGCTTGGGATTCTCTCTCTCTCTCTCTCTCTCTCAAAATAAATAACTAAACATTATTCTTTAATAATTTCAATATTGTTAACATAAAGTATCATATTAGTTTCAGGTGTACAATATAAGTGGTACAACAATCCTATACATAACTTAGTGATCATCAAGATAAGTGTACTCTTAGTCCCCTTCACCTATTTCACTAATCTCACCACTCCCCTTCCCTCAGTAGTCATCAGTTTGTTCTCTATAGCTAAAGTCTGGTTTATAGTTTGTCTCTCTTTTTTTTTCTTTCTTTCTCTGTTTTGTTAACTAAATTCCACTTATAAGTATAATCATACAGTAATTGTCTTTCTGTGACTGACTTATTTCACTTATCAGTATATTATCTAGATCTATCCATGTTGTTTCCAATGACAATATTTCATTTATTTATTGCTGAGTATATTACACCTTCTTTATTCATTCATCAATCACTGAACACTTGGGCTGCTTCCACAATTTGACTATTGTAAATAATGCTGCCATAAACATAAGGGTTCTTACATCTTTTTAAATTAGTGTGTTTGTATTCTTTTTATCATATGATAATTTTCTTTTTGAGACAGACCTGGAGCATGAGCAGAAAGAAAGGGAAAGAGAGAATCCTAAGAAGTCTCTACACCCAGCACAGAGCACAATGCAGGGCTTGATCCCATGACTATGATATCATGACCTAAGCAAAAACCAAAAGTTGAACGCTTAACCTACTGAGCCACGCAGGTGCCCCATATGGTAATTCTATTTTAAAATTTTGAGGAACTTACATTCTTCTTTCCACGGTGGTTGCACCAACTTGGATTCCCACCAATTATGCATGAGGTTTCCTTTTTTCCTACATCCTTGTCATTTTTATTTTAGCCATTCTGACAGGTGTGAGGTGATATATCATTGTGGTTTTAATATCTATGTCTCTAATGGATTAAGGCCTTAGATGTGTGACCCGAAACCATAAAAATCCTAGAAGATAGTATGGACAATAATCTCTTTGACATTGGCCATAGGGTTATCTTTCTAGATATGTCCTCTGAGACAATGGAAACAAAAGCAAAAATAAACTATTGGGACATCATCAAAATAAAAAGCACAGCAAAGGAAACAAACAAAAAAGCTAAAACTTAGCCTGAATAATGGCAGAAGATATTTGCAAATGACATGTCTGATAAAGGGGTAGTATCCAAATTATATAAGGAACTTATACAACTGAACAACCAGAAGACCAAAGAATCCAGTTAAGAAATGGGCAGAAAACATGAATCAACACTTTTCTGATGAAGACATACAGATGGCTAACGGACATATGAAAAGATGCTCATCATCACTCACCATCAGGGAAATACAAATCAAACCTAAAATGAGATATTACCATCACTTCACATCTGTCAGAAAGGCTAAAATTAACAACACAGTGAACAATGGGTGTTAATGAGGATGTGGAGAAAGGGGACCCCTCTTACATTGTTGGTGGGAATGCAAATTGGTTCTGCCACTCTGGAAAGCAGTACAGAGATTTCTTGAAACATTTAAAAAAGAACTATACTGCAATTCAGCAATAACACTATTTGGTAGTTAAACAGATAACACAAACACACTAATTCAAAGTGATACATACACCTCAATGTTTATAGCAGCATTTCCAACAATAGGTAAATTATAGAAAGAGACCAAATATCCATCAACTGATGAATGGATAAAGAAGTGATTTCATATATATATATATATATATATATATATATATATAATAGTTGGCCATAAAAAAGAAATATTGATATTTGCAGCAATGTAGATGGAGTTAGAGCATATTGTGCTAAGCGAAATAAGTCAAAGAGAGACAAATACCATGATATCACTCATATGTGGAATTTAAGAAACAAAACAAATGAAAAATGGTGAGGTGGGGGGAAAAAAGAGGCAAACCAAGAAACAGACTCGTAACTATAGAGGACAAACATGGTTACCAGATGGGAGGTTGGCAGGGGGCATGGGTTGATTGTATTAATATCATGGGTGTTTGCATGCATCCAAACTCATCAAAGTCTGCATGTTAAATGTGTGCAGTTTTTTAAATAATTTTTAAAAGTTTATTTGTTTATTTTGAGAGTGGAAAGGGGGAGAGAGAGGGAGGAAGAGACAAAATGCCAAGCAGTTTGAGTTTGATGAGTTGATTTCGAGTTTCATAGCAGTGTGATCTGAAAATATGCACGGTATGATCTTGATATTTTTGTACTTACTTAGGGATGATTTGTGTCCCAGTATATGGTCTATTCTGGAGAACGTTCCATGTGCACTGGAGAAGAATGTATATTCTGCTGCTTTAGGATGAAATGTTATGAATAAGTCAATCTGGTCCAGTGTGCCATTCAAAGCCAATGTTTCTTTGTTAATTTTTTGATTAGATGATCTGTCCATTGCTGTAAGTGGGGTGTTGAAGTCCCTACTATTATGGTATTACTATCGATGAGTTTCTTTATGTTTGTGATTAATTGATTTACATATTTGGGTGCTATCACATTTGGCACATAAATGTTTACAATTGTTAGGTCTTCTTGGTCTATAGACCCCTTGATTATGATATAATGCCCTTCTTCATCTCTTGATATAGTCTTTATTTTAAAGTCTAGGTTGTCTGATATAAGTATGGCTACTCCAGCTTTCTTTTGTTGACCATTAGCATGATAGATGGCTCTCCATCCCCTTATTTTCAATCTGTAGGTATCTTTAGGTCTAAAGTGGGTCTCTTATAAACAGCATATAGATGAATCTTTTTTTCTTATCCATTCTGTTACCCTATGTCTTTTGATTGCAGCAATGAGTCCATTGACGTTTAGAGTGAGTATTGAAAGATATGAATTTATTGTCATTATGATGCTTGTAGAGTTGGAGTTTCTGGTGGTGTTCTCTGGTCCTTTCTAATTTTGCTGCTTTTGGTGTATATATATATATATATTTTTTTTTTCACCTTTTCTCCCCTCAGAGAATCCTCCTTTAAGTTTCTTGCAGGGCTGGTTTAGTGGTCACAAACTCCTTTAAATTTTGTTTGTCTGGGGAACTTTTAATCTCTCCTTCTATTTTAAGTGACAGCCTTCCTGGATAAAGAATTCTTGGATGCATATTTTTCTGATTCAGCACATTGAATATATCCTGCCACTCCTTTCTGGCCTGACAAGTTTCTGTGGATAGGTCTGCTGCAAACCAGATTTATCTTCCCTTTTTCATTAAGGATGTTTTTTTCCCTTGTTGCTTTCATGATTCTTTCCTTAACTGAATATTTTCTAAAATTAACTATGATATGCCTTGTTGACTGTTGGGTTTTGTTGAATGTAATGGAAGTCCTCTGTGTTTCCTGGATTTTGATGTCTGTGTCTATCCCCAGGTTAGGAAAGTTTTCCACTATGATTTGCTCACATAACCCTTCTACCCCTATTTCTGTCTCTTCCTCCTCTGGGACCCCTATGATTCTGAGGTTGTTCCTTTTTAATGAGTCACTGATTTCTCTAATTCTTAAATCATGCTCTTTTCCCTTAATCTCCCTCTTTTTTTCTGCCTTATTATTCTCTATAAGTTTGTCCTAGATATTGCTGATTCTCTGTTTTGCTGATTCTCTGTTCATTCATCTTTGCCACCGCTGCATCCATCCATGATTGCAGCTCAGTTATAGCATTTTTAATTTCATTCTGGCTATTTTTTACTTCTTTTGTCTCTGCAGAAAGGGATTCTAATGTATTTTTGACTCCAGCTAGTATTCTTATTATCGTGATTCTAAATTCTGGTTCAGACATCTTGCTTGTATCTGTGTTGGTTAAATCCCTGGATGTCGTTTCTTTGTGCTCTTTCTTTTGGGGTGAATTCCTTTTGGAGCTTCTTGCTCCCCAAATTCAGCTCTTCATGTCTCATACCTGCTGAATTCTGTGGTTCAGGTTGTGCAGATTGTTGTGTTAATCTTCCAATCAGTTTTCTAGGTGTGTAGGATGACTTAGTGTTTGTCTGGCTCTACTACATGGACATGAGACACACAAAAAGCTTCCATGCTGTTCTGCCATCTTGGCTCCTTCAGCAGGCAAACAATCTTGAGGCCACAGTGTGGAAACAACAATTTGAAAAAAGCCTGGTCCACACAAGGAGCAGATTATTCATTCATCTCCGAGTGCTTACCTGAGAGCAATGGGCACAGAGACCCCTCTCTGGAGACAAGCTGGCTAAATACATTTTCCTCCACCAACCTTCAGTATAAACACAGAAGTAAACAGCAAAGCTGCATAACCTGCTTACACCAAATTCGACATGTCTGTGCTGTCACCACTGCCCTTCTAAGTCAAGTTTGCCTCAGTCCCAGAGCAATGGGTCTTTTACCCTGAGAACCAGCACTCTCCAGTGTTGAAATTCCTGCCAACACCACAGCTCCCAACCAAAGAATTCTTCAAAAATAAACTATCAAGTTTTCATCAAAATAAAAACATCTGCACAGTGAAGGAAATAATCGGCAAAATTAAAAGGCAATCTATGGAATTGGAGAATATATTTGCAAATGACATATCAGATAAAGGGTTAGTGTCTAAAATTATAAAGAACTTATAAAACTCAACACCAAAGCAAACAAACAACAACCCAATTAAAAAATGGGCAGAAGATATGAATAGACATTTTTCCAAAGAAGACAACCAGGTGGAAAATAGGCATATGAAAAGACACTCAAAAGCACTTATAATCAGGGAACTATAAATCAAAACTCCAATACCAGTCAGAATGGCTAAAGTTAAAAACGCAGGAAACATCAGGCTTTAGAAAGGATTTGGAGAAAGGAATCTTGGACTGTTTGGAAGGCAAACTGACATAGCTACTCTGGAAAAGAGTATGAAGTTTCTTTAAAATGTTAAAAGAGAACTATCCTATAACCCAGTGATTGCAGTACTAGTTATTTACCCAAAGGATACAAAAATACTGACTTGAAGGCATATATGCACCCCCATTGTTCATAGCTGCATTATCAACAATAGTCAAATTATGGAAATGGAAAGAGCCTAAGTGTCCGTTGACTGATGAATGGATAAATAAGAAGTGATTATATGTGTACACACACACACATGCACACACACACACACACACACACACACACACACACGAAATGGAATATTACTCAGCCATAGAAAAGAATGAAATCTTGCTATTTGCAACAATGTGAATGAAGCTAGAGAGTATTATGCTAAGTGAAATAAGTTAGAGAAAAACAAATACCATATAATTTCACTCATATGTGGAATTTAAGAAACAAACAGACTAACGTAAGGGGAAAAAAAGAGAGAGGCAAACCAAAAAACAGACTCTTAAATATAGAGAACAAACATGACTAGACGAGACAAGGAAGGTGGAGAGACAGGTTGAATAGATGATTGGGGTTAAGGAAGGCACTTGTGATGGGCACTGAGTATTGTATGCAAGTGTTGAATCACTAAACTCTACACCTGAAACTTATGTTACATAGTTAACTGAAATTTAAATTAAAAACGATTTTTTTTTCTTTTGGGTTCTTGGATTCTTGAAATTTTAAACGTTTTTGTTAAATTTTCAGTTAGTTTACATACAGTGTAATATTGATTTCAGGTGTACAATATACCAATTCGACACTTCCATATGACACCCGGTGCTGATCACAAACAGTGAACTCCTTAATCCCCATGTTTTTCACCCTAAATCTCCTCTGGTAACCATAAGTTTGTTCTATATATTTAGAACATATATAGGGTATGTTTCATGGATTTTGCCCCTCTCACTCTTTTTTTCCCCCCTTTGCTCTTTGGTTTTGTTTCTTAATTTCCACGTAGGAGTAAAATCATATGGTATTTTTCTTTAACTTATTTCGTTTAGCATAACACTCTCTAGCTCTATCCATGATATTGCAAATGGCAAGATTTCATTCTTTTTTATTGCTGAATAATATTCTATTTTATATGTAAATATGCTACATATTCTTTATCCATGCATCAGTCAATGGACAATTGGGTTGTTTCCATAATTTAGCTATTATACATTGGGGCGAATGTGTTCCTTTGAATTATTATTTTTGTATCTTTTGGATAAATACCTGGTAGCTCAATTCAGGATTATAGGGCAGTTCCATTTTGAACTTTTTAAGGAACCTCCATGCTGTTTTTGAGAGTGGTTACACCAGTTTGCATTTCCGCCAACAGTGCGAGAGAATGCCTCTTTATCCATATCCTTGCCAACATGCATTGCTTCCTGTGTTATTGATTTTAGCCATTCTGACAGGGCTGAGGTGATATTTCATTGTTGTTTTGTTTTGTATTTCCCTGATAAGTGATGTTGAACATCGTTTCATGTGTCTGTTGGAAAAATGTCTATGCATGTCTTCTGCCCATTTTTTAATTGGACTATTTTTTTAAGTGTCAAGTTTTATAAGTTCTTTATATATTTTGGGTACTAACCCTTTATCAGATATGTCATTTGCAAATATCTTCTCTCATTCCATAGGTTGTCTTTAGTTTTGTTATTTCCTCTACTGTGCATAAGATTTTTATTTTGATGAAGTCCTAATAGTGTATTTGTGCTTTTGTTTCCTTATCTCAGGAGCCACATCTAGAAAGAAGTTGCTATGGCTACAAAGAGATTACTGCTTGTGTTCTCCTCTAGTACTTTTATGATTTGGGGTTTCACATTTAGGTCTTCTAAGCTTTATGTTTTGTTTTTGTTTTTGTTTTTTGTATGTATATATGGTGCAAGAAAGTGGTAACAGTTTTGTCCTTTTGCATGTTGCTACCCATTTTACCCAACACTGTTTCTTGAAGAGATTTATTCCCATTGTATATTCCTTCCTTCTTTTTCAAAAATTAATTGTCGATATAGTTGTGGGTTCATTTTTGAGTTTTCTATTCTGTTCCATTGATCTATGTGCCTATTTTTGTGCCAGTACTGTAATGTTTTGATCACTACAGATTTTAATGTAACTTGAAGTCCAGAATTGTGATGCCTCCAGCTTTGCTTTCCTTTTTCAAGATTTCTTTGCCTTTAGGTGTCTTTTCTGGTTCAATACAAATTTTAGGAATGTTTGTTCTAGCTCTGAAAAATTTTGTTGGTATTGTGATTTGGTTGCATTTGGTGTGTAGATTCCTTTGGGTAGTATAGACATTTTTAAACTATTCTTCCAGTCCATGAGAATGAAATGTTTTTCCATCTTTGCGTCCTCTTTAATTTCTTTCATTAGTGTTTTATAGTTCTTCAGTTTTATAGTTTTTCAGAATACAGATCTTTCACCTCTTTGGTTAGGTATATTCCATGATATCTTATTGTTTTTGTTGCAATTGCAAATGGTATTCATTCCTCAACTTCTCTTTCTGCTGTTTCATTGTTGGTGTATATAAACGCAACAAATTTCTTTATGTTGATTTTGAATCATGCAAATTAAAATAATTCATTTATCAGTTCCAGCAATATTTTGGTGGGTTTTTTGGGGTTCTCTATATAAAGTATCAAGTCATCTGCAAATAGTGAAATTTGACTTCTTCCTTGCCAATTTGGATGCATTTATTTTTTTCTTTGTGTTGTCATGACTTTAAGTTCTAAGTCAAATGACAGTGATGAAAGTGGACATCTCTGTCTTACCCTTAGAGGAAAAGCTCTCATTTTCTTTCTGTTTGAGGATGATATTAACTCTGGGTTTTTCATATATGGTCTTTATTATGTTGAAGTATGTTCCTTCAAAACATACTTTGTTGAGGGTTTTCTCATGAATGGATATTGTACTTTGTCAAATGTTTCTGTAGCTATTGCAAGGATCAAATGGTTCTTATCCTCTTTTTTTAATGTTGTGTATCACATTGATTTGTGAATATTGAACCACACTTGCAACCCAGGAACAAATCCTACTTAATCGTGGTGAATGATTTTTGTAATATATTGTTGGATTCTGTTTGTTGGTATTTTATTGAGATTTTTCCACCCTATTTCATTAAGAATATTTGCCTACAGTTCTCTTTTATAGTGGAGTCTTTATCTAGTTTTGGAATAAGGGTAATGTTGGCTTCAAATAATGAATTTGGAAGTTATTGTTCCTTTTCTGCTTTTTGGAATAGTTTGAGAAGAATATGTATTAACTCTTCCAAGATGTTTGGTAGAATTCATTTGTGAAGTCATCTGTCCCTCATTTTTTGTGCTTTGGTTTTGATTTACTGGTTCAATTTCTTTTTGGTTATCAGTTTGTTCAAGTTTTCCATATCTTCTTCTTTCCAATTTGGTAACTTATATGTTTCTAGGAATTTGTCTATATCTTCCAGATTCTACAATTTGTTGGCATAAAATTTTTCATAATATTCTCATATTTGTTTGTGTTTCTGTGATGTTGGTTGTTATTTCTCCTCTCTCATTTGTGATTTTATTTATTTGGGTCATTTCTCTTTTGTTTTTGATAAATCTGGCTAGAGGTTTATCAATTGTATATTTTTTTCAAGAAACCAGCTCTCGGTTCCCTTGTGCTGTTTTTTGTTTGTTTGTTTGTTTTTAGTTTCAAAATCATTTATTTCTGCTCTTACCTCTATTGTTTCCCTTCTTCTGTTTTTGGGGTTTTATTAGTTCTTTTTTTCTATCTCTTTTAGGTACAAGTTTAGGTTGTTTATCTGACATATCTCTTGCTTCCTCAAGTAGGCCTGTATTGCTATATACTTCCTTCTTGCAACAGCTTTTTCTGCATACTACAGATTTGGACCATTATGTTTTTATTTTCAATTGTTCCCATTAATTTTTAAGTTTCTTCTTTAATTTCCTGATTGACCCATTCATTCTTTAGTAGCATGTTCTTTAACTTCAATGTATTTGTAGTTTTTCCAAATTTTTTCTTGTGGTTGACTTCAAGTTTCATAGTGTTGTGGTCAGAAAATACGCATGGTGTGATCTCAATCTTTTTGTATTTATTGAGGTCTGATCTGTGACCTAATATATGATCTATTCTGGAGAATGTTCCATATGCTATTGCAAAGAATGTGTATCCACATTAATGTATTCCATTAAGGAATATTATGTTTCCATTAAGGTGGAATATTTTGAATGTTAAGTCCATCTGATCCAGGGTGTCATTCTAAACTATTATTTTCTTGTTGATTTTCTTTTAAATGATCTGTCCAGTGCTGTAAATGGGGTGTTAAAATCCTCTACTGTTACTGTGTTACTATCAGTGAATTCATTTACATTTGTTATTGTTTTATATATTTGGGTGCATTCATGTTGGGTACATTAATATTTACAATAGTTATATCTTCTTGTTGGATTGCCCCTTTTGTTATTATATGGGTTCCTTGTTTTCCTTTTGTCACAATTTGTTTTAAAGTCTATTTTGTCTGACATATTACTACCCTCACCTTCTTTTGACATCCATTTGCATGAAAAATATTCCTTCTTCCCCTCACTTTGAATCTGTACGTTTATATCTGAAATGAGTGTCTTATAGGAAACATATAGATGGGTCTTATTTTTTTATCCATTCTGTTACTCTATGCCTTTTGATTAGAGTGTGTAGTGCTTTTGCATTCTAAGTAATTATTTATAGGTATGTATCTTTTGCTATTTCCTTACCTGTTTTGTGGTTGTTTTATCATTCTTGATTTTTCATACTTTTGCTGTCTTCTCTCAAGGTTTGCTGGGTTTCTTTGTGATATGATTGGATTATTTTATCTTTATTCTTTGTATATCTATGACTCGTTTTGATTTTTTGTATATCATCAGGTTTGTATATAACATCTTCTGTATATTACAGTCTATATTAAATTGATGATTGCTTGAATTTGAACACATTCTTTACTTCTCTCCTCCCTTTTAAGTATATGGTATCATACTTTATATACTTTTATTTTGTAAGTCTTTTGAATGATTTTTACGCATATATTTTACTGCTTTAGTGCTTCCTACTTTTCTTGCTTTTATTTATGGTCTTTCCTTTCCACTCAGAGTCCCTTTTAACATTTCTTTTAGGCTTATTTAGTGGTCACAAACTCCTTTAGTTGTTTTTGTTTGTTTGTTTGTTTGGTTGTTGTTGTTCTTCTTATTCTTCTTTTTCTCTCCTTATAGTCTGAATGATAGCCTTGCTGGATGGAGTATCCTTGGCTGCAGACTTTTCCCCTTCAGCACTTTGAATATATCATGACACTCCCTTCTGGTATGCAAAGGTTTTGCTAAAAAATTCACTGATGCCCTTATGGGATCTTCTGTGCATATAGCTATCTTTATTTTGCTTGCTGCTTTTAAAATTCTCTCTTTAACACTTCTGCTTCCTATTTTAATTACTATGTGTCTTAGAGTGGACATTCTTGGGTTGATTTTGTTGGAGAAATCTCAGTACCTCCTGGATATGGTTATCTGTTTCTTCCCCCAGATTAAAACTGTTATTTCTTCAAATAAATTTTCTTACCCCTTTTATATCTCTTCCTTTACTGGGATCCTAATAATACAAATGGTATTATCCTTGATGAAGTCATTGAGTTATCTAAGTCTATTCTCATTTTGCAGACTTTTTTTCCCTCTCATCTGCCTAGCGTTGCTTTCCACTATTATAACCTTAGGTCACTAATGCACTCCTTTGGTTCCTCAAACCTGCTATTTATTCCATCTAGTATATTTTTAATTTCATTTATTATGTTTATTTCTGATTGGTTCTTTTTTATCTCTTTGTTAAGAGCCTCAGTAATCTCCATTCTTTTCTCAAGTCCAGTGAGTATATTTATGATTATTATTTTAAATTATCTATCAGGCATGTTACTAATCTCTTTCATATTGGTCTCTTACTTATTTTTTTCCCTGTTCTTTCATTTGAAACTGATTCCTGTGTCTCCTTATTTTATCTAACCCTCTAGTTGTTTCTCTGAGTTAGGAAATTCAGCTACTTTTTCTGCTCTTGAAAGTAATTCCTTATGAAAAAGGGGTCCTGTAGTGCTCTTCTGGGTAGTGCTCCAAGTTCACCAGAATCTGATGCTTCAGGGGTATCTGCTATGTGTGTATGTTGTGTGTATTCTAGTATTGTATTTTGGCCAGTTTTTCCATCTGCCCAGTCATCTGCAGTGGCTCTTCTTGCTTGTTATGGGCAGTGTTTGGTCCTTGTGTTGTTAGTGGACCTGTCTGGGGCCACTTTGTGCTTGAGTGAATTAGACCAGGCATGTGTCAAAGATGTAGTAGCACTCTACTGCAAGGTACTTTCCCTGTGTTGTCTCCTGAGAAGTTTTCATTGGTGGTCAGGGCCTGCAATTAGACCCAATGTCAGCCCCCCATTGCAATAAGGGGGGTGGTTATCTTCCCCTCATCCCAGAGCAGGAGTAACTTTAAAGTGGTGTTGTCCTCTGTCAAGCTTTCTTGTACACTGCAAGGTTTGTGGCCCCTGTTTGAATGGTCTCCAGCCAAAAGCATAATGTTGGGGACTTGCCTCTATAGCTGGGACAGGCCAGCCAGGGTTGGGTGTCCAGTTTAACAAGTTGCAGCTGGGCTGCTTGTGAAATGAACTACTGTGTCCTTGAGGAGACCAGGGGCAGATCTGCAAAGCATACATTGGTGAGATATGCATTTAATTTTTTAAATGTGTATTTAACATGTTTATTTATAAATAAATGCTTATTTATTTATTATTTATTTTGAGAGACAGAGTGTGAGCAGAGGGGGGAGGGGCAGAAAGAAAGGGAGACGCAGAACTGGAAGTGGGCTCCAGGCTCTGCGCTGTAAGTACTGAGCCCAATATAGGGCTCAAACTCAGGAACCGTGAGATCATGACCTGAGCTGAAGTCAGACGTTAAGCACCCCCCCCCCATCAGGCTCTCCGTGAGATGTGCATTTTAACAAGACATATTTCTCTTTTGTGGGTCACACTGCCATTGCTGCTGGGACTGAGGCGCTGCAAAGCATGCAGGTCCAGAGCCATGGTGTTAATGTTTACACTGGCCTTCCAAGAGATGGTAGTGGCAGCACTGGGACTGAGGTATAGTTGACTAGAAAGGGCTTATCTGATGAAGCCTGGGGTTCTGGGGCTTGGTGTAAGTGAGTTAGGTAGTGAATGTCAGCCCTGTGCTGGTTTCCACAGGTGTCCTTGTGCTTGTTCTGGGGATCAAGGGAAGGAGATAATGCCAGTTAGCTCCTTTGTTCCTGAAAAAGACACTCAGGAACCCTTCTTCTCCAGACATGCCCTGAGATTAGTAAATAAATCTCCCTCACTCCCTATGTGTTTTTCAAACTGCCTCTTCTATACTATATCTGCATGGCTGTTTCTTGTGTTATCTCTTTAAGGGCAGGGAATCAGCTTTCTATTGCCCTCAACTCTCTCAGAGCAGATCCAACTTATTTTTAAAATGTCAAGATGGGGCGCCTGGGTGGCGCAGTTGGTTAAGCGTCCGACTTCAGCCAGGTCAGGATCTCACGGTCTGTGAGTTCGAGCCCCGTGTCGGGCTCTGGGCTGATGGCTCAGAGCCTGGAGCCCGTTACAGATTCTGTGTCTCCCTCTCTCTCTGCCCCTCCCCCGTTAATGCTCTGTCTCTCTCTGTCCCAAAAATAAATAAACGTTGAAAAAAAATTTTTTTTAAATGTCAAGATGCAGGTTATAAAAACTCATGAAATTTGGCCCCACTGGTTTACAAAGACAAATGTTATGGGGATTTGCCTTCCCCATGTAGATTTTCTGGTGTGAGGGTCTGCTTCTCCCTTGTTTGTTTCCATGGTTCCCTCCCTCCCACATATGGAACGTGGTTGCTTTAGGTCCCTACCACCTCTTAACCTTTCCAAACCCCTTTAATGTGGCTTCTTCTCTACTTTTAGTTAAGGAGTTTGTTTTGCCAATCTTTGCATTGCTTTCTAGGTTATTTACACTGATGAGTTACCTAGTGGAAAAAGGTGAGCTTGGTGTCCTCCTACCCTGCTATCTTCCCAGCCTCTCCAGGGATACTTGATATTTAAGAGATATTCACTTATGTCTTAACTAAAATGAGTTCTGTATGAATTTAATAATATTCAGAAAATAATAATTGAACTGTGTAACAGAAATGCCAGAAGGGGCAGACACTGATATTAGAAGTTACAAAAGCAATGAAAAATAATAAATAAAAATTGTCTTTGTTTGCTATATTGTTTAAAATTCCGATTATGGAGTGCCTGGGTGACTCAGTCAGTTAAGCATCCAACTTCAGGTCAGGTCATGATTTCACAGTTTGTGAGTTCAAGCCCTACATCAAGGTCTCTGCATTCAACACAGAGCATGCTTTGAATCCTCTCCCTCTCTCCCTATTCCTCACTCTACTCATGCTCTCTGTTTCAAAAATAAACATTAAAAAATAAAATAAAATTCACTACTTATTAATGATCTGACTTATCCCTTTAATGAATATATTATTTGTTTCACAGAAAGTAGTAAGTATGGTTCTGTCTGTAATTTCCATTCAGATCCCAATCCCATTTAAAAAAATAAAATAAAATAAAGCAAAAGTTTGCAGGAAAATGAGAACATAACAAGAAGGAAAGAAAAAAGGTACATATTAAAAAAAATAATGCAGTCAGGCACAAGGTTCATAGGAATTATATGCAAGTATATAACAGATAATTCTAAAGAGTCCAGATAATTTGTGTCTGAACTTTCCAAGGCAAATAATATGACCCTCTTAGCCTCAGTCATTTTATCTCTAGAAAACAGTTATTTATCACTGTAATATTCATATTTGAAAGAAATTGAGGGACTGAATGACAATCATAACTCTAAAAATCATAAAATTGTATAAAATATTTTCATAAGGAGAGCAAAATTTGGAAAATCTGTTACTGATCATAGGCTAATATATGTAAAGATTATGGTGTAGTTTTCTGGAAGAATTTTTTATAGGTTTAAATCCCAGAACTGCTGTTTATAAGCGGAAAGAATGTGAGTTTTTATAAATCTACCTAAGTTTGTACTTTGAGTTGCTAATTGATGATGTTATGAGAAACAAATGAATAAAAAATCTAAAAGTGAGGAGTAATGTATTAAGTAATTGATAAGTGTGAAATTATTCAAGTCTATATTTTCAAACCCATAAGAATTTAAGACGTGAATATTATTATTTTTACCTTGTTATGACACTTGGGGTATGAGTCACGATAAAATCAATAAGTTATTCAAAAAGCAGAGAAAGGGAGAAAAGGGCAAAGCAAATTATTACCTCATATCATTCTGATCAATAATTCAACTAGCCATAGTCTCTGCCTGGTGTAATTCTTGTATTTTACTTATTTTTTACAGGAACTATAAATATTTTAACCAAACTATGAATGCCAGAATTGTCAAAAAAATTAAATTTTACTTGAACTTTATTATATATTGCTCTAAATATCTAATAGATTGATTTGGAGAAATAAGGAAGACATTTAAATATTTATAACAATAATTAGACCAATTGAGAAAAATGTTAACAACAAAAAATAAAAAAAAACTTTCATTAAATGTTCTTATTTTTTTTCCAATATATGAAGATTATTGTCAAATTGGTTTCCATACAACACCCACTGCTCATCCCAAAAAGTGCCCTCCTCAATACCCATCACCCACCCTCCCCTCCTTCCCACCCCCCCATCAACTCTCAGTTTGTTCTCAGTTTTTAAGAGTCTCTTATGCTTTGGCTTTTTTCCACTCTAACCTCTTTTTTTTTTTCCTTCCCCTCCCCCATGGGTTTTTGTTAAGTTTCTCAGGATCCACATAAGAGTGAAATCATATGGTATCTGTCTTTCTCTGTATGGCTTATTTCACTTAGCATCACACTCTCCAGTTCCATCCACGTGGCTACAAAGGGCCATATTTCATTCTTTCTCATTGCCATGTAGTACTCCATTGCATAAATAAACCACAATTTCTTTCTCCATTCATCAGTTGATGGATATTTAGGCTCTTTCCATAATATGGCTACTGTTGAGAGTGCTGCTATAAACATTGGGGTACAAGTGCCCCTATGCATCAGTACTCTTGTAATCCCTTGGGTAAATTCTTAGCAGTGCTATTCCTGGGTCATAGGGTAGGTCTATTTTTAATTTTCTGAAGAACCTCCACACTGTTTTCCAGAGTGGCTGCACCAATTTGCATTCCCACCAACAGTGCAAGAGGGTTCCTGTTTCTCCACATCCTCGCCAGCATCTATAGTCTCCTGATTTGTTCATTTTGGCCACTCTGACTGGCGTGAGGTGATATCTGAGTGTGGTTTTGATTTGTATACCCCTGATAAGGAGCGACGTTGAGCATCTTTTCATGTGCCTGTTGGCCATCTGGATGTCTTTTTTAGAGAAGTGTCTATTCACGTTTTCTGCCCATTTCTTCACTGGGTTATTTGTTTTTCGGGTGTGGAGTTTGGTGAGCTCTTTATAGATTTTGGATACTAGCCCTTTGTCCGATATGTCATTTGCAAATATCTTTTCCCATTCCATTGGTTGCCTTTTAGTTTTGTTGGTTGTTTCCTTTGCTGTGCAGAAGCTTTTTATCTTCATAAGGTCCCAGTAGTTCATTTTTGCTTTTAATTCCCTTGCCTTTGGGGATGTGTCAAGTAAGAAATTGCTATGGCTGAGGTCAGAGAGATCTTTTCCTGCTTTCTCCTCTAGGGTTTTGAAGGTTTCCTGTCTCACATTCAGGTTCTTTATCCATTTTGAGTTTATTTTTGGGAATGGTGTGAGAAAGTGGTCTAGTTTGAATCTTCTGCATGTTGCTGTCCAGTTCTCCCAGCACCATTTATTAAAGACACTGTCTTTTCTCCATTGGATATTCTTTCCTGCTTTGTCAAAGATCAGTTGGCCATACGTTTGTGGGTCTAGTTCCGGGGTTTCTAGTCTATTCCATTGGTCTATGTGTCTGTTTTTATGCCAATACCATGCTGTCATGATAATTACAGCTTTGTAGTAGAGGCTAAAGTCTGGGCTTGTGATGCCTCCTGTTTTCTCTTCTTCTTCAAAATTACTTTGGCTATTCAGGGCCTTTTGTGGTTCCATATGAATTTTAGGATTGCTTGTTCTAGTTTTGAGAATGCTGGTACAATTTTGATTGGGATTGCATTGAATGTGTAGATAGCTTTGGGTAGTATTGACATTTTGACAATATTTATTCTTCCAATCCATGAGCATGGAATGTTTTTCCATTTCTTTATATCTTCTTCAATTTCCTTCATAAGCTTTCTATAGTTTTCAGCATACAGATCTTTTACATCTGTGGTTAGATTTATTCCTAGGTATATATGCTTCTTGGTGCAATTGTGAATGGGATCAGTTTCTTTATTTGTCTTTCTGTTGCTTCATTGTTAGTGTATAAGAATGCAACTGATTTCTGTACATTGATTTTGTATCCTGCAACTTTGCTGAATTCATGTATCAGTTCTAGCAGACTTTTGGTGGAGTCTATCGGATTTTCCATGTATAATATCATGTCATCTGCAAAAAGCAAAAGCTTGACTTCATCTTTGCCAATTTTGATGCCTTTGATTTCCTTTTGTTGTCTGATTGCTGATGCTAGAACTTCCAGCACTATGTTAAACAACAGCGGTGAGAGTGGGCATCCCTGTCATATTCCTGATCTCAGGGAAAAAGCTCTCAGTTTTTCCCCGTTGAGGATGATGTTAGCTGTGGGCTTTTCATAAATGGCTTTTATGATGTTTAAGTATGTTCCTTCAATCCCGACTTTCTCAAGGGTTTTTATTAAGAAAGGGTGCTGGATTTTGTCAAAGGCCTTTTCTGCATCGATTGACAGGACCATATGGTTCTTATCTTTTCTTTTATTAATGTGATGTATCACATTGATTGGTTTGCGAATGTTGAACCAGCCCTGCATCCCAGGAATGAATCCCACTTGATCATGGTGAATAATCCTTTTTATGTGCTGTTGAATTCGAATTGCTAGTATCTTATCGATAATTTTTGCATCCATATTCATCAGGGATATTGGCCTGTAGTTCTCTTTTTTTACTGGGTCTCTGTCTGGTTTAGGAATCAAAGTAATACTGTCTTCATAGAATGAATCTGGAAGTTTTCCTTCCTTTTCTATTTTTTGGAATAGCTTGAGAAGGATAGATATTATCTCTGCTTTAAACGTCTGGTAGAACTCCCCTGGGAAGCCATCTGGTCCTGGACTCTTATTTGTTGGGACATTTTTGATGACTGATTCAATTTCTTCGCTGGTTATGGGTCTGTTCAAGCTTTCTATTTCCTCCTGATTGAGTTTTGGAAGTGTGTGGGTGTTTAGGAATTTGTCCATTTCTTCCAGGTTGTCCAATTTGTTGGCATATAATTTTTCATAGTATTCCCTGATAATTACTTGTATCTCTCAGGGATTGGTTGTCATAATTCCACTTTCATTCATGATTTTATCTATTTGGGTCATCTCCCTTTTCTTTTTGAGAAGCCTGGCTAGAGGTTTGTCAATATTGTTTATTTTTTCAAAAACCCAACTCTTGGTTTCATTGATCTGCTCTACAGTTTTTTTAGATTCTATATTGTTTATTTCTGCTCTGATCTTTATTATTTCTCTTCTTCTGCTGAATTTAGGCTGTCTTTGCTGTTCTGCTTCTAGTTCCTTTAGGTGTGCTGTTAGATTTTGTATTTGGGACTTTTCTTGTTTCTTGAGATAGGCCTCGATTGCAATGTATTTTCCTCTCAGGACTGCCTTCGCTGCATCCCAAAGCATTTGCATTGTTGTATTTTCATTTTCATTTGTTTCCATATATTGTTTTAATTTCTTGTCTCATTGCCTGGTTGACCCACTCATTCGTTAGTAGGGTGTTCTTTAACCTCCATGTTTTGGAGGTTTTCCAAACTTTTTTCTGTGGTTGATTTCAAGCTTCATAACATTGTGGTCTGAAAGTATGCATGGTATATTTTCAATTCTTGTAAACTTATGAAGGGCTGTTTTGTGACCCAGTATATGATCTATCTTGGAGAATGTTCCATGTGCACTCGAGAAGAAAGTATATTCTGTTGCTTTGGGATGCAGAGTTCTAAATATATCTGTCAAGTCCATCTAATCCAAGGTATCATTCAGGGCCCTTGTTTCTTATTGACCGTGTGTCTAGATCATCTATCCATTTCTGTAAGTGGAGTGTTAAAGTCCCCTGCAATTACCACATTCTTATCAATAAGGTTGCTTATGTTTATAAGTAATTTTTTATATATTTGGGGGTCCTGTATTTGGCGCATAGACATTTATAATTGTTAGCTCTTCCTGATGTATAGACCCTGTGATTATTATATAATGCCCTTCTTCATCTCTTGTTACAGCCTTTAATTTAAAGTCTAGTTATATAATGCCCTTCTTCATCTCTTGTCTACAGTCTTTAATTTAAAGTATGGCTACTCCAGCTTTCTTTTGACTTCCAGTGGCATGATAAATAGTTCTCCATCCCCTCACTCTCAATCTGAAGATGTCTTCAGGTCTAAAATGAGTCTCTTGTAGGCAGCAAATAGATGGGTTTTGTTTTTTTTTTTTTATCCATTCTGATAACCTATGTCTTTTGGTTGGCACATTTGGTCATTTACATTCAGTGTTATTATAGAAAGATATGGGTTTAGAGTCATAATGATGTCCGTAGGTTTCATGCTAGTAGCAATGTCCCTGGTACTTTGTCTCACAAGATCCCCCTTCGGATGTCTTGTAGGGCTGGTTTAGTGGTGACGAATTCCTTCAGTTTTTGATTGTTTGGGAAGACCTTTATCTCTCCTTCTATTCTAAATGACAGACTTGCGGGATAAAGGATTCTCGGCTGCATATTTTTTCTCTTCATCACATTGAAGATCTCCTGCCATTCCTTTCTGGCCTGCCAAGTTTCAGTACAGAGATCAGTCACGAGTCTTATAGGTCTCCCTTTATATGTTAGAACACGTTTATCTCTAGCTGCTTTTGGAAGTTTCTCTTTATCCTTGTATTTTGCCAGTTTCACTATGATATGCCATGCAGAAGATCAATTCAAGTTATGTCTGAAGGGAGTTCTCTGTGCCTCTTGGATTTCAATGCTTTTTTCCTTCCCCAGATCCGGGAAGTTCTCAGCTATTATTTCTTCAGGTACCCCTTCAGCACCTTTCCCTCTCTCTTCCTCCTCTGGAATACCAATTATGCATAGATTATTTCTCTTTCATGCATCACTTAGTTCTCTAATTTTCCCCTTATACTACTGGATTTTTTATCTCTCTTTTTCTCAGCTTCTTCTTTTTACATAATTTTATCTTCTAGTTCACCTATTCTCTCCTCTGCCTCTTCAATCCGAGCCGTAGTTGTCTCCATTTTATTTTGCATCTCGATAACATTTTTTAGCTCCTCCTGGCTGTTCCTTAGTCCCTTGATCACTGTAGCAAGAGATTCTCTGCTGTCCTTTATACTGTTTTCAAGCCCAGCGATTAATTTTATGACTATTATTCTAAATTCACTTTCTGTTATATTGTTTAAATCATTTTTGATCAGTTCGTTAGCTGTTGTTATTTCCTGGATGTTTTTCTGAGGGGAATTCTTCCATTTCGTCATTTTGGATAGTCCCTGGACTGGTGCGGGACTTTGGGGCACTTCCCCTGTGCTGTGGTGTATAACTGGAGCTGGTGGGCGGAGCCGCAGTCAGACCTGATGTCTGCCCCCAGCCCACCTCTGGGGCCACAGTTAGAATGGTGTGTGCCTTCTCTTCCCCTCTCCTAGGGGCGGGATTCACTGTGGGGTGGCGTGGCCCATCTGGGCTACTTGCACACTGCCAGGCTTGTGGTGCTGGGGATCTGGCGTATTAGCTGGGGTGGATTGGCAAGGTGCACAGGGGCGGGAGGGGCAGGCTGAGCTTGCTTTTCCTTTGGAGATCTGCTTCGGGAGGGGCCCTGCGGCACCAGGAGGCAGTCAGACCCGCTAGAGGGATGGATCTGCAGAAGCACAGCGTTGGGTGTTTGCGCAGTGCAAGCAAGTTCCCTGACAGGAACTGGTTCCCTTTGGGATTTTGGCTGGGGGATGGGTGAGGGAGATGGCGCTGGCGAGCGCCTTTGTTCCCTGCCAAGCTGAGCTCTGTTGTCCGGGGCTCAACAACTCTCCCTCTCGTTGTCCTCCAGCCCTCCCATTCTCAGAGCGTACTGCTGATCACTTAGATTCCACCTACACCTGCCTAAATTACCCAGAAAACCGTCAGAAGACTTGCAGAACGGAGTCTCTGGAGCCAAATGCAGATGAGAGGCCCAAAGAAGAGGGTAGGAAAGGCAGCGAGGAGGTGCTCTCTCCAGGGACTGGCGGGAGGGAGCCAGGGTGGAGGGGTGGCCTGCCAGCCAAGCAGAGCCCCTGAGTCTGGCTTGCAAAAGTGGAGGGGCCGACTGGAGTGTGTTCCGACAGCACGAGGGACTTGACATCTGGAAGGTTATAAGTTAACAGCTCTGTTCGGAGAATGGGAGGGTGTGTGGACCCTGGTGTAAGCAGGTTAGTCAACCAGTGTCAGTGTTGTGGCACTGAAGGTGGTCCTGTGTTTATGCTGAGGTGCAGGAGAAGGAAATGGTGCCAGCCAGCTTTGGCCCTGGAGAAGAGTCTCAGTGTTTACTACTTTCAGGAAAGTACTCTTTGAAGTGCAAATAATCTCCTCACTGTGTGTCTCAGGCATTTTTGACCACTGTTTTCATGCTGTCTGTGTCCAGATTGTTTGCCTGCCTTGTCTTCAGGAGCATCGCAGTGCCCTCTGGGCTCTGTCTCAGCCAAGCCTGCTTGCTGACTTTTAAAACTCCAGGCATTAATGATCTGGTACAGTTAGGGGCTGCATTGGTCTCCTAAAGGTCACTCTACTCTGGGACTGAAGGAGGTTTGACGTTGGAGCAGAGAATTCACACCAGAGAACAGGGGCGTGGAGCTTGACAAAGTAGGTTAGGTAGCCAGGGACAGGACCAAGCTGCCCTTGGAGGGTGGATCTGCTTTAATGCTGAAGAGCAGGGGTGAGAAATAGTGCTAACAGACTCATTTGTCCACAGAGAGACATCTCTATCCTTGCTACCTCTCATGGATGCTTTATAAGAAGAGCAAATGGTTCCCTTCTCCCCACCATATGCCCCAGACCTTCCTCAGATTGCACTGTCTGTCCCAGGCTGTTTACCTTCCTTCTCTCCAGTGCCCTCAAGGCTCTATTCCAGCTAAGCCTGCCAACCTTTAAAAGTCCAGTCTTCACGTCCCCTCCCCACCCCCGTTACAAAAACTCATGAAAATCAGCCCCTCTCATTTTCCCAGCCAGTAATTGTGGTAGTGTTCTTTTTGTGTGTTCCCCTTGTGCCTCTGTCTTTCAGGACTTTCACTGCAAACAGGTCTCCCTCCACTCTGCAGCACTTGCAATCTGTTTCTCCCACAAAACATGTTTCCACACTTCCTAGAGTCCTCAATGTGAACTCTTCTCTCCTTCTAGTTCTGGAGTTTGTTCTGTCAATCCTCAGGTTGATTTCTGAGGTATTCAGAATGATTTGATAGTTATCTACTTGTTTTTGAGGAACAAGACAAGCCTAGGGTCCTCCTACTATGCTGCCATCTCAGCTCCTCTGTCTTGGGATGACAATTTTAACAGCTAAAAAAAGTCAAATGAGAATTCAATATCCAGTGTAACTATTCTTCAAAGTGAACTAAAAAAATAAGGCATTCCTAGATTAACAAAAGCTTTGAAACTCTGCAACTTGTAGATCCTACATACAAGAAGTGCTAAAAGGAGTTTTTTAAGCCAAAATTTAAAAAGCAAAAAAAAAAAAGTAACTTAAAGTCATATGAAGACAAAGAACACTGACAAAATAATTGCATGGAAATAAAAAGATAGGAGGAAACAGAAGCTAACACTAAAGGAAGAAAGAGAATAATAAAAAAAAAAGAGGTAAAAATCTAAGATAGGAATACAGTAGAGAAAATTAACTAAACCAAACAGTGGTTGTTTAAAAGAATCGACAAAATTGACAAAACCTGGACCAGAATTATCAAAATACCAAAGAGAAAAGAATAAAAGTGTAAAAATCAGAACCTGTGTGTGTGTTTGTGTGTATAAAGAAGATGTGACATATAGATAGGTAGATCGATTGATCGATACACACATACATACATACATACACACACACTACTGTTGCTTCTATAGCATAGCTATTGTACATAATGCTGAAATCCAAAAACAAAACAAGTGAATAAATATCAGACATATAAATTCAGAGAATATACTAATGTTTTTCATAAGAGATAGAAATAAAGTGATGGGCAAAATGACTGAAGGGGAGTGAGAGAAACAGGCTTCTGGTTATGGAATGAATAAGTCACAGGAATGAAAGGTACAGCATAGGAAACATAGCCAATGGTATTGTAATAGTGTTATCTGTCAAAAGATTGTAGCTACACTGCTACACTGTGGTTATCCTAGCATAGCATATAAACTTATTGAATTGCTATATTGTACACCTGAAGCTAATGTAACACAATATATCAACTATATTAAAATAAAAAGAAGAAAAATAAGAAATGAAAAAAAAATCATAACTTAAAGTGAGGACATCATTATCATAAAGAAATAAATATGATAACAAATGAAAGAATGCTATGGACAGTTTTATGTTGAAAATATAATCAAAATTAGATGGGAAAATTCCTAGAAACATACAAACCTTCAAAACTGACTCTAAATCTTCAAAAACTTGAATGTATTCCCCTAGAATATACTTGGAACAAGTAAAACTAGAATTAGTAATCAAAACAAAACAAAACAAGACCAGATTACTTCAAACATAAATTCAACCAAAAACTTCAAGAAAAATTAACATTAATGTTTCTGAAATATTTTGAAAGGACAGAAAAAGAGCAAACTTTCTCTAAATCAATTATTAGGTCAGCATTACCCAAATACCAAAGTTAGAAAAGGAAATAACAAGAAAACTCAGAACAATATCACTTTTGAACAGAAAAATCTCCAACAAAATACTAGCAAATAAAATCCAACAGCATATTAAAGGGATTATACACCGTTGTCAAGTAGGATTTATCCTTAGAATGCAAGTATGGCTCAACATACATAAACCAATCAGTGTAATATGACATGTTAGCACACAATTTCTCAACATCAACCTAACACTGAAAGTCAGCTAGAACAATTACACAAAAACAAGCAAATAAACAAAAACCTTCCTTATCAGAGGTGAAAGAAGTCAAATTATTTCATTTTGCAGATAACAAGATCTTACGTAGAAAATCATAAGACCACACACACACACACACAAATCCAGCAGAGGTGTTGGACACAAAATCAATATACAAAAATGAGTTGCATTTGTATACACTAACAACAATTATCCAAAAAATAAAATTATAGAATGGCTCCCATTTACACTACCACTACTACGTTACAGTATTATAGTATTAAAATTACATACTGAATAATAAACTGAAACAAGGAGGTGAAAGACTTGTATACTACAAACTCTAAAACACTGGTAATACAAATTAAAACAGGCAAAAATAACTGGAAAGGTATTCCATGTTTATGAATTGGGATAATTATTTTTTAATGTCTGTATTATCCAAAGGTGTCTATAGATTCTGTGAAATTCCTAACAAAACCCCAATGTCACTTTTTCTACCAAAAAAAAATAGAGAAAAGAATTCTAAAGTTCATGTAAAAACATAAAATACCCCAAATAGCCCAAACAATTTTGATCCATATGAGTAAAGCTGAAGGTGTCATGTTTGCTGCTTTCAAATTGTATTACATAGCTACAGGAATCAAAAGAATATGATACTAGCACAAAAACTGAGATATATAACAATAGAACAAAATAAAGGGTCTAGAAATGAGCACACATGTATACAGTCAATATATCTTCAAAAAGGATGCCAAGAATAGAAAATGGGGAAAAATATAGTCCCTTCAACAAACCACATAGGGAAAACTACGTATTAATTTGCAGAAGAATTATATTGGATTCTTACACTACAGAAAAATGTATTAAAGCCTCAAACAAGAGACATGTGATCCTAAGATTCCCAGAAGAGAACAGGAGAAAAGTTTTTGTATGCTGACATTGCTAATGGTTTCTTGGATATGACACAAAAATGCAGGTAACAAAAGTCAAAAACTAAGTGCAATTACATCAAACTTAAAAGCTTCTCCATAGCAAATGAAACTGTTAACAAAATGAGAATGCAACCTACAGAATGGAAGAAAATATTTGTAAGCCATATACCTGATAAAGAGTTAATATCAAATATATAAGGAACCCATATAATTCGATAGCAAAACAAAACAAATAACCTATTTAAAAATTGGCAAAGGAACTAAATAGACATTTCTTCAAAGAAGAAACACAAATATGACACAGTATGTTAACTGTATTTCAAATTAAAAAAAATACAAGAACATATACAAATTTCCAGCAGATGTATGAAGGGGTAATCTATATCATTAATTATTAGGTAAATAAAAAATCAAATCTGATGCTGTTTTGGATGGCTATTATTAAACTGAACAAAGGACAACTAATGTTGAGCATGTGATGAAAAGGTAACCTTTATTAATTTTTGGTTGAAAAGTGAAATGGTGAAATGATTTAATAAAACAATATGGAGGTTTCTAAAAATACTAAAAATAGAATTACCATTTGATTCAGCATTTTCAATTCTGAGTATATATCTAAAGAAATGAAGTCTGGATCTTGAAGAAATATTTGTCTTCCCATGTTTATTGCAGCATTATTCACAAGAGCCAATATGTAAGAGAAATATAAAAGTCCATTGATAGAGGACTACATAAAGAAAATGTGGCATATGAATACAATGGTACATTCTATAACTTTAAAGAAAAGTGCACATTTTACAACATGCATAAACCTGAAAGACATTAAATGAAATAAGCCAAACAGAAGGAAAAATGCTAAATACCATTTTTTTTTAAATTTTTTTTCAACGGTTATTTATTTTTGGGACAGAGAGAGACAGAGCATGAACGGGGGAGGGGCAGAGAGAGAGGGAGACACAGAATCGGAAACAGGCTCCAGGTTCTGAGCCATCAGCCCAGAGCCTGACGCGGGGCTCGAACTCAGGGACCGCGAGATCGTGACCTGGCTGAAGTCGGACGCTTAACCGACTGCGCCACCCAGGCGCCCCACTAAATACCATTTTTAAGAGGAATATAAAATGGTGAAATGCATATAGCAAAAGGTAGAAGAGTGGTTCCCAGATGCTGTGAGGAGGAGAGAACAGAGTAGTAGTAGCAAAAGTGTATCAAATTTTTGTTATATATATATAGAACACTAGAGTTCTAGTGTACAGCATATTGCCTACAGTTAGTAATGCTGTACTAAGAGGGAGGTTTGCCTCCTTCTTGGCAATTCTTAAGTATATAGTATAACGTTTTTAATTATAAGCAAACCATAAGATACTCTTAAATACAAAGGAGAAACTAGGGATTGCTGGAGGGGAGGTGGGTGGGAGGGTTGGGTTAGGTGGGTGATAGACTTTGTGGAGGGCACTTTGGGGATGAGCACTGTCACACATAAGAGATGAATCATTGGGTTCTACTCCTGAGACCAGGACTGTACTGTATGTTAACTAACTTAAATTTAAATAAATAAATAAATAAATAAATAAATAAACTGACTAATCTTACATAAAGTGCTCTTTTTTAATGTTTTTTAAGCTTTGTTTATTTGAGAAAGAGAGAGAGAGAGAGAGAGAAAGAGAGAGCATAATCAGGGGAGGAGCAGAGAGAGGGAAACACAAAATCCAAAGCAGGCTCCAGGCTCTGAGCTGTCAGCACAGAGCCCAATGCAGGGCTCAAACTCACGAACCATGAGATCATGACCTGAGCTGAAGTCAGACAGCCAACTGAGCCAAAGTGCTCTTATCACAGAATTGAAGAAGAAAGAAGGAGAAGGTGAAGGAGGAAGAGGAGGAGAAGAAAGGGGAGGAGGAACAGACAAGGAGGGGAAGAGAGGGGAAGGGGGAGGAGGAGAAGAAGGACAGAAAGAGGAGGAATTAGACAGTAGTATGAAACTTTGAATAAACAGTATTATGGTATATGCCAATTTCCAAACTCATCTAGTTCTACACATTAATTATCTACATTCTCTATATGTATGGAAAACTAAAGAATAAATATAAGAGCCTATGTATAGCTAGCTTAAGCATTCTTACCGAAAGAAGGAGAAGAAGATGACAACAAATATGAGAAAGGAGAAGAAGAAGGAGAAGGAGAGGAAGAAGAAGAGGAGGAAGATGAAGAGGATTAGGAAAAAAAAGAATATGAGGAAGAAGAAGAGATAGTGAGAGATACGTGAGTTCATGTATATAAACACTTCCATGGTTGCCCCATACAGATACTGTTAGCTGTCTGTGACCATTAATAGTGCCTAGGTAGTTTCTAAATGTTATCAAAGTCCTCATATGTGCATCATTAAATCAAATTCCTACAACAAATCTATTTATTAAATATATTTCTCCTTTTTATACCTGAGGAAACTGAAGCTCAGATAAAGTACTCTTCACCCTATTAATTTGAGACTAGGGCAAGAAAATGATCTGCCAAAATTACTCAACCAATAAACAGTAAATACAGACTGGAAAACAAAAATTTTATTTAAGTTTATTTATTTCTTTTGAGAAAAAGTGGCGGGGCAGGAGATGGACAGAGAGAGAGGGAGAGAGAGAATCCCAAACAGGCTCCATGTTGTCAGCACAAAGCCCAATAGGGGGCTCTATCCCACAAACCCTGAGATCATGACCTGAGATGAAACCAAGAGTCAGATGCTTAACCAACTGAGACACCCAGGCACCACTGCAAGATTTAGAATTTAAGGGCATTGAATTAAGGAAAAATAATTTTCCTTAAAACAACTAAAAATTGAAAATCTGATGAGAAGAGACATAAGAACTAAGAAAACTGAACCTACCCCTGCCAGCAGCATCTGTCTCAGGAGAAACGTACTGCACACTGAGAGGTTTGTAAGGCAGAGATGTCTAGTGCAACAGTGGAAGTTCCCTCCCCTCTTACTAGGTGACAGAATTGTCAAGTCCTCACCTGTCCTAAGGTATCCCCTCAGAGGCAGAAGTGGCTTTTCTTCTAGCCTCAGTGGGTCCGGGATCTACTCTCATCTGGAATGACAGGGTGGGCAGTGAGAGAGAAGAACGAACATCCCCTCTGCATGGCAGTCACCATGAGTGGATATATTCAGGGTGTTCATGTGTCTGCACTGCCTGTGGATATCAGAGTTCTTTCATGAGTTGGTCAGTAACTTTGGTACATGCAGTCAGCACATGGCCTAGAGGGGATTTCTCATTAGGGAAACCAAAACTGGAGCCTAAAGAGAGTGCACATTCTCACTGGGCTGTACAACAAGGTCACTGCCCAGGTGGAGAGCTGCCCTTATGAAAAATGGCTGCAGAAGACATTGACTGGGGAGTACCCAGACACTGATAAGGCTGGTTTCTACAAGTTGTCTTAAGATAACTACTTTGCAAACAAACCTATACACATCGGATAAAGCCCTGTTCCAGACAAGTGAATCCCTGCAAAACCTGGATATTTGGCCTCAATGTCCCCACCCCCAACAAATGGGTAATATAGAGCTGTTCTTATATGCTCCCATCACTGTGACTGCCTAACCCTTAGAATAGCAAAATTTATGTGTATTTTAAAATAACAGCATCTCAGCAGCAGCAAGTGTGTGCCTTTTAAGAACTAGTTTGCACTAGAGAATAGCTGCTACTGCTACTCCTACTAGTGAAGAAAATGACCCACATGACCTCTGCCTTCCTTAGATCCTTCCTTATACATGTACTTTCCCTAACATCCCTAAAGATGTACTGTTCATATAGGGTGTACTTCTGTCAACACCCTACAGGATATCCTTTCTACATAGTCTCATTCAGGTAGAAAGGGCTCGGATGTAGCCCTGACAGAACCACTTCCAGGCACATCCCTATGTAATGTCAGGAAAGCATCCATCTCTAGAGGAATGCTGCCCACCTTTGCCATATTTAGCCACTCTGGTCTAGAAATACTCCTATATACCCTTCTTCCCACATACAGAACATATCTTCTCAAGAGACAAGGCCCAAAGTTTTATTCAGTTATCACATACGACTTAAGATCCAAGATACCTGGAGCAACCACAAACCTTTTCCATCAGAACCAAATAATGTGGGTTCTCCAGCACTAGTCACCTATTGACTAAATTTGTAAACCATCTCAGAAACATGTATCCACATGTTCATAACTTGAACACTAATGTACTCACACACACACACACACACACACACACACACACAATACAGGGAATAAAACAGTAGCAAAATGATTTTTTAAAAAGTTACCCTAAGAAAAGAATAATAAAAGGACATGCATGTTTATACCTATGTCACACAGTAGACATAGGCCTATGGTGATTCTACCATTGCAATATGAAACTTTATAAATGAGGATGTAGAAGCTATTTCAAAAATTCCTGGTTCTGCTTTCAAGAAGTAAGACCCTTGGCACTGTTGTCTGTACCTCCCTGGCAACCTCTTGGCATAGGATTACCCCCTCTATGTCCACCTATGCAGTGAGATTGAGATACATCCTCTTTAGGGGCTGCAATGTTTCCAAGGCCACCTGTCCTCTGTTGTGTAGCTGTAACTATGCAGAATTCTTGTCTATCTCTTAGATTACTTTTTTTTAATATGAGGTCTGTGACTGTTTTAATAATATAAAATGTGTGAAGTATTTGTTTCCTGTAAATTCCATGTATCAGTAACCAGAGAAATATTTTCTAGAAACAAACTGAATCTTTACTTATTTACTTATTGGACCCCTGTACTTCTCTCCATATGAATATTTACTTTGAAACCATCTGAAATAAGAGGTATAAATGCCACAACCTTAACCTGCAGGAACTTTGACTGAGAAATTTTACTGGAACATTATTACTGAATGAAAAATATTCTGAGGAGACTATTCATCAAATTTATTATTATTTATTCTTACTCTTTGGATTACAAAGGTAATCAGATTTTTCAAACCTGCAAAACATTGGATTTTTAATCTCATCTACCCCATTTCGTTTTTGTTGATTATTAGCCACTTCTTTCCTGTGCTCCTTTCTTTGTTCTAACCCTTTGCAAAGGCAACTGACAACAGTAAGCAAACATGTTCTATGTTTCATTTTCCAGTCAGCTCTGTTAGCATTAGCAACTCCACAGGCATAAGGTCTCACTTCAAATTATCACAGGCAACCATTTAAAAAAAATACATAAACATTGTTGAAAAGAGACAGCTCTCATTCTAGCATTTAAAATGAGTTTCACACCATCATCACCTGACCTTCCTTTCCAAGTATATAGATTTTAGGTTTTATAATGTCAGTGCCAACTCAGGTTGTAAATTCCACCATGAGAGAATGTCTCTAAATGCTAGCTTCTATAGTAACAAAAACAAAAACAAACTAAACATGAAATTTTAATGAAGTTATGTAAAAACATGTTGTTTCATCCTATGCAAGGTCTACTGTAGAAATTCTTAGTTGAGTAGATCTTCTGGGTTTCTCCTTTCCTCTAGTGGGATTCCTTTACTGGATCCTCTATACTCATAGAGGTGACAAAATAATATCGGAGTGGAGGTTAGGTGCACCTCTTTCTAGACTACTCTTAAGCCTCAAAATAACATAAACCTCAGAAGCCACAATGGTAGTTATTCTTCATTCCCAGGCATTACAGATTGGGAAATGTAGTAGCTGGTGGACTTTCAATTCCTTATAGTAATTACCAATTATAGCCACACATGGCTTATTTACTCTTTATTCAGATTACAATACAAATGGGCCTTACCAGAGATATCTTCCCTTACCATTAAATCTAAATAAAGGCAACCACCATTCACTCACCATTATATTAACATGATTTATGTTTATCCATTTGGAATATAAAATTCTGAGATTTTATCTATGTTATCTATGTTATCTATGTTATCTATGTATCCATTGATCTCTCCCCACCACAAGATCTTAAAAACTGTGGAGAAGGAGTTTGTTTTGGTTGTTATTTGGCTCTCATATCTAGAAGCATGCATACCTTTTGTAAGGCAGTATAAATACTTATGAAATAAACACAATCAATGAAGTATTTTAATAATCCATAGTAAAATTCAGAAAACTGGGGCACCTGGGTAGCTCATCTAGTTAAGTGTCTAACTCTTGATTTTAGCTCAAGTCATGGTCTTATGGTTTGTGAGTTCAAGTCCCACATCAGGCTCTGCACTGACAGCAGGAAACCTACTTGGTATTCTCTCTCCCTCTTTCCCTGTCCCTCCCCTGCATATACTCTCTCTCACTCTCACTTTAAATAAACATTTAAAAAAATAATGTACATACCACAAGATATCAGAATGCATAACCACAATAAATTCTATTTATACATATATTCCAAGATAAAAAAATGCTACTCATTATATGCAAGTGTACACAAAAATAAAACATATATATAAACAATATTTTGACATAGCAGAAAATATAAGAAAGCTACAAGTCTTTCAATTAAACAATAGAATAAAATTATTTGTTATGAAGTTATCAGTATAATCCAGTAAATCCTGAAAGATGGATCTCAGGACAACCAAGATCATTGAAAACAATAAATTCTGAACAGTCTGTGTAGAATCATGGTATAGGTGTAAATTTAAATAATTTTGGGAAAGACTCTACTGCTCTCCATTGACTTTCTAGTTCTACTTTCTATGCACTCAGCTCATCTTCATTTCTTAGGCTCCTTTTCAGTTGTGGCTGTGTGATTTAATTTTGACTAATGAAATGTTAGTGAAATTGATATAAACTCATTTCAATCCTGACTCCTAAGACTCTCTTAGGCATGCTCCTCCATGTCTTTTGCAACTCTTTTATAGGTAGGTCCTGAGAAACCAAGTCACTGGGTAAAGATAGCAGAACTACAAAATAAAAAGAGCATGGGTGTCTTCATCACCATGTGGAAAAGAGGTCTCAATTGGTAACAAAGGTCTGATTCAGACTTTATGTGAGTTAGAAATAACTTTCCACTTTGAAGCTTTATCAGTTTTGGGGCTTGTTGAAGTAGTTATCATTCATCCCCCTTTCTAGTTCATGTGCATTAAGCAAACACTAAATGTTTGGATACACATTATGTAAGACAATCAGTCTTGAAGGATACCATTACTCAAATAGACATTGTTTTAGGCAAAATATAGAGATGAATGATGCCCAATGTGTTTGATTAATTTGAACATATTTCTCTATAATGATTCTTTTTTTCTCAAACACCTTGGTTCCACTGGATAAAAAAGGGTTGAGAATGGGGTAAAAGTTAAAGTTATCAGGAAATGCTAAGACTCTGCCCACATAACTATCTTCACTTAGATTGAGGCTTATTCTGGGAAGTAGTCAGTACTTCAGAATCAGAAGCATTCCTTGCTCTTTTCCATAAGTATTCACAGAATATTATATGTTCTATTGTGTCAGGTAAAAAGTAGTCTTAGATAAACCAGCACCCACTGGATGTTCGTAGCTTGTTAGCCAGAAAGTCTGACCTGCCCATTACCTGGTTTCTGTTGAAACCTGCAAGTTGTCATTTGGTCTTTGTAGATGTTATGCAAACATTTTGGTATCTTCCAATGTATCTTTAGGTGTGAAGTTTCTTAAACAAGAAGCTACTTCACTGAAAATTCACTTGATCAACAAGTATGTATGAATGTCTTCACTGAGGGTCTTGGGGAATGCTGGAGTTTTTACATGACATATCACCTTGTGGGGAGAACTGTGTGTGTGTGTGTGTGTGTGTGTGTGTGACATGAAAAACCATCCACTGAATAACTGGGTATAAGATAATATTGTTAGTAAAAACTGGCTTTAAAAAACAAAATTAGGAGTATTGTTAGCAAAAATAGCAGAGTAAACGTCCAAACTTCCACCTCACTACAAAAGCAGCAAATAAATTGAGCAAGACTGTCAGAACTATGGAAATTATTCAAGGGTTTACAACAATCATTTGAATCCTTAATGAAGGGAAAACAGTTTATATTTGGTAAAAGAGCTTTTTGCCCTCACTCTCTGCTCCCCAGTCCACATTTCCAGTGTAGATTACGAATACTTGCAGGAGCAAAATAGACTTTATTCATGTGTAATTGTGGTGGTATATTTTTACTTGTCTGATGGCTCCATGAAGGACTATCACAAAGGTCTTTCATCTAATTTAGAACTCTCCAAGGCTCAGGTGGATACCCAGGGAACATTTGAAAAAGTATTTAATATCAAACCCATTAGTGATTGGGGGAAGAAAGCCCGGGGAATGATTTACTTTAGAGAATAAGGGATTTAAACGTCACCCACATGACCTTGTGAACCTACAATTCAAGTACATGTCCAGGGCTGGGTGCACATTCAAAAGAAACCTGAAAATGCCCTAATCTCTCACTATTGTCTTACCCTTAGTCTGTAATCAGGCAAGAAGTTATGACTCAGGCAGAATCATAAACTACCTGTTTAGAGTAAAGGAATGCCCCAAAATATACATAAGGCATACATATACATATACAAAGTATACATAAGCCCATTGACAAAGACTGCAGAATAGTATTTGTTTTCCAGTTGTTTAAGAAAATCCCTGTCAACTTAATAGTTGATGATTAGGTTAATGAAATAGAGACTTCAGTGGACACCATCAAAAATGGATAGAGGGTGGGACACCTGGGTGGCTCAGACAGTTCAACATCTGACTCTTGCTTTCGACTCAGGTCACGACCTCATACTCTGTGAGTTCGAGCCCCACATCAGGCTCTGTATTGACAGTGCAGAGCCTGCTTAAGGTTCTGTCTCCCTCTCTCTCTCTCTGACTCTCCCCTGTTCACTCTTTCTCTCTCTGTGTGTCTCTCAAAAATAAATAAATAAACATTAAAAATCTATAATAAAACAAGAATGGATACATACTTCATAAATTTAATTCAGAATAATTTAATAATACATACTTCATAATAATACATACTTCATAAATTTAATTCAAAAAAGAACAACTTTGACAACTTTGCAAACTCTGTT
Organism: Felis catus; assembly: GCF_018350175.1. NCBI lineage: Eukaryota > Metazoa > Chordata > Mammalia > Carnivora > Felidae > Felis > Felis catus. The sequence goes on from NC_058368.1 coordinate 83,856,604, forward strand.
GTTGGAAAAATCTGATTTCCAAGGTTACCCCTTTATAATATAAGTAATCAGTTTTCAGCAAAATAAGAAACTGACAAAGGAAAACAGAAAGAATGGTCCCTACATAGGAAAAAGAAAAAGAAATTTATAGAAATTGTATCTGCAGAAACCTTAGAAAATATTTTACATAAACTAATTTTAATATATTCAAGGAGCTAAAGGAAACCATTACCAAAGAAATAAAGAAAACAAAAAGAACAATGCCTACTTAAATATAGAACATCAATAAATAAAATATTTATAAATAGAGGTTTTAAAAAAATGGAAATAAAAATTCTGGAGTTGGGAGACTAAATTAACAGAAAGGAAAAGTCACCATAGTGTCACAAGAGAAGATTTTAGGAGACAGAACATGAAGATAGCTCAATTAAGAATATTCAATCTGGGGGCGCCTGGGTGGCTCAGTCGGTTGAGCGTCCGACTTCAGCTCAGGTCACTATCTCACGGTCCATGAGTTCGAGCCCCGAAGTCGTGCTCTGGGCTGATGGCTCAGAGCCTGGAGCCTGTTTCCGATTCTGTGTCTCCCTCTCTCTCTGCCCCTCCCCCATTCATGCTCTGTCTCTCTCTGTCCCAAAAACAAATAATAAAACGTTAAAAAAAAAAAAAGAATATTCAATCTGAGGGATAAAATAAAAAGCATTATTTTAAAAATGGACAGAGCCTTTGGAGCAGTGTTGTATCATGAAACTTGTGGGGAAAAAAACCATAATGGGAATCTCTCCTGAATAAGGGGAGAGAATGGGACAGAAAGTTCATGTTAAGAAAAATATGGCTGAAACATTCAAAATCTGATGAAAGGCATGGAAATACACATCCAAGAATCCTAATAAATCCCAAATAGGATAAACTGAGAGATTCACATAGAGGAACATCATAACAAAACTATTGAAAGCAGAAAGCAAACTTAAAAACAGCAAGAGAAAAGCAAACTATAACATATAAAAGATTCTGAATAAGTAAAAAAAAAAAATTCATCAGAAGCCATAAAGTGGTAGAATGATGTATTCACAATACTGAAAAAAAAGCTGTCAGTCAGAAATTCGAAGTCTAGAAATCTGGCCTTCAAAAATTAAACAGAAAAAAATGCATTCCCTGATCTACAAAAACTGGGAGAGTTGATTGCTAGTAGAACTGTTCACCAGAAATGCTAAAAACTAGTCTTTCGTGTTAGAATTAAAGTATGTAGGCTGTAAACCAAATCCACTAGAAGAAATAAGAACACCAAAAAAGGGAAATGCACAGGAAAATATAAAATGAATATAACTTTATAATTGGTTTGTAACCCATCTAAAATTACTATATTATTCTCCAGTTACCTAAAACAATAATTACAAATATATATTGATGGGAAGACATATAAAAAATGTAACTTGTGATATAATATGAAGGAAAATGGGGCTTAATTTTGGTATACTATTGAAACTAAGTTAATATTAAATAAAACTAATGAAAGACAATAGAAATCACTCGGATTGCCGCTAACTATAAACTAAAAAGCACATATTAAACAAAATGAGAAGGAAAACAAATTGTCCACTAGAAGGTAAATTTCTAAAACAAAACACAGCAGTAATGAAGGAATTAAGGAACAAAATAACCATGACATATTTTAAAAATCAGAAAATAGAAAAATTTAGTTATTTCTTACCTATAACTATATTAAATTAAATTATGTTGTATTAAGTTATATTAAATGTAAACAGATTAACTCTCCAACCAAGAAGCAGAGACAGGAAAAATGGATTAAAAAAACGTAATTTGACCATACTTTATCTAAAAGACTCATTTTAGATCAAAGACACAAATGGGTTTAAAGTGAAATGATGAGAAAGTTATATCCTACACACAAAAAAAAAGAAAAAAAAAACAAAAGAGAGAAGGAATGACTATGATTATAAAGACAAAATAGATAAACATATTTTAAGACAAAATTTCTTACAAGACACAAAGGACTTTTTCCAAAATACATGAAGTATGTGAAAGAATACATATACTATATATTATATTTGATATAAAAGTATATGAAACAAAAATTGGCATAATTCAAGGGAAAAAGTTTCAAAATAGCAGTTGGAGGCTTAAATATTCCACTGTCAATATTGGAAAGAGCAATTACATAAAATACAGGGAAGGAAATCAAACACTCAAAAAACACTGTAAAGCAGTTACATCTAACAGAGATATATAGACCAATCCTCCCAACCACAGCAGAATAGATAAGCTACTTAATTGTATATAACATATTCTCCAGGTAAGACCATATATTAAGCTACAAAATAAGTTTTTAAAAAACTTGCAAGTATTGAAACTATTATATAAAGTACCTTTTCTAACTGCAAAATAATTAATTTAGAAATCAATAACAGAAAATCTGAAAAAAAATCACAAATATATGGGAATAAAACAAAACATTTTAAGCAGAAGGAGAAATGAAACGAAAATTTAAAAATCACTGAGATAAAAGGTGCCTGGTGGCTCACTTGGTTGGACATTTGACTCTTCCTTTAGGCTCAGATCATGATCTAACCTGAGATGGCGCCCCCATCAGGCTCTGTGCTGACAACAGAGAGCCCCCTTAGGATTCTCTTCCACTCTCTTGCTTCTGCCTCACTTTCTCTTGCTCTCTCTCTCTCTCTTTAAATAAATAACTTTAAAAACAATCACTGATATAAACCAAAACTAAATCACAGCACACTAATTGTATGGGACACAGCTATGCAGTGCTCAGTAAAATTTATGAATGTAAGCAGTTAACATAAAAGAGAAGAAAGATCTCAAATCCATCACCAACTTAACACATGAAGTAATTAGAAAACTAAAAGGAAATTAAAAAGACAAAAAAATTACAAAGGTTATGTTAAAGGAAAATAAAAGAGAAACTTAAAGAAAAAATAAAATCAAAGAAACGAAAAATTATTTAAAATATCAGCAAAATTGGGACACCTGGGTGGCTCAATTATTTAAGTGTCTTACTTGGGCTCAGGTCATGATCTCGCGGTTTGTGGGTTTGAGCCCCACTTCTGGCTCTGTGCTGACAGCTCAGAGCCTAGAGCCTGCTTCAGGTTCTGTCTCCCTCTCTCTCTTCCCCTCACACTCGTTCGTACTCTGTCTCTATTTCTCAAATATAAATAAACATTAAAAATTATTTAAAATATCAGCAAAATTGATAAACAATTAGAAACACAGAAGCAGAGGGAAGTCAGTCAAGAAAACCGGGCAAGAAAAAGAAATGAAAAACATGCATATTAAAAAGGAAGAAGCAAAATTGTCTATTTGCAGATGACATGACCTTATTATATATAAAGAATTTTAAAGGCTCCAGGTCCCCCTTTAATTTTTTTTAACATTTATTTATTTTTGAGAGACAGAGAGAGACAGAGCATGAGCAGGGGAGGGGCAGAGAGAGATGGAGACACAGAGTTTGAAACAGGCTGCAGGCTCCCAGCTGTCAGCACACAGCCGAATGTGGGGCCCAAACTCACAAATCTCCAGATCATGACTGAGCTGAAGTTAGACGCTCAACCAGCTGAGCCACCCAGGAACCCCCTCCAGGTCCCTCTTTAAAGAAAAAAGCCTGTTGGAACTAAAAATGAATTTAGTAAAGTTTCAAAATAAAAAAAAAATACGCAAAATTATGTTCTTTCTAACAAACTAATAATGAACAATTAGGAAAAGAAATTTAAAAAAAAATCCCATTTACAATTGCATCAAAAATAATACAATACATAGGTATAAATCCAACCAAGGAAGTGAAATACTTGTACACAATAAAGTGAGAAATTATACAGAGAAATTATAGATGAAACAAATAGATGGAAAGATATTCCATTTTCCCTTTTCTAATTTATTTTGTTTCTTAAATTCTACATAGGAATGAAATCATATGGTATTTTTCTTTCTCTGACTGAATTATTTTACTTAAGAGAGAGAGAGGCAAAACAAGAAACAGACTGTTAACTCTAGAGAACAAACTGATGGTTACCTGAGGGGAGGTGTTTGGGGGAATTTAAATTGGTGATGGAGATTAAGGAGTGCATTTGTTGTGATGAACACTGGTGTAGAGAAGTGTTGAATTACTATATTGTATACATGAAACTAATATTACACTCTATGTTAATTAACTGGAATTTAAATAAAAACTTAAAAAAGAGACATTCCATATTTTTGAATTGGAAAAATTTATATTGTTAATATATCCACACTACAAAAAACAATCTACATATTCAATGCAACCCTTGTTAAAATTCCAAGAGTATTTTTCAGTTTTAAGATTTGTATGTAGCCACAAGTGTCCCTGAAAAGTAAATAATAATAATAATAATAATAATAATAATAAAATATTGACAAATAACAGATCTAGAGGTATTCTGCTTTTCAATTTCAATCTTTATTACAAATCTATAATATAGTCAAAATAGCATAATCCTGGAATAAAAACAGATTCATAAATAAATGGAACAGAATTAAGAGCCCAGAAATAAACCCATGTATATGTTCAAATAATATTTAACACAGACACAAAGGATACACAATTAGGAAAGGATAGTTTTGTATAAGTGGTGTTAGGAAAACTGGATATTCACATGCAAAAAAATAAAACTGAAATTTTGTCTTAGAGTTCCAGTTTAAGATGGAAATGTAGGAAGAGTCTGAACCCACGTCCTCCAGGGAGCACATCAAATTACACCTATTAATAGAAAAATTTCTCCTGAAGAAAAACTTGGGCCTGACTGAACAGCTATTGAACAATCAAAAAACAGAACCTGAAGAGAATAGCAAGAGAAATGGAGACATAGTAACAAAGGAAAATCCCACCCCCAAAGCTGTGACCAGCAATGTGGAGGGACAGAACTGAGGGACCAGGAACAGATCCTGTAATTGGGCACAGAAAAGAAGCAACTAACATATAAAAGAGACAACAGTAGAACACTGCCAAGTGGTGGAAAAACTGTGGGAAAGCTCTCCAGGTCAAAGGGAGTGGAGAACAATGCAGTTTACACACCTCACCTTAAGAGTCTAGACTAGAGCAGGGTCCAGACACCATAATGGGAAGGTCAGGATAACTTAGTGAGTGTGTGACTTCAGCATACCCAGTGTCCACAAACCCACACAAACCAAGAAGTACTGGGACACAGAATAAAAAAACAAACAAAAACAAGCATAATTTAAAAAGGGAGAGGAACTGTGAGAACCCTCTCTCCCCTTCCACCTTGAAAGCACAGTCTGGAGCAAAGTCCAGCTGATTGTGAGTTTGCAACCTCAGCAAGACTAAGGACCACAAGCCCATGCTGGCCACTCTGTGATGTTGGGGCACAGAGAACAAGTTACATATTTGCACTTTTAAAAATTGTTACTGCTTTATTTTATTTTATTTACTTTTTAAAATTTGTCTTCTCTTTGCTTTTTTTTTCTTTTTGGTTTTGTTATTTTCTTTCCAGTTCTCCTTTCTTTCAAGTTTTCCTTCTTTCTTTCTTCTTCCTTACTTTGTGTCCTTTTTTCTTTCTTTTTGAATGTTTCCTTCATTTTCTTTATCAGTTTTCTTCTTTTTAATTTACCATTTTTTTCTTGATCTCTCTGTAAAAAGCTATGGTTTAAAAGAGTAACTAACATATACAGCCACAACTCCAGCCAGCCAGCACAAGTCACCAACCACACATAGTTTGCAAAGGGGATCATATACACAAGACCACTCTTTCAACTTTAGAGATAAATATTTCACCTAATCCATAGGGCAACAAACACAGAGAGTCAAACAAAGTAGGAGTCAAACAAAGTAGGAGCACAAGAATGTGCTCCAAAAGAAAGAACAAGAAAAAGACTCAGAAAAAGAATTAAATGAAGCAGAGATAAGCAATATACCTGATAAAGAATTTAAAATAATGATCATAAAGATTGGAGAAAACAATGGAACAACTCAGTGAGAATTTTAATAAAGAGAAGGAAAATATTTAAAAGAACCAATCAGAACTGAAGAATGAAATAACTGAAATAAAAAATACACTGGCAGAAAATCAATAGATTAGAAGATGCAGAAAGTATCAGTAATCTGGATGACAGGGTAATGGAAAGTACACAATTTGAACAGTGTAAAGAGAAAAGAATTTAACAAAATGAGGGGAGTTTAAGAGATCATTTGGACAACATCAAGTGAACATTCACATTATAAGAGCCACAGAAGAAGAGAGAGAGAGTGAAAAGTATAGAAAACCTTTTAAAGAAATAATCAGTGAAAAGTTCCTTAACATAAGGAGGAAAATAGACATTCAAGTCCAATAGGCACAGAGACTTCCAAATAAAATAAACACAAGGAAGTCCACACAACAGCACATAGTAATGGAAATGTCAAAGGTTAAATACAAAGAGAATCTTAAAGCAGCACAAGAGAAACAAAAAGCTACCTACAAGGGAAAACTTATTAGACTACCAGCTGATTATTTATTACAAACTTTGCAAGACAGAAGAGTGTGGTATGTTATACTCAAAGTGCTGAAAGGAAAAAGAAAACAACTTACAAAGAAGTATATTCTACCCAGCAATGTTATAATTCAGATTTGAAGGAAAGATATAGAGTTTGCAAATAAAAAAAGGTAAAGGTGTTTATCACCACTAAGAAAGACTTAAAAGAAATGTTAAAAGGTTTTCATTAAATGGAAAATAAATGGCCATAATTAAACATTAGAAAAATATGAATAAAAAGATATAAAATATGTCTACATATACATAAAATGCTAAGCAGGGAATAACAAGGAATGAGAAGTGAAAATTTCCTTTTTCTCTTTTTTTTTCTAGAATGTGTTTGAACTTAAATAGCCATAAAATTACTATGGACTGATAGTTATTTAGGACATTATATATCAATCACATGGTAAGCATAAATACAAAACTTATGACACAAAAAATAAAAGGAAAAATAGTATAGAAAATCATCAATCACAAAGAAATAGAACAAGAAAAGAAAAAAAGAACAAAGAAGAATTACAAAATCAACCAGAAAAAAAATTTTAATGGCAATAAGTACAATGATTGCATTAAATGTAAATGACCTACACGATCTCACAGTCGGTGAGTTCGAGCCCCGCGTTGGGCTCTGGGCTGATGGCTCGGAGCCTGGAGCCTGCTTCTGATTAAAATGTAAATGACCTAAATGCTCCAATCAAAAGACATAGAGTGGCAAAATGAATTAAATCGAAGAATGAGGCCCATCTATATACTGCCTATAGGAGATTCATCTCAGACCTAAAGACACTACAGACTGAAAGTGAAAGGATGGAAAAACATTCATCATGCGAATGGAAGTGGTGGAAAAGAAAAAGCCAGGGTAGCAATACTTATATCACATAAAGTAGACTTTTAAATGAAAACTGTAACAAGAGACAAAGAAGGATATTACATAAGATCAATCAAACAAAAGGATATAATAATTGTAAATATCTATGTACCCAAAATTGAAGCACCTAAGTACATAAAAGCAAATATTAACAAACATACATAGACAAAGTGATCGTGATACATTAATAGTAAGGTAATTTAACACTTTACTTAAAACAATGGATAGATCATCCAGGCAGAAAATCAATAAGAAAGTAATGTGTTTTGATGACACATTGGGCCAGATGGGCATAGCAGATATACAGAACATTTTATCCAACACTAAAAGAATACACACTCTTTTCAAATACCCATGGAATATTCTACAGAATTATCACATATTAAGCCATAAAACAAGCCTCAATAAAATTAAGACAATTGAAATCAAACCATGCATTTTTCCAACCACAATGCTAGGAAACTAGAAATAAATTACAAGAAAAAAAAACTGGGAAAAAGACCCACAAATGTAGAAGATAAACAACATGATATCAAAAAAAAAATAATAATGGGACAGAGGATCAATGAAAGAAGAAATAAAAAAATACATTGAAACAAATAAAAAAATAATGTTTCAAAATCTGAGGCACAGGTAAAGCCATTAAAGATCAGAAGTATATAACAATATAGGCCTATTTCAAAAAATCAACTAAACAATCCTTTATCTTACACATAAAGGAACTAGAAAAATAGACAAAAACAAATCCCAAGGTGAGTAGAAGAAAGGAAATAATGAGTATTAGAGAAAAATAAATGCTTTAAAGACTAAAGAAAAAATAGAAAAAATCATTGGAACCAACAGTATGCTCTACAAAAAGATTAAAACTTTAAAGTTTATCTAAAAACCCTTACCCGGATTCATCAAGGGAAAAAAGGACCCAAACAAATAATATCAAAATTAGAGAGGAGTAATAAAAACTGATACCACATAAATAACAAAGAGTTATAATACTATGCAGAAATATATTCCAACAACCTGGACAACCTATAAAAAATAGACAAATTCCTAGAAACATACCTAGAAACATTCCAATACTGAACCAAGAAAGAATAGAAATTCTTAATAGACTGATTAAAAGTAAAGAAATTGAATTGGTAATCAAAAACTATAAAAAATAAATGCCCAGGAGCAGATGAACTCAAAAGTGAATTCTCCAGACATTTAAAGAGAAGTTAATACCTATTCTTCTGAAAATATTCCAAAAAAATATATAAGAGGAAAGAATGTTTCCAAATATATTCTGGAAGGTCAACATAATTCCAATACCAAAACTAGGCACCACACAAACACAAAACCTACAGGCCAATTACCCTGATGAATATAGACTAAAAAATCCACAACAAAATATTAGTAAACCACATGCAGTAATACATTTAAAAGCCCACTCATCATGATAAGGTGGGATTTATTCCTGGGATGCAAGGGTGGTTCAATGTTCACAAATCAATCATTATACACCATGAAAACAAAATGAAGAATAAAAATAATATGATAAATAGATGCAGAAAAAAAATGGTTTCTGTCACACAAGTGACACCAGAAAAGCAGAGATGGTATTGGTCATAGGCAAGGATGGGGGGTGGGGTGGGGGAAGTGGTCAGAAGGCAGTGGGACATGGTGGACCAGTGTTTATCTTACTTCCCTGGGGAGAGAGGTTCTTAATGGCAACATGGGTTGTGTCCAGCTTGTGATGATGTCCAGATTGTGATAGTGTGTTAGTGTGAGTCAGCCTCATCATCAGGCTGCAGGTCAGGGTTGATCAAACCAGAAGCAGTGGAATTGGCCTGCGACCCTGAAGGTACATCACTGCTGTCCTAGGTCACAAACTTAAGGGATCTGCCTGGGAGACCTTGATACCAGTTGCAATGGTAACCTCCACTGTGCCTGTTACACTCTGTGTGACAAAAGGTGACCTTCTCTTTAGAATCTTATTGAGAATTTCAGAGGGAGTGTTGTTGCACATATTAAGGAGTTTCTGATACTCCACAACCATGCCTGACACCCTGGGTGCTTAAAAGCCCCTACAGGGCAGAAGAGGAGAAGAGGAAAATCTCAAATCATTACCTAACCATACACCTAAAGGGCTACAAAACAACAGCAAATGAAACTTAATGCCAGAATAAGAGGGGGAATAATAAAGATTAGGGAAGAAATAAATGATGTAGGAATAAACAACAGCAACAACAACAACAAAACAATAGTGGAGCACCTGGGTGGCTCAGTTAGTTAAGCATCTGACTCTTGATGTCAGCTCAGGTCATGATCTCACGGTTCATAGGATCAAGATCAAGCACAGTGTAATTATCCTTTTTAGTGGAGTCTTTGGTTTTGGAATCAAGGTAATTCTGGCCTCGTAGACTGAGTTTGGAAGTTTTCCAGACATCTCTATTTTATGGAATAGTTTGAGAAGAATAGGCATTAACTGTTCTTTAAAATTTTGGTACAATTCTCCTGTGCAGTCGTCTGGCCCTGGACTTTTGTTAGTTGGAGAGTTTTGGTTACTGATTGAATTTTTTTGCTGGTTATCAGTCTGTTAAAATTTTCTATTTTTTCCCGCTTCAGTTATTGTTATTTGTATATTTCTAGGAATGTACCCATTTTTTCCAGATTTCCCACTTTGTTGGCATATATATATATATATATTTTTTTTTAATAAAATTCTAATTGTATTTGGGGCATCTGGGTGGCTCAGTCGGTTAAGTGTCTGCCTTCAGCTCAGGTCATGATCTCACAGTTTGTGAGTTCGAGCCCCACGTCAAGCTCTGTGCTGACAGCTCAGAACCTGGAGCCTCCTTTGGATTCTGTGTCTCCCTCTCTCTCTGCCCTCCCCTGCTCATTCTCTGTCTCTCTCTGTCTCAAAAATAAATAAAAACATTTAAAAAATTCTAATTGTATTTCTGTGGTGTTGAATTTGATTGTACCTGTCATTCATGATGTTATATATTTGTTACTCTTTTCTTTTGGTTAGTCTGGCTAGGGGGTTATCAATTTTATTAATTATTTTAGAGAACCCATTCTTAGTTTCATTACTGTATTCTATTTTTGGTCTAAATATTTATTTATTTTGACAGAGGGAGAGAGCGTGCGCGCACATGAGTGGGGAAGGGGCAGACAGAGAGGGAGAGAGATAATACCAAGCAGGCTCCAGACTGTAACACAGAGCCCAATTAGGGGCTGTGTGTTAACTAACTAGAACTTAAATAAGATTTTTTAAAAAATATATACCATGATACTGGCGCAAAAGTAGACACACAGATCAATGGAACAGAATAGAAAACCCAGAAATGGACCCACAACTATAGATCAACTGATCTTTAACAAAGCAAGAAAGAATATCCAATGGAAAAAAGAAAGTCTCTGAAAAAAATGGTGTTTGGAAAACTAGACAGAAAATTGCAAAAGAATAAAACTGGAGCACTTACTTACACCATGAACATAAATATATTCAAAATGAATGAAAGACCTGAAGTTGAGAGAGGAAACTATGAAAATCCTAGAGAAGAAAATGGGCAGTAAACTCTTTGAACTCAGTCATAACAACTTACTAGTTGTTGCCAGAGGCAAGAGAAACATGTTGCCAGAGGCAAGGGAAACAAAAGGGAAAACTAGACATGTTGCCAAAGGCAAGGGAAACAAAAGCAAAACTAACTATTGGGACTTCACCAAGGTGAAAAGCTTCTGTACAGGTAAGGAAACAATCAAGAAAACTAAAAGGCAACCTTTGGAAAGGTAGAAGATATTTGCAAATGATATATCTGATAAAGGGTTAGTATCCAAAATCTATAAAGAACTTACCAAGTCAACACCCAAAAAAGAAATAATCCAGTGAAGAAATGGGGAGCCTACCTGAATAGACACATGCACTCCTTTGTTTCTGGCAGCATTTTCAGCAATAGCCGAATTATGAAAACAGCCCAAATATCCATCAGATATAGATATAGATCTATATATAGATATCTATAGATATATAGATATATATACAATAGTGTCAGCCATAAAAAAAAAATGAGATTTTGCCATGTTCAAGACACAGATGGAGCTAGAGTGTATATGCTAAGTGAAATAAGTCATTCAGAGAAAGAAATTTACTATATGATTTAAACTCATGTGTGGAATTTAAGAACCAAAATAGATGAAAATGGCAGCAAGAAAAAAAAGGAGAGAGCAAGGTAAACCATAAAAGAGACTCAACTATACAGAACAAACTGAAGGTTTCTTGAGGAGAGGTGGACAGGGGGATGGGCTAAATTGGTGATGGGTGTTAAGGAGGGCACTTGTGATAAACACTGCATAATTATATAAACACATCATATGTAAGTGATGAGTCAAAAAATTTTATTCCTGGAACTAATATTACACTATGTGGTAACTAAGTAGAACAAAATTAAATACAAACTTTATAAAAGAAAAAAAAACAAAAAAGTTAAATAAATTTTAAAACATAAAAAAGGACATCTTGCCATTTGTGGGTACAAGGATAAGTCTACAGGACATTAGGCTAAGTGAAATAAGTCTGATTGAGAAAGACAACCACTATGGGTTTAAGTAATATGTGGAATCTAAAAGCACAATTTAATAATAATAATAATAAAAAGCAGAAAAAGAACTATACAAAGAACAAAACAGTGGTCTCCAGAGGCCAGAGGGGTATAATGACGGGCAAAATGGATGAAAGGGAAAGAGAGATACTGTCTTCCAGTTTGAAATGAATAAGTCACAGTAATAAAAGGCAGGGCATAAGGAATATTGTCCATGATATTTAAATACTGTTGTATGGTGACAGATGATAGCTACAGTTGTGGTGACAATAGCATAACTTCTATACTTGTCAAAGCACTATTCTGTACACCAAAAACTAACGTAATGTTGAATGTTGTAAAATAGGTTTTTTAAATACTATTTGAAAAAAGGTTAAATAAATCTATAAACTAGTTAGCTCAGTATCTATAGTACTCATTAGTACTGTACTTAGTACACAGTAAACCTCAATAAATGAAAAAGCTAGATACATATTCATTCACATACTCACATACATGTATTTGTATAAATATGTACATATATGCATACAATGTTGGCAAGTTAATTACTCATCTAACAATTCTGTCCTGCTTATAGAGTATTATTTAGCATTCACAAATGAAACTAGTAAGCATTTTATAAGTCAGCCTGAATTTTACACCTTGTGATCAATCTAGGGAACCACTGTTATCCAGATATCTTCTGCTCAAAGCCTAAGGTTATGTTCTTAAAGTTTAACCAGTGAAATTAATTGTTACCTGGACAATTCAGAACTTTGCTTAAGATGTTAACTGAAATTTATCATTATCTCTACTATGCACACGTGTGACAGACATATTTTCACGACTCAGATTTGGAACCTGTAATCTATCAATAACTTATTATACCAAGCAACTGGAACTTCCTTGGAGGCTAACATCTATATAGAGGGAATATCCAATCCTTCTACAACTATGCAAAACAAACATCTGTGGTTACAATATGATATCAATAATACCTTATTTTATCTTTTATATTGCAACTTTATGGCATGTATGCATACAGCATTTAAAAATTATACTGTAATTAAGGTATAATTATTCACACGGGAAATCATTTGAAAATAATGTGTCACATCTATCTTCTCTTAGAAAATGTACAGTATCCATGAGTGAATTGGAGTATAAGTAAATTGGTTTTCTCTGGAACTTGGTATCACCAAGTTTTCAGTCTAGAGTAAAGATGACAGAACTAACTTTAATGAAAATCACTATTTTTCACAATAGAAAGGCCCAGTCACTCAAGTAACTCTGAGTTCATGCATATTAGCAAATATCAATTTGGATATTACTACCTAATGGCCTCAAACAAAATATTTAACCTGTTGGTGCCTTAGTTTCCTTCTCTGTAAGAAGGACATAATAAAAATAGGTGCCTTATAGTCAACAATCGTATAATGTACACTTGAAAGTTTGTTAATAGGTTGATATCATGATAGGTGTTCCTATATGAAATAAATAAATAAATTTATATTCCAAAAAATAAATTTAACAACCACCTCCACCAAAACAAAAATATTATCTTCCTTGATAAGTTTAAGAGATTTAAATAAGTTTATATGTGATATCGTTAGAACAGTGACTTACACATAGTGTAAAATAAATAACTAAATAAAATAAGCCATAAAAAATAAAAAGCAGAAAATTTGTAGAGAATAATGCAAGCTTCCCCGCCTAATCCATGTTGGTTTGCTACTAAATTTGGTAATAATTTCAATCACAGTTCTTCATGTCCTTTGGAAGGTACAGAAAACTTAGAGTAAAAATAATTTGACCAGATGCTGGTGGAATCACGAGAAACAAACAAGAACATATTTTGAAGTTTGTGCATTTTAAACTACTTCAGTGCACAGCTGCTTTATGTAGCAATGTAGGCAAGTGCATGTGAGTGCCAAGAAACTCTTCTATTTGTTGTTTACACTCTAAATGAAAAACAATTTGGAGCAGCAAATATTCCTTTATGGCTAGTAATTCTGAGTATCAAGTACTATGTATAATTTGACTAAGATTTTCAAACTGCATACTTCTTATAAATCCTTATTAGTATCAGATATAAAAAATTATATTTTAATATTTTATTTAAAAAACAATTCATCATTCTAAAACATTTGCATCTGTTGTTTTTTTTTTCCACTTGAGATAAAGTAAAAATTATTCTTTGAAAAAGTATGTTTCTATAACACATTTGTTTTGTTTAGCTCCATCTTGGTTCACATGTTCACAGTGTTTTAACTGGAACCATCAAATGTGTGTGTCATTATGATATAACAAATTGAGGGATGATGTACACAGTACTCAATTATTTTGTAAGTTAAAGAGTATACATATTTCATGTATTTCATTAGACTGAAAAAAAAGAGTGTAAACTAATTTTCCAACATTACTTCCCCAAATACTGCAAGATCCTTATTTTATATCCATGAAGGTATTGATTGTGTCAAGAGAAAAAGGAAATCTCCACTTTTGAAAGCACCTAATTCACAAGTTGTCACAGCTAATTGGAAACTGGTATGCAAGCAATCAAATTTGTGGTTTTCAGGAACAGATTCAACAAAGCCCTGCTTATCCCCTAAAGCCTCTAATTCCACTTAGAATCATCCATTCCACTTAGATCAACACTATTAAGCTCATCGTCCTCACACACCTGGTCTCCATATTTCCTGTATTTCTCCTCTCCAATTCATTCTCTGATTTAACTTTTGAAAAATCCAACTCTCATCATTTTCTGATAATTTGTGAATACCTGGGTCACAAAAGGGCAAGAACTGAGGCTATTAATTGAACCCAGAAAGGAGGTGTCATTGGAACATTTCTCTCCTGCTTGGTCAACCATCTGAACTTTGCTTATAATGTTCCTTTTCTGTGACATCATGTCCTTGAGCAAGACCCGTGGTTCCAGCCTCCTGTAGTCATATGAAGGTAATAGCTAGTCATCATTCAACACTGAACTCTAGGGTCTTTTTCAGCCTCTTTGGCCAAACTCATAAGTCGTAGGTAGAAGTAGTGTGTTCATATGAGTTGTACCCTTTCCTTATATGCCTCAAAAAATTTTATGTTGGGGCGCCTGGGTGGCTCTGTTGGTTAAGTGTCTGACTTCAGCTCAGGTCATGATCTCACAGTTTGTGAGTTCAAGCCCCATGTCGGGCTCTGTGCTGACAGCTCATAGCCTGGCACCTGCTTCAGATTCTGTGTCTCCCTCTCTCTCTGACCCTCCTCTGCTCACACTCTGCTCTCTCTCCCTCAAAAATAAATAAAAATTTAAAAATATTTTTAAAATATGTATTTTTTTATTTTTTATTACAACTATTGACACAAACTGCACTTATGGATCAAATTCCTTAGGGACAGCAGATATTTGTTATTTATATGTGAAATACACTTGGCTACTAGTTATTTTTTATTATAAAATAGCATAAGATGTGTTTTTTAATAAATGAAGGATTGAATGTTTCATGGGCTTTCTCTGCTTGTTTGAATAAGAAGTTACATACTTCAGGTGTCAGCTCTGATATTACCTTATGCTGGAGAGCTTCCCTAAGCCCTTCTTCTTGGTGTTAATAATTTTTTCCCACAATCCCTTCTACCCCAATGTATTAATGATTTCAGAGAGGTAAAAGGCATTAAATATCTTCATATTTGGAACCTAAAGAACAAAACTTCCCTAATTAAATGCAGGCCAAGAAATTGATTGTTGCAGTAATGACCAGCCATGATAACATGAGCATGATTTCCAAGATTTATCACTTACACAGCCACCATGCACCAAGGACAACTTTTGAAACAGACAAAAGCCTGATAGTTTATGTTTTATTATTAAGTAATTTTTAAGTTACAGAAAATTAATATGAATAATAGTAATAGTACACTTATTATGAATTTTAATAATAGTACAATAAACAACATAACTTTTGCTTAGATTCTCTTAACATTACACCCCATTTGGTTTAGCACCTCTCTCTCTATCTCTCTCTTTCTCACCAGTTCTACATATTATGGTCTTTGTTTCTAAATATTTTATTATATATTTCATAAGAATATGAGCATTTCCCACAGAGTCACAGTGCAGTTATCAACTTCAGAAAAATATAACATGTATACAATACCATTGTGCAAATATTTTGAATGCAGAAATGTAAAAATGAAGAGCTTTCTGGTACAGGGAAACAATTCCTGTGAAAGGGATAAATGACAACAAATCATGCTATAATAATCTGAGGAATAACATTGGCATAGGATCCTACAGTTTTAATTTGTAGAGTGCAGGAAAAAACATTAGTACAAATATTTCCTACTTTATAGTTTCCTGAAAGACAAATTCCACATTCAACATTTTTTTTAGTGCCTTTGTAACATCCTTATTCCTAAGACTATAAATTAAAGGGTTTAGAACAGGAGTGAGTATGGTGTAAAAGACAGATACAATCATGTCATTCTCAGGGGTGTGGTAGGAATTGGGGAGCATGTAGGTATACACGGCAGCCCCATAGAAGAGGATGACAACAGTCATGTGGGAAGAACAAGTAGCAAAGGCCTTTTTCCGCCCCTCTGCTGACTTCATCCTGTGGATGGTGAAGAGGATGAAAGAATAGGAGCTTGAAATGACTGTCACAGGAATGAGGAGCATGAGAACGCAACATAAGTACATAAGTGTCTCATAGATGGAAGTGTCTGAGCAGGAAAGCTTCATTACAGCAGGGACTTCACAGAAGAAATGATGGATCTCCCTGGATCTGCAGAAAGGGAAGGTCATGGTGACAGGAGTGAGCATAAATCCATCCACAGATCCCAGCAACCAGCAGGAAGACACCAAGATGAGGCATACCCTATGGTTCATGAGGATAGGATAACGGAGTGGATGGCAGATGGCCACATAGCGGTCATAGGCCATGGCAGCTAGAAGGAAAAATTCTGAACCTACCAGTGTCAAATAGAGAAACATCTGCATCCCACATTCAGGGGCTGAGATCTTATTCACACCCATAACCTGGTCCATGAGCATCTTGGGCACAATGACAGAAATGTACATCACATCCATGAGAGACAACTGAGTGATAAAAAAGTACATGGGGTTATGAAGGTGAACATCATAGTGTATCAAAAGGATCAGCATGGTGTTTCCAGACAAGGCCATCAGGAAAACCACAAAAATGACCACACAAAGCAGAGATGGGTGCTTGGATTGACTGAAGAGTCCCACTAGATCAAAATCTGATCGTACAGTATGGTTGGCCACCCAAGTGTTTTCCATTGGATTTCACCTGGATCACCAAGGAGAAATATGGAGTTAATGGATGATTCATGTGATATCATTACCTGAAATAAATGTTTCAGTAAGTTTGTGTGTGTATGTTTACACATGGAAAACCAGTGTGCTAATAAGGGGAAGTTTCAAGGACTTGGAAGTTTTAGGATTATAAATTACCTGTAATTGAACAAATTTACTGACATCTAAGAATTCAGATCTACAAATCAAAAATATTGGTATTTTATAATTCCACTATTGGGTGTACATTTTCCCAAGAAAACAAAAATGATAATTCAAAAAGATATATGCATCTCTATGTTTATTTTAGTTTTTCTCAAATTTCCATACGAACTTTATTTTTTCAAGTTTTAATTTAAATTCCAGTTAGTTAACATACAGTGTAATATTAGTTTTAGATATGCAATATACTGATTCAACTCTTTCATAGACCATCCGGTACTCATCAGAATTGTACAACAAGAAATCCTTTTGATCTGGACTTTTATTGGAATGTTCTGATTACTGAGTCAATGTCTTTATTAGTAATCATTCTGTTAAAATATTCTATTTCTTTTTGTTAAGTTTTTTTAAATTTAAATCCATGTTATTTAACATATAGTGTAATAATAATTTTAGGAATAGAATTTAGTAATTTATCACTTATATATAGCACCCAGTGCTCATTCCAAAATGTCCAGTTAATATATGTTGTAATATTAGTTTTGGTGTAAAATGTAGTGATTCCACCTACATAAACACATGAAGATTATTATATCAAGAGTATTCCTTAATCCCATCACCTATTGTAACCATAAGTTTGTTCTCAATATTTAAGAGTATGTTTCTTGGTTTCTCTCTTTTTTCCCTTTGATCAATTGTTTTATTTATTAAATTCCACATATTATTGAAATAACATTGTATTTTTATTTCTCTGACTGACTTGTTTTGCTTAGCATGGACTTCCATCCATGTCATTTCAAATGGCATGATGTCATTCTTTTATATGGCTGAGTAATATTCCGTTGTATATTTTTTATATCCACTCCTATGCTTATTACAGCATTATTTACAAGAGCCAAGATATGGAAACAACTTAATTGTCCATTGAAAGATTAATGGATACAGATTGAGTAGTGTGTGTGTGTGTGTGTGTGTGTGTGTGTGTATGCACAATGGAATATTATCCAGCCACAGAATCCATAAGATCATGCCCTTTGTGACAACATGGATGTGCATAGATGGTATCATGCTAAGTGAAGTAAGTCCGACTGAGAAAGACATATACGTGACTTCACTCCCATATGTGGAATTTAATAACACAAATGAATGAACAAACAAAAAGTAAAATCAGACCTATAAATACAGAGACATAAATGATGGTTGCCAGAGAAGAAATTGATAGAGCATGACAAAATGGGTGAAGAAGAATTCCAATTATGGAACAAGTAAGTCACAGGAAAGATGGCACAGTATAAGGAATATAGTCAATGACACTGTATGTTTTCTTTTATTTTTTCTTTTATTTTTCTTTTATTTTTGTATTTTTTTCATCCATTTTAATTTAATTTATTTTTTTTAATTTGAGTATAGTTGGCAATGTTCCATTAGTTACAATTGTACAACTTAATAGTCTAAAAAGTTTATATATTATGCTATCTTCACCACACTTATACCTACCATCTGTCCCATTACATTGCTGTTAAAATATCATTTACCATATTCTTTATGCTCTTCTTTTTATCCCTGTGACTTATCATTCCACACTGGGTGGTCCATACCTCCATCTCCCCTTCACTCATTTTTCCCTGTCTTTATCACCCTGATACTGTTTGGTGACAGATGGTAGCTACATATTTTGTGAGCATCACATAACTTTTATCCTGATTGAATCACTATGTTGTACACCTGAAACTATTGAAACATTATGTGTCAGGTATATCCTAATAAAAAAATTAAAGTATATTGGTAATTTATAATAAGATTTCCACAATTAAAGCTTTTGAGATTTCCTGAACAGTGTTGTTTTGTCCATGACTATAGAAATCTGTATAACCCCTGCCCTATATAAAAACAAAAAGAGAATCATTTAAAAAAGAATAAAACCCCTTATTTCCAAAGGTTTTTTTTTTGTTATGGAAGTCAGAATGGAATCAACCTTTCCTGTTTAAGGATTCACTGAATCTAAAAAACTCTTAGAGATGCATTCCATATAATAAATATTTATAAAGCAACTGAAGCAAAATTTGGGGAATATTCATAGCAAAAGTTTGAACCCCCCTTGTCTGAATAATCAGGCAAGTAGTGATGCTCTGTGCTTGTGTGGGGTAAGCTATCCATCAACAGGAACGGATGGGGTCTTCACCAATGGCCAAATCCTAAGACATCATAGGAACATCAATTTAGGAGGTAATACTTTGAGTCTGGACTATGACTGTGGGTCCAGATTATCCTCTATCTACTATATATATATATATATATATATATATATATATATATATATATTTCTTATTTTAATTCAGGTTAAACAAATATTTATGGGGAATCTTACCTTAATTTTGTCTAGTATGTCTAGTATGTTCATCTCCAACTTCATGCACTTAAAACTCCTACCATTTGTTCTTAATTTAAGGGGGAAGATCTAGCATTTAGAAGGTCATTGTCATTTACAAGACAAGTCTTTAGTTGTTTCCACAAGCATCATCTACTTTATTGTCTATAGCAACAAATTTTTCATGGAAACTGAGATGTAGAGTGGAAAACCGAACAACATCGAGTTGCTTGTGACTCCAATTCATTTCCCCTCTTTATCTGGCTACCCAAATCCTACATCTGTGTTAAATGCTAAAAGCAAAAGAAAAATTGCATTGGTTACATTGAAGGAGGGCAAAGCCCATCTATTCAGGCAAAAATACTGCATGTGTGTGTGTATGTGATTTAAAATGGAATCCTAGGGGCGCCTGGGTGGCGCAGTCGGTTAAGCGTCCGACTTCAGCCAGGTCAGGATCTCGCGGTCTGTGAGTTCGAGCCCCACGTTGGGCTCTGGGCTGATGGCTCAGAGCCTGGAGCCTGTTTCAGATTCTGTGTCTCCCTCTCTCTCTGCCCCTCCCCCGTTCGTGCTCTGTCTCTCTCTGTCCCAAAAATAAAATAAAAACGTTAAAAAAAATTAAAAAAAAATAATAAAAAAATAAAAATAAAATGGAATCTTAAAATAGCACAAAATAAGAACAATGAAAGTATAGTATATCTGTCCTTTCTGAAAAAAATCAGTAATAACGTACTTATTCTCTTATGAATATTAAACATTTGAAACTTTTTAATTTCTGACATGTTAAATGTTAAATTTGAAAAATCCCTATCAATAACAAAAACAAAAAAAGAAATACTGGCTCTTCTCTCTAAGAAGAGTTTGCAAGCGATTATGATATTTCAGGAATAATCTCCAACTTTGAAAACATTTTGTACTCTTGTAATTATTCAAAAAACCTATTAAAATATTCAAATTATTAACAGTACCTAGTTCTGGGGTGCTAGAGCAGTAGAAAACACTGAAAATTAATTTGATGCCTTAGTGTAATTATTCAACAAATCTGGTACACATTGCACGTCAAAATATAGTCTGTCAAATTCTACACCTACTGGCAGAAGAAAGTGAAAAATTAAAAACAGCCTGATAAAAGCAAAACATACCTTCTTTCTTAATCAATATTTGTCACCAAAGTGAAATAAATCTTTACTGCAATTTGGTAAATGAGAGTGACTGTGATCAAGCCACACTGAACAGCCCACCTGGCACACCAGATAGACAATGGAATGCTTTCTGTAAGGTAATTGGCCTCCCTGTTTATTCTTATTTTTCTGTATCCAATTTGTTGAGTTTAATATAAACACAACAGTGTATTATTTAATTTGCAGAATTATTAATAATGGTGGTAAAATAACATCAAATCTTTATTGAAGCTGACCACATTCCAGAAATTGTTCTATTGCTTTACCATATTTTATCTTCCCCAAGAGTCAATGAGGTACTTCCTCATCTGATTTTCTCCTTTTATAAATTCAATAATTCAGATTCCCAGGGCATCTGCCTAACATCACATAATTTACCTGCGGGAGGACTTGTGTCTCAACTCAGATGTTGGGGCCCAGAGCCTATAATGCTGCCTTAATTCTCTAGAACACTATCTCCCCTCCAGTCTGCAAGTTGCATATGACCTCTCTTTGTAAGTTTCATCTAAGAAACATAAATATGATAGAGACATTGGTTTTGGTTTTTTAACTACCAGAAATAATTCTCACTCAAAGTAAAAGCAGTCTCATTTCTTCTGCAAAAATTTCCACTTCAAGAAAAAAAAAAAAAACATTATCCAATAATATAGGAGGGATATGTACTCTTTTGTCCCTACATAATGGAAATTAAAAAAAAAAACTGCTTCCTAACATGTTGCAGTAAATTACATTAAACATTCAATCAAAAAAGGGCAATTAAGAGTACATTTATCTTGATGAGCTCTGAGAAATGTATATAAATGTTGAAACATTATATTGTACTAGGGAACCTAATATAACACTGTACGTTAATTATACTTGAATTTAAAAAACACGTTTGTGGGGCACCTGGGTTGCTCAGTTGGTTAAGTGTCTGACTCTTGGTTTCAACTCAGGTCATGATCTCATGATTCGTGAGTGCAAGCCCGGCATCGGGCTCTGTGCTAACAGTGTGTAGCCTGTTTGGGATTCTCTCTCCCCTTCTCTCTTCCCCTGCCCCACTTTCTCTCTCAAAATAAATAAACTTTAAAAAAATATTTCAAAACTGAAACGAACATTTGCTTTTCTACATAAAAATAGATGATAGGAGAAAAGTTGAGAAAATATATTCAAGAATTAATATATGCATCACAAGGATAACAAGTCAAAAACAATAATTACCTTTGCTCCTGCAGTTCTTTCTTTATGGTTGAACTCAGCATTAGATGCTGCTGCAACCCTTACCCATATAAGTATTGGAGTGTGGCCATGGTGAACTGTATGAAGATAACCAGGAAAGTGACATCATTCTGGTTTTACTATGCCCATCATGGGAGTTGATGAACTTTATTGATAAATTCCTTCTGGGGCTTTGAAGAAGAATGCAATTAAGAGACCTAAAAACGACAACAAAAAGGAATAGGTATCTGTGTTGCACTGTTCTGGGTCTCTCCCCATGTCTTTTTAAAATCTATTATTATTATTATTATTAATTAAACTGGAAATCTTAACCAATATAACAATGTCTCAAATTTCAACATCATCAATAATCTCTTATCTGTGAAATAGATGTCACTTTATATGTGGCCTTAGCCTTATCCACATTAAAAATATTTTTATATTGTATATATCTCTCCTTATTTAATTTCAGCAGTGTTGTGTGAGTTATAGTTCCCTTATCTTTCACTGATGGAGCTTCTGAAACTTATTAATGAAATGATGTGTCAATCTCTTTGGTTAAGTTTATTCTTAGGTATTTTGCTATTTTTGGTGCTATTGTAAATGAAATTCTTGTCTTAATTTCTCTTTTAGTTACTTCATTAGTAGTTTATAGCAATGCAACATATTTATGCATATTGAGTTTGTGTCCTGTGATGTTACTCAGTTTATTTAGCAGTTCTAGTAGTTTTTTTATGGAGTTTTTAGAGTTTTATGTATAGAATATCATGTCATCTGCAATAGTGAAAAATTATCTTCTTTCTTTCCAATTTGGATGTCTTTTATTTCTTTTTGTTGTCATATTTCTGTGGTTGGGACTTCCAGCACTATGCTGAATAAAACTTATGAGAGTGGGCTTCTTTGCCTTGTTCCTGATCTTAGGGGAAAAGCCCTAAGTTCTTCACCACTAAGTATTAAATTGGCTGTGGAGTTTTCATATATAACTTTTATTATGTTGACCTATGTTCCCTCTAGATTAATTTGTTGAGTGTTTTTTTGTTTGTTTTTGATTGTTTGTTTGTTTTTTACTATGAATGGATGTTGTACTTTGTCAAATGCTTTTTTGGAGTCAATGGAAATGATCATACAGTTTTTACCTTTTCTCTTGTTGATTGATGTATCACATTGATTGATTTGCAAATATTGAACCACCTCTTTGTAGAGAGGTTTTGCATCTATGTTCTTCAAGGATATTGACCACTATTCTTTCTTCTTTTCTTTCTTCTTTCTTTCTTTCTTTCTTTCTTTCTCTCTTTCTTTATCTTCTTCCTTTCTTTCTTCTTCCTTTCTTTCCTTTTTCTTAATGTTTTATCTGGGTTGGTATCTGTGTGGTACTGGCCTTATAGAATGAATTTTGAAACTCTCCTTATTCTAATTTTTGGAGTAATTTGAGAATAATTGGTATTAACTCTTCTATAAACATTTGGTAGAATTCACCTTTGAAGTCATCTGGTTCTGGACTTTTGTTTGTTGGGAGTATTTTGATTACTGATTCAACTTCCTTGCTGGTAATGGGTCTGTTCAAATTTTCTGTTTCGTCATTATTTAGGTTTTGGAGGTTGGGCGTTTGTAGGAATTTATCCATTTCTGCTATATTTTCAAATTATTTGGCATGTAGTTTTTCATACTGCCATCTTATTATCCTTTGTATTCGTGTGATGTTGGTTGTCCTTTCTCTTTCTTTTTTTTCTTTCCAAGATTATATTTAAATTCAAGTTAGTTAACACATAGCATAGTATTGATTTCAAGAATAGAATTTAGTGATTCATCACTTACATATAACACCCAGTGCTCATCACAAGTGTCCTCCTTAATGCCCATCACCATTTAGACCATCCCCCCACCAAACTTCCCCCCAGCACCCCCTCAGTTTGTTCTCTACAGTTAAAAGTCTCTTATGGTTTGCCTCCCTTTCTGTTTTTATTTTATTTTATTTTTCTTTCCTTTCCCTATGTTCATCTGATTTGTTTATTAAATTCCACATATGAGTGAACTCATGGGTATTGGTCTTTCTCTGACTGACTTATTTAGCTTACCATAATACTCTGTAGCTCCATTCATGTCATTGCAGGTGGCAACATTTTATTCCCTTTTATGGATGAGTAATATTACATTGAATATGTACACCACTTCTTTATCCATAGACCAGATGATGAGCTGTTTCCATAATTTGGCTATGGTAGATAATGCTGTTATAAACATTGGGGAGTATGTACCCTTTGCCTTAGAATTTTTTGTATTCTTTGGGTAAATAGTAGTGCCATTGCTGGATTGTATGCTAGTTATGTTTTTGACTTTTTGAGGATCTTTTTGATTGGCTGCACCAGCTTGCATTCCCACCAACATTTATTTTTTTGTGTTGTTATTTTAGCAATTCTGATATATTTGAGGTGATATATCATTGTAGTTTTGATTTGTATTTCCCTGATGATGAGTGATGTTGGGCATCTTTTCATGTTTTTTATTGACCATCCATATGTCTTTGGAAAAATGTCTATTTTTACCTTTGGGTAATGGGATTATTTATTTTTTTGGATGTTGTGTTTTGTAAGTTCTTTATATATTTGGATATATCAGATTAGTCATTTGCAAATATCTTCTCCAGTTCTGTAAGTTGGCTTTTAGTTTTGTTGATTATTTCCTTGCTGAGCAGGAGGTTTTTGTTGTTGTTGTTGTTCATTTTTGTTTTAATGAAGTCCCAGTAACTTATTTTTGCTGTTTTCTTTGCCTAAAGAGACATATCTAGAAATAAGCTGCTACTGCTGGTGTCAAAGAAGTTACAGCCTGTGATC
The DNA here is from genome assembly GCF_018350175.1 of Felis catus. Taxonomy (NCBI): domain Eukaryota; kingdom Metazoa; phylum Chordata; class Mammalia; order Carnivora; family Felidae; genus Felis; species Felis catus. The sequence goes on from NC_058368.1 coordinate 83,881,567, forward strand.
TCCTCTAGGATTTTATGGTTTCATGTCTCCATTTAGGTATTCTATCAATTTTAAATATATTTTCGTGTATGATGTAAGAAAGTGTTCCCATTTCATTCTTTTGCATGTTACTGTCCAGTTGTCCCAACACCATTTGTTAAAGAGATTATCTTTTTTCTGTTGGGTATTCTTTCCTGTTTTGTCAAAAACTAATTGATCACATAGTTGTGGGTTCACTTTGGGTTTTCTATTCTTTTTAATGCCAGTACCATGCTGTTTTGATCACTACAACTTTGTAATATAACTTGAAGTCTGAAATGATGATACCTGCAACTTTGCTTTTCTTTTTCAAGATTGCTTTGGGTATTTGGGATCTTTTGTGGTTCCACACAAATTTTAGGATTGTTTATTATAGCTGTGTGAAAAATGTAGTTGGTATTACAATCGGGATTGCATTAAATCTGTAGATTGCTTTGGGTGGTATAGACATTTTAACAATATTTTTCCTTCTAATCCATGAGCATGGGATTTTTTTTTCCATTTCTTTGTATCACCTTATTTTCTTTCATTAGTGTTTTATAATTTTCAGAGAACAAGATTTTCAACTTTTTAGTTAGATTTGCCCCAAGGTATATTTTCTTTTTCTTTCTTTCTTTCTTTCTTTCTTTCTTTCTTTCTTTCTTTCTTGTGAAACTGTAAAGGGTATTGATTGCTTAATTTATTTTTCTGCTACTTCATTATTGTTGTGTAGAAATGCAACATATTTCTGTATGTTGATTTTGTATCCTATGGCTTTACTGAATTCATGTATCTGTTCTAGCATTTTTCCAATGAGTCTTTCAGATATTCTACATAGATTATCATGTAGTCTGCAAATAGTGAAAGGTTGAATATTTGTGTGCCAATTTGGATGCATTTTATTTCTTTTTCTTGTCTGATTCCTGTGACTAAGACTTCCATTACTATGTTAAATAACAGTGGTGAGAGTGGACATCCTTGTCTTGTTCCTGACCATGGAGTAAATGCTCTCAGTTTCTGCCCTTTGGACATGATATTAGTTGTGGCCTTTATTATGTTGAAGTATTCCTACATTGTTGAGTGGTCTTATCATGAATTAATGTTGTACTTTCTCAATTACTTTTTCTGCATCTATGGTAAATGATCATATAATTCTTATCCTGTCTTTTATTAATGTGGTGTATTACACTGGTTTGCAAATATTGAACCACACTTACACCACAGGAATTAATCCCATTTAGTCATGGTGAATGATTCTTTTAATGTATTGTATGATTCAGTTTGCCAGTGTTTTGTTGAGAATTTTTGCATTCATGTTCATCAGGCATTTTGACCTGTAGTCCTTTGTATTTATTTGGTTTTGTTATCATGGTAATGCTGGCCACATACAATGATTTTGGAAGCTTTCCTTTTTTCCCCTAATATTTGGCAAAGTTTGAGAAGAATAGATATTAACTCTCTTTTAACATTTGGTAGAATCCACCTGTGAAGCAATCTGGTCTTGGACGTTTTTTCATTTGGAGATTTTTTGTTTGTTTGTTTCTGTTTTTTAATTGTTGATTCATTTTCTTTACTGGTTATCAATCTGTTCAAGTTTTCTATTTCTTCCTGTTAATCATTTGCTAGTTTATATCTTTCTAAAAATTTATCCATTTCTTCCACGTTGTCTAATTCTTTCTCATAATATTCTCTTACACTTATATTTCTGTGTTATTGGCTGTTATTTTACTCTCTCATTTGTCGTTGTATTTATTTACTTTTTTTCTGTCTTTTTTTTGATATGTCTGGCTACCAGTTATCAATTTTATTATTTTTTTATAGAACCATCTCTTGGTGTCTCTGATATGTTCTATTGTGTTCTTAGTTTCTATATCATTTATTTTTGCTCTAATCTTTATCATTCTCCTTCTGATGGCTTTAGGCTCCATTTGTTGACTTTTTTGTAGCTTCCTTCAGTATAAGCTTAGGTAGTTTATTTGAGATTTTTCTTGAGGTAGACCTGTATTGCTCTACACTTCCTTCTTAAGACCACTTTTGCTGTATCTCAAAGATTTTTGACATTTGTGTTTTGACATCTGTTTTCATTTTTTTTATTTCTTTTTTGATCTCCATGTTGACCCACCCATTGTGTAGCATGTTGTTTAACTTCCATGTATTTGTGCTCTTTTCAAATTTTTTTTCTTGTGGTTGCTCCAAGTTTCATAAAATTGTGGTAAAAAAAATGTGCATGGTATAATCTCAATCATTTTGTACTTCCTGAGGCCTGATTTGCTGTCTATTCTAGAGAATGTCCCATGTGCACTTGAAAACATGCATTCTGCTCTTTTAGGGTGGAATGTCCTGAGTATATATGTTAAGTCCATGTGGTCCACTTTGTCATTCAAACCCAATGTTTCCTTCTTGATTTTCTGTTTAAATGATCTGTCCATCAATGTGCTTGAATTGTTAAAGTCCCTGTTTTTTCTTTTACTTTATTATTTTAATTGTTCCTTTATGTTTGTTATTGTGTTCTATATTTAGTTTCTCCCAGGTTAGTGCATAAATATTTATAATTGTTAAATATGCTGGTTGCATTTTTCCCCTTATTATGATATGGTGCCCTTCTTCATCTCTTATTACAGTTTTAGTTTAGAGTCTATCTTGCTGCATATAACTATTGGTACTCCATCTTTCTGTTGACATTTGTTTACCTGATAAATGTTTCTCCATTCCCTCCTTTCAATGTGCAGGTGCCTTTAGTTCTAAAATGCATCTCTGGTAGTCAGCACATAGATGGGTCTTCTTTTCACATTCTTTCTGACAGGCTATGTCTTTACATTGTAGGGTTTAATCCTTTATGTTCTTTTTGAGAAGCCTGGCTAGAGGTTTATCAATTTTGTTTATTAAAAAAAAAAAAAACTCTTGCTTTCATTGATCTATTCCATATATTTTTTATTCCATATAGTTTATTTCTGCTCTGATCTTTAGTGTTTCTCTTCTTCTGCTGGGTTTGGGGTGTCTTTGCTGTTTTGTTTTTATTTCCTTTAGATGTGCTGTTAGATTTTGTATTTGGGATTTTTCTTGTTTCGTGTGGGAGGTTCTGGACAACAGGATAGTGTTGGCGTGAGACATGTTGTTAGCTAGCTGGGTGGAGTGTGTTCATGCTGCACTGATTACTGCAGTTGTCCCTATCTTGGCTGGGGATTGGGGAAGGAAATGCCTTCTGCCAGATTTTTTTTAATTTAAATTCAAGTTATTTAATATACAGTGTAGTCTTGGAAAATTCTCCTAAAGATCCCTGCTCCTCCAGAACACATTCTGAGATAAGTCTTTTTTCAGTATACTCCAGGCATTTTTAAACTGCTGCTTCTATGCTGTATCTCAGTGGGGCTGTTTGTTATACTATCTCTGTAAGGGCAGGGACTCTTCTTCCTTTCATCTTTGGCTCTCCCAAAACCATGAACCCTGAATTTTAAAATTTAGGTGTCAAGACCCACTGATTATAAGAACTCATGAAAGTAAACCCCTCTGGCTCTCAAACAAAGAAATGCCGAAGCCAAAGGACTTTGAACCCCAGGATTATGGGAGGAAAGGGGCTGAATCGACCAGGAAGAAAATGGGACAACTTGAGAAAAGACAAGTTGGTGACTGCAAACTGGGGGAGATAAAATAGGCCGAATAGGCAAGGAGGGGAGGGGACATGTTGTTTTTATGTGCATTGTGTGTTGCAGCTAAGGGGATCCTTCTGCAGAGAGACAAAGGGAAGAGAAAGAACGGCTGGGAAAGTGTAGGACTTTATGAGGTAAGAGAAAAAAACCTCAGACTGGGACTGAGAGAGATTCTATCTCTATGCAGCTTTCTTCAGACTGGGGCTGGCTCCCTGTTCATGCAACTGGGAAGGAGAGGAACCAGCCCTGGGTTCAGTGGTAGATCAAGGGCACAGTCCACAGTGTAAGAAAGTGGTCCCATCCCTGGAGGCCTGTGGGACAAGACAGCCTGCCTGTGTCCATCACCCCTGGGCACAGTGGCTAGGTCAAAGTCACAGTCCACAGGAGGATAAAGAGGTCCCTTCCCTGGAAAGCTGCACAATAGAACAAAGCCTGCTTGCATCTGGCACATGCAGGCTTGGTGGTGAGGTCAGCAGTGCAGTCTACAGAAGGAAAAAGCGGTCCTCCCTGAAGTGCAGCAGCACAGACAAAGCCAGCCAGGACCACATACTGAGCCACACAGAAAAGCATTTCCCCAGTGCCAGAGTGCACAGAGCGGGTCTTTGAATCCTAGCCAAGAGTCAGGCCAGGGGAGTCAGTGGAACAAGAAGGACTGCCACATCCACACCACGGCACAGTGAGGACAACTTTAAAGGAGTCCAGCAGGGTGTGGAGAAGAGAAGAGGGGATCGCCATTCCCTCACCACCACCACCACCTCAGGGATCAGTCCTGGGGCCCAGGGTGGAGGTGGGACCAGCCTACATCAAACCATGCCCCTCCGTGGTGGGTAACTGTGTTTCTGCAGGAACCAGATAGATGCTGTGCAACCAGACGGTTCCATCATCCAGACAAGTGATGATGCATAGCCTGGATTAATTCCAGGAAAATTCTTGTTATTTATATATATTCTCCCCTCCTATCTCTTCCCTCCTATAGGCTGGATACTCTGGTTGTTGGTTGGTTCAAGCAGACATATTTAATCCATCCCCTTGATACATGTTCTACATCTCCTACACTTACCTTTCTCTCTCTCTGTAATAATCAAGCCATATAGTTTCTCTGGGTAACTTTATCTTCATTTATTTTCCCTGCCTCTTTCCTTATTTTCTTTTCTCTCTCACTGGATTAAACCATTTAGTCTCTCTCCCCAGTCAATGTTTATTATCTCTTTGTCACCACCCTTGTCATTTCTCCCTTCATATGTGCTTTTCCATGAGCACAGCCTCCACCCTATTCTTTACTTGTAACTAGTGTTTCTGGTTTCTTTTTAGCTTTTTTTTTGTTTTTTTGGTTTTTTGTTTGTTTGTTTTAGCTTTTGGCTTTTGGACTGTTTTTATGTGTGGGTGTGTATGTGTGTGTGTGTGTGTGTGTGTCCGTTTGTTTGTTATATTTGTCTGTGTGTATGCATGTCTTTGTTTCCTCCTTGTCCATGTCTGTTTGTTTACCTTTCCAGAGCTACTTCAAGGAACAAATCAAAGCACACCTGGTGGAGGGTCCAACACATCACTATGAGTACAGAAATAAAATAACCAAAGTCACAATAGACAGCAAGTAACACTCTCCAAAAAACACCTACTGAAGGGCCAGGCCCTGGACAGTGTGTGAACCCCCCCTTTAATATAGCAGTGTTCACAGGTGAAGAGCTAATAACAAGCTTTTAAAACTAATAAGGGACAAGAAGCTAGCCAAAATGGCAAAACAGAAAAATTCCCCTCAAAAGAAATTCCAGGAAGAAGTGACAGCTAAAGAATCGATTAAAACACATATAAGTGATATGACTGAACAAGAATTTAGAATAATAGCCATAAGATTAATCACTTGGCTTGAAAAAGGCATAAGACACAGCAGCAAATCTATTACTGCAGAGATCAAGGAACTAAAAAATAGTCAAGATGAATTTTAAAAAAATGCTATATATGAGGTGCAAAATAAAATGGAGGCAGCCATAGCACGGAAAAGAGGCAAAGGAGGAGAATAGGTGAATTAGAAGATAAAATTCTGGAAAAAGAAGAAGCTGACAAAAAGAGAGATAAAAAAAAATTCAGGATCAAGAGGGGAGATTTAGAGTACTAAGTGACGCAATCAAATGGAATTCCAGAAGAAGAGAGAGAGAAAGGGACTGAGGTGTACTTGAACAACTCATAGCTGAGAACTTCCCTGATCTGGGGAAGGAAAACAGCATTGAAATCCAAGAGGCATAGAGAACTCCTTTCAGATGTAACTTGAATCTGTCTTCTGCATGACATATCATAGTAAAACTGGCAAAATACAAGGATAAAGACAGAATTCTGAAAGCAGCTAGGGATAAACAGGCATTAACATACAAAGATAGAGCATAAGGGTAGTAGGAGACCTATCTACTGAAACTTGACATAGGGTATCAGAATGGATAAAAACAAACAAACAAACAAACAAACAAAAGACCCATCTACTTGCTGTCTACAAGAGACTCATTTCAGACCTGAAGACAATTTCAGATTAAAGTGAGGGGATATTCAACTATCTATCATGCTACTGGAAGTCATAAGAAAGCTGAAGTAAAGTAAAGGTTGTAATAAGAGATGAAGAAGGGCATTATATAATACAGGACCTATCCATCAGGAAGAGCTAACAATTATAAATGTCTATGCGCCGAATTCGGGAGAACCCAATATTTAAAACAATCACAAACATAAGAAATCTTAATGATAATAATGTGGTAATTGCAGAGGTTTTTAATATCCAACTGGCAGCAATGAACATATCATCTAGACAGAGAATCAGTAAAGAAACAATGGCCCTGATTGATACATTGGGCCAGATGTACTTGACAGATATATTTAGAACTCTACATCCCAAAGCAGCAGAATATACTTTCTTCTCAAGTGCACATGGAACATTCTCCAAGATAGATCACATACTGGGTCACAAAACATCCCTCAAAAAAGACAAAAGTATTGAGACCATACCATGCACAATTTCAGACCACAATGCTATGAAACTTGAAATCAACCACAGGAAAAAGTCTGGAAAATATCCAAAAGCATGGAAGTTAAAGCATATCCTACTAAAGAATGAGTGAGTCATCCAGGCAATCAGAGAAGAAATTAAAATATATGTGGAAACAAATGAAAATGAAAATACAACAGTACAAACCCTTTGGATGCAGCAAAGGCAATCTTAAGAGGAAAACACATTGCAATCCAGGTGTATCCCAAGAAACAAGAAAAATCTCAGATACAAAATCTAACAGCACACCTAAAGGAAGCAAAACAGCAAAGACATCCCAAACCCAGCAGAAGAAGAGAAATACTAAAGATCAGAGCAGAAATAAACTATATGGAATAAAAAAACCCAGCAGAATAGATCAATGAAACCAAGAGTTTTTGTGGGTTTTTTTTTAATAAACAAAATTGATAAACCTCTAGTCAGCCTTCTCAAAAAGAAACAAGAGAGGACCAAAATAGGAAAATCATGAATGAAAATCGATTTATTAAAACCAATCCCTCAGAAATACAAGCAAATATCAAGGAACACTATGAAAAAAAATATGTGCCAACAAACTGGACAACCTGGAGGAAATGGGCAAACTCCTAAATACCCACACAACTCCAAAACTCAAACGTAAAGAAATAGAAAATTTGAACAGACCCATAAGTAGTGAAGAAATTGAATCATTCATCAAAAACCTCCCAATAAATAAGAGTCCTGGACCAGATGGCCTCTGTGGGGAATTCTACCAGACATTTAAAGCAGAGTTAATACCTATCTTTCTCAAGCTGTTCCAAAAAATAGAAAGGGAAGGAAAATTCCAGACTCATTCTAAGAAGACAGCATTACTTTGATTCCCAAACTGGACTGATACCCAGCAAAAAAGAAAGAGAACTACAAGCCAATATCCCTGATGAATATGATTGCAAAAATTCTCAACCAGATACTGGTAAATCTAATTCAATAGCATATATAAAGCAATATTCACCATGATCAAGTGGGATTCATTCCTGGGCTTCATGGCTTGTTCAATATTTTCAAATCAATCAATGTGATAAATCACATTAATAAAATAAAATATAAGAACCATATGATCCTGTCAATAGATGCAGAAAATGTATTTGACAAAATACAGCATCCTTTCTTCATGAAAACCCTCAATAAAGTCGGGGTAGAAAGAACAAACTTGAACATCCTAGAAGCCATTTATGAAAAGCTCACAGCTAATATCATCCTCAATGCGGAAACATTGAGAGCTTTCCCCCTGAGATAAGGAACGTGACAAGGATGTCCACTCTCACCACTGTTGCTTAACATAGTATTGGAAGTCCTAGCATCAGCAATCAGACAACAAAATGAAATAGAAGGCATCAAAATCATAAAGATAAAGTAAAACTTACACTTTTCACAGACTACATGATAATCTACATGGAAAACCTGCCAGACTCCACCAAAAATCTGCTAGAACTGATACATGAATTCAGCAAAGTTGCAGGCTACAAAATTAGTGTACAGAAATCGGTTGCATTTATACACCAATAATGAAGCAACAGAAAGAGAAATAAAGAAACTGATTCCATTCACAATTGCACCAACAAACATAAAATACCTGGGAATAAACCTAACCAAAGATATAAAATATCTGTATGCTGAAAAGTATAGAAAGCTTATGAAGGTAATTGAAGAAGATACAAAGAAATGGAAAAATATTCCATGTCCATGGATTTGAAAAATAAATATTTTTAAAATATGAATACTACCCAAAGCAACCTACACATTCAAGCAATCCCAATCAAAATTGCACCAGCATTCTTCTCGAAGCTAGAATGAGCAATCCTAAAATTTGTATGTAACCACAAAAAACCAGGAATAGCCAAAATAATATTGAAGAAGAAGACCAAAGCAGGAGGCATCACAATCCCAGACTTGAGCCTCTACTACAAAGCTGTAATCATCAAGACAATATGGTATTGGCACAAAGACAGACACATAGGCCAATGGAATAGAATAGAGACCCCAGAATTGAACCCACAAATGTATGCCCAACTAATCTTTGACAAGGCAGGAAAGAGTATCCAAGGGAAAAAAGGCAGTCTCTTTAACAAATGGAGCTGGGATAACTGGACAGCAACATGCAGAACAATGAAACTAGACCACTTTCTTACACCATTCACAAAAATAAACTCAAAATGGATGACGGACCTGAATGTGAGACAGGAAAATGTCAAAACTGCAGAGGAAAAAGCATAAAAAACCCTCTCTGACCTCAGCTGTAGCAATTTCTTACCTGACACATCTCCAAAGGCAAGGGAATTAAAAGCAAAAATCAACTATTGGGGCCTCATCAAGATAAAAAGCTTCTCCGCTGCAAAGGAGACAATCAACAAAACTAAAAAGCAACTGATGGAATGGGAAAAGATATTTGCAAATGACATATCGGATAAAGGGCTAGTATCCAAAATCTATAAAGGACTCACCAAACTCCACACCCAAAAAACAAAGAATCCAGTGAAGAAATGGGCAGAAGACATGAATAGACACTTTTCCAAAGAAGATATCCTGATGGCCAACAGTCACATGAGAAGATGCTCAACGTCACTCCTCATCAGGGAAATACAAACCAAAACTACAATGAGATATCACCTCACGCTGGTCAGAGTGGCTAAAATGAACAAATCAGGAGACTATAGATGCTGGCGAGGTTATGGAGAAATGGGAATCCTCTTGCATTGTTGATGGAAATGCAAACTGGTGCAGCTGCTCTGGAAAACAGTGTGGAAATTCCTCAAAAAGTTAAAAATAAATCTACCCTATGACCCATCAATAACACTGCTAGGAATCTACCCAAGGGATACAGGAGTGCTGATTCATAAGGGCACTTGTACCCCAATGTTTATAGCAGCAATCTCAACAATAGCCAAATTATGGAAAGAGCCTAAATGTCCATCAACTGACAAATGGTAAAGAAGATTTGGTTTATATATAATGGAATACTACTTGGCAATGAGAAAGAATGAAATCTGGCCATTTGCAGCAATGTGAATGGAACTGGAGGGTATTATGCTAAGTGAAATAAGCCAGGCAGAGAAAGACAGATACCATAGGTTTTCACTCATATGTGGATCTTGAGAAACTTGACAGAGGACCATGAGGGAGGGGGAGGGAGAAAATAAAAGTTACAAAGAGGGAGGGAGGCAAACCATAAGAGACTCTTAAGGACTGAGAACAAACTACGGGTAGATGGGAGGTGGTGGAGAGGGGAAAGTGGGTGATTGGCAGGGAGGAGGGCAGTTGTTGAGATGAGCATTGTGTGTTTTATGGAAACCAATTTGACAATAAATTATATTAAAATTAAAGAAAGAAAGTAAGCTCCTCTGGTTTTCAAAGCGAATGTTAGGGGGATTCATCTTCAAAGTGTGGATCCCCCATGCCTTTTTTGCCTGATGTGGGGTATGCTTCTGTTCCTTCTCTGTGCCTGCAGTGTCCCTTCCTCCCATGTAGGTCCTATGGATCAACTTGGTTCCCAACCTCATATTTAACCTTTCTATACTTTTTTAGGTGTCCTCTTCTTCACACTTAATAGTAGAGAGTCTGTCATGCCAAACTTTGTGTCATTTATGGGGTTATTTATACTAAAACCTGTGATATTTATGTGTATTCTTGGGACTAGGTGAATTTACGGTCTTCCTACTCTAGTATCTTCCCTGGAAGTCTAAACTTCACTTCTTTTATAATGATCTATCACTAAATTGGTTTAAAGTGTCTTGTTTTATTGACGGAGTCCATAATAATTTTTCAACACCTAGTAGTACAATTCTCATTTGTTTCACATTAAAAATGGTCAAAATCTTACCTGCCTTTTTTCTCTAATTTGGTCTAAATCATTTGATCAGATTCAGGTGTAATTAGTATTTAACTTAATTATACCTGGTGAGAGTTTATATTGTTAAAATGTTGAGGATTTTCATCCAGAAATATGATATGCATTACAGGTAATTCAAATGGTTAGAAGCCAGGACTGACACTTTATTTTTGGTAAATTCTACCATATTAATTTGTTGGGATTTTCCATTTATTTAGCTTTTAGCATTTTGAAAGGAATAGTTTGCCATCTGAAATTCTTTATACATGTTAGTATTAATGAGACACTAGATCTTATGGTTTATGTACTGCCTTATTTCACCTTTATAAAATCTGCTACTAATTATATTATTGCACAGGAATATTTTCATTACATATTTAGTTCGGTCTCATGCATTAATGAACACAGTACTGTAAAACCTATATAATTCAACTTTTATAGTAAGTTTTACTTTCTAAAAAGATGCTTGGCATTGATTTCACATGTGTTGTCCTCAAAATAAAAAGCAACTAAAAATTTAATAAAGTAGCAGGATATAAAATGAATATACTAAAATCAATATATTCACATACACAAGCAATAACCAGCTGGAATATATAATGAAAGAAAACCCCATTTATGAAAGCAACACAAATAATTAAAATGTTTAGTAATTAAACTTAATCAGAAATGTACAAAACTCATATGAAGAAAAGTTTGAAAATAATCACAAAGATACAAGCATACATATGAAGAAATGGAAAGTTTCTTGTCTAGAACTCAGAGGGCCCACAGTTCCTATAGATACAGAAGACAGAGCATTGATCCAAAGATTATTCTTAAGTCTCAAACTGTAATATAATTTGCCTGGCTGCATTCCAGACTTGCTTGGGTCTCATGACTTCTGTTTTATTTTTATTTCTCCCCTTAGGGATAGGAACATCCATCCTATGCTTGACCCATCATTGTGTTTGGAAGCAAGTACATGTCCTCTGGTTTTACAGGTTCACAGAGATAAATTTTTTATTTATCCTACATGGAGACTGAGTCATACTTGATTTAGATGATATTTATATATTTTTTTAAATTTAGAGTTTAGTATGAAGTATGCTGAGGTGAGGTAAGTGTATTTTGCATGCTAGAAGGACATGAATTGTAGAGGACCAGAGGGCAGAGTGTTTAGAACAAGACTGCAACTTCCAAATTTATACAGTAAAATCCTAACCCTCATACCTGATCATGTGATCTTACTTGGAAATAAGTGTGTTGCAGATGTAGTTAGTTAAGATGAGGCCACATTGAAGTAGTCTGAAACCCAATCCAATAAAGATGATGGACCTATAAAAGTAGAAATTTGCACACAGACACACACAAAGGGAAAATATCATGTGAAGTTTGGAGCTTTCCTTGCATAATCCAAGGAACTACCAAAAACTAAGAGAGAGGCTTTGAATGGATCTATCACTAACACCCTCACAGGCAGCATAGTGCTACTGAAAACTGGACTTTAAATTTGTAGCTTCCAGAATTATAAGACAATTAATTTCTGTTGTTCTAAGCCACTTAGTCTGTAGTATTTAATTTCAAATCTCAAGAAGCTAATATAATATATTTCATCTTAGAAAGTGCAATTCATGTCAAGATGATGTCAATTCTTCATGAGTTAATATAAACTTCATGTTATTAAATGTAATGAAATCTTAGCTTGGGCTAATAACAAAATGCCATAGACTGAATGACCTATACAATATACATATATTTTTTCATAGTTCTGCAGGCTAGAAGTCTAAGATTAAGATTCTGGACAATTTGGTTGTGATGAAGGCTTTCTTCGTGACTTGCAGAGAGCCTCTTGTGCACAACTTCACCACATGAAGAAACACTGTGGTGTTTTCTTGTGAAAATGTTAATCTTACTGATTCAGGGCCTTCCACTTATGACCACATTTAACCTTGATTATATCCTTAGAAAAAACCATCTTCCATCTCCAAATATACCACACTGGAGGTTAGGGCTACAACATGTGTATTTGGAGAGGTAGGGAGCCTAAACATTCAGCTTATAACAAAAAACCAAAGGGAATACAAAATATATTTTTCTTCAAGAAATGCATGGTAATTCTGAAGTTGGTATGGGAGATAGACATGTACCCCATGCAAAGATTATGAAATAAGGTGAATATTGAAGACTAAACATATTTTAACATCAGTGAGACCCATAACAAAGAGATAAAAAACAACCAATCAGGGATGAAACATAAAATGAATGAAATTAAATATACACTAGATGGAATAAACAGTAGACTAGAGAAAGCAGAAGAATCAGCAGCCTGGAATACAGATGAATGGAAAGTAATCAAATTTACCAGGTGGGGAAAAAAATATGCAAAATGAGAATAACCTTAGACAACTCAGCAACACCATCAAGCATAACAACACTTGCATTATATGGTCTTAAAAGGAGAAGTGAGAGGAAAGGGGCAGAAAATTTATTTCAATTAATACTAGCTGAAGATTTCCATAATCTGGAGAAGGAAACAAATATTCAGATCCAGGAGGCACAGAGATTCCCCCGAAAACTCAACACAAAAATGTCCACTCTGAGGCACATAGTAATAAAATGGCAAAGTAGTGAGTGATAGAGAATTGTTAAAGGTGAAAGAGAAAAGACAATTACATACAAAAGAAACCCATAAGACTATCATCATATTTTTCGGCAGAAACATTGCAGTCACACGAGAGTGGCATGACTTAGTCAAAATTCTGAAAAGAAAAAAAAAATTGAGGTAAGAATACTGTATCAGCAAGGCTATCATTCAGAGTAGAAGGAGAGATAAAGAGTTTCCCAGACAAACAAAAGCTAAAGGAGTTGATAACCATTAAACCAGCCCTAAAAGAAATGTTATAGGGCATGCTTTCCGTGGAAAGGCAAGGTCATAAGTAAGAGAAGAAAAGTAGGAAGCCCAAAAACAGTAAAAATAAGTATATCTGTAAAAATCAGTCGAATGACACAAAATAACTGGATAGAGAGTATTACACAATTTACCTAAAACATGTGGTAGGGGAGTGGAGTAAAGAACGGGTACAAACTTAAGTGACTTTTATCTTAATAGAGAGTAATATATGCAGGAAAAGTTCTATACACAACTAATTATAAATACAAATCAAAACCCAGTAATGGATATGCAAAGAATAATGAGAAAGGAATCCAAATATGTCATTGAATAAAGCTGGCCAAACATAAAAGTAGATTAAGAGAAGAAAAAAATCAGAAAACTATAAAACAGCCACAAAACAAGCAACAAAATGGCAACACATACATACCTATAAATAATTGAATTGAATGTAAATTGACTAAATGATCCAGTAAAAAGACATAAAGTAACAGAGTTGGGGAAAAACAAACAAACAACAACAACAAAACAAGACACATCTATAAGCTGTCTAAAAGAGACTCATTTCAGGCCTAAAGACGTATGCACATTGCATCGAAAGGTAGATGGTGCACCTGGATGACTCAGTCTCTTAAGCAATCAACTTCATTTTGGCTCAGGTCATGATCCCACCATTCATGAGATTGAGCCACATGTTGGGATTCTTGTGGTTCTCTCTCTCCCTATCTCTCTACCCATCCCTTGCTCACATGCTTTCTCTCTCTGTTTCAAAATGAATAAATAAACATTTTTAAAAAGAAATAGGAAGTGAAAAAATGGAGAAATATTTATTATGAAAATTGATATGAAAAGAGAACTGGGGTAGTAATACTTATATTAGACAAATGAGACTTTTAAAAAGACAATAAAAAGAGACATAGAAGGGCATTATAATAACAAAAGTTCAATTCAACAAAAGAGATGACAATAGTAAATATTTATGCCTCCAAAATAGAAACACCCAAACATATAAAATAATTAATAACAAACATAAAAGGAATAACTAATAACAATACAAGCATACTAGAGGACTTTAATACATCAATGGACAGATAATATAATCAGAAAGTCAATAAGGAACCAATGACTTTGAATGACACACTAGTACAGATACATTTAACAGATCCATTCAGAACATTCCGTGATAAAACAGCAGAGTGTATATATTTTTTACAGGTACAAATGGAACATTCTCCAGAATAGTTCAGATATAAGGACACAAAACAATTCTAATCAGGTTCAAAAAGATCAAAGTCATACTATACATCTTATTTGACCACAATTCTATGAAAGTAATCACAAGACATAGTAGGAAAAAACACAAATATGCAGAGCTTAAACAATAAGCTACTAAATAATGAATGGATCAACCAAGAAATCAAAGAAATTAAAAAATATATATATATATATATGGGAAACAGGAAAATAAAAACATAATGTTTCAAAACTTGGGGGATGCAGCAAAAGAAGTTCTAAAAGGGAAGTTTATACCAACACAGGGCTGTCTCAAGAAGCACAAAAAAATCTCTAATAACCTAACTTTACACCTAATGGAGCTAGAAAAAGAGCAACAAAGGAAGCCTAAAGCCAGGAAAAGGAAGGGAATAACAAAGAGTATAGCAGAAAAAAAAAAGATTAGAGAAGAAATAAATGGTATAGAACTTAAACGCACATACAGACATATACACACACTAGAACAGATCAATGAAGATAGGACTTATTCTTTTCAAAAATCAACAAAATTTATAAAACTTGAGCCAGACTCATTAGAAAGGAGAGATAGAAAGAGTGAGAGAGAGAACAAGAGAAACACAGAGAGAGGAAGTAAATAAACAAACTCACAAATGAAAAAGAATAAATAACAACAGACAACACATAAATACTTACAAGTAAGAAAATATAAAAATTATATGCAAACAAATTGGACAACCTAGAAAAACATGGATAAATTCCTAGAATTATAACCTACAAAAACCGCAGTAGAAAGAAATAGAAAATTTGGACAGACAGATTATCAGGAATAAAATTGTATAAGTAACCCCAAAAAACTCCTGATACAAAAAAGTCCAGTATCAGATAACTTCACGAGTGAATTCTAACAAATGTTTCAAGAAGAGTTAATACTTATTCTTCTAAAACTTTCCATAACTGGAAAAAGAAGGAAAACTTCCAATCTCATTAGATAAAGCCAGAATTACCCTAATAAATGAGAGAGAGAGAGAGAGGGAGGCCACAAAGCCAGAGAACCACAGTTCAAATCCTCAACAAAACACTAACAAAAATGAATGCAAGAAAACATTAATATTATCATTCAACACAAATGGAATTTATTCCTGTGAAGCAAGGGTGGTACAATATTCTCAAATCAATCATCATGATATATCACATCAATACAAGAAAAAAGAAAAAAAAACACGATTATTTCAAAATGCAATAAAAGCATTTGACAAGCTACAATCATTCATGTTTAAAAAAACGTCAAAACATAGGTTTAGAGGGAAAATACCTCAATATAATAAAGGCCTTATATGATAACCTACATCATACTCAATGAGGAAAAACTGAGATTATTTAGCTAGGGACAGGAACAAGACAAAGATCATTCCTCTCATTACTTTTATTCAGCATAGTACTGGAATTCATAGCAACAATCAGACAATAAGAAGAAATAAAAGACAATCAAATTGGTAAGAAAGAAGCAAATCTTCCAGTATTTGCAGATGAGATGATCCTATATGTAGAAAACCCTGATGACTCTACCCAAAAAACCTACTAGAATTTGAGTAAACAATCTCATTTACAAAATATAATTTGCGAAAGAAATAATAAAATACCTAAGAATAATCTTAGGAGGTGAAATAAGAGATAAAAGACTTATACTCTGAAAAGTGTAAAACATTGATGAAACAAATTGAAAAGGACAGAGAAAAATGGAAAGGCATTCCCTGCTTATGGGTTAAAAGAATGATTATTGTTAAATTGTCTTTACTACCCAAAGCAGTTTACAGATTTAAGGCAATCTCTGTCAATATACCAACATCATTTTTCACAAAACTAGAACAAAACAGTCTTTTATGTTGTATTGAAACATAAAAGAACCTGATTAGCCAAACCAATCTTAGAAAAGAAAAAAATAAAACTGGAGGTATCATAATTCTAGATTCAAGATATCCTACTCAGCTGCAGTAATAAAAATAGTACAGTACTAACACAAATATAGATACATAGATCAATAGACACAACAGAAAACCTAACAATATACCCATAGGTGTATGGTCAATTAATCTTTGACATAGCAGGACAAAATATCGAATGAGAAAAGGACAGTCTTTTCAAATTGTGTTGGGAAAACAGGCCAGCTACAAGCAAAAGAATGAAACCAGGTCATTGGATTATCATACACAAAAATAAACTCAAAATACATTAAATACCTAAATATGAGGCATGATTGGGTGGTTCAGTTGGTTAAACATCCAACTCTTGGTTTAGGCCTGGGTCATGATTTCACAGTTCATGGGTTTGAGCCCTGCATTTAGATTTGTGCTGACAGTATGGAACCTGCTTGGGATTCTCTCTCCTCTCTCTGCCCCTCCCCCAACTCTAAATAAATATATAAAACTTAAAAAAAAAGAGACCTAAATATGAGATCTGAAAACCATAAAAATCTTAGAAAAGAACAAAAGCAGTAATTTCTCTGACATCAACTGTAGCAATATTTTTATCAATATATGCCCTGAGGCAAGGGAAACAAAATAAAATATATACATATTTGGACTACATTAAAATAAAAAGCTTCTGTACATCCAAAGAAATAATTAAAGCCAAAATGCAACTGAATGAATGAGAGAAGATATTTTCAGATGACATATCTGTTAATAGCTAGTAACCAATATATAAAGAACTTATAAAACTCAATGCTCAAGAATCAAATAATCAAGTTAAAATGGGCAAAATACATGAACACATATTTCTCCAAAGAAGACATATAGATGGCTAACAGACACATGAGAAGATGTTTAACATCATGCATCGTCAGGGAAATACAAATCACAACTGCAATGAGTTATCACTTCACACCTATCAGAATGGCTAAAATTAACAACACAAGAAACAATAGGTGTTGGTGAGGATGTGGGGAAAAAGGAGCATACTTGCATCCTTTGAAAATAAGACCTGGTGCTGTCACTGCAGAAAACAGAAAGGGAGTTTCTGAAAAAAATAAAATTAAAATGACCATATGATCCAGTAATCACACACTACATGGAATTTATCCCAAAAATACAAAAACACTAATTCAAAGGGATACATGCACCCCTCTGTTTATTTCAGCATTATCTACAATAGCCAAACTATGGAAACAACTTAAATGTCCATTGACTGAAAAATGAAGAAAGATTTGGTATATATATATATATATATATATATATATATATATATATAATTATATATATTAATACACCAAATCTTTCTTCATTTTTCAGTGAAAAAATATATATATATAACTCAATCATAAATAAGAATGAAATCTGGCCACTTACAACGATGTGGATGGAAGTAGAGAGCATTATACTACGTGAAATAAGTCAGCCAGAGAAAAACAAATACCAAATGATATCACTCATATGTGGAATTTAAGAAACAAAACAAATGAATAAAGGGGAATTAAGAAAGAGAGGGCATTCCAAGAAACAGACACATAATTATAGAGAATAAACTGCTAGTTATCAGAAGGAAGGTGATAGGAGAATGAGTTAAATAGGTGATGAGGATTAAGGAGTACACTTGTGATGAGCACCGGATATTATACGTAAGCATTGAATCACTAAATCGTACACCCGAAACTAACCTTGCACTGTATATTAACTAACTGGAATTTAAATAAAAACTTACAAACTAAAACAAAATAAAACAAAACAAAATAAGAAAATACAAAATAAAATAATAAAATAAAATAAAATAAAATAAAATAAAATAAAATAAAATATTGGGATAAAAAAAGAAAAAATATAAATACATACAAAACAAATTGTAACATGGCAAAATTATGTCTTTTCTTACTCGAAATTACCTAAAATTCTAACGGATTAAATTATCAAATTACAAATTAGAGATGGCAGAATGGATTAAAAAGGTCCAAATATATACTATCAATAACATGGATCATTTTGGATTGAAAGACACAAAGAGATTGAAAGTAAAAGATGGAAGAAATATTTCATGCAAGTAGTAACTAATGTTACAGGATAGCAAAAATAATATCAGAAAAAATATATAATTTAAGCCAAGCATTGTTACAAGAAACAAATAATAGTATGTGCGGATAAAATTATCAATGATGAAGAAAATATAATTACTTGCACATGCATATCTACTAAGAGATACATAAAATGTGTTGAGAAAAATGTACAGATGAAAAGGGAGAAGGGAAAAATACACAGTTCTACAATAAGAGATGGAGACTTTAATAACATGACTTTCAAAAAGATAGATAACAACTATGAAAAAATCAATAAACAAAAGAGAATCTCAACATTATTGATTTATGGCAACTAACATACATATATACCACCTTCAGCCTCAAAACAGCACAAACTTCTCCAGTTCAATTAGAATAACATTCTCCAGGATAAGTCATATAATAGACCACAAGCTAGACTACAATTTTTTTGAAGGACTGGAGTTATATGCAGTTTTTTACAATGATGAAATTAAATAGCAGGGAAAAAAATTACAAATATATGGAAATTAAACAATGCATTTTTAAAAGCACTGTGTCAAATGAAAATTAGGAGGTAAAATGGAAAGTAACTTTAGATAAATGATGGTGAAACATAAATATCAGTACTTATCAGTTGCAATGACTGCAGTGTTCAGAGGAAAATTTAAAACTCTAAATATTTATGTTAAAAACAAAGATGGCAAGTTAATCATTTAACATGTCACTTTACAGAACTTGAAAAATAACAAACTAAATGAAAAGCTATTGAAGGAATAAAACAATAAAAGCTAGTGTGGAGAAAAAAAGAGAGAATAGAGAAAAATGATAGAATCATCAAAACCAAATTCTGGTATCTTGAGATCACAAAATTGACAAATCGTTATGGAAATTGACTTTTAAAAAGTTAAACAAAAGAAATTATTGAAATCATAAATTAAAATGGAGACATACTACTGAAATGAATTTTTTAATATTTATTTTTGAGAGACAGAGAGAGAGAGAGAGACAAAGAGATAGAGTGCAGGGGAGGGGCAGAAACAGGACGGGGGGAGAGGGACAGAGGACAAGAAGCAGGCTCGCACTGATGGCAGGGAACCCAACGCAGGGCTTGAACTGTGAGATCATGACCTGAGCAAAGTCAGATGCCTGACTGACTGCGCCACCCAGGAGCCCTGAAATGAATTTTTAAAAAAGATTATTACAGAGAACCATTAATTAAACAAGATTAAATGGGGAATTTCTTCTTACACATAATCTATCAAAGTCATTTAAAGAAGAGTTAATACCTATTCTTTTGAAGCTATTCCAAAAAAAATAGAAGTAGAAGGAAAACTTTCAAACTCATTCTATGACACCAGTATTACTTTTATTTCAAAAGCAGATAAAGACCTCACTAAAAAGAAAATTACAGACCAATTTCCCTGATGGACATACATACAAATATTCTCAACAAGATACTAGCAAATCAAATCCAAAAATGTATTGAAAGAATTATTTACCATGATAACTGGGATTTATTCCTGGGCTGCAGGGCTGGTTCAATATCTACAACTCAATCAATGTGATACATGATATTAATAAAAGAAAAGATAAGAACCATATGATCCTTTCAATACATGCAGAAAAAGCAATTGACAAAATACAGTATTCTTTCTTGATAAACAGCAATAAAGAAAGTAGGTATAGAAGAAACATACTCAGTATCATAAAGACCATATATGAAAGACCCACAGCTAATATCATCTTTAATGTGGAAAAACTGAGAGATTTCCCACTAAGGTCACAAACATAACACGGATGCCCACTGTCACCACTGTTGTTCAACATAGTACTGGAAGTCCTGGCCCCAGCAGACAACAAAAAGAAATAAAATGCATACAAATTGGCAAAGAAGAAGTCAAACATTCACTCTTTTCAGATGATATGATACTCTACTTGGAAAACCTGATAGAATCCACCCAAAAAACTGCTACAACTGATAGGTGAATTTGGGAAAGTCACAGGATATAAAATCAGCGTAGAGAAATCAGTTACATTTCTATACACCAGTAATGAAGCAGCAGAAAGAGAAATCAAGGAATTTATCCCATTTACAATTGCACCAAAACCTTTAAGATACCTAGGAATAAACCTAACCAGAGGTAAATGATCTTTACACTGAAAACTAAAGAAGTCGTATGAAAGAAATTGAAAAAGACACAAAGAAATGGCAAAACATTCCCTGCTCATTAATTCAAAATATATATACTAATCAAAGCAACCTACACATTCAATGCAATCCCTATCAAACTAAAACCAGCATTCTTTACAGAGCTAGAACAAACAGTCCTACAATTTTTTTGGAACCAGCAAAGACCCAGAACAGCCAAAGTAATGTTGAAAAAGAAAACCAAAGCAGGAAACATCACATTTCTGGACTTTAGTCTGTTTTTACAAAACTGTAATCATCAGGACAGTATGGTACCAGCACAAACACAGACACATAGATTAATGGAATAGAATAAAGAATCCAGAATTGGACCCACAAATGTATGGCCAACTAATCTTTGACAAAGCAAGAAAGAATATCCAATGGAAAAAAGACAGTCTCGTCAACAAATTATGGAGTCACTCAGTTCCCTAAGTCTATACACTTCCATAATTTTTCTTTGTCTCTTTAGTTTAGCTTCCTTATGTTCCATTATTTTCTCCTCTATATCACTAATTTATCTTGCTGCTTTTTACAGCCTATTATTCATTATAGGAAGCATATTTACAGTCTCAGTTATTGCATTCTTTATGTATAACTGATCCTTTTTTAACTAGGGTATAGCCCAGAAGGCATTGCACTGGTCCTGGAGAGAAGACAGGCAATGAAACCAGGGGAATACAGTGTGGAAACTTAGATTTCAAGAGTGCCTTGGGCACAAAGTGGGAGATTATTTGCTCTTCTTGGAGTGTATACTTGAGAAGCAGCATTCACAGAGATACCTCTCAGTAAACAAAGGAGCCAGTTGGTCCCATATTCCCACCTTCACTCCTCAGTATAATACAGAGCCACCTGCAGGAAGCAGAGAAATTGGTACACTGGATGGCTAACTTGCTTATACCAAGCCTGACATTTTTTTAGTCTGTCTTGCCATAGCCAGGGAGGCATGCCCATTCTCCAAAAGATCGGTAGAAACCCTTTCCCACATTACATCCCCTGACCAGAGTTTTGCCGGGCCTTTGTTCGGATGGAGGTGATGACAAGTCTCTTCCTAAGCAGCAAAGCACACCTATTTAAAACTCAACACATGTGGGGGATAGGCTTAGGAATCCCCTGGGCTTACACCAATGGGTTAACAAGGCATAAAGAAATACAAAGCCATAGAATGATCACACCTGAGTTTGGGTAAACCATATTGGTACCCCAAGAATAGGGAGGTGCAAAGGTGCCCCAGAATAGAAACGGGATGCAAAGACACCCAAAAATAGAAAGGGGGTGCAGCGCCCCCAGAATAGAGAGGGAGGGGCAAAGTCTCAAAATAGGAATAGGTGCAAAGGCTCCCAATACAAAGGGATATGAGGTAAGCAAGATCAGGCATGCAGGGCAAAAATGCCCCACAATTTAGTACTATAGCAGAAAAGCTGCTTCCACAGGAGGAAAGAGCCAAGTTAGGTAAATTGGTGAATTAGACTATGGACCGCAGGCAAAGCAGCCCAGAGTAGAGATGGTTAACAAAATAAAAGATGCCTTGTTAACCCTGAGGTTATTCCCTCTCTGTCTCATCCCCTAGGCTAGCTAAGTTAAACATACATGGCACCTCCTGTCTGCCATTAAACATACACGGCACCTCCTGTCTGCCCATCTGCCCAGCATCAGGTTTTTGTTTTATATTGACCCAAACTACTTCATATTGACTACTTTTATATTGACCCAAACTACTTTATATTTTGTTTTATATTGACCACAAATACTATATGTCTCCAAAATCCCCCTCTTCCCTCATGTCCCCATGTTAATGTTAACAATTTACTTCTCTCTTTGTGCACACCCATCACGTTTATAAGCCTTCTGATCTTAATAAATATGGGACAAGGACCCTTATTTGGGGCTCTTTTCTTTTCCTGGACATTAGCCATCTCTGCATGGCTAATCCTGCATCCCACTGTTTTGCTGGCCAAATTAGAACTTCAGACTTAGAGTTTACAACAATCACATTCAGATCAGGGACCAAATACTTCCCAATTCAGGTAAGCGAACTCTACAGGCAACTGGCTTGTAGGATAGAGGTGTCAAACCCAGCAGCAGAATACACGCAGCACATACCAGAGTCACTCACTGAATTGCCAGGCCCTGGACACAACATGACATCTTTTTCAAAATGCCATTAATTTCAGTATCAGGAAACATAACTGGCTTTTCTATCACAGAGAAAAGAATACAGAGATAGAGAGAAAATGAGAAAACAGAAGATTTAATCCCAAATTAAAGAATAAGATAAGGCTACAGCCAGAGATCTAAGCTAAACAGACATAAGGAACAATTCTGATGGAGAATTTAAAGCAATGGCATTAAGGGTACTCTCAGTGGGCTTGATAAAATAATGGAAAACATCAAGGAAATTCTTACCACAGAGATAAAAGTATTAAAAATAATCAATCAGAGATGAGTATTGCAAGAAACAAGGTTAGAAACAATGTTGATGTAATGAGCAGAATGAACATAATTCAGAGGAAGCAGAGGAATGAATGATATGGAAGACAAAGTAACAGGAAGCAAAGAGCTGAACAAATTAAAGAGGAAGTATGGAGCTCTAGAATAAACATAGGGTACTCAGTGTCTTCTTCAAATATAATAACATTCATAATGTAGACTTAACAGATAATCAGAACATTCTATTCTAAAACAGCAGAATAAATATCTTCTCAAGTGCATATTAGGGTAGATCCAGGATAGATCACATATTAGGACACAAATCAAGTCCCAAGAGATACTAAAAGTTAAAATTACATCATGCATCTTTTTTGGCCACAATACTATGAAATTTGAAGTCAAACACAAGAAAAAAAATTGAAAGTCCACAAATACATGGAGGTTAAACAACATGCTACTAAACAATGAATGGGTCAACCAGGAAATCAAAGAAAAAATTTTAAAAAGTTACATGGTAACAAAAAAACAGAAACACAATATGCATTGTAAATGGCAAGATTTCATTGTTTTTTATGGCTGAGTAATATTCCTTGTATTTATATATCACATCTTTATCCACTCATCATTTGATGAACATTTGGACTCTTCATAGTTAGGCTATTGCTGATAATGTTGCTGTAAACACTGGGGTGCATGTGGATGGAGCTAGAGTGTATTATGCTAAGCAAAACAAGTCAGTCACAGAAAAACAAATACCACATGATTTCCCTTATGTGGAACATAAGAAACAAAACAGATAAATATAGGGGAAGACTAAAAAAAAGAGGTAGGCAAACAATAAGGGACTATGAACTATAGAGAACATTCTGAAAGTTGCTTGAGGTGAAGTGGGCAGGGTATTGGATAAATGCATGATGGGTATTAAGGAGGAAAATTGTGATGAGCACTGGGTATTTTATGTAAGTGATGAATCACTAAATTCTAATGTTATGTCATATGTAAACCAACTCACATTTAAATATAAACTTGAAACTAACTAACAAGCAAAAAAAGAAACACATGGGTAAAAAACATTGGGATGTAGCAAAAATGGTCCTAAGAGGGAAGTATATAGTAATATAGGCATACCTCAAGACCTCAAATAAAAAACATAGCCTTACACCTAAAGAAGTTAGTAAAAGAACAAGTGAAGTCTAAACCCAGAAAAAAGAAGTAAATAATAATTATTAGAGCAGAAATAAGTGATATAGAAATTTAAAAAATAGATCAGATAAATGAATCCAGGAGCTGGTTCTTTGAAAAAATTAATAAAATTGATTAACCTCCAGGCACACTTATCAAAATCAGACCAGAAATGATCCAAATGAATAAAAAGACAAATAAAAGAAGAGAAACAACAACCAACACCACCGAAACACATGGAATTATAAGAGAATATAATGAAAAATTATATATCAACAAATTAGACAAACTGGAAGAAATGGATAATTCCTACAAATACATAAACTACCAAAACTGAAACAGGAAGAAATAGAAAACCTGAACAGATAGTAAAACAGTAAAGAAATTGACTCAGTAATAGATAAACTCAAAACATACAAAATACAGAGCCACATGACTTCACAGGCAAATTCTATTAAACATTAAGGAAGAGGTAATATCTATACTTTTAAAACTATTCCAAAAAAACACAAACAGAAGAAAACTTCTAAATTCATTCTATTAGACCACAGTAATCCTGATACAAAATTTAGATGAAGACTAAAATGAACATTGTAGGCCAATATCTCTGATAAACATGGATGAAAAATTCTCAATAAAATATTAGCAAACCAAATCTAACAGTACATTAAAAAAATCACTCATCATGATCAAGTGGGATTTATCCATGGGTTGCAAGGGAAGTTTAATATTCACAAATCAATCAGCATGATACACCACATAAATAAAAGAAAGAATAAGAACCATATCATCATTTCAAAACGAAGAAAAACCTTTTAACAAAATACAACATCACTTCATGATAAAAACTCTCAACAAAGTAGGTTTAGAGGGCACATAACTCAACATAATAAAGACCATATACAAAAAACCCACAGATAATATCATCCACCTGGGGAACACTGTGACCTTTTCCTCCATAGTCAGGAACAAGTCAGAGATGTCCTCTCTCCACCGTTATTTAACAGTACTGGAAATCATAGCCTCAGCAATCACACAACAAAAAGAAATAAAATTTTCAAGAAAGAAAGAAAACATGCACTATTGCAATGACATTATACTTGATATAGAAAACCCTAAAGACGATTGGACTGGGGGGGAAGATGGCTGTGTAGGAGGACGCTGGGCTCACCGCGCGTCCTGCTGATCACTTAGATTCCACCTACACCTGCCTAACTAACCCAGACCACCAGAACGGAGTATCCGGAGCCCAGCGCAGATGAGAGGCACACAGAAGAGGGTAGGAAGGGCAGAGAGGCGGTGCGCACTGCAGGGACTGGCAGGAGGGAGCTGGGGCAGAGGGGCGGCCCAATGGCCAAGCAGAGCCCCTGAGTCTGGCTTGCAAAAGCGGAGGGGCCTGATGGAGTGTGTTTGACAGCAAGCGGGACTTAGCATCTGGGAGGTCATA
The DNA here is from genome assembly GCF_018350175.1 of Felis catus. Lineage (NCBI taxonomy): Eukaryota > Metazoa > Chordata > Mammalia > Carnivora > Felidae > Felis > Felis catus. Next base: position 83,907,459 of record NC_058368.1, read on the forward strand.
AATTAACAACTCTGCTCGGAAAGCAGGAAGGCTGGAGGACAAAGGGAGGGAGAGTTGCTGAGCTCCAGGACGACAGAGCTCAGTTTGACGGGCAACAAGGGCGCTAGCCCACGCCATCTCCCTCGCCCATTCCCCAGCCAAAATCCCAAAGGGAACCAGTTCCTGCCAGGGAACTTGCTCCCTTCGCGCAAATATCCAACTCTGTGCTTCTGCGGAGCCACCCCTCCGGCAGCGGGTCTGACTCCCTCCAGCTGCCACAGGGCCCTTCCTGAAGTGGATCACCTAAGGAGAAGCGAGCTAAGCCTGCCCTTCCTGCCCCAGTGCACCTTGCCTACCCACCCCAGCTAATATGCCAGATCCCCAGCACCACAAGCCTGGCAGTGTGCAAGTAGCCCAGATGGGCCACGCCACCCCACAGTGAATCCCGCCCCTAGGAGAGGGGAAGAGAAGGCACACACCAGTCTGACTGTGGCCCCAGCGGTGGGCTGGGGGCAGACATCAGGTCTGACTGCGGCTCCGCCCACCAGCTCCAGTTATACACCACAGCACAGGGGAAGTGCCCCAAAGTCCCGCACCAGTCCAGGGACTATCCAAAATGACCAAACGGAAGAATTCCCCTCAGAAGAATCTCCAGGAAATAACAACAGCTAATGAACTGATCAAACGGATATAAATAATATAACAGTAATTGAATTTAGAATAATAGTCATAAAATTAATCGCTGGGCTTGAAAACAGTATAGAGGACAGCAGAGAATCTCTTGCTACAGAGATCAAGGGACTAAGGAACAGTCACGAGGAGCTGAAAAACGCTTTAAAAGAAATGGAAAACAAAATGGAAACCAAGACGGCTTGGATTGAAGAGGCAGAGGAGAGAATAGGTGAACTAGAAGATAAAGTTATGGAAAAAGAGGAAACTGAGAAAAAGAGGATTAAAAAATCCAGGAGTATGGGGGGAAAATTAGAGAACTAAGTGATACACTGAAAAGAAATAATATACGCATAATTGGTATCCCAGAGGAGGAAGAGAGAGGGAAAGGTGCTGAAGGGGTACTTGAAGAAATCATAGCTGAAAACTTCCCTGAACTGGGGAAGGAAAAAGGCATTGAAATCCAAGAGGCACAGAGAACTCCCTTCAGACATAACTTGAATCGATCTTCTGCACGACATATCATAGTGAAACTGGCAAAATACAAGGATAAAGAGAACATTCTGAAAGCAGCAAGGGATAAACGTGCCCTAACATATAAAGGGAGACCTATAAGACTCATGACTGATCTCTGTTTTGAAACTTGGCAGGCAAGAAAGGATTGGCACGAGATCTTTAATGTGCTGAACAGGAAAAATATGCAGCCGAGAATCCTTTATTCAGCAAGTCTGTCATTTAGAATAGAAGGAGAGATACAGGTCTTCCCAAACAAACAAAAACTGAAGGAATTTGTCACCACTAAATCAGCCCTACAAGAGATCCTAAGGGGGATCCTGTGAGACAAAGTACCAGAGATATCACTACAAGCATAAATCATACAGACATCACAATGACTCTAAACCCGTATCTTTCTATAATAACACTGAATGTAAATGGATTAAATGCACCAACCAAAAGACATAGGGTATCAGAATGGATTAAAAAACAAGACCCATCTATTTTCTGTCTACAAGAGACTCATTTTAGACCTGAGGACACCTTTAGATTGAGAGTGAGGGGATGGAGAACTATTTATCATGCTACTGGAAGCCAAAAGAAAGCTGGAGTAGCCATACTTATATCAGACAAACTAGACTTTAAATTAAGGGCTGTAACAAGAGATGAAGAAGGGCATTATATAATAATGACAGGTTCTATCCACCAGGAAGAGCTAACAAATATAAATGTCTATGTGCCAAATACCGGAGCCCCCAAATATATAAAACAATTACTCATAAACATAAGCAACCTTATTGATAAGAATGTGGTAATTGCAGGGGACTTTAACACTCCACTTACAGAAATGGATAGATCATCTAGACACACGGTCAGTAAAGCAACAAGGGCCCTGAATGACACATTGGATCAGATGGACTGACAGATATATTTAGAACGCTGCATCCCAAAGCAACAGAATATACTTTCTTCTTGAGTGCACATGGAACATTCTCCAACATAGATCATACACTGGGTCACAAAACAGCCCTTCATAAGTATACAAAAATTGAAATTATACCATGCATACTTTCAGACCACAATGCTATGAAACTTGAAATCAACCACAGGAAAAAGTCTGGAAAACCTCCAAAAGCAGGGAGGTTAAAGAAAACCCTACTAAATAATAAGTGGGTCAACCAGGCAATTAGAGAAGAAATTAAAAAATATATGGAAGCAAACTAAAATGAAAATACAACAATCCAAATGCTTTGGGATGCAGCGAAGGCAGTCCTGAGAGTAAAATACATAGCAATCCAGGCCTATCTCAAGAAACAAGAAAAATCCCAAATACAAAATCTAACAGCATATCTAAAGGAAATAGAAGCAATAGAACAGCAAAGACAGCCTAAACCCAGCAGAAGAAGAGAAATAATAAAGATCAGAGCAGAAATAAACAATATAGAATCTAAAAAAACTGTAGAGCAGATCAACGAAACCAAGAGTTGGTTTTTTGATAAAATAAACAAAATTGACAAACCTCTAGCTAGGCTTCTCAAAAAGAAAACGGAGATGATCCAAATAGATAAAATCATGAATGAAAATGGAATGATTACAACCAATCCCTCAGAGATACAAAAATTATCAGGGAATACTATGAAAAATTATATGCCAATAAATTGGACAACCTGGAAGAAATGGACAAATTTCTAAATACCCTAACTCTTCCAAAACTCAATCAGGAGGAAATAGAAAGCTTGAACAGACCCATAACCAGCAAAGAAATTGAACCGGTTATCAAAAAGCTCCCAACAAATAAGAGTCCAGGACCAGATGGCTTCCCAGGGGAGTTCTACCAGACGATTAAAGCAGAGATAATACCTATCCTTCTCAAGCTATTCCAAGAAATAGAAAGGGAAGAAAAACTTCCAGACTCATTCTATGAAGCCAGTATTACTTTGATTCCTAAACCAGACAGAGACCCAGTGAAAAAAGGAGAACTACAGGCCAATATCCCTGATGAATATGGATGCAAAAATTCTCCATAAGATACTAGCAATTCGAATTCAACAGCATATAAAAAGAATTATTCACTATGATCAAGTAGGATTTATTCCTGGGATGCAGGGCTGGTTCAACATAAGCAAATCAATCAACGTGATACATCACATGAATAAAAGAAAAGATAAGAACCATATGATCCTGTCAATCGATGCAGAAAAGGCCTTTGACAAAATCCAGCACCGTTTCTTAATAAAAAACCCTTGAGAAAGTCGGGATTGAAGGAACATACTTAAAGATCATAAAAGCCATTTATGAAAAGCCCACAGCTAACATCATCCTCCATGGGGAAAAACTGAGAGCTTTTTCCCTGAGTTCAGGAACACGACAGGGATGCCCACTCTCACCGCTGTTGTCTAACATAGTGTTGGAAGTTCCAGCATCAGCAATCAGACAACAAAAGGAAGTCAAAAGCATCAAAATTGGCAAAGATGAAGTCAAGCTTTCACTTTTTGCAGATGACATGATATTATACATGGAACATCCGATAGACTCCACCAAAAGTCTGCTAGAACTGATACAGGAATTCAGCAAAGTTGCAGGATACAAAATCAATGTACAGAAATCAGTTGCATTCTTATACACTAACAATGAAGCAACAGAAAGACAAATAAAGAAACTGATCCCATTCACAATTGCACCAAGAAGCATAAAATACCTAGGAATAAATCTAACCAAAGATGTAAAAGATCTGTATGCTGAAAACTATAGAAAGCTTATGAAGGAAATTGAAAAAGATTTAAAGCAATGGAAAGACATTCCCTGCTCATGGATTGGAAAAATAAATATTGTCAAAATGTCAATACTACCCAAAGCTATCTACACATTCAATACAATCCCAATCAAAATTGCACCAGCATTCTTCTCAAAACTAGAACAAGCAATCCTAAAATTCATATGGAACCACAAAAGGCCCTGAATAGCCAAACTAATTTTGAAGAAGACCAAAGCAGGAGGCATCACAAGCCCAGACTTTAGCCTCTACTACAAAGCTGTAATCCTCAAGACAGCATGGTATTGGCACTAAAACAGACATAGACCAATGGAATAGAATAGAAACCCCAGAACTAGACCCACAAACGTATGGCCAACTCATCTTTGACAAAGCAGGAAAGAACATCCAATGGAAAAAAGACAGTCTCTTTAACAAATGGTGCTGGGAGAACTGGATAGCAACATGCAGAAGGTTGAAACTAGACCACTTTCTCACACCATTCACAAAAATAAACTCCAAATGGATAAAGGACCTGAATGTGAGACAGGAAACCATCAAAACCCTAGAGAAGAAAGCAGGAAAATACCTCTCTGACCTCAGCCGTAGCAATTTCTTACTTGACACATCCCCAAAGGCAAGGGAATTAAAAGCATAAATGAATTACTGGGACCTTATGAAGATAAAAAGCTTCTGCACAGCAAAGGAAACAACCAACGAAACTAAAAGGCAACCAATGGAATGGGAAAAGATATTTGCAAATGACATATCGGACAAAGGGCTAGTATCCAAAATCTATAAAGAGCTCACCAAACTCCACACCCGAAAAACAAATAACCCAGTGAAGAAATGGGCAGAAAACGTGAATAGACACTTCTCTAAAGAAGACATCCGGATGGCCAACAGGCACATGAAAAGATGCTCAACGTCGCTCCTTATCAGGGAAATACAAATCAAAACCACACTCAGGTATCACCTCATGCCAGTCAGAGTGGCCAAAATGAACAAATCAGGAGACTATAGATGCTGGCGAGGATGTGGAGAAACGGGAACCCTCTTGCACTTTTGATGGGAATGCAAATTGGTTCAGCCACTCTGGAAAGCAGTGTGGAGGTTCCTCAGAAAATTAAAAATAGACCTACCCTATGACCAGCAATAGCACTGCTAGGAATTTATCCCAGGGATTACAGGAGTACTGATGCATAGGGGCATTTGTACCCCAATGTTTATAGCAGCACTCTCAACAATAGCCAAATTATGGAAAGAGCCTAAATGTCCATCAACTGATGAATGGATAAAGAAATTGTGGTTTGAGAGAAGCGGCAAGATGGCGGCTTAGGAGGACGCTGGGCTCACCGCGCGTCCTGCTGATCACTTAGATTCCACCTACACCTGCCTAAATAACCCAGAAAACCGCCAGAGGATTAGCAGAACGGAGTCGCCAGAGCCAAACGCAGACGAGAGGCCCACGGAAGAGGGTAGGAAGGGCTGCGAGGCGGTGCGCGCTCCACGGACTGGCGGGAGGGAGCCGGGGCGGAGGGGCGGCTCGCCGGCCAAGCAGAGCCCCCGAGTCTGGCTGGCAAAAGTGGAGGGGCCTGACGGACTGTGTTCCCACAACAAGCGCGACTTAGCGTCTGGGAGGTCATAAGTTAACAGCTCTGCTCGGAAAGCGGGAAGGCTGGAGGACAAAGAGAGGGAGAGCTGCTGAGCCCCCTGACGACAGAGCTCAGCTTGGTGGGGAACAAGGCGCTCGCCAGCGCCATCTCCCCCGCCCATCCCCCAGCCAAAATCCCAAAGAGAACCAGTTCCTGCCAGGGAACTTGCTCCCTCCGCGCAAACACCCAACTCTGTGCTTCTGCAGAGCCACCCCTCCGGCAGCGAATCTGACTCCCTCCCGCTGCCACAGGGCCCCTCCTGAAGAGGATCACCTAAGGAGAAGCGATCTAAGCCTGCCCCTCCTGCCCCCGTGCACCTTGCCTACCCACCCCAGCTAATACGCCAGATCCCCAGCATCACAAACCTGGCAGTGTGAAAGTAGCCCAGACGGGCCACACCACCCCACAGTGAATCCCGCCCCTAGGAGAGGGGAAGAGAAGGCACACACCAGTCTGACTGTGGCCCCAGCTGTGGGCTGGGGGCAGACATCAGGTCGGACTGCGGCCCTGCCCACCAACTCCAGTTATACACCACAACACAGGGGAAGGGCCCTGCAGGTCCTCACCACGCCAGGGACTATCCAAAATGACCAAGCGGAAGAATTCCCCTCAGAAGAATCTCCAGGAAATAACAACAGCTAATGAGCTGATCAAAAAGGATTTAAATAATATAACAGAAAGTGAATTTAGAATAATAGTCATAAAATTAATCGCTGGGCTTGAAAACAGTATACAGGACAGCAGAGAATCTCTTGCTACAGAGATCAAGGGACTAAGGAACAGTCACGAGGAGCTGAAAAACGCTTTAAATGAAATGCATAACAAAATGGAAACCACCACAGCTCGGCTTGAAGAGGCAGAGGAGAGAATAGGTGAACTAGAGGATAAAGTTATGGAAAAAGAGGAAGCTGAGAAAAAGAGATAAAAAAATCCAGGAGTATGAGGGGAAAATTAGAGAACTAAGTGATACACTAAAAAGAAATAATATACGCATAATTGGTATTCCAGAGGAGGAAGAGAGAGGGAAAGGTGCTGAAGGGGTACTTGAAGAAATAATAGCTGAGAACTTCCCTGAACTGGGGAAGGAAAAAGGCATTGAAATCCAAGAGGCACAGAGAACTCCCTTCAGACATAACTTGAATCGATCTTCTGCATGACATATCATAGTGAAACTGGCAAAATACAAGGATAAAGAGAAAATTCTGAAAGCAGCAAGGGGTAAACGTGCCCTCACATATAAAGGGAGACCTATAAGACTCGTGACTGATCTCTCTTTTGAAACTTGGCAGGCCAGAAAAATTGGCACGAGATTTTCAGGGTGCTAGACAGAAAAAATATGCAGCCGAGAATCCTTTACCCAGCAAGTCTGTCATTTAGAATAGAAGGAGAGATAAAGGTTTTCCCAAACAAACAAAAACTGAAGGAATTTGTCACCACTAAACCAGCCCTACAAGAGATCCTAAGGGGGACCCTGTGAGACAAAGTCCCAGAGACATCACTACAAGCATAAAACATACAGACATCACAATGACTCTCAACCCGTATCTTTCTATAATAACACTGAATGTAAATGGATTAAATGCACCAACCAAAAGACATAGGGTATCAGAATGGATAAAAAACAAGACCGATCTATTTGCTGTCTACAAGAGACTCATTTTAGACCTGAGGACACGTTTAGATTGAGAGTGAGGGGATGGAGAACTATTTATCATGCGACTGGAAGCCAAAAGAAAGCTGGAGTAGCCATACTTATATCAGACAAACTAGACTTTAAATTAAAGGCTGTAACAAGAGATGAAGAAGGACATTATATAATAGTTACAGGGTCTATCCATCAGGAAGAGCTAACAATTATAAATGTCTATGCGCCGAATACCGGAGCCCCCAAATATATAAAACAATTACTCATAAACATAAGCAACCATATTGATAAGAATGTGGTAATTGCAGGGGACTTTAACACCCCACTTACATAAATGGACAGATCATCTAGACACACGGTCAATAAAGAAATAAGGGCCCTGAATGAGACATTGGATCAGATGGACTTGACAGATATATTTAGAACGCTGCATCCCAAAGCAACAGAATATACTTTCTTCTCGAGTGCACATGGAACATTCTCCAAGATAGATCATATACTGGGTCACAAAACAGCCCTTCATAAGTTTACAAGAATTGAAATTGTACCATGCATACTTTCAGACCACAATGCTATGAAGCTTGAAATCAACCACAGGAAAAAGTCTGGAAAACCTCCAAAGGCATGGAGGTTAAAGAACACCCTACTAACGAATGAGTGGGTCAACCAGGCAATTAGAGAAGAAATTAAAAAATATATGGAAACAAACGAAAATGAAAATACAACAATCCAAACGCTTTGGGACGCAGCGAAGGCAGTCCTGAGAGGAAAATACATTGCAATCCAGGCCTATCTCAAGAAACAAGAAAAATCCCAAATACAAAATCTAACAGCACACCTAAAGGAACTAGAAGCAGAACAGCAAAGGCAGCCTAAACCCAGCAGAAGAAGAGAAATAATAAAGATCAGAGCAGAAATAAACAATATAGAATCTAAAAAAACTGTAGAGCAGATCAACGAAACCAAGAGTTGGTTTTTTGAAAAAATAAACAAAATTGACAAACTTCTAGCCAGGCTTCTCAAAAAGAAAAGGGAAATGATCCAAATAGATAAAATCATGAATGAAAATGGAATTATTACAACCAATCCCTCAGAGATACAAACAATTATCAGGGAATACTATGAAAAATTATATGCCAACAAATTGGACAACCTGGAAGAAATGGACAAATTCCTGAACACCCACACTCTTCCAAAACTCAATCAGGAGGAAATAGAAAGCTTGAACAGACCCATAACCAGCAAAGAAATTGAACCGGTTATCAAAAAGCTCCCAACAAATAAGAGTCCAGGACCAGATGGCTTCCCAGGGGAGTTCTACCAGACGTTTAAAGCAGAGATAATACCTATCCTTCTCAAGCTATTCCAAGAAATAGAAAGGGAAGGAAAACTTCCAGACTCATTCTATGAAGCCAGTATTACTTTGATTCCTAAACCAGACAGAGACCCAGTGAAAAAAGGAGAACTACAGGCCAATATCCCTGATGAATATGGATGCAAAAATTCTCAATAAGATACTAGCAAATCGAATTCAACGGCATATAAAAAGAATTATTCACCATGATCAAGTGGGATTCATTCCTGGGATGCAGGGCTGGTTCAACATTCGCAAATCAATCAATGTGATACATCACATTAACAAAAAAAAAGAGAAGAACCATATGATCCTGTCAATCGATGCAGAAAAGGCCTTTGACAAAGTCCAGCACCCTTTCTTAATAAAAACCCTTGAGAAAGTCGGGATTGAAGGAACATACTTAAAGATCATAAAAGCCATTTATGAAAAGCCCACAGCTAACATCATCCTCAATGGGGAAAAACTGAGAGCTTTTTCCCTGAGATCAGGAACACGACAAGGATGCCCACTCTCACCGCTGCTGTTTAACATAGTGCTGGAAGTTCTAGCATCAGCAATCAGACAACAAAAGGAAATCAAAGGCATCAAAATTGGCAAAGACGAAGTCAAGCTTTCGCTTTTTGCAGATGACATGATATTATACATGGAAAATCCGATAGACTCCACCAAAAGTCTACTAGAACTGATACAGGAATTCAGCAAAGTTGCAGGATACAAAATCAATGTACAGAAATCAGTTGCATTCTTATACACTAACAATGAAGCAACAGAAAGACAAAGAAACTGATCCCATTCACAATTGCACCAAGAAGCATAAAATACCTAGGAATAAATCTAACCAAAGATGTAAAAGATCTGTATGCTGAAAACTATAGAAAGCTTATGAAGGAAATTGAAGAAGATTTAAAGAAATGGAAAGACATTCCCTGCTCATGGATTGGAAAAATAAATATTGTCAAAATGTCAATACTACCCAAAGCTATCTACACATTCAATGCAATCCCAATCAAAATTGCACCAGCATTCTTCTCGAAACTAGAACAAGCAATCCTAAAATTCATATGGAACCACAAAAGGCCCCGAATAGCCAAAGGAATTTTGAAGAAGAAGACCAAAGCAGGAGGCATCACAAGCCCAGACTTTAGCCTCTACTACAAAGCTGTCATCATCAAGACAGCATGGTATTGGCACAGAAACAGACACATAGACCAATGGAATAGAATAGAAACCCCAGAACTAGACCCACAAACGTATGGCCAACTCATCTTTGACAAAGCAGGAAAGAACATCCAATGGAAAAAAGACAGTCTCTTTAACAAATGGTGCTGGGAGAACTGGACAGCAACATGCAGAAGGTTGAAACTAGACCACTTTCTCACACCATTCACAAAAATAAACTCAAAATGGATAAAGGACCTAAATGTGAGATAGGAAACCATCAAAACCTTAGAGGAGAAAGCAGGAAAAGACCTCTCTGACCTCAGCCGTAGCAATCTCTTACTCGACACATCCCCAAAGGCAAGGGAATTAAAAGCAAAAGTGAATTACTGGGACCTTATGAAGATAAAAAGCTTCTGCACAGCAAAGGAAACAACCAACAAAACTAAAAGGCAACCAACGGAATGGGAAAAGATATTCGCAAATGACATATCGGACAAAGGGCTAGTATCCAAAATCTATAAAGAGCTCACCAAACTCCACACCCGAAAAACAAATAACCCAGTGAAGAAATGGGCAGAAAACATGAATAGACACTTCTCTAAAGAAGACATCCGGATGGCCAACAGGCACATGAAAAAATGTTCAGCGTCGCTCCTTATCAGGGAAATACAAATCAAAACCACACTCAGGTATCACCTCACACCAGTCAGAGTGGCCAAAATGAACAAATCAGGAGACTATAGATGCTGGAGAGGATGTGGAGAAACGGGAACCCTCTTGCACTGTTGGTGGGAATGCAAATTGGTGCAGCCGCTCTGGAAAGCAGTGTGGAGGTTCCTCAGAAAATTAAAAATAGACCTATCCTATGACCCAGCAATAGCACTGCTAGGAGTTTATCCAAGGGATACAGGAGTACTGATGCATAGGGCCACTTGTACCCCAATGTTCATAGCAGCACTCTCAACAATAGCCAAATTATGGAAAGAGCCTAAATGTCCATCAACTGATGAATGGATAAAGAAATTGTGGTTTATATACACAATGGAATATTACGTGGCAATGAGAAAAAATGAAATATGGCCTTTTGTAGCAACGTGGATGGAACTGGAGAGTGTGATGCTAAGTGAAATAAGCCATACAGAGAAAGACAGATACCATATGGTTTCACTCTTATGTGGACCCTGAGAAATTAACAGGAACCCATGGGGGAGGGGAAGGAAAAAAAAAACAGGTTAGAGTGGGAGAGAGCCAAAGCATAAGAGACTGTTAAAAACTGAGAACAAACTGAGGGTTGATGGGGGGTGGGAGGGAGGAGAGGGTGGGTGATGGGTATTGAGGAGGGCACCTTTTGGGATGAGCACTGGGTGTTGTATGGAAACTAATTTGTCAATAAATTTCATATAAAAAAAATAAATAAAACGAAAATGTTAAAAAAAAATTGTGGTTTATATGCACAATGGAGTACTACATGGCAATGAGAAAGAACGAAACATGGCCTTTTGTAGCAACGTGGATGGAACTGGAGAGTGTGATGCTAAGTGAAATAAGTCATACAGAGAAAGACAGATACCATATGGTTTCACTCTTATGTGGATCCTGAGAAACGTAACAGAAACCCATGGAGGAGGGGAAGGAAAAAAAAAAGGTCAGAGTAGGAGAGAGCCAAAGCATAAGAGACTCTTAAAAACTGAGAACTGACGGTTGATGGGGGGTGGGAGGGTGCGAGGGTGGGTGATGGGTATTGAGGAGGGTACCTTTTGGGATGAGCACTGGGTGTTGTATGGAAACCAATTTGACAATAAATTTCATATATTGAAAAAAAAAAGAAAACCCTAAAGACTGCCCCCGCAAAAAAAAAAAAAAAAAGTGGTAGAAGTGATAAAGGAATCAGCAAAATTGCATGACACGAAACGCACCTGAGTGGCTCAGTCGGTTAAGCATCAGACTTGATTTTGGCTCATGTCAAGATCACGGTTTTGTGGATTTGAGCCTTGCATTGGACTCTGTGCTGGCAGCGCAAAACCTACTTGGAATGATCTCTCTCTCCCTCTGCCCCTCCCCCACTTGCATTGTCTCTGGCTCCCTCAAAATAAGTAAATAAACTTTTTTAAAAAGTTGCATGACACAAAATCAAAGTACAGATTACTGTTGTATTTCTAAACACCAATAATAAAGCAACAGAAAGAAAAATTAAGGAATCAATGCTATTCATAATTGCACCCAAGCAATACAGTAACTAGGAATAAGCCTAGCCACAGTTTTGAAAGACCTTTACTCTGAAAACTTATAAAACAATTATGAAAGAAATTGAAGAAGCCAGTAAGAAATGCAAAAGAATTCCATGTTCATGGATTGGAAGAATAAGCATTGTTAAAATGTCTATACTACCCAAAGTAATCTACACATTAAATGTAATCCCCATCAAAATAAAAACAGCATTTTTAACATAGATAGAACAAAGTATCCTAAAATTTGTATAGCATCACAAAAGACTCCAAGTAGCCAAAGCAAAGCTGAAAATGAAAAACAAAACAAACAAACAAACAAAAAAAGACGAAAACAAAAACAAAAGAAAACAAAGTTGGAGGCATCACGATTCCAGATTTCAAGCTATATTATAAAGCTGTAATCATCAAGATAATATGGTACTGGGAGAAAAACAGACACATCAATCAATAGAAGAGAATAGAAAACCCAGAAATGGACTCACAACCATATAATCCACTAATATTTGAAAAAAAACAGGAAAAATATCCAATGGAACAAAGAGAGTTCCTTTAACCAATTGGTCTTGGAAAACTGGACGGCAATAAGAAAAAGCATAAAACTGGAGTACTTTCTTACACCACACACAAAGTAAATTCAAATGGATAGACAACCCAAGTAGGAGACATAAAATTATAAAAATATTAGAAGGAACAAAATCAGTAGCCTTTTTGACATCAGCCTTAGCAATTTCTATCTAGATATGTCTCCTGAGGCAAAGGAAACAAAAGTAAAAAATTATTGGGACTTCATGAAAATAAAAACCTTCTGCACAGCAAAGAAAACAATCAACAAAATAAAACGGAACCTAGGGAATGGGAGAATATGTTTGCAAATGACATATCTGATAAGGATTAGTACCCATAATTTATAAAGAACTTCTAAAATTCAACACCCAAAAAGGAAATAATCCGATGTAAATGTGGGCAGAAGACATGAACAGACATTTCTCCAAAGAAGACATTCACATTTACCACAGACATGAAAAGATGCTTAACTTCACTCATCATCAGGGAAACACATATCAAAACTATAATGAGATGTCACCTCACCCCAGTTAGAATGGCTAAAATCAACAACACAAGAAACAACAGGTGTTGGTGAGAATGTGGAGAAAGGGGAAACTTCTTTCACTGCAGTGGGAATTCAAATTGGTGTTGACACTGCAGAAAATAGTAATGAGATTTCAAAAAAACTTAAAAATAGAACTACCTTACAATCCAGGAATTGCACAAGTAAGTATTAATGCAAAGAGTACAAAAATGGGATACTTGTCCCTATTACATTAACAATAATAGACAAATTATGGAAACAACCTAAGTGTACATTGACTCATGAATGGACAAAAAAGAGAAGGTGTGTGTGTGTGTGTGTGTGTGTGTGTGTGTGTGTGTAACTGATGGCTATCAGAAGATTAGAGGGATGGGAGGGAAGATGGAGGAGGATAGAGGGATGGGTTAAATAGGTGATGGGAATTAAGAAGTGCACTTGTGATCAGGACTAGGTTTGCTATTGAATTCCTGAATCAGAATATTGTACACCTGAAACTTACATTACACTCAATGTTAACTGAAATTTAAATCAAAACTTACAATCAAAACTTACAAATTACTGACGAGGATAAGTAAAAACTTGACTTTTTTTGGAGAAAAAAAAGTCAAAGGGGTCAGGATGAGTCATCTGCGGGCTAGAGGACAAAGAATGCTCCAGTCTTCAAGTGTTGGCTTTACAAATGAAAGTCATGGTCTGTAGAAAGGATGTCATGGATAAAGGATGGCATGAGAAAATGATCAATGTAATTCCAGAACATATATACAGAAAAGGGTTCAGAAGAATGTTGTTACCTTGTTCTTGGTTTACCTGAACTTCCTGGTACATACTATGCACCCCATAAAATTTATAGTTTGAAAGCAAAAATTGACTTTTAAATCATGATCTGGATGTACATTATAGTTGATTTTTAAATTGTTTAAATACTATTTTTTGTATTATTGAAATATAATTGACATACAATGTTATATTAATTTTAGGTGCACAATATATTGATTAAATTTTCTTGTTAATGGTTTGTGTTTTTATATTTTCTATTATTAGCATATCAACATTTAAATCACAATTATCCTAACATGCAATATTAAGACAACATTGATTACAATGGAGTGACAAAAGAAAGAGTACAATCAGTAATCTAATGAAAAGTGACTGAGATGAAGATGTGTAAAGGATACCCCTTCAATTTTATTCTCAACCACAGTAGGGATTAGTGGTGCTTCGATACACCAATTAGTCTAAGAGTTGCAGATGCAACTCTCTTATATTTCAGGTAAGAAAAAGATAAGAGAACTATATCAATACCTCACACAATAATTTTTTTTTGAAAATTAAATTAAGGTAAGATATACACATATGTAAGAAAAATATTTTACAACGTGAAAAGGGCTATGACCACATATATGCTGACATCTATTTCACAGATAAGATTTTATTGGTGATAGATAAACTTGAGATTACTGTTAACATTGGTTAAGACTTGAAAAAGACATGAGGAAAGAACCAGAACAGTGCAACAGAGACGCCTATTACCTTTGTTGTTGTTCATGTTAGGTCTCTTAATTGCATTCTTCTTCAAAGTCCCAGAAGGAATTTTTCAACAACAAACCTCATCAACTCCCAGGATGGGCATAGTAAAACCAGGATGATGTCACTCTCCTGTTTATCCTTATACAGTTAACCATGAGCCCACTCCATTACCCATGTAGATAATGGTTGCAGCAGTATCTGATGTTGAGTTTGATAATATAGAAAGAACTATAGGAGCAAAGGGTAGTTACTGTTTTTGACTTATTCTCTTTCTGATACAAGCTATTCATTCTTGGCCATATCTTCTCAGTTCTTCCTTATCATATATTTTTATAAAGAAAAGAAAATGTGCATTTTTAAAATTCAAGTATAATTAAAACACAGTGTTTTATTATTTTCAGTCATACAATATAATGATTCACCAAATCTATATGTTTATACTCTTAATCACCCTTTTTTGATTGATTGTTTACTATAACAATAATTTACAGTAAAATATTAGGAAATGGCTTCTTAATTTCTACTTATGTATGGACACAAGAATATGCAAGCCTCCTATATTATTGAATGATGTGTTTGTTTTATTGAGGCTGAGATTTTACAGAAGAAATAAGACTCATTTTTCTTTAAGTGTGGACTATTTCTGGTAGTTAGAAAACTGAAACATTGTCTCAATTATACTCACGTTTCTTACATGAAAATGACAGTGGGTGATTATAACTAAATTGTAGACTGTGGAGGGAAGATGATATTCTAGAGACCTAAAGCAGCTTTATAGGCTCAGGATTCTATCACCTGACTTGAGATTGAGACACAAATCTTCCCTCAGGTGAATTGTGTGATGCTAGGCAGATACCTGCAATCTGAATTATTTAATTTGCAAAAGGAAAAAAATTAAGTTTATTAAGTACTTCATTGACTTTTGGGGAAGGCAATATATAGAATGATATAGAACAATAGAATAATTTCTGGTATGCCATCACCTAAATATTTGATATTCTACCACCACTATTAAAAAAATAGAAAGAAAGGGATATTTTGAAGATATTTTTAAGTACACACTATGCCCAGCATGTGGTTCAAACTCATGACCGCAAGATAAAGAGACACGTCTACCACTGAGCCATCCTGGTGTCCCTACCACCACTATTAATAATTCCCCAATTTAAATATGAACTTTTCTGTTTACATTCAACTCAAGCAATTGGATAGAGAAAAGTAAGAATGAACAGGGAGGCCAGTTGCTTTGCAAGGTACAGACAGCATTCCATTGTCTGTCTGGTGTGCCAGGTAGGCTGTTCAGTGTAGCTTGATCATAGTGATTCCAATTTACCAAAGTGCAACAGAGATTTGCTTCATTGACCACAAACATTAACTCAGCAGGTATGTTTTCTTTTATTGGGCTGTTTAAAATTTTTGCACATAGGTCAGCTTTCATCTGCTAGTGGGGGTGAAAAATGACAATAATATTATAGGTTTTAATGCAATGTGTACCAGATTTGTTGGGTATTTATATTAAGGCATCAAGTATATTTTAAGTGTTGTCTACTAGTTTAGAACCCCAGAAAGTGGGACAGTTAATAAGTTGAATATCGTAATTGGTCTTTGGAATTATTACAAGAGTATACAATGTTTTGAAACTCAGATTTTATACCTGAAATATCCCTGTATCATAACCATTTCTAAACCATTCCTGAAGAGAAAAGCCAATGTTTCTTTTCTGTTGTTGTTGGTAAGGACTTTTAAAATTTAACATTTAAATATTTTTAATGTTTTATTTACTTTTGAGAGAGAGAGTCAGAGTACGAGCAGGGGAGGGGCAGAGAGAGATAGAGACACAAAATCTGAAGAAGGCTCCAGGCTCTAAGCTGTCAGTACAGAGCCCAACACAGGGCTCAAACTCATGAACCACAGGATCATGACCTGAGTCGAAGTCGGACGTTTAACTGACTAAGCCATCCAGGAGCCCCAACATTTAACATGACATTACATATCAGTAATTGAAAAGTTGCAAAGGTTTTATGTCTAAAAGAGAAAATGTAAAAGAAGCTGTTACTGATTCTTTTCAGAAAGGACAGATATATTTTACTTCAACTGTTCTTTCTTATTCATCTGGAGCAATTTTAGTATTTTACTTTAGGGATGCCTGGGTGGCTCAGTCAGTTGAGTGTCTGACTTCAGCTCAGGTCATGATCTCACGGTTTGTGGGTTCAAGCCCCATGCCGGGCTCTGTGCTGACAGCTGGAGTCTGGAGCCTGCTTTGGATTCTGTGTCTCCCTCTCTGCTCCTACACACACACACACACACACACACACACTACTTTTTCCTGAATACATGGACTATGACAGTCTTCCACCTAATCAATTTATTTATTTTTTGTCTTCAGAATATAATATAGATGTAGGCTTTGAGTAGCTTATTAGGAGGGGGGAGGGTGTTGAATTGTAGTCAGAGACCAACTCAGTGTTCAATTTACCTCTCTACATCTCAGTTTCCATGAAAAATTGGTTGCTATAGACAATAAAGAGGTGATGTTTGTAAAAGCAACTAAAGGTTTGCCTTGTAAATAGCAATGATCTTATAAATGCTAGTTCTTCTTCCTGAGATTTAGAACAAATGGTAGGAGATTTAAGTAGATGAAGTTAGAGAAGAATATATTAGATAGAACTAAGATAGGATTTTCCATAAAGATCTGCTTAACTTGAGTAAAATAATAAATATATACTATATATTTATTATATTTTTGTATCCATATATATTCCTATGTATATGTATATGTATATGTATATGTATATGTATATGTATGTGTATATATATATAGTCAGTGACAACAGAAATTATCAAGTCCAAATTTTTATTTGTATGAATAGATAATAAAACTGTCAAACTAAAGTAATTCATCTTATATCATAAAACAAAATGGTAACTATCATCTCTTGCACAAATTCTGCATAAAATTACCATAGATATTAACTCTTTAAATTAATAATATATGCGTTTATTTATCTGTGACTGGTAATGTTCTAAGCACTTTCATTATTTTACATAACTTGATCCTGAACGTAGCCGAAATCTAACATTATTATCCTGTGTTTATGTAAAGTAAACAAAGGGTAGAGGATAACCTGGACCCACAGTCACAGTCCAGCTTCAAAGTTTGGGCTCCTAAATTAACAGATATAGGGAGTTGGTCATTGGCAGTGCCTTAATCTGCTCCTGTACATGCATGGATAACTCCTTTAAATCACAGAGCATCATAGCCTGGCCTGATTTTATGGACAATGATGGTTCAAACTTTTGGTGTAAATATTCCTCAAATTATCTTTCAGTTACTTTCTAAATCTTTCTTATATGGAGTGCATCTCCCAGAGCTTTTAAGATCCATTTGCATCCTTAAACAAGAAATATTGATTCAATTTTGACTTCCATAACAACAACAACAACAAAACTATAAGAAATTTTATTGTATTTTTTTCAGTGATTCACTTTTTTGCATTTTTATGCAGCAGTGATTCTGCGAATTTACATACATACTAATACACAACATTATCATCAGGAAATGTCATGACCTTGAACTATGGGAACGTTCCTTTAAGTTATCAATATATATATATATATATATATATATTTTATTTGAGTGTACTTCACACACAATGTTACATTTGTTTCAGATATATGACATAGTATATCAATAAGTTATCTTTTATGCTATGCTCACAAATGGATCTTCTGTCACCATACACTATTAAAATATCATTGACTATATTTCTTATGTAATGTCTTTCATTCCCTGCAACTTATTCATTCCATAACTGAAAGACTGTATCTTCCATTCCCTGTCACCCATTGTGTCCATTATCCTACAGCTCTCCCCTCTGATAACCATCAGTTTCTTCTCTATATTTCTAGGTATCATACTGTTTTATTTTTGTTGCTGTTT
Organism: Felis catus; assembly: GCF_018350175.1. Classification (NCBI taxonomy): domain Eukaryota; kingdom Metazoa; phylum Chordata; class Mammalia; order Carnivora; family Felidae; genus Felis; species Felis catus. Next base: position 83,925,957 of record NC_058368.1, read on the forward strand.
ATTCATTTGTGTTTTGGATTCCTTATGTGAAAGAAATTATGTAATATTTGTCTTTCTCAGTCTGACATATTTCACTTATCATAATACCCTAGTGGATCCATCCATATTGTAAAAAGGGGAAGAATCTCATCCACTATTATAGTAGCTTACTGTATATATGTATACATATATATGTATATGCATATGTATATTTATACACACACACAAACTATTCCTTTCTTATTCATTCATATATTGATGGACACTTAGGTTTTTTTCATTTCTTTGTATTGTAAATAATGCTGAAATAAACACATGGGCACATATAAAATAAACAATGGGATATTACCTATAAAAAAGAATGAAATCTTGTCATTTGCAACACCATGGAGCGAGGTACAGAGTGATGTTAGGTGAAATAGGTTGGTCAGAGAAAGAAATACCATATGATTTTGCTCATATGTGGAATTTAAGAAACAAAATAAGTGAGCAAATGGAAAAGAGAGAGGCAAACCAAGAAACAGACTCTTTTTGTTAATGTTTATTTATTTTTGAGAAAGACAGAGTACTAGTGGGGTAGAAGCAGAGAAAGAGGGAGACACAGGATCTGAGGCAGGCTCCTGGTTCTGAGCTGTCAGCACAGAGCCCAAGGTGGGGTTTGGACTCACAAACCATGAGATCATGACCTGAGCTGAAGTCAGATGCTTAATCAACTGAGCCACCCAAGTGCTCTGAAATGGACTCTTAACTATAGAGAACAAACTGATGGTTACCAGAGGAGAGGGGAGGGGAAAGGTGAAATAGGTGATGGGGATTAAGGAGGGCACATGTGATGAACACCAGGTGTTATATGACAGTGTTGAATCACTATATCATACACCTGAAACTAATATTACACTGTATGTTAACTAAAAGGAATTTTAAAAAACTTTAAAAAATAAAGTCAAATGAAAATTGGAAATAAAAATTAACATAGGGGATCATACAGTGTTTTTGGTTTCTTTGGAGAAATGCATACCAGCAGTGGAATTTAAAAAGTACCAATATTTTGACACACAGTTGTGAATCCTTGGATTTTTAGTAAATTTATTCAATTACTGGTAATTTAAAATCCTGAAATACACTAGTCCTTGGAACTTCCCCTTATTAGTTTACTGAGTTGGCATGTGTAAACATGCACACACACACACACACACACACACACACACACACACACAGACATGCTCACTATACATTTATTTCAGGTGGTCATATCCCATCAGTGATCTGTTAACTCCATAGTTCTCCTTGGTGATGATGCAGGTGAAATCCAACGGAGAACAACACTTGGGTGGCCAAGCATACTCGACGATCAGATTTTGACCTAGTGGGACTCTTCAGTCAATCCAAGCACCCAACTCTCCTTTGTGTGGTAATTTTTATGGATTTCCTGATGGCCTTGACTGGAAACATTATCCTGATCCTTGTGATATGCCATGATGCCCACCTTGACAACCCCATGTACTATTTTATCACCCAGTTGTCTCTCATGGATGTGATGTACATTTCTGTCACTATGCCCAAGATGCTCATGGACCAGGTCATGGGTGTGAATAAGATCTCAGCCCCTGAATGTGGGATGCAGATGTTTCTCTACTTGACACTAGCAGGTTCAGAAGTTTTCCTTCTAGCTGCCATGGCTTATGACCACTATGTGGCCATCTGCCATCCACTCTGTTATCCTATCCTCATGAACCATAGGGTGTGTCTCCTCCTGGTCTCTTCCTCCTGGTTTCTGGGATCTCTGGATGGATTTATGCTCACGCCCATCACCATGACCTCCCCCTTCTGCAGATCCCAAGAGATCCATCATTTCTTCTGTGAAGCCCCTGCTGTAATGAAGCTTTCCTGCTCAGATACTTCCCTCTATGAGACACTCATGTACTTATGTTGTGTTCTCATGCTCCTCATCCCTGTGACAGTCATTTCAAGCTCCTATTCTTTCATCCTCTTCACCATCCACAGGATGAAGTCAGAAGAGGGGTGGAAAAGGCCTTTGCCACTTGTTCTTCCCACATGACCATGGTAATCCTCTTCTATGGGACTGCTGTCTACACCTACATGCTCCCCAATTCCTACCACACCCCTGAGAATGACATGATTGTATCTGTCTTTTATACCATACTCACTCCTGTTCTAAACCCTTTAATTTATAGTCTTAGGAATAAGGATGTCACAAGGGCACTAAAAAAATGTTGAATGTAGAATCTGTCAGGAAACTATAAAGTAGGAAATATTTTGTACTGTTTTTTCTGCACTCTACAAATTAAAACTGTAGGATACTATGCCAATGTTTTACCTCAAATTCTGATACCATGATGTGTCATCACCCATTCATCCCTTTCAGTGAAATTGTTTCCCTGTACCAGAAATCTCTTCATTTTTACACTTCTGCATTCAAAAGATTTTGTACATTTGGATTATATCCATGTTACATTTTTCTGAAGTTTCCACTGAGATCCTGTAGAAGACTATTCATATTCTTAAGAAATATGTAATGATATATTAGAAACGAAGATCATAAAGTGTTCAACTGATGAGAAAAAGAGATAGAAAGAGGTGATAAAGCAAATGATGTACAAAGTTAAGAGAATCTAGGCAAAAGGTATATGAATATTAATTGTACTATTGTTATTATTCATACAAATTTTCTGTAAATTTTAAATTACTTAAGAATAAAACATAAAATATAAGACTTTTGGCTATTATAAAAAGTTATCCTTGGTGCATGGTGGCAGTGTAAGTGACAAGTCTTAGATATCATGCTCATGTTAACATGGCTATCATTACTGCAACAATACATTTGTCAGCCTGCAATTAATTAGGGAAATTCTGGTCTTTAGGTTCCAAACCTCAAAACATCTTGTTACCTCTCTGAAATCATTGTTACATTGTGTTAAAAAGGTACTGTGGGAAAAATATTAACCCCAAGTAGGAGGGCTTAGGGAATTTTTCCAGCAAAATGTAGTATTGAAGCTGAGATCTGAAGTATCCAGCATTTTATACAAACAAGCAGAGGAAGATCATCAAACATTCAATCCTTCATTTATTCAACAACACATTTTATGCTATATTATAATAAAAATAATAACTAGAGCTAAGTGAATTTAACATATAAATAACAAATGTCTACTCTCCCTAAGGATGTGATCCATAGGTGTGGTTTGTGCAAATATTTGTAATAAATAAATACTTAAATTGTTTTAAGGTGCATGTGGAGAGGGTACAGTTCATAAGCAAGCACCAGTTTTACCTATGACATATGAGTTCAGTCAAAGAGGCTTAAAAGAGACCCTAGAGCTCAGTGTTGAATGATGACCAGATGTTACGTTCATATGACTATAGAGGGCTGGGACCATGGATCTTGCTCAAGGACATGATGCCGCACAAAAGGAACATTAGGAGCAAAGTTCAGGTGGTTTACCAAGCAGGAGAGAAATGTTCCAATGGCACCTCCTTTCTGGGTTCACTTTATAGCCCAATTTTTGCCATTTTGTGACCTAGGTATTTACAAATAGTAATAAAATGAGACATAGATTTTTAGAAGAGTGAAATTAATGGGAATCATTTGGAGCAGAGCAACATTGGAAGTATGGAGAACAGGTGTGTGAGGAGAGTAAGCTGAATAGTGTTTACCTAAGTGGAATGGACCATTCCAATTGGAATTAGGGGCTTTGGGGTATAAGCAGGGTTACTTGCTAATTCTTGTATTTTATTATGCATTCTAACGTGGGTGAGATGATATTTTGGAGTGATATATATATATATATATGGAATATATTCCATATATATATATACCTATATATATATATATATATATTCCATAATGATTAGTAATTCTGAACACCTTTTCATGTACCTGTTGGAATCTATATGTCTTCTTTGACATAGTGTCTATTCAGATCTTCTGCCCTTCTTTAAAACAGATTGCATGGGTTTTGCTGTTGTTGTGTGGTGGTAGTGGTGATGGTGGTGGCTATAATTTTGTATGAGTCCTTTATATGTTTTGGATGTTATCCGTTTATTGAAAATATAATTTGCAAACATTTTCTGCCATATTTGGTTGCCTTTTCATTTTGTGGATGTGTTCTTTTGTTGTGAAGAAGCTTATTAGTTTGATGTAGGCCTACATATTCAATTTTGCTTTTGGTGTCAAAAAAAAAAGGAAAAAAAACTATCACCAATTCCAATAACAAGGATCATACTGCCTATTTTTTTATCTCTGGAAATTGTATGATTTCCGGTCTTACATTAAAATCTTAAATGCATGTTGACTTAATTTTTGTATATAGTGCTGCAAAATAGTGGTCTAGTTTCATTTTTTTGCATGTGACTGTCCAGATTTCCTAACATCATTAATTGAATAGACTATCATTTGTCCATGTTATATTGATGGCTCCTGTGTCATAAAATAATTTACCATGTATGCACGGATATATTTCTAGGCTCTCCATTCCATTCCACTGAATGGTGTGTCTGTTTTTATGCTAATACATACTGTTTGGATAACTGCAACTGTCATACAGTTTGAAATCAGGAAGGATCATGTGTTCAGATTTATCCTTCTTTCTCAAGATTGCTTTGGCTCTTCAGGGTATTTTGTGGTTCCATACAATATTTAGGATGTTTTTGTTTAATTTCTATGAATTTTTACATTGGAATTTTAATAGGAATTGCATTTAATATATCCTTCAGGTATTATGGAGATTTTAACAATATTAATTTTTCCAATCCGTGAGCATATCTCTTTTCATTTATTTGTTTCTTCTTCAATTTCTTTCATCACCATCATAGGGTTTTCAGTGTACAGATCTTTCAACTATTTGTTTAAAGGTGTTCCTTGGTATTTTATTCTTTTTGATGCAATTATAAATGGAATTTTCCATTCCCTTTGTTATTAGTCTATAGAAATGAAACGCATTTTTGTGTCTTGATTTTGTATCCTGTAACTTTATGAATTTATTAATTCTAACAGATTTTTAAGTTACGTCTTTAAGTTTTTGTATATATATCATGCTGTCTGCAAATAAAGGCAGTTTTACTTCTTCCTTTCAAACTTGGACAACTTTCATTTCTTCTTGCCTAGTCACTCTTGCTCAGACTTACAACACCATGTTGAATAAAAGTAATAAGAGCGAGCTTCTTTGGTTCCTGATTTTAGAGGAAAGATTTTAGCTTCCCATCCTTGAGTATGATGCTAACTGTGGGCTTGACATGTTTAACCTCTATTATGTCAAGATAAATTTCCTTTATATCCACTTTGTTGAGATTTATCATAAATGGATATTGAATTTTGTCAAATGCTTTCTCTACAGCTATTGAGGTTATTGTATGATTTTTATCCTGCATTTTTTAAATGTGGTTTCATCATGTTTATAAATTTTTGGAAGATTAAGATTAACCATCTTTTAATCTCTGGAATAAATGCCACTGGAATTTGATGGATCCATATATTTTTTTTTTCAACGTTTATTTTATTTTTGGGACAGAGAGAGACAGAGCATGAATGGGGGAGGGGCAGAGAGAGAGGAAGACACAGAATCGGAAACAGACTCCAGGCTCCGAGCCATCAGCCCAGAGCCCGATGCGGGGCTCGAACTCACGGACCGCGAGATCGTGACCTGGCTGAAGTCGGACGCTTAACCAACTGCGCCACCCAGGCGCCCCGGATCCATATATTTTTGTATATTGTATTTCCAAGTCATTTGTCCCTACAATTTCAATATCTTTTTTTTAATTCTTCTTTGATCCATTGTTTTTTTTTCAGTAGGATATTGTTTCATCTCCACATACATGTGGATTTTCTAGTTTCTTTTTGTAATTGATTTTCAGTTTCATAACATGTGGTCATAAACAATGCTTGATATGATTTCAATCTTCTTAAATTTTGTAAGCCTTGTTTTGTGTCCTAACATATGGTTTCTCCTGAAAAATATTCCACATGCACTTGAGAAAAAAATGTTTATGTTGTTTTTGAATGAATTGTTCTGTATATATCTGTGAAGTCTATCTGATCTAATGGGTTATTTAAGGCTAATGTTTCCTCATTGCTTTTCTGTGTGGATGATCTAAACATCAATGAAAGTTATTAGGGATCCTTGACATAATTTTATTATTGTTTACTTCTCACTTTAGGTCTGTTAATATTTGCTTTATATATTTAAGTGACCCTGTTTTAGATGCATATTTTTACAGTGTTTTATTATCTTGTTGGATTAATCACTTTTATGATTTAGGATTTATCATTTATCATTTGTAATGTCCTTTGACTCTTTGTACAGTGTTTGTTTTAATCTGTTTTGTCTTATAAATATAGTTTTCCCAGTTTTCTTTACTTTCCATTTGCATGAATTTTTTTTTTACCCTGAAAGTTTTTGTGTCCTTATATCTGAGGTGAGTCTCTTATAGACAACTTATAAATGAATCTGTCTCTTTTTTTCCTATCTGTTCAGCCACTCTACACTTTGGTTTGGAGAATTTAGCTCATTTACATTTAAACATATTTTGTTAATTGTTTTCACACTGGTAGTTATTCTGCTTGGGGGGGGTGTGATTTGATTATTTTTTTTTTAGTGGTATGCTTAGATTCCTTTCTCTTTTTAATTTTTTTATCATTTATATGTCCTGCTTTGCAATTACTTTAAGGCTTACAAAAGAAACTTTTATATAAATAGTCTATTTCAAATTCATTTCAACTGAAGTTTTAACGCATGCTAAAACTGTACACTTTTATCTTTCTCTCAAATTTCTTATGCTTTTGATGTCACAATTTACATCTTTTTACTTTTTTTTTTATTTTTTAACGTTTATTTATTTTTGAGACAGAGAGAGACAGAGCCTGAATGGGAGAGGGTCAGAGAGAGAGGGAGACACAGAATCTGAAACAGGCTACAGGTTCTGAGCTGTCAGCACAGAGGCTGACACGGGGTTCAAAATCATGGACCACAAGTTCATGAGCTGAGCTGAAGTTGGACACTCAACCGACTGAGCCACCCATGTGCCCCACAATTTACGTCTTTTTATCTTTGTATTCCTTAGCAAATTATTGTAGCTATAATTATTTCTTACTATTTTAGAATTTTAGCCTTCATATTAGCTGATGATTAACTCACCATCTTTATAATAGATTATTCTGAACTTTGGTATATTATTTTTACCAATGAATTTATACTTTAAAATTTTTTCCTATTACTAATTAGTACTCTTATTTCATGTAAGGACTCACATTAGCATTACTTATAAGGTTTGCTTGCAGTACCGAAGTACTGTAAACTTTGTTTAACTTTTAAGCTGGTCTTTTGTTCAAGTCTTTAATCAATTTTGAAATGATTTTTATAGATGATGTGAAATACTTGTCCTTTATTATCTTTTGTTATGTGTATATTTAGTTTTACCAACACAGGTTGAAGAGACCATAATTTCCTGTGTGTATTCGTAGCTTTGAAATGAAAGATGAGTTATATGCATGGGGTTATATTCTTAGAATCTCTTCAATTCATCAAAGTGCCTCTTTTTAATATCATGTTGTTCTTGTTTCTTTATTTAGTTTTATTTAAATTCCAGTTAGTTAACAATACAGTGTAATTTTAGTTTCAAGTATACAATTATACTGAATCAACCCTCTTTTAAAATTTATTTATTTAAACTCAGGTTAGTTAAAATACACTATAGTTTTGGTTCCAGGAGTACAACCCAGGGATTCATCACTTGCATATAACCCCCCATGCCCAGCCCAACCAATGCCACACTTAAATAAAACACTCAGTGCTCAGGGCGTCTGGGTGGCTCAGTTGCCTGAGGGTCTGACTGCTGCTCAGGTCATGATCTCAGTTTGTGGGTTCAAGTCCCGCATTGGGCTCTGTGCTAAAAGCTCAGAGCCTGGAGCCTGCTTTGGATTGTGTCTCCCTATCTGCTCCTCCCCCATTCATGCTCTGTCTCTCAGTGCCTCTCAAACTAAATAAAAGTTAAAAAAATAAAATAATAAAATAAAAAAAAAACACCAAGTACTCATCACAACAAGTACACTTGGCCTTGCAGCTGAAGTTTACCAACATTCATAGAAAAATTGATACAAATCCTTTTAAACTCTTTGAAAGCATAGAAGTAAAAGGAATACTTTCAAAATCATTTATACAGCCAGGGTAAGTTTAATACAAACAAACAAACAAACAAAAAATAATGACACCACAGGAAGAGAAAACTACAGGCCAATATGTATAATGATGGAAACTTTGTATATACATATATATATGCATCACAGATGGAAAACTTCTCAATAAAATTCTAAAAAAAAAAAAACTAAATTCAACAACCAACAAAAATATTATAAACCAACGATTTATCCTTGGGATGTAAGGTTGATTTACTCTCTACAAAACAAACAATGAGATAAACCACACTAAAGTAATAAAAGTAAAAAGCATATGATTATTTGATTAAATGCAGAAAAGACATTTGACAAAGTTCACAGTCTATTCATGATAAAAATTCTGTACAAAATAGATATAAAAATTTCCTTAGCACAATGAAGACAATTTATGGAAAGCCAACAACTAACATCATAATCAATGGAGAAAAGCTAAAAGTTTTTTGTCTCAAATTTTGAACACTGGAAGGACATTTATTCTCACCACTTATATATAACATCTTGTTAGAATACTCAAAAGAGCAATCAGATAAAAAAAAAAAGAGGCCAAAGACATCCAAATCAGAAAAGGAGATATAAAATTATCTCTGATGCAAATGACATTTTTCTATGTGTAGAGAATCTTAAATACTCTTAAAAAAAAACAAACAACTGTTAGTTCTAACCAAATTCAGTAGTTGTTTCAGATTACAAAGTGAAATTACAAAAACTGTTGCATTCCTTTATACTAGTAATGATCTACCCAAAAAGGAAATCAAGAGGTCAACCCTAATAGAAAAAATACTTAAGAATATATTTAACTGAAGACTTGAAAGGCCTGTACACTGAGACCTGTGGAACATTAATTGAAAGAAATTGAAGAGGAGATAAATACATGGAATGGTGTCTCATGCTCATAGTTTGGATGAATTAATAGAGTTAACACATCCATACTATCCAATGTGCTCCATAGATAATGCAATTTCTACCAAATTTCCAATGACAGTTTACACAATGGAAAAATCATCTAGAATTTTTATGGAACCACAAAAGATCCTGCATAGTCAATGCCCTCTTGAGAAAGGTACAGATTTAGAGGTATTGTGCTTATTTTTTTTTTATTTTAATTGTCTTATTTTACACAGAGAAAGATGATGAGTGGGGGAGAGGGCAAAGGGAGAGAGGGAGAGAGTCCCAAAGAGGCTCCATGCTCGTGCTGAGCCCAACACAGTGTTCAATCTCATGACCTTGGGATCATGACCTGAGCCAAAATCAAGAATTAGACCCTCAACCAATGGATCCACACAGTCACGCAGAGGCATCATGCTTCTTGATGTCAAATTATATTTTAAAAATGTAGTCATCTAAACAGGATGATACAAACATTAAAACAAGGGAAATAAAACAGACCATAAAAAAGGAGGTCCAATAAATAAACCCAAGCATATATGATCAGCTATTTTTCATAAGAACACAAAACACATAATTACACAATGGGGAAGGGATAGTTTCTTTTCTTAATGGTACCAGGAAAACTGGATATCCACGTTTAAAATAATATAAGTGGACTCTTATCTTACATGATACATAAAAACCAACTTATGCAAAATAAGTCAGAGAAAAAAATACCATGTGATTTCACTCATATGTGGAATTTGAAAAAAAAAATCATAGGTGGAAAAAAGGGAGAGGTTAACCAAGAAACAGACTCTTAACTATAGAGTGCAAACCAATGGTTATCAGAGGGGAAGGGGTGGGGGGATATATTATAGTGGTGATGGGGATAAAGAAGTTCCCTTGTTATGATAAGCACTGACTGTTGTATGGAAGTATCAAATCACTAAAGTGTACACTGAAAGCTAATATTACACTGTATATTGACTAACTGAAAAGAAAATAAAAACTTGGGGAAAAAATAATAAGATACATATAAATAAAAAAATTCAATACCCAAAAACAAATAATGCAATGGGAATAAGAAATGACTAAATATTTTTCCAAAGAAGATGTACAGAAAGCCAAAACAAACACATGAAAAGATGTGTCTTTCTCTGACTGAGTAGTTTCATGTAGCATAATACACTATAGATCCATCTTCATCATTGCAAATGGCAAGATTTCATTACTTTTGATGGCTGAGAAATATTCCATTGCTTATATATTTTTTAACTTTTTTATATTTTATTTTTTTTATTTTTTTATTATGAAATTTATTGTCAAATTGGTTTCCATACAACACCCAGTGCTCATCCCAACAGGTGCCCTCCTCAATGCCCATCACCCACTTTCCCCTCCCTCCTACCCCCCATCAACCCTGTTTATTCTCAGTTTTTAAGAGTCTCTTATGATTGGGCTCCCTCCCTCTCTAACCATTTTTTTTCTTCCCCTCCTCCATGGTTTTGTGTTAAGTTTCTCAGGATCCACATAGGAGTGAAAACATATGGAATCTGTCCTTCTCTGTATGACTTATTTCACTTAGCATAACACTATCCAGTTCCATCCACGTTGCTACAAATGGCCATATTTCATTCTTTCTCATTGCCACGTAGTATTCCATTGTGTATATAAACCACAATTTCTTTATCCATTCATCAGTTGATGGACATTTAGGCTCCTTCCATAATTTGGCTATTGTTGAGAATGCTGCTATAAACATTGGGGTACAAGTGCCCCTATGCATCAGTACTCCTGTTCTCTTGGGTAAATTCCTAGCAGTGCTATTGCTGGGTCATAGGGTAGGTCTATTTTTAATTTTTTGAGGAACCTCCACAGAGTGGCAGCACCAGTTTGCAAGAGTGAGGGTTCCCAATTCTCCACATCCTCTCCAGCATCTGTAGTCTCCTGTTTTGTTCATTTTAGCCACTCTGACTGGCATGAGGTGATATATGAGTGTGGTTTTGATTTGTATTTCCCTGATGAGGAGTGACGTTGAGCATCTTTTCATGTGCCTGTTGGCCATCTGGATGTCTTCTTTAGAGAAGTGTCTATTCACGTTTTCTGCCCATTTCTTCACTGGATTATTTGTTTTTCGGGTGTGGAGTTTGGTGAGCTCTTTATACATTTTGGTTACTAGCCCTTTGTCCGATATGTCATTTGCAAATATCTTTTCCCATTCCATAGGTTGCCTTATAGTTTTGTTGATTGTTTCCTTTGCAGTGCAGAAGTTTTTTATCTTCATGAGGTCCCAATAGTTCATTTTTGCTTTTAATTCCCTTGCCTTTGGGGATGTGTCAAGAAATTGCTGCAGCTGAGATCAGAGAGGTTTTTCCCTGCTTTCTCCTCTAGGATTTTAATGGTTTCCTGTCTCACATTCCAGTCCTTTATCCATTTTGAGTTTGTTTTTGTGAATGGTGTAAGAAAGTGGTCTAGTTTCAACCTTCTGCATGTTGCTGTCCAGTTCTCCCAGCACCATTTGTTAAAGAGACTGTCTTTCTTACATTGAATACTCTTTACTGCTTTGTCAAAGATGGTTGGCCATACTTTTGTGGGTCCATTTCTGGAGTCTGTATTCTATTCCATTGGTCTATGTGTCTGTTTTTGTGCCAATACCATACTGTCTTGATGATTACAGCTTTGTAGTAGAGGTTAACATCTGGGATTGTGATGCCTCCCGCTTTGGTCTTCTTCAATATTACTTTGGCTATTCCGGGTCTTTTGTGGTTCTATACAAATTTTAGGATTGCTTGTGCTAGCTTTGAGAAGGATGCTGGTGCAATTTTGATGGCGATTGCATTCAATGTGTAGATTGTTTGGGGGAGTATTGACATTTTAACAATATTTACTCTTCCAATTCATGAGCATGGAATATTGTTCCATTTCTCTGTGTCTTCTTCAATTCCCTTCATAAGCTTTCTGTAGTGTTCAGTATACAGATCTTTTAAATCTTTCTTTAGGTTTATTCCTAGATATTTTATGGTTCTTGATGCAATTGTAAATGGGATCAGTTCCTTTATTTCTCTTTCTGTTGATTCATTATTGGTGTAGAAACGTGCAACCGATTTCTGTACATTGATTTTGTATCTTGCGACTTTGCTGAATTCATGTATCAGTTCTAGCAGACTTTTGGTGAAGTCTGTCTGCTTTTCTATGTCGAGTAACTTGTCATCTGCAAAAAGTGAATGTTTGACTTCTTCTTTGCCAATTTGGATGCCTTTTATTTCATTTTGCTCTCTGCTGATGCTATGACTTCCAACAGTATGTTAAACAACAGTGGTGAGAGTGAACATCCCTTTAGTGTTCCTGATCTCAGGGGGAAAGCTCTCATTTTTTCCCCATTGAGGATTAGTCCCCATCTGTGGACTTTTCATAAATGGCCTTTATGATGTATAAGTATGTTCCTTCTATTCCGGCTTTCCTGAGGGTTTTATGAGGAAACGATGCTGTATTTTGGCAAATGGTTTTTCTGCATCTATCAACAGGGTCATATGGTTTTTGTCTTCTTTTATTAAAGTGATGTATCAAATTGATTTGCGAATATTGAACCAGCCTTGCAGCCCGGGAATGAATCCCATTTGATCATGGTGAATAATTCTTTTTATGTGCTGTTAAATTCTATTGGCTAGTATCTTCTTGAAAATTTTTGCATCCATATTCATCAGGGATATTGGCCTGCAGTTCTCTTTTGTTCTGGTCCTCTGTCTGGTTTGGGAATCAAAGTAATTCTGGCTTCATAGAATGAGTCTGGAAGTTTTCCTTCACTGTCTACTTTTTTGGAACAGCTTTGGAAGGATAGGTATTAACTCTAATGTAATGATTTGGTAGAATTCCCCAGGGAAGTCATCTGGTCCAGGACTCTTATTTGTTGGGAGATTTTTGATAACTGATTCCATTTCTTCAGTAGTTATGGGTTTGTTCAAATTTTCTATGTCTTTCTTTTTGAGTTTTAGTAGTGTGTGGGGGTTTAGGAATTTGTTCATTTCTTCAAGGTTGTCCAGTTTGTTGGCATATAATTTTTCATTGTATTCCCTGATAATAGCTTGTATTTATGAGGAATTGGTTGTAATAATTCCATTTTCAATCATGATTTTATCCATTTGGGTCCTCTCTCATTTTTTTTTTTGAGATGCCTGGCTAGAGGTTTAGGAATTTTGTTTATTTTTTCAAAAAAAAAACAGCTCTTGGTTTCATTGATCTATTCTACTGTGTTTTTTTTTTTTTTGGTTACTATATTGTTTACTTCTGCTCTGATTTTTATTACTTCTCTTCTGCTGGGTTTGGGGTGTCTTTGCTTTTCTGCTTCCAGTTCCTTTGGGTGTGCTGTAGATTTTACATTTGGGATTTTTCTTGTTTCTTGAGATAGGCCTCGATTACAATGTATTTGCCTCTTAGGACTGCCTTCGCTGCATCCCAAAGGATTGTTGTGTTGTCATTATCATTTGATTCAACATATTTTTAAAATTTTTCTCTAATTACCTGGTTGATCCATTCATTATTTAGTAGGATGTTCTTTAACCCTCATGCTTTTGGACGTTTTCCAGACTTTTTCCTGTGGTTAATTTCAAGTTTCATAGCATTGTGATCTGAAAGTGTGCATGGTATGATCTCAATTCTTTTATATTTATTGAGGGCTGTTTTGTGACCCTGTATGTGATCTATCTTGGAGAATGTTCCATGTGCACTTTAGAAGAAAGTATATTCTGCTGCTTCAGGATGTAGGATTCTAAATAAACCTGTCAAGTCCATCTGATCCAGTGTGTCAATCAGGGCCATTGTTTCTTTATTGATTTTCTGTCTAGATGATCTATTCATTGTTGTAAGTGGAGTATTAAAGTCTCCTAAAATTACCACATTCTTACCAATAAGATTGCTCATGTTTGTGATTGTTTTAAATATTTGAGTGCTTTCAAATTTGGTGCATAGACATTTATAATTGTTAGGTCTTCCTGATGGATAGACCCTGCAATTATTATATAATGCCTTCTTCATCTCTTGTGACAACCTTTAATTTAAAGTCTAGTTTGTCTGATATAAGTATGGCTACTCCAGCTTTCTTTTGACTTTCAGTAGCATGATAGATGATTTTCCATCCCCTTACTTTCAATCTGAAAGTGTCCTTGGGTCTAAAATAAGTCTCTTGTAGACAGCAAATAGATGGGTCCTGTTTTTTATCCATTTCTATACTCTGTGTTTTGATGGGAGCATTTAGTCCATTTACATTCAGTTATTATTGAAAGATATTGGTGTTGAGTCATTGTGTTATCTGTAGGTTTCATGCTTTTAATGATGTCTCTGGTGCTTTGTGGTCCTTGCAACATTTCACTCACAGGGTCTCCCTTAGGATTTCTTGTAGGGCTTGTTTAGTGGTGATGAATTCCTTCAGTTTTTGTTTGTTTGGAAAAACTTTTATATCTCCTTCTATTATGAATGACAGACTTACTGGATAAAGGATTCTTGGCTGCATACTTTTCCTGTTCATCACATTGAAGATCTCCTGCTATTCCTTTCTGTCCTGCCAGTTTTCAGTAGATAGGTCTGCTACTGCCCTTATATGTCTACCCTTGTATGTTAAGGCCCATTTATCCATAGCTTTTTTTCAGTAATCTCTCTTTATCATTGTATTTTCCAGTTTCACTATGATATGTCGTGCAGAAGATTGATTCAATTTACATCTAAAGGGAGTTCTATGTGCTTCCTGGATATCAATGTCTGTTTCCCTCCCCAGTTAGGGGTAAGTTCTCAGATATGATTTTTTCAAGTATACCTTCAGACCCTTTCTCTCTTCTTCTTCTGGAATTCATATGATACTGATATTGTTCCTTTTGATTGCATCATTTAGTTCTCTAATTCTCCCCTCACGATCCTGGATTTTTTTATCTCTCTTTTTCTCAGCTTCCTCTTTTGCACAATTTTCTCTTCTAATTCACCTAGTCTCCCCTCTGCCTCTTCAATCTGTACTGGCCTATATTTTATTTTGCACTTCGTGTATAGAATATTTTTAAAATTCATCATGACTATTTGTTAGTTCTTTGATCTCTGCAGAAATAGATTCTCTGCTGTCTTTTATGGTTTTTTCAAACCCAGTGATTAATCATATGACTACTATTCTAAATTCTTGTTTGGTTCAGTATTGCTTATATGTGATTTGATCAATTCTTTATCTGTCACTTCTTCCTGGATTTTTTTTTTTGAGAGGAATTCTTCTGTTTCATAATTTTGGTTAGTTTTCTGTCCCTTATGAGTTTTAAAAGCTTGTTATTTGCTCTGCACCTGTGGCACTGCTATATTAAAGGGGGGGTCATACACTGTCTGGGGCCTGGTCCTTCAGGAGGTGTTTTTTTGTAGAGGGTTACTTGCTCTCTGTTGTTGTTGCTTTGGCTATTTTATTTCCCTACTCATAGTGATGTTTTGGACTCTCCAAAAGGTGTGCTTTGATTTGTTCCTTGAAATAGCCCTATAGCCCTTCAGGTTGTCCTGGTGTCTCCCTGGTATACCTAGCTTCTTTTCCTCTCAGACTCTCAGGATTCAAAGTCCTTTAGCTTCAGCCCTTCTTCGTTTGAGATACATGAGAAGTATGGATTCCCCACTCTCCCACCATATTGGCCCCTCCTCTATTATTTTTTTTCTTCCTCCAATATGACAAAAATGAAGAAATTCACCCCAAAAGAAAGAACAGGAAGAAATGACAGCTAGGGACATAATCAACACAGATAGAAGCAAGATATATGAACAACAATTTAACCAAGATAAAAATTCTAGCTGGTGTTGAAAAAAAAACCTAGAATCATTTTCTATGGAGATAAAAGAATTAAAACCTAGTAAGGACAAAATTAAAAATGCTATAATCAAGATGCAATCTGAATGGATGCCTTGGCAACAAGGATGGACAAAGCAGAGCAGTAAATCAGTGACATAGATGATAAAATTCTGGAGAATAATGAAGGAAACAGAAAAGAAAAAAAAAACAGCAAACCTAAGGCAAAAGAGCACAACATAGATACCTCAGTGTCTTTTTAAAAAGGAATAACATCTGAATCATAGGGTTCCCAGAAGATGAAGAGAGAGCAAGAGGGGTAGAAGTTTTATGTGAGAAAATTATAGCAGAAAGCTTTAATAATCTGTGGAGAGACACAGACCTCAAAATCCAAGAAGCACAGAAAACTCCCATCAGATTTAAAAAAAAAGAAACCAACCATCAACAAGGAATATCATAGTCAAATTCACAAAATATTCAGACAAGGAAAGAATTGTGAGAACAGCAATGGGAAAAGTCCTTAACCTGTAAGGGAAGACAGATCAGTTTGCAGCAGACCTATCCACAGAAATTAGACAGGCTAGAAAGGAGTGGCAGGATATATTCAATGTGCTAAATCAGCCAAGAATTCTTTATGCATCAAGGTTGTCATTCAGAATAGAGGGAGAGGTAAGGATTTTCCCATACAAACAAAAACTAAAGGAGTTTGTGACCACTAAACCAGCCCACAAGAAATTTTAATAGGGACTCTTTGAGGGGAGAAACGACAAAATGAAACAAAAGTCCAGAAGCAAGAAACTAGAAAGGCCCAGAGAACATCACCAGAAACACCAACTCTACAGGAAACACAATGGCACTGAATTCATATCTTTCAGTACTCACTCTAAACGTCAATGGACTAAACGCTCCAATCAAAAGACATAGGGCATCAGAATGGATAAAAAAACAAAAACCCATATATATGCTGCTTACAAGAGACTCATTTTAGATCTAAGGACACCTACAGATTGAAAGTAAGGGGATGGAGAACCATATATCACGCTAATGGTTGCCACAAGAAAACTGGAGTAGCCATACTTATATCAAACTCAATTTTAAAATAAAGACTGTAACAATAGATGAAGAAGGGTATTATATCAAAATTAAGCACTCTATCCACCAAGATCTAACAAATGTAAACATTTAAGCCCTCAAATGTGGAAAACATCCAGATGTATAAATCAGTTAATTGCAAACATAAGGAAATACATTGATAATAATACCATAATATTAGGAGACTTCAACACTACACTCATAGGATTGGACAGATCATATAAGCTGAAAATCAACCAGGTAACATGACTTTGAATGACACATTGGACTGGATATGTGGATGCAACAGATATATTCAGAATATTTCATCCTAAAGCACCAGAACACACATTCTTCTTAAGTGCACATGGATCATTCCCCAGAATAGATCACATACTGAGAAACATATCAACCCTTGACAAGTACAAAAAGATTGAGACCATACATGCATATTTTCAGACCACAACGCTATGGAACTAGAAATCAACTACATGAAAAAATTTGGAAATACCATTAATACTTGGAGATTAAAGAATACGCTAATAAAGAAAGAACAGGTTAGCCAGGAAATTAAAGATGAAATTTAAAAGTATATGAAAGCCAATGAAAGTGAAAATACAATATCCCAAATACTCTGGGACGCAACAATGGCAGTCATAAGAGGGAAGTATATAGCAATTTAGGCCTTCCTAAAGAAGGAAGAAAGGTCTCAGATGCACAGCCTACCCTTAAACCTTAAAGAGCTGGAAAAAAACCAGCAAACAAATGCCCAAAACAGCAGAAGACGAGGAATAATAAAGATTAGAGCAGAAACCAATACAATAAAAATCAAGAAATCAGTAGAACAGATCAATGAAACCAGGCACTGGTTGAAAGACTTAACAAAATTGATAAACCCCTATCCAGATTGATCAAAAAGAAAAAGGAAAGAATTAAAATAAATAAAATCATGAATGAAAGAGGATAGATTACAATGCAACCAACACTACAGAAATACAAACAATAATAAGAGAATATTATGAGCAATTATATGTCAGAAAATTGGGCATACTGGAAGAAATGGACAAATTCCTAGAAACATATAAACAACCAAAGTTGAAACAGGAAGAAATAGAAAATTCAAACAGACCTATAATCAGTAAAGAAATTGAATCAGCAAAGTCTCCCAACAAACAGGAGTCCAAGGTCGGATGGCTTTCCAGGGGAATTCTACCAAACACTTAAAGAACAGTTAACACCAGTTGTTTTAAAGCTATCCCCCCCAAAATAGAAATGGATGTAAATCTTCCAAACTCATTCTACTCAGCCAGCATGACCTTGATACCAAAACCAAAGACCCCACTAAAAAGGAGAATTATAGACCAATTTCCCTGATGAACAGGAATGCAAAAATTCTCAACAAGATAATAGCCAACTGGGTTCAACAATACATTAAAAGAATTATTCACCATGATCCATTAGGATTTATTCCTGGGATTAAGGATTGTTTCAATATCTGCAAATTAATCAATGTGATACATCACATTAATAAAAGCAAGAATAAGAACCATATGATCCTCTCAATAGATGTAGAGAAAGTATGTGACAAAATACAGCATCCTTTCTTGAGAAAAACCATCAAGAAAGTAAGGATATAAGGATCATACCTCAAGATCATAAAAGCCATTTGTGAAAGACCCACTGCTAATATCATTTTCAACAACTAATAACATTTTCTCAGGAAAAACTGAGAGCTTTCCTCCTGAGGACAGGAGCACGACAAGGATGTCCACTCTCACTACGGTTGTTCAACATGGTGTTGGAAGTACTAGCCTTAGCAACCAGACAACAAAAGGATATAAAAGGCATCTAAATCAGCAAGGAGGAAGTCAAACATTCACTCTTCACAGATGACAGGATTTTATGTGGAAAACCCAAAAACTGTAACTCAAAACTGCTAGAAATGATAAATGAATTCAGCAAAGTCCTGATATAACATCAACATACAGAAATTGGTTGAATTTTTATACACCATTAATGAAGCATCAGAAAAGGAAATCAAGGAACCAATCCCATTTACAACTTCACCAAAAACAATAAAATACCTAGGAATAAGCCTAACCAAAGAGGTAGCAGATCTATACACTGAAAATTATAGAAAGTTTATGAAAAAATGAAGAAGATGAAAACAATGTAAACATTCCATTCTCATGGATTGAAAGAATAAATATTGCTAAAATGTCAATACTATCCAAAACAATCTACATATTCAACAGCAATCCCTATCAAAATAACATAAGCATTCTTCACAGAGCTAGAAGAAACAATCCTAAAATCTGTATAGAACCAGAAAAGACCCCAAAAAGCCAAAGCAATCCTGAAGAGGAAAACCAAAGCTGGAGTTATCACAATTTGGACTTCAAGCTGCATTACTAAGCAGCAGTCATCAAGACAGTGTGGTACTGGCACAAAAACAGACACACAGATGAAGGGAGCAGAATATAGAACCCAGAAATGGACCTACAAACGTAGGGCCAACTAATCTTTGACAAAGCAGGAAAAGATATCCAATGGAAAAAAAGACAGTCTCTTCAGCAAATGGTGTTGGGAAAACTGGACAGTGACATGCAGAAGAATGAACCTGGATCACTTTCTCACACCATACACAAAAAAACTCAAATTGGATGAAAGACCTAAATGTAAGACATAAAGCCATAAAAATCCTAGAAGAGAAAACAGGAAACAACCTCTTTGACCTTGGCTGCAGCAACTTCTTACTTGACATGCCTCTGGAGGCAAGGGAAACAAAAGAAAAAAAAATGTACTATTGGGATCTCATCAAAATAAAAAGCTTCTGTAAAGCAAAGGAAACAATCAGAAAAACTAAAAGTCAATCAATGGAATGGGAGAAGATGTTTGGAAATGACATATCAGATAAAGGGTTAATATTCAAAATCTATGAAGAACTTATCAGACTCAACACCAAATAAACAAATGATCCAGTGAAGAAATGGAAAAGACAAGAATAGACATTTTTCCAAAGATGGCTAACAAATACATGAAAAGATGCTCAACATCACTCATCATCAGGAAAATAACAAACCCAAACCACAAGGAGTACCACCTCACACTGTAAGAATGGCTAAAATTAACAACTCAGGTCACAACAGATTTCGTTGAGGATGCGAAGAAAAAGGAACAATTTTGCACTGATGGTGGGAATGAAAAGTGGTGCAGTCTCTCTGGAAAACAGTATGGAGGTTCCTCAAAATTTAAAAATATAACTACCTTACGACCCAGCAATTGTAGTACTAGGTATTTATGCAAAGGATACAAAACTGCTGATTTGAAGGGGCACATGCACTCCAATGAGTATAGCAGCACTATCAATAATAGCCAAAATATGGAAAGAGCCCAAACCAAATGTCCCACGAAAGGACCACATCTTCTTTATATAAATATGTGTGTGTGTGTGTGTACATATATGCAATGGAATATTACTTGGTGATCAAAAAGAATGATATTTTGCCATTTGCAACAATGTGGATGGAGCTAAAGTGAATTATGCTAAGCGAAAAAGTCAGTCAGAGAAAGACAAGGATCTTATGATTTCACTCATATGTGTAATTTAAGAAACAAGACAGAAGAACATAGGGGAAGGTACAGAAAAAATAAGATGAAAACAGAGGAGCAGACAAACCTTAAGAGACTCTCAAACACCGAGAACCTACTGAGGGTTGCTGGTGGGTTGGTGGGATGGGCTAAATGGGTGAGGGACATTAAGGAGGGCACTTCTTGGGATGAGCACTAGGTGTTATACATAAGTGATGAATCACTAAGTTCTATTCCTGAAATCATAATTAGCCTATATGTTAATGAACTTTGATTTAAATTTGAAAAAAAGAAGAAAAGAAAATACAGTAATTATCCTATTTGACTCCAAATAGATGGCCTGATATTTAGTCCCCAGATATTCTGGGAATTCTCAAATTACTTGTATAGTCTTATATTTTTTCCAGAATACATAAATATTGATCATGCTTACCAAATTTTGAAATATATGAGTATATTTTTCATTGTATTTACTTATATTTTTCAAACAGTAATTCTATTTTACATTTGAATTTTTTTTTTGGTTTTCAAATTCATCATTTGTTTATCTTTTCTTTTTTCTGTTTTATTTTCTCAGAGATTTTTGAGCATCTTTTTCTGCTCTTAAACAGTTTTAGCTGTTATCTGTTCTTCATTTTTTAAGATAATTTTAAAATATTTATTTATTTAATTTATTTCTAATCAATATTAACCTGGAGTAAGGTTAATATTTTTTGTTCATATTTCTTTTTGTATATCTCAAGTATAGTGTTTGAATACTACTTTATAGAAATATGTTATTTTTAAAGAATACAATTTAAAATATTTTTGTAAATATCATCTTGTAAATTGCTAATGTGATTTTACTATTCTTCCTTATTAACTTTTACTTTTGATATATGATGTTGTCTAAAAGTGAATGTTGTATACTTTAAATTAATACACTGCTTTTTTATAGCTATTATTAAATTTTATTCAAAACTTGGTGCTGAAATATGATTAAGTCTTTTATATATTGTATACAGCTTTCATATAACAATTACTGAATAGTTATACAGTACCATATATCTTCGTTATCCATCATTGCATTCCCTTCTATTTTTGTAATAAAAAACACACACTATTGCACTGCATATTAACTAATTAAAATTTAAATTAAAAAAGACATATAGATTCAAAAATGCAATTAATTTCAGACTAATAAAGATTATTGTCTTAATTCTTTCTGATTTTTTGTACCAGTTTTATGATCAATAACCAATACATGATGGTTACACAACAGCCATTCAGTAAATATTTGTATTGTGAATAAATAAAGCAAAGACTGGCAAAACTTTTAGAGTATTTAACAAATTGCTTAGTTAAGTTGTTAAGGATCGCTTTAAAACAGCTTACTAAAAACAGTTAATGTGTTACTTTGGTTCATTTACGGAAAATAAATGAAGCATGTCTTTTATTTTCTATATCTCTGCAAAATCTTGGGACTGATAGCTAATTACCTGTAAGGATATATCCCCAAGGACCTTCTAAGAATCCCAGTCCCCTCTGTGCCCCTAATACTTTTCCTAAATGGAAAGAGTGCTAATACATCTTCTGCCTATCTCTTAATATCTAAACAATGTCATATATTTAACTGGGGAGTCACTCAGAATGAAGGAACCTAAGATAAGATCTGAAGGCAGGAAGGTCCACAGGTGACTCATCAGCTGACTTATGTTTGCCCACTCTGACACCCAACTGCTTTCCAACCAGGTAATTCTATTTTTGACATAGAATAGTTAGACTATAAAGAAATAAAAAATCGGAGTTGCATAAATTCAGAAGGCATATTTCCTGGATGTAAAGGGAACCTATGCTAATTTCTGTGGAACTTTATAGAAAAATATGTATTTTAAGATGCATACATTACAATTGTGCTCTATTTATCATTAATAATTCTGTCCTGTATATTTATTGTAAAATTTGTATGTCAAAACACACACACAAGAATCATTATTTATATGATTGCTTTGTCATAAAAATTTTATTACACTCTATTTTATTTATCATACTACAATGGTGAGTTTGTAAAAATTCTTTATATTGAAAGGCAAAAAGAATTAAGAAGTGGATTGCTTAGCAAAAATGATTTAAAAAAATAGGTTTTGATTATTTCCTGTTTAGATATTTATATATGCTAACAAGAAAAAAAAAAACCTAAGCCTTAGAGAAGCTACATTTTAAGCTACTTAATAAATAGTACTTGAGGACCAAGGGAAGATGGCATGGTAGGAGGATGCCGGGCTCACCACGGGTTCTGCTGATCACTTAGATTCCACCTACACCTGCCTAAATAACCCAGAAAACCACCAGAAGACTAGCAGAATGGAGTCTCCGGAGCCAAGCTCAGACGAGAGGCCCACGGAAGAGGGTAGGAGGGGCGGAGAGGTGGTGCCTGCTGCACAGACTGACGGGAGGGAACCGGGGTGGAGGGGCAGCCTGCCAGCCAAGCAGAGCCCCCGAGTCTGGCTTGCAAAAGCGGAAGGGCCAGAAGGAGTGTGTTCCCACAGCAAGCGCGACTTAGCATCTGGGAGGTCATAAGTGAACAGCTCTGCTCAGAAAGCCAGAAGGCTGGAGGACACAGGGAGGGAGAGTTGCTGAGCCCCCTGATGACAGAGCTCAGTTTGTTGGGGAACAAACGTGCTCACCAGTGCCATCTCCCTTGCCCATCCCCCAGCCAAAATCCCAAAGGGAACCAGTTCCTGCCAGGGAACTTGCTTGTTCCCCACAAACACCCAACGCTGTGCTTCTGTGGAGCCACCCCTCCGGCAGCGGGTCTGACTCCCTCCCTCTGTCACAGGACCCCTCCTGAAGTGGATAACCTAAGGAGAAGCAAGCTAAGCCTGACCCTCCGGCCCCCTTGCACCTTGCCTAGCCACCCCAGCTAATACACAAAATCCCCAGCACCACAAACCTGGCAGTGTGCAAGTAGCCCAGAGGGGCCACACCACCCCACAGTGAATCCCGCCCCTAGGAGAGGGGAAGAGAAGGCACACACCAGTCTGACTGTGGCCCCAGCGGTGGGCTAGGGGCAGACATCAAGTCTGACTGTGGCTCAGCCCACCAACTCCAGTTATACACCACAGCACAGGGGAAGTGCCCTGCAGGTCCACACCACTCCAGGGACTATCCAAAATGACCAAACGGGAGAATTCCCGTCAAAAGAATCTCCAGGAAATAACAACAGCTAACGAACTGATCAAAAAGGATTTAAATAATATAACAGAAATTGAATTTAGAATAATAGTCATAAAATTAATCGCTGGGCTTGAAAACAGTATAGAGGACAGCAGAGACTGTCTTGCTACAGAGATCAAGGGACTCAGGAACAGCCAGAAGGAGCTGAAAAACGCTTTAAACGAAATGCAAAATAAAATGGAAACAATGATGTCTCGGATTGAAGAGGCAGAGGAGAGAATAGGTGAAGTAGAAGATAAAGTTATGGAAAAAAGGGAAGCTGAGAAAAAGAGAAATAAAAAAATACAGGAGTATTAGGGGAAAATTAGAGAACTAAGTGATACACTAAAAAGAAATAATATACGCATAATTGGTATCCCAGAGGAGGAAGAGAGAGGGAAAGGTGCTGAAGGGGTACTTGAAGAAATCATAGCTGAAAACTTCCCTGAACTGGGGAAGGAAAAAGGCATTGAAATCCAAGAGGCACAGAGAACTCCCTTCAGACGTAACTTGAATCGATCTTCTGCACGACATATCATAGTGAAACTGGCAAAATACAAGGATAAAGAGAACATTCTGAAAGCAGCAAGGGATAAACATGCCCTAACATATAAAGGGAGACCTATAAGACTCATGACTGATCTCTCTTTTGAAACTTGGCAGGCCAGAAAGGATTGGCACAAGATCTTCAATGTGCTGAACAGAAAAAATATTCAGGCGAGAATCCTTTTTCCAGCAAGTCTGTCATTTAGAATAGAAGAAGAGATAAAGGTCTTCCCAAACAAACAAAAACTGAAGGAATTTGTCACCACTAAACAGCCCTACTAGAGATCCTAAGGGGGATCCTGTGAGACAAAGTACCAGAGACATTGCTACAAGCATAAAACATACAGTCATCATAACGACTCTAAACCCATATCTTTCTACAATAACACTGAATGTAAATGGACTAAGTGTGCCAACCAAAAGACATAGGGTATCAGACTGGATAAAAAAACAAGACCCATCTATTTTCTGTCTACAAGAGACTCATTTTAGATCTGAGGACACCTTTAGATTGAGAGTGAGGGGATGGAGAACTATTTATCATGCGACTGGAAGCCAAAAGAAAGCTGGAGTAGCCATACTTATATCAGACAAACTAGACTTTCAATTAAAGGCTGTAACAAGAGATGAAGAAGGGCATTATATATTAATTACAGGGTCTATCCACCAGGAAGAGCTAACAATTATAAATGTCTATGTGCCGAATACCGGAGCCCCCAAATATGTAAAACAATTACTCACAAACATAAGCAACCTTATTGATAAGAATGTGGTAATAGCAGGGGACTTTAACACTCCACTTACAGAAAAGGATAGATCATCTATACACACGGTCAATAAAGAAACAAGGGCCCTGAATGACACATTGGATCAGATGGACTTGACAGATATATTTAGAACTCTGCATCCCAAAGCAACAGAATATACTTTCTTCTCGAGTGCACATAGAACATTCTCCAAGATAGATCATATACTGGGTCACAAAACAGCCCTTCATAAGTATACAAAAATTGAAATTATACCATGCATACTTTCAGACCACAATGCTATGAAGCTTGAAATCAACCACAGGAAAAAGTCTGGAAAACCTCCAAAAGCATGGAGATTAAAGAACACCCTACTAAAGAATGAGTGGGTCAACCAGGGAATTAGAGAAGAAATTAAAAAATATGTGGAAACAAACGAAAATGAAAATACAACAATCCAAACGCTTTGGGATGCAGCGATGGCAGTCCTGAGAGGAAAATACATTGCAATCCAGGCCTATCTCAAGAAACAAGAAAAATCCCAAATACAAAATCTAACAGCACACCTAAAGGAAATAGAAGCAGAACAGCAAAGGCAGCCCAAACCCAGAAGAAGAAGAGAAATAATAAAGATCAGAACAGAAATAAACAATATAGAATCTAATAAAACTGTAGAGCAGGTCAATGAAACCAAGAGTTGTTTTTTGAAAAAAAATAAACAAAATTGACAAACTTCTAGCCAGGCTTCTCAAAAAGAAAAGGGAGATGACCCAAATAGTAAAATCAAGAATGAAAGTGGAATTATGACAACCAATCCCTCAGATATACAAACAATTATCAGGGAATACTATGAAAAATTATATGCCAACAAATTGGACAACCTGGAAGAAATGGACAAATTCCTAAACACCCACACACTTCCAAAACTCAATCAGGAGGAAATAGAAAGCTTGAACAGACCCATAACCAGCAAAGAAATTGAATCGGTTATCAAAAAGCTCCCAACAAATAAGAGTCCAGGACCAGATGGCTTCCCAGGGGAGTTCTACCAGACGTTTAAAGCAGAGATAATACCTATCCTTCTCAAGTTATTCCAAGAAATAGAAAGGGAAGGAAAACTTCCAGACTCATTCTATGAAGCCAGTATTACTTTGATTCCTAAACCAGACAGAGACCCAGTAAAAAAAGAGAACTACAGGCCAATATCCCTGATGAATATGGATGCAAAAATTCTCAACAAGATACTAGCAAATTGAATTCAACAGCATATAAAAAGAATTATTCACCATGCTCGAGTGGGATTCATTCCTAGGATGCAGGGCTGGCTCAACATTTGCAAATCAATCAACGTGATACATCAAATTAATAAAAGAAAAGATAAGAACCATATGATCCTGTAAATCGATGCAGAAAAGGCCTTTGACAAAATCCAGCACCCTTTCTTAATAAAAACCCTTGAGAAAGTCGGCATAGAAGGAACATACTTAAAGATCATAAAAGCCATTTATGAAAAGCCCACAGCTAACATCATCCTCCATGGGGAAAAACTGAGAGCTTTTTCCCTGAGTTCAGGAACACGACAGGGATGCCCACTCTCACCGCTGTTGTTTAACATAGTGTGGGAAGTTCTAGCATCAGCAATCAGACAACAAAAGGAAGTCAAAGGCATCAAAATTGGCAAAGATGAAGTCAAGCTTTCACTTTTTGCAGATGACATGATATGATACATGGAAAATCCGATAAACTCCACCAAAAGACAAATTGAGGGGCGCCTGGGTGGCTCAGTCGGTTAAGCATCTGACTTCGACTCAGGTCATGATCTCACAGTCTGTGAGTTCGAGCCCCACATCGGGCTCTGTGCTGACAGCTCAGAGCCTGGAGCCTGCTTCAGATTCTGTATCTCCCTCTCTTTCTGACCCTCCCCTGTTCATGCTCTGTCTCTCTCTGTCTCAAAAATAAACAAACATTAAAAAAAATAAAAAATAAATAAAACAATAATATTCATAAATAATATTTATATAAAGAAAATGAAAGTATAAACTAACTAGAAGCTATAAAATAACTAGATGACTGTATGGGTGAAGATTTACCTAAATGATGAAGAAAGCCAATGTAGAAAATACCATGAAAAAGTATTTAGGATTTGAAAAAAAAATTTTTAAATGTATATTTCTGAAGAGAAAAAGAGATCGATGATATGAAAAGATCTTTTAAAGTTGGGTCTAATAACAAACCATAAGCTAAAAGTTCTGCTTTTATAAGAATCTCTTAGACATTAATCAGGAAAAAAGATTAATTTATCAAATTTTAAAATGACAACATTTTGAATAAAACATTTTCAGGTGACTTCTAAATACTAAACCACACATTAATCAGAAAAATGCAAAGTAAATCCACAATAGGGCCTTACTCTTGCTAGGTTATGAAGAGAAAAAAAATAGATGATTATCAGTGGTAACAGGAGTAAAATAACCAAATACTTCCACCTGTGATCTGTCTGCTTAATCTTTGATGGGAAGCACCATCAATACATGAATCAATACATGAATACAATTATTTTAATTAAAAATGTAAGCACAGAATCAAGGAATTCTTTACATAGATATTCATCTCCATGTTTTTTAGATCAGTAAAACTTTGGAAAAATCTACATTTTAAAATAATAGAAAAATGTTATATAATTTTCATTACTAAGGCAAAATATTACAAAGCTTTATATTAAAGAGTTACTTCTAAATCATTCAAAGTCATGACAATATGTACATTATTATACTATTTAGAGAAATAAGAAGTTATATACAGTGTAATTCTTTTTGTTTCATAAGTATCTTTTTTTTTACTTTTAATTGTATTTTATTTTTAAAATTTGCATCCAAATTAGTTAGCATATAGTGCAACAATGATTTCAGGAGTAGATTCTTTAATGTCCCTTACCCATTTAGTCCATTCCCCCTTCCCACAACCCCTCCAGTAACCCTTTGTTCTCCATATTGAAGAGTCTCTTATGTATTGTCCCCCTCCCTGTTTTTATATTATTTTTGTTTCCCTTCCCTTATGTTCATCTGTTTTGTCTCTTAATGTCCTCATATGAGTGAAGTCACATGATATTTGTCTTTCTCTGACACATTCGCTTAGCATAATACCCTCCAGTTCCATCCACATAGTTGCAAATATCTTAAATCATATTGTGCTGTTTAAAAATGCATTCAGAAAATGGAATAGGTAGGGGCGCCTGGGTGGCGCAGTCGGTTAAGCGTCCGACTTCAGCCAGGTCATGATCTCGTGGTCCAGGAGTTTGAGCCCCGCGTCAGGCTCTAGGCTGATGGCTCAGAGCCTGGAGCCTGTTTCCGATTCTGTGTCTCCCTCTCTCTCTGCCCCTCCCCCGTTAATGCTCTGTCTCTCTCTGTCCCAAAAATAAATAAACGTTGAAAAAAAAATTAAAAAAAAAAAGAAAATGGAATAGGTATTAGTTTTAAACATAAGTGAATATAAGTTTATCAGCGAATAACACATAATACCATCAATCTGAATTATTTTTTTTTGCATGAGGAAAAACTGAACCCATGATCATTTCAAAACCAATTGAATTACTTGAACATTTTCATCCAGTGACACAGTTTAATGTAGTATTGCATTCCTGGGTGAAGATAAATTGATAAAATAAAACTGTGGAAACAGAGAACTAAAGAGGTGATACAGTCTGATGCAATAAAATAAGCATTTTATATTAAATCAGAGTGTCTTGTACAGAAAAAAATGACATCAGGTCAGGGTGTGATCGTAAGAACTTAGAATACAGAAGTTGAGTTTAACTGCCACATCTAGCTACGCTGGAATTCTTGGAGCTAATACAATTCCTCAACACCAGGCTATTTGCTTTCCTCATTTCCCTAGAGTGAAATGATCTTTCTTTGGTTCTTGAATCTTCCATTGATATCATCAGTTATAATACCCTGATTCTCCCCCATCATTTCTGATAGTTATTATCAGAAATACTTGAAATCTTATAATTTGCTCATTACTTTCTGTCTCACATTAACAGAACTATAAGTTTGATAAAAACAAGGATTGTATCTCTTTGTTCATAGTATATTCCCTCATTATTATTTAGTGTGTGACACATTATAGGTATTCAATAAATAGCTGTGAAGTTGCTATTTAATAGAAGCTGCATCAAAAAAAATTAAAAAATAGAATCTATCTCCTGTAGGGTTTCAATTTTGCCTTGTTTGCTCACTTTCAAATTTAAATTTTCACAATATACAAACTCAATTTCTTTCATCAAATAGCATTTTTTGCATCATATGTGTCCTACTTTCTTGATTTCTCCTAGACTTTTATTTGGTTTCTCAAAGACATAAAATTAATATTCCTGGAATATTTCTCCTAAATCTTATTCTCAAAGTTAGTATTCTTTAGCTAATGGCAACACACCATCCTTCTCTTCTACCCATTAAGCAGAACTTTAAAATAATCAAATTTATAATTTTGTCACTTTCACTTATTTATATCTTTTAGATGATTTTTGTAAATTTATTTATTGCTTCTTACTGATTATTGGAGACAATCAATAAGGGGTTTTACGGGGTGATAATTATACAGCAGTTATAGTGCTCTATGTTATCCTGGTTTGTAATATTAAGTGTTTTAGCTCAAAGGTACAAGCACTATTATAACATTATCCCCTTTAATATGAGTCAAATACTCTGAGAATTATTATAACCATTTCTAATATAAGAATAGTATCTAAGAATTTAAACTTGTTTACTTAATTTAAGTTATTGAAGTTAAGGTTAAACAACTAGGTGTGTCCAAACTAATCTGGCTTTAATTTTTTTTTCCATTTATTTATTTTTGAGAGAGAGACAGAGAATGTGAGTGGGGGAGGGGCAGAGACACAGGGGCAGAGACAAGCAAGCTCCAGGCTCTGAGCTGTCAGCAGAGAGCTCAATGTGGGGCTTAAACTCACAAACTGTGAGATTATGACCTGTGTCGAAGTCGGTTGCTTAACCTACTGAGCCACCCAGGTGCCCCCAGTTTTCTTTTCCAGGATTGCTTTGGCTATTCAGGGCCTTTTCTGGTTCCATACAAATTTTAGAATTGTTTCTTCTAGCTCTGTGAAGGATGTCGGTGTTATTTTGATATGGATTGCATTGAATATCTAGATTGCTTTGGGTAGTATCGACATTTTAACAATATTTCTTCTTCCAATCCATGAGTATGGAATGTTTTTCCATTTCTTTATGTCTTCTTCAATTTTCTTCATAATTTGTCTATAGTTTTCAGCCTACAGATATTTTACGTCTTTGGTTAGGTTCATTCCTAGGTATTTTATTGTTCTTGGTGTGATTGTAAATGGGATCGATTTCTTGACTTCTCTTTCTGCTGCTTCCTTATTGGTGTATAGAAATACAACCAATTTCTGTACATTGATTTTATATGCTGCGACTTTGCTGAATTCACGTATCAGTTTTTGATGGAGCTTCAGTCTTTCCACAAGAAGTATCATGTCATCTGCAAAGAGTGAAAGTTTGACTTCTTTACCAATTTTTATGCCTTTTATTTCTTTTTGTTGTCTGATTGCTGATGCTAGTACTTTCACTACTATTATGAACGACAGTGATGAGAGTGGACATCCCTTTCACATTCCTGATCTTGGGGGGAAAACACTCATGCACTGTGGTCTGTGAAGACATTGAGTATGATTTGAATCATCTTAAATTGGTTAGGACTTGTTTTGTGACCTAACATGTGACCTATGTTGAATATTTTTCTGTGTGTGCTTGCACAGAATCTGTATTCTGCTTCCTTAGGTAGAAAGATTTGTATATGTGAATTCATTTCATTTAGTCTATATGTTGTTCAAGTCAGGTATTTCTCTTTTTTCTTTTTTAATTCAAGTTAGTTAACATACAGTGTAGTATAGGTTTCAGGAGTAGAACCCAGTGATTTATCATTTACATATAACACCCAGTGCTCAACCCTGAAAGTGCCCTCCTTAATGCCCATCACCCATTTAGCCTATGCCCCTACCCACCTCCCCTCTAGCAACCCTCAGTTTGCTCTTAGTATTTAAGAGTCTCTTATGGTTGGCTCCCTATGTTTTTTATCTTATTTTTCTTTCCCTTCCCCTATGTCTATCTGTTGTGTTTTTAAATTCCTCATATGAGTAAAACCACATGATATTTGTCTTTCTCTGACTGATCAGTTCAGGTACTTATCGATTTTCTGATTGGAGGCTCTATCCATTATAGGAACTGTGGTATTAAATATCCTAGTATTACAGTATTCTCCATTTTTCCCTTTAGTATGCCAATAGTTGTTTTATGTATTTAGATTCTCTAGTAATGGGGGAATACATACTTACAATTGTAACATCATGCTGCTGCATCAACTATTTTATCATTATATACTAACCTTTACTTCTTTTGATTGATTTAAATTTAACTTTTTAAAATCTTTTTTAAGGGTTTATTTAAAATGCAGCTAGTTAACATACAGTGTAATGTTAGTTTCAGGTGTAGAATAAAGTGATGAAACATTTCTATACAACCCCCAGTGTTCATCATGAGTACACCTCTTAATCTTCAAAACCTGTTTAACCCCTTCTCCAATTACCCACTCTCTGATAACCAACAGTTTCTTTTCTATTCTTAGGAGGTGGTTTCTTGGTTTGCCCCTCTCTCTTTTTTTTCCCCTTTGCTCCTTTATTTATTTTCTTAAATTCCCACATATGAGTGAAATCATATGGTATTTGTCTCTCTCTGACTAACTTATTTCACGTAGCATAATACTCTCTACCTCCATCCACATCATTGCAAATGGCAAGATTTTATTTCTAGTTATGGTTGAGTGATATTCCCTTACGTATCACACATTCTTTATCCATTCATCATTGGTGGACACTTGGGCTGCTTCCATAATTTGGCTTTGTAAAAATGTCGTTATAAACATTGGGGTACATATATCCCTTTGAATTATTATTTTTATATTCTTTGAGTAAATACCTACTAGTGCAATTGCTGGATCATAAGTAGCTCTGTTTTTAATTTTTTTTTAATTTTTTTTAACGTTTATTTATTTTTGAGACAGAGAGAGACAGAGCATGAATGGGGGAGGGTCAGGGAGAGGGAGACACAGAATCCGAAACAGGCTCCAGGCTCTGAGCTGTCAGCACAGAGCCCGACGCGGGGCTCGAACTCATGGACCGCGAGATCATGACCTGAGCCGAAGTCGGCCGCTTAACCGACTGAGCCACTCAGGTGCCCCTGTTTTTAATTTTTTAAAGAACTTCCATACCGTTTCCCAGAATAGCTGCACCACTGAGCATTCCCACCAGCAGTGTAAGACACTTGTTCCTCTCTACATCCTCACCAACACCTGTCTATTGTGTTGTTGATTCCGGCCATTCTGACAAGTGTGAGGTGATATCTCATTGTAGTTTTGATTTGTATTTCCCTGATGATAAGTGATATTGAACATCTTTTCATGTATCTGTTAGCTATCTGGATGTCCTCTTTAGAAAAATGTTTACTCATGTCTTCTGTCCATTTTAAATTGGATTTTCTTTTTTTGGGGGTGTGTGTGAGTTTTGTAAGTTCTTTATGTTTGTTATACTAACCTTTTTCCAGATATGTCATTTGCAAATAACCTCTCATTTTCCAAGGTTGTCTTTAGGTTTGTTGATTGCTCCCTTTGCTATGCAGAAGCTTTTTAATTTGATTTAGTCCCAATAGCTTATTTTTGTTTTTGTTTTCCTTGTCTCAGGAGACATAAATAGATTGAAGTTGCTATGGCTGAGGTCAAATATTACTGTATGTATTATCCTCTAGGATTTTAATACTATAGTTTTTTACATTTAGGTCTTTAATCCATTTTTAATTTATTTTTGTGTATGGTGTAAGAAAGTGGCCCAGTTTCATTTTTCTGCATATTTCTGTCCAGTTTTCCCAACATCATTTGTTGAAGAGATTGTCTTTCATCTGTCTTTCATACTGTTTTCATCACTATAGCTTTGTAATATAACATGAAGTCCATAATTGTGATGCCCCCAGCTTTGTTTTTGTTTTTCAGGTTTGCTTTGGCTCTCTGGAGTCTACAGGGAAGTAAGGTAGACAAAAGAAAAAATAAATTATTGGGACTTTATCTCTTACAATTGCTTGTATTTCTGCAGTGTTCATTGTTATTTCTCCTCTTAAAATGTGATTTTGCTTATTTCATTCTTCTCTGTTCTTTATTTATTTTTAATGAGTCTGGCTAAAGGTATCTCAATTTTGTTGATCTTTTCAAAGAACCAGCTCCTGTTTTTTTTTTTTTTTGATCTGTTATTCTGTTTTTCAGTTTCTATTTCATTTATATCTGCTCTACTTTTTATTATTTCCATCCTCTGCTTGTTTGTAGTCTGTTTGTTGTTTTTTCTAGGTCCCTTAGGTATAAGTTCAGTTGTTTATTTGAGGTTTTTTTTCTTTTTGAAGTAAACCTATATTGCTACATATTCTCCTCTTAGAACTGCTTTTCTTGCATTCCAAAGGCTTAGACCATTGTTATTGTTATTTCCATTTGTTTCCATGGGTCAGAAAAGATCAATAATGTGACTTCAAACTTTTTTTACTTAATTGAGACTTGTTTTGTGGCTACTATGTGATCTATTCTGTAGACTGTTTCATGTTCACTTGAAAAAAAAAAGTGTATGGGGCGACTGGGTGGCTACATTGGTTAAGCGTCAGACTTCAGCTCAGGTCATGATCTCATAGTCTGTGAGTTCGAGCCCCACATCAGGCTCTGTGCTGACAGCTCAGAGCCTGGAGCCTGCTTCAGATTCTGTGTCTCCTTCTCTCTCTGCCCCTTCCCCGCTCATGTTCTGTCTCTCTCTGTCTCAAAAATAAATAAAAACATTTAAAAATTTTTAAAAAGAAAAAAAAGTGTATTACTGTCTTTCTGGAAAAGGTGTCTGAATATATGCATTAGATCCATCTGATTTAGTATGTCATTCAAAGTCATTGTTTCCTTGTTGATTTTATATCTGGATGATCTATCCATTGATGTAAGTTGGGTGTTAAAGTCCTCTAGTATTATTGTATTACTATCAAATACTACTTTTATGTTTGTTTTCAGCTGCTTTATGTATTTGGGTGCTTTCATTTGGGTGCATAAATATTTACATTTGTTATATCTTTTTGTTGGATTGTCCCCCTAATGATTATATCGTGTCTTTCCTTCTTTGTCTTCTTGGTACACTGTTTGTCTTAAATTCTATTTTGTCCAATATGTATAAGTATTGCTACTCCAACCTTCTTTTGACATCCATTTGCATGATAAATTTTTCTCTACTCCCTCACTTTCTTTTTTTTTTTCAATATTACATTTCTTTAATATTATTTAGGGTTATATAGAAAAATCTATGATCACTCTTGACATCACATTTATCTTGAATCCTCAAAAATTTTTTTGCTGTAATTTTATCTTTTATTTTTTTCAATATATGAAATTTATTGTCAAATTGGTTTCCATACAACACCCAGTGCTCATCCCAAAAGGTGCCCTCCTCAATACCCATCACCCACCCTCCCCTCCCTCCCACCCCCCATCAAACTCTACTCCCTCACTTTCAATCCACAAATGTCTTTATGTCTAAAATTAGTCTCTTGTAAGTAGCATATAGATGGTCTTCTTTTTTTATCTATTCCGTCACCCTATGTCTTTTGATTACAGTGTTTACTCCCCTTAGATTGAATATAATCATTGATAGGTATGTACTTATTGTCATTTTTTTCCTTGCTTTATGGTTGTTTGTGTAGGTCTTTGTTCCTTTCTTCTCTTGCTTTCCCTCTCATGTTTTTCTGGCTTCTTTTTACTGATATACTTGGATACCTTTCTTTTAAATTTTTGCATAGTTATTATCAGGTTTTTTTAAATTATTTGTGGTTACCATTAGGTTTATTTATGACATTTTATGAATACAGCAGTCCATATTAAGTCAGTGGTTGCTTAAGTTTGAACCCATTCTATAAACTCTAAACTTTTACTTCTCCCCTTACCATGTTTTAAGTATTATATTTTGTGAATTCCCTGATTTTTCATAGATATACTTCATTGTACTGCTTTTCTGCTTCCTACCTTTATTACTTGTGTTTATTGTCCTTGCTTTCCACTAAGAGTATCTGCTTTAACATTTCTTGTAAGATCTGTATAGTGGTCATAAATTCCTTTTGGGGGGGCTGTCTAGGAAACTCTTTATCTCTCTATTCTGAGTGATAACCTTGCTGGATAGAGTATTCCTGGTTTCATGTTGTTGTTTTTTTTTCCTTCAGTGTTTTGAAGATACCATGGCACTCCCTTTTGGTCTTCAATGTTCTTGTTGAAAATCAGCAGATAGCCTTCTGGGATTTCCTTTCTATGTGACTGTTTCCTTTTCTTTTGCTACTTTAAAAGTTTTATCTTTATCACTACTTTTTGCCACCTGAATTACCTTGTGTCTTGGTGTGGACCTTCTTCAGTTGATTTTGTTTGGGTATCTCTGTGCCTCCTGGATCTGGATTTCTGTTTTCTTCCCAAGATATGGGAAGTTTTCAGTTATTATTTCTTCAAATATATTTTCTGCCTCTTTTCTCTCTCTTCTCCTTCTGAGATCTCTATAATGTGAATGTTATTATGCTTGATAATGCTGAGTTTCCTTAATGTATTTTTTAAATTATTCTTTGCCTCTCTCCTGTTCAGCATGAGTGCTTTTCATTACTCTGTAATTCACATCAGTGATCCATTCTTATGTTTCCTGTAGCCTACTATTTATTCCCTCTATTATATTTTTAATTTTAATTATTGAATTCTTAATCTCTGTTTTTTCTTATCTGTTTTCCATCTCTTATTGAGGGTCTCACTGAGGTCCTCCACTCTTGTTATCAAGTCCCATGAGTATCTTTACAACCATCAATTTATACTTTTCATGTTTATTTATTTTTGAAAGAGAGCGAGCAAGTGGAGGAGGGGCAGAGAGAGAGGGAGAGTATCCGAAGCAGGCTCTGCACTGTCAGCAGAGAGCCCGGTGCAGGGATCAAACACAAACTGCAAGATCAATGACCTGAGCCACAGTTGGACACTTAGCCACTGAGTCACCTAGGTGCCCCATGACCATTACTTTAAATTCTCAGTCAGACATATTAATT
Organism: Felis catus; assembly: GCF_018350175.1. Classification (NCBI taxonomy): domain Eukaryota; kingdom Metazoa; phylum Chordata; class Mammalia; order Carnivora; family Felidae; genus Felis; species Felis catus. The sequence goes on from NC_058368.1 coordinate 83,962,101, forward strand.
ATCTCCATTTCATTAAGCTGTCTTGCTGTGATTGTATCTTGTTGTTTCATTTTGGACATATGTCTGTGTATATTAATTCTCTGTTTGTATTTTTATGCATACACAAAGTCAGCTACATCTCTTGCTTTTGAATTTATTGGCCTTTTGAGGAAGAGGTCCTGTTGTGCCCTCCAGTGCAATGTGCCCCATTAACCAGAGCCTGGCATTTCATCTGTATCTCCTAGATGTGTTTCCTGAACCCTATTATTGTGGCTGAACTGCATGTGCTTCCAGTCCAGCTATCTGCAAAGGCTCTCTTTGGCTGTTGTGGGCAGGGTTTGGCCCCTGTGTTGATAGTGCACCAGTCTGGGGCTGCCTTGGACTTGAGTTGAGTCAGGCAAGGCATTTGCCAGAGCTGTGGTGGAACCAAATTGCAGAACACCCCCACTGTGTTGTCCCATGAGAAGTTTTAATTGATGGGCAGTTCTTGCAATCACTAGATGTCTGTCCAAAGCTCACTACCGGTGTGCAGTTGGAGTAGTATATGTGGTTATCTTCCCTTTTGTTCAGGCCAGGAGGTACTTTGGATTGGTGCTGACCCCTTTGAGTGCTACTTGCACATGCCATGTTTATGCCTTGGCTTTGGATAGATCCCTGTGAAGTGGAGATCCACAGAAGAGCATGGAGGCAAGGCACACAGTTACCAAGGTTTGTGAAGGTCCACTGTGGGAAAGAACCTGGATCCACTTGAGAAGACTCTTGCTGTGGGTATGGAGGAGGCAAGTCTGAAGAAGAATGTATGTGTGTGTGTGTGGGGGGGGGGGCATTGGACAAGAAATATCTGGGCAGGTCACTGCAGGAAGGAAGCTGAAGCTTCCTAGGAAAACCCCTGCCCAGCTAGGCTGGGTGGGATGGGGCAGATCTTCAGAAGCTCTCAGAGGCCGGACACACTATTAACAAGTTTGGTGGAAAGAGTTCTCACTATGCTGTTTCCCACAGTTGTCTGTGTATTTAGGCTGGGTGTGGGAGAGGAAAATGACCCCTGTCAACTCTTTTATTGTAGAAGTCTCCTAAAGATCCCTGTCCCTCCAGCACAAGATTTGAGATTAATAAACAACTATCCCTCCCATATAACCCGGGTGTTTTTCAAACTGATTCTTCTATGTTGTATTTTAGTAGGGTTGTTTGTTGTTCTGTCTCTTTGAGGGCAGGGATTGCATTTCCTATTGACCTCCTGGCTGTCCCAGTTCTGAGCCCACTGATTTTTAAAGTTCTTGTTGTTTATTGGGTCTTCATTAAAAGAAAAAAAAACACTTCTGCACAATGAAGAAAACAAACTAAAAAGCAACATATGAATTTGGAGAAGATATTTATAAATGCTACATCTGATAAAGGGTTAGCATCAAAAATATTTTTAAAAAATTTCTAAAACTCAACACCCTAAACACAAATATCTCAGTTAAAAAAATGGGCAGAAGACAGGAATAAACATTTTTCCAAAGAAGATATACAGATAGCCAACAGACACATGAAAATATGCTCAACATCACTGATCCACCAAGGAAATGCAAATCAAAACTATAATGAGATATCACCTCACACCAGTCAGAATGGCTAAAATTATCATCACAAAAAACAACAGGTGTTGTAAAGGATGCAGAGAAAAGGACACTCTCTTACACCGTTGGTGGGAATGCAAACTGGTGCAAACTCTCTGGGAAACAGTATGGAGGTTCTTCAAAAAGTTAAAAAATAGAACTATGATCCAGCAATTGCACTACTATGTATTTATGCAAAGAATACAAAAATCCTAATTAAAAGGGTACATGCACCCTGATGTTTATTAACATAATACACAATAGCAAAACTATGGAAGCAGCCCAAGTGTCCATCAACTGGTGAATGGATAAAGATGTGGTGTATGTATACAGTGGAATATTACTCAGCCATAAAAGAAGAATAAAATCTTGCCATTTGCAAGGACATGGATGGGGCTAGAGCATGTTATGATAAGTGAAATAAGTAAGTCAGAGAAAGGCAAATACCATATTATTTCCCTTATATGAGGAACTTAAGAAACAAAACAAATAAGCAAAGGAAAAGAGAGAGAGAGATGCAAACCAAGAAACAGACTCTTAACTTTAGAGAACACACTGATGATTACCAGAGGGTAGATGGGTGAGGGTATGGGATAAATAGGTGATGATGGATATTAAGGAGTGCCCTTGTCCTAAGGGCCAGGTGTTGTACGTCAGTGTCGCATCAATATGTGGTACACCAGAAACTAATATTACAGTGTATCTTAACCAACTGGAATTTAAATAAAATCTTAACAAAAAATAAAGTTCCTGTTGCTAAGCCATACTGAATATAAGAACTTACAAAATTGAGCTCCTGTTTTTAAAGGCCTATTTCTATGGGGCTTTGACTTTCCAGTGCAGTTATTCTGTGCCTAGGGTGCCTGGGGTGGAGTCTGTTCCTCTCCCTCTCCACACCTATGGCATCCTTCCCTCCCATGGACAGTTCAATGGGTGTTTTGGCTCCTGACCACATGTCCATCCTTTCTTCCCTCTTTAATTGTGGCCTCTTCTATATTTAGCTGTGGAGAGTCTGCTCTGCTAGTTTTGGGGTAGTTTCCTGGGCTATTTACACTGATGTGGGTGTTATCTTGTTGTATCTATGAAACAAGGTAAGCATAGGGTCCTCCTATTCTGTCATCTTCCCCAGAAATTCCCCTCTGAGATTCTTATGTGCTGTTCTTCTAGACTTGTTCTGCCTGGAAGTCATAGAGATCCTGATTTAGTACTCGATAAGATAGAGAAAAAATTAGTTCTTTTGTTAGTGTTCCACACATATAAAGACTGGATTCTTATTCACATATACTCTCCACTTACACCTCAAATTAGTCTCAAGCTGTGGAAGATTTTTATGGTCCTAGGCTATGCTGACTTGGGATGTGGGTGATGTGGATAAACTCAAACTATTTCTCTTACCTGCTCCAAAGTGTCCAAAAATTTTTGTTTGTTTCAACAGAGTGCTGCAATTTCTCCTCTGGAAGCCTGGACTTCTCCCAAAGCTGTTTTGTCCATAGGTAACTTCCCAAGTCAGTGTTCCCCAGGGACTCCCAGACTATATTGGAAAAAAAGCTGATCCAGTTTACTGGCATTACAAGATCCACAGAAAAAAAGCTGATCCAGTTTACTGGCATTACAAGATCCACAGATGGGTTGAGGTCTATCTGCATATTACCTAACACATTGGTAGGCAACACTACTCCCAGATTCTTTAACATATAATGCCCCCTCAAAGGTAATTCTGCCTGTGACTAGATGGTAAATTTTTGTTGTTGATAAGGAAAATAAAGCAATGTCTTTTGTTGCAATCATGATAATGCCAAGCCTGTAATTCCTATTCCTTCTTGCCATACATTGCATATTCTTCTGTTTTACTTTTGATATATGATGTTGTCTAAATTAAAATATTTTATATTTTAATGTTTCTATTCTTTTTTTATTTTTTTTAAATGTTTACTTTTGAGAGACAGAAAGAGACAGAGAACAAGTGGAGGAGGGGTAAAGAGAGAGGCAGACACAGAATCTAAGCTGTCAGCACAGAGCCCAATGCGGGGCTCAAACTCACAAACCACAAGATCATGACCTGAGCTGAAGTCTGACGCTTAACTGAATGAGCCACCCAGGTGCCCCAATATGTTTATATTCTTCAATTTCAATGTGTTTTATTCAGTAATGGCTTTGAAGCATATTTAAAGATTTTCAGATCTTTTGTACATGTTACACATTTCCTATAACAATAAACTTTTAAATGACCTATGCTACCTTTCATTGCATGACTGAAATAAAATTGAGCTGTTTTTCTTCCATTCTATCCTTAATTGCAAAACCTCATTTTTGTAAATATTTTTCTCTTGTGTAAACCTTTATTTGGATTTGCAACCTCCATGGAATGTTTTTAGTTATCTAATAGCATGCACAAGCAATTTAAGACTGGAAAGGTATACCTTTTTCATTCTTTCTAATTTCTTTCAACCCTGTTATGTCTGCAGTGACTCACACATAGATGGGCACAAAACAGACACAAAACATTTGTAAAGTCAATAAGTAAACCAATGACTTTTAACTTTTTTAATATATAATCGATAAGTAAACTATTGAATTATGTTAATGGATAATTAGCTAAACAGTAGACTGGAAACAATTCACTTCATTGACTGGAAACAAAGAAGTAATTTTTGTTATTATTCTTCAGGTTTTTATAACATTTTGCACTAGAAGCTAATTACCTGCAAGAATAGAACCTCCAGAGACTTCCAAGAATCCTTGTTCCATCTGTGCTCCTTCTGCTCTATCCTTCAATTGAAATAAAATTGCTCACACCTTTTTTGGGCATTTTCTAATAACCACTGTGTTATATATTTAACTGGAGAGTTACTCCAAGTGGAGAAGTCTGACAAAATCTCAGTGAATGGATGCTGCATATGGGTCCTGGGCAGGCTTATAGTTTTCCAATACAGCCATTGACTTGTTTTCCTACACAAGTAAGTTACTTACATTTTTAGGTGGAATGGTTAGAAAATGAAAAAAAGAAAAAGAAAAAAGAAAACTTATGCTCAGATCTCTGGGACTTAATAGAATGAGCTGTATTTGAAGATGTACAAATTGTCATTGTGCTCTATTTAGTCTCAAAAATCCAGTGCTGTAAATTTATGTAGAATATTTATGATAAAGACACACACACACACACACACACACAGAACTGATTTTTGAGTATTATGTTGCAGAAATTTTACTGCCCACTATTTTATTTAACATATCACAGCAATGTATTTTTAAATTCCTCATATTAAATGGCATAAAAAGTTAGGTATTGGATTAACTTGTTAAATATTATTTTACAATAATCCTTAGAGTTTAATGATTTCACATCTTTAGAATCTTTGTGTTAATATGAAACAGAGGCAGCCTTAAGAAAGTTACAGCCTATTCAGAACAAAAATACACATTTTAATCGATTTATTAAATCTATTATGAACAACAGTGAAAGTCTCTAGTGTAATAATCTGATAAAAACAGGAGAAATGGAAGGAAAGATAGAAAGGAGAGAGAGCAAGAGAGAGTGATAAAAAGAGAGATGTGTGTTCTGCTCAACATTTGGGTAACTTTGGGCTAAACTGTGAAAATAAAATTTGTGTTTCTTACCCAGTAACAAATCCTCAATTATTCTGTCATTAGAGATTATTGAAAGTATATGTAGCTAAATTGCCTTTGTGATTCAGTGAGCAGAGAATACTTCTTTAACATTCCCTGAAAACTTAATAACAAATTAGTAATAATTTTTACTGTTTTTACATTTACAATATGAAATTAATCAAAAGTTTGATACAGAAAATGAAAAAATAAAATATGTAAACAAATGTATATCTAAAAATTTACCTAAGATATGAACAAAGGCAATGAGTAAAATTCCATAGAAAGTAAATTAGAATTTCAAAATTGAAAAAAAAAACTTTAAAAAGAAAAAAACATCAAAACCCATACCAAAATATTGTCTTTTAATTAGGGAATTTATGTGGTTATATGACATATTAAAAGTTAAAGGTCAGTAATGTATAAATCTCTCACATGTTTAGCAGAAAAATATGAACATATCAAGTTTTTAAAATGGCACAAATATTTTGACAAAGAAACATTTGAATAAAGAAATGAACAATAATAAAATTGCAAATGAAATTTAGATCTTCACTTTTTTTCTTGCTGAATTATAGACCAGGTAAGTGAATGATTATAAGTGTTGTTGTGATGAACGTTTTAAGACCCGAAATGCTGATGATATGTAAGGGTTACTCTTTCACAGGATGCAGATACAATGCATAACTCTGATATAAACAGTATTTTTTAATCAAAATAAATCATCACATAGAATCTAGGAATATTTTATATAGATATTTTTCTCAGCAGTTTTAGGCTAGTAAAAATTTTAAAGACTATTACATTTAAATAATGTAAAATCATTATTATATTAATAATTATTAATATTAATATTTGGAATTATTAATATAGTTCTTCATGTTCATAAGGATGATATTTTTAAGTATATAAAGAAATGAGAATATGTGTATAATTATAAAATTTAGAGAAATATAGAAGTATACAGAGCATAGTTCTACTCTATACTTGATATATTTTATATAGTCTATGTATATCTGTCTGTATACATTACTTATTAAAATATATATTAAAAGAAGAAATAAAAATTTTACCATAAATTTCATATTTGATGTTGGGATTATATATGCCTCTGTTTTTCTTTTGGTCCATATGTGATAAATTATCTATAGTATCCATAATATAATTACAGAGTAAAAATGATATTTAAAAACAATTTAAATTTATTTAAAAAACACATCATATCATTGACTTGAATTTGTTTTTTTTTTCTATCCATAATGACAAACTGAACACATGATATAATTTCAAAACAAGGACAAAATGAACAATTTCAACATTCTTCTCCAAATGGCACAGTTGAATGCAGTATTGCATACTGAGCCAGGTGAATAAGCCCATGAAGTAAAACACTTAATGCTGAGAACACTAAGAAAACTAAACAGAACAGACATTATGGGGTTAAATTAGATTCTCCTACAGTGAAAAACTTAGATCAGTTCAGTTCATGATCATAGGAACTTAGAATAGAAAAGCTGAGTTTGGATGACATGTCTGACTACCTCCCGTGGAGACAGCTCTGCATTTCCCAGGCAGCTGGACTTCTTGGAGTTTGCACATTTTTTCAGTATCAGATTTTTTTGTTCCTCTATTTCCCCTTGTGTAAAACAATCCTCCTCTGATTCTTACATCCTCCATTGTTACCCTCAGTTAAAATACACTATGTATTTTTTTAATTTTTTAGAATTTATCATTGAAATAATTAAGTCCTCATGATCTACTTGCTCATTTCTTCACCTGTTGTCTCTGTCTCCCACAGGCTTTGGGGTACTGGATAAACATGGAATTAATCTCTCCTGTACAAAGTATATTCCACATCATTATTCAGTGCCTCATGGCCCTGAATAAATACCTATGAGGTTGTTTCTGAATAGAAACAGACCTCTGTAATGTTCTCCAAATTTCTGCATTGTTTGGCTACTTGCAAAAGTTAATCTTCACTTAACAGCATTTTCTTATCCTGTAAATCTTACATTTTTGTATACTCTGAACTATTCCACAGTTGCTGGGAGACAGAAAATTAATATCCAGCACATTGTGCCCAGAATCTATTATCCTACCTTAGTATTTCATAGCTAACACCTCTGCACTATTTTCCTCCTGCACATGAAGTAAAAATTTAAAATAATTGTATATTTCATTTTTGTTACTGTAATTTATTTCTATTTTACAATTATTGTCTCTGATTGAAATGTATTTAGTCTAATTGATAGTTGAGCAGAACAATAATGGACTTGTGTGGGGCAAAAATTATACAGCCTATTTAATTGTTTCTTTTCACTACTTTTTTCATGTTAGCATTTTGTGCTTAAAAGTAGAAGGCAATAATATAGTTGTTTCTATAATTTGGACCTGAATCCACTGATGTGGGAATTATTATAGCCATTTCCTCGATAAAAATATTGGCTGAAGTTTTTTTAAGTTGTTTACTTAAAGATGTTTGAATTACCTAAGATAAAACTTTAGTTAATACCATGTATTCAACATAGATTTTCGTCCCCTAAAAACTGGTATGTCTCCTATGGTTCTTCAGACAGAGAATAAAAGTTAAGGTCTCATTGTTTGGCATCTATATTGATAACAGAAAAGTCTTGTTTCTGGGATAATCTCCACTTCCTATGTTTCTATAAGCATTACCAAAAATGCAAATAGCACCACAATACACAGGGGCACTACATATTTTAAAAGTAAAACTTTATTTTCAACATGTCATCCCAAATATTTTAGAGAGCTACTACATACATTCCTGAGAGAGCAATCTAGGAGAAATATGCACATAATCTAAAGTGATTGTGTCAGGGTGTCTACAGAGAATGTTCTGTCAGATTTGAAGATAAATCTCAAAGCCAATATCTTATGAATACCTCTTTTGTATAAAAGAAACAGTCTTGTTGAAGAGAAGTTGTATCCTATTGGTATAATATACAACACTCATATTTCTCCTGCCCTAAGACCCACAGGAGAGCTAATAATGTTTGCCTTCCCGAAATAAATAACAGATGAATCTTCAAAAATCCATTCACAAAATTTTTGTTACAATTATATTCAAACTCCATTGCCAAAAGCACCAGTGATGACCAACAAGAGTTTCCCAACTGGCTTCATTCTTCTTGGTTTCTCTGAATGGCCTCATCTAGAAATGCTTCTTTTCTGGATTGTGATCATCTTGTACACAATGATCATCCTCTCCAACTCAACTATTATCTTGCTTTCTTGTGTGGACCCTCATCTCTACACTCCCATGTACTTCTTTCTTAGCAATCTTTCCTTCTTGGATCTCTGCTTTACCACAACCACTGTTCCCCATATGTTGTCCAACTTGTGGGGACCTGGCAAGATCATCACCTACACAGGCTGTGTCATCCAACTCTGCATGTTACTCTGTCTTGGTGCCACAGAATGTGTCATGTTGGTGGTGATGGCCTTTGATCGTTACATTGCTATCTGCCAACCCCTGCACTATACCATCATCATGGATCATCAGTTCTGTTGGAAGCTGGTGCTAATAGCCTGGATCTCTGGCCTAATAGAATCTGTTACCCAGATTCCTGTCACACTTCAGCTTCCCTTCTGCACCCACCACCGCCTAGATGACTTTCTCTGTGAGGTTCCTGCCCTCATACGCTTGACATGTGGAGACACCTCGGCCAGTGAGTGGCAGATGACAGTCTCTGCTGTTCTTTTCACCATCGTACCACTGGGGTTGATCCTGACTTCTTATGGCTACATAGCTCAAGCTTTAGGTAAAATCCAATCCAAGGATGGCAGACAGAAAGCCATTGCCACCTGCTCCTCCCACCTCATTGTGGTCTTTATGTTTTATGGAACAGTGGCACCAGTGTATACATACCCTAAGAATCACTTTGCTTCAAATTATAGCAAGTTCTTTACATTCTTCTACACTGCGGTCACACCATTGTTAAATCCACTCATCTATTCCCTAAGGAACAAAGATGTAAAAAATGCCCTGATACAACTGCTAAGAAGAGGATCACCATAATGTGGGCTCCATGGTGTCAGCTCAGAGCCTGGAGCCTGCCTCAGATTCTGTGTTTCCCTCCGTTTCTGCCCCTCCCCCACTTGTGCTCTGTCTCTGTCCCTCAAAAATAAATAAAAACTTCAAAATTTTTTTTAAAAAATTGGGCACCTCGGTGGCTCAGTTGCTTAAGCATCTGACTTCAGCTCAGGTCATGATCTTGCGGTTCATGAGTTCAAGTGCCAGGTCATGCTCTGTGCTGTCAGCTAAGAGCCTAGAACTTCCTTCAGATTCTCTGTCTCCCTCTCTCTCTGCCCCTCCCCTGCTTGTGTTCTGTCTCTTCTCTCAAAACTGAATAAACGTTAAAAAAAAGGTTTTAAAAAAGTGTGGTTTTGTTTCAAAGGCAGTAATTTATTAATGAACTTTTAACTCTATACTTTTATATGTAATTTTGTTAAAACAATATATCTGTACAAATACAATGCCAGTTTTTTTTAAATATGAAATTCATTGTCAGATTTGTTTCCATACAACACTCAGTGCTCATCCCAACAGGTGCCCTCCTCAATGCCTATCACCCACATTCCCACCCCCCATCAACCCTCAGTTTATTCTTAGTTTTTAAGAGTTTCTTACGGGAGTCTTTTGGGAATATGGCTGTGTAGGAGGAGGACGCTGGGCTCACCTCCTCCTGCTGATCGCTTAGATGCCACCTACATCTGCCTAAACAACCCAGAAAAACTACAGAAGACTAACAGAACAGAAACTTTGGAGCCAAGCAGAGACAAGAGGCCTACAAAAGAGGGTAGGAAGGGTGGAGAGGTGGTGCATACTACACGGAATGGCGGGAGGGAGCTGGGGCAGTGGAAGGGCAGCTCGCCCAGCGAGGCAGAGCCCCCAAAGTCTGGCTTGCAAAAGCGGAGGGGCTGGACTCCATGAGTTCTGACAGCCAGCAGGACTTAACATCTAGAATGTTAAAAGTCAACAGCTCTGCTCTCAGAGAGCAGGGAGAGCAAGAGGACACTGGGAGGAAGAGCTGTTGAGCTCCAGAAGACAGAACTCAGCTCAGCAGGGGAACAAAGGTCCTGGCAAGCACCATCTCCCTCTCCCATGCCCCAGCCGAAATTCCAAAGGTAACCAGTTCCCCTCACCAAACTTGCTTGCACCAGCGCGAACACCCAAGGAAAAGAAACTCTTTTTTTTAATATAAATTTTATTGTTAAACTGGTTTCCATACAACACCCAGTGCTCATCCCAACAGGTGCCCTCCTCAATGCCCATCACCCATCCTCCCCTCCCTCCCACCTCCCATAAACCCTCAGTTTGTTATCAGTTTTTAAGAGTCTCTTATGCTTTGGCTCTCTCCCACTCTAACCTCTTTTTTTTTTTCCTTCCCCTCCCCCATGGGTTTCTGTTAAGTTTCTCAGGATCCACATAAGAGTGAAAACATATGGTATCTGTCTTTCTCTGTAGGACTTATTTCACTTAGCAAAACACTCTCCAGTTCCAACCATGATGCTACAAAAGGCCATATTTCATTCTTTCTCATTGCCAAATAGTATTCCATTGTGTACATAAACCACAATTTCTTTATCCATTCATCAGTTGATGGACATTTAGGCTCTTTCCATAATTTGGCTATTGTTGAAAGTGCTGCTATAAACATTGGGGTACAAATGCCCCTATGCATCAGCACTCCTGTATCCCTTGGGGAAATTCCTAGCAGTGCTATTGCTGGGTCATAGGGTAGATCTAGTTGTAATTTTTTGAAGAACCTCCACACTGTTTTCCAGAGTGGCTGCACCAATTTGCATTCCCACCAACAGTGCAAGAGGGTTCCTTTTTATCCACATCTTTGCCAGTGTCTATGGTCTCCTCATTTGTTCATTTTTGCCACTCTGGCGTGAGGTGACATCTCAGTGTGGTTTTGATTTGTATTTCCCTGATGATGACTGACATTGAGCATCTTTTTCATGTGCCTGTGGGCCATCTGGATGTCTTCTTTAGAGAAGTGTCTATTCATGTTTTCTGCCCATTTCTTCACTGGGTTATTTGTTTTTCAGGTGCAGAGTTTGGTGAGCTCTTTATAGATTTTGGTTACTAGCCCTTTGTCCGATATGTCATTTGCAAATATCTTTTCCCATTCCGTTGGTTCCCTTTTAGTTTTGTTGATTGTTTCCTTTGCAGTGCAGAAACTTTTTATCTTCATGAGGTCCCAATACTTCACTCTTGCTTTTAATTCCCTTGCTTTTGGGGATGTGTCAAGTAAGAAATTGCTGCAGCTGAGGTCAGAGAGGTTTTTTCCTGTTTTCTCATCTAGGGTTTTGATGGTTTCCTGTCTCACATTCCGGTCCTTTATCCATTTTGAGTTTGTTTTTGTGAATGGTGTAAGAAAGTGGTCTAGTTTCATTCTTCTGCATGTTGCTGTCCAGTTCTCCCAGCACCATTTGTTAAAGAGACTGTCTTTTTTACATTGGATACTCTTTAATGCTTTGTCAAAGATTAGTTGGCCATACTTTAGTGGGTCCATTCTGGAGTCTCTATTTTTTTTTTTAATTTTTTTTCAACGTTTATTTATTTTTGGGACAGAGAGAGACAGAGCATGAACGGGGGAGGGGCAGAGAGAGAGGGAGACACAGAATCGGAAACAGGCTCCAGGCTCTGAGCCATCAGCCCAGAGCCCGACGCGGGGCTCGAACTCACGTACCGCGAGATCGTGACCTGGCTGAAGTCGGACGCTTAACTGACTGCGCCACCCAGGCGCCCCCTGGAGTCTCTATTTTATTCCATTGATCTATGTATCTGTTTTTGTGCCAATACCATGCTGTCTTGATGATGACAGCTTTGTAGGAGAGGCTAAAGTCTGGGATTGTGATGCCTCCTGCTTTGGTCTTCTTCAAAATTACGTTGGCTCTTCAGGGCCTTTTGTGATTCCATACAAATTTTAGGATTGCTTGTTCTATCTTTGAGAAGAATGCTGGTGCAATTTTGATTGGGATTGCATTGAATGTGTAGATAGCTTTGGGTAGTATTGATATTTTGACAATATTTATTCTTCCAATCCATGAGCACGGAATGTTTTTCAAATTCTTTGTATCTTCTTCAACTTCCTTCATAAGCTTTCTGTAGTTTTCACACACAGATCTTTTACATCTTTGGTTAGGTTTATTCCTATGTATTTTATAATTCTTGGTGCAATTGTGAATGGGATCAGTTTCTTTATTTGTCTTTCCTTTGCTTCAGTATTAGTGTATAAGAATGCAACTGATTTCTGTACATTGATTTTGTATCCTGAGACGTTGATGAAATTACGTATCAGTTTTAGCAGACTTTTGATGGAGTCTATCGTGTTGTCCATGCATAATATCATGTCATCTGCAAAAAGTGAAAATTTGACTTCATGTTTGCCAATTTTGATGCCTTTAATTTCCTTTTTTTTTTTTTGTCTGATTGCTGATGCTAGAAGTTCCAACACTGTTAAACAACAGCGGTGAGAGTGGACATCCCTGCTGTGTTCCTGATCTCAGGGGTAAAGCTTTCAGTTTTTCCCCTTTGAGGATGATACTAGCTGTGGGCTTTTCATAAATGGCTTTTATGATGGTTAAGTATGTTCCTTCTATCCTGGTTTTCTCGGGGAGGTTTATTAAAAAGATTCTGAATTTTGTCAAATTCTTGTTCTGCATCGATTGACAGGATCATATTGTTCTTTTCCTTTTTTTATTAATGTGATGTATCACATTGATTGATTTGTGAATGTTGAACCAGCCCTGCATCCAAGGAATGAATCCCACTTGATCATGGTGAATAATTATTTTTATATGCTAATAAATTCTATTTGCTAGCATCTTGTTGAGAATTTTCCATCCATATTCATCAGGGATATTGGCCTCTAGTTCTCTTTTTTTGCTGAGTCTCTGTCTGGTTTGGGAATCAAATAATGCTGACTTATAGAATGAGTCTGGAAGTTTTTCTTCCCTTTCTATTTTTTGGAACAGCTTGAAGAAGGATAGGTATTATCTCTGCTTAAAACGTCTGGTAGCATTCCCCAGGTTCGCCATCTGGTCTGGGACTCTTGTTGGGAGGTTTTTGATAACTGATTCAATTTCTTCGCTGGTTATGGGTCTGTTCAAGTTTTCTATCTTCCTATTTAAGTTTTGGAAGTGGGTGTCTGCTTAGGAATTTTTCCATTTCTTCCAGGTTGTCCAGTTTGTTGGCATATAATTCTTCATAGTATTCTCTGATAATTGTTTGTATTTCTTAGGGATCCATTGTAATAATTCCATTTTCATTCATGATTCTATCTATTTGGCTCATTTCCTTTTCTTTTTGCAAAGCCTGGTTACAGGTTTATCAATTTTGTTTATTTGTTCAAAAAACGAACTCTTGGTTTCATTGATCTGCTCTAGTTTTTTTAGATTCTATATTATTTCTGTTCTGATCTTTATTATTTCCCTTCTTCTGCTGGGTTTGGAGTATCTTTGCTGTTCTGTTTCTATTTCCTTTAGGTGTGCTGTTAGATTTTGTATTTGGGATTTTTCTTATTTCGTGAGATAGGCCTGGATTGTAATATTTTCCTCTCAGAACTGCCTTTGCTCATCCCAAAGCGTTTGGATTGTTGTATTTTCATTTTCATTTATTTTCATTTATTTTTTAATTTCTTGTCTAATTTCCTGGTTGACCCATTCATTCTTTAGTAGGGTGTTCTTTAACCTACATGCTTTTGGAGGTTTTCCAGACTTTTTCTTGTGGTTGATTTCAGGTTTCATAGCATTGTGGTCTGAAAGTGTGCATGGTATGATCTCAATTCTTGTATACTTATGAAGGGCTGTTTTGTGACCTTGTATGTGATCTATCTTGGGGAATGTTTCATGTGTACTTGAGAAGAAAGTATATTCTTTTGCTTTGGGATACAGAGCTCTAAATATATCTGTCAAGTCCATCTGATCCAATGTATCATTCAGGGTCCTTGTTTCTTTATTGGTCTTGTGTCTAGATGTTCTATCCATTGCTCTAAGTGGGGTATTAAAGTCCCTTGCAATTACCACATTCTTATCAATAAGGTTGCTTATGTTTGTGATTGATTGTTTATATATATTTGGGGGCTCCCATATTCAGTGCATACACATTTATAATTGTTAGCTCTCCCTGATGGATAGACCCTGTAATTATTATATAATGCCCTTATTCATCTCGAGTTTGTCTGATATAAGTCTAGTTTGTCTGATATAAGTATGGCTACTCCAGCTTTCTTTTGATTTCCAGGAGCATCATAGTTCTCCATCCCTTCACTTTCAATCTCAAGGTGTCCTCAGGTCTAAAATGAGTCTCTCATAGACAGCAAATAGATGGGTCTTGTATTTTTATCCACTGTCATACCCTATGTCTTTTGACTGGAGCATTTTGTCCATTTACATTCGATGTTATTATTCAAAGATATGGATTTAGAGTCATTGTAATGTCTGTAGGTTTCATGCTTGTAGTGATGTCTCTGGTCCTTTGTGGTCCTTGCAACATTTCACTCACAGAATCCCCCTTTGGATCTCTTGTAGGGCTGGTTTAGTGGTGATGAATTCCTTCAGTTTTTGGTTTGTTTTTTTTTTTGGAAAACCTTTTTCTTTCATTCTATTCTGAATGACAGACTTGCTGGATAAAGGATTCTCAGCTGCATATTTTCCTGTTTATCACATTGAAGATTTCCTGACATTCCTTTCTGGCCTGCCAGGTTTCAGTAGATAGGTCTGCTACTACCCTTATGTGTCTACCATTGTAGGTCATGGCCTATATATCCCTAGCTTCTTTCAGAATTCTCTCTTTATACTTGTGTTTTGCCAGTTTCACTCTGATATGTCCTACAGAAGACTTATTCAAGTTACATCTGAAGGGAGTTCTCTTTGCTTCTTGGATTTCAATGCCTTTTTCCTTCCCCAGATCAGGGAAGTTCTCAGCTATGATTTGTTCAAGTACACATTCAGGCCTTTTCTCTCTCTCTTCTGCTTCTGGAATTCCTATGATACTGATATTGTTCTGTTTGCATCACTTAGTTCTCTAGTTCCCCCCTCATACTCCTGGATTTTTTTAATCTTTTTCTCAGCTTCCTCTTTTTCCATAATTTTAACTTCTAATTCACCTTTTCTCTCCTCCACTTCTTCAGTCCGTGCTACGGCCACCTTCCTTTTATTTTGCACCTCATTTATAGCATTTTTTAGCTCCTCATGACTATTTCTTAGTCCCTTGATCTGTACCAATAGATTCTCTGCTGTCCTCTATGCTTTTTTCAAGCCCCATGATTAATTTTATGACTATTATTCTAAATTCTTATTCCATTATTGCTTAAATCGTTTTTGATCAATTTGTTATCTGTCGCCACTTCCTGGAGTTTCTTTTGAGGAGAATTCTTATGTTTCATCATTTTGGGTAATCCCTATGGTAGCTCCAAACTCCAGGGCACTTCCCTTTGTTGTCCAGAATAACTTGTGTTGGAGGATGGGGCTGCATTCAGACCCAATGTCTCTCCCCAGCCCACCACTGGGGCCACAGTCAGACTGATGTGTCTCCCTCTGTCTGCCCCTCTGATGACTGCACTCTGTCTCTCTCATTGTGTCAAAAATAAATAAACATTAAAAAAAATTTAGCTGTATGAGTTGGGTATTTTGGAGAACTTAAAAAAAAATTCAGAGAAGGAAGATTGTAGGAATATCTTTAAAAAATTCAGAGAAGGAAGAATTGTAAGAATAGCCACTTGTTTCACTATACATGGCCAGATGAAATGTAGCTAAGTGTTCTAACTTCATTATTTTTTTACTCTCTTGTCCCACAATATACCATTAATACTTTTTAATAATAGTACTTGTTACATTTACTTCCACCTTAAAATATTCCTTTCTTTAATAGTAGGTCACTCCTTGTCAGTCTTAGTAACTATGTGGAAAAATCCTTTTGAATTTGATCACTGTCTTCATACTGAGTCCATATTACTAAGCACAAAGATAAGAATAAGTGTTAAATTAGTTCAACAAATGGAATTTTTATGGAATGGAATTTTATGATTTTGTTTTAGAAATCAGCCTAATTTCCAGTGGGCCCAAAGTAGCCTCTGAAATTGTCACTGATCTTTTCTTACTGATTCAAAAAAGTAAAAAACAAACTTTGAATGAAAAAAAAATCAAGACTCCCATTTTGCAGGATAGAAAAATAATGGAATATAATATCCAAGAAATTATGACATTCGAAAAAATGAATTTTTCAAAGGCAGATAAACATTTATTAATAGGTCACATCATAGTACACAAAATAAACCTAAACAAATATATAATAGCTAAAATTATAATAATGATATAAGACTAGAAATTAATAGCATAAAAATTTAAACATTTCAGGAAAATACCTATTTATATGGAAAGCAAATGTACCTCTAAATAATCAACATACCAAAGAGGAGGTGTCAAATGAAAATCCTGAGAAAATAAAACTATCAATACTGAATTATTAATTCAGGTAAATTTTCCCTTAAAAGCAAGGGGAGGGGCACCTGGGTGGCTCCGTCTGTTAAGCAACAAACTCTTGGTTTCTGAATTCAAACCCCGTGTCTGGCTCTGTGCTGATAGCATGGAGCCTGCTTGGGATTCTCTCTCTCCCTCTCTCTTACTGTTTCTCTCTCTTTCTGTCCCAAAAATAAATAAATAATAAACACTTTTCAGAAATAAAAGTAAGGAAAACATAAAATTTACTTTTTTTCTTTTTCACAGTGTAGTATCAATTAATTAAACATATGGCTAGTCCCATATACTCCTACACATATCTTTACAAAAACATATCTTAAAGAAGACATTACTCGAAAGAAAGTTTATACACAGTATACTTTCAATGAGTTAAGTACAGGGCTATCCCCATATGATTTTACACATACCTTACAAAAACATATATCTTAATAAAAGAAGATGCTACTTGAAAGGTTGATACACAGTATAATTTCAATGAGTTAAGCATACAGCTATTCCTATATGCTTTTACATGTAAATTTACAAATTCTTATATCTTAATGAAAGAAGATGTTACCTGAAAGATATTTTCTACATACTGTAGTTTTGTTAAATTAAGGAAAGCTCTATTCCCATATGTCTCTCTATATACACGTTTACAAACTCATTAGGGAAACTATTATGCTTAATGCATAAATACACAAGGACCAGGAGCTTGGAAAAGAAGACAACAGCAATAAAGTTTTAGAAGCTGGAAAGCAGAAGCTTAAACAGTATTTGACTTATTAAAGCTTAAAAAAAGGCAAACTATTAGGTTGGCAATGGCTAATGCTCAGAAGGAAGTTAAATTATGCTGGAAGAAACTGCAAAAGCTTAAAGGAGGAGTAACCTGGTACATTAGTCGGACAGATTATTTTCAATGGAAACAGACCATTCCAAGGAGAATAACCAGAATACTGATTATTCTAGGGCTTCCCAAATGAATCATTGAAATCATAGTTCTGTGATGCTTACCAGTTAAGATATGCTTTTGCCGAAGATATCCTCATCAGCAAAAAATCAGGGGTCACCAGATTTTGAAGAAAATTTCTAAAATAGAAGATAGAAATCAAAAGAAATGAATAGAATTTTTTAAAAGAAAAAGTGTGTAATCAAAAGACTTTTTTGAAAGGGAATTCTGATTAAACTGCTCAGAGAGATAAGAACATAAGATGAGATATTAAACTAGAACATGTTGTAAGAAATTTGGAGAAATAAAACTTAGTTTTGAACATTTAAATTAAGACACAGAAGATCATGAAATAGAATAAAAAGAGAAGGGATATAGAAAGAAAGTGGAAAAGGTAATAAAGTTTGAGTTTTTGTTTGAGAGATTCAAGATGCAAATAAGAATTTCTGAGGAAAAGATTTGAAAAAAAATTTGGAAGTGAGAAAAATATTAAAGATGTACTTTAATATTTGCTGCAATTGAATGACTTGGATTTCAAGATTTAAAGTCCTCTCAATTGCTTAATACAGTTTATTAAAAGACCTGTCTAGACAAATATTTATGAAATTTTAACAAAAGTTCAAAATTTATAGCTTATAACCCTCTAGACGGAAAAATAGTTCATGCACAAATATGTACAATTTATATAACATTGTAATTCTGAGTAGATATACTGAATGTTAGAGGGTAAACCAGGTAAGCCGTCAAAAATGGCTAATCACAGATTAGAGTGAATGTGTAGGGGTAGGGGTGTCATTAATTGATGCATACAGAATACTGGTTATTCAGTCTTTACTCATCCACATTGACCAATTCAATTAAACAACCAGCTATAGAACAGCTATTATATGCTGCAAATTATAAGCATTAGAAAAGTGTAAATGAATCTGACATGTTTTCTCCATTCTAGTAACGCTAAGTCTGTAAAAGTAGTGGTAACAGTTGCTATTGTCATTATTCTTGCCATTGTTGGTTAATAGAATTAATTGTAGTTAACACATTAAGTGATTACTATTTGAACAACATCATGCTGACTACATTTCATGTATTACCTACTAAACATGCTTAATTAAATTTCTAAACTGAATCTCAAATGGATATCTCAGGGTTGTCCTACAAATGCAATATCCTCAACTATTTTATTAACCATTGTGTTCTCCAAGATCACTCTTCTCAAACTATTAACAAAACTTTCCTACTATTAGCTCATAGCAATTCTCCTCAATTCTAAACACACCTAGAAAATAGAAGTCATCAAGATGGTGAGAGGAAGACCCTGAAATTGCTTCTTCCATGGAATGCACAAAATTGCACCTATTGATAGAACATTTCTTTTTGAAGAAGAATAAAAGGGTGAATTAAGAGCTTCCGTACAAGAATAGATAGAGGAAAAGGCAAAAGGAATAGCAAGAGAGATGGAGACGCAGTAACAAATGGGACCCCCACACCTGATACTATGAACTGAAGTGGGCAGGGATAGTACTGAGGGAGCTGGGGCAGACCAGTCTGTCCTTAGGCATAGAAAAACAAGGCTGAGGTTTAAAAGAGCAAGTATATAAAAAAAAAAAAGTCAGCTCCAGAACTCTGACAAATGGTGAATGAGCTTCTGGGATTCTCTCTGGGTGGGAGGGACGGCCACACGTTTTACAATCCACTTCCACCTTGAAAGAACAGGCCAGTGTAAAATCCAGTCCCCCTAACTGGCCTGCCACTTCAGTAAGCCATAGGACTCTAGCCAATACCAGCCCCAGCTGTCCAACCAGGACAGCTCTGGTTAGTATTAACTACAGCTTCAAGCTTTGTGCCAAGGTAACCCAGGCACAAAGCACATGGAACACTCCAAGGCCACACTACTTCAATTTCAGATGGCTTGCTAGGGCACCACAGCACAGAGTGCTCCAGAACCTCCCAGCTGACATCTGGTTTGGATCCAGCTTCCCCAACTAACAGAATATCCCCCACAGAATATCCACAAAATATTCCTGCCCATGTTGACCTTGGATCATTCACTCAGCCAGGACACTCTCTGTGCTGAGCACTCTAGGATACACTGACATGACCACTTCAGCTTCAGCTGTCCTACTATGGCACCAGGCACCACACCATACCACACCCACTTTAGCTACCCTGCCAGGGTGCCCTCAGCATGAAGCACCCCCAGAAACTCCCATTCTATACCTTGCCTCAAACCTAGTCACCATTCCAGTACACACTTTGCACAGATAGCTTTGGAGCACCACTTCAAGTTCAGCTATCTTGCTGTTTCCTCTGTGCATATATCCCTGTCAACACCAGCTTGCATGAACTTCAGGCAAAGCTATACTTCCAGGGCAGCTTCTGCACAAATTCCAAGGATTCTTCAGCTCACACATTGTCTCAGCTCCAGCTGCCCTGCCAGGACACTCACTATGTGGAGCATCCTGAGATATACCAGATTAAACCCACCTTAGATTTAGTTGTCTGTCAGGGTACCTTATGTGTGGAGAACACCATGATCTCTCGTCTTCACCTCCTTAAGTTTCAGCTGTCCTGCAAGGGCACCCTCTGTACAGGCAGTCTGTGGGCAATCCAGATAACACCTAGTTCAGCCTCAGCTATACTGCCAAGGTGCACTCTGCATTTTGAGACTTGGGACACTCTAGCTGGTACCCACTTCAGTTTTAAAAGCACTGTTTGGAGAGCATAAGAATTATTCTGAACGATCCCCACTTCAGTTTTGGTGTTCCTTACAGAATAAATATAGCACAGAAAGCTCTAGGACCTCCAGCCCATGCCAGTCACAGATCCAGCCAGTCAACAACAATATGAAACTAAAGGTCAACCATAGGAAACAAAATGTGGAAATACCACAAATACATGGAGGTTAAATAACATGCTACTAAACAATGAATGGGTCAACCAGGAAATAAAAGAAGAAATTAAAAAGTACATGGAAACAAATGAAAATAAAAATACAATGGTCCAGGTCACTTAGGTGGCTCAGTCAAGCATCTAACTCTTGATTTCAGCTCAGGTCATGATTCCACAGCTTGTGAGTTCAAGCCCCGCATCAGGCTCCTTACTGTCAGTGTGGGACCTGCTTGAAATTTGTGCTCTCGCTCTCTCTCTCTCTCTCTCTCTCTCTGCCCCTCCCCCTGCACTCTCTGTCTCAAAATAAATAAACTTAATTTAAAAAAAAGAAAAAAAAAGAAAAGAAAATGCCATGGTCCAAAATCTTTGGAACCTTTTTGGGATGTGGCAAATGCAGGCTTAAGAGAGAGGCACATAGCACAACAGGTCTTCCTCAAGAAACAAGAAAAATCTCAAATAAAGAACCCAACCTTACACCTAAAGGAACTAGAAAAAGAACAACAAATGGAGCCTAAATACAGCAGAAGAAAGGAAAAATGAAGATTAGAGCAGAAATAAATTATATAGAAACTACAAGAACAATAGAACAGACCATCGACACCAGGGTCCAGTTCTTTGAAAAAAATGAAGTAAATTGATAGGCTTCTAGCCAGACTTACCAAAGAGAGAAAGAGACAGAGAGAGAGAAAGTACCCACATAAATAATATCACAGATGAGAGATGAGAAATAACTACCAACACCACAGCAATATACACAATCACAAGAGAATGTTATGAGAAACTACCAAAAAATTGAACAAACTTGAAGAAATGGATAAATTTCTATACATATAAACTACAAATCCCCTAAAAATACCAGCACAAATCTCTTCAAATTGTTAAGTCTATGGACAGTAGTGTGTTTCAGTTTCAGTTCTAGGGAAAACTGGATCTAAATTCATTTGGATTTCATGTTCATTTTTTCATATCCAATGTTTTTGTTTTTTCTTGTATTGTTTGTGTCTCTCTCTCTTTCTTTCTTTTTTTCTTTTCTTTTCTTTCTTGGATACAGAATGAGTAATATTTTATTTTTATTCTATTTTGTATTCTTTATTATATTATTTTTAAGTTTTAAGTTTTTTTCTTCCTTGTTATTCTTTTCTATCTAGCTTCTCTCAATAAGAATACTGAAACACAACTAGGATCTCTCTTCCTTTATTTGATTTTGTTTTGTTTTGTTTGTAATTTTTTTAACTTAATTTTAATTTTATTATTTATTTCTTCCTCCAAAATAACAAGATCGAATATATCACCTCCCCCAAAAAAAAGAACAGAAAGAAATGATGGCCAGGGATGTAATTATCACCAATATATATAAGATGTCTGAACTATAATTTAAAACGATATAAGAACACTAGCTTCGGTTGAAAAAAGCATAGAAGACACAAGAGACTCTCTTTCAGTAGAGATGAAAGAACTAAAATCTAGTCAGACTGAAAATAAAAGTGCTATAACTGAGATACAATCTCAAATGGATGTCGTGACGGCAAGGGTGGATGAAGCAGAACAGTGAATCAGTGATATACAAGGTAAAATTATAGAAAAGAATGAATCAGGAAAAAAGAGGGAAACAAAGGGAAAAGAGTATAATGCAAGACTTAAGGAATTGACTGACTTATTAAAAAGGAATAACATTCATATTATAAGAGTCTGAGAAGATGAACAGAGAGAAAAAGGGGAAGATGGTTTATGTGAGCAAATTATAACTGAAAATTTTCCTAATCTGGGAAAAGACACAGACATCAAAATTCAAGAAGCACAAAGAACTCCCCTTAGATTCAACAAAAATCAACCATCACCAATGCATATCCTAGTCAAATTCACAAAATACTCACACAAGAAACAAATCATAAAAGCAGCAAGGGAAAGAAAGTCCTTAACCTACAAGGGAATAAAACTGAGGTTCTCAGCAGATCTGTCCACAGATACATTTCAGTCCAGAAAAGAGTGGTGGGATATATTCAATATGCAAAATCAGAAAATATGCAACTAAGAATTATTTATCCAGCAAGGTTGTCATTCAGAATATAAAAAGAGATAAAGAGTTTCTCAGACAAACAAAAACTAAAGAAGTTTGTGACCACTAAACCAGGTTTGCAATAAATTTTAAGGGGGACTCTTTAAGTGGACAGAAAGCAAAACAAAACAAAAAAGACCAAAAGCACCAAAGACTATAAAGGACCAGAGAACACCACCAGAAACACCAACTCTACAGGCAACACAATGGCACTAAATTCATATCTTATAATAATCACTTTAAATGTAAATGTACTAAATGCTCCAAACAAAAGACATGGATATCAGAATGGAAAATAAATGAATAAATAAATAAGTAAACAAACAAATAAATAAATAAGACTAATCAATATGTTGCCTAAAAGAGACTCACTTTAGGCCTAAAGACACCTGCAGGTTGAAAGTAAGGGGATGGAAAACCATCTATCATGCTAATGTACATCCAAAGAAAGCAAGTAGCCATACTTATATCAGACAAACTAGATGTAAAAATAGAGACTGTAACAAGAGATGAAGAAGGGTATTATATCATAATTAAGGGGTTTGTCCACTAAGAAAATCTAACAATATTACATATTTATACCCCAACTAGGAATCAACTAAATACATAAATAAATTAATCACAAAAATAAAAAAAAAAAACCCTCATTGATAATACAATAATAGTAGGGGATTTCTATACCCCACTTACAGCAATGGACAAGTCATATAAGCATAAAATCAATCAGGAAACAATGTCTCTGATTGACACACTGGATAAGATGGGCTAAACAGATATATTCAGAACATTTCATCCTAAAGCACCAGAATACACATTCTTCTCAAGTGCATATGAAACATTCTCCAGAATAGATCACACACTGCACCATAAATCAGGCCTTAGCCAGGACAAAAAGATTGATATCACATGCATATTTTCAGACCACAACCTTATGAAAATTGAAATTAACCACAAGAAAAACTTTGGAAAGACAACGAGAAAAAAAATTGGAAAGAACACAAGGGCTTGCAGATTAAAGAACATCCTACTAAAAATGAATGGGTTAACCAAAAAATTAATGAAGAAATAAAAAAGTACATGGAAGCAATGAAAATGAAGACACAACAGTCCAAAGCTTTTGGGATGCAACAAAGGTTGTCAAAAGAGGGAAATATATAACAATCCAGGCCATCCTAAAGGAGGAAGAAATGTGTCATATACACAACCTAACCATACACATAAAGAAGCTGAAAAAGAACATCAGATAAAGCCAAAAACCAGCAGAAGGGAAATAATAAAGATTAGAGCAGAAATCAATGATATTGAAATTAAAAAAAAAATCCAGTAAAACAGATTAACGAAACTAGCAGCTTGTTCCTTAAAGAATTAAAATTTATAGCCACTTAGGCAGATTTATCAAAAAGAACAAGGAAATTACCCAAATAAATAAAATCATGAGTGAAAGAGGAGAAGACAATCAACATCTCAGAAATACAAACAATAGTAAGAGATTATTATGAGCAAATATATGCCAATGAATTGGGCAATCTGGAAGTAATGGATAAATTCTTAGAAACATATAAGCTACCAAAACTGAAACAAGAAACAATAGAAAATTATAACAGATCCATAACTGGTAAAAAAACAAAATCAGTAATCAAAAATCTGCCAACAAACAAGAGTTCAGTGTCAGATGGCATTCCAGGGAATTCTACCAAACATTTAAAAAAGAGTTAATACCTATTTTTATTAAAGTGTTCCAAAATTATCTATTTTTTAAAATGTTACAAAAAATAAAAATGGACTGAAAGCTTCCAATCTCATTTTGTGAGGTCAGAATTACCTTGATTCCCAAACTAGACAAAGACCCGACTAAAAAGGAGAACTGCAGACCAATTTTCCAGAGAAACATGGATGCAAAAATTCTCAACAATAACTAGCAAATCAAATCTGACAATACATTCAAAGAATTATTCACAATGATCAGGTGGGATTTATTGTGGGCTGCAGGGTTGGTTCAATATCTGCAAATCAATGAACATGATATATCACACTAATAAAAGAAAAGATAAGAACCCCAGGATCCTCTCAATATATACAGAAAAATCATTTGACAAAATAAAGCATCCTATTTTGATAAAAACTGTCAAGAAAGTTAGGATAGAAGGAACATACCTCAACATCATAAAAGTCACGTAAGAAAGACCCACAGCTTCCCCATAGAAGCCTCAATGGGGGAAAACTGAGAGATTTTCCCCTAAGGTCAGGAATGTGACAGGGATGTCCACTCTCACCACTGTTGTTCAGAATTGTACTGAAAGTCCTAGCCTCAGCAATCAGACTGCAAAAAGAAATAAAAGGCATTAAAATTAGCAAGGAAGAAGTCAAACGTTCACACTTTGCAAAGGACATGGCATTCTACACGGAAAACCCAAAAAACTCCACCAGAAAATTTCTAGAACTGATCCATGAATTTAGCAAAGTCTCAGGATACAAAATCAAAGAATAGAAATCTGTTGCATTGCTATACGCCAATAATAAATCAGCAGAAAGAGAAATCAAGGAATCTATCCCATTTACAATTGCACCAAAAAACATAAGATACTTAGGAATAAACTTAACCAAAGAGGTAAAAGATATGTACACTGAAAACTACAGAAAGCTTATGAAAGAAATTGAGGAAAACACAAAGAAATTGAAAAATATTCCACGCTCATGGGTTGGAAGAACAAATATTGTTAAAATGTCAATACTACCTAAAGCAATCTACATATTCAATATAATCCCTATCAAAATGACACCAGCATTCCTCAGAGAACAAGAACAATACTAAAATTTGTATGGAAACAGAATACCTGGAAAGTCAAAACCACGTTTAAAAAGAAAAGCAAAACTGTAGGCGTCACAATTCTGGACACTGAGCTGTATGACAAATCTTGAATCATTAAGACAGTATGGTACTGACACAAAAACAGACACATATATCAGTGCAACAGAACAGAGAACCTAGAAACAGACCCACAAATGTATGGCCAACAAATTGTTTACAAAGCAGGAAAGAATATCCAATGGAATAAAGACAGTGTCTTCAGCAAATGGTGTTGGGAAAACTGGACAGCAACATGCAGAAAAATGAACTTGGACCACTTTCTTAAACCATAAACAAAAATAAACTCAAAATGGGTGAAAAACCTGAATGTAAGACAGGAAACCATCATTACCCTAGAGGAGAAAACATGCAACAACCTCTTTGACTTTG
Source organism: Felis catus (assembly GCF_018350175.1). Lineage (NCBI taxonomy): Eukaryota > Metazoa > Chordata > Mammalia > Carnivora > Felidae > Felis > Felis catus. The sequence goes on from NC_058368.1 coordinate 83,987,909, forward strand.
GGTGCAACAACTTCTTTGTAGACATGTCTCTGGAGGCAAAGGAAATAAAAGCAAAAACAAACTATGGGGAACTCGTCAAGATAAAAATCTTCACAGAGAAGGAAACAATCAACAAAACTAAAAGGCGACTGACAGAATGGGGAAAGATGTTTGCAAATGACATATTAGATAAAGGGTTGGTATCCAAAATCTATAAAGAATTTATCAAACTCAACACCCCAAAAAATAATTAATCCAGTGAAGAAATGGGCAGAAGACATAAACAGACACTTTTCCAAAGAATACATCCAGATGGCTAATAAACATATGAAAAGATGTTCAACATCACTCATCATAAGGGAAATACAAATCAAAACTACTATAAGATACTACCTCACACCTGTAAGAATGGCTAAAATTATAAAATCAGGAAACAACAGATATTGGTGAGGATGTGGAGAAATGGAAACCCTTTTTACCTGTTGGTGGGAATGCAAATTGGTACAGCCACCCTGGAGAACAGTACAGATGTTTCCTCAAAAAAATTGAAAATAGTGGTACCCTATGACCCAATTGCATTACTAGGTATTTATTCAAAGAATACAAAAATGCTGATCAAAGAGGCACATGTATTCCAATGTTTGTAGCAGCATTATCAACAATAGCCAAATTATAGAAAAATCCCAATGTCCATTGACTGACAAATAGATAAAGAAGGGGTTTAAGGGTGCCTTGGTGGCTCAGTTGGTTAGGTGTATGACTCTTGGTTTTGGCTCAAGGTAATGATCTAATGGTTCTTGAGACTGAGCCCCATGCCAGAGTCTGTGCTGACAGCAGGGAGCTTGTTGGGATTCTCTCTCTTCCTCTCTGTCTGTCCCTCCCCAACTCGTGCTCACTCACTCTCTCTCTCTCTCTCTCTCAAAATAAATGCATAAACTTAAAAAAAGAAGTGGTGCATATATATGATGGAATATTACTTGGCTATCATAAAGAATAAAATATTGCCACTTGCAACATGTATGAAACTAGAATATTTTATGCTAAGTGAAAAAAGTCAGAAAAAGACAAATATTATGTAATTTCATTCATATGTGGAATTTAAGAAACAAAACCCCATGAACATAGGGAAAGGAGGGAAAAATAAGATAAAAACAGAGAGGCATACCGTAAGAGACTCTTAAATACAGAGGACAAATTAAGGGTTGCTGAAGGGAAGGTGGGTAAGGGAATGGGTTAAATGGGTGATGGGTCCTAAGAAAGGCACTTGTTGGGATGAACACTGGGTGTTAAATATAAATGTTGAATCACTAAATTCTACTCTTGAAACCACTATTGCACTCTATGTTAACTAACTTGGATTTAAATAAAACTTAAAAGTAAATAAATAAAAGAAAAAAATTTGAAAGCAAAAATATAAATAAATAAATAAATAAATAAATAAATAAATAAATAAAATAAGACATGTGGCCACTGAAAGTAAAACTTCCCAACCTTTATCTCTTCTTTAAAATAAAAATTGAACAGACAAAACTGTTTTTATTCAGTGTTTTGGATTTTTGAAATCTAATAAGATTACTAGAGATATGCTAAAAGTAGAAGAAAGCTATGAATATTTTATAGTATATGTCATTTTCACTTCCCATCACAGCAAGAGCTATTAACATGGCAGTGTCTGTTCTTGTTCCAACCTGCTGCTTACAGAGGGAGGAGTGTGAATCTTGTTCTTGGAGGATTAAGGTTTTCTGAGTTTACCTGGTTGTATTTTGGTTTCTTTAATGATCAGCCAAACGCTTGCTAGTAATTTACCACCTTCAATCTTTCTTGAGTACATTCCTCTTGAAAACATTTACAGGTAAATATAGTAGCTTCAGCTACCCTGGCAAAGCAAAATCAGGTAAGATGGCAATAGAAAATCCAAAATAACTGGACAAGAAAGGGCTGGGAAAAGATGTGTGCAGGAGCAGAAGCTCTGAAAAGGTTTCATGTATAAAAGAAAAAAGAAGGCCACATATATGTCCAGGACCACATGCATGTTTATAAAGGATGTGAGAATACCCTTAATTTTCATCTGTGGCTTCTTCTAATTTCCATGCAAATAGAAATTGAAATATGACAGACTAGTATATAATCTGGTTATGTATTGAATAAGTAAAGAACATAGACCCTAATTCACAAAGAATTTGGAAAGCTTTTCTTTTTCTTTTCCTTTTTTTTTTTTTATTTTTTTTTCAACATTTATTTATTTTTGGGACAGAGAGAGACAGAGCATGAACGGGGGAGGGGCAGAGAGAGAGGGAGACACAGAATCGGAAACAGGCTCCAGGCTCCGAGCCATCAGCCCAGAGCCCGACGCGGGGCTCGAACTCACGGACCGCGAGAACGTGACCTGGCTGAAGTCGGACGCTTAACCGACTGCGCCACCCAGGCGCCCCTTTCCTTTCCTTTTTAATTTTGGTTTCAAGATTTCTGCCAAATAAGAAACTGTTCACTAAGCTAACAAAACAGAAAATTAAATGTGAATGCACTACATATTATATTTAAATTAAATGTAAATTAAATTATATTTAAATTAAATGCGAATGCACTACATATGGTACATTCTTTACAAAAAGATTTATAAAAGGTCCATAAAAAAAGAAATAAATAACTACAACCCTCAATAATTAAAAAAAAAAAACTGAGGAAGTAAGGGGAATCTGATTTCCACAGTTACTATATTATAATTTTCAAATGTTTAGTCTTCAATAAAAAAATATAGATATGCAAGGAAATAAGAAACTACACACTATTCAGTAGAAAAGAAAAATAAAAACTCTCCATGAAAAAGTTCAGATAAGGGATTTGTTAAACAAGTAATTTATATAAGGTGTCTCAAATATGCTCAAATAGTTTATGGAAATTATAGTAAATCTAAATAATAAAGCCTCGTCAATAGATATTATCAAAATATTGAAAAATTTAAAAATAAAATTAAATAGAATTTATGGAGTTTAAATTTACTAGGGTTTCATCAACAGATTTGAGCAGACAAAAGAAGGACCAGTGATACTGAAGAAAAGACAATCAATTATTAATTCAGAAATAGAAAATAAAAGAAAAAAAAGTACAGTCTCAGAGAGCGGTAGAACAGAAACAAATGAAGCACAATAAACATAATAGGAGTTCAGAAGGTGACAAGAATGAGAAAAGAATAACAATAACACTTGAAAAAACAATGGCTTAACATTTCCCAAATTGGTGAGTGACATGAATCAAAACAAAACAAAACAAAATCAATGATCTCTAAATAGGATAAAGTACAAGAGACTCACAGCTAGACACATTATAATCAAACTGTCACAAACCAAAAACAGAGAGACTACTGAAAGTTGCAAGAGAAAAGGAATTTATCACATGCAAATGATTATCAATTAGAATAACATCAGATTTCTCATCGGAAATTATAAAGGGCCAAAGGCAGTGAGATAATGTACTCAACTTGACTAAAAAATATTTGTCAACCAAGAATACTGTATCTGGCAAACTATTCTTCAAAATTAAAACAGTTTAATATTCCCATATACACACATCCTGAGGGATTTTTTTAAATTAATTAGTTAACGTTTATTTATTTTTGGAAGAGAGAGAGAGTGGGGAGGAGCAGAGAGAGAGGCAGAATCTGAAACAGGCTCTAGGCTCTGAGCTGTCAGAACAGAGTCCAACGTGGGGCTCAAACTCAGGAACCATGAGTTCAGGACCTGAGCCGAAGTCAGATACTTAACCAACTGAGCAACCCAGGCTCCCATCCTGAGTGTTTTTACTCCTTGTATATCTTTCCTACAAAAATGTTAATAGAATTATTTTTGCTTAAATGAAAGGACACTCACTATATGCTCGGTTGAATCAGCACAAAGAAATGAAGGTAACTACATGGGTAAATACAAAATATAGTATTTTGTATTATTCATTTGTCATTATTATTTTTGTCCTTTCCTGTATGATTTATAAAGCAAATGCATACATGATAATAATAAAGTTGTGTTAAAGAGAAGAAAATATATAAAGATGTGATTTTGGCAATAACAACAACAAAAACAACATCAACAAGCAACAACGGGACAATGCTATATAGAAACAGGTTTTGTATACCATTGATGTAAAATCCATATTCATTCAAGCTAGATTTGTATAAATTGAAAATGTATAAATCCAAGGTAACTATGAAAAAATAACTACAAACATACAAAAAAGGGGGGATGAGAGAGAAGCAAAATAACATATATAAAATCAGCTAACAAAAAGAATGTAAAATATGAAAAATAAAAAATGTAGAAATACAAAACAAATTGCAACATGGAAAAATCATGTGTTTTCTTATCTGTAATTACCTGAATTTTTAACAGATTAAATTACAAATTGTAAATTAGAGATTGCAGAATGGATAAAATAATCCAAATATACACCGTCTTAAAAAATCCTTACTCTAAGTCCAAAGACACCAAAGATTGAAAATAAAAGGATGGAAACAATATTACATGTGAATAATAACTAAAATTGAAGGATACCAATAATAATAAAAGAAAAAATACACTTTAAGCAAAACATTGTTACAAGAGAAAGATACGAATGATATATACAGATAAAACGGTCAATTGATTGGGGCACCTGGGTGGCTCAGTCGGTTGAGCATTCGACTTCAGCTCAGGTCATGATTTCACAGTCTGTGAGTTTGGGCCCCCCGTTGGGCTCTGTGCTGACAACTCAGAGCCTGGAGCCTACTTCGGATTCTGTCTTCCTCTCTCTCTACCCCTCCCTTGTTCACGCTCTGTCTCTGTCTCTCTCTCTCTCCCTCTCTTTCAAAAGTAAATAAACATTAAAAAACATTTTAAATGGTCAATTGATCAAGAAAATATAATATTAACCTATACATTCATAACAAAAGATTCATAAAATATGTTGAAAACAATGGACAAATGAGAAGAGAGAAATAGACATTCCAACAATAACAACTGGAGACTTCAATAACTTTATTTTCAAAAACAGAGATAAAAACGTAGAAAATCAACAAGCAAAAGAAAATTTATTTTCACCTCATTACACCTAACATATACAGAACACTCCAACTCAATATAGTACAAACTTTTCCAGTTCACATGGAGTAACATTCTTCAAGGTAAATCATTATTAAAAAAAAAATGTTTAAACCAGTCTCAAAAAACATTTTTATTTGTTTTTTAATGTTTTTTTTAAATTTATTTAGAGAGTGCAAGCATGGGAGGGGCAGAGAGAGACGGACAGATCTGAAGCAGGTTCTGCACTGACAGCAGAGAGCCTGATGTGGAGCTTGAATTCATAAAACATGAGATCATAACCTAAGCCAAAGTCAAATGCCCAACCGAGACACCCAGAACCCCCAACACTTTTTTTAATTAGAGTCATATACTGTATATTTTATTGCCTCTAATGGAATTAAATAACAGAGAGAAAATTAGAACATTCACAAATAAGTGGAAATTAAAATATATACTTTTAAACTATCACCATATTACATAGAAATCATGATGTAAATTCGAAAATAATTTTAGACAAATGATGGGGAAAACAAATATCAATACTTTATCAGGTGCAATGACTACAGTGTTCACAGGAAAATTTAAAACTATAAATACTTATGTCAACAAGAAATATCCCAAGTTAATAATCTAATTTTTCATCTTACAGAAATGGAAAAAGAAGAGCAAATTTAATGTATAGCTATTGGAAGGAAGAAAATAATAAAAACTAAAGAGACAAATAAGAGAGAAAATAGAGAAAAACAATAGAATAATTAAACTCAAATACTGATATGTTGAGATCAATAAAATTGGCATACCTTAATGTAAATTGATTAGGAAAAAAGAGAAAAAAGACAAACTACTAAAATCATACATGAAGTGGAGACCTTAGTACTGAAATTATATTTTTTAAAAAAGATTATTACAGAAAATCATTGGTTAAATAAGATTAAGTGGATAATTTATTACATGTAATCTATCAAAAGTGACTTAATAAAAATATATAATCTCAACATATTTATAACACGTAAGAGATTGCACAGAAGATATCTTTAAAACTTACAAAAAAGAAAAAGTCCAGGACTAGATGGTTTCACTGCTCAATTCTACCATACATTTACAGAAGAATTAACATCCGTTTTTCTAAGTATATTACAAAAATGAAGAGTAGGGGATACTTTCTATCTTATTCCATGAAAGAAGAGATAAAAGGATAAATGAAGTCTGATATATCTATGCAATAAAATATTATTCAACTGTGGAAGGGACAAAAAAATACTGATACACGTCTTAACATGGATGAACCAAGAATATATTATTCTAGCAAAAGAAGCTAGACACAGAAGACTGCATATGTTTAATTCCATTATACAAAATATTTGCAATATTCACAACCATGGAGACAGTAGCTGATTAGTGTTGGCCAGGGTCTGTTGGAGAAGGACCATGGGCAATGATTGCTTAAATTATGTGGTTTGTTTTTGAGGTGACAAAGATGTTCCAGAACTACATAAGGGTGATCATTGTACAAAATTGCAAATGTACTGAATACCACTGAATCTAATATTTTAAATGACATTTTTTGTATATTTTACTACAATACAAAAAAATGAAGGGAATATTTAGAGAAATAAATAAATAAATAATAAAATAATAAAATATTCTACTAACCTAATTGTCTACAAAATGAAAATTAAAATATAGATTTTTTTAAAAACACAAGTAATTTGAAATTAAGAATTCAATGAATGGGTTTAACTACAGTAAGAAGATTACTGAACTGGAAATTAGGTTGGTAGAAAATACCCAGGTGACACCAAGAGAGAACATAGTGTGGATAATGCAAAAGTGAATAAGATATATATGAAAACTGGGAGAAAATGTAAAATATATGTAATTAGAGAAAATGGCTGAGAGGAGTCAGATAAAACATATGAATCAATATTGTATAAAGCTTTCTCAATCTTGACATACTATAGCAACCTATAGATTCAAAAAACTCTGTGAACCCTTATATAGAATATGGATTAGGGAAAAATACACCTAAACCTATAATATTCAACTTATAAATACTTTTTTTTGAAAATCAAAACAAGAAAAAAATCTTAAAAGCAGCCCCAGAAAATGGTACTAAATTCAGAGTGGCAGATGATTTATGGCTCATTGCCACCAAAATGATGGAAGTCAGAAGATATCTTCAAAACTGCTAAAAACTCTTGTTAACCTACAATTCTACATGCACTAAAAAGGACACATTCAAAATGTTTAAGGTCTTGCCTGTATTACATAATATAATCTGTAATTGTTCCCAAATATTCATTTCATTCTCTGTTAGGCTTTTATTTAATTTTTAGTGGCACAGTTTTTTTTTTTTTTCATTTTTTTTCTTCTATATAAGTATAGTTGACATAAAATATCAAATTACTTTCAGGTGTAAAACACAGTGATTCAGGATTATATACAATATGAATGCTTACCACAATAGGTACTACAATATTGTTGACTATATTCCCTAGGCTATACTTTTCATCCTGTGACTTATTTATTTCATTACTGGAATTTGTACCTCTAATCCCTTGCACCCATTTTGCCCATCCACCCACTCCTCTCCCATTTGTCAACCATCAGTTTGTTCTCTGTATTGATGATTCTCTTCTCTCTCTTTTGTTGTTTGTTCTTTGTTTTCTTTTTTAGATTCCACATATAAATAAAATCATATGGTATTTTTTTCTTTTCTTGTCTCATTTAATTTAGCATAATACCCTATAGGTTACTCCATACTGTCATAAATGGTGTGATTTCTATCTTTTTTATGGCCAAGTAATATTTCATCTTGTATATATACCACTCTTTGGGTGTTTTTGAATGTATAAAAATTCACTGTTTTATTCTAATAGAATAATTATATTAAATATTACAAAAATATTTCCAATTATGCACAGCTTTCCACATAATATTTTTTGATGCACAATTTTACAATTTTATTGACTGAAGTAAAATTAACACACAATTTTACATTAGTTTCAAGTATACAACATAGTTATTTGACCACACTATACATTATGCTATGCTCATAACTAGTATTGCTATCATCTGTCACTCTACAACACTATTATAATGCCACTGCCTATATTCACTGTGCTGTATCTTTCATCATTGTGACATTTTTTATTCTGTAACTGAAAGCCTGTACCTCTCACTTATCTTCACCAATTTTGGCCCAGCTTTCCATTTGCTACACTTCTGACAACAATGAGTTTGTTCCCTGTATTTACAGGTCTGTGCCCCTGTTTTTGTTTGTTTGTTTGTTTGTTTGTTTGTTTTGTTTATTCATTGTTTCATTGGTTTTTATAGATTACACATAAAAGTTAAATAATATGGTATTTGTCTTGCTGTGTCTGCTGTGATTTATTTCACTTAATGTAATACCCTCTAAGTCCATCCATGTTGTTACAAATGGCAAGATATCATTATTTTTTATGGCTCAGTAATATTCCATTTATATCATTTTCTTTGTCTATCTATGGATGAAGACTTGGGTTGCTTACATAGTTGGCTAATGTAAATGATGCTGCAATAAACATATGGGTGCATGTAGTGCTTAAATTAGTGTATTTGTTTTCTTTCTGTAAGTACCCAGGAGTAGAATTACTGGATCATATAATACTTTTATTTGTAGCTTTTAAAGAACCTCCGTGTTGTTTTCCATAGTAGTTTCACCAATTTACATTCCCACTAACAGTGCACAAGTGTTCCCTTTTATCTACATCCACATCAACACTTGTTTCTTTATTTTTTTATATAATTTATTGTTAAATTAGCTAACACACAGTGTATACAGTGTGTTCTTAGCCTTTGGGAATAGATTCCCATGATTTAATGCTTACATGCAACACCCAATGCTCATCCCAATAAGTGCCTCAGTGTCCATCACCCATTATCCACTCCCCCATCAACCCTCAGTTTGTTCTCTGTATTTAAGAGCCTCTTATGGTTTGCCTCCCTCTCTGTTTGAAACTAATTTTCTCCCTTCCCTTCCCCCATGATCTTCTCTTAAGTTTCTCAAGTTCCACATATGAGTGAAAACATATGATATATGTCTTTTGCTGACTGACTTATTTCACTTCACATAATACCCTCCTGTTCCATCCTTGTTGCTGCATATGTCCAGCTTTCATTCTTTCTCATTGCCAAATAGTATTCCCTTCAATATATAAACCACACCTTTTTTATCCATTCATCAGTTGATGGACATTTGGGTGCTTTCCATAATGGCTATTATTGAAAGCACTGCTATAAACATTGGGGTACATGTGCCCCTATGAATCAGCAAGCCTGTGCCTTTGGACAAATTCCTAGTAGCACTATTGCTGGGTTTTAGGGTAATTCTGTTTTTAATTTTTTGAGGAACCTTGATACAGTTTTCCAGAACAGCTCTGCCAGTTTGTATTCCCACTAACAGTGCAAGAGGGTTCCCATTTCTCCACATTCTTGCCAATATCTATTGTTTCCTGAGTTATTGTTAGCCATTCTGACTGGAATTAGGTGGTATCTCAATGTGGTTTTGATTTGGATTTCCCTGATGATGAGTGATGTTGAGCATCTTTTCATGTGTCTGTTGGCCATCTGAATGTCTTCTTTGGAGAAGTGGCTATTCATGTTTTTTGCCCATTTCTTCACAGAATTTTTTTTGATTTTCAGGTGTTGAGTTTGATAACTTCTTTATAGATTTTGGACACTAACCCTTTATCTGATATGTCATTTTCAAATATCTTCTCCCATTCCATCAGTTGCCTTTTAGTTTTGTTGATTGTTTCCTTTGCAGTGCAGAAGTTTGCACTGAGGTCCCAACCATTCATTTTTGCTTTTATTTTCCTTGCCTTTGAAGATGTGTCAAATAAGAAGATGCTGTGGCTGAAGTCAAGAGGTTGCTGTGGCTGAGGTCAGAGAAGTTTTTTCTTGCTTTCTCCTCTAGGGTTTTGATGGTTTACTGTCTCACATTTAGGGCTTTCATCCATTTTGAATTTATTTTTGCGTATGGTGTGAGAATGTAGACTAGTTTCATGCTTCTGCATGTTGCTGTCCAGTTCTTCCAGCACAATTTGCTAAAGAGACTGTCTTTTTTCCATTGGATACTATTTCCTCTGCTTTGTCAAAGATTAGTTGGCTATACGTTTTTGGGTCCAATTCTGGGTTCTCTATTCTATTCCATTGGTCTATGTGTCTGTTTTGTGCCAATAGCATGCTGTTTCAATGATTTCAGTTTTGTAGTAGAGGCTAAAGACCAGAGTTGTGACGCCTCCTGCTTGGTCAATAAAAATTGACCAAGAATCAAATCAGAAAATGCAAAAACACTGGACCAATATCTAATGGTGCTTTGGAACCATTGACTGTGCTGTTCTGGAAGAGATTTGGTCAGAGTAATTCTCACTCTGGTAGATTCACAGTTACTGGACACAAAAGGGTGTGGTTTGCTGTAGGTGGGTCTCACCTCCAATGTGAGGTGTCTATTCCCTGCAGCCTCACCTTGCTGGTGATGGGAATATAAATGGCAACATCCCATTTGTCTCAGGCAGGTCTCACCTGCCTGACTGGTGTCCCAGACCACTCTGTTCAGGCCATCTTTACAGTGTCTTGCAGGGGTGAGCCAGCTGGTTTACCTGCTCCACAGTCTCCTGCACCTTCTAGGCATTTGGCTGGGATTAAAACCCCAATGTCTTAAAGGATCCCACTCCATGTGCCCCAGTTCCAAGGCAGTGCCACTCTCCCCAGCCAGCTGACAAAGAGCCTCTGCCTGGTGGGCACCTGCAAGGTTTTTGTCCTTGGAGCAGCTATATACCTTCTTCCAACAGCACTCAAGGGAGGGACTCTTGTCTCCAATTGTGCCTCTGAGCTGGCTACCAAACCCAGTGCTGACTCCCTCCCCCACCCCAGATGCATGGACAAGGCAGCAGGCCCCGGTCCAGAGAAAGCCCCACAACTCTGGATAGAGTACGAAATTGGTCTTTCTCCATTTTTTCCATTCCTTGGTCCGTGGTTTTTCTCTTGTCCAAATATAATACTACTCTTCCACAGTCTCTCTTTCTCTTCATTTTGTCTCTCCACAGAAGGAGATCCCTCCCCTCTATGCCTATGCCACCCGTTTTATCTCTCCCAATTTGCAATCATGCACCTATGGCCCGCCAAGATATCCCCATGGGTCTCTGGAGATGTTTCTGTTATTCTGTAGCCTGGATTCCTGGAATCCCAAGTCTTCTGGCCTCAATACTGCTGTGTTTGAGGGATAAGGGATCTTCAGGTCCCCCTATTTCTCCGCCATTGTTATTTCTTGTGTTTTTGATACTAGCCATTTTGACTGGTGTGAAGTGATTTCTTGTTGTGGTTTTGATTGGCATTTCCTAATAGTGATTTGAAGGTCTTCACATGTGTCTGTTGGCCTTCTGTCCTTCTGTATTTCTTCTGGGAAAAATTTCTGTTCAGGTCCTCTTCACATTTTTAATCCAATTACTTATTTTTTTTTTTTGATGTTGAGTTCTATGAGTCCTTTATACACTTTGGATATTAAGTCCTTATTGGATATATCGTTTTCAAATATATTTCCCCCTTTTGGTTTTATGGATGATTTTCCTTGCTGTGCAATGACTTTTCAGTTTGTTGTAGCCCCAACTGTTTATTTTGTCTTTGTTTCCCTTGTCCAAGGAGACAGATCAGGAAAAATATTACAAAGGTTGTTGTCTAAGAGATTACTAGATATTCTTTTAGGAATTTTATTACTTCAGTTCTTACATTTAAATTTTCATCCAATTTGAATTTATTTTTGTGTAGGGTGTAAGAAAATGGTTCAGTTTCATTCTTTGGAATGAAGTTGTCCAGGTCTTCCCACAATATTTATTTTCCACATTGTATATTTTTGCCTCCTTTGTCCAAGGTTAATTGACCATATATGCAAAGGTTAATTTCTGGGCTATTATATTCCTTTGAGCCACTTGTCTATTTTTGTGGCAGTACCATACTATCTTGATTACTATAATTTGAAAGTTGAAAGCTGGAATTGTGATACCTCCAATTTTTTTCTTGTTTGCAAGATTGCTTTGTTTATTCTAGGTGTTTTGTGGTTCCATAATTTTATATATATATATTTTTTGTTTCACTTCCGTTAAAAACACTATTGGTATTTTCACGAGATTGCATTGAATTTGTAGATTGCTTTGTATAATAATATGCTAAAATTGAATTTTTCCAATCCATGAGTATGGTATATCTTTTATTAATTTGTGTCACCTTTTATTTCTTTCATCAATGTCTTACAGTTTTCAAAGTGCAGTTTCTTTCAAAGTACAGTTTCAAAAGTGCATCAGTGTCTTACAGTTATCACCTCTTTGGTTAAATTTACTCCTAGGTATTTAATTATTGATGAAATTGTAAACAGGACTGTTTTCTTTATTTCTCTTTCTTTCATTTCGTTAATAGTGTATAGAAACAACCATATTTATGTATGTTGATTTTGTACCCTTCAACATTACTGAATTCATTTATTACATTTAATATTTTTGGAGTCTTTAGGGTTTTCTATACATGTTATGTCATCTGCAAATAGTTACAGTTTTGTTACTTTCTTAACAATTTGGATGTCTTATATTTCTTTTTCTAGTCTAATGGCTATGGCTAGGATGTCAAGTACTGTATTAAATAAAAGTAGTAAGAGTGGACATCCTTGTTTTGTTTCTGATCATAGGGGACAAGCTTTCAACTTTTAACTCATTGAGTATGATGTTAACTATGAGTTTCTTATATATGGTCTTTATCATACTGAAGTATGTTCCTTCTACACTCACTTTGTTGAGTTTTTATCATGAATCAATGTTGAATTTTGTCAAACATTTTGTTTTTTTCATCTATTGTTATAAACATATTGTCCTTATTCTTCATTTGGTTAACATGATGTATCACATTGGTTGGTTTGTATATACTGAACCGTGTTTGCATCCCTGAAATAAATCCTACTTGATCACAAAGAATAACCCTTGTAATACATTTTTGAAGTTGCTTTGTTAATATTTTATTGAGAATTTTATTATCTATCTTTACTAGGGATATTGTTGTATAATGTTCTCTTTTGTAGCATCATTTTTTTAATTTTATTATATTTTCTTTTATTTCTCATTTTAAAATTTTAATGTGAAGATAATGCTCCATAGAATTAATTTTGATGCATTCCTTCCTCTTTTATTTTTTGGAATATTTTGTAAAGGATAGATATTAACACTTTAATTTTAATATTTACTTATTTTGGGGAGACAGCGAATATAGTGGAGGCAAAGAGAGGGAGACAGAGGATCTGAACCAGGCTCTGTGCTGACAGGCTGACAGCAGCAAGCCCAATGTGGGGCTTGAACTCAAAAACTATGAATCATGACCTGAGTCAAAGTCAGATGCTCAACAGACTGAGTCACCCAGATGCCCCAGTGTTAACACTTTTTAAAATGTTTGGTGTACTTCACCTGTGAAGCAATCTGGTTTTGGACTTTTGCTTGTATGGAGGTCTTTGATAACTAATTCAATTTTCTTAAAAGTATTTTGCCTGTTCAGAATTCCTACTCCTGATTCAGTTTTGGAAAATTGTTTCTAGGAATTTATCCATGTATTCTAGTTTGTCCAATGTGTTGGTATGTATTTTATGTAATCTCATAATCTTATGTATTTCTGTGGCATTTACTTATTTGAGTGTACTTGTTTTCTTTTTGATTATTCTGGCTAAAGTTTTATCATATTTTTAAGTGTCTAATTCATTTATTTCTCTTTTGCACTATATGATTTCTTTTCTTCTGATAACTTTAGGTTTTGTTTGCTTTTAATTTTCAAGTTTCTTTACGTGTAAATTTAGTTAATTGGAGATTTTTCTCATTTTAAAAGTAAGCCTAGGATCCACATAAGAGTGAAACCATATGGTATCTGTCTTTCTCTGTATGGCTTATTTCACTTAGCATCACACTCTCCAGTTCCATCCACGTTGCTACAAAAGGCCATATTTCATTCTTTCTCATTGCCACGTAGTATTCCATTGTGTATATAAACCATGGGTATTGAGGAGGGCACCTTTTGGGATGAGCACTGGGTGTTGTATGGAAACCAATTTGACAATAAATTTCATATATAAAAAGAAAAAATAAAAGTAAGCCTATATTACTAGAGATTTCTGAGTCTCAGGGATTTTTGACCATTGTGTTTTCATTTTCATTTGTCTCCAGGTATTTCTCGTTTTTTTTTTTTCCTTTCCTGTATTTGTTAACCCATTGGTTGTTAGTACTGCTATTTAGCCTACAAGCAATTGTGTTTCTTTCAGTTTTTTTTTCTTTTTATTGATTTTCAGTTTCATCCCACTGTGATCAGAAAAGATAGTTCATATTAATTAAATTTTCTTGAATGTATTGAGACTTGTTTTGTGGCCTGTCATGTGATCTTTCCTGAAGAACATTCCATTAACATTTGAAAAGAATGTATGTTCTGCTGTTTGGGGATGGAATGTTCTATATATATCTGTTAGGTCTATCTGGTGTAATGTATCACTTAAAGCCAGTTTTCATCAGAGTTTCTGTCTGGATGATTTATTCATTAATGTAAGTGAAATTACATTAAGGTCCTTTATTATTATGGTATTACTGTCAATTTCTCCCTTCATGTCTGTTTTTATTTTATTTATTTTATTTTATTTTATTTTATTTTATTATTTTATATTTTATTTTTTTTAGGTACAGCTATGTTGGGTGCATAAGGGTTTACATTTAATTTTATCCATTTGCTGGAATGATTTTTTTTTAACATGATGTATGCTTTGTCTTTTGTTTCACTCTTTCCTTTAAAGTCTCCCTCCCATCCCCCCAGGGGCACCTGAGTGGCTCAGTTGATTAACTAACTTCAGCTCAGGTCACGATCTCATGGTACAGGAGTCCATGTCCCATGTTGGGCTCTGTGCCAACAGCTTAGAACCTGGAGTCTGCTTCAAATTCTGTGTCTGCCTCTCTCTCTGCCCCTCCCCCACTCACAGTCTGTCTGTCTCTCTCAAAAATAAATAAACATCAATTACTTTTTAAACAAATAAATAAATAAAGCCTTTTTTTCTGAAATCAATATTGCTACCCAACTTTTTTTTTCCACTTCCATTTTCATGGAATATCTTTTTCAATGTTTTCACTTGCGGTGTATATGTGCCTGTATGTCTTAAATGAGTCTCCTGTAGGCAGCATATAGATGAGTATTTTAAAAATCTTTTCAGTCACCTATATCTTTTGGCCAGAACATTTAGTCCATTTACATTTAAAGTCTCTCCATGGACAAAGAAGTCAGCTGGCAACATTTCCCTCTCCCACCCCTCAGCATAAGTGCAGAACCACCTGCAGAGGGCAGCTTGGCCCCCATACCAGCCACCTAACCTGCCTTCACCAAGTTCCATGCCCCTGAGCTTTGACACAACTACCCTTCACTGTAAAACCTGCCACAGTCCCAGCACAAGATTCTCACCCAGAAGACCAGTGTCCACAACACACCCCTAAAGCCTAGAGTTTTAAAAATCAGGATTGACTGGGACAGAACTGGGAAGGTACTGTGCTTCCCTAGAGAGAAGGTAAGCAAACAACCTGGAGGCAGACAGTGTGGAAAAACCTATCTGAGGAATACTTAGGAAACACAGCAAGGAGATTACTCACTGTTCAGGGAGTGCTTCCCTGAGAGGCAGCAGGATGAGAGAGACCCCTCTCCAGGGACAAAGTAGTTGCCTTACACCACTTCCCTCACCCACACCTCAGTGTGAACACAGAGCCACCTGTGATAAACAGCACAGCACCAACACTGGCTACCTAACCTGCTTACATCAGGGCCCACACTTCTGTGAACTGGCCTTACTGCCCTCCTTGGTCAAGTTTGCCTCAGTCCCAACACAACAGGTCTCTTCCCCAGAAGACCAGCAGAAATACTGACCCACGACAAGTCTCCTGACTTGAACATTTTATGAGCCTTCAGTTCTAGTGAAAGTAGTATCAGGTCTCATTTTCAAGCTGACTAGAGCACACCTAGTTAAAACTCACCACACTCAGGCCAAGGACCAAACACTGCCCACCTCATGCAAGGAGAACCTTTGCAGATGACTAACCTGAAGGATAGAGCAGCAAAAACACAACAGCAGAGTGCATGTAGGGCACACCATAGGCATTTCTAAAGAGCTAGGCTTTAGACATTTTATGACCTTTTCATAAACTCATTACTCTCAGGAGCAGGAAACATAACAGGTTTTCCTAACAAAGAGAAGAAAGAGACTCACATAGAATGCCAAGATAAAGGAATTAATCCCAAATGAAAGAACAGGATAAGTCCACAACCAGATATCTAAGTGAAACAGATATAAAAAACATACCTGCTGGAAAATTTAAGGCAACAATCATAAGGACACTCACTGGGCTTGAGAAAAGAATGGGATACATCAGGGAGGTAATTACCACAGGGACAAAAGAGTTTAAAAAGAATCACCCAGAAATGAAAAATGCAATCAGTGAGATTCAAAACAGATCTCTTTCAATGAACATGAAGTTGAAAGAAACAGAGGAATGAATAAGTGATATAGAAGATAAATAATGGAAAAAATGAAGTTGAACAAAAGAGAGAATGAATTAAAGAACATAGATAGAATATGAATACACATAGGGAACTGTTGACTCCATAAAATGTAATAACATTCATATAACAAGAGTCCCAGAAGAGAGAGAAAAGGGGACAGAAAATAATTAAGAGGAAATAGTAGCTGAAAACTTCCTAATCTGAGAAAGAAAACAAACATTCACATCCAGGAGGCACAGAGAACTCCCAGAAAAATCAACAAAAGCAGGTCAAAACCAAGACATATTGTAATAAAATATAGAAAACATAGTAATAAAGAAAAAAAACTACAAGCAGAAAGACAAAAGAAGTCCTTAACTTTCAAGAGAAGACAGATTAGGTTACCTGCAGATCAGAAATTTGACAAGCCAGAAGGGAATGACATGATGTATTCAGTGTACTGGATGGGAAGAATCTGCAGCCAAGAATACTCAATTCAGTCATGCTATCATTCAGAATAGAAGGAGAAATAGTTTCCCAGATAAGTAGAAATTAAAGGAGTTTGTAACCACTAAACCAGCCCTGCAAGAAATATTAAAAGGAACACTTTGAGTAGAAAAGAAAGACCAAAAGTGAAAAAGAGAAGAAAGTAGCAGAGAAAATCTCCAGAAACAATGAAAAATCACTCTAATAGTCATTCTGAATGTAAATTAACGAAATGTTCCAATCAAAAGAAGAGGGTTTCAGTTGGATTTTAAAAAATGACCATCTATAGACTGCCTATAAGGGGCTCATTTTAGATTTCAAGATACCTGCATATTGAAAGCAAGGGGAAAGGAAAACATTTAACATGAAAAAAAAATGTCAAAAGAAAGTCAGAATAGTCAAACTTATATCAAGCAAATTATATTTTAAACCAAACTGCAACAGGAGATGAAGAAGGGAACTATATCATAATAAAGAAGACAATTTCACAAGATCAAATAATTGTAAATAGCTATACCCCCAAATTAGAAGAACCCAAATACATGAAACTATTAATAATAAGCCTAAAGTAATACATTGATAATAATACAATGATAGTAGGGGACTTTAGCACCACACTTACATCAATGGACAGATCATCAAAGTAGAAAATCAGCAAGGAAACAGTGGCTTTGTATGACACATTGGACCACATAGACTTGAGTAAATATATTCAGAACATTCCATCTTAAAGCAGCAGAATACACATTCTTACAAGTGAACATGGAACAATCTCCAGAACAGATCATATATTAGGTCAGAAATCAGGACTCAACAAGGACGAATACATTGAGACCACCATGCATATTTTCTGACCACAAAGCTATTAAACATGATGTCAGCAACAAAAATTGGAAAGTGAACAAACATATGGATATTAAAAAAACATGTAGTTAATAAATGTGTCAATCAGGAAATCAAAGAAGAATTTTAAAAATACATGGAAGTAAATGAAAATTGTGCAAATCCTTTGGGATGTAGCACAAGTGATCCTATGAGGGAATATATGGCAATATAGGCCTACCATAAAAAAAAAACAAAAAAAAAAAAACAAGAAAAGCCTCAAGTAAACTGATGTTACAAATAAAGAAGCTAGAAAAAGAACAACAAATGAAGCCTAAAGCCAGCATAAGCAGTAAATCATAAATATTAAAGCATAAATAAATGATATGGGGAGGAGCCAAGATGGTGGAACAGCATGGAAGTTTTTTGTGTGCCTCGTGTCCATATAGCCAGACCAACAGTAAATCATCCTGCACACATAAAAAACTGATTGGAGGGTTAACACAACAATCTGCACAACCTGAACCACAGAATTCAGCAGGTATGTGGCACAGAGAGGTGAATTTGGGGAGCAAGAAGCCATGAAAATTAGAGAACTGCTTTTGTGGGCGGAGAGAGGACAGAGACTGTGGAGGGGGTGAGAATACAGGAAAAGCACCCCTCCCCAGAAGCAGCTGGAGAGAAAATGGAAAATTGGAAACACCCACAGGGACTAAACTAAAAAGGGAGAAGAGAGAAGGGAGAAAGGAGAAAGGAGAAAGTAGAGGGTTTAAATTCCATTAAGACTGTAAACAAGGGGAGAACAAAGGCTGCAACTCTGCAGCTCGATACCTGGCTGTGCTCTGGTGGGAAGGGTGAATCCCCAGGAACAGAGTGGGGTCCAGGAAGTTCTCAGACCACACGGGGAAAAGCGGTTCCATTGCTGAAGGACATTTGGTAGAGACTGTTGAGTCACCTGGTCCAAGCAGACCCCAGAAAATGGCCACATATGCTGGTGCTAGAACAAGGTCATTAAGGGTGAAGCCTGGTGCCAGATGTGTATTGTCATTTTCCATAATCCCTGAAAAGCTGCTGCTACACTATCTTGCAAGCTTTTCTGGGATGGGCTGGCACCTGGCTGCAGTCTTGGGGCACCAGCAGCATCAGGGTCCAGCAAGCGTTCCTGGGTGCAGCTGACATTCAGCTATTGCTCATTTGGCCATTGCTTGGTGAGAGTGTCCCATAGAGGGGCAGAATGGGTCAAAGCTGCAGTCCTTCAGAAGTAAAAGGCCGAAGAAAATAGCCTCATCTGAGACAAAACTTGGGAGAGAGGTACTGCCTGGGGCCTGGTCATGGAGAATAAAAAAGCAGGGAGTGGACAAAAGCTGAAGACAGAGGACGGGTGCATGATTCCTGATCTGGGAAAACAGACAGGGTAGCTAGGTGGCGCCATTTTCACCTCTCCAGTGCATACTCATACTCACCTATGAGCACTGCAACAATCCACCCCAGTAGGCTAGCAGTGCCATCTATTGGAGAGCGGAGCTGTTACACTCAGCCCCTCCCAACTGGGCCAACTTCACTCTTCAAGAACACAAGTATCACTGCCGGCTTAATTTAGGGACTATAAAGAGCTACATGGACTGACTTCTAAGGGAAAATGAAGCAATTTCAGACCTACTTCAATCTGTTAGGAGGTTCATCTATTCAATTTTCTTTCTTTTTTATTCTTTTTTCCTTTTCTCTTTTGCAATTCTTTCCTTTTTCATGAATACAGAAAAAAAATTCATTTTGATTTTCACTTTTTATTAAAAATATTTTCTTTCATTTTTATTACTATATATTTTTAATTTTGTGTATTTTTTTTCAAATTCGACTTGATTTCCATCATTTTATTTTAGTCTACTTCAGTTTATTCACCTTTATTCACAAATTTTCAAACAGTTTCCTTTATTCTAATTTCTTTCTCTTGTTTTATCTTTTTCGTTTCTATTCTTTTTCTTAAATGCAGAAAGAGAAAAACTTCATTTCTACTTTCAATTTCTATTAAAAATATTTTTATTTATTTTTTATTACTATATGTTTTGTTTATATATATATATTTTTCAAATTCTATTTTACTTCCATCATTTTATTTTAGTCTACTACAGTGTATCCACTTTTTTCAATTTTCAAATGATTTTGTATTTTTATTTCTTTATATTTTTCTCTTTTTTGTTTCTTTTTCTTGACTACAGAAAGAGAAAAAATTAATATTTATTTTTGATTTTTATTAAAAATATTTTGCTTTAATTTTTTCTGCCATATTCTTTATTTTTGTGTATATTTCCTCAAATTCTATTTCACTCCCATCATCTCATTTTAGTATACTTCAGTGTATTCATTTTTTCAAATTATCAAATGGTTTCATTTTTTTTCTCCCCCCCCTTTTTTTCTCTAATATGTCAAACCACTTTCAACACCCAGACCAAAAACACCTAGGATCTAGCATCATTTATTCGTTTTTTGTATGTGTGTTTGTGTTTAAATTTTTAGTTTTAATATTTTTTAATTTTAATATTTTTTTAGTTTTAATTTTTGTACCTCATTCATACATTTTCTCCCTTCAAAATTGCAAAACAAAGGAATTCACCCCAAAAGAAAGCATGAAGAAACGACAGCCAGGGAATTAACCAACACAGACACAAGCAAGATGTCAGAACCAGAATTTAGAATCACGATAATAAGAATACTAGCTGGAGTCAAAATAGATTAGAATCCCTTTCTACAGAGATAAAAGAAGTAAAACATAGCCAGAATTAAATTAAAAATGCTATATCTGAGCTGCAATCACGGATGGATGCAGCAGCAACAAGGATGGACAAGGCAGAACAGAGAAT
Source organism: Felis catus (assembly GCF_018350175.1). Taxonomy (NCBI): domain Eukaryota; kingdom Metazoa; phylum Chordata; class Mammalia; order Carnivora; family Felidae; genus Felis; species Felis catus. The sequence goes on from NC_058368.1 coordinate 84,008,673, forward strand.
CAACGATATAGAGGACAAACGTATAGAGAATAACGAAGCAGAAAAAAAGAGGGAGATTAAGGCAAAAGAGCATGATTTAAGAATTAGAGAAATCAGTGACTCATTAAAAAGGAACAACATCAGAATCATAGGGGTCCCAGAGGATGAATAGAGAGAAATAGGGATAGAAGGGGTATGTGAACAAATCATAGTAGAAAACTTTCCTAACCTGAGGAAAGACACAGACAGCAAAATCCAGAAAGCACAGAGGATCCCCATTCGATTCAACAAAAACTAGCCATCACTAAGGCATATCATAGTCAAATTCACAAAATATTGAGGCAAGGAGAGAATCATGAAAGCAGCAAGGGAAAAAAAAAAGTCCCTAACCTACAAGGGAAGACAGATCAGGTTTGCAGCAGACCTGTCCACAGAAACTTGGCAGGCCAAGAAGGAGTGGTGGGATATATTCAGTGTGCTAAATCAGAAAAGTATGCAGCCAAGAATTCTTTATCCATCAAGGTTGTCATTCAAAATAGAGGGAGAGATAAAAAGTTTCCCAGACAAACAAAAATTAAAGGAGTATGTGACCACTAAACCAGCCCTGCAAGAAATTTTAAGGGGGACTCGCTGAGAGGAGAAAAGATGAATCTATCTATAGATAGATATAGATATAGATATAGATAGATATATTCAAATATATATGCAAATACCAAAAGCAATAAAGATTAGAAAGGACCAGAGAACACCACCAGAAATTTCAACTCTACAAGCATCATAATGGTAATAAATTCATATCTTTCAGTACTCACTCTAAACATCAATGGACTCAGTGCTCCAATTAAAAGACATAGGGTAACAGAATGGATAAGAAAACAAGATCCATCAACTGGAGAGTGTTATGCTAAGTGAAATAAGTCATACAGAGAAAGACAGATACCATATCATTTCACTCTTATGTGGATCCTTAGAAACATAACAGAAGTCCATGGGGGAGGGGAAGAAAGACAAACAAAAAGAGGTTAGAGAGGGAGAGAGCCAAAGCATAAGAGACTCTTAAAAACTGAGAACAAACTGATGGTTGATGGGGGGTGGGAGGGAGGGGAGGGTGGGTGATGGGTATTGAGGAGGGCACCTTTTGGGATGAGCACTGGATGTTGTATGGAAACCAATTTGACAATAAATTTCATATTTAAAAAATAAATAAATAAACAAAAACCTCAAAAAAAAGAAAAGAAAAAAAGATCCATCTAATTCCTGTGTATAAGAGACCAACTATAGACCTAAAGACACATTCAGATCGAAAATAAGGTAATGGAGAACCATCTATCATCTAATGGTCAACAAAAGAAAGCCAGCCAAAAGCCAAAAGTAGCCATACTTATATCAGACAATCTAAACTTTAAAATAAACACTGTATCAAGAGATGCAGAAGGGCATTATATCACAATCAAAGGGTGTATCAACCAAGACCTAACCATTTTAAACATTTATGTGCCAAATGTGAGAGCACCCAAACATAAATCAAGTAATCAGAAACATAAAGAAACTCATTGATAGTAATACATAATAGTAGGAGGCTTCAACACCCCACTCACAGCAATGGACAGATCATCTACACAAGAAATCAACAAGGAAAAAATGGCTTTGAATGACACACTGGACCAGATGGACTTAAGAGATATATTCAGAACATTTCATCCTAAAGCAGCAGAATATACATTCTTCTCCAGTGCACATGGAAAGTTCTCAAGAATAGACCATATACTGGGACACAAATCAGCCTTAATTAGGTTCAAAAAGATCAGATTCATACTGTGCATATTTTCAGACCACAATGCTATGAAACTCGAAATCAACCACAAGAAAAAATTTGGAAAGGTAACAAATACTTGGAGACTGAAGACCATCCTACTAAAGAATGAATGGGCTAACCAAACAGTTAAAGAGGAAATTAAAAAGTATATGGAAGCCAATGAAAATGATAACACCACAACACAAAACCTCTGGGATGCAGCAAAGGCGGTCATAAGAGGAAAGTATATAGCAATCGAGGCCTTCCTAAAGAAGGAAGAAAGATCTCAGATACACAACCTAACCTTACACCTTAAGGAGCTGGAAAAAGAAGAGCAAATATAACCCAAAACCAGCAGAAGACAGGAAATAATAAAGATTAGAGCAGAAATTAATGCTATCAAAACAAACAAACAGGGGCGCCTGGGTGGCGCAGTCGGTTAAGCGTCTGACTTCAGCCAGGTCACGATCTTGCGGTCCGCGAGTTCGAGCCCCGCATCAGGCTCTGGGCTGATGGCTCAGAGCCTGGAGCCTGTTTCCGATTCTGTGTCTCCCTTTCTCTCTGCCCCTCCCCCGTTCATGCTCTGTCTCTCTCTGTCCCAAAAATAAATAAACGTTGAAAAAAAAAATTTAAAAACAAACAAACAAACAAAAACAAACAAACAGTAGAACAGATCAATGAAACCAGAAGCTGGTTTCTTGAAATAATGAACAAAGTTGATAAATCACTAGCCATCTTTACCAAAAGAAAAAGGAAAAGACCCAAATAAATAAAATCAAGAATGAAAGGGGAGAGATCACAACCAACACAGCAGAAATAGAAACAATAGTAAGAGAATATTATGAGCAATTATATGCCAATAAAATGGGTAATCTGGAAGAAATGGACAAATTCCTAGACACATATACACTATTAAACTTGAAACAAGAATAAGTAGAAAGTTGAATGGACCCATAACCAGGAAGGAAATCAAATTAGTAATCAAAAATCTGTCAAACTACAAGAGTCCAGGGTCAGATGGCATTCTGGGGGAATTCTACCAAACATTTAAGGAAGAGGTAACACCGATTCTCTTGAAACTGTTCCAAAAAAAGAGAAATGGAAGGAAAACTTCCAAATTATTTCTATGAAGCCAGATTACCCTGATTCCAAAACCATACAGAGACCTCACTAAAAAGGAGAACTGTAGACCAATTTCCCTGATGAACATGGATGCAAAAATCCTCAACAAAATATTAGCCAACCAGATCCAAGAAGACATTAAAAAATTATTCACCATGACCAAGTGGGATTTATACCTGGGATACTGGGCTGGATCAATATCTGAAAACAATTAACGTGATTCATCACATCAATAAAAGAAAGGACAAGAAACATGATCCTCTCAATAGATGCAGAGAAAGCATTTAACAAAATACAGCATCCTTTCTTGATAAAAACCCTCAAGAAAGTAGCGATAGAAAGAGCATACCTCGAGATCATAAAAGCCATATATGAATGACCCGATGCTAATATCATGCTTAAAGGGGAAAAACTGACAGCTTTCCCCTTAAGGTGAGGAACAAGACAGGGATATCCACTCTCACCACTTTTATTCAACATAGTATTGAAAGTCGTAGCCTCTGCAATCAGACAACACAAAGAAATAAAAGGCATCCAAATGGGCCAGAAGGAGGCCAAACATTCACTCTTCACAGATGACGTGATACTCTACATGTAAAATGCAAAAGATTCCACCAAAACCTGCTAGAACTGATTCATGAATTCAACAAACTTGCAGGATGTAAAATCAATGCACAGAAATTGGTTGCATTCCTATACATGAACAATGAAGTGACAGAAAGAGAAATCAAGGAATCGATCCCATTTACAGTTGCACCAAAACCCCTAACACCAAGGAATAAATCTAACCAAAGAGGTGAAAAATATATACATTGAAAACTATAGAAAACTTATGAAAGAAATTGAAGGAGACACAAAGAAATGGAAAAAACGATTCCATGTTCCTGGATAGGAAGAACAAATATTGTTAAAATGTCGATACTATCCAAAGGAATCCACATATTCAATGCAATCCCCATCAAAGTAACACCAGCATTCTTCACAGAGCTAGAGCAAATAATCCTAAAATTTTTATGGAACCAGAAAAGACCCCCAATAGCCAAAGCAATATGAAAAAGAAAACCAAAGGAGGAGACATCACAATCCTAGACTTCAAGCTATACTACAAAGCTGTAATTATCAAGACAGAATGGTACTGGCACAAGAACAGACACTCAGATCAATGCAACAGAATAGAGAACCCAGAAACGGACCCACAAACATATGGGCAACTAATCTTTGACAAATCAGGAAAGAATATCCAATGGAATAAAGACAGTCTCTTCAGCAAGTGGTGCTGGGAAAACTGGACAGCAACATGCACAAGAATGAACCTGGACCACTTTCATACACCATATACAAAAATAAACTCAAGGTGGATGAAAGACCTTAGTGTAAGACAGGAAGCCATCAAAATCCTCGAGGAGAAAGAAGGCAAAAACCTCTTTGATCTTGCCTGCAACAATTTCTTAACACGTCTCCAGAGGCAAGGGAAACAAAAGCAAAAATGAACTACTGGGACCTCATCAAAATAAAAAGTTTCTGCACAGCAAAGGAAACAACCAGCAAAACTAAAAGGTAGCCGACAGAATGGGAGAATATGATATTTGCAAATGACATATCAGATAAAGGGTTAGTATCCAAAATCTATAAAGAATTTATCAAACTCAACACCCAAAAAACAAATAATCCAACGAAGAAATGGGCAAAAGACATGAATAGACACTTCTCCAAGGAAGACATCCAGATGGCCAACTGACACATGAAAAAATGCTCAACATCACTCATCATCAGGGAAACACAAATCAAAACCACAATGAGATACCACCTTACACCTGTCACAATGACTATCATTAACAACTCAGGCCACAACAGATGTTGGCAATGATGCAGAGAGAGAGGATCTCTTTTGCATTGTTTGTTGGAATGCAAGCTAGTGCAGTCACTCTAGAAAACAGTATGGAGGTTTCTCAAAAAACTGAAAATAGAACTACCCTACGACCCAGCAATTGCACTACTAGACATTTATCTATGGGATACAGATGTGCTCTTTTGAAGGAACACATGCACCCCCATGTTAATAGTAGCACTATCAACAATAGCCAAAGTATGGAAAGAGCCCAAAAGTCCATTGATGGGTGAATGGATAAAGAAGAAGTGGCATATATATACAATGGAGTATTACTCAGTAATCAAAAAGAATGAAATCTTGCCATTTGCAACTACATGGATGGAACTGGAGGGTATAACGCTAAGTGAAATTAGTCAGTCAGAGAAAGACAAAAATCATATGACTTCACTCATATGAGGAATTTAAGAGACAAAACAGATGAACATAAGGGAAAGGAAACAAAAATAATATAAAAACAGGGAGGGGGACAAAACAGAAGAGACTCATAAATACGGAGAACAAACTGAGGGTTGCTGGAGGGGTTGTGGGAGGGGGGATGGACTAAATGGGTAAAGGGCATTAAGGAATCTACTGAAATCATTGCTTCACTATATACTAACTAATTTGGATGTAAATTTTAAAAAATAAAAAATAAAGCTAAATTACAAAGTTAATAAAATGGCAAGGGAAACAAAAGCAAAAATGTACTATTTGGTCCTCTTAAAGATAAAATTTCTTCTGCATAGAGAAGTAAGCAATCAACAAAACTAAATGGCAACGTATGAAATGGGAGAAGATATTTGAAAATTACATATTGGATCAAAGGTTAGTATTCAAAATCTATAGCCAGTTTCTTTGTTAGACTCCTGAATCTGGTCCAGTTTGTAAGCCAGTTTCTGCCTGAACTTGGACCAGTCTGGTTTCTTTGTAGGACTCAGTCCAACCTTGAACCCAGTCTCATTCTAAGTCAGACCCTGTCCAGTCCCAGTCAGTTTCATGATCCAGTCCAGAAAAAGAAAGTTTCAAAGTCTGAAAGTTCAAAAAGCAAAGGTGCAGAGGATCAGAGAAGTACGTATGACCCTTTGAGGCAGTGAGAGAGCAGTAAGCTCAAGGGGCTCTGCAGGATATCGAATCTTCAATAGGAGGGTTGACTTGTTCTAAGGGGGCTGATCCTCTGGGCTACTCCAAGGAACAAATCAAAGCACATCTGGTGGAGGGTCCAAAATATCACTATGAGTAGGGTAATAAAATAACAAAAGTCACAACAACAGACAGCAAGTAACAATCTCCGAAAAAAACACCCCCTGAAGGGCCAAGCCCTGGATAGTGTATGACCCTCCTTTAATATAGCAGTGCTCACAGGTGCAGAGCACACAACAAGCACTTAAAATTCATAAGGGACAGAGAATTAGCCAAAGTGATGAAACGCAAGAATTCTCCTCAAGAGAAATTCCAGGAAATAGCGACAGCTAACAAATTGATCCAAACCGATTTAAGCAATATAACTGAACAAGAATTTAGAATAATAGTCATAAAATTAGTTGCTGGGCTTGAAAAAAAGCATAGAGGACAGCAGAGAATCTAATGCCACAGAGATCAAGGGACTAAGAAATAGTCGTGATGAATTTAAAAAATGCTATAAATAAGGTGCAAAAAAAAATGGAGGTGGGCACAGTGAGGATTGAAGAGGCAGGGGAGAGAATAGGTGAATTAGAAGAAAAATTATGGAAAAAGAGGAAGCTGAGAAAAAGAGAGATTAAAAAAAATCCAGGAGTACTAGAGGAGAATTAGAGAACTAAGTGATGCAGATAAATGGAACAATATCCATATCACAGGAATTCCAAACAAAGATGAGAGAGAAAGGGTCTGAAGGTATACTTGAAAAAAATCATAGCTGACAACTTCCCTGGTCTGAGGAAGGAAATAGGCATTGAAACCCAAGAGACACAGAGAACTCCCTTCAGACATAACTTGAATCAATCTTCTGAAGGGCATATAGTGAAACTGGAAAAATATAAGGATAAAGACAGAATTCTGAAAGCAGCTAGGGAAAAATGGGCCTTAACATACAAAGGTAGAAGCATAAGGGTAGTAGCAGACCTGTCTACTAAAACGTGGCAGGACAGAAAGGAATGGAAAGAAATCTTCATGTGATGAACAGGAAAAATATGCAGCCAAGAATCGTTTATCCAGCAAACCTGTCATTCAAAATACAAGGAGAGATAAAGCTTTTTCCAAACAAACAAAAACTGAAGGAATTCATCACCAGTAAACCAGCCCTACAAGACATCCTAAGGGGGATTCTGTGAGTGAAATGTTGCAAGAAACACAAAGTACCAGAGACACCACTACAAGCATGAACCTACAGATATCACTATGACTCTAAACCCATATCTTTGAATAATAATACTGAATGTAAATGGACTAAATACATCAACCAAAAGACATAGGGTATCAGAATGGATAAAAAAAAAAACCAAGACCCATCTATTTGCTGTCTACAAGAGACTCATTTTAGATCTGAGGACACCTTCAGATTGAAAGTGACAGGATGGAGAACTATCTATCATGCTCATGGAAGTCACAAGAAAGCTGGAGTAGCCATACTTATATCAGACAAACTAGAATTTAACTTAAAGGGTGTAACAAGAGATGAAGAGGGACATTATGTAATAATTACAGGGTCTATCCATCAGGAAGAGCTAACAATTATAAAGGTCTATGCATTGAATTCAGACCACCCAAATACATAAAACAATTAATCACAAACGTAAGCAACCTTATTGATAAGATTGTGGTAATTGCAGGGGACGTTAATAATCCACTTACAACAAGGCATACATCATCTGGATGGAAAATCAATAAAAAAAAAAACAATGGCCTTGAGTGATACATTGGACCGGATGGACATGACAGAGCTCTGCATCCAAAAGCAACAGAATACACTTTCTTCTCAAGTGCATATGAAACATTCTCCAAGATATATCACATACAAGGTCACAAAACAGCCCTTCATAAATATAAAATAATTGATATCATACCATGCACACTTTCAGATCACAATGTTCTGAAACTTGAAATCAACCGCAAGTAAAAATATGCAAAACCTCCAAAAGCATGGAGGTTAAAGAACATCCTCCTAAAGAATGAATGGGTCAACCAGGCAATTAGAGAAGAAATTAAAAATTACATGGAAACAAATGAAAATGAAAATACAACAATCCAAACGCTTTGGGATGCAGCAAAGGCAGTCCTGAGAGGAAAATACATTGCAATCCAGGCCTATCTCAAGAAACAAGAAAAATCCCAAATACAAAATCTAACAGCACACCTAAAGGAAATAGAAGCAGAACAACAAAGACACCCTAAATCCAGCAGAAGAAGAGAAATAAAAAAGATCAGAGCAGAAATAAACAATATAGACTCTGAAAAGAACTGTAGAGCAGATCGATGAAACCAAGAGTTGGTTTTTTGAAAAAAAAAAAAAAAAAAAAAAAAAAAAAAAAAACAAATTTGATAAACCTCTAGCCAGGCTTCTGAAAAAGAAAATGGAGATGACCCAAATAGATAAAATCATGAATTAAAGTGGAATTTATTTCAACCACTCCCTCATATATACAAGCAATTATCAGGGAATACTGTGAAAAATTATATGTCAACAAACTTTATAATCTGGAAGAAATGGACAAATTCGTAAACACCCACACACTACCAAAACTCAAACAGAATGAAATAGAAAATTTGAACAGACCCATAACCAGTGAAGAAATTGAATCAGTTATCAAAAATCTCCCAACAAATAAGAGTCCAGTACCAGATGGCTTCCCTGGGGAATTCTACTAGACATTTAAGGCAGAGATAATATCTATCCTTCTCAAGCTTTTCAAAAAATAGAAAGGGAAGGAAAACTTCCAGACTCATTCTATGAAGGGAGCATTACTTTGATTCCCAAACCAGACAGAGACCCAGCAAAAAAAAAAAGTGAAGTACAGGCCAATATCCTTGATGAATATGGATGGAAAAACTCTCAACAAGATACTAGTAAATTGAATTCAACAGCATATAAAAAGAATTATTCACCATAATCAAGTGAGATTCATTCCTGGGCTGCAGGGCTGGTTCAACATTCACAAATCAAACAATGTGATACATCACATTAATAAAAGGAAAGATAAGAACCATATGATCCTGTCAATCGATGTGGAAAAAGCATTTGACAAAGTACAGCATCCTTTCTTCATTAAAACCCTTGAGAAAGTCAGGATAGAAGGAACAACCTTAAACTTCATAAAAGCCATTTATGAAAAGATAATATCATTCTCAATAGAGAAAAACTTAGAGCTTTCCCTGTGAGATAAGGAACAAGACAGGGATGTCCACCCTCACCTCTGTTGTTTAACATAGTGTTGGAAGTTCTAACATCAGCAATAAGACAATGAAAGAAAATCAAGGCATGAAAATTGGCAATGATGAAGTTAAGCTTTCACTTTTTGTAGATGACATGATATTATGCATGAACAACCTGATAGACTCCACCAAAAGTCTGCTAGAACAGATAGATGAATTCAGCAAAGTCACAGGATACAAAATTAATGTACAGAAATCAGTTGTATTTTTATACACCAAAAATGAAGCAACAGAAAGACAAATAAAGAAACTGATCTCATTCACATTTGCACCAATAATCGTAAAATACCTAGGAATAAACCTAACCAAAGATGTAAAACATCTGTATGCTGAAAACTATAGACACCTTATGAAGGAAATTGAAGAGGATACAAAGAAATGGAAAAACATTCTGTGCTCATGGATTGGAAGAATATATATTTCTCAAATGTCAATACCACCCAAAGCAATCTACACATTCAATGCAATCCCAATCAAAATTGCACCAGCATTCTTCTTCAGTCTAGGACAAGCAATCCTAAAATTTGTATGGAATCACAAAAAACCTCGAATAGCCAAAATAATACTGAAGGAGAAAACCAAAGGTATCACAATCCCAGACTTTAGCCTCTCCTACAAAGCTGTAATCATCAAGACAGCATGGTATTGGCACAAAAACAGACACATAGACCAATGGAATAGAATAGAAACCCCAGAATTGGCCCCACAAAAGTATGGCCAACTAACCTTTGACAAAGCAGGAAAGAATATCCAATAGAAAAAAGACAGTCTATTTAACAAACGGTGCTGGGAGAACTGGACAGCAACATACAGAAGAATGAAACTAGACCAATTTCTTACACCCTTCACAAAAATAAAGTCAGAATGAATGAAGGACCTGAATGAGACAGGAAAACATCAAAACCGTAGAGGAGAAAGCAGGGAAAAACCTCTCTGACCTCAGCCACAGCAATTTCTTAATTGACACATTTCCAAAGTCAAGGGAATTAAAATACAAAATGAAATATTGGGACCCCATGAAGATCAAAAGCTTCTGCACTGCAAAGGAAACAATCAACAAAACTAAAAGGCAACCAGTGGAATGAGAAACGATATTTACAAATGACATATTGGATAAAGGGCTAGTATCCAAAATCTATAAAGAATTCACCAAACTCCACACCCGAAAAACAAATAATCCAGTGAAGAAATGGGCAGAAGACATGAATAGACACTTCTCTAAAGAAGACATTCAGATGGCCAACAGGCACCTGAAAAGATTCTCAATGTCACTCCTCATCAGGGAAATACAAATCAAAACCACACTGAGATACCACCTCATGCCAGTCAGAGTGGCTAAAATGAACAAATCAGGAGACTATAGATGCAGGAGAGGATGTGGAGAAACGGGAACCCTCTTGCACTGTTGGTGGGAATGCAAATTGGTGCAGCCACTCTGGAAAACAGTGTGGAGGTTCCTCAAAAAATTAAAAATAGATCTACCCTATGACTCATCAATAACACTGCTAGGAATTTACCCAAGGGATACAGGAATGCCTATGCATAAGGGCACTTGTACCCCAATGTTTATAGCAGCACTTTCAACAATAGCCAAATTATGGAAAGAGCTTAAATGTCCATCAACTGATGAATGGAATCAGAAATTGTGGTTTATGTACACAATGGAATACTATGTGGCAATGAGAAAGAATGAAATATGGCCTTTTTTAGCAACGTGGATGGAACTGGAGAGTGTTATGCTAAGTGAAATAAGCCATACAGAGAAAGACAGATACCATATGTTTTCACTCCTATGTGGATCCTGAGAAACTTAATAGAAGACCATGGGGGAGGGGAAGAAAAAAAATAAAAGGTTAGAGAGGGAGGGAGCCAGAACTTAAGAGACTCTTAAAAACTAAGAACAAACTGAGGGTTGATGGGGGTGGGAGGGAGAGGAGGGTGGGTGATGGGCATTGAGAAGGGCACCTTTTGGAATGAGCACTGGGTGTTGTAGGGAAACCAATTTGACAATACATTTCATATTAAAAAATATAAAAATAAAAAGTCGGACACAAGAAAAAAAGGTTTCCCTCAAAAAAAAAAATGTTTTTCCTCCCCCATTGACTTAAAAGTCATCCAAATAGTTTGCTCTCATATTTTCAATATGGAATTTCTTTGATGTTTCTATTTCCATAGAGATAATCAAAACCTAACAGTATCATTTTTCAAGAAAAACCATAGAATACTGGGCAGTAATGATCTTTCATAAGAGTCTTCTTAGAGCCCTGCACTTATTCTGAGCTTACAATTAATTAAAGTCTGGAGACAAATTCCCATGAGACACTTTTCATGTCTTCCCCATTTTGAGGTACACAAAAGATAGAGAACTTGATGAAAAACAGAAGATGATATTGACTTCTCACATGCTGATCTCAGACCTAAACCAGGTGTGTAGCAGGAATGTAATTAGTCCTCTTTCAGGGAGTTTGAAATTTCAGAAATTTCAGTCAAGACAGGTATCGACTAATTTAATGTAAAAGAGCGACAGGGCACAAGGAAATGACAGCAGTTACTGGAAGTACACCAGGCAGCAGTAACTATGGGGCTGAAGGCAGGGGTAGGAGAATGTTTTTGCCTATTAATAAAATAATTTCCTTCTAGGCAGGTAGTTAACTCTGTTTTTCTACCCAGCCTCCATACCAAAGGACCTTTGTAAAGCAAAAGCGGATAAATTTGGATTACATGAAAATGGAATCTGCTTCTCACAGTGAGTCCTTAAATGAAAAATTCAGTGTCTTCAGAGAGGGAGGATCTGTAGGGAAAGGTCTCTGTCTTATTTTGTTCAGCCACTGCCTGACAAAAGACACAGTAAGAGCACATTGCACCATTTTTGTCTTCCCCAGTTGCTCAAGATTGCACATAGGGTCCTTACAAGCAGTCAATAGGTTAATGTATGCAAACTACTCTGGAATTTATTGTCTTCCATAAGTGTGAACTACTGTTCTTATAAGGGTCATCAGTGCTCGTATGTCCTCCAATATACTGCCATCGGTGTTAGTATGTCCTCCAATATACTCCATGTACTCCAGCAGCACATATTTTGCAATTACTGCGACTTAGCTTGTGAGGAGCACTGTAGAGTTTAAGGATATTTATAAGGACAGGATGAGTTACAGATGAGAGCAATCTGCTCACATCTCTCTAATAGGATCTGTGTTTTGCCATTCATACAAATATCTTTTTAGAGTGCTGCTTTGATTGTTAATCACTTAGTTTCAAATCTTATGTGATGGATAAAGTTAAGACTTTCTAGAAATTGAAAGGAAATGTGACTTTCCTTAGAATAAAAGAATGACATTACTTTAAGATAAACAAAATTAAACTTGTTTTTCTTTATTTCTTGAGTAAATCATGGTAAATCTATTGACCACTTGAAGACAAAACATATATTTTGACAAAAAAATATTTTTCAAAAATTTTTATAATATACTGCTTGTGCATTATTTAGTCAGAGTCTGTATCTAGCTAAATGTATAGTTTATTGTTGAATCATTGTTTCAGTGCAATAAAGTGTGTGCTCAATGATTTTTATCGATACATATTGTCTAATTATAATTTTGAAGAAGGCAAGTGCTGCCCTTATAAATCAGGTAAGTTAACGTTTCCTTTAGCATTTGAAATAATTACATCCTAGAGGTATTCATTCATTTCCAAGTCACAAAGATATTGATAGAACTAAGGTCTTCCTAACAAAATCACAAAAATCACTTTTGCTCCACATTCCTAAATCTAAGAGAATGTAATCATATGTGATTAATATAAAACATTACAATATTTTCAATATACAATATATCATAGACCTAATTTGCTAATGTGCAAAATTATTAATATACACTTAAAAGAGGCTTGCATGTAAGCACATAGACTTACAAAACTAGTCATCAGTTAGATGCCAGGCACAATGCTTCATGTTTTATCATTCCTAAAGCAAGATATTTTACAGTGTTTGTATCTATTTCCCATTCCCAGTCTATATTTATTTGAATACACTATAGTTAATAACACTGTTATACTGGTAAACATAATGTCATATTTTACACATAATTATGTGGGACCATGAAACATTATTTTCAAAGATATTCTCCCATTATTTCACTTCTTAATGAACTAAGCTCTGTAGGGAAAAGCTTTATGTCAAAAAACACAGGAAACTAGAGAAACATCATGAAGGATAGTGCCCAGGAAGAGGAGACCAGGATCTTGAGGTGCACAGAGTGGTAACTTAAGAAAACAAATTTCAGGGGCGCCTGGGTGGCTCACTTGGTTGGGTGTCTGACTTGGGCTCAGGTCATGATCTCACGCTTTGTGGTTCCAGCCCATTGTTGGGCTCTGTGCTCACAGCTCAAAGCCTGGAGCCTGCTTCAGATTCTATGTCTCCTTCTAGCTCTCTGCCCCTCCCCCACTTATTTTCTGTCTCTGTCTCTCAAGAATGAATAAATGTAAAAAAAATTAAAAAATAAAAAAAAAATGTCCCCAAGACCAAAGTTCTGCCACAAGCTTATTATGACCCAATCTTGAATGACACTATTCTATTTCCATTGACAGATGAACATTATACAATGATTTTTTTTTCATTATCTCAAATCATGAAAGGCATAATAATGTAGGATTTGATATAAAATAGAAGATTTCATGTATATTATTGATAATAAAAGCAAAAATTCTCATTATGATTGCTTCACAAAGAGGAAACATTGCATGTGGACCATCAGGGTTTACAAAGGAAATCAACTCATTGATCCAGGAATTGAATATGTATGAGACCTTTCTCATCAAGCAAAAGAGGATTTCTTCATTTGTCATTAGTGTCACCGTCACTTTTACAAAGATGGGAAATTAAAATTTATTTGCATGACTTTAGTCAACACCTTAAAAGTATTCTGAAGAAATTTTTATTCTATGGGAAATGAACAATAACTGAAAGATTAACCAAGAGATATGATTGCTGTCTTTTAGGCTGTTCATTGACAAAGGAAATTATTCAAGTGAAAAAATAAGTTTAAAATGAAGGTAAGACATGAGAATTAAAAAGAAAACTGAAAACGTAAGAATTAAGGAAGTTAATATGTAAAATAGAATAAACAGTCTATATCATTTCGGTGGTGATTCAAATTTCTTTAGAAAATCTGTGAAATGGCCCCAAGGGACACTTGAGATCCTTTGGGGTGGAGGTGAGCAGAACAGTACAGTCAGGAAAGCAATATGAAAAACACAAGAATGTCAACAGATTGGAGTACATTAAAAAGCTAAATATATGGGAAACATAATGGTCAGGTTGGTAATTATTACCAAAGGGACTAAATATTCACCTGGCCAAGTCAAACCAACCAAATTAGAATATAACATTGCTAATTTCTAAGTAGAAATTTTTCAATTTGATGGAGTTTTCTTTTCAATTTCTTCTTTTTATGAGAATGTACTGTTTTAAAGTCCTAGCTGTAAGTGTACAGAGAAGTGAATGTTGACTGACAGATTATTTTAACAAAGCACCACATCCTTTGTTATATAACTTTTCCAATTTTTCAGTTTGAATAAACCATTTAAATTAAAACATGGAGCAGAAGAATGAAAACTCAACTGATTTTATCCTCCTGGGACTCTTTCCCTGGTTCAGTTATCCCTACCTCCTCATCCTCCTCCTCCTTTTTATTTACATTATTGCCTTTACTGGAAACTCCATACTAATCCTCCTCATCTGGCTGGACTCCTGCCTCCATACCCCCATGTACTTCCTGCTCAGTCAGCTGTCCCTCATTGACTTGACTTACATCTCCAGCACAGTCCCCAAGGTGGTTACCAACTATTTCACAGAGAGGAAGAACATTTCCTATTTCGCCTGTGCCACTCAGCTCTTTTTCTTTCTCACCCTTGGTCTTGCTGAGTGCATCTTGCTGACCCTAATGGCCTATGACCGCTGTGTGGCTGTGTGTAACCCCCTGAGATACACAATTCTCATGAATCCCAAGGTCTGTAAGCAGATGGCTGCTGCAGCCTGGATTGGAGGGTCCCTTGCAGCCCTTATACACACCATCTACCCAATGAATTTCCCTACCTGTGGTTCCAGGGAAATTAATCATTACTTTTGTGAGATGCCTGCCATCCTGAGGTTGTCTTGTGTGGATATATCAGTCTATGAAATGGTAAAATTTGTATCAACAATTGTGTTTCTCCTCGTCCCATTTTTTCTTATTCTGGTCTCCTACACTCTCATCTTCCTCACTGTTCTGAAGATGAATTCTTGGAAAGGAAGTAACAAAGCACTTTCCACCTGCTTCTCCCACCTGACAGTAGTGAGTCTCTACTTTGGTCAAGCCATCTTCATTTACATGACACCCAGTTCTCACACACTTGAACAAGATCAGATTGCAGCTGTACTTGGCACCATAGTGACCCCCATGCTAAATCCCCTCATCTACAGCTTAAGGAACAAAGAAGTGGTGGGGGCCCTGAGGAAGTGCATGGGAAGATGTGGCAATTGAGAAAATGCTGTTTCCACAATGTCACTGTAAGAAAAGTTTCATACTCAATATTAAAAGTAGCTATTATCATTGGATTGTCATACTGGAAATGTAATATAATAAGGGATCAGAAAAGTATTAGGACTCAGGCATATTGTTATTTGTTTGTTGGTATAAAGTTGTTTCTAGTTCCATAGTCAAGGCTTTCTTAGAGTACAAACTTAATGTGTTATTTATGATTAACCTTTTGAGAAATTACGTGGGTTTGACAATAACATCTGTGCAGAGATAATCTCTATCTTCTTGAGCAGCTTCAGTGTATCAGGACACATGGTCTAAAACCAACTGTCATCCTAGAAATAACTCGTTGATCGATGTTTCTTATTTAAAAACCATCATTTCTGTGTTTTCTTTCATTCATATATTCACTCTTAATGCTATTGACCAAATCTCCACTCTTCAAAAGATCAAGATCAATTTTTCCATAAAATCTTTGTACATAAAATTTTCATTCAGCAATCTCTTATTGGTAATCATATATTATTTCATATTTTATTGCATATAATTTATGCAAGTTGCATTATTTTGCTTTCTAAATTAAAGAATATATATATCCATATGAGAATAGAAACAATGAGGTATATTCAGGAAATTTTTGCTGGATTTTATGTGAATTATTTTTTTTAATTTTTTTCTACTAATCTTCACATTTTTTAATTTTTTGTTGGTATGTTAACATTATAATTTTCAAGCTAATAGAATAGGTTAATTTTATAGCTTTATAATCCTATTCAGTGTACGTTCTTTTTTTAATTCTTTTTTTTCAATATATGAAATTTATTGTCAAATTGGTTTCCATACAACACCCAGTGCTCATCCCAAAAGGTGCCCTCCTCAATACCTATCACCCACCCTCCCCTCCCTCCCATCCCCCATCAACCTTCAGTTTGTTCTCAGTTTTTAAGAGTCTCTTATGCTTTGGCTCTCTCCCACTCTAACCTCTTTTTTTTTTCCCCTTCCCCTTCCCCATGGGTTTCTGTTAAGTTTCTCAGGATCCACATAAGAGTGAAAACATATGGTATCTGTCTTTCTCTGTATGGCTTATTTCACTTAGCATCACACTCTCTAGTTCCATCCACGTTGCTACAAAGGGCAATATTTCATTCTTTCTCATTGCCACATAGTACTCTATTGTGTATATAAACCACAATTTCTTTATCCATTCATCAGTTGATGGACATTTAGGCTCTTTCCATAATTTGGCTATTGTTGAGAGTGCTGCTATAAACATTGGGTTACAAGTGTCCCTATGCATCAGTACTCCTGTATCCCTTGGGTAAATTCCTAGCAGTGCTATTGCTGGGTCATAGGGTAGGTCTATTTTTAATTTTCTGAGGAACCTCCACACTGTTTTCTAGAGTGGCTGCACCAGTTTGCATTCCCACCAACGGTGCAAGAGGGTTCCCGTTTCTCCACATCCTCGCCAGCATCTATCATCTGCTGATTTGTTCATTTTGGCCTCTCTGACTGGCGTGAGGTGATAGCTGAGTGTGGTTTTGATTTGTATTTCCCTGATAAGGAGCGACGTTGAGCATCTTTTCATGTGCCTGTTGGCCATCCGGATGTCTTCTTTAGAGAAGTGTCTATTCATGTTTTCTGCCGATTTCTTCACTGGGTGGTTTTTCGGGTGTGGAGTTTGGTGAGCTCTTTATAGATTTTGGATACTAGCCCTTTGTCTGATATGTCATTTGCAAATATCTTTTCCCATTCCGTTCTTTCCCTTTTAGTTTTGTTAATTGTTTGCTATGCTGTGCAGAAGCTTTTTATCTTCATAAGGTCCCAGTAATTCATTTTTCCTTTTAATTCCCTTGCCTTTGGGGATGTGTCGAGTAAGAGATTGCTACGGCTGAGGTCAGAGAGGTCTTTTCCTGCTTTCTCCTCTAGGGTTTTGATGGTTTCCTGTCTCACATTCAGGTCCTTTATCCATTTTGAGTTTCTTTTGTGAATGGTGTGAGAAAGTGGTCTAGTTTCAACCTTCTGCATGTTGCTGTCCAGTTCTCCCAACACCATTTGTTAAAGAGACTGTCTTTTTTCCATTGGATGTTCTTTCCTGCTTTGTCAAAGAAGAGTTGGCCATACGTTTGTGGGTCTAGTTCTGGGGTTTCTATTCTATTCCATTGGTCTATGTGTCTGTTTTTGTGCCAATACCATGCTGTCTTGATGATTACAGCTTTGTAGTAGAGGCTAAAGTCTGGGATTGTGATGCCTTCTGCTTTAGTCTTCTTCTTCAAAATTACTTTGGCTATTCGGGGCCTTTTGTGGTTCCATATGAATTTTAGGATTGCTTGTTCTAGTTTTGAGAAGAATGCTGGTGCAATTTTGATTGGGATTGCATTGAATGTGTAGATAGCTTTGGGTAGTATTGACATTTTGACAATATTTATTCTTCCAATCCATGAGCAGGGAATGTCTTTCCATTTCTTTGTATCTTCTTCAATTTCCTTCATAAGCTTTCTATAGTTTTCAGCATACAGATCTTTTACACCTTTGGTTAGATTTATTCCGAGGTATTTTATGCTTCTTGGTACAATTGTGAATGGGATCAGTCTCTTTTTTTGTCTTTCTGTTGCTTCATTGTTAGTGTACAAGAATGCAACTGATTTCTGTACATTGATTTTGTATCCTGCAACTTTGCTGAATTCATGCATCAGTTCTAGCAGACTTTGGGTGGAGTCTATCAGATTTTCCATGTATCATATCATGTCATCTGCAAAAAGTGAAAGCTTGACCTCATCTTTGCCAATTTTGATGCCTTTGATTTCCTTTTGTTGTCTGATTGCTAATGCTAGCACTTCCAACACAATGTTAAACAACAGCGGTGAGAGTGGGCATCCCTGTCGTGTTCCTGATCTCAGGGAAAAAGCTCTCAGTTTTTCCCCATGGAGGATGATGTTAGCTGTGGGCTTTTCATAAATGGCTTTTATGATCTTTAAGTATGTTCCTTCAATCCCAACTTTCTCAAGGGTTTTTATTAAGAAAGGGTGCTGGATTTTGTCAAAGGCCTTTTCTGCATCGATTGACAGGATCATATGGTTCTTATCTTTTCTTTTATTAATTTGATGTATCACGTTGATTGATTTGTGAATGTTGAACCAGCCCTGTATCCCAGGAATGAATCCCACTTGGTCATGGTGAATAATTCTTTTTATATGCTGTTGAATTCAAATTGCTAGTATCTTATGGAGAATTTTTGCATCCATATTCATCAGGGATATTGGCCTGTAGTTCTCTTTTTTTACTGGGTCTCTGTCTGGTTTAGGAATCAAAGTAGCACTGGCTTCACAGAATGAGTCTGGAAGTTTTCCTTCCCTTTCTAATTATGGAATAGCTTGAGAAGGACAGGTATTATGTCTGCTTTAAACGTCTGGTAGAACTCCCCTGGGAAGCCATCTGGTCCTGGACTCTTATTTGTTGGGAGATTTTTGATAACCTATTCAATTTCTTCGCTGGTTATGGGTCTGTTCAAGCTTTCTATTTCCTCCTGATTGAGTTTTGGAAGCGTGTAGGTGTTTAGGAATTTGTCCATTTCTTCCAGGTTGTCCAATTTGTTGGCATATAATTTTTCATAGTATTCCCTGATAATTGTTTGCATCTCTGAGGGATTGGTTGTAATCATTCCATTTTCATTCATGATTTTATGTATTTGGGTCATCTCCCTTTTCTTTTTGAGAAGCCTGGCTAGAGGTTTGTCAATTTTGTTTATTTTTTTCAAAAACCCAACTCTTGGTTTCATTGATCTGCTCTACAGATTTTTAGATTGTATATTGTTTATTTCTGCTCTGATCTTTATTATTTCTCTTCTTCTGCTGGGTTTAGGCTGTCTTTGCTGTTCTGCTTCTATTTCCTTTAGGTGTGCTGTTAGATTTTGTATTTGGGATTTTTCTTGTTTCTTGAGATAGGCCTGGATTGCAATGTATTTTCCTCTCAGGACTGCCTTCGCTGCATCCCAAAGCGTTTGGATTGTTGTATTTTCATTTTCGTTTGTTTCCATATATTTTTTAATTTCTTCTCTAATTGCCTGGTTGACCCACTCATTATTTAGTAGGGTTTTCTTTAACCTCCATGCTTTTGGAGGTTTTCCAGACTTTTTCCTGTGGTTGATTTCAAGCTTCATAGCATTGTGGTCTGAAAGTATGCATGGTATAATTTCCATTCTTGTATATTATGAAGGGCTGTTTTGTGACCCAGTATATGATCTATCTTGGAGAATGTTCCATGTGCACTCGAGAAGAAAGTATATTCTGTTGCTTTGGGATGTAGAGTTCTAAATATATCTGTCAAGTCCATCTGATCCAATGTCTCATTCAGGGCCCTTATTTCTTTATTGACCGTGTGTCTAGATGATCTATCCTTTTCTGTAAGTGGAGTGTTAAAGTCCCCTGCAATTACCACATTCTTGTCAATAAGGTTGCTTATGTTTATGGGTAATTGTTTTATATATTTGGGGGCTCTGGTATTCGGCACATAGACATTTATAATTGTTAGCTCTTCCTGATGGATAGACCCTGTAATTATTCTATAATGCCCTTCTTCATCTCTTGTTACAGCCTTTAATTGAAAGTCTAGTTTGTCTGATATAAGTATGCCTACTCCAGCTTTCTTTTGGCTTCCAGTAGCATGATAAATAGTTCTCCATCCCCTCACTCTCAATCTAAACGTGTCCTCAGGTCTAAAATGAGTCTCTTGTAGACAGCAAATAGATGGGTCTTGTTTTTTTATCCATTCTGATACCCTATGTCTTTTGGTTGGTGTATTTAGTCCGTTTACATTCAGTGTTATAGAAAGATACGGGTTTAGAGTCATTGTGATGTCTGCATGTTTTATGCTTGTAGCGATGTCTCTGGTACTTTGTCTTACAGGATCCCTCTTAGGATTTCTTGTAGGGCTGGTTTAGTGGTGACGAATTCCTTCAGTTTTTGGTTGTTTGGGAGGACATTTATCTCTCCTTCTATTCTAAATGACAGACTTGCTGGATCAAGTATTCTTGGCTGCATATTTTTTCTGTTCATCACATTGAAGATCTCCTGCCATGCCTTTCTGGCCTGCCAAGTTTCAAAAGAGAGATCAGTCATGAGTCTTATAGGTCTCCCTTTATATGTTAGGGCACGTTTATCCCTTGCTGCTTTCAGAATTTTCTTTTTCCTTGTATTTTGCCAGTTTCACTATGATATATTGTGCAGAAGATCGATTCAAGTTACTTCTGAAGGGAGTTCTCTGTGCTTCTTGGATTTCAATGCCTTTTTCCTTCCCCAGTTCAGGGAAGTTCTCAGCTATCATTTCTTCAAGTACCCCTTCAGCACCTTTCCCTCTCTCTTCCCCCTCTGGGATACCAATTATTCGTATATTATTTCTTTTCAGTGTATCACTTAGTTCTCTAATTTTCCCCCCATACTCCTGGATTTTTTTTATCTCTCTTTTTCTCAGCTTCCTCTTTTTCCATAATTTTATCTTCTAGTTCGCCTATTCTCTCCTCTGCCTCTTCAATCCGAGTCGTGGTCATTTCCATTTTATTTTGCCTGTGATTTAAAGCGTTTTTCAGCTCCTCCTGACTGTTCCTTAGTCCCTTGATCTCTGTAGCAAGAGATTCTCTGCTGTCCTCTATACTGTTTTCAAGCCCAGCAATTAAATTTATGACTATTATTCTAAATTCACTTTCTGTTATACTTTTTAAATCCTTTTTGATCAGCTCATTAGCTCTTGTTATTTCCTGGATATTCTTTTGAGAGGAATTCTTCCGTTTGGTCATTTTGGATAGTCCCTGGAGTTGTGCAGACCTGCAGGGCACTTCTCCTGTGCTGTGGTGTGTAACTGGAGTTGGTGGTCAGGGCCACAGTCAGACCTGATGTTTGCCCCCAGCCCGCCCATGGAGCCACAGTCAGACTGGTGTGTGCCTTCTCTTCCCTTCCACTAGGGGCGGGATTCACTGTGGGGTGGTGTGGCCCATCTGGGCTACTTGCACACTGCCAGGCTTGTGGTGCTGGGGATCTGGCATATTAGCTGGGGTGGGTAGGCAAGGTGCACGGGAGCAGGAGGGGCAGACTTAGCTTGCTTCTCCTTAGGTGATCCACTTCAGGGGGGCCCTGTGACAGCGGGAGGGAGTCAAACCTGCTGTGGGAGGGGTGGCTCCACAGAAGCACAGCGTTGGATGTTTGTGCAGAGCAAGCAAGTTTCTTGGCAGGAACTGGTTCCCTTTGGGATTTTGGCTGGGGGATGGGCGAGGGAGATGGCGCTGGCAAGCACCTTTGTTCCCTACCAAACTGAGCTCTGTCATCAGGGGGCTCAGCAACTCTCCCTCCCTTTTTCCTCCAGCCTTCCCGCTTTCTGAGCAGAGCTGTTAACTTACGACCTCCCAGATGCTAAGTCCCGCTTGCTGTTGGAACACACTCCATCAGGCCCCTTTGCTTTTGCAAGCCAGACTCAGGGGCTCTGCTTGTCTGGCGGGCCACCCTTCCACCCTGGCTCCCTCCCGGCAGTCTCTGGAGTGCGCACCGCCTCATGGCCCTTCCTACCCTCTTCCGTGGGCCTCTCATCTGCGCTTGGCTCTGGAGACTCCCTTCTGCTAATCCTCTGGCGGCTTTCTGGGTTATTTAGGCAGGTGTAGGTGGAATCTAAGTGATCAGCAGGACACGGGGTGAGCCCAGCGTCCTCCTATGCCACCATCTTCCGAGGATCCCTTAGTTCTTTTTTAAAATTTATGTATTTATTTTTGAGAGAGAGAGTGTGTGAAAATCAGCTTATCAAGTATAAATAACATTATGCTTGATATATAATTTTTCAAAAAATAAACAATAAGAGAGAAATGAAAAGCAAAAGATCCCTGCTTATCTCTTTCCTTCCCTATTCCCAGAATTCATCACGTTCTGCGATTTACATACATCATGACTAAAGTTGCATATAGATTGCAAAAATGATGTTTGATGACAAATAATCATAGTCCAGATTACATGCACAAGGTGAGGTGAGCTTCACTGTGTTAATAGTTTAATTTTAACTGCTTTAAACTAACAGACAGTTTTGGACAATAAATTATGTATATATATTTTTTAACATTTATTTATTTTTGAGACAGAGAGAGACAGAACATGAACTCAGGAGGGACAGCGAGAGAAGGAGACACAGAATCTGAAACAGGCTCCAGGCTCTGAGCTGTCAGCACAGATTGATTGATGTTTCTTATTTAAAAACCATCATCTCTGTCTTTTCTTTCATTCATATATTCACTCTTAATGCTATTGACCACATCTCCACTCTTCAAAAGCCCCCCCGATGTGGGGCTCAAACTCATGGACGGCGAGATCATGACCTGAGCCAAAGTTGGACGCTTAACCGACTGAGCCACCCAGGCACCTCTAAATTATATTTTTAAAAAGTAACAGATGATACACTTACAAATAATTCTAAAAAATATTAATTTAATATTCAAAAATATCAAGTTAGAAATTTATGGTGTTAATACTCTTTTACACTGAGTCCTAATAAACCTGAAAGCAACATATTCTCTCCAGCCCATAGAAAACACTTCATAGAAATCTACATATTACCTTAAAAAAAGCCAAAGAACTTTTAATTTCTGATATTGTAGTTTACAGATTTTGAATATCTATTTAATTTCTATTTATAAAATCTCATATTCTGATAAAATTCTCCTTCATTTTGTCTTTTTTTCTATTTCTCTACATAAACATATTAAATGTTAGAATATTTTTAAGCTCTTATTTTCTTACTCCAGTAACTAGGTCACCTATAATTTTTTTCAAAGGTCTTTTTTTCTTTTGTTTTCAATTATATCTCACTCAGCATATGTAGAAATTTATGATTGAATGATTGACATTTTGTATCAATATATAGAAGACCATGTACATAAATATGTAAAGAAAATACTAACAGACAAAAAGAAAGAAATTGATAGTAATATAGTAATAGTAGGGGACAATAACACCCCACATCAATGAATAGATCATCCAGATAGAAAATTAAGGAAATAGTGCCTTTCAATTACACACTAGACAAGTTGGAACAAACAAATATATAAAGAACATTGCACTCACAAACAACAGAATGCACAATTTAATTTTATTTTGTTTTAATTCCATATAGATAATATACAGTGTTATATTAGTTTCAGGTGTAAAATATAGTGATTCAAGAATTCTATGGTACTCAGTGCTCATCAATATAAATGCACTCTTTTTTTCCAATCTTTTATTTAAATTCCTGTTAGTTAACATAACAGTGTAATATTAGTTTCAGGAGTATAATATGGTGATTAAATATTTCTGTACAACACCCAGTGTTCATAACAAGTGTACTCCTTACTCCCCATCACCTATTTAACACATCCACCCACCCACCTCCCTTCTGGGAGCCATCAGTTTGTTCTGTATACTTAAGATTCTCTTTCTTGGCTTGCCTCTGTCACCATTTTCCCATTGGCTCATTTGTTTTGTTTCTTAAATTGCATATTGAGTGAAATAGCCTGATACTTGTCTTTCTCTGACTGACTTATATCGCTTAGAATAATACTCTCTAGCTCCTTCTGTGTCATTGTGAATGGCAAGATTTTGTTCTTTTTTAAGGTTGAGTTGTATTTCACTTCTTCATTATCTATTCATCAATTGATGCTCACTTGAACTGTTTCCATAATTTTGCTGTTGTAGAAAAGGCTGCTATAAGCATGTATCCCTTGGAATTAGTACTTTGTATTCTATGGGTAAATACCTAGTAGTGCAATTGCTTGATCATGGAGTAGTTCTATTTTTAACCTTTAGAAGAACCTCCACACAGTTTTCCATACTGGCTGCAACACTTTGCATTCCCACCAACAGTGAAAGAGCATTCCCTTTCTCTACATTGTCATTAACACTTGTTTTTTCCTATGTTGTTTATTTTAGCCACTCTGATAGATATGAGGTAAAATGATGTAGTTTTGACTTGTATTTTCCCCATGACCGGTGACGTTGAGCATCTTCAGTGTCTGTTGGCCATCTGAATGTCTTCTTTGGAAATATGTCTATTCATGACTTCTGCCCATTTTTAATTGGATTATTCATTTTTATGTATTAAATTTTGTAAGTTTTTAATTTATATTTTGGATACTAACATTTTATCATATATGTTATTTGAAAATATCTTCTCTCATTTCACAGGTTGCCTTTTAGTTCTGTTGACTGTTCCTTTTGCTGTAAACAAGCTTTTTATTTTGTGGATGTACAAATAGTTTATTTTTGCTATTGTTTCCCTTGCCTCAGGAGACATATCGAGAAAGACGTTGCTACAGCCAATGTCAAAGAATTTACAGCCTGTATTCTTCTCTAATATTTTTATGGTTTCAGGACTTACATTTAAGTCTGTAATCTATTTTGAATTTACTCTTGCGTATGGTGTAAGAAAATGATCTAGTTACACTTTTTTGCATGTTCTGTCCAGTTTTTACCATCACCACTTGTTGAAGAGACTGTCTTTTTACCTTCAGATATTCTTTTCTGCTTTTTCAAAGATTCATTGACCATATAATTATGGGTTCATTTTTGGGTTGTCTATTCTGTTTCATTGATCAACATGTCTATTTGTGTGCCAGTGCCATACTGTTCTGTTGACTATAGCTTTGCAATATGACTTGAAGTTCAGAATTGTAATGTCTCCAGTTTTTCTTTTCTTATTCAAGATTGCTTTGGCTATTTATATTCTTTTGTAGTTTCATACAAATTTAGGGTAGTTTCTTCTAGGTTTGTGAAAAATGATGCTGGTATTTTGGTAAGGATTGCATTAAGTGTGTAGATTCCTTAGGGTAATATTTTAACAACATTTGGGTATCATTTTAACAATATTTGTTCATCCAATCCATGAGTATGAAACGTCCTTCCATTTCTTTGTGTCATCTTCAGTATCTTTCATCAGTGTTTTTATAGTTTTTAGGGTACGTCTTTCATCTCTTGAGTGGATTAATTTTTTTAAGATTGTATTTTTAAGTGATCTCACCCAAAAAGTAGCACAAAACTCACAACCCTAAGATCAAAAGTTGTATGCTGTACCAACTGAACCAGCCAGGTTCCCTGGTTAGGTTTATTATGAGGTATCTTATTATTTTTGGTGTGATTGTAAGTGGAATAGTTTTCTTAATTTCTCTTTTTGCTGCTTCATTATTGGAGTATAAAATGCAACAGATTTCTGTATTCTGATTTTGTATTCTATAATTGTACTGAATTTGTGTATCAGTTCTGGCAATTACTTGGTGGAGACTTCGAGTTTTCTATGTAGAGCATCATGTCATCTGCAGGTAGTCAAAGTTTGACTTCTTCCTTGTCAAGTTGGATGCCTTTTTTTTTCTTTTTGTTGCCTTATTGCTGTGGCTAAGGATTTTGAGAACTGCGTTAAAATTAAAGTGGTGACAGTGGACATCCCTGTCTTCTTCCTGAACGCAGAGGAAAAGCTTTCAGTTGTTCTCCATTGAGGATGATATTAACTGAGTGTGTTTTATATATGACATTTATTATATTTAGGTATGCTCCCTCTAAACCTACTTTTGAAGGTTTATTTTTTGTTTTGTTTTGTTTTTTATTTTATTTTGTTTTTTATCATGGATGGATGTTTTACTTTGTCAAATGCTTTATTTTCATCTATTGAAAGGATCATATAGTTATCCTTTTTTTATTAATGTGTGAAAAAGTATTTGCAAATGGCATATTTGATATAATGTTAGTATCCAAAATATATAAAGAACTTATAAAACTCAACATCCAAAAAATGAATAATCCATTTAAAAATGGACAGAAGACATGAAAGTCATTTTTCCAAAGAATATATACAGATGGCCAATGGACATATGTAAGGATGCAAAACATCACTGATCATCAGAGAAATGCAAATAAAAACTACAATCTTGTATCACCTTACATTTTTCAGAATGGCTAAAATCAACAACACAAGAAACAACAGTTTTTGGTGAGGATGTGGGGAAAAGGGAACTCTCTTGCACTGTTGGTTGAAATGCAAAGTGGTGAAGCCACTATGGAAAACGGTATGAAGTTTCCTCAAAAAGTTAAAGATAGAAGTACCCTACAATCCAGCAATTGCACTCCTAGGTATTTACCCATCGAATATAAAGTACTAATTCGAAGGGATACATGCACCCCAATGTTTACAGCAGCATTATTTATAATAGCCATGTTATGGAAACACCCCAAGTGTCTATCAATTTCTGAATGTATATATATATATATATATATTCCTGAACATATATCCTATATATATACACACACATACACATATATATATTCAGTAATATATATATATTCAGTTATATATATAATGTATATGTGTATATATATATACATTATATATATACAGTAATAAAAATATATTCCAGTCATTAAAAAAATGAAATCTTGTACTTTGCAATGACATGGATAGAGCTAGAGAATATTATGATAAGCAAAAAAAGTCAGTCAGAGAAAGACAAATATCATATGATTTCACTCACATGTGGAATTTAGGAAAGAAAACAAATGAGACAAGATAAATAAGAGAGGCAAACCAAGAAATAGAGACTCTATAAGAACGAATGCTGAATACCAGAAGGGAGATTAGTGAGCAGATGGGTTACATAGGTGATGGGAAGGTGCACGCTTGTTGTGATGAGCACCAGGTTTTATATGGAAGTATTGAATCACTATATTGCACACTTGAAACTAATATTACACTGTATGTTAACTAACTGGAATTTAAATATAAATTAATTTAAATAAAAATTTGAAAAAATGTTACAGAAAAGAAAAACTTATAAGAAAGACAATTCTGTATCTGCATCTACTGCATTGCTTAAGACCACAATTTTAGCTGATATGAAAAGTAAACTGAAAGGCAGCTTTGAATAGATGTTAAGATAATAAAGGCATCTTCAAAATGAATTTAACTCTTCTGTTTGCTATACATTTTTTTGTAATTTACATTTTTTTAAAAAAAAGGGGATATTTTAGTAAATGTTTATTAAGGCAGTAAAACCCTTGAGGTTTATAATTACTACTTAGACATAATGAAAGATGTTTTGTGGAAAATATTTGCTCAAAATATGTCTTTTATGCATAAATGTACACATCACTATTTCCTCTTCCTGTTTATACTTTCCAAAAAGCTATAAAAAATCAGAGTATCTTTAATTTAAAATTTTCATTATGATCTATTATTTTCCTTTTGTGAAAGTATTACAAAATATTATAAAGAAATTATATGGTTCATTTTTTACAATTTTAAACTATGTGTAAATCAGGTCTTTGTTTATACTTTGGTATTTGCAAGCAGGAAAATGCAAATTTAAGAAAAAATGAATCAACAGTTCATTCCCATTATTGGTTAGAATATGGGGAAATAAATCCTATGCCGCAAATAGGAGTGGAAATTGGTAATGCAATTTAGAAAGCAATTTAACAATAGGGCACCTGGGTGGTTCGGTCAGTTAAACATCCAACTTCAGTTCAGGTCATGATCTCATGGTTTGCGGGCTTAAACCCCGTGTTGGGCTCTGTGCTGACAGCTTCAGATTCTGTCTCCTTCTCTTTCTCTGTCCCTCCCCTGCTCACTCTCTGTCTGTCTCTCTCTCTGAAAAATAAACATTAAAAATTTTTTAAATAAAGAAAAAGAAAACAATTTGACATTATGTAAGTAAAACGTGTGAGAAGCAAAAAAGAGACACTTGCTCTAGGTAATGCACATTAAGTTTTCTCTTATAAGGGGAAATTAATCCATAGATTGTTACCAAGCAAGGGCAGTCTAAGTTTATTAAATAAAAATAATATGAAGGTGATACTAACAAGAGAATAAAAATCACATTTTAAAAGGAGTAAAATTAGGTATTTTGAACATGGGCTAAAACTACCATAAACTTTTGGCAAGGAATTGAGGGTTTTTTCAAAAGGAAACTTTGATTTAACCAGAAACTTACAAACTTGTAAAACACACTAAAGATTTATAATTTGAACAAGTACATCTTGATAAAAATTTAAATGGAGAAGCTTTTTTAGAGCCTTCACATTTACCCTGATGTTGTTTTCAGAATTATGATAATTACTAAAAAGGCGACATAACTTATTAAGCATCACAGGAAAATTTCTCCACTAATATGTATGTTTGCAACTTTGAACAGGCATTTCTATCATTGCCTAGAGAAGGGCTTGACAGACAACCAGTGGTAATTTTGGTTTTTAAAATGTCAGCTTAAGAGTGAACTTAAATATTAATAAAGTTTTTTGGACAACATATTGTCTCTATTAAGTCATTAAAATTTCTCAATTTTAACTGGGATGTCTACAGAAAGTAAAAATTAACTTTATCTCTAGAATATACTTATAAAACAAACAATGTCAAAGGTATCTCTGCTAAAAGTATAGCTATAACTGCCTAAACCATTGTCTACTAGACAGGCTTTGGATGGAAACTTACATTTAATCACTCACAGACTACTTAGTGACAAATAGAATGAGTTGTAGATTTTTTTAAGATGCATCTATAACAAAGTGTTTAGAAGTTATGGTATATCTCGTTAATAGTAAGCTTCATTTTAATCATTCTTAAAATATCATCACTCAAAAATAATAGTCTAAAGTACCATCCAGCATTTGAACAGCCATTTAAAAAAAAAAACAAACAAAAAAACAAAAACAAACATGGGGTTTGCCTTCATAAGGAAAAAAAAAAGGTACCTGGATTTAGATTTAGGGCAGATTAACAGTTCTTTGGAAGTTAGAAGGAAAATAATGGAATTTCAAAATTATAATGTAGCCAGATAATAGGTGTTTAGTATTAAGTAGAAAGTCCATTAGTCCAGGAAAGTTAAAAGTAAAAAAAAAAAAAAAAAAAAAAAAAAGCTTAAATATGAACATATCCAAGAGGTATTTGCACATTTTTAACCTTTCACTTAATGACAATATAGTACATTGTATTTCAACATCAAACCAGGGATTTCAGAAATTATGTTAAAGAACACCTATCACACTTTTAAGGGAGATGACAGGATAAGAGGATCATAAGCATCCCTTGTCCCGTGGATGCATTGGATAACACCCACATTAGAAAATGACTCAAAGACTGGCAGAAAAAGCTCTCCACAGTTAATCATAGGACGCCACATCAAAAATAGTAGGAAGATTGAAGATGTAGTTGGGAAAAAACCTAACCTGTGAGACTAACCACAAAAAGAAGGGAAGCCACAATCATGAAGAATGATGAGGAACAGACCCCATACCAGTCACCCCAGACATGGGGGACCTGCACTGGGAAGAGGAAAGAGGAGTCTTCATAACATTTGGTTTTGAAAACCACAAGAGCTTAATATCACCAGTTTTGACAGTCAGTGGGTCTTAACACTGAGAACCTACAAACTTGGCTGTGGGGAGCAAGAAGGTGACAGGAAACAGTTCCTACCCTTAAAGAGACAGTACACACACAAAAATAATCTTCAGGAGATGCAGCATAGAAGCAGCAGTTTGAAAAGCACATGAGGTATATAGGAGAATTTATTTAGTAATCTCAGAATATGCACTGGAAAGGCAGAGATCTTTAGGAGGCTTCCCCAGTAGCAAAAGAGCTGGTGACACCATTGCTTTTTCCTGCCTCCCAGCCAGAATATCCAGACACATGTGACTCCAGCATGAACATTCACCAACTAGTGTGCTAACACAATGCACCTTGACTCCACATTCCCCTGAAGACTGCCACATCCAACCTGCCCTATTCAAAAGTTCTTCCAAAGAAGCTCCAGGTCCCATCATGCAAGCAGCCTGGCACATACATTGTGAATACCATGTGTCTTGCCTCCAAATTCTCTTATGGACAAGACTATTCAACACACCCACCTGAAAGGATTCTATTTAAACAGCATCACGAGCATCTCATTGTACAAAGAGCTGTAGGAGTGGCCAACACTGCTCTAAAATGACTCTTTTCCCTAACATAAAAATGGACATATAGAGGGCCCATAGATAAGTCCATAATTATATATCCAATTAATCCATAACAAAAAACAAAAAAGAAAGAAAGAAAGAAAGAAAGAAAGAAAGAAAGAAAGAAAGAATACACCAGGGAAAAAGACAGTCTCTTCACCAAATGGTGTTGGGAAAATGGAAAAGTTACATGAAAAAAATGAAACTGAGCCCCTTTTTACACCACACAGAATTAAGTGAAAATGCACTTGTGATAAGCACTGGGTGATGTATGGAATTGTTGAATCACTATAGTGTACACTTGAAACTAATACAATACTGAATATTAACTATACTGGAAATAAAATAAAATAAAATAAAATAAAATAAAATAAAATAAAATAAAAAATATATTAGATAAAAACAAAACATAATGTGTTAGCATTTACCTTGAATTTACTAGATTCAATTTTTCTACCATCAGAGGGAATAATAAGGCCTAGAAAAAAAAGTGACCAGTTACAGAAAATAAAGTTATAATTCAGACATACAAAAAAAATCAAAATGAATTGAAGACCTAAATTTGGGACCAGAAACCATAAAATTCTTATAAGAAAACATAGGCAATAATCTCTTTGACATGAACCATAGAAACATTTTTCTAAATATGTCTCATCAGTCAAGGACAACAAAAGCAAAATTAAACTATTGGGATAAAATAGTTAGAAAATACCAAATAAGATTAAAAGTTTTTGCACACAAAAAGAAGCCATCAACAAAAGCAAAAGAGAACACAATGAATGGGAGAAGATATTTGCAAATGATTGCAAATATATAACTTACTCATATGTAGATTTAAGAAACAAAAATAAACAACAAAATAAAGAGACAAACAAACAAACCAAAAAACAGCATCTTAAATATAGAGGAGAAA
The DNA here is from genome assembly GCF_018350175.1 of Felis catus. Classification (NCBI taxonomy): domain Eukaryota; kingdom Metazoa; phylum Chordata; class Mammalia; order Carnivora; family Felidae; genus Felis; species Felis catus. The sequence goes on from NC_058368.1 coordinate 84,040,249, forward strand.
GTAGGGGTTACCAGAGGTGAAATGTATGGAGGATGGCTGAAATAGGTGAAAGGGATTAAGAATACACTTACAGTGATGAGCCTTGAGTAATGTGTAGAATTGTTGAATAATGATATTACACACCTGAGACTAATATAACAGTGTGTGAACTTAAAATTTTTTAAATAATTTAAATTTAACTTAAATAAATACATTTTTTAAAAGAAGACAGGTTCAAGAAGATGGCAGTGGAATAGGAGGACTCTAAGGTCATCTCTTTCCATGAACACAAGATAACTACCAAGTCATTATAAATATCCCAGAAATCAACCTGAAGAATGATAGAACAAACCCCACAACTAAAGGTAAAGAAGCCACATCAAGAGCGTGAGAAATGCAGAGACATGATTTAGGGGAGAAAGGAATCACAGGTGGGAGGGAGCCAAGATTGCAGAGAAAGGCAAAAGAGAGGGGGGCACATAGGGGAATACACAAGGAAAAAGAAAAGGACTGATTTTAATGAGTTTTGTTTCCAGTGGGGTTTAACCTGGAGTGTTGTTTTGTTTTGTTTTGTTTTGTTTTAATGAATGTAATTGTCAAATTGACTTATATACAATACTCAGTGCTCATGCCAACAAGTGCCCTCCTCAATGCCCATCACCCATTTTCCCTCTCCTCGACCCCTCCCCCATCCACCCTTAGTTTCTTCTCTGTACTTAATAGTCTCTTGTGGTTTGCCTCCCTCCCTCTCTGTTTGTATCTATTTTTCCCCTTCCCTTCCCCCATTGTCTTCTGTTCAGTTTCTCAAGATCCACGTATGAGTGAAAACATATGATATCTGTTCTCTGAATGATTTATCTCACTCAGCATAATATCTTTCATTTCCATCCACATTGCTGAAAAGGGCATGAATTCATTCTTTCTCATTGCTAAGTAGTAGTCCATGGAATATATAAACCACATTCTCTTTATCCATTCATCAGTTGATGGATATTTAGGCTTTTTTCATAATTTGGCTATTGTTGAAAGTGTTGCTAAAAATCTTCTGTAGTGCAAAGGAAACAATCAACAAAACTAAAAGGCAACTGACAGAATGGTAAAAGATATTTGCAAACGACATATCAGATAAAAGGATAATATCCAAAACATATAGCCTGGAGTTTTAAAGATCAAGGAGATTGGCTGAGATAGAGCCATGGGTTCACTGCCCCATTCCTGGAAAAAAGACAGGCAAACACTATGTGGGAACACAGAATGTAAACAGTGATCTGGAAAATGTCTGGAGTGCACAGTGGGGAGATTATTTGCTCTTCACAGAGCTGAACATTGAGAGGCAGTGTTCACAGACATTTCTTCAGGGACAAAGAAGCTGGCTGGCTCCATTTCCCTCCCCATCCCTCAGCATAAACACAGGCCCACCTTCATAAGTTCAGCGTTGACATAGGCTATCTATCTTGCTTACACCAAGACCCACACCCCTGTGTTCTGATGCAACTGCCTTTCTATGTCAATTTTGCCTTAGTCCCAGTGCAGTGGGCCCCTCCCCTAGAACACCAGGAGAAATTCTTGCCCCCACCACATTTCCCCACCAGAGTATTCTGTAGGGTTTCGAGTCTGGTGATAGCAGTATCAGGTATAATTTAACAAGTAGACAAGAACATAAAACACACTGCATTCTGACCAAGGACCAAACACTGCCCATTGTGGGCAAAGAGAGCTTCTGTAGATGACTGGCCCAAAGGAAAGAGCAGCCAAATACAACAGTATAGTGCATGAAACATACACCAAAGATACTCCCTGAAATGTAAGGTCCTGGACAGTATATAACCTCTTCTTCATAAAACCCTCACTCTCAGGAACAAGAAATATAACAGGCTTTGTTAACATAGAGAAGAAGGCAGACACTTAGGCAAAATGCTAGGACATAAGAATTTATCCCAAATGAAAGAACAAGATAAAGTCTGGGCCAAAGATCTAAATGAAACAAATATAAGTAGGATGCCTGATACAGAATTTAAAGCACAATCATAAGGATACTAGATGGGCTGAAAAAAAAAAAAGGAAGACATCATGGAGAACTTTACCTGAGAGATCAAACAGTTAAAAAAGAAGCAGTCAGGAATGGGCAATGCAAAAACTGAGATTGGAAGCAGACCTAATGCAATGAGCAGCAGGATTGAAGAAGCAGAGGGATGAATAAGTAATGTACAAGACACAATATGGAAAATAATGAAGCTGAACAAAAAAGAGAAAGAAGAATAATGAAACATGTGACCAGACTGAGGGAACTCAGTGATTCCATCTAACATAATAACACTTTTATAGGAGTCCAGAAGAAGAAGAAAAAAGGGGGACAGAAAATTTACTTAAGGAAATATAACTGAAAACCTCCCTAATGTGGGAAAGGAAGCAGACATACAGATCCAAGGTACACAGAGAACTGCCATTAACATCAACAAAAGAAGGCAAACACCAAGACATATTGTAATTGAATTTGCAAAATATAGTGGTACAGAATTCTTAAAAACAGCAACACAAAAGAAGTCCTTAACTTACGAGGGGAGACCCATAAGGCTACCTGAAGAGTTCTCAACAGAAACTTTGCAAGCCAGAAGGAAGTGACATGATATATTCAACTTGGAGAAATCTCCACACAAAATGTTCTATCCAGCAAGACCATCATTCAGAATAGAAGGAAAAATAAAACTTTCCCAGAAAAACAAAAACTAAAGGAGTGTATGACCAATAAATGAGCCCTATAAGAAATATTAAAGTAGACTCTTTGAATGGAAACGAAAGACCAAAAGTGACAAAAACGACAAAAGAACAGAGAAAATCTCCAGAAACAATGACAAAATAAGTAATATAATATAAAAAAAAACAATGTTTATCCATAATTATTCCAAACATGAATGGAATGAACACTCCAATCTAAGACATAGGATAAAGACAAAATGGATAAAACAACAAAACCCACCTATATACAGCCTAAAAAAACCCTCATTTTAGATGTAAAATCACCTGCAGATTTAAGGGGAAGGGATGGAGAAACATGGGATTCAAAAGAAATCCAAAGTAGCAATACTTAGAGCTTAAAAAGTAGATATTAAACCAAAGACTGTAGGGGTTCATGGATGCCTCAGTCAGTTAAGCGTCTGACTTCAGTACAAGTTATGATGTCATGGTTCATGAGTTTGAACCCCACATTGGGCTCTGCACTATCAGTGTGGAGTCTGCTTGGGATTCTCTCTCTCCCTCTCTCTCTGACCCTCCCCAACTCGTGCTGTCTCTCATTCTAAATACATACATACATACATACATACATACACAAACAAACCAAACTGTAAAAAGAGATGAAGGGCACTTATCATAATAAAGGGAACTATCAAAGAAGATCTACATATTTATGCCCCCCACCATGAAAACACCCAAATACATAAAATTATTAACAGCAAAGATTAAGAAAAAATCATTCCTAATAATACAATAATTGTAGGGGACTTTAACACCCTAGTTACATCAATGGAAAGATCATCTAACAGGAAATCAACCAAGAAACAATGGCTTTGAGAATCATTCACCATGATCAAGTGGGATTTAGTTTTGTGCTGAAAGGGCGGTTAAATGTTCATAAAACAATCAACTCAATACCCCACATTAATAAAAGAAAGGATAAGAACCATACGATCCTTTCAACAGATGCAGAAAAAGCATATGGCAAAGCACAGCATCCATTCATAATAAAAACCCTCAACATAGTAGGGATACAGGGAACATACTTCAACATAATAAAGGCCATATATGAAAAACCCACAGCTACTATCATCCTCAATGGGGAACAACTGAATGCTTTTTGTTTATGATCAGGAATAACACAGAGATGTCCACCTTCACCACTGTTATTTAACAGATCTCGAAGTTCTAACCACAGCAATCCCACAACAAAATGAAATAAACGGCATCCAAATCAGAAAGGAAGAAGTCAAACTTTCATTATTTGTAGATAACATGATACTCTATATAGAAAATCTGAAAGACTCTACCAAAAATTTATGAGAACGGATACATGAATTCAGTACAGTCACATGATATAATCATCAACATATAGAAATCTGTTGCATTTCTATACACCAATAATGTATACTTAAAAAAAGCAGAAAGAGAAATCAAGGAATGAATCCCATTTACAACTGCACAAAAAAACAATAAGATGCCTAAGAACAAACCTGACCAAATAGGCACAAGATTTGTTCTCTGAAAACTATAGGATACTTATGAAAAAAATTGAAGAGAAAACAAATAAATGGAAAGACATTCCATGCTCATAGATTGGTGGAACAAATATTACTAAAATGCCTCTATTACCAAAAGCAACCTCCACAGTTAATGCATTCCGCATCAAAATGCCAACATTTTTCACAGAGCTACAACAAGCAATCCTAAAATCTGTATGGAACCACAAAAGACCACAAATAAACAAAGCAATCTTCAAAAAGAAAGTCAAAGCTGGAAGAATCACAATTGCGGAGTTGAAGTTATATTATAAAGCTATAATGATTAAGACAGTATGTACTGGCACAAAAATACACACGTATATCAGTGGAACAGAATGGAAATACCAGAATTGAAACCATAACTATATGGGCAATTAGTCTTCAACAAAGCAGGAAATAATATCCAATAGAAAAAGACAATGTCTTTGGGGCGCCTGGGTGGCTCAGTCATTTAAGCATCTGACTTCTGCTCAAGTCATGATCTCACGGTCCGTGAGTTCGAGCCCCACATCAGGCTCTGTGCTGACTGCTCAGAGCCTAGAGCCTGTTTCAGATTCTGTGTCTCCCTCTCTTCTGACCCTCCCCCGTTTATGCTCTGTCTCTCTCTGTCTCAAAAATAAATAAACGTTAAAAAAAATTAAAAAAAAAAAAGAAAAAGACAGTGCCTTTAACAAATGGTGTTGGGAAAACTGCAACATGCAACACAATGAAGCTGCAAACAATGCAAAACAATGAAAGCTGGACCACATTCTTACACCACACACAAATATAAATTCAAATGGATTAAAAACCCAAATGTATAACAGGAAACCATCTAAATCCTCAAGAAGAACACAGGCAGTGACGACATTAGCTGTAGCAACTTCTTTCTAGATACGTTTCCTGAAGCAAAGGAAACAAAAGCATAAATGAACTATCACAACTTCATCAAGATAAAAAAATCTTCTGCACAGTGAAGAAAACAATCAACCAAACTAAAGGGTACCCTATGGAATGGGAGAAGATATTTACAAATGGCATATTTGATAATGGGCTAGTATTCAAAATATATAAAGAACTTATAAAACTCAAATTCCAAAAAACAAATAATACCATTAAAAAAGTTCATGAATAGGCATATTTCCAAAGAACATACAGATGGCTTCCAGACACATGAAAAGATGCTCAACATCATTCATCATCAGGGATAAAAATATCAAAACTACAATGAGACATTACCTCACACTTGTGAGATTGTGGTTTATATACACAATGGAATACTACGTGCCAATGAGAAAGAATGAAATATGGCCTTTTGTAGCAACGTGGATGGAACTGGAGAGTGTGATGCTACGTGAAATAAGTCATACAGAGAAAGACAGATATCATATGTTTTCACTCTTATGAGGATCCTGAGAAACTTAACAGAAGACCATGGGGGAGGGGAAGGAAAAAAAGGTTAGAGAGGGAGGGAGCCCATACATAAGAGACTCTTAAAAACTGAGAACAAACTGAGGTTTGATGGGGAGTGGTAGGGGGGAGGGTGGGTGATGGATATTGAAGAGGGCACCTGTTGGAATGAGCACTGGGTGTTGTATGGAAACCAATTTGACAATAAGTTTCATATTTAAAAAAAACAAACAATTATAAGAGAATAATATGAAAAAACTATATTCCAACATATTGAACAACCTGGAAGAAATGGATAAATGCTTAGCAACATATAAACTACCAAAGTTTAAAGAGAAAGACAAAGAAAACTTGAACACAACTGTACACAGTCAAGAAATTGAACCAGTAATTTGAAATCTAACAAACAAAAGTCCACGGCCAGATGGCTTCACATGTAAACTCTTCCAAACTCTTCTTAAAGAAGAGTTAATATCCACTTTTCTCAAACTATATCAAAAAGTAGAAAATACAGGAACACTTCCAAACCCATCCCATAAGGCCTGCATTACCATAATACCAAAACCAGATGAAGACAACATTTAAAAGGCAACTATAGTCCCATATCCCTAATGCACATGGATGCAAAAATTCTCAAGAAAAAAAACGTAGCAAACTTAATCCAACAGTACATTAAAAGAATCACTCACCTCAATCAGCTGGGATTTGTTCCTTGGCTGCAAGGATGGTTAAGTATTCACAAATCAACCAGTGTGATACATATTAAAAGGAAGGATAAGAACCTTATAATCATTTCAATAATAGCAGAAAAAGCATTTGGCAAAGTACAACATCCATTCTTGATAAAAACCCTCAACAGTGTAGGGGAACAAACATAAACATCATAAAGACCATATATGAAAAATCCACCTCTAATATCATTCTCAATGGGGAAAAAACTGTGTGCTTTTCTTGTGAGGTCAGGGACAAGACAGGGATGTCCTCTGTCATCACCACTATTTAGCATAGTACTGGTAGTCCTAGCCTCAGCAATCAGGCAATAAAAAGAAATAAAGGCATCTGAATTGGCAAGGAAGAAGTCAAACTTTCACTGTTTGCAGATAATATGATACTCTACATATAAAACCCAAAATCACAGGATATCAAAATCCATATACAGAAATTGGTTACATTTCCATACACCAATAATGAAAGTGCATAAAGAGAAATCAAGGTATCATCCCATTTACAATTGCATCAAAAACAGAGACCTTGAAATAAATGTAACCAAAAGGTAAAAGATTTGTATTCTGAAAACTATAGAACACTTAAGGAAGAAATTGAAGATGACAAAAGAAATAGAAAAACATTCCATGCTCAATATTGGAAGAACCAATATTGTTAAATTGTCTATACTACCCAAAGCAATCTATACATTCAATACAATCCCTATCAAAATACCACCAACATTTTTCACAGAGCTAGTAAGAGCAATCTTAAAATTTCTATGGAACCACAAAAGACCATAAATAGCCAAACCAACCTGAAAAATAAATGCAAATCTGGACATCACAATTCTGAACTTCAAGTTATATTACAAAACCGTAGTGTTGAAGACTGTGGTAGTGGCACAAAAATGGACACTTAGATGAAGGCAACAGAATAGAAGACCCAGAAATGGAGCCACCACTATACAGTCCACTAATCTTCAACAAAGCAGAAAAGAATATCTATTGGGAAAAAGTCTTCAAAAAATGGTTTTGGAAAAACTGGACAACGACATGCAAAAGAATGAAACTGGACCACTTTTTTACTTACACCCTACACAAAAATAAATTCAAAAGAAATAAAGACAAAAATGTGAGACAGGGAACCATAAAAATTCTACAGGAGAACACAGACAGTAACCTCTTTGACATTGGTTGTGGAAGCTTCTTTCTAGATGTCTCCTTAGGCAAGGGAAACAAAAGCAAAATAAACTACTGGGACTTTCTCAAAATAAAAAGCCTATTTACAGCAAGGGAAACAATCAACAAAAATAAAAGGAAACATACACAACCGGAAAAAATACTTCAAATGTCATATCTGATAAAGGGTTAGTATACAAAAAATACAAAGAACTTAGAAAACTCAACACCCAAGAGATGAATAATCCAGTTGAAAAATGGGGAGAAGACGTGAGTAGAGACTCTTCCAAAGAAGACAAAGAGATGACTTACATACACAAGAATAAATGCTCACCATCACTCATAGGGAAATATAAATCAAAACTACAATGAGATACCACCTCACACCAGTCTGAATGGATAAAATTAACAACACTAGAAACGAGGTGTTGGTGAGGATGTGAAGAAAGGGGAACACTCCTGAACTGTTTTTGGAATACAAACTGGTGCAGCCACCCTCAAAAACAGTATGGATTTTCCTCGAAAAGTTAAAAATAGGACTACCCACTGATCCAGAAGTTTCACTACTAGATATTACCCAAAGGGTACAAAAATACTTATTCAAAGGGATACATGCAATCCAATGTTTATATAAGCATTATCAAACAATTGCCCAAGTGCCTGTATTTTTATTTTATTTCACACGATGAATATAAAAAGTATATTTTCTCAAACTCTATACAAAACAAAGGTTCTATTCAAATATTGAAGTGGCATAAATTTATAGAAAATTTTTGAAAATATCTTGTTCTTGTTACCTATAGATAACTAGAGGATAACATCCTTTAATGTACCTTATTCTCTCCCTCTCTCTCTGTCTCTCTCTCTCACACACACACACATGTAACTGATACAGAATCACATACATTCCAGGCCTCCAAATTCCCAGAAAATCATGAAAGCAATCTAGTTACTTTCCACCAATAAATCTTCTACAAGTATATATTTACATACAAATGTACACACATAAAACAAGCTTTTTGTAAATAATACTACAATAAATACAGGGATAAATTAGTGGTTTTGTTTTCTTTGGTTAAATAGTAGTGGAATTACTGGATCATAGGTATTTATATTTTTAATTTTTTCAGGAACCTTCATACTGTTTTCCACAGTGACCACGCCAATTTGCATTCCAACCAATAGCGCACAACTGTTCCTTTTTACCAACAACTTTGCCAACACTTGTTATTTCTTGTGGTTTTGATTTCTATAAATGAATAAAGAAGATGTACTGTGTGTGTGTGTGTGTGTGTGTGTGTGTGTATGAAATCTTAGAATTTGTAGTATCGATGCACTTAGAAGGTATGATGCTAAGTGAAATAAGTCAGCCAGAGAAAGACATATATACCACATGATTTCACTCAGGTGTGGAATTTCAGAAACAAACAAACAAACAAAAAACAAATAAAGAAAAAAAGACAAACAAAAAACAGACTTAAAAACAGAAAACAAAATGGTGGTTGCCAGAAGGGAGTTGAAGAGGGGATGGGGATACAATTATCTTAACAAGCACAGAGCAAGGTATAGAATTGTTGAATCATTATATTGCAGATCTTAAACTAATGTAACACTGTTAAGTATACTTGAAAATAAATAAATAAATAAATAAATAAATAAATAAATAAGAAATAAGCTTTGAGTTGCTGTTTATTTTATTTAAAAGGGACACATTATATACATTTCTCCATAATTCTTGTTTCTCAAAAATTTTGCAGTTCCTTCTGAGTATCTGGCGTAGTTTTCATTCGTTCTTTATAGTGGTTTTGTACATCCCTATTATAAATACACCACAATTTATCCAGCCCTTATTACCCTGGTTGTTGCCATTCTGAAAAGAAACAATTTAAATAAACAAACAAACAAAAAGAACAGGCACTACATTATTATGCAATAACATTTTTATTGAAAAGTTATAAGCAGAATTCCTGAAAAGCAAGGCAAGCATTTCATTTAAGTAGAGAAAGCCATAACATTGCACATTTCTTCCAGCAATACACAGAGTGCCATTTTCCATATATTCTATGCACCAATAGATTTTTGAGTGATTTTTGGTTTTGATGGGTAATCAGATAATAAATAATATATACTGTAGTTTATCTTTTCTGTGGGGCCACAACTGATTGTTGTTAACAGTGGATACAGTGTTATATCAGTTGTAAAGTGTTATTGTGATTTATGTGGGCTAACATCCCTGAACCATTTTCTTTGCCACAAATAACTAAAGAAAATCTTTCTCAATTAAGAGGATCTTGACTAGGTTCCTAGCATTGGAGTCACAATTTCAACAAGGCTTTATTCTCTTTTGTCATGAGAAAAATGAGATTGTCCAAGATGGAATTATCACAAAGTCACAGAAACAAGCCTCTCCTGATGCACCTCACAGCGCTTGATCTCAGGAACAGCTGGTCAGCTTTCCCACCTGTGTTGTTTTTTTTTTTTTTTTTTTTTTTTTTGAGAGTGGTGAAAGCATTTTTCTCTTTGGTTTCATGCAGCAACCTGTGTTTGTGTGTGTTTCCACATGCAGTCACAAATCTTCTCCTAAGAACACCAACACAATACCTCTCTAATACTTATATAACCAGCTGTTAAATTTTACTCATTTCTGTTGGTCACATAAACCTTACTCATGGCTCTCTATTTTCCTCAATTTGTTCTCTTCTATGGTGAACCTTATGACTGTTTTACATTGGCTGTTAACCTCCCCCAACCCAAGTTCCTGTCAGTTTAATCTCTACACATCCATAATGACTTATTGGTATCTTTATATAGATGAATTATAGTTTTATAAGGACACAAATTACCCCATGAGAATGAAGACTTACCTCTGAACATGATCTGAGCCAAGAAAGTCTGTTGAATATTTGCCGTGGCTTGTCAATTTCTTTGACAAGAAACACTTTATGTACCAGTAACATTTGACTTTCCTAAAAGGTTGTTTTTTCCCACAATGAAAATTAACAATATCCAGATTTCCAATGATAATTAACAAAGTTGAGCCCCAAAGGACAGTGAGAAATGTTTACAGAAGGTGTTTTTGTCCCTTTAGGCTGCTATAAGAGATTATCATGGACTAGGTGACATAACACAAATTCACTTTTCATAGTTCTGGAGAATGGAAAATCCAATATCAAAGTACTGGAAGATTCAGTGTCTGATGAAGGCCCATTTCCTAATTTACAGTTGGCCATCTTACTGTGTACACACATAACAGAAGAGAAAACGGAGCTCTCTGGGGTCTCTTTTATAAGGGTATGAAATTCATCTATGACCATGGGAACAGAGACCCATCTCCTAATACCATCATATTAGAAGTTAGGATTTCAAGATATAAATTTGAGAGAGACACAAACATTCAGCCCACATCAGCAGGTGTAGGAAGAGAAAACTGAAAATTTTTTTTAAGTTATCAGCTGATTTCAAGAATAATGACAGTTGAGTTTAGCCACTTGGAAACAACTCATTAGAAACTAACTAACGTCCTTAAGCTTTTTGATTGAGTTAATATTAAAGATCGAATCTAACCACATGGTGCTTCAAGAGGGATAGAATAAAGTTTTTCATGCCAGAAAAAGTGACTGTGGAGAATTCTGGGGTCTTTGCCTCTTGGCCCTCTACATAATTTTCCACATAATTTTCCGTATGTTCTGTTTAGAGACTGAATATTTCCCAGGACTATCTAAAGAGCCTCAACCACATTCTTGTTTCTCAGACTATAGATGAGGGAGTTTGGCATGGGAGTGAGAACACTGCAAAATACAGACACAGCCTGCTCCTGTTCCAGGGTGTGGGAAGAATCAGGTGTCATATACATATAAACATATGGTCCTAGAAAACAACTTACCACCATAAGATGGGAGGAATAGGTGGCCAAGTCTTTGTTCCTGACTTGGGGAGATTTCATATGAAGGGCATATACCCTCTAAATGAGGGTATAGGAAGCCATGATAAATCCAAAGGGGATAATCATAAATGCAATTCCCATCACAAAGGCCACTAGCTCATAGGTGGAAGTGTCTTTGCATGAGAACTTCATGATTCCTGGTATCTCACAGTAGAAATGGTGTATTTCTCTGGAGCCACAGATTGGCAGACTCATGGTATAAGATGTGTAAGTTATAGAAGCTAAAATGTCCCCAATCCAAGACACTGTATGTGAGGAATAAGCTTAGAAATTCCCTGGCTTACACCAATGGGTTAACAAGGCATAAAAAGTACAAAGTCATAGGATGCTCACACCCACGTTTGGGGTAAACAAGATTAGGTAAATAAGTATAGAGAAGGTGGGGTGTAATGCCCCCAATTTCGAATCCGAGAGACCACCAAGGAGCTGATACCGATGCAAACACACGAGGGTTTATTTGCAAGCTCGAGCTTGGACCCAAGTATACCCGACACAGTGGAGCAGGGACTTGGACCCCTAGGTTAAAAGTCATAGCAGTTTTATAGGGGCCAGTGGCCAATGAGATTGTAACACACACAGAAAGTTGCATAGTCATGTCAGTCCACACGCAGGTGGCCAATTGAATTACAATTTACCCTATAGTAGCTGTTTGAACTAGCCTATCACTCTGGTCAGAATTGGCACACAAGTTTGGCGGGCAAAAGGCGGCGTTTAAGAATTGGCACACAAGTTTGGCGGGCAAAAGGTGGGGTTTACATTCTTTGGCGGTTAGGGGTTCCGCATTCCTATACAAGCCGGTTTCCAGTAAGGGTGTGCTCAGCAGCTTGACTAGAGGGGGGAGTGTCTTAAGCAATAAGTAGGTCATGTGGGGGTTATACATGAGATGGTGGGTGTAGCACAAAATGGAGTTAGTCTTGCTCTGCTTGTCCAGGGGTAAGGGATTTTTGTTAAATTCCTTGGGTCCCACAGGGGGCAGAGGCTCCCGTAGAGAACATATGTATATGAAATAAACAAGATTAGGTATTCAGGGTGGAAGTGCTCCCCAACTTAGTACTATAGCAGAAAGCTGTTTTCATAGGAAGGAAGGACCAAATTAGGTAAACAGGTGAATAGGACTATAGACCACTGTGCTGTGGGTGAAGCTGCCCAGAGCAGAGCTGCTTAGCAAAGAAAAGGTGCCTTATTAACCCTGAGGTTATTTTCTCTGTCTCATCCCCTAGGCTAGCTAAGATAAACAGAGTTGGTGCCTCATGTCTGTTGTAAACAACTTTCCGCCCAACTGTCCAGCACCAGGATTTTGTTTTGTATTAACCCAAACCCCTAACCCTGAATATCTTCAAGAACCCCTTTGCCTCATGTCCATGAGTTAATGTTAACAGATTTATTGCCTCTTTGTGCATGTCCATCACCATGTTTGTAATCTTTCTGATACTAACAAATTGGACAAGGACCCTTATTCTGGGCTCTTGTCTTTTCCCAGACATTAGCCATCTCTCATTTTTACTTCTGCATCCACTCTCTTGCTGGCCAAAAGAGAACATGAGATTTAGAGTCTATAACAACTGTAACCATTTGCATACAGTCCCTGTGGTTCATAATGACTGCATACCTCAAAAGGTTGCACACAGTCACATAACAGTCATAGGCCATTAGGGTCAAGAGAATGCTTTCAGCACCCCCTAAAGAAGAAAAATATCTGAATTCTGCAGGCAAAACATGAGATAGTCTTCCTTCCAGAGAAAAAGTTGATTGCCATATTTGGAACAGTGCTGCTTATTAGGGTCAAGTCTAAAACAGAAAACTGGCTGATCACAGAATACATCAGGGTGTGGAGCCTTAAGTACATCCATATCCAGAGGAGCAGGATAAATTTCCCAGTGAGTGCAGTTAGGTAGATCAGGATGATACTGTAGATAAGGATACTGACATACTTCATATTGGGGAAGAATCAGAAGAGAATAAAATCTGCTATTAAAGTTTCTTTTCTTTTGTCCATATCTTTGACTGACATGACTGGCTGAACCAAAAAAGTTAAGGAAAATTAAAATAAGTAAAATGTCAAAAGCATTGCCTTTTTTTTTATTATTGATTCACTATTGTTGCATTAATGTGATGCAACAAACAACTTCCCAAATCTCAGTGACATATGAAAATAAACACTTATTTTTCTTGTTCCTAGACTGTTGTATAGCTGAAGCATTTTTCTTTTTTTTAATTTTATTTTTAATTTTTAAAATTTTACATCCAAATTAGTTAGCATACAGTGCAACAAAGATTCAGGAGTAGATTCCTTAATGCCCCTTACCCATTTAACCCATCACCCCTCCCACAACCCCTCCAGCAACCCTCAGTTTCTTCTCCATATTTATGAGTCTATTCTGTTTTGTCCCCCTCTCTGTTTTTATATTATTTTTGTTTCCCTTCCCTTATGTTCATCTTTTTCATCTCTTAAAGTCCTCCTATGAGTGAAGTCATATGATTTTTGTCTTTCTCTGACTGAATAATTTCACTAAGCGTAATACCCTCCAGTTCCATCCACGTAGTTGCAAATGGCAAGATTTCATTCTTTTTGATTGCTGAGTAATACTCCATTGTATATAGATACCACATCTTCTTTATCCATTCATCCATCGATGGACATTGGGCTCTTTCCATTCTTTGGCTATTGTTGATAGTGCTGCTATAAACATGGGGATGAATGTGTCCCTTCAAAAGAGCACACCTGTATCCCATAGATAAATGCCTAGTAGTGCAATTCCTGGGTCGTAGGGTAGTTCTATTTTTAGTTTTTTGAGGAACCTCCGTACTGTTTTCCAGAGTGGCTGCATCAGCTTGCATTCCCACCAACAACGCAAAAGAGATCCTCTGTCTCCACATCCTTGCCAATATCTGTTGTTGCCCGAGTTGTTAATGTTAGCCATTCTGACAGGTGTAAGGTGGTATCTCATTGTGGTTTTGATTTAGATTTCCCTGATGATGAGTGATGTTGAGCATTTTTTCATGTGTCAGTTGGCCATCTGGATGTCTTCCTTGGAGAAGTGTCTCTTCATGTCATTGGCCCATTTATTCACTGGATTATTTGTTTTTTGGGTGTTGAGTTTGATAGTTCTTTATAGATTTGGATACTAACCCTTTATCTGATATGTCATTTGCAAATATCTTCTCCCATTCTGTTGGCTGCCTTTTAGTTTTGCTAACTGTTTCCTTCACTGTGCAGAAGATTTTTATTTTTATGAGGTCCTAGTGGTTCATTTTTGGTTTTGTTTCTTTTGTCTCCAGAGACGTGTTAAGAAGTTGCTGTGGCCAAGATCAAAGAGGTTTTTGCCTGCTTTCTCCTCAAAGATTTTGATGGCTTCCTATCTTACATTGAGGTCTTTCATCCATTTTGAGTTTATTTTTGTGTATGGTGTAAGAAAGTGGTCGAGGTTCATTCTTCTGCATGTCTCTGTCCAGTTTTCACAGCACAACTTGCTGAAGAGACTGTCTTTATTCCATTGGATATTCTTTCCTGCTTTGTCCAACATTAGCTGTCCATACATTTGTGGGTCCATTTCTGGTTTCTCTATTCTGTTGCATTGATCTGAGTGTCTGTTCTTGTGCCAGTACCATTCTGTCTTGATAATTACAGCTTTGTAGTATAGCTTGAAGTCTAGGATTGTGATGCCTCCTGCTTTGGTTTTCTTTTCCAAGATTGCTTTGGCTGTTCAGGGTTTTTTCTGGTTCCATACAAATTTTGGGATTCTTTGTTCTATCTCTGTGAAGAATGCCGGTGTTACCCTGATAGGGATCGCATTGAATATGTAGATTACTTGGGTAGTATCGACATTTTAACAATATTTGTTCTCCTTATCCAGGAGCATGGAACCTTTTTCCATTTTTTTTGTGTGTGTGTCTTCTTCAATTTGTTTCATAAGCTTTCTATAGCTTTCAGCGTATAGTTTTCCACCTCTTTGGTTAGATTTATTCCTAGGTGTTTTATGTTTTTTTGTGCAACTGTAAATGGGATCACTTCCTTGATTTCTCTTTCTGTCACTTCATTGTTGGTATATCAGAATGCAACCAATTTCTGTGCATTGATTTCATATCCTGCACTTTGCTGAATTCATGAATCAATTCTAGCAGTTTTTGGTGGAATCATTTGGGTTTTCCATATACAGTATCATGTCATCTGCAAAGAGTGAAAGTTTGACCTCTTAGCCATTTGGATGACTATTATTTCACTGTGTTGTCTGATTACAGAGGCTACGACTTCCAATACTATGTTGAATAACAGTGGTGAGAGTGGATATCCCTGTCTTGTTTCTGACCTTAGGAGGAAAGCTCTCAGTTTTTCCCCATTGAGGATGATATTAGCGTTGGGTCATTCATATACAGCTTTTATCATCTCCAGGTATACTCCTTCTATCCCTACTTTCTTGAGGGTTTTTATCAAGAAAGGATGGTGTATTTTGTCAAATGCTTTCTCTGCATCTATTGAGAGGATCATATATTTCTTGTCCTTTCTTTTATTGATGTGAGGAATCACGTCAATTGTTTTGCGGATATTGAACCAGCCCAGCATCCCAGGTATAAATCCCACTTGGTCATGGTGAATAGTTTTTTTAATGTATTGTTGGATCCGGTTGGCTAATATTTTGTTGAGGATTTTTGCATCCATGCTCATCAGGGAAATTGGCCTATAGTTTGCCTTTTTAGTGGAATCTCTCTCTGGTTTTGGGGATCAATGTCATGCTGGCTTCATAGAAAGAGCTTGGAAGTTTTCCTTCCATTTCTATTTTTTGGAACAGTTTCAAGAGAATCAGTGTTACCTCTTCCTTAAATGTTTGGTAGAATTCCCCCGGAATGCCATCTGGCCCTGGACTCTTGTATTTTGGCAGATTTTTGATTACTAATTTGATTTCCTTCCTGGTTATGGGTCTCTTCAAATTTTCTTTCTTCCTGTTTCAGGTCTAATAGTGTATATGTTTCTAGGAATTTGTCCATTTCTTCCAGATTACCCATTTTATTGGCATATATTTCTCTTACTATTCTCTTTATTTCTGCTGTGTTGGTTGTGGTCTCTCCTCTTTCATTCCTGATTTTATTTATTTGGGTCCTTTCTTTTTTCTTCTTGATCAAACTGACTAGTGGTTTATCAATTTTGTTAATTCTTTCAGAGAACCAGCTTCTGGTTTCATTGGTCTGTTCTGCATTGTTTTTTGTTGTTGTTGTTGTTGTTGTTTTGTTTTGTTTTGTTTTTTGGTTTCGATAGCATTAATTTCTGCTCTAATCTTTATTATTTCCTGTCTTCTGCTGGTTTCGGGTTTATTTGTTGTTTTTGTTGTTGTTATTGTTGTTTTCCAGATCCTTAAGGCATAAGGTTAGGTTGTGTATCTGAGACCTTTCTTCCTTCTTTAGGAAAGCCTGGATTGCTATACTTCCTCTTTTGACCACCTTTGCTGCATCCCAGAGGTTTTGGGTTGTGGTGTTATCATTTTCATTGACTTCCATATACTTTTTAATTTCCTCTTTAACTTCTTGGTTAGCCCATTCATACTTTAGTAGGATGTTCTTCAGTCTCCAAGAATTTGTTACCTTTCCAAATTTGTTCTTGTGGTTGATTTCGAGTTTTATAGCATTGTGGTCTGAAAATATGCACGGTATGATATCAGTCTTTTTGTACTTACTTAGGGCTGATTTGTGTCCCAGTATATGGTCTATTCTGGAGAACATTCCATGTGCACTGGAGAAGAATGTATATTCTGCTGCTTTAGGATGAAATGTTCTGAATGTATCTGTTAAGTCCATCTGGTCCAGTGTTTCATTCAAAGCCATTGTTTCCTTGTTGATTTCTTGAGTAAATGATCTGTCCATTGCTGTGAATTGGGATGTTGAAGTCTCCTACTATTATGATATTACTATTGATGAGTTATTTATGTTTGTGATTAATTGATTTATATTGTTTGGGTGCTCTCACATTTGGCGCATAAATGTTTAAAATGGTTAGGTCTTCTTGGTTGATACACCCTTTGATTATGATATAATGCCCTTCTGCATCTCTTGATACAGTGTTTATTTTAAAGTCTAGATTGTCTGATATAAGTATGGCTACTCTGGCTTTCTTTTGTGGACCATTAGCATGATAGATGGTTCTCCATTCCCTTATTTTCAATCTGAAGGTGTCTTTAAGTCTAAAGTGGGTCTATTGTAAACTGCATATAGGTGGATCTTGTTTTCTTATCCATTCTGTTACCCTATGTCTTTTGATTGGGCATTGAGTCCATTGACATTTAGAGTGAGTACTGAAAGTTATGAATTTATAGCCATTATGATGCTTGTAGAGTTGGAGTTTCTGGTGGTGTTCTCTGGTCCTTTTTAATCTTTGTGGCTTTTAATATATATATATACATATATATATATGTATATATATATATATATATATATATATATATATATATATATATACATATATATATATGTATATATTCATCTTTTCTCCTTTCAGAGACTCCCACTTAAAATTTCTTGCAGGAGTGGTTTAGTGGTCACAAACTCCTTTAATTTTTGTTTGGGAAACTTTTTATCTCTCCTTCTATTTTGAATGATACCCTCGTTGGATAAAGAATTCTTGGCTGCATATTTTTCTGATTCAGCACACTGAATATATCCCACCACTCCTTCATGGCCTGCCAAGTTTCTGTGGACAGGTCTGCTGCAAACCTGATCTGTCTTCCCTTGTAGGTTAGGGACTTTTTTTTTTCCCTTGCTGCTTTCATGATTCTCTCCTTGCCTAAGTATTTTGTGAATTTGAGTATGATATGCCTTGTTGATGGTCGGTTTTTGTTGGATCAAATGGGGGTCCTCTGTGCTTTCTGGATTTTGATGTCTGTGTCTTTCCCCAGGTTAGGAAAATTTTCTGCTGTGATTTTCTCACATAACCTTCTTCTATTTCTCTCTCTTCCTCTTCTGGGACCCCTATGATTCTGATGTTGTTCTTTTTTAATGAGTCACTGATTTCTCTAATTTTTAAATCATGCTCTTTTGCCTTAATATCCCTCTTATATCCTGCTTCATTATTCTCTATAATTTTGTCCTCTATATCACTGGTACTCTGTTCTGCCTCATCCATCCTTGCTGCTGCTGCATCCATCCATGATTGTAGCTCAGTTATAGCATTTTTCATTTCATTCTGGCTTTTTACTTCTTTTATCTCTGTAGAAAGGGATTCTAATCTATTTTTGACTCCAGCTAGTATTCTTATTATCGTGATTCTAAATTCTGGTTCATACATCTTGCTTGTATCTGTGTTGGTTAAATCCCAGCTGTCATTTCTTTGTACTCTTTCTTTTGTGGTGAATTCCTTCGTTTTGCCATTTTGAAGGGAGAAAAGGAATTAATGAGGTAGAAAAATTAAAATTAAAAAATATGAAACTTAAAAAAATACTAAAATTTAAAAGTTAAACACACACATACCATACAAAAATCGAATAAATGATGCTCGATCCTAGGTGTGTTTTGGTCTGGGTGTTGAAAGTGGTTTGACATATTAGAGAAAAAAGTGGGGGGGAAGGAAATCATTTGAGAATTTGAAAAAAAATGAATACACTGAAGTATACTAAAATGAGATGATGGGAGTAAAAAAGAATTTGAAGAAATATACACAAAAGTAAAGAATACAGTAGAAAAAAGATAAAGAAAAATATTTTTAATAAAAATTAAAAATAAATATGATTTTTTTCTTTTTCTGTATTAAAGAAAAGAAACAAAAAAGGTTAAAAAAAGAAAAAAAGGAAATCG
Source organism: Felis catus (assembly GCF_018350175.1). NCBI lineage: Eukaryota > Metazoa > Chordata > Mammalia > Carnivora > Felidae > Felis > Felis catus. The sequence continues at coordinate 84,059,496 of NC_058368.1, forward strand.
TTTGAAAATTAGAAAAAGTGAATACACTGTAGTAGGCTAAAATATGTGGAAATAGAATAGAATTTGAAAAAAATTACATAAAAGCAAGAAATATAGTAAAAAAATAAAGAAAAATATTTTTAATATGAATTGAAAGTAAAAATGAAGTTTTTCCTTTTTGCATTCAAGAAAAAGAAAAGAAAAAGAAAAAAAAGAAAGAAAAAAAGGAAATTGTTTAAAAATTTGAAAAGGTGAAAACACTGAAGTAGACTAAAATAAAATGATGGAATTAAAATAGAATTTGAAAATAATTACACAAAAGAAAAGTTATAGTAATAAAAATTAAAGAAAATATTTTTAATAAAAATTGAAAATAAAAATGATTTTTTTCTCTTTCTGCTGAATTCTGTGGTTCTGGTTGTGCAGATTGCTGTGTTCTCCAATAAGTTTTCTAGGTGTGTAGGAATGCTTAGTGTTGGTCTGGCTGTATTTCACAAAAACTTCCATGCTGTTCCACCATCTTGACTCTTCCGTGAAGCATTATTCTGTAGGCTGTAGTTCAGGTACAGGTTGAATCCACATAGGTCTCATTCTGTGATCTGTAGCTATCTAGAACTTGCTCTTCACATGGAGCATGGCAGAAGCACAAAGGGACTGATAATAACTATGTGATTCCTCTTAAAGCCTGAGCTCATGCTGACTCTATTACTGTCACCTACATTCAGTTGATTAAAACAAGTCATACATGAAATCCATCATCAATGTGGTGTGGAAGAAAACTCCACTCACAATGAACCATAACAAGTTTGGGGAAGGAAGGATTTGAAAGCAACTAAAATGATATTACTATGATTCTCAAAACTTGTAATGCTACACTCTTTAAATTCTTGATGAGTTTTCAAATATTTTATGTTTTGGTTTCTTACTATTCTATTTAATGTGATCCATTAGGCACCATGAGAACTGAGTTTCTTGTCACCACAAATAAATTATAATGGCCAATAACTTGAGGTCATTTGTAGCCACTGAATATATACTTGGCTAGACATACATTAGGTAAACACATAAGCTCTTTTTACATAGGGACTTCTGCCTGTGAATCAGGTTATCTATATCCAAGAAAATTAACCAGAGATGGAAGAGAAATACAGTGTAATAAATCCATGTTCCCTGTATAGAAGTGGAAACTGGGAAAACATTTTCTTTAAAAGAACACATTAAATGAAGATTTAACTAAAATTGTCAGTTTTGGTGAAAGCTAAATGGTGAGGTACTAGGAAGTCACGAGTCCCATCTTGTCCCTCAAACACAATTAAATATCAAATCATTCTGAATACTCCAGAAATCAGCATGAAGACTGAAAGAACAAACTCCACAACTAAAGGGAAAGAACCCACATCTAAGAAGGTAGGAAGTGTGGAGATATAGTTTGGGGGAGAAATAGATTGGGGGTGTTGTAGAGAGGAAGGAGTCATGGTCATGGAGAAAGGCCAGAGAGAAAGGAGCACACAGAGGAATGCACAAGGAGAATAGTTCCCCAAAATTATTTCTTGGAAACATGAAAAAGGTGTTTTTTTGTTTTTGTTTTTGTTTTTGTTTTTTTTTACTTTTTGCAACAAGAAAGTTTAATGACTGGAATTCTAAAGTTCAACAGGTTCATCTGGGATATAGTCCTAAGATTGCTACCCTGCTCTTGAAGAGAAGGCAGGCAAACAAGCTGGGGGCAGTCTGGAAACAATGGTCTAAAGAATTCCTGGGACACACGAGAAAGATATTGTTAGCTCTTCTTGGAATGTGTTCCTGACAGGCAGTGTTCACAGAGATGCCTCTCTAGGGACAAAGGAGCCAGCTGGTGTCACTTCTATCCCCCATCCCTCAGCATAAATGCAGAGCCACCTGTGGGAAGCATCTAACCCAGACACTAGTTGCCTAATCTTCTTACTCCAAGTCCCACACCCCTGCATTGTGCTGTGACTGCATTTGTCAATCAAACCTGTCTCAGACCACTGCAGTACCTCCCTCAGAAGACCAGAACCAGCCCTTGCACACACTACACACCTAAAGCCTGGAGTTTTAAAAGTCAGCAGGCTTGGCTAGGATGGAGCCTGTAGGGTAATGTGCTTCTCCTGGAAAGAAGGCAGGCAAACAACCCAGAAGCAGACAGTAGTGTTGAAACAGCAAACAAAAACACCTGGGACACAGAGAAGGAAGATTATTTGCTCCTCTTGGAGTACTTCTCTTAGGCACTATGAACAGAGATGCCTCTCTAGGGACAAGGGAAATGGCTGGCACTATTTCCCTCCCCCAGCCTTCAGCCTAAACACAGAGCAATCTTCAGTAAGCAGCACAGTATGAACACTAGCTGCCTAGCCTGCTTATACTATGATCCACACCACTACACATTGGCATTACTGCCGTATAGATCAAGCTTGCATCAGTCCCAGCAAGGTACCATCAGAAATGCCTGCCTACACATTATCTACCATCCAGAGAGTTCTGCAGGGCTTCATTTCTAGTGGAAGCAGTATCAAGTCGCATTTAACAAGCAGACCAGAGCACATCTAGATAAAATCATTGGTTTGTGGCCAGGGCTAACACTGCTTAAGGCAGGCAAGGAAAGCCTCTGCAGACAACTGGCCTGAAGGATAGAGCAGCCAAAACACCACAGCAGAGTGCACACAGCACTCACTAGAGATACTCCCTGAAGAACAGGGCCCCAGACATTATATGACCTCTTATTCATAAAGGCATTGCTCTCAGGATAAGGAAAATAACAGGCTTTTCTAATACACATGAGAAGGCAGAGACTTAGAAAAAATGTCAAGATGGAGGAATTCATCCCAAATTAAAGAACAAGATAAGGTCAAGGCCAGAATTCAAAGTAAAACAGATATTAAGTAATATGCCTGATGGAGATTGTAGAGCAACAATCATAAGGTTATTAGCTCTGCTTGAGAAAAGAATAGAAGACTAATGGGAGGCCTTTGTCACAGAAATAAAAGAAGAAACAATAAGAAAAGAAAAATACAATAACTGACATTTTAAACATACTTCTTGCAATGAACACAAGATGGAAAAAACAGAGGAACGAATGAGGGATATAGAAAAAAAAATAATGGGAAATAATGAAGCTGAACAAAAGAAACAAAGAATTATGGAATACGAGAACAGGCTTGGGGAATTCATTGACTCCATCAAATGTAATAACATTTGTATGATACAAGTCCCAGAAGAAGAGAGAGAAAAGGGGAAGAAAATTTATTTGAGGAAATAATAGCTGAAAACGCCCCTGATCTGGGAAAGGGGAGACATCCAGATAACCAGATCCAGGAAGGAAAGAAAACTCCCATCAAAATTAACAAAAGCAGGCCAACACCAAGACATAGCATAGTAAAATTTGCAAAACAGAGAGATAAGGAAAGAATCCTGAAAGCAGCAAAGGAAAAGAAAACCATAACCTACAAGGGAAGACAAATAAGGTTAGAAACTTGTCAGGCCAGAATAGAGTGGCAGGATATATTCAACATGATGAATGGGAGAAATATGCAGCCAAGAATATGTCATTCAAAATAGAAAGAGAGATAAAGAGTTTTCCAGACAAACAAAAACTAAAGTAGCTTATCACCTGCTACCCCAGCCCTGAAAGAAATTTTAAAGGGAATTCTGAGTGGGAAAGAAAGACAAAAAGCAGCAAAGGTCATAAAGGAAAAGAGAAAATCTTCAGAAACAAGGACAAAACAAGTAATAAAATGGCACTTAGTTCATATATTTAAATAATTACTCTGAATGTAAATAGACTTAATGCTCCAGTCAAAATACATAGGGGTCATAATGGATTAAAAAACAAAACTCATCTATGTGCTGCCTACAAGAGACTCATATTAGACATAAAGACACATGCAGATTGAAAGTGAGGAGATAGAGAACGACTTATCATGCAAATGCACATCAGAAGAAAGCCAGAGTAGCAATATTTATATCAAACTAGATCTTACACCAAATGCTGTAACAAGAATTGAAGAAGGGCACTATAACATAATAAAGGTGTCGATCCAACAAAGTCTAAAAATTATGAATACTTATGCCTCTCATTGTAAATACCTATGTCTCCAACATGGGAACACCTGAATATATAAAACAATAACAAACATTATGGAACTCAATAATAATAATACAATAATAGCAGAGGAATTTAGCACCGCACTTACATCAATGAAGAGATTATCTCACCAGAAAATTAACAAGGAAACAATGGCTGTGAATGACACACTGGAACAGATGGACCTAACAGGTATATTCAGAACATTTCATTGTAAAGTAGTGAAATAGACATTTCTTCTTGACTGCACATGGAACATCCTCCAGAGTAGATCACATACTAGGTCACAAATCAGGCCCCAACAAGTACAAAAATACTGATATCATACCATGCATATTTTCCAACCACAACACTATGAAACTTGAAGTCAACCACAAGGGAAAAAAATGGAAAAGCCATAAATACATGGAGGTTAAAGAAAATCCAATTAAAGAATTAATGGGTCAACAAGGAAATAAAAAAAAAATACAGGAAAACAAATGATAATAAAAACATGATGGTCCAAAACGTTTGGGATGTAGCAAAAGTGGTCTTACGAGGAAAGTATATACAAATATAGGCCTACTCAAGAAGTCAGAAAAATCTCAAACACACCCTAAACTTACACCTAAAGAAGCTAGAAAAAGAACAATAAATGAAGCCTAAAGCAAGCAGAAGGGAAATAATAAAGATTAGAGCAGAAATAAATGACATAGAAACAAACAAACAAAAAATACCAGTAGAACAGATCAATGATATCAGGAGCTGGATCTTTGAAAAAATTAAATAACCATAAAACTCCAAACAATACTTATCAAAATGAAAAGAGAAATGACCGAAATATAAAAATCAAAAAAGGGGAGGAGAAATAACAAACACCACAAAAATAAAAACATTTATAAAAGAATATTATGAAAAATTATATGCCAACTAATTGGGCAATCAGGAAGAAAAGGATAAATTCCTAGAAACATAAACTACCAACACATAAACAGGAAGAAACAGAAAACTTGCACACACCAATAACCAGCAAAGGAATTAAATCAGTAATCAAAAAATCTCTCAACAAACAAAAACCCAAGGTCAGATGGCTTGCCAGGGGCATTTTACAATGCATTTAATGAAATATGTTGCATTTCTATATACCAGTAACAGAGCAACAGAAAGAGAAATCAAGGAATCAGTCCCATTTACAACTGCAGCAAATACCACAAGATACCTAAGAATAAATCTAACCAAAGAGGTAAAAAATCTGTACTTGAGACACTCTTTACAAATAGAAATAGAGATAGAGATAGAGATATTATAGATAATATAGATATAAATATGAATGATATATAGAAATAGATAGCTATGGATACATATAGATAGATATAGATATAGATGATACAGATACAGATATAGATATAGATATAGATATAGATGTAGATATAGATATAGATATAGTTTAACTTTACTACTGAAAATATAGAGTATATTAAGAATTTCTTCTAAGTATATATTTCTAAATAGCTTTATTTAAAACACTTTACAATAACATTCTTTTAATGAGGCTAAAAATCATTAAAGAAATATTACAAAGGAAACAAAACCAAAAAGAACAAATTACAGTGTTATCTTACTTCATGAGACAGATTTTTCTATAAACTTATCTGAACTACTATACACTAATATTTAAATAAATCCATTTGTTTTATACAAAAGAAACACCCAACACAGTACAGTCTCATAATGCCTTGGTAAACAATTTCATGCTTTGTGATTTTAATGTGTTAACAAATTTTTAAACTCAGACAAGTTTAAAAATGTCTTCATATTGAATTCCTTCAACTCTTGTCCTTTTAAAAGGCCAGTTTCGAAGGCACAGGGCTCTTTGCAAGATGGTGGCTTAGGAGGACGCTGGGCTCACCGCACGTCCTGCTGATCACTTAGATTCCACCTACACCTGCCTAAATAACCCAGAAAACCGCCAGAGGATTAGCAGAACGGAGTCGCCCGAGCCAAATGCAGACGAGAGGCCCACGGAAGAGGGTAGGAAGGGCGGCGAGGCGGTGTGCGCTCCACGGACTGGCGGGAGGGAGCCGGGGCGGCGGGCGGCTCGCCGGCCAGCAGAGCCCCCGAGTCTGGCTTGCAAAAGCAGAGGGGCCTGACGGACTGTGTTCCGACAACAAGCGCGACTTAGCGTCTGGGAGGTCATAAGTTAACAGCTCTGCTCAGAAAGCGGGAAGGCTGGAGGACAAAGGGAGGGAGAGCTGCTGAGCCCCCGGACAACAGAGCTAAGTTTGGTGGGGAACAAAGGCGCTCGCCAGTGCCATCTCCCCCGCCCATCCCCCAGCCAAAATCCCAAAGAGAACCAGTTCCTGCCAGGGAACTTGCTCGCCCCGCGCAAACACCCAACTCTGTGCTTCTGCGGAGCCAAACCTCCGGCAGCGGATCTGACTCCCTCCCCCTGCCACAGGGCCCCTCCTGAAGTGGATCACCTAAGGAGAAGCAATCTAAGCCTGCCCCTCCTGCCCCTGTGCACCTTGCCTACCCACCCCAGCTAATACACCAGATCCCCAGCATCACAAGCCTGGCAGTGTGCAAGTAGCCCAAACGGGCCACACCACCCCACAGTGAATCCCGCCCCTAGGAGAGGGGAAGAGAAGGCACACAACAGTCTGACTGTGGCCCCAGCGGTGGGCTGGGGGCAGACATCAGGTCTGACTGCGGCCCCGCCCACCAACTCCAGTTATACACCACAGCACAGGGGAAGTGCCCTGCAGGTCCTCACCACGCCAGGGACTATCCAAAATGACCAAGCGGAAGAATACCCCTCAGAAGAATCTCCAGGAAATAACAACAGCTATTGGGCTCATCAAAAACGATTTAAATAATATAACAGAAAGTGAATTTAGAATAATAGTCATAAAATTAATCGCTGGGCTTGAAAACAGTATACAGGACAGCAGAGAATCTCTTGCTACAGAGATCAAGGGACTAAGGAACAGTCACGAGGAGCTGAAAAACGCTTTAAACGAAATGCATAACAAAATGGAAACCACCACAGCTCGGCTTGAAGAGGCAGAGGAGAGAATAGGTGAACTAGAAGATAAAGTTATGGAAAAAGAGGAAGCTGAGAAAAAGAGAGATAAAAAAATACTGGAGTATGAGGGGAAAATTAGAGAACTGATACACTAAAAAGAAATAATATACGCATAATTGGTATCCCAGAGGAGGAAGAGAGAGGGAAAGGTGCTGAAGGGGTACTTGAAGAAATAATAGCTGAGAACTTCCCTGAACTGGGGAAGGAAAAAGGCATTGAAATCCAAGAGGCACAGAGAACTCCCTTCAGACGTAACTTGAATCGATATTCTGCAAGACATATCATAGTGAAACTGGCAAAATACAAGGATAAAGAGAAAATTCTGAAAGCAGCAAGGGGTAAACGAGCCCTCACATATAAAGGGAGACCTATAAGACTCGTGACTGATCTCTCTTTTGAAACTTGGCAGGCCAGAAAGAATTGGCACGAGATTTTCAGGGTGCTAGACAGAAGAAATATGCAGCCAAGAATCCTTTATCCAGCAAGTGTGTCATTTAGAATAGAAGGAGAGATAAAGGTCTTCCCAAACAAACAAAAACTGAAGGAATTTGTCACCACTAAACCAGCCCTACAAGAGATCCTAAGGGGGACCCTGTGAGACAAAGTCCCAGAGACATCACTACAAGCATAAAACATACAGACATCACAATGACTCTAAACCCGTATCTTTCTATAATAACACTGAATGTAAATGGATTAAATGCGCCAACCAAAGACATAGGGTATCAGAATGGATAAAAAAACAAGAACCATCTATTTTCTGTCTACAAGAGACTCATTTTAGACCTGAGGACACGTTTAGATTGAGAGTGAGGGGATGGAGAACTATTTATCATGCGACTGGAAGCCAAAAGAAAGCTGGAGTAGCCACACTTATATCAGACAAACTAGACTTTAAATTAAAGGCTGTAACAAGAGATGAAGAAGGACATTATATAATAGTTACAGGGTCTATCCATCAGGAAGAGCTAACAATTATAAATGTCTATGTGCCGAATACCAGAGCCCCCAAATATATAAAACAATTACTCATAAACATAAGCAACCTTATTGATAAGAATGTGGTAATTGCAGGGGACTTCAACACCGCACTTACAGAAAAGGATAGATCATCTAGACACACGGTCAATAAAGAAACAAGGGCCCTGAATGAGACATTGGATCAGATGGACTTGACAGATATATTTAGAACTCTACATCCCAAAGCAACAGAATATACTTTCTTCTCGAGTGCACATGGAACATTCTCCAAGATAGATCATATACTGGGTCACAAAACAGCCCTTCATAAGTTTACAAGAATTGAAATTATACCATGCATACTTTCAGACCACAATGCTATGAAACTTGAAATCAACCACAGAAAAAAGTCTGGAAAACCTCCAAAGGCATGGAGGTTAAAGAACACCCTACTAACGAATGAGTGGGTCAACCAGGCAATTAGAGAAGAAATTAAAAAATATATGGAAGCAAACTAAAATGAAAATACAACAATCCAAACGCTTTGGGACGCAGCGAAGGCAGTCCTGAGAGGAAAATACATTGCAATCCAGGCCTATCTCAAGAAACAAGAAAAATCCCAAATACAAAATCTAACAGCACACCTAAAGGAAATAGAAGGAGAACAGCAAAGACAGCCTAAACCCAGCAGAAGAAGAGAAATAATAAATATAGAGCAGAAATAAACAATATAGAATCTAAAAAAACTGTAGAGCAGATCAACAAAACCAAGAGTTGGTTTTTTGAAAAAATAAACAAAATTGACAAACTTCTAGCCAGGCTTCTCAAAAAGAAAAGGGAGATGACCCAAATAGATAAAATCATGAATGAAAGTGGAATTATGACAACCAATCCCTCAGAGATACAAACAATTATCAGGGAATACTATGAAAAATTATATGCCAACAAATTGGACAACCTGGAAAAAATGGACAAATTCCTGAACACCCACACTCTTCCAAAACTCAATCAGGAGGAAATATAAAGCTTGAACAGACCCATAACCAGGGAAGAAATTGAATCGATTATCAAAAATCTCCCAACAAATAAGAGTCCAGGACCAGATGGCTTCCCAGGGGAGTTCTACCAGACGTTTAAAGCAGAGATAATACCTATCCTTCTCAAGCTATTCCAAGAAATAGAAAGGGAAGGAAAACTTCCAGACTCGTTCTATGAAGCCAGTATTAATTTGATTCCAAAACAGACAGAGACCCAGTAAAAAAAGAGAACTACAGGCCAATATCCCTGATGAATATGGATGCAAAAATTCTCAATAAGATACTAGCAAATCGAATTCAACGGCATATAAAAAGAATTATTCACCATGACCAAGTGGGATTCATTCCTGGGATGCAGGGCTGGCTCAACATTCGCAAATCAATCAACGTGATACATCACATTAACAAAAAAAAAAGATAAGAACCATATGATCCTGTCAATCGATGCAGAAAAGGCCTTTGACAAAATCCAGCACCCTTTCTTAATAAAAACCCTTGAGAAAGTCGGGATAGAAGGAACATACTTAAAGATCATAAAAGCCATTTATGAAAAGCCCACAGCTAACATCATCCTCAATGGGGAAAAACTGAGAGCTTTTTCCCTGAGATCAGGAACACGACAAGGATGCCCACTCTCACCGCTGCTGTTTAACATAGTGCTGGAAGTTCTAGCATCAGCAATCAGACAACAAAAGGAAATCAAAGGCATCAAAATTGGCAAAGATGAAGTCAAGCTTTTGCTTTTTGCAGATGACATGATATTATACATGGAAAATCCGATAGACTCCACCAAAAGTCTGCTAGAACTGATACATGAATTCAGCAAAGTTGCAGGATACAAAATCAATGTACAGAAATCAGTTGCATTCTTATACACTAACAATGAAGCAACAGAAAGACAAATAAAGAAACTGATCCCATTCACAATTGCACCAAGAATTATAAAATACATAGGAATAAATCTAACCAAAGATGTAAAGGATCTGTATGCTGAAAACTATAGAAAGCTTATGAAGGACATTGAAGAAGATTTAAAGAAATGGAAAGACATTCCCTGCTCATGGATTGGAAAAATAAATATTGTCAAAATGTCAATACTACCCAAAGCTATCTACACATTCAATGCAATCCCAATCAAAACTGCACCAGCATTCTTCTCAAAACTAGAACAAGCAATCCTAAAATTCATATGGAACCACAAAAGGCCCCGAATAGCCAAAGGAATTTTGAAGAAGAAGACCAAAGCAGGAGGCATCACAAGCCCAGACTTTAGCCTCTACTACAAAGCTGTCATCATCAAGACAGCATGGTATTGGCACAGAAACAGACACATAGACCAATGGAATAGAATAGAAACCCCAGAACTAGACCCACAAACGTATGGCCAACTCATCTTTGACAAAGCAGGAAAGAACATCCAATGGAAAAAAGACAGCCTCTTTAACAAATGGTGCTGGGAGAACTGGACAGCAACATGCAGAAGGTTGAAACTGGACCACTTTCTCACACCATTCACAAAAATAAACTCAAAATGGATAAAGGACCTAAATGTGAGATAGGAAACCATCAAAACCTTAGAGGAGAAAGCAGGAAAAGACCTCTCTGACCTCAGCCGTAGCAATCTCTTACTCGACACATCCCCAAAGGCAAGGGAATTAAAAGCAAAAGTGAATTACTGGGACCTTATGAAGATAAAAAGCTTCTGCACAGCAAAGGAAACAACCAACAAAACTAAAAGGGAAAGAACGGAATGGGAAAAGATATTCGCAAATGACATATCGGACAAAGGGCTAGTATCCAAAATCTATAAAGAGTTCACCAAACTCCACACCCGAAAAACAAATAACCCAGTGAAGAAATGGGCAGAAAACATGAATAGACACTTCTCTAAAGAAGACATCCGGATGGCCAACAGGCACATGAAAAGATGTTCAGCGTCGCTCCTTATCAGGGAAATACAAATCAAAACCACACTCAGGTATCACCTCACGCCAGTCAGAGTGGCCAAAATGAACAAATCAGGAGACTATAGATGCTGGCGAGGATGTGGAGAAACGGGAACCCTCTTGCACTGTTGGTGGGAATGCAAATTGGTGCAGCCACTCTGGAAAGCAGTGTGGAGGTTCCTCAAAAAATTAAAAATAGACCTACCCTATGACCAGCAATAGCACTGCTAGGAATTTACCCAAGGGATACAGGAGTACTGATGCATAGGGCCACTTGTACCCCAATGTTCATAGCAGCACTCTCAACAATAGCCAAATTATGGAAAGAGCCTAAATGTCCATCAACTGATGAATGGATCAAGAAATTGTGGTTTATATACACAATGGAATATTACGTGGCAATGAGAAAAAATGAAATATGGCCTTTTGTAGCAACGTGGATGGAACTGGAGAGTGTGATGCTAAGTGAAATAAGCCATACAGAGAAAGACAGATACCATATGGTTTCACTCTTATGTGGATCCTGAGAAACTTAACAGGAACCCATGGGGGAGGGGAAGGAAAAAAAAAAAAGAGGTTAGAGTGGGAGAGAGCCAAAGCATAAGAGACTGTTAAAAACTGAGAACAAACTGAGGGTTGATGGGGGGTGGGAGGGAGGAGAGGGTGAGTGATGGGTACTGAGGAGGGCACCTTTTGGGATGAGCACTGGGTGTGGTATGGAAACCAATTTGTCAATAAATTTCATATATAAAAAAATAAAATAAAATAAATAAATAAATAAAAGGCCAGTTTCTTTGGGGTTGTCCAGTTTGCTGGCATATAATTTTTCACAGTATTCTGTAATAATTGTTTACATTTCTGTGGTATTGGTTGTAATCTGTCCTTTTTCATTAGTGATTTTATCTGTTTGGGTACTCTCTCTTTTCTTTTGAGAAGTCTGGCTAGAATGTTATCAATTTTGTTTATTTTTTCAAGAAAACAGCCCTTAGATTCATTGATCTGTTCTGTTTTTTTTTTCTTTTTATTCTATATTGTTTATTTCTGCTCTAACTTTATTATTTCTCTTCTGCTGACCTTGGGATTTCTCTGCTGTCCTGCTTATAGTCCCTTTGGGTGTGCTGTTAGATTTTGTATTTGGGATTTTTCTTGTTTCTTGATATAGGCCTGGGCTGCAATATATTTTCCTCTTAGGGCTGCCTTTCCTGCATCCCAAAGGCTTTGGACTGCTGTGTTTTCATTTTCATTTGTATTCATGTATATATGTATATTTTAATTTCTTCTTTAATTACGTGGCTGACCCATTCATTCTTTAGTAGGATTTTCTTTAGTCCCCATACATTTGGAGGCTTTCAAAACTTTTTTCTTGTGACTGATTTCAAGTTTGATAGCATTGTGATCTGAAAATATGCATGTTATGATCTCAATTATTTTATATTTATTGAGGGCTTTTTTTGTGACACAGTATATGACCTATCTTGGTGAATATTCCTTGTGCACTCAAGAATAATGTGTATTCTGCTGCTTTTGGATGAAAAGTTCTGAATATATGTGTCAAATCCATCCGGTCCAGTGTATCATTCAGGGCCATTGTTTCTTCACTAATTTTCTGCCAAGATGATCTGTCCATTGCTCTAAGTGGAATATTAAAGTCATATGCAATAAAGATTACTTATGTTTGTGATTAATTGATTTAGGTGTTTCATATTGGGGCATAAACATTTATAATTCCTAGACACATAGACACTACCAAAACTCAAATTGTAAGAAAGACAAAATTTGAACAGACCCATGACCAGTGAAGAAGTTTAATCAGTTATCAAAACTCTCCCAAAAATAAGAGTTCTGGGCCAGATGACTTCCCAAGGGAATTCTACCAGACATTTTTAAAGCAGAGTTAATACCTGTCCTTCTCAAGGTGTTCCAAAAAATAGAAATAGAAGGAGAGCTTCTGGGCTCATTTTATGAAGCCAGCATTACCTTGATTCCCAAACCAGACAGATATCCGCCCCCCAAAAAAAGATAATTAGAAGTCAAGATCTCTGATGAACATGGATGAAAAATTCTCTACAAGATACTAGCAAATTGAATTCAACAGTATATTAAAAGAATTATTCACCATGATCAAGTGGGATTCATTCCCGGTATGCAGGGCTGGTTCAATATTTGCACATCACTAAATGTGATACATTACTTTAATAGAAGAATAAGAACCATATGATCCTGTAATTTGCAGAAAAGGCATTTGACAAAATACAGCTTTCTTTCTTAATAAAAACCCTCAAGAAAGTCAGAATAGAAAGAACATACCCTAACATCATAAAAGCCATATATGAAAGCCTGCAGCTAATATCATCTTCAATCAAGAAAAACTGAAAGCTTTCCCCATGAGATCAGGAACACAACAGGGATGTCCACTCTCACCACTGTTGTTTCACATAGTGTTGGAAATCCTAGCCTCAGCAAACAGACAAAAAGTGAAATAAAAGGCATCCAAATTGGCAAAGAAGTCAAACTTTCACTTTTTTCATATGACATGATACTCTACATGGAAAACCCAAAAGACTCCACCCAAAAGGTGGTAGAACTCATACACTAATTCAGTAAAGTTGCAGGATACAAAATCAAGGTACAGAAATCAGTTCTATTTCTATACACCAATAATGAAGCAACAGAAAGAGAAATCAAGAAATCGATCCCATTTACAATCACACCAAGAACAATAAAATACCTAGGAATTAATCTAACAAAGATGTAAAAGATCTGTATGCTGAAAACTATAGAAAATTATGAAGAAAATTGAAGAAAATATAAAGAAATGGAAAAACATTCCATGCTCATGGATTGAAAAGACAAATATTGTTAAAATGTCAATATTACCCAAAGCAATACACACATCCAATGCAATCCCAATCAAAATTGTACCAGCATTCTTCTCAGTGCTAGAACAAGCAATCCTAAAATTTGTATGGAACCACATAAGACCTTGAATAGCCAGAGTAATGTTGAAGAAGAAAACCGGAGTGGGAGGCATCACAATCCCAGACTTTACCTTCTACTACAAGGCTGTAATCATCAAGACAATATGGTATTGGCACAAACAGATACATAGGCCAACGGAATAGAATAGACAACCCAGAATTGGACCCACAAATGTATGGCCAACCAATCTTTGACAAAGCAGGAAAGAGCATTCAATGGAAAAAAAGACCGTCTCTTTAGCAAATGGTGTTGGCAGAACGGAATAGCAACATGCAGAAGACTGAAACTGAACCACTTTATTACACCATACACAAAAGTAAACTCAAAATGGATAAAAAAAAAACACCTAAATGTGAGACAGGAAACCATCAAAATCTTAGAGGAGAAAACAGGCCACAATCTCTTTGACCTCAGTTGCAGCAATTTCTTGCTGGACATGTCTCCAAAGGCAAGAGAGATAAAAGCAAAAATAAACTATTGGGACCTTGTCAAGATAAAAAGCTTCTGCACTGCAAAAGAAACAATCAACAAAACTAAAAGGCAACCAGTGGAATGGGAGAAGATACTTGCAAATGATATATCAGATAAAGGGTTAATATTCAAAATCTATGAAGAACTCAACACCCAAAAAGAAATGGGCACAAGACATGATTAGACACTTTTCCAAGGAAGACATCCAGATGGCCAAAAGACACATGAAAAGATGCTCATTATCACTCATCATGAGGGAAATATAAATCAAAACCACCTTGAGGGGCACCTGGGTGGCTCAGTAGGTTAAACGTCCAACTTCACCTCAGTTCACAATCTCATGGCTTATGAGTTCAAACCCCATGTCAGACTTTGTGGTAATAGCTCAGAGCCTGGAGCCTCCTTTGGATTCTGTGTCTCTGTCTGTCTGTCTCTCTGCCCCTCCCCCAATCATGCTCTGTCTCTTTCTCCTTCAAAAATAAATAAACATTAAACAAAAACTTTTTAAACAAAACCACAGTGAGATACCACCTCAGACCAGTCAGACTGACTAAAATTAACAACTCATGAAACAACAGATCCTGGCAAAGATGTAGAGAAGTGGGAATCTTCTTGCACTGTTGGTAAATGCAAACTAGTGTAGTCACTCTGGAAAACAATGTGAAGGTTCCTCAAAAAATTAAAAATAGAACTACCCTATGACCCAGCAATGGCACTACTAGGAATTTATCCAAAGGATGCAGGAGTGCTAATTCATAGGGGCACATGTACCCAATGTTTATAGAAGCACTTTCAGCTATAACCAAATTATGGAAAGAGCCTAAATGTCCATCAACCGATGAATGGGTAAAGAAGATGTTGTTTATATATACAATGGAATACTATTTGTCAATAAGAATGAAATACTGCCATTTGCAGCAACATGGATGGAATTGGAAAGTATTATGTTATGTGAAATAAGTCAGTCAGAGGAAGACAGATATCATATGTTTTCACTCATATATGTAACTTCAGAAACTTAACAGAAGACCATGGGGGAAGGGAAGGGGAAAAACTAGTTTCAAACAGAGATGGAGGCAAACCATAAGAGACTATTAAATACAGAGAACAAACTGAGGGTTGATGGAGATGGTGAGGGAGAGGAGAAAATGGGAGAAGGACATTGAGGAGAGCACTTGTTGGGATGAGCACTGGGGGTTGTGTGTAAGTGATTAATCATGGAAATCTACCCCCAAAATGAAGAGCACACTGTATACACTATGTTAACCAACTTGACAATAAATTATATTTTTAAAAATAATGCTTAGCCATTTTAACAGTAATGTTTTAAAATTATGTAAGCATCTCATTTTTGTTGCCAATGATGCTACATAGTCATATTTTATCACTAGTAATGCCATTTCAGCATATCACATGGGAAATTTTTAGTTTATTCTAATATTTATGTGTAATTGTTTAACAGATGGGTACTTTTGATTTTGTTTGTATGCTTTGGAATATAAATTATAATTTAGTCTAGTTAAAAAAATTATTGAAAAGTAATTAAAATGACAAAATTTTTTTTAAAAATGCCAGTTTCAATAACTATAGTGTCTGAAAAGGTTTTCTCATTGATGGAATCTAAAGTACCTTCATTTCCTCTGTAGCCTCCATTTAAAAAGAATTATTTTTCCTGGTGCTGGAATTACTGTTTCTAAATGAGTCTGGTCAAGTTTCAGCTTGTCTACAGAGTAATCATCTTTACAACAGCTGTATATTTGTCAATTACTTCCTTGAAAACTCTACATGCTCCTTTACTCAAATTAAATGTAACCTTTTGTTCATTTTCTCTGCTTAATTACGCAAGAATAAGAGCCTCTGGTTGTTACCCCTACAAACCTCTTCTCAATTGTTCTTCAATAAATTTGGCTTATTTTTCCTCCTCAAGGTCCTGATTCTTATTTTTCTCTAGTTCCAATTAGTTTCTGGATCCCTGCCAATATACTGAATATACCAGCCTTCTGGTACAAGCCTTCTAACACAAGAAGGTACCAGCCTTCTAACACAAGACTTCTCTTTCTGGCCTTTTAGTAAAACCAGTCAGTCTCCCACTGAGTGACATTCATATGGATGTGCTCTCAATAACTGATATACTTATAATAATTGATGTTTTTGTAAACTCTCTTAGTGTCAAAGTATCTCCTGAGAAGTTCTAGAAAGTCATTTCAGAATTCCTCTGAAAAATAATCCATAAACTGGTGCAGATTCTGAGATACTAGAAAATACTTATGAAAAAAAAATTGAAGAGGAAACAGAAAAATGGGAAAACATTCCATGTTCATGGGTTGGAAGAACAAATTGTGAAAATGTCTATACTACTCAGAGCAATCTACACATTTAATGCAATCCCCATAAAAATACCACATTTTTTACAGAGGTAGAACAAACAATTCTAAATTTTATATGGATTCATAAAAGATCTTAAAGAGCCAAGAATTCTTTTTTTTTAATTTTATTTATTTTTGAGAGAGGGAGAGAGAGCACAAGTGGGGGGAGGGCAGAGAGCAGGATTTCAAGCAGTCTTCACACTGTCAGCACAGAGCCCAGTGTGGGGCTCAAACTCACGACTGTGAGATCATGACCTGAGCTGAAATCAGGAGTGGGATGCTTAACTGACTGAGACAACAAGGTGCTCCACAGCCAAGCATTCTTGATAAAGAAAAGCAAAGCTGGAGGCGTCACAATTCTGGACTTCAAACTATATTACAAAGCTGAAATCAACAAGACAGTATGGTCCTGGCACAAAAGCAAAACAAAACAAACAAATAAACATAAAACAGACAAATCAATGGAACAGACTGTAAAACCCAGAAATGGATCCACAACTATATGGTCAACTAAACTTCAACAAAATAGGAAAGAATAACCCATTGAAAAAAGTCTCTTCAACAAATGGTTTTGGGAAAACTGGACAACAACATGCAGAAGAGTTAAACAGGACCACTTTATTATGCCATACACAAAAATAAACTCACAATTGTTGGAACACCTAAATGTGAGACAAAAAACCATCAAAATCCTAGAGGAGAATACATTCAGCAGCCTCTTTGACATTGGAAGTAGCAACCTCTTACTAGAAACTTCTCCAGGGGCAAGGGAAACAGAAGCAAAAATGAATTATTAAAGGATGGTTGGTAAAATTGCAGAGCAGTAGGGTGACCCTGAGCTTGCCTCCTCCCTCAAGCACTGCTAGATAAAAATCAAATCATTCAGAACACCCAAGTGATCTATAAGAAGTCTTAGAGAATAACGCTGCCCATTTGTAAACCAGAAAAATAACCCGTGGAAAGTCGGAACTGCATAGAGTTTGTGGGAGAAAAGCACGCTGGATGCTCCCCCGGGGAGGGAAGTCTGACCATTCTGGGAGTAGCCAGAAAGAAGGATGAGAGAAAGAACACACACACACACACACACACACACACACACAAAGAGAAAACACACACAAAAGACTACACAAGAAAATTATTCCCCAAAATCTTTGACGGGGAAAAAAGGAGTTACATTAAGTTTTTATAAATATTTTTCCATAAACTGTTTATAAAACTACTTTTTTATACATAGCAAAGAACATATTCTGAAGTTTTGAAGGTCTGAGACATTGCCAGGTTTGCACCTGGGAAGGTGAGCAGTGCTCCAGTGGGAAAGCAGAACAAAGCCCCTGCAGTGGGCAGCCTAAGGATCCTGAGGGTCACATAGAGAGAAGCAGTTGCCCTGCTTGGAGTGCTTTTGGTAAATGGTAATGGCCTCTCTGAGGACAAAGGACCCTGCAGGAGCTATCAAACTGTCTGACTCACTAATAGAGGAACAAAGACCCAGGTGGAGGCCTGCACACCCTGGCATTGGCTGTGTGTTGTGATTTACCATAAACTCTGATCCACTGTACTGTCACATGTTTGTCTGCTGTGATAAGACAGCACAAGACGTAATGCAGGGAGGTCACCCTCCAGAAGATCAGGGCAGGTCCATGCCCTGGGATCTTTAAAGTCTGGAAATTTGAAACACAGCCACACCTGAGTTAAAACACAGAGTGTGGCACCATTTGGCAGATGACATGATGCTCTATGTAGAAAATCTGAAAGACTCCACCAAAGCATTGCTAGAACTAATACATGAATTTAGGAAAGTCACAGGATATAAAATCAACATCCAGAAATCTGTTGCATTTCTATACACCAATAAAGGTTCAGCAGAAGAAGAAATCAAGAAATCAATCCCATTTGCACTTGTGCCAAATACAATTAGACACCTAGGAATAAACCTCACTAAAAAGGTAAAAAGATCTGTACTCTGAAAACTATAGAAGACTTATGAAAGAAACTGAAGAGGACACAAAGAAATGGCAAAACATTTCATGTTCATGGATTGGAAGAACAAATATTGTTAAAATGTCTATACTACCCAAAGCAATCTACACATTGAATGCAATCCCCATGAAAATACCACCAGCATTTTTTGCAGAGCTAGAACAAACACCCCTAAAATTTGTATAGAACCACAAAAGACTCTAAGTAGCCAAAGAAATCCTGAAAAATAAAAATAGAGGCATCATGATTCCAGATGGAAAGCTATATTACAAAGCTATAGTCATTAAGACAGTATGATACTGACACAAAAAGACACATAGGTCAATGGAACAGAATAGAAAACACAGAAATGGACTCAAAACTCTATGGTCAACTAATCTTTGACAAAGCAGGAAGAAATTACCAATGAGAAAAAGACAGTCTCTTCAACAAATGCTGTTGGGAAAAGTGGACAGCGACATGCAGAAACATGAAACTGGCTCGCTTTCTTACACCATACACAAAAATAAATTCAAAATGGATGAAAGACCTAAATGAAAGACAGGAAACTATCAAAATCCTAGAGGAGAACATAGGCAGCAAACTCTTTTACCTCGGCTGGTGTAATTTCTTGCTAGATACCTCCCTGAAGGCAAGAAAAACAAAAGCTATTGTGGACCATCAAGATTTCATAAGATAAAAACTTTCTGCACAGTACAGGAAACAATCAACAAAACTAAGAGGCAGTTTATGGGATGGGAGAAGATATTGCAAATGACATATCTGATAAAGGTCATTATCCAAAATCTATAAAGAACTTATCAAACTCAACACCAAAACTTAAATAATCCAATTAAGAAACAGGCAGAAGATATGAATAGACATTTTTCCAAAGTAGGCATACAAATGGCTAACAGACACATGAAAAGATGTTCACCATAACTTGTCAGGGAAATACAAATCAAAATCACAATGAGATACCACCTAAAACCTGTCAGAATGGCTAAAATTGACAACATAAGAAACAACAGGTCTTGGCAAGAATGTGGAGAAAATGGAATCCTCTTCCATTGCAGGTGGGAATGCAAACTGATGCAGTCAGTCTGGAGAACAGTGTGGAGATCCATTAAAAACAAAACAAAACAAAACAAAACTCAAAATAGAACTTCCCTATGATCTAGCAATTGCACTATTAAGTATTTACCCAAAGGATACAAAAGCGCAGATTTAAAGGGATACATGCACCCCAATGTTTATAGCAGCATTATCAACAATAGCCAAACTATGTAAAGAGCATGAATATCCATTGGCTGACAAATTGATTGCACACACACATACACACACACACACACACGGAATATTACTCAGCCATGAACAATAATTAAATCTTGCCACTTTCAACAATGTGGATGGAGCTAGGATGTATTATGGAAAACAAAATAAGTCATTCACGGAAAACCAAATACCATATTATTTCATTCATTTGTGGAATTTAAGAAACCAAACACATGAACATATGGGAAGGAGGGGGAAGAAAAAAAAGGCAAACAACCCACAAGAGACTCTTAATGATAGAGAAAAAAAAGTAAGTGTTGATGGGACGAGGTGGGTGTGAATTGGGCTAGAAGGGAGTGGGTATTAAGGAGAGCATTGTAATGAGCACTGGGTGTTGTATGTAAGCAATGAATCACTGAATTCCACTTCTGAAACCAATACTGCACTGTATGTTAACTAACTAAAATCTAAATTTAAAAATAAAGAAAGAAGAAAGAAAGAAAGAAAGAAAGAAAGAAAGAAAGAAAGAAAGAAAATGAATTATTGGGACTTCATCAAGATAAAAAGCTTTTGTACAATGAAGAAAACAGTCAACATAACTAAAGGCACCGTACAGAATGGGAGAAGATATTGGCAAAGAATATATCTGATAAGGGGTAGTATCCAAAATCTATAAAGAACTTATCAAACCCAACACCCAAAAAACAAATAACTCTGTTAAGAAATAGGCAGAAGACATGAAGACACATTTTTCGAAAGAAGACATCCAGATGGCTAAAAGACACATGAAAAGACACTCAATATCATTCATCATTAGGGAAATACAAATCAAAACCACAATGACATACCACCTCACGCCTGTCAGAATGGCTAAAATTAACAACACAGGAGGTAACATGTCGGTGAGGATGCAGAGAAAGGGGAATCCTCTTCCAATGTTGGTGGGAATGCAGACTGGTGCAGTCACTCTGGAACACAGTGTGGAGGCTCCTCAGAAAGTTAAAGACAGTGCTACCCTACAACCCAGCAGTTGCACTACTAGGCATTTATCCAAAGGATATAAAATATTTAATTTGAAGGGGTACATGCACCCCAATGTTTACAGCAGTGCTATCAACAATAGTTAAATTATGGAGAGAGCCCAAATATCCATTGACTGATGAATGGATAAAGAAGTGGTGGAGCTGTGTACGTGTGTGTGTGTGTGTGTGTGTATATATATATATATATATATATATATATATATACTTAGTCATCAAAAAGAGTGAATCTTGCCATTTACAATGGCAAGGATGGAAGTAGAGTATACTATTCCAATCAAAATAATTCAGTCAGAGAGAGACAAATACCATATGATTTTACTCATATGTGGAATTTAAGAAATAAAACAGAGGAACATAAGGGAAGAGAAGGAAAAGCAATATAAGATAAAAACAGAGGGAGGCAAACCATAAGAGACTCTTAACTATAGAGAACAAACAGGATTGCTGAAGGGGAAATAGGTGGGGGGATGGGGTAAATGTGTGATGGATATTAAGGAGGGGACCTGTTGTGATGAACACTGGATGTTATATGTAAGTGATTAATCACTAAATTCTACTCCTGAAAACAAGACTATACTATATGCCAACTAACTTGACTTTAAAAAAAATCTTGGAAAGGAAAAAAAACTGTTTTCTGACTACAAAGGTATGAAATTAGAAATCTATTTCAGGAAAAATCTGGAATAAAATGAAAACAAGTGGAGGCTACACAGCATACTAGTAATCAATTAATGAATGAATGAATGAATGAATGAATAATAAAATTTAAAAATACATGAAAACAAGTGAAAATGTAAACAAAATGATACATAATCTTTAGAACATAGCATAAGCAATTCAGAAAGGTAGTTTATACTATACAGGTTTACCAAAAACTGGAGAAATCTCACATAAACAACTTAACCATACTTCTAAAAGAACTAGGAAAAAGAGGGAACAGAGCCTAAATTTAGTAGAAGGAAAGAAATAATAAATATTATAGTAGATATATATGTAATGGAGACATAAAAAATAATATAAAAGAGCAATGAAACCAAGATCTGATTCTTTGAAAAGATTAACAAAAATGATAAACCTTTATTCACTCTTATTATGAAAAAAAAAGAGAAAGGACTTAATTTTTAATTAAAAAATCAATACCACTGAAATACAAGCAATTATAATATATTATAAAATTGGTATGTCAACAGATTAGACAATCTAGAAGAAATGAATAAATTTCTAGAAACATGCAATATTCCAAAACTGAAAAGGAAACGATGGAAAATTTGAACAGATCAATTACTAGTAATGAAATTAAATTGATACTCAAAAAAACTACTAGCAAACGAAAGTCCAGGACCAGATAGCTTAACAGTTGAATCTACGAAGCTTTTAAAGAAGAGTTAAATTGTACTATTCTCAATATTCCAAGAAATAAAAGAGGAGGGGAAAACTTCCAAATTCATTTTATGAGGCCAGCATTACCCTGTTACCAAAACTAGATGAAGACACTAACAAAAGAAGAGAAAAAAAGAAAAGAAAAGAAAAAAGAAGAAAGAAAGGAAGGAAGGAAACTACAAGCTAGTATCTCTGATAAAGTAGATGTGAAAATTCTCACCAAAATGTTAACAAAATGCAATCAACAATACATCACAATTATCATTTACCACAGTCAAGTGGAATTTATTCCAAGGATGCAATGGTGGGTCAATATCACAAATTAATCAATGAGATACATCATATTAAATAGAGAAAGGATAAAAAATAATCTCACTAGAAGCAGAAAAGCATTTTACAAAATACAGCATCCATTCATGATAAAAACTGTCAACAAAGAGGGTTTATAGTAAACATACTTCAACATACCAAAAGCAATATATAAAAACCCACAACTAACATCATACTCGATGAAAAATTGAAGTCTTTCCCTCTCAGGTCAAGAATAAGACAAGGATGTTCACTCTCACCACTTTTATTCAATATGGTACTGGAAGTTCTAGGAGCAGCAATCAAGAAAAAAAAATTCAAATTGGTAAGAAAGAAAAAAACTCATTAGTTTCAGATGACATGATATTATCTATAGTAAACCCTGAAGACTTTACCAAAAACTATTATAACTAATGAATAAATTTGGTAAAATTTTGAAATAATGGGGCACCTGGGTGGCTCAGTCAAGCATCTAACTTTTGGTGTCAGCTCAGGTCATGATCTCACAGTTTAGGGGATTGAGCCCCATGTCAGGCTCTGTGCTGGCAGTGCAGAGCCTGCTTGGGATTGTCTCTCTTCCTCTCTCTCTACCCCTCCTGAACTTCTGTGCACACTTTCTCTCTGTCTTTCTCAAAATAAATAAACAATCTTTAAAAATTAAAAATTTCATACAAAAATCTGTTGCATTATTATACACTAAGAAGAAAGTAAGAGAAAGAAAAATTAAGAAAACAATCACATTTATAATTTTACCAAAAAAATATATACCTAGAAATAAATTTAATCAAGGAGATGAAATACCGATATGATGAAAACTATAAGACATTAGTGAAAGAAATGGTACAAATGGAAAGACATATCATACTCATGTATTGGAAATATTAATATTGTTAACATGTCAAGAATACCAAGACAACCCACAGAGTCAATGCAATCCCCATAAAAATACCAATAATATTTTTAAGAGAACAGAACAAACAATCCTGAAATTTGTATGGAACCACAAAAGTCTTCCAAAGCCAAAGAAATCTTCATAAGGAAGAAAAAAACTGAAAGTATAACAATCTCACATTTCAAGAAATATTGTAAAGCTATAGTAATCAACGCATTATAGTATTATAACAAAAATAGACACAGATAAGTGGGACACAATAGAGAACCCAGAAATAAACTCACACCTATATGGTCAATTAATTTATGACAAAGGAAACCAAATATACAACGGGGGAAAGACAGTCTCTACAATAAATCGTGTTAATACAATGAAACAAACACATGAAAAAAAAAAAAAAAACAGACAACAAAAGTTGACCATACTCTTACAGCATACACAAAAATGAACTCAAAATGTATTAAACTCCCAAATGTGAGACCTGAAATCATAAATATCCTCAAAGAAAACATAGATGACAATCTGTTGAACATTGGCCTTGCAACATATTTATGGACAAGTCATTTCAGGCATACATACATACATGATGAGGATTAAAGAGTACACTTGTAATGAGCACCAGCGTTGTATCTAAGTGTTAAGTCACTAAATTGAACACCTGAAACTAATATTACACTGTAAGTTAACTGGAATTTAAATTAAATAAATACATACATAAGTGATGGGATGCACTTGCAATGAGCACTGGCTATTGTATTTAAGTGTTGAATAATTAAATTGTACACCTGAAACTAATATTACACTATATGTCAACTAACTGTAATTTAAATAAAAACTTAAAAAAACAGATAAATAAATAAATAAATATTTAAAAAACAAACTGTTTGGACTACATCAAAATAAAAAGCTTCTGCACAGCAAAAGAAAAAGTCAAAAAAAAAATTAAAAGGCAACCTACAGATTGGGAGAAGATATTTGCAAATGACATATCCAATAAAGAGTTGGTATCCAAAATGCATAAAGAACTGATGCAACTCCAAACCCCAAAAAATAAATAATCCAACTAAACATGGGCAGAAGACAATGCGTATTTCTTCAGAGAAGACATCCATATAGCCAACAGACACTTGAAAAGGTGTTCAAAATCACTCATCATCAGGGAAATGCAAATCAAAACTGCAATGAGATGTCACCTACACCTGTTAGAATGGTTAAAATCAACAACAAAAGAAACAACAGGTATTTGTGAGTATGTGGAGAAAAAGGAACCCTCTTTCACTATTGTTGTGAATATAAAGTGATGCAGGCACTCTGGAAAACAGTATGGAGTTTCCTCAAAAAGTTAAAATAGAAGTAGCCTATGATCCAGTAATTGCACTACTGGATATTTACCCCCAAAATACAAAACCACTAATTCAAAGGGATACATGCACCCTAATGTTTATAGCAGCATTGTCTACCATAGCCAATCTACAGAAACAGGCCAAGTGTCTATCAATAGATGAATAGATAAAAAAAAAAAGAGGTCCTAGAGATTGGACCTTGTTTTTGTGCAGAAATTTATTTGAAATTTAAAAATTAATTATTCTTTGCCACTCAAATTTTGGTGAAAAACAGTGTAATTTTATTATCATCTTGTTCAAGAAGAGAGCCAGGCAGAATCAAACCTAAACCCCACTGTTAAGCTATCTGGTCCTGGACTTTTGTTTGTTAGTAGTTTTTTTGAGTTTCAATTGAATTTCATTAATAGTAATTGATCTGTTTCATTTTTGGAATATTGCATGTTTCTAGAAATTTATTTCTTCTAGATTGTCTAATCTGTTGACATTACAAATTTTATGATATATTATTATAATTGCTTGTATTTCGGTGGTATTGATTTTTTAGTGATTTTTTTATTAAAAATTAAGTCCTTTCTCTTTTTTTCACCCTTATGTAGTTCTGGAACATCTTTGTCACCTCAAAAACTGGGGCGCCTGGGTAGCTCAGTTGGTTCAGCATCCAACTTCAGCTCACATCATGATCTCATGGTTCATGAGTTTGAGCCCTGCGTCGAGTTCTGTGCTGACAGCTCAGAGCCTGGAGCCTGCTTCCGATTCTGTGTCTCCCTCTCTCTCTGTCCCTCTCCCCCTCACACTCTGTATCTTTCTCTCAAAAATAAATAAACGTTAAAAAAAAAGAAGTAACATATATATGTACAATGGATTATTGTTCTGGCATAAAAAAAGGACATCTTGCCATTTGCAATGACATAGATGAAGCTAGAGAATATACTGCTAAGCAAAATAAGAGAAAGACAAATATGTTATGATTTTGCTCATATGTGGAATCTAAGAAACAAAACAAGTAAAGAAAAAATAAAAGAGAGAGATACAAACCAGGAAACATATTCTTAACTATAGAGAAAAAAAGTGATGGTTACCAGAGGGGGAGGTTGGTGGGGGATAAGTGAAATAAGTAATGGGGACTAAGGAGTACACTTGTTTTGATGTGCACCAGGTCATGTATGGACTTGCAGAATCACTTTATTGCCTATATAAAACTAATGTAACACTGTATGTTAACTATATTAGAATTAAAATAAAATATTTTGGGGCACCTGGGTGGCTCGGTCGGTTAAGCGTCCGACCTCGGCTCAGCTCATGATCTCATGGTCTGTGGGTTCAAGCCCCGCGTCAGGCTCTGTGCTGACAGCTCGGAGCCTGGAGGCTGTTTCAGAATCTGTGTCTTCCTCTCTCTGTGGCCCTCCCCCGTTCATGCTCTCTCTCTGTCTCAAATATAAATAAACGTTAAAAAAATTTTTTTTTAATGAAAAATAAAAAAATAAAAAAAAATTAAAATATTTTTTAAAAAGCTTTTGCTTGGCAAAGGAAATCATCAACAAGAAAAAAAGCAATGTAATAAATGGGAGGTGTTATTTGCAAATGGCATACACAATAAGGGATTAATATCCAAAGTTTAAAAATAACTATACAACTCAGCACCAATACAACAACCTGAATATGAAATGGACATAGGACCTGAATAAGCATTCTTTATGTCAAAGAAGACATTCAGATGGCCAACAGAAACATGGAAAGAAAACTGAACATCACTAATCTTCAGGAAAGTGCAAATCAAAACCAAAATGAGATATCACCTCCCACCTGTATGAAAGGCTAAAATTAAACACAAGAAATAACAAAGTAGTAAGGGTATGAAGAAAATAAAAATATTTGCTCTCTTGGTGAAAATGTAAACTGGTACAACTTGTGGAAAACAGAATGGATGTTCTCCAAAAAGTTAAAATTGGAAATACTATATGATCTAGTAGCTCTACTACTGGGTATTTATTACATAAAATCAAACGCTAAATATTTATTTTATGTTTATTTATTTTTAAATATTTATTTAATGTTTATTGCCACATTATTTGCAATAACCAAAATTTGGAAGTAACCCAAATGTCCACTGGTAGATGAATTCTACAGAAGATGTAATATATAGCTACAATGGAACATTACAAAGCCAGAAATAAATAAGAAAGAGGAAAGAAAGAAAGAAAGAAAGAAAGAAAGAGGAAGGAAGGAAGGAAGGAAGGAAGGAAGGAAGGAAGGAAGAGATCTTGCCATTTGCAACAATATGGATGGAGGATATTATGCTAAGTGAAATAAGTGAGATAGAGAAAGACAATTACCATATGATTTCACTTATATGTAAAATCTAGGGAAAAAAAACAAAAGCAGACTTTCAATTATAGAGAACAAACTGGTTGTTGCCAGTGAAGTAAGGGGATGAGCAAATAAATAAAGATATACTTAGGCACAAACTGCCAGTTATAAAATAAATAAGTCATGATATTAAAAGTACACCTTAGGGAAGGTAGTCAATAAGATTGTAATAACAATGTATGGTGACTACCCTTACATGGTGAACATGATCAATGTATAGAATTGTTGAATGATCATGTTGTAAACCTGATACTCAAAAAAACTACTAACAAACAAAAGTCCAGGACCACATAGCTTAACAGTGGGGTTTAGGTTTGATTCTGCCTGGCTCTCTTCTTGAACAAGATGATAATAAAATTACACTGTTTTTCACCAAAATTTGAGTGGCAAAGAATAATTAATTTTTAAATTTCAAATAAATTTCTGCACAAAAACAAGGTCCAATCTCTAGGACCTCTTTTTTTTTATCTACTCATCTATTGATGGACACTTGGGCTGTTTCTGTAGTTTGGCTATGGTAGACAAAAAATTGAAATATAATTGACATACAATTTTTTTTAAAAAAGGTTTCTTACTCTCCCATTTACTGCAGCCTCCATACTCTATAATGATCCCCACTGACTATATCACTTCTTTTTTTCTTAATTCTGTCTGATCCATGAAGATACATGAATTTATTTCATGATATACACTATTTCAACATATCCAAATGAATAGGAAACATGTGAAGTTAATTTGGATAAATTTTGACCACATGGAAGCCCGCACATGGGTAATGTTAACCATTTGGATGAGTATCAGTATGCTCTTATGACTCTAGTTGTAATTGTAGAGACTTCTAGTGCTAATATAGATGAAATAGAATTTGGCCTCCTTCCCAAAATTGGGATGATGAGATAGGGATGTAAGTATCTGGCCTCTGTTGTCCTTTCTCCTTTGTATCCTGTGTTGACAAGAAACCCTTCTAACTCTGCTGGCTGTCCTGTGTCTTTTGTAGGACTCTTTTCACTCTTGCTCTGCCTCTCTGGTCTTAGAGTCTGGATTATACAGTTATCTCTCTAAAGAAAGAGCTTATGAGGTATTTCCTCCAAGATCAATTCCATTTTCAAATAATATTACATGCTAATATGGAAAAACCCTTTGGAAGTATTCTACAAAGGATGTCTTTAACTTTTAAGAAACACTAGTTTTGACCAAAAATATTGACTGGTTTTTGAAATTACATATTCTTAGGTGGATGGGCAGCCCAAAATAACTATACAAGGTATTAGTCTCCATCTAGACTCTCATAGAACCTAAGTATACATAGGTAATAGTCATTTATGTCATTTGTTCACTATCTCATCTCCTGAGCCCAGACTAAGAGAAATTTGACTGATTTATTCATCTTTTAATCTCAGTGCTAATAAATAGTGGCTGAAACACAATAATATCTCATACTGAACAGGGAGGGGAGTGGGAAGAGAGAGAGGAGGATATATAGTGTAAAAAAGGGAGGAAGCAAACCCATTAGGGTTCTCTCCTAAGAATCCCAGAAAAACTATCTTAAACACTAACCTGTGAGTTATAATTGTGGTATTTCTTAAGTCCACTTATGGGGAAAATAACTCTTGATTTTCCCAGAACATAACCATAAATTGGTCTTAAATGAGCCAGGATTGATAGATGCTAAAATGCATGAAGATCTATTATCTAATCTTCTCTGGAGGCTAATTTTCATTTTATTTGGATGGTTTAGGTTTGATTCTGCCTGGTTCTCTTCTTGAACAAGATGATAACATAATTACACTATTTTTCACCAAAATTTGAGTGGCAAAGAATAATTAATTTTTAAATTTCAAATAAATTTCTGCACAAAACCAAGATCCAATCTCTAGGACAGACAAGAGCTGAAATAGTGATAGTTAACTATACTTATAGTTAGTTAACTTACAGTTAACTTATAGTTATATGTTAACTACAAGATAGTTAACTTAAGAGGAGGTCATTGTTGTAAGTACTTTGCACATACTAATTACTCTCATAAATAGTGTGTAGGTGTTATTTTGCAGATGGAAGACTCCAGCACAGAGGTTACCTCATGTGCCTAAGATCAGATAGATAACAAGCACCGAGTTCCATTTGGACCAGTAACTCCCAGTGATAGACCAACATAGCTATGATTTCCTCTTTGTCCCTCTCACCCAGGCTTTCTGACCCCTCCAGCTCCCATTGCATCCAGGACCACCTACACCTACAATCATACTACCCTTTCTCACCTTGACTGAGAATCAAGTTAGGAATGTAGCATATGAGATGATGTTGAAGGAGTAAATGTGCAGCAGGAGGGATGGACATGGCTTGGCGGTCTTTCCTCCCTGTTTGCCCCAATGCCTGTCTTCCAGCCAAGGCCCAACCTACAGATGAGGTCTCTAGTCCCGACTCCTGTTTACTGTCTCCATAAAGAACCAATACTTTGTTCAGATTACAGGTCTGGGATCCCCTAATTGAATCTTCGGGGGCTATGGAAATGAAAACCATGTAAAATGCTGAAGAAAGTACAGCTAACTCCTGATCTGAATGTGAACTTCACTTCATGCTGGGCAAAGACCAGATTATCAGTCCCAAGATAATAGCCAGTTTATAAACATGCTTATGCTCAGTAAGTATTACCTCAGAAAAAGTAGCCTCCTTATAGGAATCAGGCCTATACTTTGTGGAAAACATACCCTGTGATTTACATAATATTCATGGAAGAAAACAGCCTGACTGATGGATGCCACATTATAGCTGGGCTGTGACTCTCCAGGAAATAAAGAATAAATACAACAGTGTGCATCAGGCAAGGGAAATGTCTGATGAAACTGTCTTTAGTTATGTAGCTGATGTGGGGGCCCTGTGACATTTGTCCTTTGGGTATTTTTCCCCAGACATTAATTAATTCTGTTTTCTATTAGTTGTTTGAATTTCTTCCAGATTTCAGCGTGACTGTCTAATCATGTGAGAGGAAAACAGTGATCATGCCTTTAGTGCTGCACCTGAGGAAACAGGGGACAGAAATGATCAGGAGAAGTGCCAAACAGGGACATGCAACACTTCCAATTACACCTTAGGATTGGCTCCCTTTATTTATTATTATCATTATCTTTAATGTTTAATGTTTTGAGAGAGAGAGTGAGATTGTGAGCCAGGGAGGGGCAGAGAGAGAGGGAGACACAGAATCAGAAGCAGGCTCCAGGCTCCAAGCTGTCAGTGCAGAGCCTGATGCGGGACATGAACCCAGGAACCACAAGATCATGGCCTGAGCTTAACCGACTCAGCCACCCAGGCTCCCCAGGACTAGCTCCCTTTAAACATAGACCTATGTCTTTACCCTCTTCCCTCCTTCATACAAGGATGTTCACTAAAGTTTCTTGCCCACCTGCCCATCAGGATTCCTACGAATGCCCACTCACCAAGGCTCTCACAGAATAAAGATAAAAACACAGAATATGCATAGAAGAGATGGGAGAGCATGTCATGTCTTTAAACCTGGGAATGATGCACTTGTTGTTTTGACAGTCCTTTAGAAAGGGAGCCCAATGTTCCTAAGGTAGGTAGGTCAGCAACAACAAGATGCTGTGACAGCAAGAGATTCCTCATTGCAGTTATGGACATGGATGTGGAGGGAATTTATTAAATGATTGAGCTGTTATAGCTTACCTCAGTCTAGGATTGGTGTAGCCACCAGATCAGGTGTCCCTCTGGATCAGAGCAGTTGTGCTTTGGGAGAACATGTGGTGAGTCCTGGATATTTACAGCCAAGCTGGAGTTCAGAAAGCCCTGAGGTGAAATGGTGTAGTACAGTAGGATAACCCCTATTCTACAGCCCTTGGTCCTATGGCACAGTTGGAAATCTCACACATATCCCAGAAGGTAGGTATCATCCAAGTCATAAGAAGACAGTTTATTGTGTGGTTGAGAGACTGAGGTTAGGACATTGATAAAACCACTGTCTGAGTTGATAGGAAATGAAAGTGTTAGGCATACAGTTCCTAGCAGTTTTGATGAAAGGAAAGTTCTGGGGAGCCCAGATCCTTTCCCTACCTGTTACAACCTTTATCTGAAATAAGTAAATGTTGGCTGAACTACATGTATTTACATGTGTCATTTCTGCTGAGCCAATTTTCGATGGGGTTCTTGTGCTCCAAAATTTACATGGTAAATATGTCAACCACAATTATGCATTGTTTAAAAAGGGGGTTCTTAGAAAGAGAAATATAAAGAAAAAAATAACTTCATTGGTTAGTTAGAAACAAGGCAGCAGTGTTTGTGAATGCAATAACTGTTGCCTACATGATGGCAAATTTGGTGTCTGGGTGAGCTACAGGGATCTTTAGGTTTATACAGAAAGGAAATCAAAGATCATGCAAGTTTGGAAAGAAGCTGATGGCCACTTGGAGACAGGGGAATTGGAGATAAGACTTTTCCTTTCCTGTAAATGATGGAGATGTTTGCTTACAGATGGATGTGGAGTAGTGATCATCTCAGCCTACAGGGAGTTGGTGCCCACCCACTTCCCACAGTTGGCTTTCATTGTCACTCTGTGGCTTGCCTCTGGATCATGTACGTACAGACCATCTAAAAGTTGCAAAGACACTAAAGGAATCATCTTGAACAGTTCCTTGTGTTGTACTTCCAGAAATTAGGGGTCTTCTTGACCCCTGGTAAATATAGAGAGGAGAAACATAGAAGGTATTCTAAGAAATAAGGAAAGGTTCTGCTAGGCTGGGGAATGTGGCAGCATAGGAAGACGCTGGGCTCACCGCGTCCTGCTGATCACTTAGATTCCACCTACACCTGCCTAAATAACCCAGAAAACCACCAGAAGACTAGCAGAACAGAGTCTCCGGAGCCAAGCGCAGACGAGAGGCCCACGGAAGAGGGTAGGAAGGGCGGCAAGGCAGTGCACGCTACACACACTGGCTGGAGGGAGCCAGGGCGGCGGGGCGAGCCGCTGGGCAAGTAGAGCCCCCTGAGTCTGGCTTGCAAAAGCGGAGGGGCTGGCCAGATTGTGTTCTGACGGCAAGAGGGACTTGACATCTGGAAGGTTAAAAGCTAACAGCTCTGCTCTGAGAATGGGAGGGCTGGAGGACAACGGGAGGGAGAGTTGTTGAGCCCTGGACAACAGAGCTCAGCTTGGCCGGGAACAAAGGCACTCACCAGCACCATCTCCCTCGCCCATCCCCCAGCCCAAATCCCAAAGGGAACCAGTTCCTGCCAGGGAACTTGCTTGTACCTCACAAACACCCAACGCTGTGCTTCTGCGGATCTGTCCCTCTGGTGGGTCTGACTCCCTCCAGGTGCCACAGGGCCCCTCACAAAGTGGGTCTCCGAAGGAAAAGTGAGCTGAGCCTACCCCTCCCACCCCTTACCACCTTACCGATCCACCCCAGCTAATAAGCCAGATCCCCAGCACCACAAGCCTGGCAGTGTGCAAGTAGCCCAGATGGGTCACGCCACCCCACAGTGAATCCTGCCCCTAGAAGAAGGGAAGAGAAGGTACACACCAGTCTGACTATGGCCCCATTGGTGGGCTGGGAGCACACATCAGGTCTGACTGCGGCACCGCCCACCAACGCAAGTTAGTCAAGACAGCACAGGGGAAGTGCCCCAAAGTCCCACACCACTCAAGGGACTATCCAAAATGATGAAACAAAAGAATTCCCCTCAGAAAAATGTCCAGGAAATAACAACAGCTAAAGAACTGATCAAAAACGATTTAAACAATATAACAGAAAGTGAATTTAGAATAATAGTCATAAAATTAATCGCTGGGCTTGAAAACAGTATAAAAGACAGCAGAGAATCTCTTACTACAGAGATCAAGGGACTAAGGAACAGCCAGGAGCCAAAAAAAAGCTATCAACGAGCTGCAAAATAAAATGGAGACAACCACAGCTCAGATTGAAGAGGAAGAGGAGAGAATAGGTGAACTAGAAGATATAATTACAGAAAAAGAAGAAGCTGAGAAAAAGAGAGATAAAAAAAATCCAGGAGTATGAGGGGAAAATTAGAGAACTAAGTGATGCACGAAAGAGAAATAATCTATGCATAATTGGTATTCCAGAGGAGGAAGAGAGAGGGAAAGGTGCTGAAGGGGTACTTGAAGAAATCATAGCTGAGAACTTCCCAGATCTGGGGAAGGAAAAAGGCATTGAAATCCAAGAGGCACAGAGAACTCCCTTCAGATGTAACTTGAATCGATCTTCTACACACCATATCATAGTGAAACTGGCAAAATACAAGGATAAAGAGAACATTCCGAAAGCAGCTAGACATAAACATGCTCTAACATATAAATGGAGACCGATAAGACTCGTGACTGATCTCTCTACTGAAACTTGGCAGGCCAGAAAGGAATGGCAGGAAATCTTCAATGTGATGAACAGAAAAAATATGCAGCCGAGAATCCTCTATCCAGCAAGTCTGTCATTTAGAATCCAAGGAGAGATAAAGGTCTTCCCAAACAAACAAAAACTGAAGGAATTCCTCACCACTAAACCAGCCCTACAAGAGATCTTAAGGGGGATCCTGTGAGACAAAGTACCAGAGACATCGCTACAAGCATGAAACCTATGGACATCACAATGACTCTAAACCCATATCTTTCTATAATAACACTGAATGTAAATGGACTAAATGTGCCAACCAAAAGACATAGGGTATCAGAATGGATAAAAAACAAGACCCATCTATTTGCTGTCTACAAGAGACTCATTTTAGACCTGAGGACACCTTCAGATTGAGTGTGAGGACATGGAGAACTATTTATCATGCCACTGTAAGTCAAAAGAAAGCTGGAGTAGTCATACTTATATCAGACAAACTAGACTTTAAATTAAAGGCTATAACAAGAGATGAAGAAGGGCATTATATAATAATCACAGGGTCTATCCATCAGGAAGAGATAACAATTATAAATGTTTATGTGCCGAACATAGGACCCCCCAAATATATAAAACAATTACTCACAAACATAAGCAACCTTATTGATAAGAATGTGGTAATTTCAGGGGACTTTAACACTCCACTTACAGAAATGGATAGATCATCTACACACACGGTCAATAAAGAAACAAGGGCCCTGAATGATACATTGGATCAGATGAACTTGACAGATATATTTAGAACTCTGCATCCCAAAGCAACAGAATATACTTTATTCCAGAGTGCACATGGAACATTCTCCAAGATAGATCACATGCTGGGTCACAAAACAGCCTTTCATAAATATACAAGATTTGAAATCATACCATGCATACTTTCAGACCACAATGCTTTGAAGCTTGAAATCAACCACAGGAAAAAGTCTGGAAAACCTCCAAAAGCATGGAGGTTAAAGAACACCCTACTAAAGAATGAATGGGTCAACCAGGCAATTAGAGAAGAAATTAAAAAACATATGGAAACAAATGAAAATGAAAATACAACAATCCAAACACTTTGGGATGCAGCGAAGGCAGTCCTGAGAGGAAAATACTTTGCAGTCCAAGCCTATCTCAAGAACAAGAAAAATCCCAAATACAAAATCTAACAGCACACCTAAAGGAAATAGAAGCAGAACAGCAAAGACAGCCTAACCCAGCAGAAGAAGAGAAATAATAAATATAGAGCAGAAATAAACAGTATATAATCTAAAAAAAAGGTAGAGCGGATCAATGAAACCAAGAGTTGGTTTTTTGAAAAAATAAACAAAATTGATAAACCTCTAGCCAGGCTTCTCAAAAAGAAAAGGGAGATGACCCAAATAGATAATATCATGAATGAAAATGGAATCATTACAACCAATCCCTCATATATACAAACAATTTTCAGGGAATACTATGAAAAATTATATGCCAACAAACTGGACAACCTGGAAGAAATGGACAAATTCCTAAGCACCCACACGCTTCCAAAACTCAATCAGGAGGAAATAGGAAGCTTGAACAGACCCATAACCAGGGAAGAAATTGAATCGGTTATCAAAAATCTCCCAACAAATAAGAGTCCAGGACCAGATGGCTTCCCAGGGGAGTTCTACCAGACGTCTAAGGCAGAGATAATACTTATCCTTCTCAAGCTATTCCAAGAAATAGAAAGGGAAGGAAAACTTCCAGACTCATTCTGTGAAGCCAGTATTACTTTGATTCCTAAACCAGAGACCCAGTAAAAAAAGAGAACTACAGGCCAATATCCCTGATGAATATGGATGCAAAAATTCTCAATAAGATACTAGCAAATCGAATTCAATGGCATATAAAAAGAATTATTCACCATGATCAAGTGGGATTCATTCCTGGGATGCAGGGCTGGTTCAACATTGGCAAATCAAGCAACGTGATACATCACATTAATAACAGAAAAGATAAGAACCATATGATCCTGTCAATCGATGCAGAAAAGGCCTTTGACAAAATCCAGCACCCTTTCTTAATAAAAACCCTCGAGAAAGTCGGGATAGAAGGAACATACTTAAAGATCATAAAAGCCATTTATGAAAAGCCCACAGCTGACATCATCCTCAATGGGGAAAAACTGAGAGCTTTTTCCCTGAGATCAGGAACATGACAGCGATGTCCACTCTCACCGCTGTTGTTTAACATAGTGTTGGAAGTGCTAGCATCAGCAATCAGACAGCAAAAGGAAATCAAAGGCATCAAAATTGGCAAAGATGAAGTCAAGCTTTCACTTTTTGCAGATGACATGATATTATACATGGAAAATCAGATAGACTCCACCAGAAGTCTGCTAAAACTGATACATGAATTTAGCAAAGTTGCAGGTTACAAAACGAATGTACAGAAATCAGTTGCATTCTTATACACTAACAATGAAGCAACAGAAAGACAAATAAAGAAACTGATCCCATTCACAACCGCACCAAGAAGCATAAAATACCTAGGAATAAATCTAACCAAAGATGTAAAAGATCTGTATGCTGAAAACTATAGAAAGCTTATGAAGGAAATTGAAGAAGATACAAAGAAATGGAAAAACATTCCGTGTTCATGGATTGGAAGAATAAATATTATCAAAATATCACTACTACCCAAAGCTATCTACACATTCAATGCAATCCCAATCAAAATTGCACCAGCATTCTTCTCGAAACTAGAGCAAGCAATCCTAAAATTCATATGGAACCACAAAAGGCCCCGAATAGCCAAAGTAATTTTGAAGAAGAAGACCAAAGCAGGAGGCATCACAATCCCAGACTTTAGCCTCTACTACAAAGCTGTTATCATCAAGGCAGCATGGTATTGGCACAAAAACAGACACATAGACCAATGGAATAGAATAGAAACCCCAGAACTAAACCCACAAACGTATGGCCAACTAATCTTTGACCCAGCAGGAACGAATATCCAATGGAAAAAAGACAGTCTCTTTAATGAATGGTGCTGGGAGAACTGGACAGCAACATGCAGAAGATTCAAACTAGACCACTTTCTCACACCATTCCCAAAAATAAACTCAAAATGGATAAAGGACCTGAATGTGAGACAGGAAACCATCAAAACCTTAGAGGAGAAAGCAGGAAAAGACCTCTCTGACCTCAGCCACAGCAATTGGCACATCCCCAAAGGCAAGGGAATTAAAAGCAAAAATGAACTACTAGGACCTCATGAAGGTAAAAAACTTCTGCACAGCAAAGGAAACAACCAACAAAACTAAAAGGCAACTAATGGAATGGGAAAACATATTTGCAAATGACATATTGAACAAAGGGCTAGTATCCAAAATCTATAAAGAGCTCACCAAACTCCACACCCGAAAAACAAATAATCCAGTGAAGAAATGGGCAGAAAACACGAATAGACACTTCTCTAAAGAAGACATCCAGATGGCCAACAGGCACATGAAAAGATGCTCAATGTCGCTCCTTATCAGGGAAATACAAATCAAAACCACACTCAGATATCACCTCACGCCAGTCAGAGTGGCCAAAATGAACAAATCAGGAGACTATTGATGCTGGTGAGGTTGTGGAGAAACGGGACCCCTCTTGCACTGTTGGTGGGAATGCAAATTGGTGCAGCCACTCTGGAAAACAGTGTGGAGGTTCCTCAGAAAATTGAAAATAGACCTACCCTATGACCCAGCAATAGCACTGCTAGGAATTTACCCAAGGGATACAGGAGTACTGATGCATAGGGGCACTTGTACCCCAATGTTTATAGCAGCACTCTCAACAATAGCCAAATTACAGAAAGAGCCTAAATGTCCATCAAATGATGAATGGATAAAGAAATTGTGGTTTATATACACAATGGAGTACTACGTGGCAATGAGAAAGAACAAAATATGGCCCTTTATAGCAATGTGGATGGAACTGGAGAGTGTGATGCTCAGTGAAATAAGCCATACAGAGAAAGACAGATACCATATGGTTTCACTCTTATGTGGATCCTGAGAAACTTAACAGAAACCCATGGGGGAGGGGTAGGAAAAAAAAAAAAAGGAGATTAGAGTGGAAGAGAGCCAAAGCATAAGAGACTCTTAAAAACTGAGAACAAACTGAAGGTTGATGGGGGATGGGAGGGAGGGGAGGGTGGGTGATGGGTATTGAGGAGGGCACATTTTGGGATGAGCACTGGGTGTTGTATGGAAACCAATTTGACAATAAACTTCATATATTGAAAACAAAACAAAACACAAAACAAAACAAAAAAAAGAAATAAGGAAAGGTTCTAACAAAGACATGTTTTCTGGAAATGACTATCACAAACGAATTAAATAGGGGAACCTCCCGACAAGTAATTAGATCAATTTATCTACCCTACATAAAATGTGTCCCAATACCGACTGCTTATGCAACACTCAATTACCAAATGGCATAATGGCATATAGGAAACATAGAAAAGAGTTGTGCCTAATAGCCAGTATTAGGTGTGACTAATACCAATGTCCAAGTACAATGCCAAAATTGTTGTGGCTGGTATTCACATCTGGTCGTGTTGTGGTACTTCCAGGAAGTATCTGCTCTTTCTATCAGTGTGAACAAAGCTTCAAATCAAGAAAGAATGGTCTAGGAGGTGATATCAGCAAGAATAGTACAAGAAGAAGCTCCAATGGCCTGTCCTTCTACAGAACACTGAAAAAACTGGTTAAAAAAAAAACCTGCTAGAATATGGGAAAACAGTCAATGGTTTACAACAACCAAGCAAATGCTTCATCAAGATGAAGGTGACTGGATCTCAATGTCAAGGATTTGTAGTGTCTTAACTTACCCTATCCTCATTCTCCTCCCCAGAACTCAGCAGCAGTCTTGAAGATGGCAGGCTATGTTCTTAGTCTGAAGTCCTGATTCAAGAGGGAACTAAGTGGACTTTATTCGCAAGAAATTGTGTTTTTGTGTTTTGTTCTGTCTGGAGTCTAGTCTCCTTGAAGTATCAACACATGAAATTCTCTCAGGAGAAAAAAACAGTATTTGATGAAACTTGTTGCAGTAGCTTTGTCAAAAACAAATGAATGACTTTCTACCACTTGAAGCAAAATTTATAACTTGGGGAAAACAATAGAGTCATCAAAATGGCTGAGAGGAAAAACTGGACACTGAGATACCTTCAGGAATAAGGGTTTGAAAATGTCCAATATATGTTTAAAAATCTATAATATAATGCTATTTTAAAGCTTACATAAAAATTTAACATATTTATCAGTAACACCAAAAGTAGGTGGATAGGAGGAAAGTTTTATAGAAGGAGGAAATAATAGAAGACAAAATGAATCCATAAAGAAGTGAAGAAAGTCAGAAGTGGTAAATAAGAAAGTTATAAAAGGAACTCCATAAATTTATACTTGTTATACATTGTTGGTTTTCTACTACACACACACACCGCATCTGTGTGTGTGACAATAATGTCAAAACTGTGTAAGTGGATAGGAACTATATAGAAATAAAATTTCTATATTTTATTGCAATATTGATGTATGTCTGAAGTAGGATTTTTTATATTTTTTAATTTAAATCCAGTTAATTTAACATTTAGTGTGATTTTAGTTTCAGGACTACAATCTAGTGATTCAACACTTCCATTACAACATCGTGTGCTCATCACAAGAGCACTCCTTAAATACCCATCACCTATCTCCCCTCTAATAACAATCTTTTTTTTCTCAATAGTTGAGTCAGTTTCTTGGGGCCACTGGGTGGCTCAGTCGGTTAAACATTTGACTCTTGGTTTTGGCTCAGGTCATGACCTCATGGCTTTGTGGGTTTGAGCCCCACATTGGGCTCTGTGCTGGCAGTGCAGAGTCTGCTTAAGATTCTCTCTCTCTCTCTCTCTCTCTCTCTAGCTTCCCCTTTCCCATTCATGATGTCTCTGTCTCTCTCAAAATAAATAAATTTTTAAAAAAATTAAATGTTTGGTAGAATTCCTGTGGAAAGCCATCTGGTCCTGGACTCTTGATTCTTGGGAAATTTTTGATTACTGATTCAATTTCTTCACTGGCTATGGGTCTGCTCAAATTTTCTATTTCTTCCTGTTCCAGTTTTGGTAGTTTATATATTTGTAGGATTTGTCTAATTTCCTCCAGATTGCCCAACTTGTTGCCATATAATTGCATATACTATTCTCTTATTATTATTTTTATTTCTGTGGTGTTGGTTGTGATCTCTCCTCTTTCATTTTATTTCCTTTATTTGGGTTCTTTTTGATAAATCTGGCTAGGGATTTATAAAGTTTGTTTTGTTTTTGTTTTTAATTTTTTTAATGATTATTTTTTGAGAGATAGAGACAGAGTGTGAGTGGGGGAGGGGCAGAGAGAGAGGGAGACACAGAATCTGAAGCAGGCTTCAGGCTCTGAGCTGTCAGCACAGAGCCCAATGCGGGGCTCAAACTCACAGACCATGCATTCATGACCTAAACCAAAGTCGGACTTATAACCGACTATCCAGCCAGATGCCCCTATATATTTTGTTAATTCTTTAAAAGAACCAGCTCCTGGTTTCTTTGATCTGTTCTACTGTTGTTTGTTTGTTTGTTTGTTTGTTTGTGTTTTTTTTAATGATATCATTGATTTCTGCTCTAATCTTTATTATTTCCCTTCTGCTGGTTTTGGGCTTGTTTAAGTGTAAAGTTAGGTTGTGTGTATGAGACCTTCCTTCTTTTTTTAGCAAGGCCTGGATTGTTATATACTTCCCTCTTAAGACCACCTTTGCTGCATCCCAGAGGTTTGGGGCTGTTGTGTTTTATTTTCATTGTCTTCCATGTACTTTTTAATTTCTTGGTAAACCCATTCATTCTTTAGTAGGATGTTCTCAAATCTCCAAGTATTCACAGTCTTTATTTTTTTTTCCTTGTAGTTGACTTCAGGTTTCATAGTATTGTGGACGGAAAATATGCAAGGTATGGTCTTGATTTTTTTGTACTTTGTTGAGGGCTGATTTGTGACTGAGTATGTGATCCATTCTGTAGATTGTTCCATGTGTACTTGAGAAGAATGTGTATTCAGATGCCATAGGATGATATTTTCTGAATATATCTATTAGTCCACCTGTGTGTGACATTCAAAGCCATTACTTTCTTGATTTTCTACTTTCTGTCCATTGCTGTAAATGGGGTGTTGAATTCCCGTAATATAATGGTATTATTATCAATGTGTTTATGTTTGTGATTAATTGATTTATATATTTGGGTATCACATGTTGGGGGCATAAATATTTATAATTGTTAAATCTTCTTGGTGGATAGACACCTTATTATATAATGCCATTCTTCCTTCTTGTTGCAGTCTTTATTTTAAAATCTAGTTTGTATGAAATAATTGTGGCTACTCCAACTTTCTTTGGATGTCCATTGGCTTGATAGATGGTTCTCCATCTCTTAATTTCAACCTACAGGTGTTTTAGGTCTAAAATAAGACTTTTTGGAAATCAAAGACACAAAAAATGGAAAAAGATTCCACGCTCCTGGATAGGAAGAACAAGTATTGTTAAGATGTCGATACTACCCAAAGCAATCTACATATTCAATGCAATCCTTATCAAAGTAACACCAGCATTCTTCACAGAGCTAGAAAAAATAATCCTAAAATTTTTATGGAACCAGAAAAGACCCCGAATAGCCAAAGCAATCTTGAAGAAGAAAACCAAAGCAGGAGGCATCACAATCCCAGACATCAAGCTATACTACAAAGCTGTAATCATCAAGACAGAATGGTACTGGCACAAGAACAGACACTCAGATCAATGCAACAGAATAGAGAACACAGAAATGGACCCACAAACATATGGCCAACTAATGTTTGACAAATCAGGAAAGAATATCCAATGGAATAAAGACAATCTCTTCAGCAAGTGGTGCTGGGAAAACTGGACAGTGACATGCAGAAGAAAGAACCTCGACCACTTTCTTACACCATACACAAAAATAAACTCAACATGGATGAAAGACCTCAGTGTAAGACAGGAAGCCATCAAAATCTTTGAGGAGAAAGCAGGCAAAAACTCTTTGATCTTGGTCACAGCAACTTCTTCCTCAACACATTTCCAGAGGCAAGGGAAACAAAACCAAAAATGAACCACTAGGACCTCATAAAAATAAAAATCTTCTGCACAGTGAAGGAAACAATCAGCAAAACTAAAAGGCAACCAACAGAATGGGAGAAGATATTTGCAAGTGACATATCAGATAAAGGGTTAGTATCCAAAATCTGTAAAGAACTTATTAAACTCAACACCCAAAAAAAAAATAATCCAGTGAAGAAATGGACCAATGACATAGAGACATTTCTCCAAGGAAGACATCCGGATGGCTAACTGACACATGAAAAAATGTTCAACATCACTTATCATCAGGGAAATACAAATCAAAACCCCAATGAGATATCATCTCCCACCTGTCAGAATGGCTAACATTAACAACTCGGGAAACAACAGATGTTGGCAAGGATGTGGAGAAAGAGGATCTCTTTTGCACTGTTGGTGGGAATGCAAGGTGGTGCAGCCACTCCAGAAAACAGTATGGATGTTCCACAAAAATTGAAAATAGAAGTACCCTACAACCCAGCAGTTGAACTACTAGATATTTATCCAAGGGATACAGGTATGTTCTTTCAAAGGGGCACATGCACCCCAATGTTATTGTTGATAGCACTTCTATCAACAATAGCCAAAGTATGGAAAGAGCCCAAATGTCAGTCAATGGATGAATGGATAAAGAAGATTATATTTATATAAAAATAAATTTATATATATAAATATTTATATTATAATAAATTTATATATATTTACATTATAATAAATTTATTTATAAATACATATAAATATAAATTATATATATTTATAAATAAATTTATATGTATATAAATATATATAGGGATATATAATGGAGTATATTATTTATATTTATATATATATATATATATATATATAATGGAGTATTACTCAGAAATCAAAAAGAATGAAATCTTGTCTTTTGCAACTACGTGGATGGAACTAGAGGGTATTATGCTAAGAGAAATTAGTCAGTCAGAGAAAGAGAAATCTCATATGACTTCACTCATATGAGGACTTTAAGATACAGAAAAGAAGAACACAAGGGAAGGGAAGCAAAAATAATATAAAAGGAGGGAGGGGTACAATACATAAGAGACATTTAAATATGGAGAACAAACAGGGTTACTGGAGGGGTTGTGGGGGGGGTGGATTAAATAGGTAAAGAGAATTAAGGAATCTACCCCCGAAATCATTGTTGCACTATATGCTAACTAACTTGGATGTAATTACATAAATCAAAATATTTTTAAAAATCAATAAAAATAAAAAATAATATCTACACATATGTAATATACATAATAAAGTAAAGTAATTATCACAATGATACTCTCTAGACATAATGAAAAGGTGGAAGACATGAAGGAGAGCCTAAACACAGAGGTAAAGAATAACATAGCTGAGATAATTGACTCAATAAATAAAAAATAAATAAAAAAAAAGAAACATGCTTGATAGAATGAACAGCAGGCTGGAAGAATCCAAGAAACAAATCAGTGACATATAAAGGATCAAGTTGAACAAAAGAGAGAAAATAACTATAGAAAATCAGAATAGACTTAGTGACCTCAGTGACTCCATCATATGTAATAACAGTTGTATTACAGGAATCCCAGAAAAAAAAAAGAAGAAGAGAAAAGCAGGCAGAAAATATATATGATAAATAATAGCTGAAAACTTCCTTAATCTGTGGAAGGAAAGCTTCTGCACTGCAAAGGAAACGATCAACAAAATGAAAAGGCAACCAATGGAATGGGAAAACATATTTGCAAATGACATATTGGACAAAGGGCTAGTATCCAAAATCTATAAAGAGCTCACCAAACTCCACACCCAAAAAACAAATAATCCAGTGAAGAAATGGACAGAAAACATGAATAGACACTTCTCTAATGAAGTCATCCAGATGGCCAACAGGCACATGAAAAGATGCTCAATGTCGCTCTTCATCAGGGAAATACAAATCAAAACCACACTCAGATACCACCTTATGCCAGTCAGAGAGGCCAAAATGAACAAATCAGGAGACTATTGATGCTGGAGAGGATGTGGAGAAACGGGAACCCTCTTTCACTGTTGGTGGGAATGCAAACTGGTGCAGCCGCTCTGGAAATCAGTGTGGAGGTTCCTAAAAAAAAATCAAAAATAGACCTACCCTATGATCCAGCAATAGCACTACTAGGAATTTACCCAAGGGATACAGGAGTACTGATGCATAGGGGCACTTGTACCCCAATGTTTATAGCAGCACTCTCAACAATAGCCAAATTATGGAAAGAGCCTAAATGTCC
This sequence comes from Felis catus, assembly GCF_018350175.1. Taxonomy (NCBI): domain Eukaryota; kingdom Metazoa; phylum Chordata; class Mammalia; order Carnivora; family Felidae; genus Felis; species Felis catus. Next base: position 84,103,756 of record NC_058368.1, read on the forward strand.
ATCAACTGATGAATGGATAAAGAAATTGTGGTTTGTATGCACAATAGAATACTACTTGGCAATGAGAAAGAATGAAATATGGCCTTTTGTAGCAACATGGATGGAACTGGAGAGTGTTATGCTAAGTGAAATAAGTCATACAGAGAAAGACAGATACCATATGTTTTCACTCTTATGTGGATCCTGAGAAACTTAACAGAAGACCATGGGGGAGGGAAAGGAAAAAAAAAGTTAGGGAGGAAGTCAAACTATAAAAGACTCTTAAAAACTGAGAACAATCTGAGGGTTGATGGGGGGTGGGAGGGAGGGGAGGGAGGGTGATGGATATTGAGGAGGGGACTTGTTGGGATGAGCACTGGATGTTGTATGAAAACCAATTTGACAATAAATTTCATATAAAAAAACAGCAAGGCAAAGAAAAGGGTAACATACAAGGGAATTCTTGTAATGTTATCAGGGCGAGATTTACCAAGCCAGAAGGTAGTGACATGATATATTCAAAGTGTTGAATGGGAAAAATCTGTAGCCCACAATACTCTCTCCAGAAGGGCTATCATCCATAATGGAGGAAGACATAAAGAGTTTCACATACAAGCAAAAACTAAAGGAGTTCATTACCACTAAACCAGCCCTGCAGGAAATATAAAAACAGACTATTTGGGTGAAAGAAAAGACTATAAGTGACAATATGAATGTAGGAAACACAAAAGCAGAAAAAAAATGAATATTTCTGTACAATATCTGTTAAGGAACTGAAAAATAAAAGGATATAAAATATAACACCATTTACCTAAAATGTGGGGAGGAAAAGAGTTTTTACTCTTTGAACTCTATGGGTTCAAACATAAATGACCATCAGCTTAATATAAACTGCCATATGCAGATATTATATACAAACCTAATGTAACCACAAATCAAAAATCACTAATAAATAGGCAAAGAATATAGATAAAGGAATCCACTATACCCATAAAGTAAACTAGCAAAGCATTAAAGAAAGCAAGAGGAAAAAGAATTTGGGAAAAAGCACAGGAAAAAAAACCACAAAACTAGTAACAAACTAGAAATAAATACACATCTACCAACAATTTCTTTGAAAATAATGGAGTAAATGTTCAAATCAAAAACCACAGAGTTATAGAATGAATAAAAAGACAAGACCCATCTATACATTGCCTGCAGGAGACTCATTTTAGACCTAAAATCTGCAAAATGAAAGTGAGAGGATGGAGAAACATTTATCATGCAAATGGATGTCAAAAGGAAGCTGGAGTAGCGATAGTCATATCAGACAAAATAGATTTGAAACAAATACTTTAACAAGAGACAAAGAATACCATATAATAATAAAAAGGACAATCCAACAAGAAAATATGACAATTGTAAATATTTATGCACCCAACATGAGAGAAACCAAATACATAAAACAGTTAATAACAAACATAAAGGAACTAGTTGATTATAATAATACAATAATAATAGGAGACTTTAACATTACACTTATATCAAAGGATGTATTGTCTAGTGAGAAAATCAACAAGGAAACAATAGATTTGAATGATACACTGCAACATATGGATTTAACAGATACATTCACAACATTCCATCCTAAAATAGCGTAATACACATTCTTTTCAAGCGCACACTGGATATTTTCCAGAATAGACCACATATTAGGTCACAAAACAAGCTTCAACAAATTCAAGAAGTTTGAAGTCAGACCACACACATTTTCTGACCATAATGTGATGAAACTTGAAGTCAACAACAAGAAAAAATCTAGAAAGACCACAAATACATAGGGCTAAATTACATGCTACTAAACAATGAATGGGTCATCAGTAAATCAAACAAGAAATTTAGAAGTACATGGAAATAAAATGCAAACACAATTGTTGAGAACCTTTGAGATGCAGCAAAAACAATCTTAAAACAAAAGTATATAAGAATACAGACTTATGTTCAAGAAGCAAGAAAAATGTCAAATAGATAACCTAATCTTAACCTAAAGGAGTTAGGGAAAGAACAGCCAAAGCCTAAGACAGCAAAAGGAAGAAAACAATTAATACTATAGAAGAAATAAATTATCTGGAAACTAATAAAACACCAGAACAGATCAATGAAACCAGTAGCTGGTTCTTTGAACAAATTAATGCAATATATAAACCTTTAGCTAGAATTATCAAAACAAAAAGGAATAAGGAGATGGGGTCTGGGTGGCTCGGTGTGTTGAGTGTCTGACTCTTGATTTCAGGTCTGGTCATGGGATCGAGTTCCACGTTGGGCTCCAGGCTGAGCGTGGAGCCTGACCCTCTACCCCCAGTCACATGCACTCTCTTTCTCTAAAACAAAACAAAACAAAAACAAAAACATAACAAAAAAAATAGGAGAAAGTACTCAAATAAATAAAATCACAAGGAGAGACAAGAAAAATCCACTAACACCAGAAAAACACAATTATAAGAGAATATTATGAAAAAAGCTATATGCCAACAAGTTGTAAAAACGGGAGGAAATGGATGAATTTCAAGAACATATAATGTACCAAAAATGAAAAATAAAGAAATAGAAATTTTGAACATACTGATAACTAGCAAAGAAATTGGATCAGTAATCAAAAATCTGCCAACAAACTGTAGTCCAGGGCCAGATGTCTTCCCAGGTAGATTTTACCAAACATCTTTTTTATGTTTATTTATTTATTTTTGAGAGAAAGAGAGCAGGGGAGGGTCAGAGAGAAAGAGAGAAATTGAATCCCCAGCAGGCTCTGTGCTGAGAGCACTGAGCCCAGTGCAGGGTTTGAACCCACGAATTGTGAGATCATGGCAGCAGCTGAAATCAGGAGTAGAATACTTAACTGACTGAGCCACCCAGCCGCCCCTCTATCAAACATTTAAAGAGATATCTATTCTTCTCAAACTATTCCAAAACGTATAAAAGGAAGGAAAACTTCCAAACTCATTCTATGAGGCAAGCATTACCCTGATACCAAAGCCAGAAAAAGATTCCTATAAAAAAAAACTACAGGCTGATATCCCTGATGAATATAGATGCAAAAATCCTCAACAAAATACTAGCAAACTGTATTCAACAATACATTAAAAAGTAGGCTTTATTCCTGAGCTGCATGGGTGGTTCAATATTTGCAAATCAATGAACATGATACATCACTTCAATAAGAGAAAGGATAAGAACCATACGATCATTTCAATAGATGCAGACAAAGCATTTGACAAAGTACAACATCCCTTCATGATAAAACATCTCAACAAATTAGGTTTAGAGGGAACATAACTCAACATAATAAAGGCCATCCATGAAAAACCCACAGTTAATATCATCATAAATGAAGAAAACCTGAGAGCTTTGACTCTATGGTCAAGAACAAGACAGAGATGTTAATTATCTCCACTGTTATTTAACATAGTACTGCATATCCTAAGCCATGGAATCAGACAACAAAAAGAGATAAAAGGAATCTAAATTGTCAAGGAAGAAGTCAAACTTTCACTCTTCCCAGATGACATGACTCTCCACCAATAAACTGCTAGAACTGATATACAAATGTAATAAAGTTGCAGGATACAAAATCAATGTACAGAAATATTTTGCATTTATATACATAAATAATGAAGCAGCAGAAAGAGAAATTAAGATATCAACCCCATTTACAATTGCATCAAAAACCGTAAGACCCCTGGGAATAAACCTAACCAAAGATATGAAAGATCTGTACTCTGAAAACTATAAAACATTGATGAAAGGAATGAAGATGACACACAAAAAATGGAAAGGCATTCTTTACTCATGGATTGAAGTAACAAATATTGTGAAAATGTCTATACTGACCACAGTCACCTACACAATTAATGCAATCTGTATCAAAATACCAGCAGCATTTTGGACACAGAAAGAACAAACAATCCTAAAATTGGTACAGTACCACAAAAGACTCTGAATAGCCAGAACAATCTCAAAAAAGAAAAGCAAATCCAGAAGCATCACAATTCTGGACTTCAGGTTATATTAAAAAGCTGTAGTAATAAAAACAGTATGATCCTGGCACAAAAATGACACGTAGATCAATGAAAAAGAATTAAATACATACAAATTAATCCGCAACCATATAGTCAATTAATCTTCAACAAAGCAGGAAATAATTTCCAATAGGAAAAACACTCTTCAAAAATAGCATTGGGAAAACTGAACAGCAACATGCAAAAGAATGAAACTGGGCCGCTTTCTTACACCATACACAAATATAAATTCAAAATGGATTAAAGACCTAAAAGTGAGACATGAAATATAAAAAGCTGAGAAGACAACACAGACAGTAACCTCTTGACATCAACCACAGCAATTTTTTTTTCTAGTTATGTCCCCTAAGGCAAGGGAAACAAAAACATAAACAAGCTATTGGGATTTCATTTAAAAAAAAAAATCTGCACAGTGAAGGAAACAATTAAAGCCAAAAGGAACCTATGGCATCGGGGAGTATATTTGCAATTGAAATATCTAATAAATGATTAGTATCCAAATTTTTTGAAGAACTTATAAAACTCAACACCCAAAAGACACATAATCTAATTTAAAAATGGGCAGAAGACATGAATAGATATTTTTCCAAAGAAGACATCCAGATGGCCAACAGACACATGAAAAGATTCTCAACATCACTCATAAACAGGGAAATACAAATTAGAACTACAATGAGATATCACCTCACATCTGTCAGCATGGCTAAAATCAATAACACAAAAAACTACATGTGTTGGCAAGGATACAGAGAAAAGGGAACCCTCTTGCACTATTGATGAATGCAAACTTGTGTATTCACTGTGGAAAACAGTATGGAGATTCTGCAAAAAGTTAATAACAGAACTACCCTACAAACTAGCAATTGCACTACTAGGTATTTACCCCAAAAACAGAAAAAAATGCTAATTTAAAGGCATATAGGCACTGATGTTTTTAGAAGCATTTTATGCAATAGCCAAATTATGGAAACAGCACAAGTGCCCATTGACTGATTAACAGATAAAGAATATATATATATATATATATATATATATATATATATACATGTACATTAAAAAGAATGTTGTTGTCATTTGCAATGACATGGATGCAGCTAAAAAATATTTTGCTAAGTGATTTCAGTCAGAGAAAGACAAATACCATATTATTTCACTTATATGTGGAATTCAAAAAACAACACAAGGGAGTAAAAGGAAAGAGAGAGAGAGGCAAACCAAGAAACAGACTCTTAGCTATAGAGAATCAACTGATACTTACCAGAGAGGAGGTGGGTGGAGAGATGGGTTAAATAGGTGATGGGAATTAAGGGATACACTTGTTGTGATGACACTACGTGTTGTATCGAAGTTTGAATTCCTATATTGTAGACCTGAAACTAATATAACACCATATGTTAACTAATTGGAATTTGCTAATAAATTTAAAATAGTGCTATCCCACTTCTGGGTAGCTAAAGGAAATGAAATTTGGTTCAGAGATATGTACACTCCCATGTTCACTGAAGCATTATTCACAATAACCAAGATATGGAAACATCTTAAGTATTCATTACAGATGAACAAAGAAAAAAATGTCATAAGGTGTTTATTATTCAATCTTAAAAATTAAGTAAATCCTGCCATTTGCAACAACATGAATACACAATAGGACATTATACTAAGAAAATAAACCAGATACACAAAGACAAATATGCATAATTTCATTTATATGTACAATCTAAAAATAGTAAAACTCATAGAAGCAGAGGGTTTAATGATGGTTCCAGGGTCTGGGAGAAGGGTGAAGTGGGGAGATGTTTATCAAAGGGTACAAAGTTTCAATTATGCAAGATGAATAAGTTCTGGAGATCTAATGTACAGCAATTACAACATGAGTTAACAAACTGTATTATGTACTTGAAATTTGCTAAAGGGTAGATCTTAAGTATTCTTTTCATACTCACAAAAAAATGGGAACCATGTTAATTTATGATTATATTAATCAACTTGATTGTGGTGTTTATTTAACAATGTATACATATGTGAAGTCATCAAATTGTACAACTTAAATATGCACTATTTTTGTTTGTCAATAATACTGCAATAAACCTGGAAAAATTCATTTAAAAACGTTCTCATTTATTAAAAAAAAATCTCATGTTCTCCTCACATTAAAAAAATGGGGGTCCTCTTATATTTCTGGTGGTAATATAAAATGTTGCAGCTGCCGTGGAAAATTGTTTGGTATTTCTCAAATGTTAAACATAAAATTACCAAATGATCCAGCAATTGCAGTCTTAGATATATACCCAAAAGAACTGAAAATAAGAACTCAGATACTTCTATGCCTTTGTTTATAGCAACGTTATTCAGTAGTCAGAAGATTGAAAGGACCTGAGAGTCCATCAACAGATGACTAGAAAAACAAAATGTGGTACAGACATATAAAAATGTGGTGGAGTATTATTTGCCTTTAAAAAGGATGAAATTCTAATACATACTACGACATGGATGAAACTTGAAAACAAGCAAAGTGTAATAAGCTAGGCATAGAAGGACAAATATTGTATGATTTTGTTTTTATAAAGCATCTAGAATAGGCAAATTCATAGAGACAGAAAGTAGAACAATGTTTATAGAGGGACCAAGATGAGGGAAAAATTGGGAGTTATTGCAGTTTTCACATGGGATGATGAAAATATTTGGAAATGGTAGTAATGATTTCAAAACATTGTGAATGTAATTAATGCCACTGAATTGTACATTTTAATATGGTTAAAATGACAATTTTATGTTATATATATTTTACTACATTAAAAATATTATAACAAGTAGCACTGTATCTTATGTCAGTCTCCAGTGGCATTATGTTTAGTAATTCTTGAGCACTTATGTATCTAACTGTGAACAGGATATATATATATATATATATATATATATATATATATATATAATATTAATTCTTCCATTCTATGAGCATTGAATCTTTCCATTTGTGTCATCTTCAATTTATTTTTTTTAACGTTTATTTATTTTTGGGACAGAGAGAGACAGAGCATGAATGGGGGAGGGGCAGAGAGAGAGGGAGACACAGAATCGGAAACAGGCTCCAGGCTCTGAGCCATCAGCCCAGAGCCCGACTCGGGGCTCGAACTCACGGACCGCGAGATCGTGACCTGGCTGAAGTCGGACGCTTAACTGACTGCGCCACCCAGGCGCCCCTCAATTTATTTTATCAATATTTTATAGTTTTCAGAGCATAGGTCTTTCATCTTCTTTGTTAAATTTATTCCCAAGTATTTTATTCCTTTTGGTAAAACTGCAAATTGTATTTTTGTAAATTTTACTCTTTGTTACTTTGTTATTAGCATATAGAAATGCAACAGATTTTGCATATTATTTTTTTTTTCCTACAACTTACTGAATTTATTTGTTTGTTCTAGTAGTATTTTGGTGGAATCTTTAGGATTTTCTAGTGTGGTATCATATCATCTGCAAATAATGACAATTTAACTTCCTTACCTTTTTGATACATTTTACTTCTTTTGTTTGTCTTATTGCTGTGGTTAGGTCTTTCAATACTATATTGAATAGAAGTGGTAGGAGTGGATATCTTTGCCCTGTTTCTGATCTTAAAGGAATAGTTCTTAGCTTTTCTTCATTGAGTAGGTTAGATGTAGATTTATCTATATAGCCTTTGTTATGGTGAGATAGAGTTCTTCTAAACCCACTTTGTTGAGTGTTTTTATCATGAATGGATGCTGAACTTTGTCAAATGCTTTTTTCTGCATCATAATGATCATATGATTCTTATCTTTCCTTTTGTTAAATGATGTATCACATTGATTGCAGTAAGTTGTTAAATAAAAGGTACAATCAAAAAAGGATTCAGAGTACACTTATCTCCATAAGCACTGAGAAATATATAGAATTGTGAAATCTTTATATTTCATTCCTGAAACTAATATAACAGTATATTAATTATACTTGAATAAAATAAATAAATGGTGAGGCTTTTTGAGAGAAAGAAAATAAGAGAGATGAATTCTCTATCAGGTGCTTAGGTACTTATAAAGAGAGAAGATAGGGTCCCTGTGTGACTCAGTTAAGCATCCAACTCTTGATTTCGGCTCAGGTCATGATCTCATGGTTCATGAGATTGAGCCCCTTCATTGGGCTCCATGCTGACAGTGAATCCCTGCTTGAGATGCTCTCTCTCTCACCCCCCCCCCCGCCCTTCCCTGCTTTCTCATTCTCTCTCTCTTTCTCAAAAATAATAAGTAAACTTTTAAAAAGAGAGAAGATAATAACCACATAATTAAATATACATTTTTAAAAAAGAAATAACAGGTGTTGGTGAGAATTTGTAGAAAAAAGAACCCTTATGTACTTTGGTGGAAATGTAAATTGGTACAGCCATTATGCAAGAGTATAGAAAAACCCTTAAAATTTGGGGGCACCTGGGTGGCTTAGTTGGTTAGGTGTCCGACTCTTGATTTCAGCTCAGGTAACGATCTCACAGTTGTAAGATCAAGCCCCACATCAGGCTCTACACTGAGTGTGGAGTCTGCTTAAGATTTTCTCTCTCTCTCCCTTTTCCCCTCTCCCCTGCTCACATTCTCTCTCTCTCTCTCTCTCTCTCTCTCTCTCTCTCTCTCTCAAATACAAAAAAATAGAGTTTCCTTTAAAAATTAAAAATAGAACTACCATATGATCCAGTAATTCCATTACTAGGTATTCACCCTCCAAAAGTGAAAACATTAATTCAAAAATATATATGAACCTCTGTGTGTTTTCCAGCATTATTTACAGTAGCCAAAATATGGAACAATGCAAGCATCCATCAATATATGAATGGACAAAGATGTGAGATGTACATATACATACAACACACAATGGAGTATTACCCAGGCATAAAAAATAATGAAACCTTCCTATTTGCAACAACATAGATGGACTTAGCAGGTCCATGGAGGATGTAATGCTAAGCGAAAAAAATCAGTCCGAGAAAGACAAACCATGTGATTTCACTCTTATATGGAATTAAACAAAACAATTAAAAAAAAAAAAGAAAGAAAAAAAGAGGTAAAAAAAAACCACTCTTAAATGTAGAGAACACATTGTGGTTGTCAGAGGGGAAGAAGGGTGGGGATGACAAAATAGATGAGCACTGAGAAATGCATAGAATTGTTGAATCATTATACTGTACACTTAAGACTAATATGACACTACATGTTAATTATACTTCATTTTTTTTAAAAATCACTTGATTATCCATATGAAAGCATCAATATATATTGAGTTTTCTGGTTATACAGGTGCCCCAGGGGGGCCTTGGAATTGTGTGTTCAGTTCCTCAGGTCCTCAGTGGTGCTGGCTCCCAGGGGCATGCTCTAATAATGCCCTCCACACCATGATTCTCAGTGGAAGCTGATTATCTTGAATTTGTGCTGCCTACTCAGGGAACATTTCTGTGTCTCAGAGCCACCCTCCAGGTGTAGTCCAACAGCACGGGCTGGGAGGGAGTGCTCTGAAGTCACCTCATGACTTCTCCAAAAAGCACACGGTTCAGAGCAGCTGGACATGTCCATGGGTCTGTGTGCATTATGATTCAACTTCCCTCATTCATTTTATCAAAGACCAGACAGAAGTGACAGGTTCTGTCAGTTCTCTGTAGACACAGCCTGAACCACCATGGAAAATTCACTTTTCTGGGATTTAGTCCTCTCACCATTAATTCAAAGTCTGGAGAGCAATTTCATACAAATAAAAATAATTATCTGAACTCTCTCCAATAAGACAGTGTGAAAATCAGCTTTAAGTTTTCCTCAATTCCTTAGGGATGAGATAAAGCCAAAATACCTTTTGTGGCAGATTATAACTAGAGTTAAGTCCAGATAAACAGACTGACATTTTAAATATTATTAATGATTGAATGAATGAAAATAATCAATTTACATTATTATATTTACTATTTAATAAGTATTATGGTAATAATAATGGAAATAAAAGGTGAAAGAATAATCCATCACTCATCATCTCAAGATTTAAATCCTCTTCCATATCTTTTCTGTATGAAATATGGAATTTTTATCATTGCAATTATAGTTTCATATTCTGCTTTATGGTTTCATTATTTTCATAAGATTCCTTTCACATTGCTAGATATTTTAAGTATATGTCATTTTCAAACGATTAATGATACTCCATGGGGTGAACCTAACAAAATTTGTTTACTTATTTCCCTATAGCTAGGCATTTGTTTTATCCCATTTTGTACTAATTTAGGCTAAGCTATATGGACTATATTTATGCACATAACTTTACCATCCTTATTAATAATTTATTTAGCATAAATTTCCAGAAATGAAACTAATGGATCAAAATGTTTTGTGAATGTTGTGTTAATTTACACAGCTACAAGCAAAATTTGAATGTGTACACAAAATTTAGGTATGTACAATGTTGGCTTAGATATTTAAAAAACAGTACTTGGGGGTTGTTCCATCTGCAGGCTTATTTGAAAGATCAGGACTGTTCCAGCTGTCTACTGTTTTGATGGGTTTGATGGACCTGAACATTCCAGCTCTTAAACTAGTCAGCTGAAGTCAGAATGAAATGATTACTCTTGAAAACTCTCAATTCTTCACTAATCATTTGAGTAAGTGGTTTTCATTGTTGGTGGTGATGTAGTGGTAAAATGTGTGTTTTCTGATTTGGTTTGGAAATGCAAACCCAGTGAAAAATCCCCAAGACATTCTAGAGTCACTTAGTGGAAAACACACCTCTAACTAAATGAGGCTTTGGGGAACGACATTCCTTGCTTAAAATCCTGGCTCTGCCTCCTGCTGATAGTGCAGGCTTGAGAAAGTTGCTTAAACTTTCCAGGCCTCCATGTTACCCACAGATGTAATAATCCATACTTCTTTATGGTTGGTGTAAGCATGTAAAAATCATGGCTCAATGACTGACACATGGCTCAATGACTGACAATGACAATGACTGTGACTGAAGTGCACAACAAATGGTAGTTATTAATATTATTGGCATCCAGAATAATAATAGAAGTGATCAAAAGGCTTATAATGTATATTTTAAAATATCATGGTGACAAAAATATTTCAATGTGTATAAAAAATATGAGAATCACTGTATTTTATATAGGAATGTTCAGTTATTCACCTATGAAGAAATCCAGTAGTAATTAATGTAAGAGTGTAAACATAGGTTCAGAAACCTGGCAATGCAAAAATGGGATAAGGACAATTGGAATAAGTACAAGTAATAAAGCAAATAATCAGGGACATATATAGGCTACCATAAGCTAAATAAGCCAAATTATGCAATGGAAGAATTAAAAACAAAAACAAAAAACTTGAAATTCAAAAGTGCAGAAGTCACCATTGTTTCTCTCAACATCAAAAATGATTCAGGCATTGTGTTTAATTTAGGCAACCAAAACATACAGATATTATAAAGAAATTAAGGTTTATTGAGGTGAGTAGGAATGTGTTGAAGGGCAATGGAAAACAGGCTTGCAAAGACAAGGTTTAAAATGTATTGGTGTTCAATGTCAGAAGACAGAAGCTGACTTTGTTACTCCCTCCTAAGCCGATCTGTCCTATTAAGAACAAACCAGGGAATATAAAAGTAATAGAGAAAGCAAGACTATGGCTGGATAATATTCCACTGTATATATAAACTGTTTTTTTAATCCTTTTATGATAGGAAAAGATAGTATTCAAGAGGAAGAAAGGGAAAGGATAAGACCTGAGGGAAAGGGAAAGGATGAGGTCCCTGCGTGGGGAAAAACACATATTTGTAATAATTTTGGGAGGTCCCACACAGAAAAATCTCTCAGGCTTAAGATTCCTCTTAAAAATGTAACAGACATCTGGGGTACCTGGGTGGTTCAATCTCTTAAGTGTCCGACTTCGGCTCAGGTCATGATCTCGCAGTTCGTGGGTTGGAGCCCCGCATCGGGCTCTGTGCTGAGTGCTTTCTCAGAGCCTGGAGCCTGCTTCAGATTTGGTGTCTCCTCTCTCTGCCATTCATGCTCTGTCTCATTGTCTCTCAAAAATAAATAAATGTAAATTTAAAAAAATAAAAATTAAAAAAAAAAGAATGTAACAGACATCACCTACTCCTCCTCAGGTTCCTCTCAGGAATTTGACAGTCAAAATACCATTAAAAAAGTAAACCATACAAAACAGAAGAGACTCATAAATATGGAGAACAAACTGAGGGTTGCTGGAGGGGTTGTGGGAGGGGGGATGGGCTAAATGGGTAAGGGTCATTAAGGAATCTACTCCTGAAATCATTGTTTCACTATATGCTAACTAATTTGTACATAAATTTTAAAAAATTAAAATTAAAATTAAAAAAAAAAGTAAACCATAAAACTTGTGCTATGTGAGGGACAGTATGACCAGTCTGACTCCTCACACAATGGAGTCGAGCCAATCAGGAATGGACAGCCCAGCACCTAGGGCTATCCAGCCAGTAAGGGTAGAACCTGAGAAAGAACAAGGGGTAAGGAGGTCTGACCATAACCTTATAAAGCAAGGACCTTTTACTATAGTCTTCAGGCCTTCACTTTTGAATGTCCCCTCTCTGTAAAGAGAGCTTTCCTACTATTCTTCCTTTCTGATCTTATACTCTAATAAACTTCTGCCTGCTGCTCATTCTGTGTCCACCTCTTCATTGTCAAAGTGGTGAGACTATGAACCCCAGGGGCTAGAGGTAAAAAATCCTGCAACACTTTCATTCAATGGACACTCAGGTTGTTTTCATATGTTTGCTATTGTGAAAAACACTGCAATGAACACAGAGTGCAAGCATCTGTTCAAGATCCTAACTTCAATTCCTTTGCATAAATGCCTAAAAATGGTATTGCTGGGTCATAGGAGCTGGGAGTATGAATGGAGAGATGGGGCACAAGATTTTGGTTATTCATGATTAATAAATTCTGGAGTTCTAATGTGTAACATGGTCACTATAGATAACAATACTGTTACCTGGCTAATTAGCTTGATTGTGGTGATTATTTCACAATGTACACATACATCAAATAATCAAGTTGTGCACCTTAAATAATATAATAAATTTTGAAAAGACTGTGGCTGGACATAACAGCCAAAGGAGACTCTGGAATGCACCAAAACAGCCCCCTCTTAAGGTAGCTTGGGTTTCCACGTGCAGAGAACTGAATCATATGATTTTGTGGTATATTGTCTCATGATTCCTCCCAGACTAGAACAGCTCAAAGATACAGTCCACAACTCCCACAATATAAGCCCACTCTTGGAGATACTAGTAAGCGTTGTTGGATAAAAAAAAAAAAAAAAAAGTAGGATCACATATGAAAAACAGAGATACCATGTGAAAAGCAACAAACAGACTTCCCTGATTTAGTTGTAGACTAATCTTAAACATAAGTCATGTACATGTAGGTTATTCAGTGGGATTATTCAGTGGATAGAGAGCAGCATGCATGAAGCCTGTTAATCACTGTTTTCTCACTTATAGTTTCTTTGATCTCGGGTTACATCATGATAATGGAGACTGAGGATAGCTGAGGCTGAAGATAGAAGAACCACAATAAAGTAGAAAGAAATATGAGGGAATAGAGAAAACGTACCAATGAAAAGCTGACTTCATGATCTTAGCTATGGTGATGCCCACAGCACTTTAAATATGAAGGGAAGTTTGACAATGAGGCAGACAAAAAGATCATGAACTTTTGGAAAATAAACTCATATTATTTCATTTCCCACTCAAAATTCATGGTGACATCAGTGTGCATAGATACAACAGTTGCTGGTTGTACTTTTTCTGTGTCCTAGACAATAAATGAGAAACTATCTCTGAATAGTATAAAATATATTACAAAATACAGTCCACATCCAATATCTCATTACCTGATTACTTCATTTTTTCTTTAGTCAACTGTACATCAGAGAGTCAACTGTTTACTGCTGCCAGTTGAATATGCACAGATTACAAAGACTATTGTGCTCTCACAATTTATAATTTTCATTAATACAACAAAGTAAAGTCAATATTATTATTCCATATTATTATCTCTACTGTTAGAACAATACAGCAGTAGTCAGAAAATCACAGAAAATAGCCTGGCAAGGCCTATGCTTAATGAAGAAAAAAGATTCTTTATCTATGGTCCTTAGCTTACACACTCTCCAGGACTATTTGAGCACTTGGAACCTTGGTACAGGTAAGACCTCAATATATAAATGATAAAAAAAGAAACACAATAGTTGCTATTAGATCTCTTAGGATCAAAAGTAGAATGTTCCATAAGTAACTTCCATCTTTAAGAGTCAGAAGACCAATAATGCATCAGGACATGATCAGTGGTAAATAAGTATGTTTTGAATGAGTAAAAGCAAGAATTAATAAATAAAAATTCCTCAGCAACCATATAGGTTTAGGTCTGGTTAAAAAATAAAGTTTTCAGATTTGGGAGCCTTTACTGAATATAAACTCAGTGCTCCTGAGCAAGATGCTTTTCTTTCGAAGTCTCAATTTCTATATCTGCAAAATGGAATAATAATATTCACCCTACTTTGTTGTTGTATTAATTGAAATTATAAATTCTGAGAGCACAAGTCTCTATAATCTGTGCATATTCAATTGATGTACAATCTGATGTACAATTGCCTAAAGAAAAAACTGAAGTAATCAGGGAATGAGATATTGTATGTGGACCATATTTTGTAATATTTTTTATACTATTCAGAGATAGGTTCTCATTTATTGTTTAGAACACAGATATCTGATGATTTTTTTGAGAAATAAACCAATTTCATTGTTTTCACTCAACTAAATCCAAAATATCAATTCATTAGGCTTGTGTAGACACAAACACCAAACAGTCATGTTGTGGGGGTCTGTGCATATTAACATGACCTAAATTCCCACATATATATGTAGGGCTAGCAGAGTGCACATAGTACATGCTGGCCACATGGTAGACCATGGAGGTCACAGGCTTCACTATGACACAGACTTGGGATCACACCCCAAGATGATCTTCAACACTAAGCTGGTTAACCTTCTGAACTTCTATTTTTTATGTGTAAAATAATGATTTAGTATCTCTTTTATTATATAAGGATAAAATGAGATAATGTGTTAAGTGTTTAATGCAAAATGAGAGATAAAAAAATATTAGTTTGATTCCCACTCTGATTACTCTTAGAATTGAGGAATAAAAACCTATTGCCATGGGACACAAAATAACTATAACTAAAATCAACTTCAGTAGATATTTTGAAGGAAGGGAAGACAGTAGGGAAGGAGGGAGAAAGAAGGGAAGGAAGCAAGGAAGGAAGGGAGGAAGGAAGAGAGGAATGAAGGAAGGAAGGGAGGAAGAAAGGATGCTTCTCCACATCTCTAACTGCTGACTGGGGAGCAGTTTCCCCTAGACACAGAGGTGACGTTATGTTGATCTAACCAATGATATCTAAGGCCTCTCACAAATACCCTTTGTATATAAGGCTTTGAAATAATAGTGTGGGGGCCCTGGAGCTCCTGAAGACATAGCATTATGGCTGAGGAAGTATTCATGTGTTTTTCCATAGAAGCCATCACTTGTCCAGAAACCAAGAACTTTACCTCAGACCTTGATACTTGTGCTTATTTGGAATTCTTTTCAGTCTATATCATATCTCCTTTTTGAAGCCATTTAATTGCCTACACAATTTCCTAAGAAATATTTAGGAGCCTGCAAGGAGAGAATCACTGGCTCTCTGTTTTGGGAAACATCCTGTCCCACTTCAGGACCTCAAGTGTCCACACAGGTAAGGAGCTTGTTCCCCTATTTGTAAAGAATATCAAAGAACGAAGAGCCACAATCTTCATCAATCAGCTATTTTAGAAGAAAACAAATCTTCTCTGCTAGGACATCCTTCCTGTAACCCATCTCACTTTATATTCATTAATCATAGGGACTTTGTTAAAGTGCTAGTGGGGGAGAACTAAGAAGTGTGGTTAATTGCCCTTCACCTTCTTTTCTCTTGATCGTATATAAGAAGTTTCTTTAGATGTTTCCCTCTAGATTTTATTTGAGCAGAGTGTATAAATTACTTGGATTATAGTTAAAGTAGGTCTACTAACTGGCATTTCTACAATTAATTAGTTGAGTTACGCTGGCATTTGGTGGCCAGTTGCACAGCACTGTTGAAAAGGTGGGATTTCAGAGAACTATAAGAATGTTGTCAAAACAAAATGACATGGCACAACAAGTAGTGGCTTCTGGTCAGACTGAATTTGAACCCTTCAGTCTTGTATTTGTTATCTCTGAATCTTGGCTTTTTACTCTGTAAAATGAAGATAATAATACCTAGAACACATGCATTTAGCACACTGAACACAATCCTGGCACATAGTAAAATAGTGGGTAGAAATATTAAAGACATTTGTATATCTAGATGAAATCCCAATGCTGTGTTAAGCGGTGGAACAAAGAGATTTTTACCTCTCCCCAACCACTCCTCCCTGGCCTGTTTTAACAGCTGACAAAACTGCTCGCAGGTCAGTCACTCTCATTGTCTCCCTTGCACTGAGTCCATATTTTAGCCATGAACATCAAACAAGTCTGCAGAACTTTGGAAGTTTCATCAATAAAATAGTCCAATAGCAAGAGACCACAGAGTGGCAGTTTTTCCTTCATAGAGTCTGAGCCACATCCAGGAGCCACCACCACCCCTGTGTTATAAAAGAAAAACACCCGCCAGCGCTTCTGTGTATATCTCGCAAATCTAAATACTCATCAGAAGAATTGACTGTGCCAAGTTTGTCCATTGTTTAGGAAACACCTGACCATGTCTGTTTGGCTCCTATAAAACCCAGCTTAAGATTGTTTTAATGCTCTAAATAAACGTGAATTTTCACTACATCAAAAGCTCCTCCTTTAATCAATTGTATGAGCTTTGGCTTTTCCCTTCACTTCTATCATGAGTCTTGTTCATTCACTTAATCATTCAACAACCTCATGCAGCTGCCACAATATGCACTATTCATCTTACTGCTCCATGGGGTACAGAATAAAAATACCCTCAGGTAACATAAATTTAGGCCATAATTGCCTAGGAAGCCAACACAGTTAGGAGCAAACTTTTCCAATCTTGGCACTATGGACGTTTTGGGCTGGTTAATTTTCTGTTTGGGGGCTATCCTGTACACTATAGGATGTCTAGAAGTATTCCTGGCTTCTTCCCACTATATGCCATCCCTACTTCTGAGTTGTGACAACCAAAAATGTCTTCAGCCACTGACAAATATCCCATGGGTGAGGGGGAAATCACTCTGGTCGAGAACCTCTGTGCTACAGAATAGTGGTTCTCAAACTTGAGCAAACATTGGACCAATTGGAGGTCTTGTTAAAATAGAGTTCTGAGCCACCACCCAGAGTTTCTGATTTGATAGGTCTGTGTGAGGCCTGAGAATTTGCATTTTGAAGAGGTGGCTGATCCATTTTTCTCTAAGGAGACCTAGGGGTTAGCCATTGGCATATTTGTTATTTCTCTGCCTGTGAAATCCTTATTCAATGGTTTCCAGATTTGTCTGATTAGAATCACCTGGAAACCTTTAAACCTTCCAAAGACCTAGCCATAACCCAGACCAATTAAATCACTAATTCAGAAGATGGGGCACATACATCAACATTTTTGAAGCTCCTTAGATAATTCCGATGTGCAGATTTGGGGACCAAATATAAATGCCATTACCTCATCTGTGATTTGAAGTTTTGGGGCTAAGTAGCTTATGGCTGCAGCTCACCCTAATTATTGTAACTGTGGCTAAGTCACTCTGTAGAAAACAGGACTCTAGGGGGAAATGAGAAGCTATTAGGGGTGCCTTGTTGAATGGAGATGGATTATGGCCTCAGATTTCACAGCTTTCTATATGGACTCCCCAAGGGTCTGTTTCAGTTTCTGAGCCACAAGCTCGAGCCCAGGAAGGACATGAAGGAGGAGAAAAGTCAATAAGAGACTGAGCCTTCTAATGGAGACTGCACATTGGGACAATGTGAGGTGAGTGAGAGAAAGATGAGAGGTCGAGAGATAGGGAAGTAATTTAAAAACTTCACCCCCATTTATGCAGCCCCACAATTGACAATGGGCAATTCCACAACTTGTCTTCTGTCAAATATTCCAGCATTTAAAATCTCTGACAATCTGAAAGTTGTTTGATTTTTGTTTTTGTTTTTCAACACTATCTTTCTCCATAAATGAGATGTCTTAAATTGTAAAAATCATTGTGTGCTCTACTTTAAAAGAAAAAAAAGTGGAGGACTGTGTGGTTCAGTTGGTGAAGCATCTGACTTCAGCTCAGGTCATGATCTCACAGTTTGTAAGTTCGAGCCCCATGTTGGGCTCTGTGCTAACCACTCAGAGCCTGGAGCCTGTGTCACCCTCTCCCTCTCTACCTCTCCCCAGCTTGTTCTCTCTCCCTCTCTCTCTCTCTCTCTCTCTCTCTCTCTCAAAAATAAATAAATAAACTTTTTTTTTAAAAAAGCAGTTAAACTGTAGGGGAGTAGAAAAAAAAACATACCAGTAAGAAAAGTCATAGGGAGAGAGAATGAAGACTAGGTCTAGATATACTCAACAACACAAAATGTGTTGTTTACATTGAAGATGTCTTTTTTGTTCATTCTAGTGGTTTTCCTATGCCTACTGGGTACTAGTTCACATCTAAGTAAGCTAGAGGTGGCAGGAATAGAAAAACATATCCTCTTCCTCCTGGGAACAGTCTAAAAGAAAAGGAACCATCCTAAAAATTTATTCTGAGACACACATGTGCACACACATGCACTTTATACACTGCAATGCAGATGGGTATGTGTGTTAATATTGAAAAAACTGCCATGAAAAGAAAAATCAATAATGTCAGAACAAAGAATAATTTCTAAGAATAATTGCTTATGCACAGCTCCACAAAGGGGGTGTTAAATTCAACTGGCCATACCAAAAGCAGCCATAGAGGTAATAGTGTGTATGTGGGCAATCACACATCCGGGGCCATATGAACTGCCTTCTGTGGAGAAATATACTTTGTGGCCAGAGTCCTTAGTCACAAGTAATACCCAGTGTAGATGGAGAGATCCAGTGTGCATTGGAGGAGCTCTTCCCATCACAACAAACACAACCCCTTCCAAGGTTTATGAGAACAAAATCTGTGGAAGGGAAATTTCCAAGCGAGAGGCATTAGGAGTTCTTTGCAGGTGGGTACAATTATTGATTATATGATTATTTTGCAGAATTAATTTGCTTAAGTGAGGAAGAGAACTGTTATAACATTTACTGAATACCTATCATGCAAAAGGCATAACCTCAACATTTTTCTTATTCAATACTAATAACAACCCTGAGGAGTGAGTATCATGACTCCATTTTATATAGAGAGATAAGCAGCAGTTCAGGGCTATAAAAGTGGTAAGAGTTGTGTTGTTAATAGCAGGTGACAAACAGCATATTCTTCCTGTCTGACTGTGCTGCAAGCACTCTACCTGTATTAACCACTATTACTCCCAACAGATCCAACAATTTTGAGACAAGGAACCTGAAGCTGAGTAGCCTAAGTTGCAGAGCTGGTGGAGCTGGGTCTTGAACCCAAGCAACCTGACTCCAGAGACTAGGTCCTTACTCACAATGGCTTAAACTTGGTGAAATCTGCAAAGAACATTCAGCTGACTCTGGGTCAAATTATTACAGATTCTGAACATGTGAGTTCCTATTGTGAGTTCCTTTTGCTTTTGTGGAGAAGAAAGGAGGAAAAGAAAGGTAACTGATAATAGAGCTCTAGGGAACAGGTCTTCAATCAGGGGTAATTTTGCCCAGCAGGGAATATTTGGCAGTCTGCAGACATTTTGTTTGTTTGTTTGTCACAACTGTAGGGAAAGCTATTGGCATCTAATGGGAGAGTTCAGAGATGCTGCTAAATGTACTGCAGTTTACAGGGTAGCCTTTCATAGCAAAAAATTATCCACAGTAAAATGTCCATTATGCCAGGCTTGAGAAAGCCTTCTCTAGAACAGTTAGGAGGATTTTGGATCTTGCCTGGAAGTTCAAAAATTTGTTGATCGAGGCTCATGCTGCTTATGGATAAAATTGGGATGATGGCTTAGGTTTCCTCCACCTATAAAATCTCATGGTTATGAGACTTTTGAGATACCAAACAACACAAAGTTTGCCTACAAGGTGACAAAACAGGGAAAACATGAGAAAATTCTCTTCAGAGGAATGTTTTCAAATGCACCTGGAATCTTGCTTTATGTCAGGTTGTGGTTATTATTACCATTAAGAAGGTAATCCACAGTTTGCAAAAGGAGGGGGCATGCCACATCATACAGGGCCACAGGGGGAAGGAAGCATCAGGGTTGGTAAGGAGGCAGAATTAGTGAGGGGAAAACATAGGTAAAAGTTTTACTGTATTTTTTGTGGGAAGGACTGGGTCAGGCACAGCTGAGCACGTTTAGGATTGAGTAGTTTGAATAATTTTAGTTGGCTTTGAGCTATGAGGTTGTCACTAGTTGTCTGGAATCTGTCCCTGGGGTGATTACAGCAGAGGGATAGTGTCCCACACTGATAAAGAGAGGCAGATGGGGGGGGGGGTATGTACTCAGGATTTGTTGGTTTTAACACCAAAGACATTAATTCTTGTAAGTTGTTCACTATGTCTATGAATTAGCAAATCTGAGAGGGGCAGTCCCTTGCAGGGTCTGCAAGGCCTCAAGATGTCAGAGCATCATAAATATAGAAAACATATGCAGTATATTATATCTTCACTAAAAGCTCATGTTGAATGTTTAGGTTTAACACTGTTAACTTCTTGTGCTCAGCTCTGGAGACAAGCTTTGGGATGGGCCCTGCTATAGTCTGAACACATTTGATTCATTTCTAAGGAATCTGTATGTGTGGCATGAGCATCCTGGAAACAGTGATGTTTAAGGCCCTATGCATAGCAAGAAATTCCAGGATGAGCACTGTGGAAAACCTTTTCCTGGCAAAGCTTACTGAGATCTAGCTGTGTGAGACCTAGGAAAAAACCTGGATTCTAAGCTCCTATATACTTTCAACCAAAAGTTATACTTTCATCCCAAAAGTTCCGGGCACTGGATCTCAGCTCAGATCACATATCAGACTAGCCTGGGAGCCTTAAGAAGCAGAGGTGCTCAGGGATCACTGCCAAGAATTAGATTCAGGGAAACCGTAAACAGATGACCGAAAGATTGCAAATCTCTGCTGGTGATTTTAAAGGATATGCAGATTAGGGCCACAGTCTATCACATCTCTGACATGTTGTACCTCCAAAACACTTTGCTGCCCCTCCAGTCCTTTCCCAGTGACCCAATGGTATCAGCCAGTCCCAACATTCTCTCATATTCTCAACTCATTATAGAATTCTGGGAAGTTCATTTTATTTATCTTTCATTTAAGCCATTTGTTATCATACACAAGCCCAAAAATATAAGCTAGAATTCAAAACATTCCCTAGGATTTTGGGTAGTGGAACCAAGAAAGGCAACAGGCCATGAAGTCTCAGGGATTTTGAGTGGTGGGAAGTTCTCTGCCAGCTGTCTTACCATGGAATGTGTGGTCTGAGTTTGTCCCTCATCCACATCTTCTAAAACTGCCTTTGACTTCTTTCTCATCATAGCTTAATTTGACATTCACAGAGATTGACTTTACTTGAAGAAAAGTAATTTGATAAGGGAGAATTTTAAGGGCCTCTGATACTTCCAAAAGCAACTATTGAAACTGGTTTACCTACTCCTATTATGAAGTTCACAGATTTATAATGAGTCCCATTCTCTATCAAACAAGTTTATAAACTTCTTCACATGAGGTAACAGTACGGGGGATGAGGACAACGGACTTCCAGAAATCTACTTAAGAGCAATTCCTACATCTGAGCACAAAGGGCATGTTTAGGACTCCTGGGAGTCAAGGCAACAAGGGAAAGATGGCATGGCACAGCTTTGCTAGCTGATAAAATGCACCTGTCAGCCATAGCAAAAGATCTCACCTATTTCTAAGAAAAATTCGTCACATGGATCCTCATGTAAATAAGAATTTTGAAATATATAATTCATATATTTGTAGATCTAGTTCTTAGTTTACACATGAAAGTAAATGTTTTATTTAAATTTTTTTTTCTTGTGTGCATATTTACTCATTTGTGTATTATTAGAAATATTGCTAAGTATGTATATTTCACAAAACATGGGCGTTCTAATTTTTTTTCATGTTTATTTATTTTTTATAGAGAGCAGGGGATGGGGCAAACAGGGGAGAGAGAGAGAGAGAGAGAGAGAGAGAGAGAATCCCAAGCAGGCTCCACACTGTCAGTACAGAGCCCAATACCAAGCTTTAAGCCACAAACCATGAGATCATGACCTGAGCCAAGTTCAAGAGTTAGATGTTTAACTGACTGAGCCACCCAGATGCCCCAAAACATGGAGTGTTCTAATGTACTGTGGTTCTTTTTCTGGCTTTTTACAATGGAAACTTTGATCATCAGTTTTTAGTCTTTCCTCTCTTTTAACACATACATTTTACATTACAAGTTCTCCTCTCCTGAGCCTGGGTGACTCAGTCAGTTAAACATCTGACTTTTGCTCATATCATGACACACAGTTCCATGGGTTCAAGCCCTGCTCAGGCTCTCTGCTGACAGCTCAGAACCTGGAGCCTACTTTGGATTCTGTGTCTCCCTCTCTCTTTGCCCCTCCCCTGCTTGCATTCTGTCTCTCTCAAAAATAAATAAACACTAAAAAAAATGGGAAAAAAGTCTCATCTAAGCACTGCTTTGGCTGCATGACATGTTTTTTTATAGTACTTTTTCATCATGAAATAATGCCAAACCTACAAAAACTTTAAAAAATATTAGGAAGAACTCCCACAGCCCCTCTGTCAGCTCACTTAATTGTCGCCGTCTGCTGTTTTCATCCATCACTCCACTCTCCGACTCAGAGTGGATACTTTATAGCCCATGATGAGTTGGTTTACTTCTTCCCCACAGCGAGGCTTGGCAAGAGGCAGGCAGAGGGCCCTGGAACCAGTCCTCCACCGGCGGCTTTGTCCTCACAAGCCTTTTTAATGAGAGCCCAATGCACCTGTTCCTCTTCAGCATGGTTGTGGTAGTCTACACACTTGCCATGGCTGGCAACACTGCCATGGTTTTCCTGATCTGGGCAGATGCCCGGCTCCACACACCCATGTATTTCCTCCTCAGCCAGCTGTCTTTTCTGGACATCTTCTTCACCTCAGTCACCATCCCCAAGATGATAGCAGGCTTCCTCTTTGGCTGGACTAGCATCTCATTTGTGGGCTGTGGAGCACAAATGTTTTTCTTCATGTTCTTTGGGGCCACAGAGTGCCTCCTGCTGGCCCTCATGGCCTATGACCGTTACGTGGCCATCTGCAACCCTCTGCGCTACCCATCACTCATGAGTCATCAGACCTGTCTGCTCATGGTGGCTGCCTCCTGGCTGGGAGGGTCTCTCAATGCCTCCATCCAGACTGCACTGACCCTGCAGTTCCCCTATTGTGGCTCAAGAAAGATTGCACACTTTTTCTGCGAGGTGCCCTCACTGCTGAGGCTGGTTTGTGCTGACACAGCCTCCTACGAGCACGTTCTTTTTGTGACAGGTGTGGTAGTCCTTCTGCTGCCCATTGCCTTTATCACTATGTCCTATGCCCTCATCTTGGCAGCAGTGCTTGGGATGCACTCTGTGGAGGGGCGTCGGAAGGCCCTAGCCACCTGCTCCTCCCACTTAACAGTTGTCAACCTCTTCTATGGACCCCTCGTCTATACCTATATGTTACCTGCATCCTACCACTCTCCTGGCCAGGATGATGTAGTGTCCATCTTCTATACAGTCCTCACACCCATGCTGAATCCTGTCATCTACAGTCTCAGGAACAAGGAAGTGACAGGAGCAATGAAGAATGTCATAGGGAAGTGTGGGATGGGTAAGATTGCTTAACACTCAGGAGAGGGGGCCTTCCACCTCTAGGACATCTCTGTGGCTTCAGGAGCCCATTCTAGGATTTCCTCCTGAGAAGAGAAGTGGAGTCCCAAATCCACATAAATGGAAGTGAAAAGGCAACCCCTTATTCCCCTCCATCCACTGCCTTTCTCCTCAAAGAGTTGTCCAGATTGTCAGTATCCACTTTTCACTCCCCTGCCTCACCTCAACAAACTCCAGTCTGGTTTCTGTTCCAGCCATCCCTTGTCCAAAGGGCAATATTTCATCGCCTCTGTCACTAAATGTCCAAAAGCATCTCTTCTCCCCAAAGGGCCCCCAAAGCCCTTCTTCTCTGGCTATTTCCCCAAATTTCTCCTTCATCCCTGTCCTCCAGCCACACTGGCTGCCTTATTGATCAGAATTCCTAAGCACAATCCCAGTTTGTGGTCCTTCAACACAGAGTTCCTGATGCCTGGGTGCTTTCCTCCACACTTTTGCATGTTTGCATGAGGAACTTCTCAAATATGATTATATCAGAGATGCCTGTACTGGCCACACTGTCCAAGATGGTATCCCTATCCCATTCCACCATCTCTTTCTAACTTAATTTGTGTATTCAATGTTTCTTTTTCCCTTTAGAATGTGCAGTTCAGGGGAGTTGAGGTTTTGATTTGTAGTGTTGTACCCTCATCTCCCCGAAGACTGCCTGGCACACAGTCCATCAATAAACATTTGCTGAATAAATGGATAAACCCAATGAACATTTCTTACCTAATCCCAAAAGTGTTGGCACTGTTGCTAGTTCCTCCTTGAAAATCTTTTTTCCTTTGGTAGTGATACCACATTTCTGTTTTTGTTTTTTTTCCCTACTTTGGCCCATGCCTTCCCATTAAGTTACGAATGACTTAAAACATGGTGATAGACCCTTCTCTTCTCAGTCCACAGTCTCTCAGGTCACTCTCATTCATGGCGATGGTTTCAGTTACCACCTAACACCTAAGTCTGTCATACATATTATAGGCCAGCCAGATGTCTCCTCCAAGCTCAATATCCACACTGGATGTTCCAGAGGCACCTCAAATTCATCATATCAACAAAAAAATCATGATATCTCCTCTAGGGATGGTAACTGAGTGAATGCTCCACAAGGTCAGCAGGACTCTCACCGCCCATGCCTAATCCCTCACCAAATCCTGTCCATTTGACCATCACTGCTTACCTTTGGATGAGATGCAATCCTCGGTGTTGCAACTACCAACACCAGAGTCAAAAGATACAGTCAATCTTGACTGGGATGATGCAGGAACTTCCAAACAGGTCTCCTTGCTCTCTTTCTCACCCACCCCACATATACAACTTGTTTTCCAAGAGAGCCAAAAGAATCTCTAAACACAAATCTATTCACATGCCACCAACTCCAATCCTTAAGTTCCCCTTAAATACCTTTAGAAATTCTTATTCCTTTTACATGTATCACCATCTAACATAGAAGGAAGGCAACAGGAAGGCAGGGAAAGAGGAAAGGACTGTTCCTGATTGCAGTCTTGTACATTCCAGCTAGACCATACTTTATCATCCCAAGTCTTTATTATATAAAGAAATCTTCATAAGAGATGCCAAAATAACTTCTTGTTTTAAGACATCCCTAAAAGTCTTCAGAGACCAGAAGTCACCCTTAAAGTTCAATCTACATCCCTTTTACTGCAGTTGGATTAATTTTTTCTAAATTGACTCTTCATAAAAATCAAGAACAGAATAGAGAACTGCATTTCCACTTGAACACATCTACCACATTTTCTCTTCAAAGAAGACATTTACTCAGGGGAGAAATATTTCTATTCCTGAAATATTTCTATTACAAGGAGTTATGTGGCCAAGACTGTATAGATACATACCCACCATCTGATTCCAGAACAGGATTCCTTCACCACCACAGTCCCCGACCTCATGTTTCATATGCATGACCTTACACATCCTTTGACTCCTTAGCACTTACCCAAATAAAGAAGAAAGCCATAATTTGCCTTTAGTCATACATCTTACCTCATGTCCATTAAACAAGTGGGCAAGCTTTGAAAAATGACATGTAGGAGGTCATGCTTACCCCTTCCTGTGATACAGGGAGTGAGTTGTTTCTTAATATATAGTTTTACTTTCTTTAAAAAATAACCCCAACTTTAACTGAGAATGCACTGCCTGAAATAAATATATTTTCCAGTCACCAATACAGGTGGGTATGGCTATGTACACAAGCTGTGGCCAGTGGCCAGTAAATATAAATGTATGTGCCTTCCAGTAATGTCTTTAGACATCAGGGTGGGATCAAACTCTTTACTTCACCACTCTTTCTTATTGGATGACATGGTATCATGACAACTAGGGCTTCAGCGGACAGCTTGTACAAGAGGCAGCAGCAAGGAAATGAGAATGGCAAATTAACAACATAAATGGAAACATAGTTATTGAAAACATAGAGTTAAACAAGTATTCTGTGATTTTTATTTTTTGTCTTTTTTTTAAATATGAAATTTATTGTCAAATTGGTTTCCATACAACACCCAGTGCTCATCCCAACAGGTGCCCTCCTCAATGCCCAACACCCACTTTCTCCTCCCTCCCACACCCTCCATCAACCGTCAGTTTATTTTCTGTTTTTAAGAGTCTCTTATGGTTTGCCTCCCTCCCTCTCTAACTTTTTTTCCGCTTCCCCTTCCCCATGGTCTTCTGTTAAGTTCCTCAACATCCACATAAGAGTGAAAACATTTAGTATGTCTTTCTCTGTATGACTTATTTCACTTAGGATAACACTCTCGAGTTCCATACACGTTGCTACAAAAGGTCATCTTTCATTCTTTCTCATTGACAAGTAGTATTCCATTATATATATAAACCACAACTTCTTTATCCATTCATCAAATGATGGACATTAAGGCTCTTTCC
The DNA here is from genome assembly GCF_018350175.1 of Felis catus. Taxonomy (NCBI): domain Eukaryota; kingdom Metazoa; phylum Chordata; class Mammalia; order Carnivora; family Felidae; genus Felis; species Felis catus. Next base: position 84,130,708 of record NC_058368.1, read on the forward strand.
ATAATTTGGCTATTGTTGAAAGTGCTGCTATAAACATTGGGGTACAAGTGCCCCTATGCATCAGCACTCCTGTATCCCTTGGGTAAATTCCTAGCAGTGCTATTGCTGGGTCATAGGGTAGATCTATTTTCAATTTTCTGAGGAACCTCCACACTGATTTCCAAAGCGGCTGCACCAGTTTGCATTCCCACCAACAGTGCAAGAGGGTTCCCATTTCTCCACATCCTCTCCAGCACCTATACTCTCCTAATTTGTTCATTTTAGCTACTCTGACTGGCATGAGGTAGTATCTGAGTGTGGTTTTGATTTGTATTTCCCTGATGAGGACTGATGTTGAGCATCTTTTCAGGCACCTGTTGGCATTCTGGATATCTTCTTTACAGAAGTGTCTATTCATGTCTTCTGCCCATTTCTTCACTGGATTATTTGTTTTTCAGGTGTGGAGTTTGGTGAGTTCTTTCTAGATTTTGGATACTAGCCCTTTGTCTGATATGTATTTGCAAGTACCTTTTCCCCTTCCATCAGTGGCCTTTTAGTTTTGTTGATTGTTTCCTTTGCAGTGCAGAAGCTTTTTATCTTTATGAGGTCCCAATAGTTCCTTTTTGCTTTTAATTCCCTTGCCTTTGGAGATGTGTCAAGTAAGAAATTACTGTGGCTGAGGTCAGAGAGGTTTTTTTCCTGCTTTCTCCTCTACAGTTTTGATGGTTTCCTGTCTCACATTCAGCTCCTTCATCCATTTTGAATTTATTTTTGTGAATGGTGTAAGAAAGTGGTCTAGTTTCATCCTTCTGTCCAGTTCTCTCAACACCATTTGTTAAAGAGACTGTCTTTTTTCCATTGGATACTCTTTACTGCCTTGTCAAAGATTAGTTAGCCATACTTTTGTGGGTCCAATTCTGGACTCTGTATTCTATTCCCTTGGTCTATGTGTCTGTTTTTGTGCCAATACCATACTGTCTTAATGATTACAGCTTTGTAGTAGAGGCTAAGTCTGGGATTGTGATACCTCCTGCTTTGGTCTTCTTCTTCAATATTACTTTGGCTGTTCGGGGTCTTTTGTGGTGCCATACAAATTTTAGGATTGCTTGTTCTAGCTTCAAGAGTGCTGGTGCAATTTTGATTGGGATTGCATTGAATGTGTAGATTGCTTTGGGTAGTATTGACATTTTTGCAAGATTTATTCTTCCAATCCATGAGCATGGAATGTTTTTCCATTTCTTTATATCGTCTTAAATTTCCTTCCTAAGCTTTCTATAGTTTTCAGCATACAAATCTTTTACATCTTTGGTTAGGTTTATTATTGGCATTTTATAACTTTTGGTGCAATTGTGAATAGGATCAGTTCTTTCTGTTGTTTCATTATTAGTGTATAAGAATGCAACTTATTTCTGTACATTGATTTTGTATCCTGCAACTTTGCTGAATTCATGTATCAGTTCTAGCAGACTTTTGGTGGAGTCTATCGGGTTTTCCATGTATAATACCATGTAATCTGCAAAAAGTGAAAGCTTTACTTCATCTTTGCCAATTTTGACGCATTTGATTTCCTTTTGTTGTCTGATTGCTGATGCTACAACTTCCAACACTATGTTAAACAACATCAGTGAGAGTGGACATCGCTGTCATGTTCCTGATCTCAGAGGGAAAGCTCTCAGTTTTTCCCCATTGAGGATGATATCAGCTGTGGGCTTTTTATAAATGGCTTTTATGATGTTTAAGTGTGTTCCCTCTATCCCGACTTTCTCAAGGGTTTTTATTAAGAAAGGATGCTGAATTTTGTCAAACGCTTTTTCTGCACCAATTGACAGGATCATATGGTTCTTCTTTTCCTTTATTAATGTTATGTATCACATTGATGGATTTGCAAATGTTGAACCAGCCCTGCAGCCCAGGAATGACTCCCACTTGATCATAGTGTATAATTCTTTTTATATGCTGTTGAATTCGATTTGCTAGTATCTTATTGAGAATTTTTGCATCCATATTCATCAGGGATAATTCGCCTGTAGTTCTCTTTTTTTACTGGGTCTCTGTCTGGTTTAGGAATCAAAGTAATACTGGCTTCATAGAATGAGTCTGGAAGTTTTTCTTCCCTTTCTATTTTTTGGAACAGCTTGAGAAAGATAGGTATTATCTCTGCTTTAAATGTCTGGTAGGATTCCCCAGGGAAGCTATCTGGTCCCGGAGTCTTATTTCTTGGGAGATTTTTTATAACTGATTCAATTTCCTCGCTGGTTATGGGTCTGTTCAAGTTTTTTATTTCTTCCTGTTTGAGTGTTGGAAGTGTGTGGGTGTTTAGGAATTTGTCCATTTCTTCCAGGTTGTCCAATTTGTTGGCATATAATTTTTCATAGTATTCCCTGATAATTCTTTGTATCTCTGAGGGATTGGTTGTAATGATTCCATTTTCATTCATGATTTTATGTGTTTGGGTCATCTCCCTTTTCTTTTTGAGAAGCCTGGCTAGAGGTTTATCAATTTTGTTTATTTTTTCAAAAAACCAACTCTTGGTTTCATTGATCTGTTCTACAGTTTTTTAAAATTCTATATTGTTTATTTCTGCTCTGATCTTTATTATTTCTCTTCTTCTGCTGGGTTTGGGGTGTCTTTACTCTTCTGCTTCTATTTCCTTTAGTTGTGCTGTTAGATTTTGTATTTGGGATTTTTCTTGTTTCTTGAGATGACCTGGATTTCAATGTATTTTCCTCTCAGGACTGCCTTTGCTGCATCCCACAGCATTTGGATTGTTATATTTTCATGTTCATTTGTTTCCATATATATATATATATATATATATGTATATTTAAATTTCTTGTCTAATTGCCTGATTGACCCACTCATTCTTTAATAGGGTGTTGTTTAACCTCCATGCTTTTGGAGGTTTTCCAGACTTTTTCCTGTGGTTTATTTCAAGTTTCATAGCATTGTGGTCTGAAAGTGTGCATGATATGATCTTAATACTTTTGTCTTTATTGAGGGCTGTTTTGCGACCCAGTATGTGATCTATCTTGGAGAATGTTCCATGTGCACTCTGGAAGAAAGTATATTCTGTTGCTTTGGGATGCAGAGTTCTAAATATATCTGTCAAGTCCATCTGATCCAATGTATCACTCAGGACCCTTGTTTCTTTATTGATCCTTATAGATTGATCTATATATTGATCCTTTATTGATCTTTATAGATTGTCTAGATGATCTATCCATTGTTGTAAGTGGGGTATTAAAGTCCCTGCAATTACCACATTCTTATCCATAAGGTTGCTTATGTTTGTAATTAATTGTTTTATATATTTGGGGGCTCCCATATTTGGCACATAGACATTTATAATTGTTAGCTTTTCCTGATGGATAGACCAGTGACAGAGAGAGAGCAGACACTTTTTGTGGCACAGAAGGAATTAGTATGTTGGCCCCAAAATGGAATGGAAAGAAAAAGCTTGCTGAAAAGTAGGTTCAAGTACACTAGGAAGCATACCAGGAAGCACACATCAGAATGCAACTCAGGGACTATCAGAAGATCAGTAGCTGTTAAAATTTGATCTCCACCTGGAAAAAATGGCAAGCTCCAATTAGACCTTGAACTTACTTAAGAACATACATATCTCATAATTTCCAGTTTATGATGTAGGCCACTATCTTTTTTCCTCCTTTTATTAGAACCTGAAAATGCAAAAATGGAAAGATTTGAAAGCTGCGTTATCAGGGGATATTTGTCAAGTGACATGGTGAAGCTACCAAAATGAAGTGGAGAAGCTTGGGGGTAAATTTTGGGAACAATAAGGGGAGACCTGGGGCAAATACTTTTGCCTGAGAAGAAAATGGAGGAAGGATAGTAACAACTCAGGAGAAAGTGACAAAAGTACTTAATTACCAAACCCTTCCCAAAGCAAAGTACATACAACTAACACATTACAAACTTTCCCATCATTTAACTCTATCCTTATCAACGTCTTTCATTTGAGCTCCCTGTGTGAGTTTCCCATCCCCCTTGGGAATATACTTCTGGATTTGTGAGTCCAGTTGATGAGACAATGAGACAAATACAAGTTGTTTGCACACATTCTCCTTACAACAGGTTTTCTAAATGCATTTAATAAGGCAACACCTACCTAGGGCTGTAGGCTCTGTTTTTTCATTGATTAGCCTCAATTTTTAGATCATCCTGGCTCATAGGAGGTAATAAATAAGTAGCTATTTAATTAGTTTAAATTATCTGTCTGGCCAGTTTTTTTTTTTATCTTTTTAAAGACAAGATTGGAGCAAATTCTTAATTATAAACTGGAAGATAATACTTTTTTTATAAATATACAGTTTGAAATCACTTTGCTCCTATGTAAAAAAGTTTGGTGGTTCCTCAAAAAGGTATACATTCTTGGGTATACATCCAAGGTAACTGAAAAAGTGTGTTCAAAAAAACTATTGTACATGAATGCTCAAGGCAGTATTATACACAGTAGCCAAAATGTGGAAGGAACACGTCTATCAATTGATGAATGGGTAAACAAAATGTGGTATACTGATACAATGAAATATTATTCAATGATAAAAAAGAATGAAGTGTTGATACATGCTACAACAGCTTTCAAGGATGAAACTTGAAAATATTTAGCTACATGAGAGAAGCCAGACACAAAAGACCACATATTGTAGGATTCCTTTTTATTAAATGTCCAAAATAAAGATAGATAGAGAAAATTCATAGAGACATAGATAACTGCTAGAGGTTGGAAGGGCAGGAGAATGAGGTGTGACTGCTTAATCAATATAGAGTTTCCTTTTGGGGTGATGAAAAAGTACTGGGACTAGGTAGTGGTACTGGTTGCACAACACTGTGTGTTTACTAATGCCACTGGTGTGTACTTTAAGATGGTTGAAATGGTAAATTTTATGTTATGTGTATTTTACCACAATAAAAATAAGGCACTGTTTTATTTAATCCTCACATCCAGGGCTGATGTCCTGATCTCTGACTACAAAACCCATAAAACTTCCACCTTGTCCAAATGATGACTCCAACATGGAGCACTAATCATTGGACTAAAATGAGGGCCACCACAACCAGGCCACCATTTATCACCTCATTCCTTCTCAAGATCTCATGCTGACTCTGCCATCTGGAGATGACATCTTAGTCTGGTGTTTATAGCCCTTCTCATCTGGCTAGCTTCTCACCAATGCTCTGCCAGCATTTTCCTTCCACTCCAAGTAGACATATCACTGTACCACCTTAAATACCTCCATTATTGCCTGACTATACATGTTCTCCTTTCCCTTTTCTATCTTTGAGAGCCTGCCACTCAATATATAAATATCACATAAAAGGCAACATTCTACCTCCCAGAATCTTTCATCATAAGGCCTATATTGTGAAATACATACTGTGTGAAAGTACAGATATGTCTATAATCTCATTTTCCTAGTATGTTCTTTAATCTCTCCTCTAAGCACACCCAAGTAAATTATAAAATGAATAAATCTTATACTCTGTGCATTTATCTATATCCATATCAATATCTATATTTATATCCATATTTATATCTATATTTCATCACCCCTTGGAGTGACAGAATTGTACAATTTTGAAAATCATACATAATTGTATTATTTACCTGTGTAAAGCCTACAGTAGTTCAAAGCAAAGAAACTTATCAATGATAAATAAAGGACATTACATAATGATACAATGGTCAATTTTCCAAGAAGAAATAATTCTTAACATGTATGTGCCTAATAACAACACTAAACAATATGAAACAATAGTAACTGATAATTTTTCTAAATAATTGTTAGACCCCAAACCACAGAACCAGGAAAACCTGAAAACATCAAGCATGATAAATGCCATAAACATTATCATTTTATTTTCAAACTATAGAAAATGACAGGTAAAGAAAAAAATCTTAGAAGACAGAGAAGAAGAATAAAACTAGACCACTTTCTTACACCATATACAAAAATAAATTCAAAATGGATGAAAGACCTAAACAAGAGACAAGAAACCATCAAAATCCTAAAAGAGAACACAAGCAGCAAACTCTTGACCTCGGCCAGAGCAATTTCTTACTAGACACATCACTGAAGGCAAGGGAAACAAAAGCAAACATGAACTACTAAGACTTAAGATAAAAAGCTTCTGCACAGTGAAGGAAACAATCAGCAAAACTAAGGGGCAGCCTATGGAGTAGGAGAATATTTGCAAATGGCATATTTGATAAAGGGTTAGTATCCAAAATCTATAAAGAACTTACCAAACTCAACACCCCCTAAAAAAAAAATAATAACCCAGCTAATAAATGGGCAAAAGATATGGATAGACACTTTTCCAAAGAAGATTTCCAGATGGCTAACAGACACATGAAAGGATGCTCAACGTCACTCATTATCAGGGAAATACAAATCAAAACCATGATGTGATATGACCTCACACCTGTCAGAATGGCTAAAATTTACAACACAAGAAATAAGAGGTCTTGGTGAGGATGCAGAGAAAAAGGAACCCTCTTGTACTGCTGGTGGGAATGCAGACTGGTTCAGCCACTCTGGAGAAAAGTATGGAGGTTCCTCAAGAAATTAAAAATAGAACTCTCCTAGGATCCAGCAATTGCACTATTAGATATTTACCCAAAGGATACAAAAATGTAGACTCAAAGGGGTACATGCACCCAATGTTTATAGCAGGATTATCAACAATAGCTAAATCATGGAAAGAGTCCAAATGTCCATCAACTGATGAAGGGATAAAGAAGATGTGATATATATATATATATATATACACACACGCACACACATATATATATGTATATATATATATATATGTGTGTATATATATACACACACACATATACACAATGGAATATTAGCCCTTGTAAAGAATGTCACCTTGCCATTTGCATTGACATGAATGGAGCTAGAACATATTATACTGAGTGAAATAAGTCAGAGAAAGACAAATTCCATATGACTTCACTCATATGTGGAATTTAAGAAACAAAACAGATGAACATATGGAAAGGGGGGAAAAGAGGAGAGAAGGAAGCAAACCACAACAGACTCTTAATGATAGAGAATAAACTAAGGGTTGATGGAAGGAGGTGGGTGGGAGATGGGCTAGATGGGTGATGGGTATTAAGGAGGGCATATGTTGTGGTGAATGCTAGGTGTTGTATGTAAATGAAGAATCACTGGTTCTACTCCTGAAACCAACTGCACTGTATGTTAACTAAATAAAATTTAAATTAAAAAAAGAAGAAGAAAAAAGAGTAAAAAACACTACCTATAAAGGAGAAAATAATTACATCTGTCTTCTCTTTAGAAACAATGCAAGCAAAAAAGTAACAGAGTGTTGAGAGGGAAAAAATACTAATCTAGAATTCTGTACCATGTGAAGTTATCCTTCAAAATTGAAGGAGAAATAAAGACTTTTATAGGTAAACAAAAATTGTAGGAATTTGTTGCTACTAGACCTGTCTTGCAAGAAATGCTTAAAGAAGTTCTTAAAAGAAAAGGAATATTATTTAAGTTAGAAACAGATCTACACAAAACAAGCAAGAGCATCAGAGAATAAACAAGTAAAGGTAAAATTAAAGTTTGTGTATCTCTTATTCTTAATTGATCTAACAAATAAGGATTTCTTCAAAATAATATAACAACGTATTTGATCATGTATGTGTTATATATATCAATATATGTTTATGCATGGTTATGTATAAGTAAAATGAATGCAGAAATGATAAAAAGGACTACAGAGGAATCAGAAATATTTGCTTATTGGGGCACCTGGGTGGCGCAGTCGGTTAAGCGTCCGACTTCAGCCAGGTCACGATCTCGCGGTCCGTGGGTTCGAGCCCCGCATCGGGCTCTGGGCTGATGGCTCAGAGCCTGGAGCCTGTTTCTGGATTCTGTGTCTCCCTCTCTCTCTGCCCCTCCCCCGTTCATGCTCTGTCTCTCTCTCTGTCCCAAAAATAAATAAATGTTGAAAAAAAAAAGTTAAAAAAAAAAAGAAATATTTGCTTATTATAAAGTACTTTCACTACCCATGAAGTGTCACAGTTTTATTTGAAGTGAACTTTACATATTTCATATGTAAATATTATGTAAAGGTATATTGAACACTCAAACAATCTGTTTAAAAAGTAAGAATATTTATAACTAATATGATAAGAAGGAAGAAAATGGAAACATTTAAAATACTTAAAATTACAAAATGCAGAAAAAACAGTGGAAAACAAAAATAGAAACAAAGAACTAAAGCAAAAAGAATACAAAGCAGTCACCACAATGTTAGATATTAATACAACTATATCAATAATCACTTTAATGTCAATGGTTTAAATATGCCAATTAGGGGCACTTGGGTGGCTCAGTAGGTTAAACGTCCAACTTTGGCTCAAGTCATGATCTCGTGGTTCATGACTTTGAGCCCCGCATCAGGCTGTGTGCTGTCAGTGCAGAGCTCACTTTGGATCCTCATGTTGGATCCTCCGTCTCCCTCTCTCTCTTCCCCACCATGCTCTCACATGCATGAGCACATGCCCTCTCACTTAAAAATAAACATTTAAAAAAATGGATGTCATGGCACTGGGTGGCTCAGTCAGTTGAGTGTCTGACTCTTGATTTTGGCTCAGGTCACAATCTCACAGTTGGTGGGATCAAGCTTTGCATCAGGGTCTGCACTGACAGCATGGAGACTGCTTGGGATTCTCTTCCTCTCTCTCTCTGCCCCTCGTCTACTTGCATGCTCTTTTTCTCAAAATAAATAAATGAACTTAAAAAAAAAATGGAGACTGTCTCTTAAAATTTGTATGGAACCACAAAACACCCTGAATAGCCAAAGCAATCTTGAAAAGGAAAAACATTGGGGCGCCTATGTAGCTCAATCACTTGAGCATCTGACTCGGCTCAGGTCCTGATCTCACTGTCCATGAGTACGAGCCCCGCATTGGGCTCTGTACTGAGAGCTCAGAGCCTGGAGCCTGCTTCTGATTCTGTGTCTCCCTCTCTCTCTCTGCCCCTCCCCTGCTCTCACTCTGTCTTTCACATTGTCTCAAAAACAAATAAACATTAAAAAAAGAAAAGAAAAACAAAGTTGTACACAATCACAGTTCTGCACTTCAAGTCATATTGCAAAGTTGTGGTGATCAAGACACTACAAAAAGAGACACATATATCAAAGTCTCAAGAAGAGACACTACTAAAAGAGACACATAGCTCAATGGAACAGAATAGAAAACCCAGAAATGGACTGTCAACTATATGATAAACTAATCTTCAACAAAGCAGGAAAGAATATCCAATGGAAAAAAAGTCTCCTCAACAAATGATAGGAAAATTGTACAACAATGTGCAAAAGGATGAAATTGGACCACTCTTTTATACCATACACAAAAATAAACTCAAAATGGTTGAAAAACCTAAATGTGAGACAGGAAACCACCAAAATCTTAGAGGAGAACACAGGCACTAACCTCTTTGATATCAGCTATAGCAACTTCTTTCTAGATATGTCCACTGAGGCAAGGGAAACAAAGGCAAAAATAAAATATTGGAGCTTCATGAAAACATAAAGCTTCTGCACAGTGAAGGAAATAGCCAACAAAACTAAACAGCAGCCTATGGAATGGAAGAAGATATTTGCAAACAACATATTTGATAAAGGGTTAGCATTCAAAACATTTAAAGAACTTATCAAACCCAACACCCAAAAAACAAATAATCCAGTGAAGAAATGGGCAGAAGACATGTACAGACATTTTTTCCAAAGATATACAAATAGCCAACAGACATATGAGAAGATGCTCAACATCACTCATCATCAGGGAAATACAAATCAAAACTACAATGGGCTATCACCTCACACCAGTCCGAATGGCTAAAGTTAACAACACAGGAAATGACAGATGTTGGCAAGGATGTAGCGAAAGAGGACCCTCTTACACTGTTAGTAGGTTTTCAAACTGGTGTAGCCACTGTGTAAAACAGTATGGAGATTCCTCACAAAATTAAAAATAGAACTACCCTACAATCTAGCAATTGCACTACTAGGTATTTACCCAAAGGATACAAAAACAAGGATTCAAAGGGATACATGCACCCTGATGTTTGTTTACATTATTTACAATAGCCAAATTATAGAAAGAGCCTAAATGTCCATCAAGTGATGAATAGATAGAGAATATAAATATAAAGTGAAATATTACTCATCCATAAAAAAAGAATTAAATCTTGCCATTTGCAACAACATGGGTGGAACTACAGAGTATCATGCTAAGTGAAATAAATCAGAGAAAAACAAATACCATATGATTTCACTCATATGTGAAATTTAAGAAGCAAAACAAATGATCATAGGGACTGATAGAGAAGCAATACAAGAAACAGACCCTTAACTATAGAGAACAAGCTGATGGTTACCAGAGGGATGGTGGGTGGGAGGATGGGTTAAATAGTTGATGTAGATTAAGGAGTGGACTTGTTTTGATGATTACCGGGTGTGGTATGGAAGTGTTGAATCATTAAATTGTACACCTGAAACTAAAAAATGTCAGAGTGAATCAAATTCAAGACCCAATGTGATGCTAAGTGAAATAAGCCATACAGAGAAAGACAGATACCATATGGTTTCACTCTTATGTGGATCCTGAGAAACTTAACAGGAACCCATGGGGGAGGGGAAGGAAAAAAAAAAAAGAGGTTAGAGTGCGAGAGAGCCAAAGCATAAGAGACTGTTAAAAACTGAGAACAAACTGATGGGGGGTGGGAGGGAGGAGAGGGTGGGTGATGGGTATTGAGGAGGGCACCTTTTGGGATGAGCACTGGGTGTTGTATGGAAACCAATTTGTCAATAAATTTCATAAAAAAAAAAGACCCAATTATGTGCCATTTGCAAGAAAGTGACTTTAAACATGAAAACATATATAAATTAAAAGGACACAGATGGACAAGAAATTATATATATATATATATATATATATATATATATATCTCATGCTGAAACTAATCAAAGAAAATAGAAGTAGACAAATTAATTTCAGAAAGAGCAGACTTCATAGCAAGGAGACTTGTCAGGAATAAAGAGGGCATTACATAATAATAAAGGAGCCAATTCTACAAGCAGACATGACAATCCTTAACATGTATGTATCTAACAACCCAGCATCAAAATACATAAACAAAAGTAATATAACAGTATGGATAAATAAATGAATCCACATTATAATTGAAGACTTTAAAACTAGTCTCTCAGAAATAGACTGAGGCATAAATCAGTAAGGACATGGTTGAACTCAACAACACCATCACCCAACTGGATATAACTGACATCTACAAACTACTTTCTCCAACAACAGCAGAATACACATTCTTCTCAAGTTCACACAGAACACTCACCAAGATAGACCACATTCTTGACTATAAAACACACCTTAAATTTAAAGGAAAAGAAATCATACACTATCTGCTTCCAGACTACAATGAAGTTAAACTAGAAATCAGTAACAGAAACACAACTGACAAATCCCGAAATACATGGAGATTAAAAAGCACACTTCTAATTGTCAAAGAAGGAATCTCAAGAGAAATTTTAAAAAAAGAAATTAGAACTAAATGAAAATGTAACAATTTGTTAAAATTTGTGGGATGCAGAAAAACAGGTCTTTTTACTTTTTTTATTATTTTTTTTATGTTTATTTTTGAGAGAGAGACACAGTGCAAATGGGGGTGGAGCACAAAGAGAGGGAGACACAGAATCTAAAGCAGGCTCCAGGGTTCAAGCTGTCAGCACAGAGTCCGATGTGGGGCTCAGACTCACAAACTGTGAGATCATGACCTGAGCAGAAGAAGGGTTTATAACTGACTGAGCCACCTAGACGCCCCTTAATTTTTTTAAGTATATTTATTTATTTTAAGAAAGAGAGAGCATGCACAAGCAGGAGAGGGGCAGGGAGAGAGAGAATCTCAAGCAGGCTCCACACTGCTGGCATGGATCCCAAGGGCTCAAATCCACAAACCATGAGATCATGACCTGAGCTGAAATCAAGAGTAGGATGCTTATCTGACTGAGCCACCCAGGCGCCCCATGAAAAAACAGATCTTAAAGGAAAATTTTATATAACTAAATGCATATATTAGACAATAAGAAAGATCTAAAATCTATAATATAAGCATGCATGTTAGTAAAATAGAAAAACAAATTAAATCTAAAGTAAGGAGAAGAAAAGGAATAATGAGATAGATACAGATATTTAGATAGATATAGATCCCTTGACATGTAGATGATAGATCTATGGATATATCACATATCGAGATCTGGATAGACATATGGTAAGTAGATGCTAGATTAGATGATGATAGATGACAGATAGAACATACATATATACACAATAGAGATGGAGATAGATATCTAGATAGATATAGATCTATATCTAAATATAGCTATAAATTTGTCATATAAATATATCACATATATATTGATAAATGATAAATGATACATACACACATACATACTAGACATATTTAGGTAGATCTCTATCTAGATACACATATATGTATCATATAGATATATCACATGTATATATTGATAACTAAATGATAGATAATAGATATATGATATCACATTTTCTTTATCCATTCATCCATTGATGGACACTTAGGTGATTTTCATATCTTGGCTATTGTGAATAATGTTGCAATGAACATGAGGGTGTATGTATCTCTTTGAGATACTGATTACATTTCCTTTCAGTATATACCCAGAATTGAGAATGCTGGATCATATGGCAGTTCTATTTTTAGTTTTATGATGATGTTTGTTTGCACAGGTGCAAATGGTCTTTCCATCTTCTTCATCTTCTGTGATACTCCTCTGGAAAAAGAATTTATGATAGGTTTACTCTCAATCATCTTCCCAGGTGTAGTTCCTCCCCAAAGAGGGGAGTGTTGGCAGACTGATTTCCCAGAAGTTGCTGCTTTTAGTCATACAAAGGAAGCTCTGAAAAGGCTTCTTTCTGTTGAATTTATGAATATCAAATCTCTTCAGCTTAAAAAAACCTTCATACCAATTTTGTGGTCCTGAGTGGGCCCATACTTCCTTAAAAAAAAAGTTTAGACATAAAGATCCCTCAACTCCTTACCAGCTGGCATTTTCTCATCCTCAGCAATGTGAGGATCTGACCTCAGCAGCTGTCCTCACTATTCTACCTAGCAGCAGCAACAGCCCTGAAGTTTGAGCTGAAATCCTGTACATAATTGAAGTTCTGTTAACTCCATTTGAGGCATTTCTTCCAAAAATCCTCTCCTGCCTATTATTTTTCCCTTTATTTTTGAGATTCCCACCTACTTCATACCTGGAAGAGAACCAGGAGGACTGCACCCAAGAGGCAGGTGGATTGGTGGCCTTTATATACTTCATCCTTAATCTGCCCAGTCCCAGCGACATAGTCCATACCCTCTTGAAGGGCTTTTTTTTTTTCAACTGTCTTCTCACAGAGACTGTCACTCTCCTTGATCATTTAAGTAGTGTGCCTATGGACAACCTCCAAGACTTGTAGTAGAGGAGAGCAGATGTTTAGAACAGGGAGACAGAGGGCTGATGGAGCCATGTGTCCCTCCGTTACTTGCTGTCCATCTGGGAAAACAGGCAAAGCAGTGTTCTCTCAAGGACTCCTGGCCTGTTCCTCCTATAACCTTCACCACATCTTTCCACCTCTGATATCATTTCCACATCAGTGATTTTAGAAAAATAAATTCTCCCCTCCTATTCCCCAGGATCCTGCACAAATCAGAAGAAATGATAAATGTTAAATCAATATGATAAGTCAAAAAACTTTGTGCAAGTGGTGAGGAAAGTAGGTTCTAGATCAATGGTTCTCAACCAGGGTGCAGTTTTGCACCCAGGGACGTTTGGCACTGCCTGAGACATTTTTCACTGTAATAACTTAGAGTGGATACTACTGGCATCTAGCAGATAGATGCCAGAGAAGCTGCTAAACATCTAACCATGTACAGGAAAACCTCCCACAACAAAGATCTTGTCTAAAACATCAACAGTGCCAAGACTGAGAGACCCTGCTTTAGACCCAGATTTCTTGGGCTAGATCCCAACTTTGCCCTGACTAGCTATGTGACAACAGGAAAATTATTTAACATCTCTATGCCTCATATTCCTCATTCAAAAAATATGGATATTAATACTCATGTGTAAAATAGGGATATCATTGTGTTAATAAATGAAGATGACCAAAATGAGAACAGACAAAAGTTATTTATTTAGAGCTTGCTATAGCAAGGGAGTTTGCCAGCATCACTTATATTTTGGCAGGTCTCAAAGACAGGCAGAAGAGTGGAAGAGATTTACAATAGAAAAAAGGGAAGGCTTCAGATATGCCCTGGTTGGATCTTGTTGACATGAGGGAAGCTTGAGGCAGGATAACTAGACATGTGTCCTATGTGATTTGGCTTTCTCTGGTTGGTCCTAAGTTGAAAACAAGAACAAAAATTAGGGAAGCTCTCAGCTATTGACCAAGTCTTATTTGGGTCTTTAATTCTACAGAGGTTGTGCTTTGGCTTCCTGGACTGATATTCTGCAGACTTTCATTTTATATATAGTCTAGCCATTGTTTACATATTCAGTGACTTGTTATTATAAGTCCTTGAGAAAGTAGTAAGGAAGGTTTTAAAAATAGGTCATATACAAAGATGCTATATGGTATCCAAGGGCTGAGGAGAGAATTTAAGAAAGAACACACTTAGAAGAATAGCTCCTTTCAAGGCTGGAGTTCAGGCCTCATTGGGGAAGATGCAGTTACCCACTGGAGAACAAAAAAAGTTCACTGTTTTTCCCAGGCCTGAGCTAGTCTGCAGTCACCAGGAAAGTAGGTAGCAACTGGGACACAGGTGAGCTGCTGCTGGTTGACAAAACATGGACATGCAGGGGGTGTTGGGGCCTGGAGCATGTGGTGTCTATATTGGGAGGACTTCCAAAAGGCAATCACCAGACTGGGTTATAAAGTTACTAGGGGACCACCAGATGTTCTCCCATACACACCACTGAAACCTTCCTTCTAGAGGGCCCTCCAGCACCCTGTGCTGAGAAAGGTTAACATCACACTCACTCTCAAAGGAGAAATACTTAAAAGAATACATCCACCATCACAAAGCACGTATTAAGGAATAAATTGAGGGCGCCTGGGTGGCTCAATTGGTTAAGTGTCTGACTTCGGCTCAGGTCATGATCTCACAGTTTGTGAGTTCGAGCCCCACATTGGGCTCTGTGCTGACAGCTTAGAGCCTGGAGCCTGCTTCAAATTCTATGTCTCCCTCTCTCTCTGCTCCTTCCCTGCTCATACTCTCTCTCTCTCTTTCAAAAATATATTAAAACATTAAAAAATTTTTAAAAAAAGAATAAATTGAGAGCTGACACATTGAAGAAGCAGTAAAGGGAATAAATACATATTTGTGCATATCCCTTAGGGTTATCATAAGAATAAAGTTTAAAAATAAAAAAAAAATCTTGCTAACCAATCAAGTCCAAGCTCCTTATGCCAGCATTTAGTGAAACCCAACACATCTCCTGCCTTTTTAGGTATAGCATTTAGGATCAGCCTGGAGCACAGTGGGCAGTCACCATCATCAGGAATGGCCCCTCCCCAAATATCCATCACCCCTAAGAAGTCTTAACACCCTGGCTACTTCTTATTTGAAAATCACTCACGCTACCTGTCGCTCATGATTCAGGTGGGAAGCTGTCTTCAATCTCATTAAGGTAGGACAGCTTCTTTACCTCTGTATCTTCCAAAGATACCCAGCACAGCATCTGAACAAAGCATTCACTTAGCCAAGATTTTTTGGCCAAGAAAAATAGTGAGTGACTCCTAAATTCAGTGCAAATAGCACTTTTTCATAGGCTACAGTAAGTGTGTTCCTGAAAGTTCATTCAATATAGGAAATTATCACAAATATGGTGGAAGAGGTTGGAGTATAAGGGACTCTAATGAATGCAGACACTTTATGAAGTAAATAATTACTTCTGCTTAAAAAATTGGAAATTGTCATTTTTTTGGGTGTGAAAACCAACTAATATATTCCCACATTATATGATCTTAAGTGAAACATACATGTCCATGTAATTGTTTTGCTCTTTAATGAAAGGTGGGGGAAGAGTTGTATGGGCAGCTGTTTTATAGAAATGCCCATTTTGTTACCTTATTTTGTTTAAAATCCTCTAGCAGCTTCCTACATTCTTCAGAGGACCATCCAAAGTCTTCCCAATGGCCCAAGGGGCCCTTCCACACCTGCTTGGCCATGTTACCCATTCTCTTCCAATTATGTTTCCACCATCTAACTTTATACTACTGGCTCTTCTGCAGCCATGCCAGGCACAGTGTCGACTTGGGGTGTTGGCATTCATTGGTCTCTCTGCCTAGAGGCTCCTCCCTAAATACTGCCATATATTCCTCCTGTCCTTAGTCCCCACTCAGTGAGGCTTCTTTGATCTGACACATGATGGGGCAGAATTCTCCCTGATTGGAACTCTAAACACCTTGCCCTGATTTCTTTCTTTTCTTCCCTAGCACAAATCATCTTCATAAGCACCATATATTTCCTTGGTCTTTTGTTCATTGTCTCTCACTCCTATAAGAAAATTAGGTCTATTGGGGTGCCTGGGTGGCTTAGTCAGTTAAGTGTGTGACTTCAGCTCAGACTGTGATCTCGCCATTCATGAGTTCGAGCCCCACGTCAGGCTCTGTGCTGACAGCTCAGAGCCTGGATCCTGCTTTTTCACATTGTGTCTCCCTCTTTCTCTGCCCTTCTCCTGCTCATGCTCATGTCCTGTCTCTCTGTCTGTCTGTCTGTCTGTCTCTCTCTCTCTTAAAAATAAATAAACATTAAAAAAAATTTTTTTAAAGAAAATAAGATCTATGTTGGGAATAGTTTCACTAACTACTATATCTCCAGTGCTTAGAATAAGCACTTCAAACATAATACTTTTGCTTAAAATTGTAATATATAATATTACAAACATAATAAATATACTATATATATTACAGTATATGCAGTATACATGCATATATATATATATGTATATGTATATATTTATAATGGGGACATTGGAAGCCTAAATGTTTGATATTAAGAAATTATTGTTCTATTTTAAATAAAAAGAAAAATAGGAAGTCATACAGTTTTGACAGCTGAGACTCATGTAACACACACATGGGAGGCAGTAGAGAGGAGAAGAGCTGACCTTTCAGGGAAAGTGGGAGTGCGGTGCTCAGGAGACCAAGGATACACAGAGGGGCATGCAGGGACAGGTCTACAAGAGGACAGGGGGTGAAATGAGGGCAGGCCCTGGGGGGACAAACAGTAGAGGCAGGGTGGACCCTGGTGTGGGGAACACAGGTGGCAGCCTTTCCTACAGGCAGCAGCCACTGCAGCACTGGCCATTGGTGCCCCCTCCCCCCCTGAAACAAGGTCTGCAAAAATTCCCACAATCTGCTTCTGCCCTCTGATCCTGTCAGTGCCAGAAGGCTACCCTGAACAATGAGGGTCTGAGCTGTGCCTATACACTGTATATTTGTGCTGGCCTGGAGGTCCTCCGTTGGTGTGGGAAAGATCACAGGAGGGTCTCTGCTGGTCACACTGCACTGTGGCACCACCAGCTTGTCCTTGAAAAACCCATCTGGGATAATGTGGGCAGATGATGGAGGTCACTCTAAGAACCCTTTCTGCCCACTTATGGCCTCACCAAGGCAGGAAGTGTTTTCCATTTCAGCCTCAGCTCTTTCCTCCACAGCAACCTCAGACAAAATGTCAGAGACCATGAGCTGCTGCAGAGCCACTGGGTCCTGGTCTTCATCCCCACCCTCATCGTCCCACATGAAAGCCGTCCTGGGCTGGGGGGAGGGGAGGTGTTTGAGGTGCAAGGTCCTCTGGTCCTAGGTGAGGCTGGAGTACCTGTCAGTGCCACTCCCCAGTCACACATTCGGAATCTTTTTGGGTGTCCACTCTATTTTCTGGTGTTAGAGTGTGTCATACATAAAAGAGAGGCAGGATCTCCAGTGTCTGCTACAGCTCAGATTCCTACTAAGTTCTTTAGGTTAATATGCTTCCCAATAGGAGACCAGTAGAACTCTAGAGAACATTGTCTGCCTGTCCCCTCTGGCTCTCCACTGAAGCTTCTCCTAGTTAAGCACAATGGCAACACGTTCACCCCAGCCCTCCTGACCCCAGCTTTCTTTGGGTCCTAGACAGTAATATTCATCTTATTTTTCAAATGAAGAGACTAAGATGCAGAGAGCCTAGAGACCTTCCCACGATCATGTGGGTGGGAGATGGCAAAGACAAGGCCTGAGGCTGTGGGTTTTACTTCTAATGGGACCTTTTCAACCAGAGCAGGGAGCCCAGGACCAATACTGACAATGCTGGTAGGTTTCATCTCGTGGACCAGTAACTCCACACTAACAGATCTGAAGAAAGGAAGGTCCAGTGTTACAAGTGCAGGCTCTGGGAAAATCATAGGCAGTTTATTTTACTCACTCTGCAGGAAGTTTTTTCATTGTGCCTACACCCTAGACTGGGGTCATTATGGCCCTGGGCTGTCTTTCAGCATGTCTTGCTGAGCTGTTGCAACCTACTGTCCCTTCTCCACATCTTCTAGATCCCAGTCCAAGACCAGGATAGAAACAGTGTTTAGAGAGTGAAGCCTGCTTGAAGCAGGAACAAAAAGACAAAGAATAATCATCTGAATACCCATTCCCACCTTAGCCTTGAACAGGTTGCAAAATATTCTCTCCATACATTGTCCCATTGGAACCACTGGCTGCTTTTTTCCCTTTCTTTCTATTTTGAATCTCTATAGCACAAAAGTTGTGTGACTTACTCAATTCAAGGCAAAACTAGGTAAGACCCCTTTTAGTTTTATTCTCTGATCACCCTTCATCTCCCTTCCTTTTTTCTCCATCCATATTCATCTTTCTTAGTGTATTTAATATAGATCCTTACAATCAACCTTCCACACAGTAACTTAAATTTTCCTTGAATGATATTTAGTGTTGTGTGCATTTTTAATTTGTCAAAATATCATTGCTTTTTTAGTTTCTTACTCAGTGCTACATCCGAGATTTGTATACGCTTCTGTGTGTAAATCTAGTTCACCATTTCTTACTGTGGTAACATTTATCACCCTTGACTTCTCCTTCCCCTGAATGATGGGCATCAAGGCTCCTCCAGTAAAATTGGCATACTTGTCTCCTGATGCATTTGTGGGAGAAATTCTCTAGGCTACACATTCCAGAGTGAGACTTCATGATTAATATTCCCATCACCAGATTGTACCAGTCTGGTTCTGCCATATCCCTGCAAGCACTAAAGCCAGAATTTTAAATTATACTAAATGATTATGTGGTTGTATGCATTTGCTTTTCTCTGCTGATAAGTGAGGTTTGCAGAGGCTTCCTGACCTCCAATAGATTGGTCAGTTCAACCATGGAAGCTTATTTTACTTTCCTTTTTGCAAATAGTGAATATCAGTTTCCTCTTGGTTTAGTTGAGAAAGCTTATCTTCTTCTATATTATTTCAGTGAATGGTAGTGAGGAAAAATTCAGGCTTTTTTTTTTCTCTCAGTTCTGTGTGGATGGGAATCAAATATCATCAGGAATGAAAAATAAATGGTACAGTCTGAGTTCTATGTCATGGCAAGATGCACAGGAGGCTTTTGGTCAGTATTAGTGTAGCAACTGGGGGCATCTCTTTTTGCAGTAGGGTTGAGAACTTTTCAGAGTAGAAGGTCTACATTACTCCAATCTTTAGACCACATTTCTCTATGTGAGAATTTTAAATATTTGCAGATTTCAGATATATGGATTACAGATCTGTCTCTATCAAATTATGACAAAACTCCTCTGTCAGGCCTTTAAGGTTTTTTTTTAATTGTCATAAAATTTACCCCTTAACCATTTTTAATCATTATCCTATACAATTGAGTGGAATTAAGTACATTTACAATGTTGTGCAACTATCACTACTATCCATTTACATAATTTTTTCATCACCTCAAACAGAAACTATACCATTAAGCAATAACTTCTGATTCTTCAATTTTCCTAGCTCCTGGCAATCACCATTCTACTGTCTGTCTCTATGAATTTGACCACTCTAGATAGTTTATGTAAATGGAATCATAGAATAGTTGTCCTTTTGTGCCTGGTTTATTTCGCTTAGTATAATGTTTTCAGGGTTCATCCATGTTGTAACATGTATCAGAGTTTCATTCCTTTTCAAGGATAAATAATATCCATTGTATGTATTTACTATGTTTTGTTTATCCTTTCATCTTTTGATGGACCTTTAAGCTGTTTCCACCTTTGGACTATTGTGAATAACAATGCTATGAACATTTACATACACATATCTGTTTGAGCGCCTGCTTTTAATTCTTTTGGGTATATACTCAGAACTGGAATTTCTGGATTATATAGTAACTGTCAAACTGGTTTCCACAGGGGCTACACCATTTTACATTTCCACCAGCAAGGCACAAAGGGTTCCAATTTTTTCCCATTCTTTTTAAAAAAACATTTCATTTTATTTTTTTTAAGAGAGAGAGAAAGTGAGGGAAAGGACAGAGAGAGAGAGAGAGAGAGAGAGAGAGAGAGAGAATCTCAAGCAGACTCCATGCTCAGTGTAGAGCCTAACATAGGCTTGAACCCATGGCCCTGGGATCATTACCTGAGCCCAAATCAAAAGTCAAGCACTCAACTGAGCCACCAAGGTGCCCCAACTTTTTCATGTTCTTACCAACACTTGCTATTTTCTCTTCATAATAGTCATCTTAATGGATGCAAAGTGGCATCTCATTGTGACTTCGGCTTGCACTTCTTTAATAACTGGTGATGTTGAGCATCCTTTCATGTACTTACTGGCCATATGTACATCTTTAGCGAAATCTCCAGACCCTGTGCCCATTTTTTAAATAAGGTTGGTTTCTGTTGTAGTTTCTATGTTACTATTGTTGAGTAATGAGAATTCTTTATATATTCTGGATGTTAATACCTTATCACATATGTGATTGGCAAACACTTTCTCCCTTTCCAAGGGTTGCCTTTTCACTCTGTTGATAGAGTGCTTTTAATGCACTAAGTGTGCTTAGTTTTTATAAAGTCCAACATATCTACTTTTTCTCTTGTTGCCTATGGTTTTTATATCATAACCAAGAAATCATTGCTAAATCCAATATCATTAAGATTTCCCTCTATGTTTTCTTCTATGAGATTTATAGTTTTAGCATGGTCCTTAATCCATATTGACATAATTTTTGCATACAATGTAAGGAAAGAGTCCAGGGGTGCCTGAATGGCTCAGTCGGTTAAGCATCCGACTTTGGCCTATGTCATGATTTCACAGTTTGTGAGTTTGAGACTGCATCGAGCTATGTGCTGAAAGCTCAGAGCCTGCTTCGGATTCTGTCTCCCTCTCTCTCTGCCCCTCCCCCACTCATGTTGTCTCTAGCTCTCATTAATAAATAAACTTATAAAAAAATTTAAAAAAAACAAAAAAAGGAGAGTCCAACTTCATTTTGTTACATGTGGATATCTATTTTTTTAAATATTATTTGTAGAAAAAACTATCCTTTTCTCATTCAATGAGTCTTGACACGCTTGTTAAAAATAAATTGATTATGTACTGGAGGGTATATTTCTCAACTCTATTCTATTCCAATGTTCTATATGTCTGTCGTTATGCCAGTACAAAACTATTTCGATTATAGCTTTCTAGTAAGTTTCAAAATAAAAAGTGTGAGAGTTTCACCTTTGATCTTTATCAAGATTGTTTATGGAATACTTTGGGTTTCATGTGGATTTGGGGATGGGTTTTGATGGGTTTTTCTATTTCTACAAAAAAAATGCCATTGTGATTTTTATAGGGATTTCATTGATTCATTTTTTTAATGTTTATTTATTTACATTTGAGAGAGAGAGAGACCAGGGGAGGAGCAGAGAGAGAGGAAACAAAAAATTCAATTACCTGTCCCCGCGCTCCCAGTATGGGGCTCAAATTCACAAACTGTGAGATCATGACCTGAGCTGAAATCAAGAGTCAGACACTTAACTGAGCCACATAGGTGCCCTGGGATTTCATTGATTTAAAAGGCTTTGTCTGCAGGAAATAATGATCCAGAAATTATTCTTAGGCAACTAAGTTCTTTGTTTTATTCTCCCTGCTTGTGCCAAACTTGCTAAAAATTGTGGTTAGAGAAAATTTATAATAGCAAGGGATTTCACATGTGGAAGCTAGCTTCATCCTTTTGTTTACAATTAGGAAACTGGCTGAAAAAAGTCAATGACTTTCCAGGGTATCCACTGAGTAAGTGGATTAAAATCCTTATCTCTTAATGTTCAATACTGAGATGTTTCATCATCATGTTTGATGAAACATCATCATAGGATGTTTCTTCAAACATTGTTGCCTTATATTCCTATATTCTTCATTTTCAAAGCATTCAAATGTAGTATTTTTTTTTTCTCTATTGATGAAAGCTCTCCACTTCTGCACCACGGGTTGAATGTAACAGGAGAATTGTAGATTGGGATTTGATATTGCTGGATTTGGCTTATATTTCCAGTGAGGTAAGGATAGAGGTGATGTGCATACAGAATTGTGGTTATCACGCAGAAGAAACCAGACAGAGGAACATCATGAGGAATACTGAGAAAACACTTGGTGAGTGTAGGGCAGCTGCTCCACCATGGCAACCTGAAAACCTTTCATGTATCCACTCCATACAGTGTGTCTGAGCTGAGTCTTAGCAGAACATCTCATGACCCTCCTATAGCAAGAGAATGTGGGAGTCCTATGGGAAGCTGCTTTGAGGTGGTCTCTCAACCACCTCCCCACTTTCCCTGGGAGGTTGTCACAAGATGGTTTCTCATTACTTTTCCATTTTTGAAATGGTCCAAGGTCTCCAGTAACACCCTCTTTAGGGTACATCTGCAGATTGGCATGGGCCCCTCAGCAGCAGAGTGCCTTGTTATTCAAGTTGTGGTGATTAGGCTCCTATTGTTTCCTTGTCATCCTTGGAAGGGCCACAGGGAGCTGACACCTTTGGCTGATCTTTTTGCTATGTAAGTCATAAATTGAATGTAAAAAGGGCCATTTCTTTGCTGGCTAAACCTGCCAGTCCTGGTCCTTCCTTGTCCTTGACAGTTAGAAACCATGACCCATTCACTCATTATTTAGCAAATCCCAGAACTCTTAACCTGGGAGTTCTCCTTACTTATTAGAAAGGGTAGTTTTAAACCTAAATTATGCATATTCCTCAAGCAGGCCCAAGAAGTATTGAGATAGATAGCAGGGTTTCTAGAGCCACGTGGAGTTTTTAAGGCACTCCAAATATTTTACACATAAGGCTTCACTCTGGCAAAAAAGCATTACCTGCTCTTCCCCTTGGAGGTTCTGGGTATACTTTCATAGAAACTCTACCTTAGAGAAGAGGACTTGTTAGGTACGAAAACTCTCAGAAGTGTTTTTACTTACAGTGATGTGATGCCAAAAAAGATGGTGAGGAACTTTTCCAAGACATAAGAGGTTATCCCTTTACAGTGGTGATGAAGGTGTGCAGGCCATTCTTACATTCAGAGTGCATCACAGAACCATCCATCCCAGCCCCGAGATTTCTGAAGTAGGTTTCATGCCCAGTGCAGAGCCCAGTGTGGGACTTGAACTCACAACTCTGAGACCAAGAACTGAGCTGAGATCAAGAGTCCCACGCTTAGCTGACTGGGCCGCCCAGGTGTCCATGTTGTGTTTTTTTTAATCATTCCCTTACAGTGCGTGTGTCTGTGTATGTGTGTGTGTTTGTGTGAGTGTGTTTCATTCTTTGGTTTATATGTTCTGAAAGTAATCAAATTTTATTTTCCACTCATCTTATACGTCCAGGTAGCCTGTGGTGAGCATCTATGTCCCATCTCAAAGATTAGGGTTTTTCAAACTTTTTTTGAACCGATCCACAGTAAATACCTTACAACATAGGACAGTCATATGAGTCGCTTTATGTTTTGGTTGTATATGTTATATATATGTTTCTATCTTGCTTCCCAGGGCTACTCTTTGACCATAACTCCTCCTATCTCTTGTGGAAAACTCTATTCTTTTTGAGGATCCAACCGTTGGCTAATCCACCCTCTGCATGCCCTTGTCAACATCAGCTATTGAGCTGATTGATATAGCGAGTATTATAGCAACTACTTACAATCTTTCTTCCCACCCAAAGTCCTACGGTGATTCTGGATATCTGATTTAGGATCCTTATGAGTTTTCCACCAAATATCCCAGTCTCGAGTGATCTTTATAATTCACTTCAGTCATTGCCTTCCATGGTCATACTAAAGATTATGCCATGACCAAGGATAATTTCCTTCTGAAATATTTCCTTCAGACACCTCAAATAAAATCACTGGGAGCATCCATTTTCTTAACTAACCTTGTGTATAGTATGTTCAAATAAAGCCACCTGTCTTTCCAAATACATGGTGTTTTCAGGACTGTTCTTCCTCCTCACTACCATAAGTTCCTGCTTATCTCATGTTTCTACTTACTGCAGTTAGACTCTTAAGCCAATTTTTCCCACAAGATAGCTAGGTACTGCTATAAACAACTTTGTTCTGTGCTATTTAAGCTATACTCATCTAAAAAACAAAAACAAACAAACAAACAAACAAACAAAAAAACTCCAACCCTGCACTAAACAGTGTTCTAACTTTCTCCCAACCATACCTGGCTACCAAACTCCACTAGGGAAAAGTCACGCAGTCTTTTAGCCAATACTGGAACATTTAAATAGCCATCACATAAAGCTTCAAGTGGGAGGCTAACATTCCTTCTTCATAAGTCTTGTAGATTTTCCTAGTTAGAAGTCTTGTAGATTTCCTTGTAGATTTTCCTAGTCTTGAAGATTTTGTCTCCCATTCTAAAAAAGCATTACCCAGTTCCAACTTCCAATCCTACCATTTCCCAGTTCCTGTTAGATTGTACCCAAGATTCTTGATTACTCATATATACACACTGCATAACATCCTCCATATGAGGGTCAACAAAGCCTGTGAGTTTGATGAGATTATCAACACTCTAATTAGGTATTAAGCAAGGTGATTATATAGTCACTCCCATGATTATGTGATGTTGTACATGACTTCATCATAGCAGACTAGAGATTATCCTGAGGCTCTGAAGAAGTCATTGGCATGTTTGAGAGTGTCACATACCTAGGACATAAGGGTGTCTTCCAAGAACTAAGAGTAACCCCTAGCCATCAGGCAAAAAGAAAACAGAGACCTCAGTCCTAGCAAGAAACCAAATTCTGCCAACAACCAGAGTTAGCTTGGAAAAGGACCCCAAACCTCGAATGAGACTGCAACCTGATCAGTACCTTGATTTCACCCCAGTAAGGACCCAGCTAACTGGTGCTGGACTCTTGCTTACAGAAACTGTGAGATAATAAATGTATATTGTTTTAGGCCACTAAACTTGAAATGATTTCTAAACAGCAATAGAAAACTAGTACAGAAGACTTAACTTCTACTTTATCGGAGCACAAACCAGCCAAAGGAATCTTTTTTTTTTTGTTTGTTTAACTTATTTCCACTTACTTTCAACTTTCACTTTTCCTCCTCTGTCCCATATCCTATTTAAATAAAAGGCACACTTCTCATACTCCTTACAGGCTTTCTCAAATACTTAAACATGCCCTCATCTGTCTTAGTTTAACACAAATTCCTTAAATCCCAATTCTCCATCCAGTTTCCTCCCTTTATTTAAGACACAGTCAAGATTTCTAAATTTGGGACAACCTAGAGTCAACATATTCCCATTATGGAATATATGTACATAAAATTGTAGCACATATTTGCCATACTGAGGTAAATTTGTGAGGCTGCTTATAGGTGGAGATGACTTGTTTAAGTGTACCACACATCCCTGGCAGTGGTCCTCCATGTGTGTTTCCTTAATAAGAAGCATCAGCATCACCTGGAAACTTGTTAAAAATGCAAAATCTGGGGTCCTATTCTGGAACTGTTTAGTAAAACTCTGGAATCAGGGCCCAACAGCCTGTGTTTAACAAGCTCTTCAAGTGAGTCTGATAAATCAAGTTTGATTTTGAGTAAACCCAGATTTGGGGCAGTGAGAGAGGGAGAGGATTGGTATCCCCCCTTATCTGTAACCCATTTTTAGTACACTGTTTGAGAAGCACCAGACCACTGAAATTATTATTGCTGTAATTACCAGTAATTATCAGATCCAAGGGACACAAATTAGTTCCAAATTAGGCACATTTTAAGTATTCCATATTTGTCATAAGAGATTAACCTGGTTCAGTTTAGCTCCTAAGAGTTTTGTGATGGGTGAAAACAAAAAAAAAGGGCTGGAAATTTGAACTCATGATGGACTTCTTTCTGGAAGGAAACAGTCTCCATTCTCCTTATTTGCTATGTTCTCTGGCTCACCAATAGAGATATTCACTAATCCTTCTTGGTCATCTTTTAAAAGAAATAAACATCCTTGAATATGTATGTAGTACATGTTACCTATAATATAATAGGAATCATTAGATGTTGTAGTTCTTGGATTGAATGTAGATAATGATGTTTAAATATCAAATGGCTGTTGGGATTATTAAGGGTCCAGAAAAAGTATGCTGAGAGGAGGATCTCAGGGGGGACATGACAAATGTTGGCAATGTTGGAAATATGCTTTGATGCCTAACAAAGATCACCAGGAACACATTTGTAGCCAACAAGGGTAGGTTTATTTATTACTTTCTGCAACAAGGAACACAGTCACCACAAGGAACCATGGGAAGTCTCACAAAGGATGAATTAAGGATAGAGTATTAATAGAGTTATTTGTAGGAGTTAGTCATAGGACAGTAGATTGATCTGAGTTTGGAAACCAGAGAATTGCTGACACCGTAAACAATCATATCTTTAGAACACTTGTATACAGTTACTGCTAGATTTGTTTGTGTTATCTTGAAATACATGGATCTGAACTCAGTGGTGTTAAAAAGACCTTGAGCTTGGATACTCACTGACAGTCATGATGTTTTGAGACAGTGTATCTGCTTTGCAAGTCATAGTGCAGTCCATTTTCAAAAACTCTGTTTTTTTCTTCAAGTGGTTTTCCCCTAATAACCTGACAGGTGGGCAATTTTCCACTTTATTACATGTGTATTGGAAAACTGTGCCCAGAATACCTGGGGACTTATCTGAGTAAAGCCAGACCTATGAAAATGGTGAGGTATGGAGATCATAGACACTAAAATCCAATTTACAGTTAATTACAGGTTTCTTGGGGGATTGGAACAGAAAGAAGTTAGGACAATAACAAAGTGAAGTGAAGAAACAACCAATGGGACAAGTGGAGCCAACTATCAAACTCTTTAATCACAGTCAATGTAATGGTCAGATACCAAGTTGGGATGAGGCGGTGCCCGGTCTCTTGATATGAGAATGAATCCAGCAGGCCTCAACTAGACTTGGAGTCTGGACTGGCACTGACCCTCCTATGTCCTCATTACCCTATGATGATCTGTCAGTCTCAATAAATCATTTGATTCCAGTCTTACTAGGTAGTCTCACCTGAAATTTTTGTATTTCCTCTCTTCATTTATTACACATAGAGTTTCTACTCATAAAATGCTAAAGAGGCTCTTTACAGTAGCTATTAACCATATGTGACAAGTGCTTCTAAGGACCTGATTTTTTATTTTATTTATTTAGTTTAAATTTAAAAATGAACACTTTACTCAGTGACTGGGAAAATTTTTAGTATGTTTCAAGCATCTTCAGCATGTGAATCTCCCTTTCAACCATAAATTTTACAAGATCAAAATACAGATTAAGGATTTCCCCTGAAAATTAAATGCTCCCATGAAAATTGAAATGTTTTCTATGTGTAAAATACTGAACTTTGAAGACTTAGCACAAAAGGAAAGAAGTTTAAACTATTTCACTAGTATTTTATATTTGATCACATATTGAAATGGTAATATTTTGGACATATAGGGTTAAATAAAATATATTATTAAAGTTCATTTCACTTGTTTCTTTTTACTTTTCTTAGTGAAGCTACTGGAAAATTTTAACATACAAGTGTGGCTTACATTGCATTTCCATCAGACCCTGCTGGTCTAGATTACCAAAAGTCCAGTGGGATATTTACCTTAGAAATTTTATATTTTCTCCCTTGTAAGGTGGTATCTACTGCTTCACTTAATATTTTATGTATCGTCACTTTAAAAAAAAAAAATTTATGGGTATTGAGAGGGCACCTGTTGGAATGAGCACTGGGTGTTGTATGGAAACCAATTTGACAATAAATTTCATATTTAAAATAAATAAACAAAAAAATTTCTTTTTTGAAAATAAAGTTAAAAGCTCTCCTTTCTTACTAAAGAGAAGAAACAAGAAGTGGTCCAAGTGCTCAAACATAGTCTGATGGGAAACAGGAGTGAAAATGTTGGAGAGACCTGGAGTGAGAGTTAAAGCATTAGTAATGGCAAATCCTATTCAGGGACCGCTGTCTGGGAGTTAGGAATTTTATTGTGTGATTGTGTGAAACTAGAGTGCAGGCAAAGGCACAGTAGATCAAATCAATATGATAGCTCCAGAATTTGGGCTATTTAAGTTTATTTTTTAATGTTTTATTTATTTTTGAGACAGAGAGAGACAGAACATAAGCAGGGGAGGGACAGAGAGAGAGCGAGACACAGAATCCGAAGCAGGCTCCAGGCTCTGAGATGTCAGCACAGAACCCGATGCGGGGCTCGAACCCACAAACCATGAGATCATGACCTGAGACGAAGTGGGACGCTTAACTGACTGAGCCAGCCAGGCGCCTCTGGGCTATTTAAGTTTAAATTAATTAAAATTAAATGTTCAGTTTCCCATTCTAACTAGCCACATTCCAAGTATGCGATTACTTGATTACTTCAAGAACCAAGTGGGTTACTTGTATTATTTTTCTAGGGCTACTGTAACAAAGTACCAGAGCCTGAGTTACTTAAAACAATGGAAATGTACTCTCTCATAGTTCTAGGGGCCAGCAGTGTGAAATTGGTTTTGGCAGGCTGTAGGGGAGAATCTGTTTCTTGCCTCTTCCAGCTTCTAGTTGCTGTCAGACAACTAGGTTGGTTGTGGGGACATTACTTGGCTTGTGGGGATATTACTACAACCTCTGGTTCCATGGTCTCATAGCCTCCATTTTTCTGTGTCTTCTCTTTTGTTTGTCTCAAAACTCTCTCTGCTTCTCTGTATAAAGATACACGTGATTGGATTTAGGCCCACCCAGATAATCTAGATAATATTCCTCTTCAAGATCTTTAACTTATTTACATCTTTTGCCATATAAAGTAGTCTTCACAGGTTCTAGAGATTTGTATGTGGACATATCTTTGGGGCCACAATTCAACCCATTATAATATGTATTGGCACAAATATATAACATTTTCATCATTGAAGAAATTTATTTTTCACAGGAGGAGAGTTAGAGGAGAGTTATGAATCAAGAGTCAAAACACTTGATAAATTGTCAGAAGTAACCCAGTAGCTGGTGAATCTGTCACAAAGAATTAAGGCAGTAGAGGCAAATGTCGAAGGAATGTGAGTATTTTAATTATAGTAAAAAAATAAATAAACACATAAAATTTTCCAACTTAATCATTTTTAAGTGTGTGTACAGCCCTGTTAATTATATGCACATACTTATACAACAGATCCCCAGAACTTTTTTATCTTTCAAAATTGAAATTCTATACCTCTTGAATAACTCCTCTTTCTCATCTCTCCTAGCCGCTGTCAATCACCATTTTACTTTGTTCCTAAGAGTCTGACCACTTCAGTACCTCATATAAATGGAGTCAAGCTGTATTTATCTTTTTGTGACAGAATTTCTTTTTTAAGGCTGCATAATATTCCATTGTGTGTGTGTATACCAAATTTTGCTTACCTATTCATCCTTCAGTGAGCATTTAGGTTGCTCCCACAAAGAAGTTGGGTTTCTGCAGCTGCTGCAAAAGCAAGTCCTGAAAACATAGATGAGAGAACAGCATAGTTATTCTCAAAACAGTTATTCAACACATACTGACAGTGCATTTATGTCCTAGATGCAGTGCTAGGGAGTCAAGATACAGTGAATCACACATGTGCACAAAATCTCTGACACTCAAAGTGCTCAGAACCGGGTTTCACTGTCAAGGAGGTTTGGCACGGGTTAGAAAATGTTCTGAGGTGCCAGAATCACTCCAGATGCATTGATCACTTGGAGGGGAGGTTGGCAGCTCTGGTCAGAGATTTAAGCATCTAGATACCTTCTCCTCAGAGTTTTTTAGAGTAGGTAAGGAAGGTGCTTGAACACCACAGAACCAGGAAAACAAGTATTCCAGTCTTTCTGGGTTTTCCCAATTGTTTGAACTGCGGAACCGTCTATCAGACATTTTCCTGTCACGTGGGACCTCAAGTATCAGCATCTCATTGGCCAGGACTCTGGGTGGGCGGGAAGACCAGGAGAGAACAATGGGGATGGGCCAAGTGGGAAGCGGAGGCTGTGCTCACACGCATGCGTAGTGCCCTTGTGCTGACCGCAGGAAGAGCTGTGTCCTGGATCGCCGCAGCGGGTGTGGGTGTGGGGTACCTGTGTGCTGGCTTGCCTGGCTACACAGCCAACCTGCATTCCGTGGAAACTGGCAGATAGGCCAGTATCTGCCTCAGGCTTGCAAGGATAGGCCATTTCAGAGTCACAGGTACCTCCAAGACCCAATCTCGTGGCAGTCCACTTGGCTCTAAGGGGCTGAAAAGGCTTCACAGGTGCCGGAAGGGCCCTTTGGGTGAACGGCGAGCCTGGGTGTCCCGGCTATAGCTTCCCACAGACCTTGACTGACTGGCTCTCGTTTTTCACAGAGAACAGATCGTGGCCTCAGCCATGAGCCCAGCAACTTCAAGCAGTCTCTTCTTGGCCTGCAGCCTAGCATTGGCACCATTGTTTGCAGGTGAGAGAAGGGGTGGGCCCTGGCCATTCCCCCATTGTTCCTGCCCAAATTACTACACCCTCCACCCCCCTCGCCTCCCCCCCCACCTCCCCCCCCCACCCCTCCCGTATTCCCAAATTCCGCCTTGCATTCCCGCATTGCTCCATTCTGAATTAGGTTCCATAGACCTTCAGTGACATTTTCTTTGCCAAGGCCTGCTCTGCATGGCATCCAAAGTGAACGAGCAGACGTGGTTCCTGCCCTCATAGCTCTTACAGTCTCCTGACTAGTACTGGGCACAGAGTCTTGATTTACTCAGTTGGGCAAACATCGAGCGCATCCTTGTCTCATGTATTCTTATGCGAGAACAGGGAAAATTAGTTCCCTATTCTTGGAGTTGTGAGCAATATGGGACATAGTGAAGTGTTGGCACTTAATTAGCTTTTGTTAAAGGATAGCTTTTTGTCTGTTTTTCTCCAGACACCACCTCATATTGGGGGAAAGGAGAAGAGAAAATGTTCACCACTAAAATGCAAATCATGGGCCCTGTGGAATTGTCAGATACTGTATGAACAGATACTGTATGAACAGCCACTAAGTACCCTTGATTATTCACCACATGCAGGATGTTCTGTATCCTGCATCAATTAGTGGGCAGGAGTCATTCAGTTAGTGCCGTAAAATATTTTTAAGTTTATCAGTTATGGGATGTTCTCAGGAAAAAGCACAGTAAACAAGGATAGGGTTGTTATGCAGATTTAAGTCATCTTCTTATCCATTGATAAGAATTTCTACAGATCTGGAGTCATCTCCTTTCTGGTAGGTGGGAGACACCCTTACAAGGGTGTCTTTTTTTTTCTTAATGTTTATTTATTTTTGAGAGAGAGAGAGAGACAGAGACAGCATGAGCGGGAGAGGGGCAGAAAGGGAGACATAGGATCTGAAGCAGGTTCTAGGCTCTGAACTGTCAGCACAGAGCCCGATGCAAAGCTTGAACCCATGATCCGTGGTATCATGACCGGAGCAGAAATCAGATGCTTAATGGACTGGGCCACCCAGTGACCCCTTACAAGGGTGTCTCATAAAGAGATTTCCCTTATAAATACAATTTACGTATTTCCCATATAGATGTCTCTTACAGAAGAGTAACTTCTACTTGGTTTTCAGAGCTTCTCCTATGTTTGCAGTTTCTACAAAAATAACCTAAAATAGTCTTTATACAGAAGAGATTTTTTTTTTCAAGTAAACTCCACACCCAACATAAGGCTCAAACTCATGATCCCAAATCAAGAGTCACGTGCTCTACTGACTGAGCCAGCCAGTCATATTTTGGAGTGGCAAATTTTGCTTTCCTACAGTAACTTACCTCACTTAGTGTAATGGCCTCAAAGTCAATCCATGTTGTCACAAATGGAAAAATATCCTTGTGGTTATTGTTGTTCTTTTTTAGATGTCTAAATAATATTCCATTGTGTATGTATATACCACAATTTCTTTATCCACTCATGTATTGATGTACACTTAGGTTATTTCCGTGTCTTGGCTATTATAAAAATGCTGCTGTGAACATGGGGGTGCAGATGTCTTTTCAAGTTGCTATTTAGGTTTCCTTTGTATTTTTTTATTGTTTTTAATGTTTGTTTATTTTTGAGAGACAGAGTGTGAGCAGGGGAGGGGCAGATAAAGAGGGAGACACAGAATCCGAAACAGGCTCCAGGCTCAGCTGTCAGCACAGAGTCTGACGTGGGGCTCAAACCCACAAGCTGCAAGATCATGACCTGAGCTGAAATTGATGCTTGACTGACTGAGCCACTCAGGCGCCCCAGATTTCCTTTGTATATATTCCCAGAAGTGAAGTCACTGGATCATATGGTATTTTCAAATATATATATAAAAATATATATATATAAAAATATATATATATAAAGTACATTTGAAGATCTAATTGGCTTTATTAAATGTTTCATGAATTGGGCAGCATTCATTCCAAGAAGCACTTGGGAGCTCCACTGAGCTGCAGAAAAGGAAAGGTTTTTAAAGGCAGTGAAAATGCATTTTAAAAAGGGAATTTATGGGGCACTTGGTTGGCTCAGTTGGTTACGTGTCTGACTCTGACTCTTGGTTTCAGCTCAGGTCATATCTCATCTTCATGAGATCAAGCCCCATGTTGGGCTCTGCACTGACAACATGGAGCCTGTTTGGGATTCTCCCTCTCTCTCTCTTCCCCTACCCCACTCATGCAGGAGTGGTCTCTCTCTCTCTCTCTCTCAACAAATAAATAAATAAATAAATAAATAATAAACAGTAAATAATAACAAACAATAAATAAATAAATAAACTTTAAAAAATGAGGGAATTTATTAGCAAATAATGTATTGTTTAGGCAAGGTCATCTTCCTAAAGGGAAAAGAAAGACTGTTTCAGGGAATTGCCTCCTACAATTGAACAGGAAATTTTTTGGCTAGTTATAGGTTACATTTATGAAGGGTTGAAACTGTATAGTTAGATTATGTATTAAATCTTGGTTTACTGATGTGGAGCCTTAAAGTAAGTTACTCCATTTGGGGCCTATGGGGTTTTTTCACAATTCTTCTTTTGATCCCATGCTTAGCTGAGAGATGTGACCAAAATTTAAGGCATTAATGCCACTCTCAGCTACCACTTTTTAGTTTTCACAGCTTAGGTTGATCCTTTTTGTGGTATTCACAGGTCATGACATTTTTGTTTAATTTCTTTGGTATGCACGGGTTACTTCATGCTCACAATTTTTAAGTCATCATCTTCTTTTTTGTTTTTTTTTTCTTTCCTGACAATTCAGTCCTAGGGAGTTCATTTGGTTGGTGCTTAGTGGCTACAAACATGCTTTGAAAGCTTTTGAGAGAATATAATGCACAAGGGAGATTTTTATGATTATGGTAAGCAAGATAATTCCCAATATTTAGAGTGCACTTTGGAGCCATGGTCTCGAAGGCTCAAATAACCAAAATCAAATAAGATAAAGAAAGACTCTGTGGAATAATTCTCTTTTTTAAGTCAAGTTGCTTGTTCTGTGATCTTATGTAATTGAGTTTCAATTTCCCTAAAAGCATCAATCCAAGTACAACAAATTGTGTTGGCCACAGTATCGACACCTCCTTAGTTAAAAGACAACTAAGAGTGATGTGGTTTGAAGGAGTGGGGTTCAGAGCCAATGGCCAAGAAAGAATTCTTGAGATGTTTTTGGGGCAAAAAGGTATTTTTATTATAGCACAGGGACAGGAACTGTGGTCAGAAAGAGCTGCTCTGGGTTTGTGAAGAGTTACTGATTATATATTTTCTATCCTTTGGAGGGGAGGTGACATTAGCGCTCTAGAAAATTGAGTCTACAGGTTTCTGAAGATTGCTTTTTTCTTATAAATCATTAAGACAGTTGCAAGATGGAGACTCATGTCCTGCATGACTGTAATCTCTATCAGTTAGCCGTTTGTTTTTCACTTTCCTTTGTTCTTGGGCAGCCAAGGAGTACCTGAGGAATGTCACACATACCCCACCTGGAGGGGTGGTGGGTTCCTGGTATTAGCTTGTGCTTTGCCCTCAGCTTGCCTTTTGCTCCCTTATCAAAGAGCTACTCTATTATCAAAAACAACTTTGGCCAGAGAATCTAAGGACCTTTGTTGACTAGCCATTGAGCAACAGATTCTGCAATGTTTTTAAGAATTGAGGAGAGGTGTTTTTTTTTTTTTTTTGTCTTTTTAAAAAAGTATTTTCTTATTTACATTTATTCTTAACCAGGAAAGTTTGGTCCTGCCAACGGAAGCAAATTGTGAGTCATAAGTGCCTCCTGGTAGTCTCTTCCAACTTGATGATGTAAATCCAGGGGAGCTGACCAATGAGATATCTTATTTCACCTGTAAAAAGTTAGGAGCACAGTTAAATAACCTAAGAGGTATTGCCAGGCTCTGTGCCAGCTATCTAGGCATTTATAGACCAAAGAAGAATGATGACCACTGCAAAAGACAAACCGGTTTAGGACATAAGCCACTTCCACTAGGTGACACTGTTAATGGACAGATAGGGTGTTTTGTTTTGTTTTGTTTTGTTTGTTTTGTTTTGCTTTCTAATGACAGATCCAGCAGTCTGAAAGGCAAAGGTTTTCCCCCTTTGAATGTCCTGGTAGATAATATATGACGACATTATCTTACCAGTCCAGTGTCAGAGTAAAGCAAAGAAAGAGAGGAAGGGTTTTGTGTTATAGTATAAATTCTTGATCCAGCACCTTGGACAGAAGTAGTTTACCTCAGTATTTATACCTAGCCAATTTGATTTGGAGGTCTTCAATGCCTGTATAAGACCAGACGTCATGTGGACCCTTTTTCATATGTGAGATTCATATCCAAGTTAATAAATCCCTGAAATTTGGCTGCCATCTGGGTAGTGGATCTCCCTTCCAAGAGATTCAGGGGCTGTTTTTGTTTGTAGCAATTCCAAGTAAGAAGGGTAAGAGAGAATTGGAGACATTGGTTTGGAGAGTTATAGCCACATTTTTTAGAAAACTACAATTCAGGATCCATCCAATTTACAGGAATATAACAGAACTTCAAAAGACAGTTAACAGGATTAAAATCTGATATAAATAAAGAAGTAGACATAATTTCTTTTCTTTAAAATTATCCTCATTTTTGGGGCACCTGGATGGCTCAGTTGATTCAACATCTGACTCTTGATTTCAGCTGAGGTCATGATCCCAGGGTCTTGAGATCCAGCTCTATGTAGGGCTCTCCAGTGAGGGTGGAGCCTGCTTAACGATTCACTGATTCTCTCTCTCTTTCTCTGCCCCCTCCCTTGCTCGTGTGCTATCTCTCTCTAAAATAAAAAATTAAATAATAGAATCACCCTAATGTTTAAAAAAATTTTTTTATGTTTTATTTATTTTTTAAAGCAAGAGAGACAGAGCATGAGTGGGGGAGGGACAGAGAGAGAGGAGGAGACAATAGAATCTGAAACAGGCTCCAGGCTCTGAGCTGTCAGTACAGAGCCCAACGCAGGGCTCAAACTCACAGACTGTGAGATCTTGATGTGAGCTGAAGTCGGACACTCAACCCACTGAGCCAACCAGGCGCCCCTATATACATCGCCTTTGAATATGATATTCCAAAGTTTTGTCCTGTTATGAAGAGAACAGATTCTCATTGAACTTACGTAAACAGCTAATTATCTTGCCATAAAAAGAATAGTCAAGTTTTTGAATTTTGGAGAAATCAAGAAGGGAGAGAAAAAAAGTAAATGTTTCATCTTTGTTCACACAGTATATCTTACCAAACTGTTGATAGCTTAAGAGAAGAGAGAAAAACATTTTCTAAAATCTGCAATAACAAAACATTAGAGAGTCATCAATTTTTAAACAAGTCATAAAATAATAAGTCATTGGGGCGCCTGGGTGGTGCAGTCGGTTAAGCGTCCGACTTCAGCCAGGTCACGATCTCGCGGTCCGTGAGTTCGAGCCCCGCGTCAGGCTCTGGGCTGATGGCTCAGAGCCTGGAGCCTGTTTCCGATTCTGTGTCTCCCTCTCTCTCTGCCCCTCCCCCATTCATGCTCTGTCTCTCTCTGTCCCAAAAATAAATAAAATAAATAAATAAAATAAAATAATAAGTCATAAAATAAGATCATTATAATTATCTTCTTCAGTGTATTTAGTCCCCTGTTATTAATTTTTAATCTGTTTGAATCCAGTTTTTCCACTAGTTTTAGAAATTTTTACCCAGTTCAGTTTTATGAGCTGGAGTTATCAGAAATCTATGTTCTAGAGTATTTATCAGATTGTTTTTCATGAATTTCTCTGAAGATAAAATACGTTTGCAGAAAGCTTCTGTAAAAACTTCTGAGTGAAACAATAACTGAAAATGATAAAAGACTTAAATATGACATAAAGGTCTGATTAGGGGCACCTGGGTGGCTCAGTCGGTTAAGCATCCGACTTCAGCGGAGGTCATGATCTCACAGACAGATCTCATGTCGGTCTGTGTGCTTACAACTCAGAGCCTGAAGCCTGCTTCTGATTCTGAGTCTTCCTCTCTCTCTGCCCCTCCCCCACTCTCTCTCTCTCTCTCTCTCTCTCTCTCTCTCAAAAATAAATAAACATTATTTTTTTTAAAAAAGGTCTTATTAGAACTCATTACAATGCAGGTGACAATGGAATTTGGTTATTTTTGTGATGTGTAAGGTAAGATAATAACTAGAGTAATGGCTGGTAATATTATATCAGGACATATCACAGTTTTAGATGCTTTACAAAATTTGTAGAATACTTATTAATAGTATTTACCTATACAATGTAAGATTTAGTATCACCTATTTGATAATGCTTCCCATATAATTTAACATAACAAATAAACCTAATTAGGTTAGCATCTTCCTTTTTATAATGAGAAAGAACAATCCTTTGAAATGTTCAGTGACCCTTTGGAAATTTCAAAATTAATTTGTGGCCAAAAGACTTCATTTTAAAATTCGATTTGGGGAAGTTTGTAAAAAAAAAAATATCAAAAGGTTTTGAACACTTGACTAGTAGGGTAATAGGTGGCTGTGAAACAATAGTTGGTTGTCTGTTTAACCAAAGTGACAAAGACTTCAGAGGCAAATATAGAATGTTATATAATTGTGAGTAAAATTTCACTTTTTTAATATTAAAAAGACTTAGTTTTCTTAAAGAACTGATGATAAAGGTATCATGAAGCACAGAATATTATTTTGATAAAATACAAAATGCTTGTTTTCCAGAGAGATAACTTTGAAAGGGAAAAAACAAATTAAAAAGTTTGTGATCTTTTATCAAGAGCAAACCAATAGTTTAAAAAACTGTCCTTTTAGAAAGAGAAAACTACATTTTAACTTTGCACCAGTGTACTTTTGATATTGAAATTCATTCTTCAATAAATTCATTTTATTCTTAGCCAGCTGAACCACATATCAAAATTCCTTTTTAAAGAATCCTTTTCCACAAATTTCCTAAGGTGTTTTTTTTTTTTTAAATTCACATTTTGTCTGAAGTTTTTCCTTCTTTAAATAACCAGCTTTATTTTAGGACAAAATTATTTTTTCATCACCACCCACAAAATGCATTTCCATTTCTCATACCTTCTTTTACTGAAAGCATCTCCTCCTTTACTTGCATATGGAAATGTTTTCCTTACTATTTTTAGTAGTTTTAATTAGAATTCTTAACTCTTAAAAACTTTAATTTCTATCAAAAACTAAGTAGTAAGAAATTGTGACCTGTTACACCACAAATCTTTAATTGGCATATTTATGAATACATGTCATAATTTCTGAAAATGTGCTTTCTTATAGTACAGTTTTTCAATAAAGCACAAAAAAATGTCTGCTAAGAGATCTAAATTTATCCTTAATTTCTGTGTGAATAAACCTGTGTTTAGTAATTAATACTTCATTATCTTATTTGGAAATGATGTAGATTTTCAGTAAATTTAACTAAACTCATCACTTAACTCAGTAAAACTTTAAAATTTCAAGTTGCCAAAAAGATTTAGGAAGCTGTTTTTAAGTAAGTTTTATTATACCAAGTTTTTATTGACAAATTTTATAACAGAGATAACATGAGCTTACTTTAGTAAACCTGGGTAGAATAAGTATTTTATATTTAATGTTGATGACTCTAAAGACAATCCAGTTTTAAGTAAACTGATAAACTAGCTTTATTACCAAATATTGTCCCATATGACATAAACCTGAAATTCACTTTGGTCTTTTTATTCCATTTTTGAGAATTAAAAAAAAAAAAGTTTTATTTATTTAAGTAATTTGTACATCGAACATGGATCTCGAACTCACGACCCCAAGATTAACAATTGCATGCTCTTCCCACTGAACCAGCCAGGTGCTCCTATTTTTGAGAATTTTTATGAATACTAAAATTATGTAAGTGCTTAGTTTTCTTTAAGCTGGTTAAGTAGAATTCTTTCACCAAGTAATTTTAGCAATACCTTAGAGGTAGAAAATGCCATATATTCAAAATAAACACAATGTACAAACAGATACAGAGACCTTATAGTTAGTAATACTTGTGGAGAAGGTTTTTGAGATTTGTATTTGTCCCTGGAGGAAATATTGAGGCTGAGGTCTAGAGTTTGGGTGAGTCTCTTTAGCAGTTTATAGTTTTAAAATGACTCTTTTCTTTCTTTCTTTTTCTTTTCTTTAGTCTTAGGTGGCCTGTGTTTATATTTTACAGACATGATAAGATTTATCAAGGGACAAAGAATACAAGTTCCTCCATGAAGGACTTTGGTTTTCTAAGGCCAATAATTTAAAAACCTTTTGAGATAAACAGAGGAGATTCGGGGTTTGGTAAAGGAATAGGTGGACTTTGAATTGCTTCTAGAGTTGCACTTCTAGTTTTGGAAAGGTTTGTAGGATAAGGACAGTTGCTTTTAATTACTCAAAAATTGAGTTCTAGCCTGGATGTGATGTTAAAGGACTAACATACATCCACCTATGTTGAATTTTTTTCTTTTAGTTTTCCCTTGACTGTTTAAAGGAATGATGTAGAAGTTTATCGGAAAATCCTTCAGTGTCATATCAACTCTAGCAGGGACTTATAAAGTGCCCTCCTTGAAGGGTAGATAGGGGGTGTCTGGTGGGCTCTTGTTTTTGGTCATGCAAAGACAATTCAGAAGATGACTAGAATGAGGATTGAAATAAAGCAGGGATAGAGGGAAGCAGTAAGAATTATAACAATCTTACAGTCTTTTTTATTAGGTACCTCATATATCTTTTAATTTTATTATCTTTTTTTTTTTTTTGTCTTGAAACTTTCAATGAATCTATTTTTGGAATTTTGAAGCCTTTGCTTTTTTTTTAATTTTTAAAATGTTTTTTTATTTATTTTTGAGAGAAAGAAAGAGACAGAGACAGAGTGTGAGCAGGGGAGGGGCAGAGAGAGAGGGAGGCACAGAATCCAAAACAGGCTCCAGGCTCTGAGCTGTCAGCACAGAGCCCACCCAACACGGGGCTCGAACTCAGGAACCAGGAGATCATGACCTGAGCTGAGGTCAGATGCTTAACCAGCTGAGCCACCCAGGCGCCCCAACCTGATGGTTTTTGCTTTTGACAATTTTTGCTTTGCTTTTATACCCCAACCTGACAGTTACCAAGTCAAGTTCTTCAGAACACAAAAGAAGCTTATAGATTGTCATAGCTTCCAGGATCATAGTTCTTGGATACAAAATAAGCAGGTGTGTGAGAAGATGGAAGACTTAACTCTGGATTTTAAGGATCCCATTCTCTTATTATTTATTTGTTATTTTTCTTTTAGCCAAGCCTTTACCTCATGTGCACATTAACAGAAACCAGTAGTACTGAGGAAACAGAAGTGTGGATACTGGTGGTAACTAAAGAACTAGAGACTGGGGAAAGGGTCAAATCAGCATATCTCAAAGAATGGGAACTGTGGACTGTTTCCAAACAAGCAAAACACTGCAGCAGCTCCCTTGCTTTAGGAGTTAATGGCAAATTGGCCAATAGAAGAACCTGAATGTACCACCAGCAATTCTCAGTGTGAACTAAATCAGCAGACTTTAGTAAATGGGGACTAAAGACTGGAACTGGAGAAGGATTTAAATCAGCAAACCCCAGTAAATAACTGAATCAAGGGCTAAAGACTGGCTCTCTGTTAGTGCCTCTTAGCAATCTGAACCCTGGACTGGAAAACCAATTAGATCAGTAGCTTGATGCAAAGAAGGCAGAGGTCAAACAGAGGGGATTACCAATGGCCCTCAGAAACTGTGATAAAGACAGTAACCAACCGAAAAAGAGTTTACAGGGTGCCATGCCTGTTTGTCATGTTCCCTGAGTGCTTTCAGAAGTTTGCTTTGATCCCAACACTGCCACTAACTCTGTTAAGCACGTACACAAATTCAGCTGAGTAAATTTGAAGATCTAATTGACTTCTCTAAACAATTTATAAATCAGGCAGCATCCCATCTAATAAGTAGAGGGGAGCTCTGCTGAGCTGCAGAAAAGGAAAGGATATGATTTTAAAGTCAGAGAGAGGGCATTACAAAAGGGATTATAATATTAGCAAGAGATGTATTGTTTACACAAATTCATCCTCCTAAAAGGAAAGGAGTCTCTAAGGGGGTGGCCTCCTAGTGCTGACCAGAAAATTCCAGTTTGACTAGTTAAAGGTTACATTCCTGAGGTGGTTGAAACTACAGTTAGGTTAGGTATAAAATCTTGGTTTATTGATGTGGAGCCTTCATGTGAGTGACTCCATCTGGAATCTGTGGTTTTCCTTTTAACAGCAGTTCTATTTTTATTTTTTTGAGGATTCTTTATACTGTATTACATAGTGGCTGTGTCAGTTTACAATCCCAACAAAAGTATACAGTGGTTTCCATTTCTCCACATCCTCATCATCATTTGTTATTTCTTGTCTTTTTGATGGAATTTGAGGAGGTATTTCATTGTGGTTTTGATTTGCATTTTCCTAATAATTAGTGATACTGGACATTTTTCATAAACCTTTTGGCCATTCTTATATCTTCTTTGGAAAAATGTCTATTTAGGTTTTCTGCTTGTTTTTTGATTCAATTTTTGCAGGTCTTCCTCTCTCGCTCACACAAGGGCAAAAGCAAATTTTAGAACACATTTTTCCTGTCCTTTCCTTTTGTTTTTATTTATTTATTTATTTATTTATTTATTTATTTATTGTTTATTTGTTTTTAGTTGTATACATTTTTTAAATGTATACAATGTATATATTAAAGTAAAAAATATATGCTGATTCTTAAGTACTAAATATACAAATGTGTACCCAAAGTAAATAATATATGCCCATGGTATAAAATGCAAAAGATAAGTAGTAGAGAGTATATCATGCTCTCCTCTTTAGCCCCCAGCTTTTTGGAGGCAACCACAGTTACCTCTTTCTTGAGTTCCTTTCCAGAGATCATCTATGATCTTTACAAACATGTCCAAATGTATCTTTGTCTTTCCATGGCAGCATTTCATGCCTGATGTTCTAGCTCTTGCTTTTTTTTCTCCTTAAACATACATTTTGAAGAGTTTTCCATGCATGTAGAATAACACATTCTAAATATATCTGTTTCATGGATATGCTAAAGTCCATCTAGCCATGAGCATTTCAGTCAATTCTAACCATTTATTATCCCAGAGAACACTGCAGTGAATGACCTACTGTACATACAATTACATATGTAGGAAAATACCTAGGAATTGCTAGATCAAAGAGTATGTCCAATCTAGACTTTTTATTCTATATTATCAAATTGCTATCTAGAGAAGTTGTACTAATTTATCCACCAGAAATTATGGAAAATGCCTGTTTCCCATATTCTCACCAACACATTTAGTTTTAGTTTGTATTCCTCTTACCACAAATACTCTAGAGCAATGTTATCCAATAGAATGTTCTGCAATGAATGAAATGTCAGTATTCGTACTGTCCAGGACAGTGGCCACTAACCCTGTGGGGCAATTGGGCATTTGAAATAAGACTGATACAACTGAGGAACTGAACTTTTAAAACAAATTTTAATTACATTAAATAGACAAATTGGACAGAATAGCTTTAAGCAGAATGGGGTGTGAAAGAGTTTGGAAGGAGAGAAAAGGAAATATGAGACACATTGCTAAGAAATTATGAATTGGGAAGTCTTTTTAATGTTATTGATTGGAATTTGTTTTTTATGTTTTTTTTTTTATTACTTTTGACTCTGTACTGTGCTTCATCAAACAAGACTCTTTAGAAAAGAGCAGGCCAGGTTAACACTGGATCTCTAAGGTATTTAGTCTGTGGAGAGCTCCAGCCATCTCTGGATTCTGCTTCTTTTTGTCATCATGACAGCACATGGCTTCCAGCCCCCAGAAACCAACCTTCCCAACTCCTGCTCCTGCCCAGGGTTGAGGGCCTGCTGCCCTCACATTTGCAGGGTAATATGGCTCAATATTAAAAAGCTAAAATAATGGTTAAAATAACTTCTATTCCCTTACCTGGACCTAAAAGGCCTGGACTATTCATACTCCTCCAAGTTCCTTGCCAGAGATTTTCAACACTGAGACATCTTCACTCTGCTTCTCAGCCCACCTCCTTTCCCCACCTCACTTTTCCTTCACTTTGAAGGGCATCACGATCACGTGCATGGACACAGCAGTCCTCAAGCCCAAGCTCCTCTCTCCTGTCACTGCTTGATCTGTTTGAGCAAGAAATTCTAGGTTTCTTGGTACCAGGCACGGTTGAGGGAGAGTGTGCAAGCTCTGAGTCGGTTTGTTACCTTGGTATCACACATCACACGCTGCTCACCTTGTGGGAATTGGCAGAGCCAAAGGAGAGCTAGGAGAAGTCCTGCTGGAAGGAGGAGGTAAATTCTGCAGATAAATAGTGTGACTTTTACTTCCTGTTTTCCTTTTGCCCTACCTTTTCTCAGGTTTCTGCCTCTTCACCTGTATTTCCCTCCACTCTCTGCTCTGCTCCAGGACTTTTTTTTTTTTTTTTTTTTTTCTGCAGCAACAAAGTCCAGTCTTTGTCCTCAACAGCGGATAGTATTAAGGACACTGAGATGGAGGCAAAGTGTCAGTGGACATTGTTATGGAGCCCCAAAGACAGAGAATACAAGGAGAACTAAGGCTCCTTCTTGTCAGCTGGGGCCTCTTCT
The DNA here is from genome assembly GCF_018350175.1 of Felis catus. Classification (NCBI taxonomy): domain Eukaryota; kingdom Metazoa; phylum Chordata; class Mammalia; order Carnivora; family Felidae; genus Felis; species Felis catus. The sequence goes on from NC_058368.1 coordinate 84,174,388, forward strand.
TTAAACCTCTTGTACATGCTACATCCTGTGCTCTTTATTTATAAGACTTCATTTATATTCTGCATAAGCACATGGAAGTAAATCTGTTTTAGGCTTCCATTAAAAAAGTTACCCCTTCAATGCAGCCGTTCCTGTGAATTGCAACCATACCCTACATTTTCTATCCTTTCTGTTTCTCTTTCTAATATTTTTCATTGTCTTACATACTGTGTATTTTTCTTCCTTCTTTCTTTGTGTCTACCTCTGCCATCAGAAAGTAAGCTCTATGAGGGCAGGAATTTTTGTGGTAACTCTTCTGTTGAGTGTCATATGTGGAATACTACAGTGGAGTATAAGGGAAGGTGAAGGGGACAGACCTAAGTCTGCTTTGTGAGCATGGGTACATTTGCTTGCCAGTGGCAAATAGCCAGCAAGTGTTTGTGTGTGTATGTGTGTGTGTGTGTGTGTTTTTAACAGCATCCTGGGAGATTAAGATGAATGATGTAGATGAGAAGGATGTTGATGAATTCAACTCCAATGGCTTCAAGTGCCCAACATGCTTTGCAGTGATGGGAAGAAAGTGTGACAATGAGCTCAAGTGGTGCACAGCAGATAAAATGAAGTGTGTTGAGTTTTCTGGTGTCATAAACACAGGTACTTTTCTTGTTTGCAATATCGTGTAGACACAGTACAAGTAGTACTCTCTCATAACCTTAGGGGCATGTGTCCTAAGGGTAGTGTTGAGGAGAATGCAGCTTTTGCCCAGATTTCTTAGAAATAAGTATATAGCCTCACTCTGAAAATATGTCTAATTGGCTTTCTCACATTCTTTCATTGATTTATAAAATTTTACATGCTTTTGTCAACAAATCTGCTAGCTTTGAGGAAGGTGGTTTGGCATATTGGATGAACCTTCATCCTCTGCAAACTTCAGCTTTTTTAAAAAATAATATTTTGTTGCTTAGAATTTTTTTTAAATGTCTGTTTATTTTAGAGACAGCACAACTGGAGAAAGGGCAGAGAGAGAGGGAGAAAGAGAATCTGAAGAGGGCTATTTGCTGACAGCAGAGAGCCTGATGCCAGGCTCGAGCTCATGAACGATGAGATCATGACCTGTGCTGAAGTCAGAAGCTTAACCAACTGAGCCACGCAGGCACCCCTAATTTTTTTTTAAAAAGCATGAGTAATTTTTGCCCCCCCCCAACACCACTGGGGTTGTTAATTTTCAAAGTAAAAGGTTTGCAGAAAGGCAATGACTAAATTTAAACTTTCTTCAAAGAAGATTGTAAAGCATAATTTACTTGCTTTGAGAAAATCCAACACAAAACTCTAAATTGAAGACACAATGTGAAATGAATTAGAAGCAGTAGTATTGTAGGGGCACCTGGGTGGCTCAGTCGGTTGAGTCCAACTTTGGCTCAGGTCATGAGCTCGCCCTTTCGTGGGTTCAAGCCCCGCATTGGGTTCTGTGTTGACAGCTAGGAGCCTGAAGCCTGCTTCAGATTCTGTATCTCCCTCTTTCTCTGCCCCTACCCTGCTTGTGCTCTGTCTCTCTGTTTCTCTCAAAAATAAATAAATGTTAAAAAAAAATTAAAAAAGAAAAAGAATCAGTAGTATTGTGTAACATGAAGAGCAGTGGACAGGGTTCCATGAGGGTTGGGTTGTTTGCATAGTTATTCTTTACCTTCTCACTTTTTCCTGCTGATTCTGGGAATTTAGCTTTGTTGGAATTCATCCTCAGATAATTAAAGAGACTAGTCATGTCAGTTGGTCTCTTGGATTATTATGTTTCTACTTCCTGTAATTTTCATAACAGAGTGATTCTTTGCTTTATAATAGCAGTCACTGGATATGGCACCCAGAAGAGGCAAAATGAAATTACCAAGAACATAATGTGGCTGCCATGTGTAAGAATGTATCTAAAAGCACTCTGAAAGACAGGGAACACAAGCAGAATAAAACTTTTTTATGGCTATTGTTATTTCTTTAAAAATAACTCAGAGAGTAAAAGGAGATTAGATTTATGTCTCATCATGGAGGGTATACATAACTGAAATTCAGATACATGAAACTCCTCACAGTCATTTGAAGACTAATGAGAACTAAGGACTAAGAACAAGTTCTTACTACCATCTGTATAAAATGTCAATAAAACATACTAGATACCTAAGTGGTAATGTGAATTGGAAAATTTTTTACTTAAAGAAGGTTTGGAAAATATAACAATATTTGATTGAGGTATGTTGTGAGGGGGTTTAGGCATCTGGCAGCTGTGTGTTTGGAGGACACCATTCCAGCCCACTGTCTCTGCCAGAGACAGTTGTATTGGATGACTCATACACAATTATGGCCTGGCTTACAACTTACGTCCAGTTTCAGTGGGTAAAAAGGGGTGTATAAGAAAGGAAGAAGGCAGTGGCAGTCTTCTTTTTGTTTTTTTGTAGGTCTTAAAGACATTGCTGTTGAAATGAAGAAATGCATACAAGCAGACCTATGCAAAGAGATGATAACTTATATGGGTTTTCCAATTGCTAATGAGAGTAAAACCTGCAGATCAGCCATCAGAAATGGGGCCAGAGTCAGACCCCCAGCTCCCATCTTTTTTGTTCTCTTTCTCAAGAAGCTGCTTCACTGAGCTCCTGCAAGAGCCCAACTATCTCCATTTATGAAATAAATGTGGAGTGGTTTTTTGGTTTTGGATTTATGTCTTCTTTCATGTCTATTCATTTCTTGATATGTATATTCAGTTGCCCAGTTACTCAGCTAGGTTTAGGTATGGTGTGTCCAGTTTCCCAGAGTCAATCATTGTTGGATCCCTGCATCTGAGAAGATCCCAGGACATTTAGAGAATGAGGACTTGCATAAGTGAAGTACTTCAAAAGCAATACAAGGAGCAAGAATAAGAGTAATACTTCTGCTCACGTAGCCTGAGGTGATTGCTTTAGAGGCAAGGAAGAAGTGGAAGAGTATGGATTCTACTAGGGAAAGGTTAAGATTTTAGATGAATTTTGAGGAGATATGCAATATTTGACAGCAGGGATAATGTGCATTCGGGCATGGAGTTGGGGGAGTGGGCAGATGGTAAAGTTCATTAGCTAAGCTTAACAATAAGGGGAGTGGGGGAAAGGAAGGTATCAGTAAATATATGGTTCTGGCTGAAAGCCTCTTTCTGTGAGTGACAGAGGTGGAACACAGTAAACTCATTGAACTAAGCACAGCCCTGCTCCCACCATGATGAGAAGCTGTTCCTCTCAGTCCACTGAAGACATGGTCTAGTTCTGTCTGTGGTTCTCACCCCTGACCGCTCATTACAATCACCTGCTAGCTTTATTTTTTTATTTTTTTTTTAATTTTTATCTGCTTGTTAATGTACACTATTTAGTTTCAGATGTACAATAATAGTGATTCAACAGTTCTGCATATCACCCTGTGCTCATCACAAGTGCATCCTTAATCCGCATCACCTGTTTGACCTATTACCACACCCTGCTTCCCTCCCATCTGGGAACCATCAAATTGTTCTCTATAGTTAAGAATATGTTTCTTGCCTTCTCTGTCTCATTTTTCCCATTTGCTTGTTTGTTTTGTTTTTTAAATTCCACATGTGAATGAAATTGTATGGTATTTATATTTCACTGATTTATTTCACTTATTATACTCTCTACCTCCATCCATGTAATTGCAAATGGCAAGATTCCATTCTTTTTTTTAATGGATGAATAGTATTCTGTTATAGATATACCACATCTTTATCCATTCATCTATCAATGGACACTTGGGAAGCTTCCATATCTTGGCTATTGTACATAATGCTGCTCAAAATATAGGGGTGCATGTATCCCTTTGAATTAGTATTCTTGTATTCTTTTGGATAAATAGCTAAAAGTGTGATTACTAATCATAGGTTGTAGTATTTTTAATTTTTTGAGGAACTTGCATACTGTTTCCCAGAGGGGCTGTGCCAGTTTGCTTTCCCACCAGCATTGTAAGAGGGTTCCCCTTTCTCCACCTCCTTGCCAACACCTGTTATTTCTTGTACTATTGATTTTAACCATCCTGACGAATGTGAGGTCATACCTCACATTGTAGTTTTGATTTGCATTTTCCTGATGGTAACTGATGATGAGCTTTATTTCTTGTGTCTGTTGCCCATCTGAATTTCTTTTTTTGGAGAAGTGTTGAGTGTTACAAGTTTTTTTATATATTTTGGATACTAACCAAAATATATTAGATATATCATTTGCAAACATCTTCACCCATTCTCTAGGTTGCCTTTTAGGTTTTTTTTGTTGTTGTTGGTTATTTCCTTTACTGCAGAAGCCTTTTATTTTGATACAGTTCCTACGTTCATTTTGTTTTTGTTTCCTTTGCCTCAAGAGACATATCTAGAAAGAAGTTGTCAAAGAAGTTACTGCCTGTGTTCTGTTTTAGGGTTTTAATGGTTTCTTGTCTAACATTTAGGTCTTTAAACCATTTTGTGTTTATTTTTGTGTATGATGTAGGAAAGTGATCCAGTTTCATTGTTTTACAAGTTGCTGTCCATTTTTTTCAGCATCATTTGTTGAAAAAACTGTCTTTTCCCCAATGGATATTCTTTCCTGCTTCGTTGAAGATTAATTGACCATAAAGTTATGAGTTCATTTGTGGGTTTTCTACTCTGTTCTGTTGATCTTTGTGTCTATTTTTGTGCAAGTACCATTTAGTTTTTATCACTACAGCTTTGTAATATGCATTGAAGTCTGGGATTGTGATGCTTCCCACTTTACTTTTCTTTTTCAAGGTAGCTTTGGTTTTTCAGCTTTTTATGGCTGTACACAAATTTAGGATTGTTTATTCTAGGCCTGTGAAAAATACTAGTGGTACTTTGATAGGGATTACATTAGATGTATAGTTTGCTTTGGATAGTAAAGAAATGTTCACAATATTTGTTCATCCAATCGCTGAGCATGGAATGTCTTTCCATTTCTTTGTGTCCTCTTCAATTTTTTTCATTAGTGTTTCTGGTTTTCTGAATACAAATCTTTTACCTCTCTGGTTAGGTTTATTCTTAGCTCTCTTATTGTTTTTGGTGTAATTCTAACTGGGATTGAATTATTAATTTCTAGTTCTGATGCTACATTATTGGTATAAAGAAATATAACAAATTTCTCCATTTTGATTTTTTATCCTTCAAATTTACTGAAGCCCTTTATCAGGTCTAGCAATTATTTGGTGAAGTCTTTTTGGTTTTCTATGTATTATTATGTCATGTGCAAATATTGAAAGTTTGACTTCTTCTTTGCAGTTTGGATGACTTTTATTTCTTTTTGTTGTCTGATTGTCAAATGCATTTTCTTCATCTATTGAAATGATAGATGGTGTATTATCTTTCTTTTATTAATATGGTGTATCATATTGACTTATTGGTGAATATTTAACTACCCTTGCATGCCAGGAATAAATCTTACTTTATCTGGCTAACTGATTTTTTTTTTTATGTATTGTTGGATTTGGGTTGCTAGTATTTTATTGAGAATTTCTACATCCATGTGCATCAAAGATATTGGCTTGTAGTTCTTTTTAGTGGAGTCTTCATTTGATTTTGGTATCAGGGTAATGCTAACCTCAGAGAAATAATTTGGAAATTTTCCTTCTTTTTTTCTTGAATACTTTGAGAATTATAGATATTAACTCCTCTTAAATGATTGGTAGAATCATTGGTAAAATTTGTCTGTGAAGCCATCTGTCCCTGGACTTCTGCTTGCTGGGAGTTTTTTGTTTTGTTTTTTCACTTGTTCAGTTTCCTTACTGGTTATCAGTCTGTTCAAGTTTTCGTTTTCTTTTTGTTTCAGCTTTTGTAGTTTATATGTTTCTCGGAATTTATCTATTTCTTGGAATTGGTCCAATTTGTTGGCATATAGCTTTTCATAATATTGTCTTGTAGTTTGTATTTCTGTGGTGTCAGTTTTTATTTCTGTCTCTCGTTTGTGATTTTATTTATTTGGGTCCTTTCTCTTCTCTGTAAGTCTGACTAGAGGGTTATCAATTACTAGTTTTTTCAAAGAAGCTCCCAGTTTTACTGATCTGTTCTATTGTTTTTGCAATTTCTATATCATATATTTGTGTTCTAATCTTTATTATTTTGTTCCTTCTCTTGGCTTTAGGTTTCATTTGTTGTTCTTTTTCTACTCCTTCATTTTTAGGTTAGGTTGTTTATTTGAGATTTTCTTCCTTCTTCACTAGGGCTGTATTGGTATACGTGTCTCTCTGAGGATTGCTTTGGCTGGATCCCAAAGGTTTTGGAGGCTTGTGTTTCATGTTCATATGTTTTCATGTATTTTTTTAATTTGTTTTTTTTTTTTTTTTTATTTTCTGGTTGACCCATTCACCTTTTAGTAGCATGTTGTTTAACCTCCATGTATTGTGGTCTTTTTAAATTTTTATTGTGGTTGATTTCTTGTTTCATAGCATTGTGGTGAGAAAAAGATGCATGGTATTATTGCAATCTTTTGCATTTGTTGAGGCCTAAATTGTAACCTAATATGTAATCTATTCTGGATATTATGCCATGTACCCTTAAAAAGAATGTGTATTCTGCTGGAATGGAATGTTATTAACATATCTGTTAAGTCCATCTGTTTTAATGTGTCACTCAAAGCCATTGTTTCCTTGTTGATGCTTCTGTTCTTCCTATTTAGAAGATCTGACCATTGATATAAGTGAGGTGTTAAAGTCCCCTACTATTATTGTATTATTATCAAATAGCTCCTTTATGTTTGTTATTAATTGTTTTATATATTTGGTTGCTTTCATGTTGGGTGCATATATAT